>NC_083690.1:18127500-19377500 GCF_033118175.1 Dama dama
TCCTCACAGCCAAAAACCAAAACATAAGACAGAAACAATATTGCAACAAATTCAATAAAGACATAAAAAAGGTCCACATCAAAGACGTTTTTTAAAAGAATAGATAAACAAGGTCCTACTATATAGCACAGGAAACTATATTCAATATCTAGTAATAAGCCATAATGGAAAAGAAAAAAAAGTATGAGATGGACCATAGACAGAACACAGAACTAGAATCATAAAATACCTATCTTGTCTCTAACACAGACTTTTTAACAATTCCAAATTGCCATTTATTACATATAAAATTGGGAACAATCTGGTTATTTCCTTTTTTGGAGAAACACAATAATAAAACCTTTCTTATTATCACGACAATAAAAAGATACACAGGACGCAGAGTAACTATAAATGAAAAAGAATGAAGGAGCATTAAAATTCATCTTCAACAATCCTGAGTTTTGCCTGTACTGTCACACACTTTAAAACTGAGAAATAATAAAATTGAGGCCCATTGCTAAAAGCTCTCAAGTGCATCATTTTATATTCGTAATTTCCTAAAATGTGAAACATATACCAGTGATGGCACCTAGGATATTTCAAGTCATATATGAAAAGATCTTAAGTGGCTATGATGTTTTTTAGTTAATAATTATTCTCTTCCATACACACATACAGAAACCTGTATGCAAGTCAAGAAGCAACAGTTAGAACTGGACATGGAATAACAGACTGTTTCCAAATTGGGAAAGGAGTATGTCAAGGCTTTATATTGTCACCCTGCTCATTTAACTTAAATGCAGAGTACATCATGTGAAATGCAGGGCTGGATGAAACACAAGCTGGAATCAAGATTGCCAGGAGAAATATCAATAAACTCAGATACGCAGATGACACCACCCTTCTGGCAGAAATCGAAGAACTAAAGAGCCTCTTGATGAAAGTGAAAGAAAAGAGTGAAAAAGCTGGCTTAAAACTCAACATTCAGAAAACTAAGATCATGGCATCTGGTCCCGTCACTTCATGGCAAACAGAAGAGAAACATTATTTTCTTGGGCTCCAAAATCACTGCAGATGCTGACTGCAGCCCTGAAATTAAAAGACACTTGCTCCTTGGAAGAAAAGCTATGACCAACCTAGATAGCATATTAAAAAGCAGAGAAGTTATTCTGCCAACAAAGGTCTGTCTAGTCAAAGCTATGGTTTTTCCAGTGGTCATGTATGGATGTGAGAGTTGGACTATAAAGGACGCTGAGCACGGAAGAATCAATGCTTTTGAACTGTGGTGTTGGAGAAGACTCTTGAGAGTCTCTTGGATTTCAAGCAGATCCAACCAGTCAATCCTAAAGGAAATCAGTCCTGAATATTCACTGGAAGGACAGATGCTGAAGCTGAAACTCCAATTCTTTGGCCATGTGATGTGAAGAACTGACTCACTGGAAAAGACCCTGACACTGGGAAAGATTGAAGGCAGGAGGACAAGGGAAAGACAGAGGATGAGATGGTCGGATGGCTTCACTGACTCTACAGACAGGAGTCTGAGCAAGCTCCCAGAATTGGTGATGGACGAAGCCTGGTGTGCTGCAGTCCATGGGGTCGCAAAGAGTCGCACACACGACTGAGCAACTTAACTGATTCTCTTCCAACTCTTTTGATTTTATCAAGGAGACTGTCTCAGTTTACAGCTGACATATCTTAAAATCTTCCTAACACTTGTTAATTTTCCTTTCTTAAGAGAAAAAAGTTGGTCTTGAGTTCAAACCTTGGTAGACAAGAGTATTTAATACAATAACTTGTTTTCAGCGTACTTTTATGATTTTTTTCTTGGGACAAGAGATACTGGTTTTCCGTTTACCTAGGGATCTAGATTCCAATGTTCTAATTTTAAAAAGGAATACGGTTTAGGGATATTAAAAAAAAAAAACTCTAGTAATATCAGTGGTAAAATATCAGTGGTATTGTTATAAAGCAAAAATCCTGACGGTGGTACACGAATGGTTTAACTTTGAGAAAATGACCTCACAGTTTTCTGAGGCAGTTCGGATAAATGAGGAAAAGACGAGTCAGAATCTAAGCCCAATCCTCCCTACTCCAATTCGATGCTCCTTCCAACATTCCGGTGCTTCTCTAACTTGCAAATGCACACGAGTCATTCCAAGGGCTTGTTAAGATCCGGTAGGTTAGGGGAGCGATCTGAGAATCTGCGCTTCTACCAAGCTCTGGAGTGGGGCGGGCGTATGGGAGGAAGCCCACGCTGCCGGTCGTAGGGCCACCTACAAGGCCATAAGCGAAAGCTACAAGGACCACCCACCCCCGCACCAGAACACTAAACTTTCAAGATTGCCAACTCTTCTCAGCCCGGAACCCCTACCACACCTGCCATGACGTCACAGATCAGGCGTGAAATTACGTCATTGCCCCCAAACGCACTGACGCCCAATGGGCTCGCCAGAACGTCACAGCGGAAAACCCACCCCCTTTCGGTCCGGCGGGCCCCGCGGCCGATTACACGCCTCGCGCCGCTTTTCCAGCCGCTCAGTCGCCCTCCGTCGCAGCCCTGTGACGTGTGAACGTCTACCCGCCCCGTGACCTCTCCGACCTAAGCCTAAGGAGAAAATTCCTGGGCTCCTCAGCCCCGCGCGCGATCGCGTTCAGGCCTCCCCTTTACCTGAGAGGGGCTGCAGGGCGCTTGTGCGCAGTCGCCACAGGCAGCAAGCCGCCGCCGCCCGGACACAACTCATTGCCGCGGAAGCAGCACTACTACTCTTTGAACGGAGCGGGCCAACGGTGCCCTTGGCGCAGACTGATGACGCACGGCCGACGTAAGGCAGATACTAGTGGAAACGCCCCTAATCCCCAGCTTCCACCCGATTGGTTGGAAATGTCAAATGAAAAGACTCTAGTGGATGCGGTCGCTATCAATCACTACGTAAAGAGTTGCCATGGAGATGAGAATGCTAACTTGCTCTTTCAAAAATCCAAACAGGTAAAAGATTACTCACTTCAATTCCTGAGGAAAAGGACCATGAGGGAATTATTTACCGGCAAAGCCATTGTATTTTGTGCTTTGCCAATACAGGAAATTTCTATCTGTAGGCTCTTTAAAATAGTAGAAATTACAGTCTGAAATTCAATTCACCACGTGCAAATAGTGTTGACTCTATTGGGGTTGACAAACTAAATTTCTTCCTACTCCTTTTCTCTATTTTTAGATTTTCTACAAAGAACATTTATTATTGCTATCCTTATTTCCCCTTTACTGTTAGAGCGTGTGTTAGTCCCTCAGTAGTGCGGGACACTTTGTGACCCCCATGGGCTGTAGTGTGCCAGGCTCCTCTGTCCATAGAATTCTCCAGGCGAGAATAGTGGAGTGGGTAGCGATTCACTTCTCCAGGGGATCTTCCCCACCCAGGGATCCAATTTGAGTCTCCTGCACTGCAGGCAGACTCTTTACCATCGGAGTCCCCAGGAGATTGGTGCAAACTGGTTTCTTGAGGGGAAGGTTGAATGAGTAGATTTAGCAACGTATTTCATACTTTTGAGTCTGTATCCAGTCTGTCAGGGTAGACTCATTAGTTGTAATAAATCACTGGTCGGGAGGCTGTGCATGTGTGGCAGCATGTTTAATAATGGTAACTTCAGAGCTGAAATTGTGAGGTGACTTTCATTTTCTACTTTACATTCTTGGATTATATATCTTTTATCCATCCCTATAATATATTTAAGATAGACTGCTATTGTAATGTTGCTAATTGTTTTAAAATTTAACGCACTTTTTTGCTCAAAGTTTTACTTTCCTTTCAGGTTGGAAGGACTCATTAACACAAGAAACCACATGGTATTACATACATAAACAATTTCAAATTTTTATGGAAGATTGACAGTTTCAACATACAATAATTAAAAGAAGAGAAATAGAAACAATAGAGAGAATTAACAACACATACACCACCAAACTGGGCCAATCTACATCTAGACTTGGAACAGGCTGGAAGTCCCTTGTTAACAGCAATCTGGAGTCCCTACTGGGAAAGGGTCCTGGGCTGTACATCCACCCCAAGGGTGAGACTTCATATTGCAGTTTCAGGGGCTCTTGCTTATAATCCTAGACTGCAGACTGGTATCATTAACAGTTTGCATGCAGAAATGCAGCTCTGCTTTTACTTTCACCTTTTTACAATGCTGTTTCACCTTGTGAGCCATAGGATTTTGTTAGACCCTGAGGGGTTGGCCAGACCTCCGGGGCTCGAGAATTCCAAGACCCACTCCTTTTTTTATCTAAAGTGCTGCCTCACATGCTGTGCTTGCAGGCAGGCACAGAATCTGGGCAGTGTCCAGGCAGATCGGAAGCAGGTCAGAGGCCTGCTCTTCTGCTTCTGAAGCCTGAACAAAACTTCCTCCATTTTAATTTCCCTAACAACACTGCAATGATTTACAGTTGTAATTGATTGTTACATAACTATTTCTATTTTTGACTGCACTGGGTCTTCCTTGCTGCTCATGTGCTTTCTCTAGTTGCAGCAAGAGGGGGCTATTCTCCAGCTGCAATGGCTTCTGTTGTAGAGCACAGGCTTTAGGGCACAGGCTCAGTAATTGCGATGCATGGGCTTGGTTGCTCTGAGCGTGGCATGTGGGATCCTCCCAGACTAGGAATTGAACCTGAATCCCCTGCATTGGCAGGCAAACTCTTAACCACTGGACCACCAGGATAGTCCAACTTTTTAATTCCTAATACTTGATGAAAGCGAAGTTGTGTAACATTCCCACGTAAAGCTCCTGAATGTAAATCTTGCTCTCAGAAGCCTTGAAATGTTCTAAACCTTGGCTGTAATCCCATTTCCAGGTCTCTGTCTCAAAAAAAAAAAAAAAGGAAAAAATGTTGACAATGATTTTTGTGTCTTCATTATCTGTTATCAGGGACATTTGGAAACAGAATGAATGTTGCAAGGGAATGTTAAAAAAGTCGTGATCCATCTGTATGATGTTATGTAGCCCACTGAAACGCTTATAAAGAACTTTGGATAAAATGAAAAATCACTTTTGAAAAAGAAATGAGAATTTTTATTTTTCTTCTTTTTGTTCTTATCATCCTCCCTCCCTCACTCTGTTCTATGTTAAGAGGAATTTTGCCAAGATTAACAGTGGATGTCCATAAATGTTGCTTATACATGATTCACTTCTTTTTTCTCTATAGCTTTCAGAGTTCTCTATATTTTCTATAATAAACAAGTATTTTTGTAATGAAAAAATAAAATTTCATAATGAAAAGGCTTATTATTCCCTAACTCAATCCTCAAAAATAAAAGTGAATTCAGTATTTTTTCATTTTAAAAATGAGGGGGGAAAAATAAAAAATAGAAAAAAACAACAACAAAAAATGAGGGTACTTTATCTCAGAAAGGTAAAGAAACCTGTAAAAACTTATGCAACTGAGCAAGTTACAGGAGAAGGAAATGGCAACCCACTCCAGTGCTCTTGCCTGGAAAATCCCATGGACGGAAGAGCCTGGTAGGCTACAGTCCATGGGGTTGCGAAGAGTTGGACACAACTGAGCGACTTCGCTTTCACTTTTCACTTTCGTGCATTGGAGAAGGAAATGGCAACCCACTCCAGTGTTCTTGCCTGGAGTATCCCCAGGACGGGGCAGCCTGGTGGGCTGCCGTCTATGGGATCGCACAGAGTTGGACATGACTGAAGCGACTTAGCAGCAGCAGCAAGTTACAAAGCCACTCTATGTCCCAAGCACATCCCTTGTATTGGAAAAGAAAATATACCAAATGGAATTTACTAATAAAGCAACACCCTATATAAAGAAGACACATTAAGAAGTTCTATCTTCCTAGGGATCAGACCTTGCTGTACCATCTGTTTAATTCCTTTCTTCTGCTCTGCTCTGCTTAGTCTTTTTCAGTCGTATCCAAGTCTTCGCAACCCCATGGACTGTAGCCCGCCAGGCTCCTCTGTCTATGGGGATTCTCCAGGCAAGACTACTGGAGTGGGTTGCCATGCCGTCCTCCAGGGGATCTTCCCAACCCAGATATCGAACCCAGGTCTACTGCATTGCAAATAGATTCTTTACTGACTGGGCCACCAGGGAAGCCCCCTCCAATACTTACTCAAGTGAGTATCTGCAATCAGACATGTAGCTGCAGAAATTTACTTTGCTAACTTAAAGAGTTAATACAAATTAAAGACCTGTGTAACTGGATTCTTCTCTGCTGGGATGAGAATATTTTGTGATTGCAAGGAATTGCAAGGCTGTCTTGATAACGAACAAGAACCTGAAGCCGGGGTAGGGGGTTGGAAGGGAGGTTTTAAGGTGGGGGGATATATGTATACTTATGGCTGATTCACGTTGTTGTGAATGTTTTAAAATGTTTTAAAAGGTTGATTCACCTGTACAACAGTGTAAAGCAACTATCCTCCAATTAAAAATTTAAAAAGAAAATAATAATATTGAACTCTTAATAAATAAATACATTATATGTAAAAAAGAAAAGAAAAAAAAAAAGAACCTGAAGCTGAATGGGGTAGAACAGAGAAAAGAGAAATGTTTGCATGGACTTTCAAAATTCCAACTCCCAGTGTTTATAATAAGGTGCTGTGGGGTCAGGGAGGGGGCAGTGAATGAGAACTAAGTATCCAGCACTGGTAAATGATTATGAAAGTATACACTGACATAATGGAAGAATGCCATATACTCATAAAAAAGAATGGGTAGCTACTCTTCAATATCTTCAAGTATCATTAAGGAGGAATAAAGGAGAAGCTCAGAAATAAATAAGTATCACACATACAACTACAGATACATATCTGCTTGAGTATATATTATATAATTTTCTGGGAGAATAAAATTCCTCTGGGAGATGGGATAGGGAATGCTTGAAATAACTATGTCTTTTAAGTTTAAAACACATGCACACACATCCCTCGTTGGCTTAAAAGAGTCTTAAAAGCACTCATTTGATGACTTTCTAAAATTAAATATTTCTTTCTTCTCTCTGATTCTAGGAAAAGGCAAAGAGTAACCTTACAAACTGCTATAGTTTTATATGGTCACTAGATTGCTGACAAGACCCCTCCAAGAATTCAAATACACACAATCACATTTTAAAACCTTCAAGATACAGTTTAATCAGTAGTTTTAATGCACATTTGTTAGAGAGAGCTGCACTTTAACAACTATACAGACATCTCCTGCAGTTATTAAAATTTTCAAAATATATAAAAACATTCAAGTAAGAAGTATGCAAATTAGCAGCATTTACCTAAGATGAATATATTAGCATATTTCAGTATAATAACAGGGAAAGAAAACAGAGCTTCCAACACACACACACACACACAAACACACAACAAAGAATACTTGACTGTTCTCAGAAGCATGCTGAAGGCAAGAATGAGCTACATATAAATTCTTTAGGCAAAAATGCCAACAATTTAGAATTTTTTAAGTGAGGATGGAATGAACTTTCATTTGTTCAAAATTCCATACTAGTTATTAGACTTAAATATTCATACACCTTAAAAAGGTATGAAAAGCTTGAAAAGCTCATCAGTTTCATAGTTTTTAAAAATACCCTGTGTTAATACTAACTATAGAAGAGCAAAAAAAAAAAGTCTGGCAAAGGGACAAGTAGATAGACTTGTGTTAACTATGGTGAGCTTGCTTTATTTCTAAGAGGAAGGAGTCAATCATTCTGAGTAATAGGAGAGTCCTGGGGGTGGGAAATAGTCTTCATAGCAGCAGCTTTTTAAAAGCTGCACCCACCTTTAAATGCCAGGCTATCCCAAGGAAAGGTTTAACGAGCCAGTGAAAGGAAGGAAAACAAGAGAAGGAGGGCACAGTCCATTACAAAACGACAGTACTTTGGAAAAGATTCTGAAGGTATTAGAATGAAAACTGATTAAACTATAATCAAGGCTTATGTGAAAAGGTTTAAAGCTATCAATTTCAGGTAAGCTTATGCTGAGGTATTTATTGCATACGGTTTTTATGGTAACAGGAGTCTTAAGAGATATCTACACGTTTTGTAAAATGAAATTAAAATTTTTAAGCATGAGAAAAACAAGAGCCCTTAAAACTATGAATACGTACATTTAAAAGCTCCAGCATTCGGTCCAGTTGGGTACACCGCCAAAGGCTGGCCTGATGCTGCAGCCCATGTGCCCG
Source organism: Dama dama (assembly GCF_033118175.1). NCBI lineage: Eukaryota > Metazoa > Chordata > Mammalia > Artiodactyla > Cervidae > Dama > Dama dama. Next base: position 18,135,656 of record NC_083690.1, read on the forward strand.
CAAACACTCAGACACTCAACAGCCCCTTCCAGCCTGGCTCTGAACCGGGAAGTGCCCTTCAGAGACCTCAGTGCCAGAAGGGACGCGGCCTTTGGAAGAGTGAGACACACTCTGCCTCTTAAATCTTGATGGCACAGAGCCCTCTGCCAAGTCTCCAAACCCAGGACTAGAAGGGGATGGAAGGCTGTGAATATCCAGGCCCTTAAAGCAGCTTCCCCTGAGTAACAAGGCTGTAGCTACATGCCCAGGAAGCTACGAAATCCAGGCTGCCAAGCTGCAGCTGCTCCCCCCATCACGGGCTCAATCCAAGGCCCTCGGGGCCTGCCTTATTCACACCGCAGGAAGGGCTTTTCGCTGCCATACAGGATTACTCTCATATTACATACTACCATGTAGCTGAAATTACATAACCCTCCTCTCCATACTCCTCTATCTGTTTCAAACATCCAGATTGCATGGTTTCTGCATTTTAAGTCTACAGAACCATTCACAAGAGTCACTGCTTCTTAAGGGAACAGCTCTCAGCCTAAACCTCCAGAACCTGGTTCAAAAGAACGAACCCAGGCTCATGGACAGATGACCTCCACAGTTAACTTTAAAAGACGATACAAGTAAGCTTGTAAAAACATGAGTGGTCTCTCTTCAATTTTGGTTGGAAAGCTTCAGTGGCTCTCCTCAATTTTGGTTGCAAAGCTTCAAAGTCAGTGTTTTGGTCAAGTCGCCCCTGAGCTGCTGGGTTACAGGCAAAAGATGTGGTTTTAAACCTGCTTTTCTAAGTTCCTAATGCCCTAAACAGGGACCTGGTAATGTAAACACCGCCACTGGAGCTGCACGTATGGAGCCACTTTCAGGAAAGGCCCAAACTCCAGAAAAATATATTTTAAAATTTCTGCTAAAATCCCCAACGGATATCGTAGGCTGGCAGGTCACCAGGCCAGCCTGTAAGCCACAGGCGGCAGCATCTCCCCATCAGTCTAGCCGGTTCCTCAGATCCCTCTGGGCTTCTGTGAGTTTCTGGATTAGGTAACGCTTGTCACGACTTTCCTAAAAACAGAGACAGGTTCAACAGCACAGTCAATATATTTGGAAACAAATATTATTTCAACCCAAGAAATTACCTATCAGATTCGAGGCCAAGGATCCAAACTACTGGACCTCCAATGACCTCCAAACTGTCTCTTTCACTCTTGTCCCCCGGACCCCCAGCAGCCCCCGGTCCACAAAGCAGCCTTGTAAAAATGTTCTTCTAAAAATGAACATCAGTCTTGGACAACACCCTCCAGTGGCTTCTTATCACTCAGAATTAAACCCAGACTTCTCACCAGCGCCCTCAGGCGGTGCTGTGACTTAAGCTCGCCTTGCCTTTCCCATCATCTTGCACCCTCCATGCAGACTGCCCTTCCTCCTGGGCCCTGACCTCGCTGTTGTCTCTGCCTGTTACTCTCATACCCAAGACCTCCCATAACTGGCTCCTTCTCATCATTCAAGTCTCGGCTCTGTCGTCACTTCCGGCTGAGATGGCTGCTATCTCAGCAGCCGATGGTCCACCAGGCCCCTCTAACTAGCCCGTCTGTACCATCTTTAGAGCAGTTATTGCAATCGGAATGTATCTTTTTCCTTTAGCCACTGAGCAGTCCTGTCTCCCTTCTTCCCCTCTGCATCCCAGCACAGCATGAGGATGCACGTGCTGAAGGCACGGATGACTCAAGGACCTAAATGGAGCTGCAGGAGGCTGGGCCTGAAGGCAGAGTTCTGGGGTAGTGGTGATGGAAGTGTCCTGCTCTCTCTTCCTGGGAGAAGCTCCCCATTCCTTTCCGTGTCCTGCCATAGATGTCCCTGGCCCTGACCCCCGGGACCGGAGCTTTCTTACCAGGTTCAGCTGCTCTCGGAGCTGGACGACCACCCGCTTGTGCGCTCCGGCTAGGGCGATGAAGTAAAACATAATCAGGCTGCAACGTAAGGCGAGAGGTCACTAGGGAATCTGTACCATCTGAAGGCCACTGGAAAACAACCCAATACACTTGGCCTGGAACAGTTTTACTTTTGTTCAAACAGAAGAAAAAAAGAAAACCCTCATCTCTCCCAAGCAGAGAGCATCAGAAATGGCCAGAAAGGTTTTATTTGGCAGTGGCAGCAAAGACTGATTCCTGCCTTGCTTTCTAAGTTAATACTAATGCTCTTGAATTTCCACTGGCACACACGTGAGAGGGGAGAGAGGTGGAGATGGGACAGAAGCTCAGCTCAACACAGAATAAAGTGACTGTGGATGATCACTGTGGAGCCTCTCTGGCCTCAGCTCCCTCATCTGTAAAATGGGGGTAACAGAGTAAAACCCAGTGATAACAAGCCTAACATAATACAATTCTGAATAAAAGCAACTGGCAATTGCTCCTGTTTTCTGTGTACCCCCGGACCTCAATTGTGGGTGGTTGAAGTTATTATCTTTGAGAAGATGGACAAGTGAAGTGAAGGGCAAGTGTCCAGGAAAACAGCAGGCATCCACGAAGGGGAGGTGGCTCCCTGTTTAATCTCCCCAGAGAAGGCTGAGGAAATGAGGGCCACTGGAATCAGGGATGTCAGTCTTCTCTTCTTCAAGTTCCCAGGGCCAAGGTCAAGAGTGACCCCCAAAGATGTGGAAGCCAGGACAGGTAACCACCACCAGATGGCGGCAGCCAAACCACAGCTGGAGTGAAGCAACAACGATGGAGCCGCTGAGTCCAGGATCCACGGAATTCCAGGCTAATGGGCTACAACTCCCACATCATCTTATTAATATCAAAGGTATCTTACCTTTAACAAGTAAATTTTTTAACCCTTTTCTTGGTGGGATTTTACTGTAGTAATATCTACATCATAGGATAACTGATGACTGCAGGAGTTAGTACAGGTAAGCTACAATCAACTCAATGATTTGTGGTAGTTTTACAGTTTCCAAGAACACTGAACCAGTGAATTCTGAAACAATGGTCCCAAAGGAAATACAGAGTAGGTTCCTTTGCGCCTCTGGTCACAACATTTTTGTCAGCAGATCAATACTTTCTTTTATGTTTCTTGAGAAAGAAAGTTATTAGTACATAATAACTGTTTCTGTTTAAAGACACCTTATTTAATATCACTGAACTCACAGCCAAAAGCACCATGATGTGTGCCCGAATGAAGCTTATCTAACAAGCACAGTATCTGCATAAAACACATCCCAGCCTTGGTGCACTTAGAAAACCCTAGACAACACTTCATGTCTGCATGAACAGCGAAATCACCCACCACCAAAAGCACGAAATGCAAGAAACATGGCACTATAAATAGATCATAAAAATTTAGGATACTTAGTTACAGTCTGAGCTATGGTTTGAATACTATGCTCTCCCAAGTTCATATAAGTCCTACTCCCAAGGTGATGGTATTAGAAAGTAGGCCTGTGGGAGGTGATTAGATCATGAGGATGAAGCCTTCACAAATGGGATTAGTGCCCCTATTAAAGAGATGTCAGAAAGTTCCCTAGCCCCTTCTGCCATTATAGAATATAAGAAGTCTGTAAGCTGGAAGAGGATCTTCACCTGACCATGTTGGCATCTTGATCCCAGACTTCCAGGCTCCAGAACCATGAGAAATATTTAGTGACCCAGACTGTGATATTCCACTACAGCAGTGGAATAATAAATGCACTGAGACACTGTATGTCAAAGCAACTCATTTTTTGTTACTCAACACATGTCCATAAATAACCACAAAAAAGCATTACTAGTATTGATTTTTTGGTTACAAAAATATTTTAGCTAGTAAGCATATTTACAATACAGAAAAAATATGGAATTTATGAATAATGAGAATGGACAGTAATTAGAACAAAGGCCTAGTACAAAGTAAGCCCTCAACACACATTTGTGATTAGAATTACTTCAACACACAAAATGAATTCACTGCACAAAAGCCCTCATCGCCTCTGCACCCAACCCTTGTCCTTTACTGAGCCTTCTTCACTAAAGGCCAGGTCCTCTGCTAAACACTTCATACATGTAACCATGTGTCCTTCTTCTCACAGCCCTCAAGGTATGTGCCATTTTTATTCCCATTTCCCAGGGGAGGAAATCAAGACTCAGAGAGGATATGTGATGACCTGAGGCCACACAGCTTGTAAATGGTAGAGCCAGGGTTCAAGGGCATGCTCCCACACTGGTACCCTTCTCTCAGCCCAGTTATCAATTCCTTTTCTGAAGAGCAACTAATTTTGTGATACTAATAATATGCAGTAATGCTAATAATATGCAGTGTTTATTGAGTTATATTTTATAAGTCAGCCATCTGGCTAAGTGCCTTATATTTGGGATCTCCCTGAACCTGTTCAACAATATTCTGAAAGAATTACTATTATTACACCATTTTAGAGATTAGGTAAAGTACAGCTCAGAGAGGTTCCGTAACATACCAAGTGTCTCAGGTGAGCTCCATTTCCCAGCGGAGAGCAGCCCACCAGTCTCAATGGAAAATACTCGCAGAGCCGAGGTGGTTCTCACTTACCAGATGATCATGAAAAAAGGCACCGCGAAGGCTTCCGAAGTGATGCCATAAACCAGTGTCTGCAGCGAGTTGGGGAAGGTGCTCACTGTCTTGGGGACCACCTCCCAGGTGGTGTTGAAGTTGGTGAACGGCCCACAGGCTTTGGAGGAAGGGATGCTGCCAGGACACAAGGCATGAGGCTCAGGGCCAGGCCTGCAGCACAGGCTGAGCACCCCTCCTCTGCACACCCACAAAGCTTCACCAACAGGGACCCACGAGGAACTGCCTGACCTCATGGCCTTCTGGAATATTCCAGTCAAAAATGCTTACCCTGAAGTCTCACATCCCCAGACTTGCTTTCCACTTTACAAGAAATTGAAGACAGAAGGTCAAATTAAAAAATAGAGTTACCATATATGATCCTCCAATCTTACTCTTGGGCATATATCCAGAGAAAACTCTAATTTGAAGAGATACATGCACCCCAATGTTCATTGCATGGAAGCAAATTAAGTATCCATTGATAGATGAATGAATAGGAAGATGTGGTACACACACACCCTGGAATATTACTCAGCCAGAAAAAAGAATGAAATAATACCATTTGCTGCAAATGGATGGACCTAAAGATTATCATATTAAGTGAAGAAAGCCAGACAGAGAAATGGTATTTGTAATCTAAAAAAAAAAAAGAAAGAATAAAATGAGCTTTTTTACAAAACAGAAATAGACTCAGAGACATAGAAAACAAACTTACGGTTACCAAAGATGACGAGTGGGCAGGGATAAATTAGAAGTTTGGGATTAACATATACATACTGCTGCTGCTGCTGCTAAGTCACTTCAGTCGTGTCTGACTCTGTGCGACCCCATCCCTGGGATTCTCCAGGCAAGAACACTGGAGTGGGTTGCCATTGCCTTCTCCAATGCATGAAAGTGAAAAGTGAAAGTGAAGTCGCTCAGTTGTGTCCGACTCTTCGAGACCCCATGGACTGCAGCCCACCAGGCTCCTCCGTCCATGGGATTTTCCAGGCAAGAGTACTGGAGTGGGGTGCCATTGCCTTCTCCGATATACATACCACTTACATATAAAACAGATAATCAACAAGGACCTACTGCACAGCACAGAGAACTATACTCAGTATTTTATAATAACCTATAAAGGAAAAGAATCTGAAAAAGAATATATTTATATAACTAAATCACTTTGCTATACACCTGAAACTAACACAACACTGAACATCAACTATACTTCAGTTAAAAAAAAAAGAACCTGTTACTCGAAGATAGATACTCTGGTGATATTCTAAAACAGCAATACATTGAGCACCAGAAGTTAAAAAAAAAACACGAAAGAGCAAGTTAAATGACACTATGAGAAAACAGCTCTAGAATGTGGGGAGACCACTCTTCAGCCTATTAATTTAGAGGTGAGGAGACTGGCCTCGACTTTTTGAAGAATTAAAGGTTAAGAAAGACTAAGGAAACATGGTAAGCAAAAGTAATGAGTGAAACCTGAAAAAGATCCTCATTTAAAAAATAAAGCTCTAAAAGACTCTTTGGGGACAATTGGAGAAAGCTGGCAAAGGCAGGAATATGATATTGGCATTCATTTTCTTAGGTGTGACGATGTTATTGTGGATATATAGGAAGAATGTCCTTACTTTTAGGAAGTGAAGGTTTAGGTATTTAGGAATGAAATGTTATGATGCCTACAACCATTGTGTGGTTCATCATCACACACATAAAAGGTATGCAGAGAGAGAGAAGACAAATATAGCAGGATGCAACAATTGGGACATCCAGGTAAAGGGTATATAAGTTATCATTGTTGCTATTTTTTTCAACTTTTCTATAGATTTGAAAATTTTAAAAATAAAATTACAATGGGAAAAAATTAAGACTTACAAGAATTGCCTATAGTCACATCACAAAGTTCTGTGTAGGAGATTTTCTACTGCAGCCCTATTTTAGGGAAAAAAATAAATTCCTGGAAACAACCTAAATGTTGTTTAAGAAAATAGATGAGCAATTTATGATCCAGTCATACAATGGAATAAAGAACCACTGAGAGGGACACACACATTTGCAGATATGAGTGTCTTAGACAGAAACTAAGTAGTAGGAAACAGAACTGGAGGATGAATTTCTACCACACACTCTTCTATACTTTTCCAATTCTGTGCCATGGGAATGCATTTCTTATTTTAAAAATTCAAAGTAAATATTTTAAAAGAACAAGAGTTCTGCATGTGCTGGCCTGGAAAAAGGACATAATATAAAAGTGCAAAAAATTAAGTTGCCAAAACAGTATTATTCCATATGCATTAAAAAATAGCTTTTTCATAATAAATCTCTTTAATTTATACTCTTTTCTGTACTACTTGAATTTTTCAATGTATAACATACTACCATTACAATAAACATACATAGACTTTGGTCACCTGATGCGAAGAACTGACTCATTGGAAAAGACCCTGATGCTGGGAAAGACTGAAGGCAGGAGGAGAAGGGGATGACAGAGGATGAGATGGTTGGATGCCATCACCAACTCGATGGACATGAGTTTCAGCAAGCTCCAGGAGTTGGTGATGGACAGGGAAGCCTGGGGTGTTGCAGTCCATGGGGTCACAAAGAGTTGGAAACGACTGAGCGACTGAACTGAACTGAACTAACACAGACTCAAATTAGTTTAAAAAATAATAAAACCTGAGAGAGGAATTCAAAGTTCTAGGCTTTTCAATTAAAGATGAAGAAATGTGGCGCAGTGGTAAAGAATCCACCTGCCAATGCAGGAGGTGCAAGAGACATGGGTTTGATCCCTGGGTCGGGAAGATCCCCTGGAGTAGGAAATGGCAACCCGCTCCAGTATAAGAAAAAAAAAAAAAATGAAGAAATGGAACAAAATAAGATAAATAAAATAAAGAAATGGAATTCCATGAGACTAAGTCAAGGGGTGGTAAACTACAGCCCACAGACCAAATCTGGTCTACAGTCTATTTTTTATAAAGTTTTACTGGATCATAGTCTTGCCTGCTGGCTTATATACATAGATGAAACATAGGCTACATAGGTTGCAACATAGATGATATATAATCAGTTGAGCTGAACAAGTGCTATAGAGACCATATAGCTTGTAAAGGCTAAGTTGTTTACTCTCTTTCCAGCGTCTGGTATAAATGGTTATAACAGAAGAAGTGGCATCACTGGGTCTGGAACCCTCAATTTCTCATCCTCAGGACTGAGCATTTCCTCTCTTTCCAAATTCCACACTAGATGACACACTCCCTGTTCCATGTCTGAGTTGTCTTTATACCCCCAGCACCTAGCACAGTGCCTGGAACATAGAAGACACTCCAAGTCTTCTCAGTGACCATGCATTATCTTTACAATCAGAAGCAAACAATCCCAAAGGAGACCAGAAGAGAGGTCCTAGGAAAAGGGATCTGGTGGAAGAGACCCAAACAACACTCTCAAAACCAATGTGAGACCTGCAAGTCCAAGTTCAGAAGTGAACCAAGATATTTCAGCATCCAGAGGGTGATGCCAAAACAAAGGTGGACCTGACAGCCAGGAGCAACTTACTGACCTCTGCTGGTGCCAATAAAGAATGCAAAGAAGGCTTTAACACAAAAGATGGACAAGTCAAGGAGGGAATGTTCTAGAAAGAAAGTCATATTTACCGTGCCATGCTGATTGTCAGAGGTATAATTGCCAAGCATAGTCCAATCAGCAACACCAACAGGAAGAAGAAATTAGAATTGGATGCTCTGAACTGCCTCGGAGAGGGTCTGCAGGTATAAAGAAGACTTATCTAAGGAGAGAAAGGAAGAAAGAGGAAAAATGAAGAGCACTGCTTCTTTGAGGATAAATGAGCACAGTCATGCATTACAGTGGGAATATAAATTGGCTATAACCTTTCTAGAGGGTAGTCAGCAATATAGACCAAAATGAAAAAAATGGCCAAAACACATGTATATGGTATTTACTGCTACAGTTGTTGATAACAGGGAATACCTGAAAACAACCAAAGCAGCTATAATGTAGTTCCTTAAAGGTTAAAGTGATCCATACGATGGAAAACCACCTAGCCCTTAGAAAAAACAAGAGCTTTACATCGTATATGGCACTGTCAAATGAAAAGCCAGGATGTCAAAACTTTGTACTGTATGATCTCATTTTTTTAATGTATTTTTAAACATTTTACTGTAAATTTATTTTTTCAGCTTTACTGAGGTATAATTGACAAATAAAATTATAAGGTAGAGTATACAACTTGATATGTTTACAGTATACAACATGAAGATTTGAAAGGATTCAAAAAGTATTCTCCTTAGGGGTTTAAATATTTATTAAATATATACATACCAGAATAGGACATACTTTGCTTGCATTTTTACATGCACATGGATTTTTCCTATGTATTAAGTCTTTACTGAATTTGTTCCAATACTGTTCCTGTTTTTATGTTTTTGGTTTTTTTGGCCATGAGGTATGTGGGATTTCAGGCTCTCTGACTGGGGACGGAAACAGCACCGTCTGCACTGGACCCCCAGTGCTTAAGTTCCTTTCCTATATATTAAAAATAAATATTTCCAATGAGGGAAAGACTTGAAGGGGAGATCAGGTGGGGAAGGGGAGAGAAAGAGGCATATACTTCCTCCTGAGTATTGCAGAAAGCTACAGTCTCAGGAGCATCAAGCTCCTGTGACCACAGCAGTCAGACCATCTTGTGAGCCGAGGGACCCTGGCGTCTGGTCAGGGTGTCTGGGGGCAGCTGGCCAGTCAAGCTGGGGTGTCAGAACTCAGTCCAGTGCCCGTGACCCATTCTATTACCCACATGCTGTCTTTACTGAGCTACAAGCTGGGAAGCCACTGCCTAACTGACATTTTCTGGAAGAAGAAAAAGTTCCTATGAGTTTTCTGGCATCAATTTCTCCTGTGGTGACTTCAGCCAACTGAAGTTTTCAAATGAAAGCACTGGAACATTCTTCAAAGACCAAAACGGCCGGGTAGAAAGTATGACCCAATGAAAGGCCCTGCCTACTGGATTAAGGGCATAGGCTCTGGAGTGAGGTAAACTTGGGTTCACATCTCAGGAGTCACTGATAAGCTGTGTGATTTTGGATCAGTTACTTAACCTCTCTGAACTTCAGCTTCCTAATTTATAAACTATGGATTACTAGCAGTACCTAAAGTATTACATGATCATCTATATAGTGTTCAGCAGAGTGGGAGGACACAGTATTATTATCACCTGTTAGTACTGTTGTTCTTATTAATAATACTATTATTACTTCCATTTTTTAATCCCCAGGGCCTGGTATATTAGGTGCTCAATTATGTTGGGCTTATTAACAGAGGGTACCTCTAGAAGAAGGGATGGAATACATACCTGCACTGTTTAAATGTTTAACAGTGAGCATATATTGCATCTATAAGTTTTAGAAGTTTAATTAAAAAGCCAAAATAAATTAGTCATCTGTAGGGCTACTTCACCCACTGAGCCCTTAGTTCAGATACAATACCTACGATCTGTGAACTGTTTGAGGAGCTACACAAATAATTGAGAACTGAAAATAAATGCACCAGCTCCAAAAGCCAAGCAGAAAATTACAAAATTTTAATTAATAAACCTTTTCTTAAATATCATCAAAATGAACCACTGTCAACTTACTGATCAATTGCAACTCAACTCTTAGCTACATACAAAAAACATTTAAACCATAGGAGCAACACCATTCTTCAACTCTCAAAATGATAAAAATGTGAAAATCCATTCAAAGTTTTTTTCCAGAATAAAAAAATATGTATCAAATAAGGGATGCAATTTTGATACATCTGATGGGATCTGGGTGGGTTCCAGGTATGTGTGTGCTGAACGTCCTGCAAGATCAAGAATGGTCCAGGTTATCGACCCCTCAACCCCACCTCTCCTTACCTCTTTCACGTAAAAGATGATAATGAACTTCAAGGTTGCAATTGCAGGAAGAAGGGGTGAGAAAAAGGCTCCAATCCAACAAATGGTCTGCCCGTAAACAATCCCCAGAACATTATCAGGGATGGCAAACTCCTGCTCTCCCCAGCACTGAAAAAGCTTCCAGGAGGAACAGTAGGTCACCAGGATCCTGCAAATGAACAGGACAGCTTACCACCTGGACTACCAGCGTCGGCCAAGGCAGAGAATCACATCCACACAATTAGGGCTGTTTCCATGCATACTTCTCATGCAAAGTGTTAGTCATATGTCTAGAAGATGCAAAGTACAGTGAACTCTGGAGTCATTAAGACTAGGGTACAAGTCTCAGATCTATAGGTTACCAGCCAAGTAACATTAGACAAGGCTCCTTTTTCTCATCTCAAATGTAGGGGGATTATAACATAGCCTACTGTGCTGCACTGTACTAACAGTAAATGACCAGGGCAATCTCTGTGTGCTGGCGGTCCACTCAATTCAAGAAGTACAGCGCTATTGATCATCCACACAGATAATGGCTTATGAGGGACTTATCACCCTGCATGCCACTCCTGGAATTCTGGATGCTTCCTACAGAAATCCTAGGACCAGAGGCCTGAGATACGTACACACAGCTATTCACTGTAGCATTACCACATATTAGCAAAAATACTGGGTAACAACCTAAGCGTCCATCAGCAGGGGCTTCATCATCAAATTAGAAGCCGTGTGTGCAGAGGACTATCACACAGTCTTTAAAACATATGTGTCCTGACATGTAAAGTCATGGTACCTTGCTTGTGTGGGGGGAAAAGCAAGCTGTGGACCCATGTAGACGTAACATGATCCCATTTGTGGGCAAGAAAAGGACACTTCCAGCAAGACTGTGTTTATTTACATATATATTTATGCAAATATGCTTTTTTCTTTTTAAGGATGGCTGGATCTACCCCCAGGTGTTAACAACGGCCACCTCCGAGGAGTGGGGTGGGTCTGGGGAATTAGGGGTAAGGTAACAAGAGGGCGTTCACTACTCTCAGAATTTCTGTATTTATTTAAACACTAAAAAATTGTAATATAAACATTCACATCATATTTGTGTAATTTTTTTAAAAGGACAGTTTCTTTTTTAATGTTTACTTTTACGGGTTTATTGAACTTCTGGCATAAGCCAGGAGACTTTGTACATGTGAGTAAAAAAGAATTTGTACATGTGATTAAGTGAACAGTTTCACTTAAGGCTCAAAAAGATGCTGAGAAAAAAAAAAGTTTTTTAATGATGGCATGGTAATGATAATCCTGATGGTGAGAGTTAATGTTTTGTTGAGCTTTGTGGCATGGAGTGTTCTTAGTACTTTTATCTGCATTTTGTCATTTAATCTTCACCAAAGGGGTATGAGGTGGGTACTGCCACTATTCCCATTTCACAGGCAGGAAAACAGGCACAGAGCTTCAGTAACGTGCCCAAGGTCACGTGATGAGGAAATGGGCAGTGCTGGGCTTGAACACAGATTAGGAAATGCAGTGTCCACTGCAGCCTGGAGGGCCTCCACTAACAGGGCCCGTGGCTCTGACCTGGCAAGAAGTCACCCGAGGGCATCCCCCGGAAAGCAGTATCATTTCTGCTCTTTGTGCTGCCTTTCAATGGGGCACATAATGGACCAGGGCGGGGATGGCCTGGAGCTGTCTGAAAGGCACCAGGGCGTGTCCAGTGGTTTCCAGGATGTGGTTTCCAGGATGTGGAATCATCCAGCACTTTGTGAAGAGCAGCGGTGACGGGAGCCTGTTGGGGGGGGGGGGGGGGGGGTGAGGGGTGGGGGCAGATAAGAGGGGTGCCCCTCACACTTACTTTCTAGGAAAATCCACAAAAAGTGTCACAGCCAGGATGATGATGAGGTCAAAGATCATCAGCTTGTACATTTCCTGCCCAACCTGGGTCTCCCAGCACTGAAACCAGGAGAGAAATGAGCCTGACTTGGAGCAGAAAAAGCCAGGTTCTACCAAGGTCACTTCCAGCCCCCGATCCTCTGCCTCTGAAGGCCACCAGCCAACACTCCTCTGAGCTCCAGCACAGACTTGGGTTTTCAAGCCCTTAGGAGTTGCTGGTGTGACAGACTCAGCTACAGAGCAAGAAAGAGGATCATCTGGGATTCACACCCTTGGCTCCATGGGCTGTTCTCTCGATCTTAATGCTACCGCTCCCCCTCAATGACCCACCTCGTAGGACGCCCTTCCCCCCAGCCTCACCGGGTAGAGTTTCTGGTTGTAGCCACAGAGCTCACACAAGTAGTTGTCACAGGAAGTAATCTTGGAGCCCAGGGTGAACACCAGCACACAGATGGTAGCCAGCCGCATGAACACACACCTGCAGGGAAGAGGGGAGGCGGGGAGCACAGGATGAGAAGGGCTCGGGCCGAGCTGGCCCCTCGGAACAGGGCTGGGTACAGGGAAGTTGCCTTTCTTAACAGCAAACCCACAGATGGGCACTGAGTTTCAGTTTTGGATGATGAGTAAGTTCTGGAAATGACAGTAGTGATGGTGGTACAATGCTGAGTATGTACTTTGCGCCACTGAATTGCACACTCAAAAGTGGCTAAGATGGTAAATTTCATGTTATATATATTTTATCATGTTAAATATATTTTCATGTTTACATATTTTATATACATTTTTTTTAATGCAAAAAAAAAAAAAAAAAAGGTCAGAAAGCTGGGAAGTCCTGAGTCCATGATGATATAGCCAAGCTCAGAACAACTCCTCAAAAGAACTAATTGAAGTTTCTAAGTATCAGCTTTGAGAGATGGCATAGGATATATTGAGAAGTGAAAAAAATATATATTGCAGAGTCTCAGGTAGAAACAATCCTATTTTTTTTTTAAACAATCCTATTTTTAAAAGAAAACCAAATGTGTGAATGTCGGCATGAACAACAGGAACCATGTAGATAAGGGCTGATGGGGGGAAGTGGATTCAAGACAGGAGGGCAGAGGGCTTGTTTTCTTTAAAGATGGTTCATCTACTGTTTGGTTTGTAATTTTAAAAAATTAAATGAATTAGAAATATTAAAAAGTGTGTGGGTTGGGGAGCAAACCTATACTATCCACCTGATATTCTGTCCTCCTGGGAGATGTGAGTACCCAGCATTGCCAGGGAGGCTTCCATAACTCAAAACTGAATTGGAATCTAATTAAAAAGTCTGAATCCACAGTCATTATGATGAGTGGATATAGAAAAACAAAAGACACACACAGCAACAATGATCTAAACCCAAAATAAAGAACATTATATAAGACAAATGCCCCAGCTTCTCTGACAAACCAATGGCATAACACAAGGGGAGGGGGACTTTTGAAAGGACAAAACGGATTTATGAAACATTAACAACCCAACACAGCAGGTGGCCTTTCTCTGGATCTTTATTTGAACAAACCAAGACGAGCCAATCATAGAAAGCCCTCTGCAGCTCCATCAGGGACCTGACAACTCTATGAGGCATGATGATGGCTATGTTTAAAAAGAAAAGTCCTTGTCACTTTAGAGATACACTGAAGCTTTTACAGGTGAAACATGTTGCCTGAGATTTGCTTAAAATATTCCAGCCGAGTGGGGGAACCGCATGAAAGACTAGCAAAATGTTGGTAAATAGTTGAAACTAGGTGATGGACACATGTAGAGGGTCATGATACTGTCCTATTTGAAAATTTCCAAAATAAAACTTTTTTTAAAGATGCAAAAACTATCTGAGGCACTTGAGAAGCAGAAAGAAAATGTTCCTGTTTCACACAGTCCCCACCTGGCCCTCCTTAACTCATGTGTGTTAACTCCCTGGGTCCAGCTTTACCCTTGGCATTTATTTATTTATCTTTTAATGAAACTGAATATTTTTTAGTATGAGAAGAGATATTACAACAAATTATAAAAAGGCAACAGTAGCACACACAGTCGGTGTCTGGGCCACATTTTTCTCAGCATTCACTCCAGCAAAGGTCTCAGGTTCCTACTCGAAGTTTCTAGTGTAACTCTCTTCCCAAGGCCCACGCGATGGGGCTGTGGGATGGAACTCGTGGGGGCGTTAATGCCCTTGGGACTCAGCCACCCTTAGGCAGGGGAGAGTGAACATTTGTTGAAGAACAAACACTCTCCTGAGTAGGAAAACCCTAAGATATTTTCCATGCAAACTCCCTGAGCTGTCCCGCAGACGGAGCCCCAGTTACATCTTCCCAAACAGCATGCCCTTTATTAGCTGCCTTGCCTTCTATCTCTCACTTCTCCTCACTCTCCTGCTGGTATACACGTCTTTCTAACATCTTCAGGGCAACATTCTTCCAAGGGCCCACCCTAGGCCCTCAGCTGTCAGTGAGCTAATACATGAACCAAAAATACACTGCAGCTGAGTAGATGCTTAAGTCCAACAGTTTCCCTGCATGTGAAATATCAGATTCATTTGTGGAGACTATCTGAAGGCTGAAGAGGATTTTTGACCCAGCAGGGAAAGGTACCACAATTGATTAGCAATGTCTGCTGTGGGCAGGGGAGGTGACAAGTGGTGACCTGTTTGGCATGCCTAGGCATTACCTAAGGATTGTCAGCCGGATCTCAAAGCCTGGGGAATAATCCTCATAGTGGATGATCTTGGCAAAGATTATTGGGGTGATAAAATTGGCCAGCGTGATCACAATAGAAGGCAGGTACAGAATCAAGAGGTTCTCTCCAAAAACCATCTTGTCAATTTCCTATGAAGATAACAAAACTGGTCAGGAGTATAATAAATTGCATCACAAATGAATTGACCTTAAGAGAACACAACTATAGATGTGTCAAATCATTATGCTCAACACCTTAAACTTACACAGTGTTGAATGTTAATTAGATCTCATTAAACTGTAAGGGGGAAAAACACCCAAACAGATTTAGCAAATGAAACAAAACATTTTTTCATTTAACATGGCACCTAAAACTAAGCCATCTTCTTCCTTGGGTGTTCAAACAGAGGAACCGTGATCTAGTACCATACTAAATGAAAAACAAGCTCTACTGGATTTATTAAGATGAAAAATTTAAAAACCCATGCATTCTGGATCAATGGGTAATTTACAGCATTAGCAAGGCTGTAATTTTATTTTTATCCCAGACAGCCACATGTCACCAAAATTCTATTATTATGAAAGGAGAGAGTGACTGCTGCTGCGTCGTTTCAGTCGTGTCCGACTCTGTATGACCCCATAGACGGCAGCCCACCAGGCTCCCCCGTCCCTGGGATTCTCCAGGCACGAACACTGCAGTGGGTTGCCATTTCCTTCTCCAATGCATGAAAGTGAAAAGTGAAAGTGAAGTCGCTCAGTCGTGTCCGACTCTTTGAGACCCCGTGGACTGCAGCCCACCAGGCTCCTCCGTCCATGGGATTTTCCAAGCAAGAGTACTGGAGTGGGGTGCCACTGCCTTCTCCCGGAGAGAGTGGCTATCCCAGGTTAATTAGTACGACAGCCTTGAAAATGCTGTAAATTACCCATTGATACAGAATCTGTTTCCCGAGGTAAATGGCTATCTATCCAACTAAATTTTGGCCCAAGGGACATAAGTAGAAGTTTTAAGTGCAACCTCCATATCCTGCCCCCCACCTCCTTCACTTCCTCCCCACTGGCTGGAATGTGAACACGGTGGGCTACCCTATGCCATATGGGAGAAGGTCACATCCTAAGGAAGGCAGAGCTACAGATGGAAGGAACCTGGGCCCCTGATGGCTGATTTCATGAAGCGGAGCCACTAGACCAACTAGGATTTTCAAAACCACTGTTATTTTAGGTAAACTGAGGCCCCTTTACCTACTTACTAAAGTAGTACAGTTGGGGCTTAAATCCAGGCAGTCCAGCCTAGACTTGAATACTGTTAATTCCAGGAGGAGTAGGTACCCCAAACACTCTATTTTGGATGCTTTTTTCCCTACTGAAAATAAAAAGTTGGTCAGTCTGATTTTAGGTTTTTTGGCATATCAGCCAAATGTATATTCCCATATGTAAAACAGAATGATGATAGTATCTCCCTTGCAGGTTTGCAATACACTTAGCATACATAAGGCCCAACCGGAGTAAAAGCTAAACTGACTTTCATGAAGCACTTACTTTTTTCATGTGTTCTTGAGAGAATATAGTCGCTTTGTAGATTGCATAAAAGCATGCTGCTAAAACGGCCAGCACAATACAGTTCAAAAATAGTCTCAAAGAGTAAATTCGTATCGTTTCTTCTGAGGTCCTTTCTGCTATTTTTTGCCGTATTCTTTCCTCCTCCAGATCTGCCTGAGAACCAAAGAAAACCCATTTGTGAGCACTGGGATGAGGGATATTTAGGGGTGGAAATTGTGACTCATTGCCATACCCTCCCTCTCGATCCTTACAGTTTCCTTAAATACTCATCTCCCCCAGGATACCCTCTCAGACCAAGCCCAACCAGTTTCCAAGTCTACTAATAGTCTAAGTGAAGGCAGAGCCTCCTATTTAAGATTGCAATTAGACTTTGCAATATATGTGAAAACTGAACTATAACCCATTCAGGACATTAGCTAATGGAGTAATTATGTAGTAAGCATTGTGGGGCTTCCCTGGTAGCTCAGATGGTAAAGAATTCACCTGCAGTGCAGGAGACCTCGGTTCAACTCCTGGGTCAGGAGGATCCCCTAGAGGAGGGCGTGGCAACTCCCTCCAGTATTCTTGTCTGGAATATCCCCATGGACAGAGAAGCCTGGCGGGCTACAGGTCATGGGGTCCCAAAGAATTGGACACAACTGAACGACTAAACAGCACAGCAGGCTTTATTTCTTTAAACAAATAATACACCTGATTTGATTCCTTCTATCTCATGTTGTTAATCTTTTGATATCACCTGTCTCTCCTCCTTTTGGGGCAGGTTTGATAAAGATGGTATCTGTTACTCCTTTTATCCTGATTAATTTGGAAATTCTGCATTTTCATATTCTCCACATTGATCTTATCATCATAGCATTCTTAGTTCTATTTGTCCTGTTTTATGTTCTATTTCTCCTGGTTGTCATCAAGCAGAAAAATAACAGTACAAACCAACGAGGGCCTACAGTATAACACATGGAACACTACTCAATATTCTGTGATCATCTATATTAGAAAAGAATCTAAAAGAGAATGAACATATATACATGTAATAACTGAATCACACTGCTGTACATCTGAAACTAACACAACTTTGTAAAGCAACTATACTCCAACAACATTTTAAAAAAAAAAGAATCAGTTTTCTCCAACTAGGATTAAAATAAGTTTCCTAAAAAAAAAAACAGTTCAAGATGGTTCATGAGAAGGGAAGATACCATCTCTTTTCCCAGCTCCAGTTCACCAGTGTTAAGCTTGGAGCTAAAGTGATCAACCTCAGGAAGTGGTTCTTCAAAAAGCTCTTGAAAACTACCCAGGGGAAGGTAACTAAACAGGACAGCCGGCCCCCACTAGCTCCTCTGCAGGCTGCAGCCTCAGCTCCCACCGAGAGAAACCCAAGCAGCACTCACCCGGAGCTCATAACGCAGGCTGCTGTGCTTCAGGTCCGCCATGCTGCGGTTGGTGATGCAGAAGTCCCAGCCCGCAAAGATCTTGTTGCAGTAACTCTGGAAGTGCTCCTCACTCCGGATCAGGTTGATTTTGAACCCTTCCACCGACCTGACCCCAAAACATGATTATCCATTTTATAAGAACAACAAGACACAGGCCTGTGGATTGGCTTCGTCTCAAATTAAAAGGATACATTCTTGACTGCACCTTCCACCGATTTTGACATGCATGGCCCAGCTTTGGACCATTCTAAATATGTAGCAGACAACCAGGCATCTCATTGTTGAAAATCGGTCCCTTTATCCATTCAATGACCTTTTTCCACAGCTGGAATATAATCCAAACTCAACACACCTAGAGTCCTACATGATCCTTCATGGCACCATCTTTTCTCCCAGAGAGCTACTCTGCTATAATGACAATAGCTTTTTTTCTTTTCCATAAACACCCAAACCTCTCCTGCAGCCTCAGGGCCTTTGCACTTGCAGTTCTCTCTGCTCTCCCCTCTTCCCATGGCTGCCTTCTTCTTATTCCCTGGGGTTTCATTCAAATAACGCTTCCTTCCATAGATTCCCTCGCTATCCCATCTAAAGTTGTGGTTTCCTACTTCAAGTCAGTCTCTTTACTTTCCCTGACAGCAATAACCTAACCTACAATCATGTTATTTAATGTGTTCACTGTTTCTAAGTCCTTATCCTGACTAAAATTTAAATTCCTTGATGACAAGTATCCTGGCTGTCTTGCTACCTCTATATCCAGAGGACCTGGATATAAATATAGCCACTATCCATCTGATGAATAAATGCATGAGTAAATGACTTAAACAGTAAAATAACCAAATATTTAGTGAGCACCTGCTTAAGTCAGACACAACTCTGTTGCACAAGTTCATAATCAATACTCATTCAAATGCTTTTCTGGAAAACATACTTTGGCACTTGACATAGCAATAAAAACATCAAACACCACACACTCTGTAGACACACACTCTGTAGACAAACCAGGGTATTTTTAGGATTTGCTACCCGAACTGTGAACATAAATAGAAGTGGAAGGAATTAAAGCAATCAGTCATTCTGCCAAAGGTTCATAGCATGGCATTTATGTCAGAACCAGCTGGGCTGCTTTTCCAAAATGTAGATTCCCAGGTGATTCCATATCCTGAGGTTTTTAATTTAGTATGTCTCATGGGGAGGGGGGTGCGTCCAGAAATATGCTATTTATAAAGCTCCATGGTGATTCTGAGGTCCCACTCCAATTGAATGGTCTGATTTAGACCAAACCTACATTTTACAGATGAGAAAACTAAGATCTAGAGAAGGGAAAAATTATTTCCTAGGTCCAGAGGGTTAGAGGCAGAACTGGGGCTAGTTCAGTGGTGATGATGATGGTGATAATGATTTTGATTTAATAAATGTCTACAAGGTGCCAGGCCCAGTGCTAAGTCCTTTATCTGCCCTGTTTCAGTTAATCCTCCCAACAACCCTTCTAGGTGTGTACATTTCACAGATGAAGAAAATGAGGTCCAAAGAGGTGGAGTGACATTTGAACCTTGGTCTCTGGACCCTAAAATCCACCCTCTTTGCTACCCTATAGCACTTCCTCCTCCTTGGGGAGGCCGCTCCCCCTTACATCACAGGCACCCTCTCTGCAGGCTTTACCATGAAACAATCAAGGCCATTAGGTGAAAGAGCTCAATCAAGACCCGCAGGTGGATTCACTGTTCAGCTAATAAAGCTGCTTCTTCAGGGCCCCTTCCAAGGCCCTGGAAGTGCCTCAAGCAATGTGTTCATGAGGTCTTGGTTTTATTTTTTATAATATACAAAAGATATTTCCATGCCCTTTGTCTTACAGAGGTCCCCTCCATACTGTCTACACAGAAGGTCCATAAAACTTGGATCTGCCCCTACCATGAGCACAAACAGCAAAGCCAGAGCCCCAATCAACCATTTCTTTACTAAGCATCTTTCTGCCTTCAAGATGAGCAGAATGACTGCTCCTTCTCGTCAATACGCTATCTGTCTGGTGGGGAATAGACACACATCAGTTCACTTTCATCTCATAGATTCTGACTCAAGACACAAGTGCCTAGCTGGGCTCTGGGGTTCTCCCTGTGGTGGTGAACCCTGGTCTCCATGGAGGACAAGCTCAGCCTCTAACACCCTGGTCTCTTTTACATCTATAATAAGGAGCTTCACAGCCCCATGGCTTATAGCACTGCCTGGCTCTTATAGGGACAATGAAGTGGGTAAGAGAGGTGTTCATCCAAGCTTCCTACTTGGGTGGGAGACAGTTAGCCGTCCCATCAGGAATGTGTGGTTCTCCTTCCACTCATAGCACAAGTGCTGGGAAGTGGCTGCCAGCCAAGAACAACATTTCTCAGCCTCCCCTGCAGTGAGCTGTGGTCATGTGACTAAGCTATACTGATGGAATGTGAGTGAAGTCCATCACTCTCAGGCTGAGCCCAGAAACACCTTCCGTGTAATTCTCCTCCAAGGTTGTTTTCCCTTCCAGCCCTCAAGAGGAACAGCAAAGCCACACATGCAGATGATGGTTAAGCTTCAGTCAGCCTGAGCTCTGGCAGGACTGAGAAGGAGTCTTCTATACTAACCTGTGCCCACTAAGAACTTCATGTGAAGATCACATATAACTTTCATCATGTTGGGCCACTGTACTTTCAGGGACAGTTGTTTGTTAAAGTAACTTAAAGTAATTAATATTCCTCATTTTTTCTTGGAATTGACATCTCCCACTAAAATATCTGTCCACCATGGGAAATGCCACATTCTCATATGACCCTAACCCACTAGCCACAACTGAAGGGTCAGGATTGGGTGCCTGAATGAAGCAGAGCCAATGAGTTCCTTCAAAGGATTTTTGAGCTTGTGACCCTGGGACTCCATACAAGGAAGCTGCCACCAGCAGAATCAGAGATGCAGGAGCCCATGCTTTGGGTTGTTTTGAATCTATTCTTATATCCTTGTCCTTCCTGTAATCTGGAGTTTCCTCTCTTCCTTGGTTCTCAGCCACTCAATTCCCCTTTATCCCAGTTAGTCAGAGTTGGGATTCCGCCACTTGCAACCCAATAGAGACCTGTCAGCATACACACCAGATCAAAGATAATGCTGGGGGAATGTGTTCAATAGTGATTGACTGAAAACTCCAGGCTGCTACTCCAGCTCCCAAATGCTGCCTCCATTTCCTCCAGGTCTCCACAGCCTCCAGCACATTCACAAATCTTTTTTCCATAAAGCCCACCCTTGGATTCTTCTCATCCTTTGGGCAATGGCTCCCAGAGTCCACAGACCCCCAAGAGACTCCAACCATCAAGAGTAATTCAAAGAGAACACAATGACAAGATAAACTGTACCTTTTCACTATCCAAACAAGGCTCAGAGCTAGGTAGGCAATTGTGCTTAACAGATAAGCCAGAGGCAGATCATAGATGAAATTCTGGAATTTCACCCCATCAATGGTGTAATGTCCATAAAAGAGGTAGGTATCCTCCAGGAAACCCTGAAATAAAGCCAAGGGCATGAGGTCAGATTGGTGGACCGACTGCAGGAAACCAGTTTCCACCTCAAGGAATTCACATTCCAGTGTCATTGTTCATCCCTGAATTCCCAGAGACTGGAAAAATTCCAGATCTGCAGCAACATGGATACAACTAGAGATTATCAAACTAAGTGAAGTCAGAAAGTCAAATACTATATGATATCACTTATATGTGGGAGTCTAAAATATAACACAAACAGAAGCAGAATCATGAATACAGAGAACAAACTGGTAGTCAAAGATGAGGATATTGGGAGTTAGCATATGTAAGTTTTTATATAAATAATGGATAAACAAGCTCTGTGCTGTACAGTAGGAGTATATTATTTAAAAAAATAATGTACTGGACTTCCCTGGTGGTCCAGTTCTTAAGACTCTGCACTTTCAACACAGGAGGCATGGGTTCAATCCCTAGTCAGGGAACTAAGATCTCACATGCCATACAATGCAATAAAAAAGATATATATACACATATAAACAAATATACATATAACTGAATCACTCTGCTGCACAGCAGTAATTAACAACATTGTAAATCAACTAATACTTCAATTTTTAAAAGTTAATTAAAAAATTTAGACCAATTAAAAAAAAAATTCCAGAGGTATATAGATGCTCAATTAGGGTTTGGGAAATAAAGCACAGATAAAGTCTGAGCTTTAAAAATACATAGGGGTACAATCTAAAAATGAAATTAAGGAAACAATCCCATATGCAATAACAGCAAAAATAATAACATACTTAGGAACAGATTTAACAAATCAAGTATAAATCTTATATTCTTTTTTTTTTAAATCTTATATTCTTAAAACCATAAAATATTGTTTTTAAAAATTAAACAAGAACTAAGTAAATGGGAAAACATCCCTTGTTCATGGATCATGAGATCCATGGCAACACTCCCCAAACTGGTCTACAGAATCAACACATCACTATCAGAGTCCCAGCTGGCTTCTATGAGAAACTGCTAAGATAATCCTAAAATTCATATAGAATTGCAAGGGTCTCAGAATAGCCAAAATACTCTTAAATAAGAAGAAGTTTTAAGACTAACATATCCCAATTTCAAAACTTACAAGAAAACAACACTAACCAAAACAATGTGATACTAGGGTAAGAATAGATGTATAGGTAAATGGAATAGAATTGAGTCCAAAAATGAAACCCATACACCCATGGTCAACTGATTTTTGAAAAGGGGAAAAAAGAAACAGTGCTGAGACAACTGGATGTGCACGCATGCTTGGTTGCTCAGTCGTGTCCAACTCTTTGCGATCTACCAGGTTCCTTTGTGGATAGCCACAGGCAAAAAATAAAATAAAGCTGAGCCCCTACCTTACCCTATACATAAATTTTAACCTGAAATAGACCAAAGGCCGAAATGTAAAACTAAAGCTATAAAACTCTTAGAAGAGGATAGAGAGTTAAATCCACATGATTTTGAATCTGGCCATGGATTATTAGATTTGACACCAAAAGCACAAGCAATAACAGAAAAAAGAAACTGGACTTCATAAAAATTAAAAACTTTTGTGCTTCTAAGGACACTCTCAAGAAAGTGAGAAGACAATCCAGAGAAGGGGAGAAAATATTTATAAATCATATACATGATAAAGAATTTGTATCTGTAATATTTGGAGAAGGAAATGGCAACCCACTCCAGTATTCTTGCCTGGAAAATTCTATGGACAGAGGAGCCTGGAGGGCTACAGTCCATGGGGTCACAGAATCGGCTGTGATTGAGGGAGCACAGCACATCTAGAATATTGGAAAAAAACCTCATAAATCAACAATAAAAACAGAGATAATCCAACGGAAACTAAAAAGAGAATCCAAACAGACATTTATTCTAAGAAGATACACAAAGACCAATAAGCACATGAAAAGATGATCAACATTATTCATTAGAGAAAAGCAAATCAAACCACAAAGAAATTCCACCACACACAAACTAGGGTGACGATAATCAAAAGGCCAGGTAACAGCGAGTGCTGGCAAGGATGTCGTAGACACATCAGAAGACTTATTCAGTGCTAGTGAGGATGTAAAGCATATAGCCACTGTGGAAAAGTTTGGCAGTCCCTCAAAAAGTTAAACATCTGAGCCGGTGATTTCCACTCCTCAAAGAAGTGAAAAGATATGTCCACACAAAATCTCAAACATCATTATTCATAACAGACAAAAGGTGAAAACCACCCAAATGTCCATCATGACCGTATAAACAAAATGTAGTATTTCCACACAATGTAATCTTACTTGGCCACAACAAGGAATCAAAGACTGACAGATGCTCCAACATGCATGAACCTTAAAAATATGCTAAGAAGCTAGAGACAAAAGATCTTGTATTATATGATTCCACTTATAGGAAATGTCATGAATAAGCATTTCATAGAGACAGAAAGTAGATTAACGGTTGCTTAGCATTGATTAGCGGAATTGGTAGGTGATAACGGGTACAGGTTTCTTTCTGAGGTGATAAAAATATTCTAAAATTGATTGTGGTAATGGCTGCATAACTCTATGAATATACTAAAACCACTGAATTGTACACTTTAAATGGGTGAATTGTACGATATGTGACTTGTACCTCAATAAAGCTATTATCAGAGAGAAATAAAACATAATAACACCCCCCTCCAAGCCCAAAGGAACCCTATGTGAAAATACAGCAGAGAAAAGTCCATGACTCTTACGGTGGGAATAAATGAGCTCACCTCAGACTCCTCCTTGAATAGCAAGGATAGAACATTCTAGGCGAGTGAAAAAGGAAATATACAGAGAACAGAAATAGTATGTGTAGCAACTAGATGTTCACTGCAGTATTGTTTAGAAAGGGGACAATGGAAATAATCTGAATGTTCATCAATCGGGAACTGGCTAGATCATGAAAAATCCATGTTGTAGAATATTAAGAAGCCGATACAAGTGCCTAAGAAAGGTCGAGAAAGCAATGAACCATGGTGTGAAGGGATTGGTAGTCTCTGGGAAGAAGTAATTTTATTTTTCACTCATTAAGTCTTATATTTCTTATGAAAACCATGTATTTTTATATTGAATAGTTAAGTAAATTTTTAATAGGAAAATAAAAGATGTAGAAACACAAGACTCCATCTTTTCTCTTAACTCTGGGGCACAAAGGCCATAAAAACTTGCCTAACTACACAAACCCTGTCTTTATTGCCCTGGGTCATTATCAGGGCTGTCATCAATCAAGCAGCATAATAGGACAAAGGTCCACTGGGCCCGGAAAATAACTTCTCTGGTGTGATCACGAGCTTGGCTCAATTGTTTTCAGCAAAGACAAGCGACTTCTTAATCTCTGTGGCCAGCTCCCTCCTGGGCCTATTTAAATTTAAATTTACATGTGACGTGATAAAGGTTATTAGCTAAAACTACTGTAGTCATCATATTATAATATATAAGTGTACCATGAGGTTGTACATCCTCAAATGTATACACTATATGCCAATCAGATCTCAATTGAAAAAAAACACACGCAAAAGATATAAGAATGCTACTTACTAGCTATGTTGAAAACTGTGTTTTTTAGTGACTAAATGTGACAGGCATACTCGACTACATTAGTGAAGCTTTTAAAAACACAGGACAAAAGATGGTTGTCAAAGTGCTATATGCTCAATATGCTCAGAATACTTTTAGTTTAGTCAATGCATGGGAGGTCCATTCTGTAGTGTGTGTAGAAAAGTTTTTAAAAGTCAGTGTGAGAGAAGTTTGTAAGACTGCTACAGCCTTGCAACAGACATGAATGAATCCTGGTATCTCCATGAGTGGACGTGACAGTCATTTTGTAATACATTTAGAAATGTTCAAAAACACGTGTAAGAAATATGTTAAAGTAGCATTTGCTTACTACATAGAGAATCCTGTAGCGTGAGTGCACGGTCTGCTCATTCCATAAACATGAACAGAAGTGTTTACAAACACAGGAAAACTATGTGTAAGTCTGCTACTTGCTTGCACAGATGAGAACAGTGACATTACAGGGAATGTACATGATGGCCATTCTTTAATGTGTGCAGAATGGTTTTTAAAACACTATGGAAAACAAATAAGTTGAAATTGAAATGAATAAAATTAAATTAAAATTCAATTTCTTGGTCACAGTAGCCACGTAACTCAAGTACTTAAGAGTTAGTGGCTGTCGAATTTCACAGCATAGATTCAGAACATTCTCATCACTACAGAAACCTCATTCTTTGGGGCAGGGCTATTTTTTCATCATGTGCAATTTACTGAACATTTATGATCAAGTGCATCTAAGTCTCCTATAATATCTTTTCTGTAATGAAGATGATCATGGTGTGTGGAGCTCCACAAGGAGAAACGTCTCGTGGGATATGACCAAACAAGATGGGGCTAACCGCAGTTCTGGGATGTGATCTCACCAGCATTTACCTCAGGTGAGTCACTGACTTGCCTCTCTCCTTGTAGAGTTTGTGAGCTTCAGTTTTCCAATTTGCATAGTGGACATTTTAACATCCACCTGACAATTCCTCTCAGTTGTTTTAAGGAGAACATGAAAGCAGAGATGTAAGAACCACTTTTTCAAAACTGAACGCAGTGGGCAAATTCGAAGCTTTCTATTTGTCAATTTGGAAATGTTTGATGACATGGCATTTTAATCTCAGTAACTTTCCTAAATATATTTTAATATAGTTGTGTTTTCCATGGGGTCACAAAATGAGTCAGACATGACTTAGTGACTAAACAACAATTTTTAAAAACAGGTAAAGGAGTGGTTCTCAACCTGGGGCAATTCTGTCCCCCAGGAAATATCTGGCAACGTCTGGAGACATGCTTGGTTGTCACAGTTGTGGGGCTGCTACTGGCACGAGTGGAGGGAAGGCAGGATGCTATAAGTGCCCCACAGGGCATAGGGGAGGCCTGTGATGCAGGAATATCAGGTCCAAGGTGGAGAAACCCTAATATAGAAGGCAGAGACAGCCACTTTTCATGGGCACTCTTACCTGCTGAAAAAAAGTTGGATTAAAAAAATGAAAGCACACACAAAAAATCATTTTTTGGAGTAAAGAATAAAAAAAAAAAAAGAAAACCTTTGGAACTATCATAGGAAGGATGACATTAATTCCATTTCAGAGCATCAGAGTTAACATGGGATTAATAGCTTTCCAGGGCTTCCCTAGTAATTCAGATGGTAAAGAATCTGCCTGCAGTGCAGGAGACCTGGGTTCATTACCTGGGTTGGGAAGATTCCCTGGAGGAGGGCATGGCAACCCACTCCAGTGTTCTTGCCTGGAGAATCCCATGGACAGAGGAGCCTGGTGGGCTACAGTGCATGGGGTCACAGAGTCGGACACGACTGAGTGACTAAGCACACATCACAATAGTCTTTTAAGAGATTTCATGGAACATATGTGTGTGCACAGTTGTGTGTGCGTGTGCATGTATGGGTGTTGTGCATGTGTGCACCACACATGCTTGTGTGTCTAATTTCTGGGGAGAAGAGTTATAGCTTTCATCCAGGTCATCTAGGACTACAAAATGTTAAGGTTTTTCAATGTCAGAGAAGTTAAATACATTCTATCTGGGTTTATATTCACTGAAGCTTCTGTCTATGGGGGATCTCAGATTTTGTCACAGGTCAATAAGAAGGTGGCAGGCATTAGGCAAAAGCCAAGGGCTGAGAGTGACAAAGCACTTTTCCTGTATATCTAAGCAGGGGTGGATGAACATCACCCTTGCCGATAAGGTGACTGCAAATACTGTTTTTTTTAACCAGTACTTGTGTCAACACTCATGTTTGACTCTCAACTGCAGACATTCAGGAACCTATTTCAGTACTGAGGATCCAAATCCAGAATTATGTTAAATACTTACAGTGCCAGAAAGTAAGTCTATGACATAACTGTAAAAGTAAATGAGTCCAGAACTACTTATTGGATACACCGTGCATTGAATATCTGCAAAAAACAAAAACAAGAACATCAGTGGAAACAGCCTCAGTCTGTAGAGCCTCATCGTAATTTGTGTATCTATGCATGTATATGTAGTCATGTACAGTTATGTATGGCTGTGCTTATGAATCTATTTGCAACTCAAACCCCAGTGCACCAAGTACAGTACCATTTTCCCCTTTCACTATTCTAAGTTATCTAGGGACATACATTTTTCTATACATTTTGTATAAGGGTCTACTAAAGTACAAGTTTTCTGACTATATTGGTATTTTGTTTTGGAGTTCATGTTTGCACATGTTTTAGAAGACGTAGCTGATATAATTATTATTGCATTTTAAGTATATCCAATTTTAAAAGATCTCTACATGTGTGTAAATTAACAAGCAGTTTCACTCTTAAAAAACACATATTTGCCTATGTGAAACTGATCAAGAAATTTTTTGAACACCAATTTTAGTGACACTATGTTGTGCTTGATCAATTAATTCACTTGCTTTGTCTCAGTCAGCTATTGCTGTGTAATAAGTAGCCCCAAGTCTCAATGACTTAACCTCCATTTATTTTCTCCTTCATGGTCTGCAGTTTGAGAACATGAAGCTCATTCAGGATAAGCCAGGATGGATACCAGGCTCCCAGTTAGGCAGAGGTCTTCTCTTTATGACTCCACTCAGGGGACAGACTGGAGATGCAAAGGCTCTCTGGGGGATGCTCTCCTCATGACCCTTCTTATAAGGCAGGCCAACCACATAAAGCCATTTCAAGCTAAAATTCCACTGGACAAAACAAGTCACATAGCCAAGTGCAATATCAACAGGGTCAGAAAGTATTCTCGGCCCACAGTGGGAGGCTCTGCAAGTCACAATTACAGGGAAATGACAAACTGGGGGAAATAACCCAATCTACTACCCCTTCTCCGGGCCTCAGTTTCCCCTTTGTTAAAATAAGAGAATTGAACCAGTTTCTCCAAGGCCAGTCCCAGCCTTTCTATTTTATAATTCTAACATGAATGCTTACTTATTCATTCAACAAACATTTCTTAGTTACTAGGCATCAGGCAGATGTTGGAGATAAACTGATAAGTAAGTAGTAGTTACCGCCTTTGAAAAGCTTACCATCTAGTGGTAGAAAAGACAAGTAGGAGTCAGGTATATGTAAGGTACTCAAATGGTTTATGAACACAGCACTAGAGGTAAAGAGGAAGGAGACAGTCACTCTGTTTGGGAGCAGAGTCAGGAAGATGGAATGAGATGGCTGCTTCTCTGCTCATCACCCTGTCCTCAAGCCTAGACATCAGCAAACTATGGCCCTAGGGCCAAATTTGGCCAGCTGCCTCTTTTTGTCAGTAGTGTGTTATCAGAACACAGCCAAGCTCATTCAGGACTTGCGTCCATGGTCACTTTTGTGCCATCATGGCAGCACTGAATAGTTAACAGAGACCGTATGGCCTACCAAGCCTAAAATCCTGACTATCTGGCCCTTCCAGGAAGTGTGCCCAGCAGTCACGCCAGGCTTCTCATGTCTCCAATACGCTGAGTTATCCTCATCTCTGAACCTCTGCAGATGCTGTTCATCTGCATGAAGATGCTTCCCCAAGTTGTCCAATGGGAGCCTTCTCCTTGTCCTGCTGGGCTCACCTGTCTTCACAGAGGGCTCAGGGGACCGCTGAGCACCAGTGTCCTGGTGTCTGACCTCTCAGCACCTTATCCCGTCCCCTCCCCACAGGCAATTTGTCCTTCATACACCTCTTCATGCGATCCCTTCCTAACCCCCATCCTTTGCTAGAGGGCACTACCATGGACTCAGGTGTGGTAGCACCTGCCAGGACCTGACTCAGGGGCTGGCATACAGCAGGTACTCAATAAACACTTACTGAAAGCATGAAAAAGGGAAGGAAGGTAAGGAAAGGAAGAGAGGGACTTCTGATCCTTTCCTGAAAGGACAAAGTCTAGTAGGTAAGTTAAAAAAAAAAAAAAAGCATGCATGGGAGGAGGACGTAGTCAAAGGAAATAATGAGAAAGCAGAGACTCATGGCATCCACGCTCAGAGTCCAGCTCCATTTCCTCCAAGAGGGTGACCTCCCTCTGCCCAAGGCTCTGCTCACAGCTAAAGGGACCACTGAACAGGCAGTGGTGCCCAGTGAGACAGAATGGTCTTCAGTTCTTCTAGAAAGAAATAATACTAAAAAAAAAAAGGCTGCCATTTATTGAGCACTTTCCATGGACAAAGCACTGTACTATCTTACTTAATACTCATTTAAAAATTATGAGTATTGCTTAAATAATTACTTATGCTTTAAAATTTTTCCATATTAAATAATATACTTTATATTATTGTTTTTAATTATTTATAATCTAAATAGTAAACATTTTTTAATGACCCAAGTATTAAATAGTGTAGTATTATCTGAATAATGAAACAACTGTCTCACTATTTATATCATCACTTTCTACAAATAAGGAAAATGAGGCTCAGACAGTCTAACCAACTAGCGGAGCTGGGCCTTGAAACTGAACCCAGAGTCTTCCCACAGCAGCAGGTGATATTTATCTGTGAAATGGACATATTAGGAAGTGAGAATTCAGCATCGGGTATACAGTAGGCACTCAAAGAGTCAGGATTTCCACGTTATTCTCATTTGATTTTTAAGTGTAATAGAATTAAAACAAAAACAAATGTGATGAAGAAGAATGCTGAGGGCCACAGAAGTGACTATAGAGGGAGTTCTTCTGGGGAAGGAGTCATGTGATAGAAGCCAAAAATGTTGAGCATTCAGTAAGAAAACACAGGCCCGTCACTGCCAAAGAGTCTGGCAAGTCACTAGTGTTTAATGAATGCCAGCCTGAGCATCACCATTATGGGAGAGAAAAGCCTTGAAATAAAAGCCTGAAATAAAGTCACTGGAGTAAATTGTATTCTGTTTACTAAATATTCCACTTTCTACCCTTCACTGCTTCTCCCAAATGCCTTGCTGAATCTAGGAGTGGTGAGTGACTGGCACTGGCTAATAAGATGCAGTAAAAAAGATGTGTGTCATCTCCAGCAGAAGCATTAGGAGCCAGCACATGACTGCCACAGCTCTTTTTTCTCTGGACATCGTGACTGTCAGTGGTCCGAAGAGAGGCTGCTCCATCAGCTTGGGCTCCAGGGAGAAGACGTGGAACAAAGGCACCACCAAACAATGGTGGACACATAGTGTGAATAAGAAAGAAACTTTGTGGTTATTAGACACTGTGCTATGGGGTCATCTGTTTCTGCAAACAGCCTAGTCTATCCTAATACAGTCACCCAAGACTTAGATTATAAAGACCACTAGATCAAGAAGCAGTGTAACTAGGTACTCAATGAAAAGAACACTCGTCATGGCAAGCCAGGCCTCTTCCACTCACCCACGTCTTTAGATGGAATGAGAATAAAGCTGCTGTTGGTGATCTTGTATCTCGTGAGCAAGACTGGGAGCAAAACCACCATAAAGATGATCAGAAATATCACCAAATTCAGCAACACCAGAAATCGTAAGAAGGAGAAGTAGGACTGAATCCCAGTGCCAAATTTCCCTGGAAAAAAGAAATTCAGAAATCACTGACCAGGAGTATTGACCCAGTACCCACTGCAGGTTCAGTCAGCCACGGAGGACTGAACTGAGATTGGAGGATCTTGGTGGGGGAAGGAAGAATCATTTTATATTCTCCATTGTTGGCTTCAAAGCTCTATTTTCTAGTGATTTAAACTTTCACATGTAAATCTGCAATTAATTATAAATTAATAATTTGAAATGGTGTGAGGGAGGGTCAATATTTACATTTTCTCATAGGAATATCTAATTAACTCAGCACCATTTATTGAAAAGGTGATCTTTTCCTTAGTGAACTGCAATAGTACTTTTGTAATTGACTATATACTTATGAAGGCTTCCCAAGTGTCTCAGTGATAAAGAATCCACCTGTCAAGCAGATGACATGGGTTTGATCCCTGGGTCAGGAAGATCCCCTGGAGAAGGAAATAGCAACCCACTCCCGTATTCCTGCCTGGGAAATCCATGGACAGAGGAGCCTGGTGGGCTACAGTACTGGGGTAGCAAAAGAGTCAGACATGAATTAGTGACTAAACAACAACAAATATATTCATGGACCTATTTCTAAATTCTCTCTTCTGTTCGGTTGGTCTGTTTGTCTATCCTAGGACCAACACCAGACTGTCTCATCACTGCAGACTTAAAATAATATTTGATATATGGTGCTCTAAGTCTTAAAGCTCTCTTCTTCCTCAGGCATCCTTGGTTCTCTGCATTTCTATATAAATATTAAAATCAGCATATTTGTTTTCACACATACACACATACATATGTGTGCAAAATGTGCTGGAATTCTGACTGAGATTACATGGAATATATAGGTCAGTTTGAGAACAAGTGACATCTTTATAATATTGAACCTTTGAACCATGAACCTATATATATATATAGGTTAATTTCTCTCAACAACATTTTATAGTTTTCTGTGCACAATAATTTCACACAGTTCTTTAGATGTATTCCTAAGTATAATGATACTATTGTATAACTTATTTTTTAAATGTTTGTTGCTGGTATATAGGGAAGCCCTGGTGGCCCAGTGGTAAAGAATCCACCTGCCAATGCAGGAGATGCAGGTTCGATCCCTGGGTTGGGAAAATCCTCTGGAGGAGGAAATGGCAACCCACTCCAGTATTCTTGCCTGGAGAATCCCATGGACAGAAGAGCCTGGTGGGCTACAATCCATGGGGTCACAAAGAGTGGGACACGACTTAGTGACCAAGCACACATGCTGGTATATAGAAATACAATTAGTTTTATATACAGCTGTTACAACTAGCAACGTTGCTAAATTCACATCAGTGCTAATAATTTGTCTTTTGTTTTCTACAAACAAATCATGTCATCTGGAAAAAAAAAAAAAGACAACTTATTTCTCCCTTTCTGGTCATTGTGCCTTTTTTCTTTTTTCCCCAATCATTGTACGCTGGCTAGGACTTCCGAGATGATGATGAATAGAATCTGTGATAATTAGCAACCTGTTCCTCATTCTCAATCTTAAGAGAAAAGCTTTTAATATTTCACCATTCATAGCTCAGCTGGTAAAGAATCCACCCGCAATGCAGGAGACCCTGGTTCAATTCCTGGGTCAGGAAGATCCTCTGGCGAAGGGATAGGCTACCCATTCCAGTATTCTTGGGCTTTCCTTGTGGCTCAGCCGGTAAAGAATCCACCTGCAATGCGGGAGACCTGGGTTCGATCCCTGGATTGGGAAGAACCCCTGGAGAAGGGAAAGGCTACCCACTCCAGTATTCTGGCCTGAAGAATTCTATGGACTGTATAGTCCATGGGGTTGCAAAGAGTCGGACATGACTGAGCGACTTTCACTTTCACTTCATTTCACCATTATATATGATGAAAATCTCCTGAAAGGTGGCCTCTTAACAGGACAGGAAGCTGGGCATGGTGGCTAAAATCTTGGACTCTGAAGCTTCATTGCCTGGGCTCAAATTCTGGGTTTGCCTTATCTTAGAGAATGAACTAGGGCAAGTATTTTAACCTGAGACATACAAATGATAAGTGCCGACAGTACTTTTCAATTAAGGTATATACATTATTTTTCAGATACAGTGCTATTGTACCATAACAGACTACAGTACAGTGTAATCACAACTTTTCTATGCACTGGGAAACTGACAAATTGTGTGACTCACTTTATTATGACATTCACTTTATTGAGGTGGTCTGGAACCAAACCCACAGTATCTCCTAGGTCTGCCTCTGCTGGCTGTGCTTAGTCGCTCAGTCATGTCCGATTCTTTGTGACCCTGTGGACTGCAGCCCACCAGGTTTCTCTGTCCATGGGATTCTCCAGGCAAGAATGCTGGAGTGTGTTGCCATTTCCTTCTCCAGGGATCTTCCTGACCCAGGGATCAAACCTGGGTCTCCGGCACTGCAGGCAGATTCTTCACCAACTGAGCTACTGGCAAAGCCTGGTCTGTCTGCACCTCATCCCAATTCTCGCCATTATGGGGAAGTAAGGGTGTTCAGGGCCATGGCTGCCTCTGCAATCGGATAAGTCCTATTGAACCCCACTTGCAATAATACTCTTAAATGCACAAAATACAAACGGTTATTTGTCCATATGATATCACAATATTACAAACTAAATTGGCAACAGATTAATACATGAATATCTTCATTAGTATTCAAAAACGAGACCTAGCGGCAGATGCAATCACTGCTGTAATTTCAAAGTCATGACGAGCACATGTGCTATTCCTGGACAACTACAACACGTGGAAGGGATGGGAAGACAACTTGTGATTTTCCCGGTGATGAAGACACAGGCTCTATTCACCCTAACTGTGGTGCGCTGCTCGCATACACCATGGAAGGAAAGACGGCGTTTCAGCTGGAGGTGGGTGAGAACAAAGCTGTACTTTCTCCCAGGGCAGGAGACTTCTGCAGAGGAGCCCGGGCAGCGGGGGGCGCGGTACCTTCTATGCTGCGAATGTCCTCCCGCCACAGCTCCAGGTGCGTCGTCATCTCGCGAGCCTTCTCTATGAACCTCTTCCAAGACTTGCTGCTATACCGTTTCCACTGGTCCCACTCAGACAGGTACTTCATTTGGGTCTCCTGAATGTCCCTGCATTAATAAACAAGCATGACAATGGCAGGGTCCCCAACCTCACCACCAGATAAAGCCCCAACCGAGAGGATGTGGAAAGCCTGGAGCCCTCATACACTGCTGGTGGGAATGCAAAACAGTGCGACCAGAAGGCAAAACTTTGGCAGTTCCTCAAAAAGTTAAACAAAGAATTGCCATATGACCCAGCAATTCCACTTCCAGGTAGATACCCCAGAAAAACTGAAAACAGGTCTCAAACAAAAACTTGTACATAAATACTCAGTGCAGCACTAATCACAGTAGCCAAAAGATGCTAACAACCCACATCTCTATCAAAGGATAAATGAACAAACAAACTGATAGAGCCACACAATAGAATATTATTCAGCCATAAAAAGGAAGTACCGATACATGCTACAACTTCGATGAACCTTAAAAACATGCAGCTAAGTGAAAGAAGTCAGACACAAAAGGTCATGTATTCTATGATTCCATTTACATGAAATATCCAGAATGGCAAATCTACAGAGATATAGAGTAGAATAATGGTTGGCAGGGGCCGAGGGTTAGGGGGAACAGAGTGACTGCAGAAAGCAATGTGGCTTTGGAGGTTGTAGAGCCTAAGACAGAAAGAGCCCGGGTCTCTGAGTGACTGTAAAGTCCCCCCTTGACCTCAGCCCAGGACTTTCATGTGAGCAAGAAATAAATTTTACATACACTGAGATTTTATGTGTGTGGGTATCTTAGTCACGGCAGCTTAGCTTATCCCAAGTAATAAACTTAATTATGTGAACTCATCAGGAAATGCATCCTATGCCTAAAAAGCCCCTTTATCCCAAAACATACATCATATGCCCTCCAGATGGCTACTGGACAAACCTTAGTCTCCGCTTCTCAGAAATGTTCAGTGCATATTTTCGAATGGATTGGTTATCAAGGTCTTCAGTGATTTCTCCCTCCAGTTGGAAATTGTAAGAGTCTGTTGGCTTCAGCAAAGTGCCATTTTGCTTGTCCCGGGAAAGGATGGTTGTCCTCTTACGAGCAATGGACCGGTAACTCGGCAGTTCTTGAAGGAAATTCACAGGTGGAGAAGAAAAGCAACTGGAGTCCAAAGAGAGGCTCTCTGGGTAAGAAAGAAGAAAACCATCATTCACCCCAGTGGACCTGGGAGCCAAAAACCAAAACTTACATAGGACACTCGGATCTCAGAGACCCTAACTAAACCTCACAGTCAGGAGCCTAGGGCACTGACCAAAGGACTTCTTAATTATTTTATTTACCAGGATGGTACTGAAGCTCAGGACAATAAGATCATCTGCAAAAGGGTTCACTTTAAGCAAACGTGTTTGCAAACACGCTTTACGTTACATGATATTTGCATTCTAGTGTTTGGTTGCAGCCACTTGCTAAGTGTGAGGTTTGGAGTAATCCAACCTGCTTTTCATTTGTCAAATGGGATGCATAGTGATAACAACATCATCGTCAATAGCAACAACAATAATAATAGGGTGTATGGAGCATTTCCTAGGCACCAGGCACTGTGTTAAGAGATTCACGCGCACTCAGGGGATGTGGGCTAGCCTTATGATCTGCCTGGACCAACAGAACGCAACAGAAGTGATGCTGTGCCAGTTCCAAGTCCAGCCTCAGGAGGCTGCTCTCTGGACCAGCTGCTGCTTTGTGAACAAGCCGGAGCTAACCTACTGGAGGAGGAGACCAGACAGAGAGGGGATGATAGCCCCAGGCCAGCCTACAGCCTACAGTTGCTCAACTGACCACCGATCCCTCACACGTTAGGGAGACAGGTACTATTATCATCCCCATTTCACAGATGAGAAAATAAAGTCACTCATGCTTCCCCCAACCCCTTGCTTAAGCCCTCAAAGCCCTCCACGATCTGACTCCTGCCTGCCTGTCCAGCTCCTCAGGCCCTCTGCCCTCTAGACTACATTTCTTAGGATCCTTCATACACTAAAATGGGCCTGATCCCTCCTCCTCAGGCCCTTTGCACAATGCTGTTTCCTCTGCCTGGATGGAATCTGCTCTACCTCTTAGCTCCTACTTGAAAGTCTCTTCCTCGAGGAAACCACCCCTGCCTCACTGTACTATTACTGTTAACATATTTTCCCATACACAGTAAGCCCTTGCCAGCACTTACCACAATCTATATACCTTATATTTGTATGGCTATGTGAGCACGTCCATCTTGCCCCATGGACTCTTAAGATCTTGGAGGGCAGGGACTGTGAGGATTTCCTCACCATTGCAACCCAGGACCCAGCGTAGTAGTTCAATAAAATACTTGGCTCAGAGTACTTTCACAAATACTCACTGATGGATGGATGAGAGGATGACATCTATGCTTTGCCTATGCTTAGAAAGCGTGTTGGTGGGGAGGGGGGCTGCAAACAGAGCCAGGTCCGCCTACTCAAGACTCTCTATTCACGCTGCTCCATCAGGCCACGGCTGGAGGCCAAGATTCACTGCGCCCTGATAGCAGTCCACGGAGGGAGAGCTTTCCTTTTGGAGGTGAGGAAGGAACGCCACCATCAGGGTGGATTTCATGCCTGATCTGATCCTAACTGGGGAAGACCATCCTGCATGGAGATAGGACATGGAAGGAGGAGGTAGGAGGATGCTGTAAGAATAAGCAATTCCCCCGACAGGCAGCAAAGCTTCCTTGGACTTGAATCCAGGCTCTGTCAATTACCAGCTGCGACTCTCGGAAAGTTACTTAAAACTCTCTGAGCTTCAGTTGCCTCACCTCAAAAATGAACTCATTCACCCAGAATACCTATCATGTGTCAGATGTGGAGCCAGGGATACTGAAATGAACACGGTAAACATCTGACTCACACAGCACTTATATCCTAAGGAGGAGGCAGAGCAAGATCAGACAACACACATGCAATAAATGAGCCAGGAAGTGTGTGTGCGCTCGCTCACTCAGTCGCGTCTGACTCTTTGTAACCCCGTGGACTGTAGCCCACCAGGCCCCTCTGTCCATGGGATTTCCCAGGCAAGAATACTGGAGTGGGTAGTCATTTCCTCCTCCAGGGGATCTTCCTGACTCAGGGATGGAACCCGCATCTCTTATGCTTCCTACATTGGCAGGCGGGTTCTTTACCACTAGTGCCA
The DNA here is from genome assembly GCF_033118175.1 of Dama dama. Classification (NCBI taxonomy): domain Eukaryota; kingdom Metazoa; phylum Chordata; class Mammalia; order Artiodactyla; family Cervidae; genus Dama; species Dama dama. Next base: position 18,172,953 of record NC_083690.1, read on the forward strand.
GCTGGGAAGCCCATGCCAGGAAGTAATGAGTGTAAAAAAAAAAAAAGAGGCAGGTAAGGGCACAGAGGTAACAGGCAGGGTACATTGTTTTTGATAAGATGGAGTCAGGTCCAAGGGAGCATTTAAGCTGAGGCTAAATGGAGGGGTGGTATGTGTACCCTGTGGATATTGGGTGAAGAGAATTCTGAGAGAGGGAAACAAGTGTAAAGGCCCTGCGGCAGGGGTGTGTGCGGTGTGTTTGAAGAAAAGGACAGAGGCCTGGGTGGCTGGGGAAGAGTGAATGAATGGGAGCCTCATAGGGTCTTTTGTTGGTGGCCCCCAAAGAGCCACATCAGCCCTCTGGGGTCCCCTCCCCTTGAATCTGGGCTGGATCTGTGACTTGCTTTCACCAAAAGCTGCAACAGAGGTGACACTCTGTCAGTTCCAGACTCAAGCCTGAAAAGACCTGGAAGCTTCTACCTTTCCCTGCTGGCTCAGATGGTAAAGAATCTGCCTGCAATGCAGGAGACTCTGTTCGATCCTTGGATCAGGAAGATCCCCTGGAGAAGGGAATGGCTCCCCACTCCAGTGTTCTTGCCTGGAGAATCCCAAGGACAGAGGAGCCTGGTGGGCTATAGACCATGGGGTCACAAAGGGTTGGCCGTGACTGAGCGGCTAACATTTTCACGTGTGCTGTTGGGAGCCTGGGGCTGCTGAGTAAGAAGCTCACCTGTGCTGCGGGCACAATCACGGAGAGAAAGAAGCCGCAAGCCTCCAAGGAGGATGACCAAGGAACTGGGTGACAGCGAGAACCGAGGTCCTGGCTTATGAACCCCGTGAGCCGGGGTCCCCAGCCCTCCGGGTCATCCCCGCCATGGGCAGGAAAAGGCCACTGGATGCTCAGACCCAGCAGACATGACACACAGCTGAGCAAACTGTCTCCTCTGTAGCCTGTTCAGTTTCAGATGCACAGGATCAGCAGAAACACTACAATGGCTTAAGCTATCACGTGTGGAGCAATCTATTAAGCAACAATAGGAAGGCTGGGACAGAAAGAGTAGAAAGCAGGGGTCAGAGGTGGCCGGGCCAGACTAGGTCAGACTCCGTGGGCTGAGCTATGACCTTTCAATGTGGCAGATGGGCAGTCACCCAGGGTTCTGGGCCAAAGCATGTTGTGATCTGACCACATTTCAAGGGGGCACTCTGTAGGCTTTGGGGCTAAGGACGAGACCCATCACAGGTGCGCCAGCTTATGAGAATCAAAGGCGATCACACAGATAGAATCACTGAGCACAGACCAGCACGCAGCAGGCTCCATAAATGTACTTATAGATAACAGGGCCCTGGGAGGGGGGCACTGGCCAAGGCCTTGATCCAAGCTGGAGTCTGATGGGGCAGAGCTGCAATCGTCACCTCTCTGATGGGCATGTTCACACGGTAGAGCCGCTGACCCACTGATGATGACACACAGACATGGTCTGGAGCCCTGCCAGCCGCCAAGGGCGCCAAGGGCGCAAGCCTGCGCATCCCACTCCACCTTTCACTCCCAGGCCCCCGCACTCCCTGAGGCTATGACAGACTTCCATAAACTTCCATCGGTAATGTGATCCCTAAGCAAACATGAGGGGCGGGGTGGGAGTGGGCTGAAGGCTATGGAGTCCAAGCCCAGCTGGAGGCTGCCTCTCCCTCTGGCCAGCAACAAAGGGCTGTTATTAACCAGAACAAAGGCCTTTGCATCTGGAGGGGCATATTCACTGAATATTTAGTGACCACGAGGTCAGGGACCCAGGGCTGGAGCTGGAAGCTGGCACCCTAGTGGAGACAAAGACCATCTCTAGGTCACTTGTTTCTCCACTCAGGAACGGGGGATATAATACCATGATATCATCAGCGTGATCATGAGGACAAATTGGCCAACAGTATAAATAATACTGGCTTGGAATATTTCAACTGTTTGAAGTATACAATATACATCACCATTCTCAATTCTCTGAGCTACTCTTTGAACAGAACTGTCCCATTTTACAGATGAAGAAACTGAGGCTCAGAAGGCTCGGTGTTTTGCCACACACACAGCTAGAAGTGCTGAAACCAGGAACCTATCGCGTGGCAAAGCTATAGGCTTTACTACAATTTGAAAATACTTCATAGACACTACAATGCCATACAAATTAACTATTGGATTATTCTTGCATCCACACCACAGAAAGGATACGTCCTGTCCACATTTCCCAACAACAGTCTCTTGTGGAAAATTCTATTTTCAAAACGGCCAGTGGTTCCCTGGTGGTCCTCAGAGTAGGACTCCAAGCTTCTACTGCAGGGGGCACAGGTTTGATCCCTGGATAGGGAACTAAGATCCCACATGCCACAATGTGACCCTCCCCCACAAAAAAATCCAGAATGGTCATCCTTGAAGAGGAATGCTTTTTTCTTTTCAGACATCCCTGGACGTTCTCCATCTTCAAGTGAAAAAAAAAAAATTCACAATCTTTGGACACAGGCATCATTTTTACAGCTGATCACCCCCAATCCTGGCAATCTAGGACCACACACTTTCTACAGCATGATGTCACTGAATTTCTCATGCTAACCTGGGGGAGGTGCCCTGGCTTTCAACAGGGAAGCTGAGGCCCAGACAGATGGCAGCTTGCCCAAGGCTCTGATGCCAAGACAGACTCGTGGTCCTACCGTTTCTTAGAAAAGCATGTGGCATCACCTCTTTGAGCCTTGGTTTTCTCATCCTGGGAGGACAAGAATGTCTCATTAATGTCAGATGTCCTCTTGAGCTGATCGTTTAAGCCTGTGGTGTGTGGGCTCCTTGATGATCATTTGCCTGGGAGGCGGGGGCATGTCTCAGATACTGGGGTGCTCTCATCTAGGAAGGTCTAGAATCTGTTGGCCACTGGAGCCAGATTTCAGCACGTAGGTGGTTACTTAGGTGGGAGGACGGCCAGATAATTACAGGAGATACGGAGGCAGGGGCAGGTATAACAATGCTGTCCTTCCAGGTTAAGAACAAAGTCTCTCTGAAGCTTAGAGCAGTGTCGTGCTCACAGAAAGCCCTGCATCTGAAGAATGAATGAATGAGCAGAGGCAGGCACATCTAGAGAGCATCTTAAGGTCCCAACTTCCCTGCCAGCTCTTTCCACAGGACACCAGCTCCTACCAAAGGGCAGCAACCTTCCCAGAACGTGGGCACAGGCCAAATGGCACTAGTCCACCACCACCTCCTTCACGAGCTTGCCAAAAACCTAGCCCGACTGGATGGGTGCCGGCTTCCCTTCAGGGTTTTTCTCCCCTCCCACAGAATCATGGGAACTCTGGGGGAGAAGGGACCTTCTGGGTCACCGGGTCCAGGCAACCCGTCAGTTGCCATGGGAATCAGTTCTGTTTGATACCTTGTATGGGGTCCTTCTCTGGGTGGGACCCTGGGCTGGGGCCCGGGGCTCTGGAGATGATGAAGGTTTGCAGACTTGCTTCCTGCCTCGAAGAGCTTTCCCTCCCTCCTCCAACCAGCACGTGTCTCCTAAGTGCCCAGCCTACTACATCCCTGTCATTATCCCATCCTCCTCCCCAAGGGTTTACCTGCATAGTCTCTGACCCTTTCCCTCCATCATTAGACTGTGACCTCCACGAGGAAGGGGACCTCATCTCTCTCCTTCACCACTGAGTCCACAGGTTCTAGCACAAAGCCTGACTCATAGCAGATGCTTAATAAAAACCTGTTAAATTAATGAACACAAACATGCAAGCATCAATTGTGAAAAAATGAATTTGGTGCTGAGGATACACACAACACTGGCTGACCCACAGGCAGATCAAAGTAAATATTTAGCACACCACCAACACAGGGGCACCAAAATTGAGAAAAAGATCTAAGGAATTTAAGCATTTAATATTATTTTCTTTAGAGATGATTTTTTTTCACAACTGAAAAAGCTAGCAAAAAGTATTGAGATGTTGACCACACACCACCGGCTGCTGCTGTTTAGTCACTAAGTCGTGTCTGACTCTGCTACGCCATGGACTGTGTAACCCGCCTGGCTCCTCTGTCCATGAGATTTCCCAGGCAAGAATACTGGAGTGGGTTACCCAGTGATCGAAACTGCGTCTCCTGTATTGGCAGGCAGATTCTTTACCACTGAGCCTCCTGGGGAGGCCCTGACCATATGTTACATCCTTTTCTATTTCAGGTACTTTACATAAGCCAGCCCTATTAGACACGTGCGTATACACTCAGTTTGATGTTACCAATAAGACAATGCAGACAACAATTTCAGGGTTTCTTAGACTTATTTCCACTCATGTCTATGTGTGTGATATTGTTTTTATTTCGGATGCTAACTGGAGCTAGGCATCTGGGTAATCTGCCCAATAACTGGCCAGCTGCCAAAGGTTCTTAACACAGGGGCTCACAGTCTAGGGGGTCTGGTCGAAGCTGCTATGACATCTTCACCAAGTGCTCAGAATCCTCCCAGGCCAGGGACTCATCATGGCCCTACTTCTGGCAAGGCCACCCACCCACCCACCCACCCATCCATCCATCCATTCACTCACTCACTCAAAAAGTTTTACTGAGCAATTGCTGTGTGCCATGCACTGTTCGAGGACTAGGACGCAGCCTTGAAGATGACTTTTTTTTTTAAAAAACTCTCCCTGCCTCTGGAGGAAACAGACAATACAATTTATTAAATACATTTCAAGTGGTGATAGATGCAAGGAGAAAAATAAAGATGAGCAAGGTAGAGACAGACAGAGAAGAGCAAGTACAAAGGCCCTGGGACTCCCCTGGTGGTTGAGTGGTTAAGACTCTGCCTTTCAATGCAAGTGGACACAGGTTCAATCCTGGTCGGGGAACTAAGATCTCACATGCCATCGGGCAACCAAGTCTGCATGCTGCAATGAAAGATCTTGCGTGATGCAATGAAGATCCTGCATCCTGCAACTAAGACCCAGCACAGCCAAATAAATATATAAATTTTTTTTAAAAAAAGTTTACAAAGGCCCTGGGGTAGGACTGTGGCTAGTAATTTCAAGGAACAAGAAAGGAGGCCAGGGTAGCTAAAGGAGAGTCAGCAAGGAAGAGAGGAATGGGGTAGGAGGTTGGGGGAAAACAAGCTTGGCCACATGGGGCCTGTGGGGAATGGTGTTACCATACTTGGGTTAAGGTGGGAACTGAGGGGGATTCTGAGCAGAAGAATGACATCATCTGACTCAGATTTACCAGGATCTCTCTGGGCAGCCCTGTGGCTATTTTTGTCCTTGAGCTACACAGGTCAGTCTGGCTGTATCCCATGGCAGAACATCACGTATCAGGTCACATTGTCCTGCAGTGATGGAAATGTTCTATAATTGTACTGTTTGATATGGTAACCACGAGTGGCCACTGCATAACTAAAATGTGGCTGGAGAGACTAAAGAAATGAATTTTTAATTTTATCAGACCTTATTCAACTTATACTTTACAGCCACATATAGCTAGTATCTGGGCTTCCCGTATGGCTCAGCTGGTAAAGAATCCGCCCTCAATGTGGGAGACCTGGGTTCGATCCCTGATTGGGAAGATCCCCTGGAGAAGGGAACAGCTACCCACTCCAGTACTCTGGCCTGGAGAATTTCATGAACTGTATAGTCCATGGGGTTGCAAAGAGTCGGACACGACTGAGCAACTTTCACAACACTTCACAGCTAGTAGCTACTGTACTGGACAACACAGAGGGGCCTCGTTCATAGGAGCCCAGAGTCTAGCCTGAGAGGGGAGGAGCCAGGGCCTTGAGAGCTTCCTCTGTCTGCCAGACTTGAGAACCGCAGGGCAGGGAGGACCTGCATGAGTCACACCACTGGGCACCTGGGTGGGGCACCTGGGCAATCACTGGGTCCAAGGCTTTATGACCAGACAAGCAAAACAGCCTCTAGGAGAAGTGACTAAGTGCTCAGGGCAGTCGGGAGTCATGCAGGCCCCAGAACCCAGGTCTCCTGGTTTCCAAACCAGTAGAGCATCCCGTGGGCTGTACACGGAGCAGTTACTGTGATCCTGTCTGTCTAAGGAGGCGACGAGACCACTTGGTGGCTAAGATCACTGGCTCCACAGCCTGCTGCCTGGATTCTAACCCCAGCTCCACCTGCCACCTGTGTGACCTCGCAAGTTTCTTGACCGTTCCGTGCCTCAGTTTCCCCACCTGTAAAACAGGGGCAGCAGCTCCCACCTCACATAGCCATCTTAAGGATTAGATGGCTATTGTATGTCAAGTGCTTAGACAAGAGGACAGCAAACCTTCTCTGTAAAGAACCAGATAGTAAGTACTATTTACTACACAGTCCCTGTCACAACTGTTCAACCTGCCACTGCAGGAGCAACCCAGCCACAATCCATAAATGAACGTGCATGGCTGTTTTCTAATGAAACTTCACAAAAACAGGTGGTGGTTCAGACTAGGCCCATGGGTGGTAGGAGACTCAGGTCCAATTCCTGGGTTGGGAAGATCCTCTGGAGATGGAAATGGCAACCCACTCCAGTGTTCTTGCCTGGGAAATCCCACGGGCAGAGGACGTCAACGGGCTATAGTCCATGGGGTCACAAAGAGTCAGAAAGGACTGAGCGACTAAGCAACACAACAGTGTTTGCAGACCCCGAGCTGAAAGCAGTGCCCAGCACACGGGGCTATGTACTAGCAGCCAGGACTCTGGCTATTTACTGATGGATTTAATGTAATCTGCAGTCAGGGGAGGAGTCTTCTTGCTAAGGATTCCCTATGTGGAATTTATCTTCCTTGGCTAGGATCTCTCCAAAAATGATTTCCAACATTCCTGGAAGTGACAATAACCACATTTACCTTTACTGAGCATTTACCATGTGCCATGATTATGTCAAACCCTTTACATAGTTCTCTCCTGTGACCCTCAGGATGGGCTTTTCTTACATTTTACTCTCATTTTGCAATACAGAAAGTTCAGAGAAGACAAGAGCTTTGTCTAAGGCCGACTTAAGGTCTGAACCATGAGGGCAAAGACCTCAGTATGTCTTACTCACCCTTAGACCCCTGGGGACTAGCATGGGGTTGGCACATAACAGTTGCTCAGAAAACGTCACAGATACACATACACAGATCCAGTAGCTCTAGATTCACATTAACATCCTTCTGCTTCAGTAGCTTGCTAAGTAACTTCTCAGGGTCTCAGCTTCCAGGGAGGTAAAATGGGCAAGTAACAGCAACTACTCGATGGCATCACCAACTTGATGGTATCATGAGTTTGAGCAAGCTCCGGGAGTTGGTGATGGACAGGGAAGCCTGGCATGCTGCAGTCCATGGGGTTGCCAAGAGTCAGACACGACTGAGCGACTCAACTGAAACTGAATACCACCTACATTGAGCAGCTGTAAGGAATTCCAGAAAGTTACACATGCAAGTCCCAAATCCAACTGCTAAGGGAGTCTGCCAGACCTTTAGGAACTGGCTCCAGCTTGCTGCCTTCATCCCGTCTCCTCTCCAAGCTCCAGCCCGAGATCTCCTCGGATGCACGCAGGTGCTCCCCACGTCTGCCCTCTGTGCTCCTCACCGCCCCTCTGAACGCTCTTCCCATCTGTTCCTCCCACTCACCTGCACTGACTCCTCCACATCCTGGACCTAAGCTCAGCGGTCCCTCCTGGAGAGCCAGGAGGCAGCCGCTCTCCTTTATATACCATCACCTGCTTATCTCCTCAGCAGCTACGCTTAGCTTTTCCTGACCCTATTTCCCTCTGTTTAGGGTCTCCTCTCTTAGATTAGAAGCTTCATGAAAGCACGTCCCTCCCCCGCTTCTTTCATCACTGGGCCCACGCCTGGGACAAGCTTTTGGCTCAGAGTCAGTTTCTGGCCTCCTCCTGGGAGGAGGGTGGGGGCAGCCCCACAGAAAGACTGGGTGGTCCCACCACCAAACAATGCTCCTTTTAAAAGCAGCCAGACTGCAACAAAGTTTACAGCACTGAAAAGTCATTTCCCCCTTTTATCCCTTAAATTCTTTACTTCCTGAAAAAAACAAACCAAAAAAAAAAAGCCACTGAGGGCCTTTGGGCCTAATCTGGGCTTGAGCTGCTAGGCAGATGGAGCGCCGCCTCTTCTAGACAGAGGGGGGAAAAAATCACTCAGGTCAGATGGCTGGCTCACCAGAGAACCACTGCAGTCTGTGCCAGACCTGATCAAGAGTCCTCCCACCAAGGACACCTTTGAGGAGTAACCTGGATGAACGGACCTAGCAGATAAAGTAAAAACATAAAACTAGAAAAACCACTACAGGTCAAATGGTTACTTGTCTTCAAATTTCATACAGTCTGTCAGACTAAAATAGCCCACAAAATAGCTATTTAACTATGTAAGTGTCTATCAGGTAACCAGAACACATGTAGTCATCAAACCTTATAATACTAGGCTGGAAAAGACCCTAATAAGCATAATGATAAAATGCTAATAATCAAACCAAGAGCTACCATTCAACCCCATCTGACATGCCTATCTCATTAAATCCTTTTAGTGACACTAGCAGACCAGGGTATGAAGATATTCTGGAATTAGAGGTGATGGTTGTTTCATATTTTAAATGCACTACAAGGGGCTGAATTGCACACTTCAAAATGGGTGATTTTGTTATGTGAATTATCTCTTGCTGCTGCTGCTAAGTCGCTTCAGTCGTGTCCGACTCTGTGTGACCACACAGACGGCAGCCCACCAGGCTCCCCCGTCCCTGGGATTCTCCAGGCAAGAACACTGGAGTGGGTTGCCATTTCCTTCTCCAATGCATGAAAGTGAAAAGTGAAAGTGAAGTCGCTCAGTCGTGTCCGACTCTTCCCGACCCCATGGACTGCAGCCTACCAGGCTCCTCCGTCCATGGGATTTTCCAGGCAAGAGTGGGTTGCCATTGCCTTCTCCGGAATTATACCTTGATCCTCCCCTAAAAAAGGCACTGCATGCATGCTAGCTGAAGGACCCCTGACTGGAACAAGCATGTCATTATACTACACATACTGCACACATCATTTACTGACTGGTATGAAGTCCTGATGGACTGGAATGGTCTCTCTGGGCACATGTAGTTAGAGTAATTCTGAGTCATGAGAGGGAAAGCCTTTATGGGTTATTGTAATTTGAGAGGGTCTAAGATATTTGGGAAAAGCTTTTGAGAAAGACTTTATGGGACACTGTCTAAACTTCACGGAACAGAGGGAATTTCATAACATTGCCTAAGACTCTCCAGGCCAACCATCCTTTTTCATTTCGATTATCCCAGAATCAGTGTCCAGTAAAATAAGGGACACCCAAAAAACGACTATACATAAAACTGACACCAACAAGGATGAAAAGTGTGAAGACTCTGTGGACGTTTGTCATCTTGTAGGAACACAAAGGGACGTCCCAGGTGACCCCAGTGGTAAAGAATCCACCTGCAATGCAGGAGATGGGGGTTTGATCCCTGGATGCAGAAGATCCCCTGGAGGAGGAAATGGCAACCCACTCCAGTATTCTTGCCTGGGAAATCCCATGGACAGAGGAGCCTGGCGGGCTACAGTCCATGGGGTCGCAAAGAGTCAGACACAACTGAGCGACTGAACACAGGGGAACAGAGACATCACAACAGTTAATGCTTACATGGTCCACAGCAGTCAGTCCTCAAGATGCACTCCCTCCCCCCAGGAGGAGTGCAATATTCTCCTCCCAATATTCATGCCCTTAAACAGGCCCCACTCACACTGAACAGGGCTGACCCATGGGAACAAAACAGGTAACAGAGTGATTTCAAAGACCAGTTCATATAAGACACCACAGCTTCCGCCTCGCTCTCTCTTGGACCATCTGCCCTGGAAGAAGCCGGCCACTGTGTCTCGAGGACACTTAAGACAGCCCCCTGTGAGGTCCACAGGGAGAGGAACTGAGGCCTGCTGTCAACAGGCAGCGTTAGCCCATCCATGTGAGCAAGTCATCTCGGAAGGGATCCGCCAGCCCCAGGCGAGCATTCGGATGACTGCGCGGCTGCGCTGGCTGACTCCACAACTGCAACTTCACAAGAGAGTCTGGGCCAGGAAAGCCGAGACAGGTCAGTTCCTAATTCCTGACCCACAGAAACTGGGAGATACGTGATTATTATTGTTCTAAGCTTCTAAACGTGGGGATAATTTGTTACACAGCGTAGATAACTGATATAAGCACTTGTTGACGTAAATTATCTGAATCCTTGCAATCACCCCGAAGTAGGTTTTATCATTATTTAACCCATAAGGAAACTGAGGCACCAAACACTTAGGTGACTTTCTCAAGGACAAAACCAGAAAATGGAAAAAAGAGGATGGGCATCTGGCAGTCCAGAGTCTAGACTAGAAACCAACTACACTACAGCTCCCAGGGTGGCTGCAGGTGTGAGGCAGGAGATGGGCCCGAGGCTAGGCATTTACAACTGGCCTCCTGTTCAACCTCCTGGCGTGAGAAGATGAGCCCCAGCCCTCAGTTTATATCTCCTGAAGCAAGAGACAGTCAGGCTCCAGGACTACCTATTTATGACCGGACTCCTGTCTATATTTCGAGATCTACACCTTGATGTAGAAAGCAGCAACTGGAATAGCGTTAATAAACGGACATTAGTCACTTTTATGGCAGGGACAGAGTGGGACTAAACCCTTTAAAGGGTTATATGTTTCCCATCCCTGGGGCAAGGGAGACACTGGGAGTCAAAAAGGAGGAGGCATCACCCCATAATATGTGATGCTAAGGGTGTTACATAGGCCTCTGGGCTGAAATCCATCTTGGAAAAAAGTTGCACGCCTCTGCAGGGGAGGTCTATATAAATGACTTAGCCACCTCTTTTCTGCATTCCTCCTCACTAGGGGGAATGGCCAAACCCTTTCTCTATGGGTGTGCATCTCTGTTTTTCTTCCATCTTAACTAAACCATTTCTCTCTGTTCTCTCCCTCTGTGGTTGTGCTACATCTCTAATATTAAACACTGTACCTGCATTTATAGTTTTTGCCTCGGTGAGAAAAGAATTTCCCCTGGGGGCAAAGATCCAGGGAATAACAACTTTTAGCCTCCAGCCCTTGCAGGTCTGGGGGCGGCTAGGATTCCTGGTGTTCATGCAGGCTACCCAGGTTCAATTCCTGGGCAGAGAATTAAGATCTTGCTTCATGCTACCACTCACTGCTGCCTCAGAGAAATCAGGTACAGTCCATCATTCATTTATTCAATGAATGTTTAGCAGGCACGATGTGCCGGACGCTATTCTACATCCCAGAGGAACAAGAAAAAGCCTCTGCTTTTCATGGCACCCACAGTCTAGAAGGGAAAAGAGCTAAATAATGAGGAAATGTTCAAACCAGATGACTTCAGATGGCACTAAGTGCTTTTGAAGGAATAAGCAAGGTAACTGGTCCGCGTAAGAGAGATGGGGCCATTTCTGCAGACAAGACTCCAGAGGTCTGTCTCTCTGATGTGACAAGTGAGCAGAGACCCAACAGGAGCAGAAAGAGGCGCCATATGAAGACCAAAGAGAAATGTACTCCAGGCAAAGAGCAGCAAAAGTAAAGGTCCTGAGGCAGAAATGACATTGATATGCTGGAGGAATGACAAGGCAGTCAGTGTAACTGCAGCGAGATGGGCTAAGATAAGGCTGGAGGTGATAAGCGCCTGCAGAGGTGGGCTGGGGTCCTTGTTGGAGGCCATAAGTTTATTCTCAGAGCAGTGGGAAGCCCCTGTAAAGGTTTAATTAAGAAAGGAAGTATTGCTGTTTAGTCACTAAGTCAAAGTGCTAGTTGCTCAGTCATGTCTGACTCTGAGGCCCCATGGACAGGAGCCCATCAGGCTCCTCTGTCCATGGAATTCTCCAGACAAGAATACTGGAGTGGGTTGCCATTCCCTTCTCCAGGGGATCTTCCGGACCCAGGGATCAAAACTGGGTCTCCAGCACTGCAGGCAGATTCTTTACTGTCCGAGCCACTAGGGAAACCCTGTTTAGCCACCAAGTCGTATCCAGCTCTTTTGCGACCCCACGGACTGTAGCCCAACAGGCTCCTCTGTCCATGGGATTTCCCGGGCAGGAATACTGGAGTGAGTTGCCATTCCCTTCTCCAGGGGATCTTCGAGACCCAGGGAACAAACCCTGGTCTTGTGCATTGGCAGGCGAATTCTTTACCACTGAGGCAACCAAGTATATTGTTTATTCAATTATAAGAAAGAAAGAAATAATGCCATTTGCAGCAACACATATGGATCTAGAGATTATCTTACTAAGTGAGGTAAGTCAGAAAAAGAAAGACAAATACCATACGATATATAACTTATATGTCGAATCTAAAATATGACACAAATGAACTTATCTACGCAACAGAAATAGATTCACAGACATTGAGAACAGACTTGGGGCTGCCAAAGGGAAAGAGATTGGGGGAAGGATTGGGAGTTTGATATTAGCAGATGCAAACTATTATACATAGAAAAGATAAACAACAGGATCCTACTGTATAGTGCAGGAAACTATATTCAGTGTAATAAACCATCATGAGGAAAGAAATAAGGCAAGCATTGTGATCTGTTTTATCATTAAGAAGGATACACATTTCCCATTTCTATAAACCAGATGTCCCTTTGTCTCCTGCCTCCCATCAGCTGTCCTCCCATGGTGCTCATAAGTGCTTCACGGTTTACAAAGTGCAACAAAGTTATAAACACAGTCCCTTCTGAGTCCCCCACTCATGCTGGTGGGTACAAGGTCATAAAATATCATCTGTAGGAGCAAAGGGAAAGTGAAAGTTGCTCAGTTGTGTCCAACTCTTTGCGACCCCATGGACTATACAGTCAGTGGAATTCTCCAGGCCAGAATACTGGAGTGGTTAGCTGTTCCCCTCTCCAGGGGATCTTCCCAACCCAGGAATCGAACCCAGGTCTCCCGCATCGCAGGCGGAGGGAGGAACCTTTTAATTTAAGATGCTAGTTATAATACTCATGAAAAGATGCTTAGAGATCCCCGTGAACACCCAGCAAACACCTAAAAAAGATGAATCTCACGCCTTCTGTATGGGAAACCAGTGTTGGCATCTTAAATGTGATGAATTGTGACAAAATAAGAGAAATAAAAAATCAAGTGGAAACTACTTGAGTAGCTATTACTGAAAGGCTGAAATTGAGCTGATAACAACACTATTAATAATGCATTATGTTATATATATACATATGCCTCAGTCACGTCCGACTTTTTGCGACCCCATGGACTGTAGCCCACCAGGCTTCTCTGTCCACGATATTCTCCAGGCAAGAATACTGGAGTGGACTGCAGTTCTCTTCTTTAGAGGATCTTCCTGACGCAGGGATCGAGCCCTGATCTCCTTCATTTCAGGCAGATTCTTAACCTTCTGAGCTACAGCGAGGTCCTTATAATGCATTAGAAAATTATTAACATCAAACCCAGGCTGACTTCTTTATTCTGATTCCTGAGCAAGTTCCCAGAGTTTGGGTCTCCCCGGGTGTTTTTCTCTTTTTTTTCTTCTAAATGTTGCGATCAATCCAATTAGAAGGGTCCAATGCCCAAATCTACAAGTATATTTTACTGTAAATCCTTGTAACAGAATCTCTATTCTCAAACTAAGAGAGAAAAAACGCTGCAGATGAAGCTTCACAGTGGGGTCTTGCATTTTGTTAAGGGCCAATATAAAATACAAATGCTGCAAGGAAGCCTGCTGGGTGCTGAAAACTTCACTATCTTGACTGAGTAGCAGTTCTACACATTTATGTAAAAATTCACAGAGCTATACACGTCTTAACTTTTACTCAAAAAAAAAGGGGGGGGGAGCATATAATACTTGGCTGACTACCACTGATAGTGTCTTTCTTGTATCAAGCACAGCGCAAAGCACTTCACACATTTTTCTCTCAACTAATCCTACCAACAGCTTATTCCCATTTTACTGAAGAAGCTGAGGTTCAGAGAGGGTAAGTCACTTACCAAAGATCACACAGCGATCAACAGCCCAGGCAGAATTCAGTTCTGAGTCCATCTAATGGTAAAGCCTCATGTGTTTGGGAGGCAGTCACCTCGTATTACAACGTGAGGACTAGCTGGGCTCTCATAATCTTTTCATTTAACTTACAGGATGATTTTGAGGCTAGCCGGGGACTCCTCGACCAGCTCTGGGAAGACAAACTCACCGCGATCGGGACTCCCACTCCAGTGCTCCTTTTGGTAGCGAGGTCTCTAAATGGGGTGAGGATGGGTTGGAGGAGCGAGAGCAGGAATAAGAAAGATCCGCTTTCCCCCAAGCCGGGAGGTGAGGAGGGGGCCCGGCCCGCGCGGAGCTCCCAGCACCGCGCGCCCGGGTGCCCGCGTGCCCGCCGGCCGCCTGGAGCCGGGTCGCCGCCGCCCTACCTTGGTGGATGAAGGGCTGCCTGCTGGGCCTGCCGGGCGGGAGCGTACTGATACTGGACTCGCTCATGACTGCGCCCCGCGCCCCCGAGAGGCCGCCGGAGACCCGCCCCGGCCGCCGCCGCCGCCGCCTCCCGGCCTTCCCTCCAGGAGCCGGGATCCCAGGTTCCGGCGCCGACGTCACAGAGGCGGGGCGGGGCGCCGGCGCCCTTCCCACGCCCGCCGCGCGGGACCCCCCTAGCAGCGCCGGGTACCGGCGAGGACGCGAGGTACCGGCCGGAGTCCGACGGAGGGTGCAGCTCCGCGGCGTCCGGGACCTGGGACGGGAGACGCGGGTGGAGAGCCAGAGGGACCGGGAACGGGCTCCATCCAGCGGCCGCGATAAGGGGCCACCTCCCGGATTTTAAAAAGTGTAATAACAATAACCAGGACGCAGAACAAGTGTATCTAGTAAGTTACTGTTTGGGTACAAAAAAAAAAAAAAAAAAACGAAGAAGAAGGAATATCTTTGTACACAGTTATAAACACATTAAGATGACTCTCGAGTGGGGAGCTGGGAGGCTGGTTGAGAATGGTTCAAGGAAGGATTTTTCAGTTTTTCTCGTTTATCTTTGAACCTTGTCCACGTTTCCTCTCTGGCTCTATCCGTGTACAGTTTAAAAGAATGAAAACGAATTACCAAATATAAATGCCAAATAAAGAAATGTAATCGTATATGCAGAGTTCCAAAGAATAGCAAGGAGAGATAAGAAAGCCTTCCTCAGTGATCAATGCAAAGAAATAGAGGAAAACAATAGAATGGGAAAGACTAAAGATCTCTTCAAGAAAACTAGAGATACCAAAAGAATATTTCATGCAAAGATGCGCACAATAAAGGATAGAAGTGGTATGGACCTAACAGAAGCAGAAGATATTAAGAAGAGGTGGCAAGAATACACATAAGAACTATACAAAAAAGATCTTCATGACCCAGATAACCACGATGGTGTGATCACTCACCTAGAGCCAGACATTCTGGAATGTGAAGTCAAGTGGGCCTTAGGCAGCATCATTACGAACAAAGCTAGTGGAGGTGATGGAATACCAGTTGAGCTATTTCAAATCCTAAAAGATGATGCTGTGAAAGTGCTGCACTCAATATGCCAGCAAATTTGGAACACTCAGCAGTGGCCACAGGACTGGAAAAGGTCAGTTTTCATTCCAATTTCAGAGAAAGGCAATCCCAAAGAATGTTCAGACTACCGCACAATTGCACTCATCTCACACGCTAGCAAAGTAATGCTCAAAATTCTCCAAGCCAGGCTTCAACTGCATGCGAACTGAAAACTTCCAGATGTTCAAGCTGGATTTAGAAAAGGCAGAGGAACCAGAGATCAAATTGCAAACTTCTGTCGGATCATAGGTAAAGCAAGAGAGTTGCAGAAAAACATCTACTTCTGCTTTATTGACTACGCCAAAGCCTTTGACTGTGGATCACAACAAACCTTGGAAAATTCTGAAAGAGATGGGAATACCAGACCACCTGACCTGCCTCCTGAGAAATCTGTATGCAGGTCAAGTAGCAACAATTAGAACTGGACATGGAACAACAGACTGGTTCCATATTGGGAAAGGAGTACATCAAGGTTATATATTGTCACTCTGCTTCTTTAACTTATATGTAGAGTACATCATGTGAAATGCCAGGATGGTTGTAGCACAAGGTGGAATCAAGATTGCCAGGAGAAATATCAATAACTTCAAATAGGCATATGATACCACCCTTATGGCAGAAAGTGAGGAAGAACTAAAAAGCCTCTTAATGAAAGTGAAAGAGGAGAGTGAAAAAATTGGCTTAAAACTCAACATCTAGAAAACTAAGATCATGGCATCTGGTCCCATCACTTCATGACAAATAGATGGGGAAACAATGGAAACAGTGACAGAGTTTATTTTCTTGGGCTCCAAAATCACTGCAAGTGGTAAGTGCAGCCATGAAATTAAAAGACACTTGCTCCTTGAAAGAAAAGCTATGACTAACCTAGACAGCGTATTAAAAAGCAGACACATTACCTTGCCAACAAAAGTCCATCTAGTCAAAGCTATGGTTTTTCCAGTAGTTATGTATGGATGTGAGAGTTGGACCATAAAGAAAGCTGAGTACCGAAGAATTGATGCTTTTGAACTGTGGTGTTGGAGAAGACTCTTGAGAGTCCCTTGGACCGCAAGGAGATCCAACCAGTCCATCCCAAAGGAAATCAGTCGTGAATATTCTTTGGAAGGACTGATGCTGAAGCTGAAACTCCAGTACTTTGGCCACCTGATGCGAAGAATTGACTCCTTGGAAAAGACCCTGATGCTGGGAAAGATTGAAGGCAGGAGGAGAAGGGGATGACAGAGGATGAGATGGTTGGATAGCATCACCGACTCGATGGACACGAGTTTGAGCAAGCTCTGGGAGTTGGTGATGGACAGGGAAGCCTGGTGTGCTGCAGTCCATGGGGTCGCAGAGTCAGACACGACTGAGTGACTGAACTGAACTGAATCATATATACGTTTGTATGGGGCTTCCCAGGTGGCGCTAGTGGTAAATAAGCTACCTGCCAATGCAGGAGACTGGAGTTTGATCCGCTTAGCACATAGCACATACGTTTCTGTATAATACAGGTAACTGCCAAATTATATAAATGGGAAAGTGAAAGTGAAGGTCTCTTAGTCGTGTCCGACTCTTTGCGACTCCTTGCACTACACAGTCCATGGACTTCTTCTCCAGGGGAATCTTCCCGACCAAGAGATCAAACCCTGGCCTTCTGCACTGCGGGTGTATTCTTTACCAGCTGAGCCACAAGGGAAGCCCAAGAATACTGGAGTGGGTAGCCTATCCGTTCTCCAGTGGATCTTCCCGACCCAGGAATCAAACCAGGGTCTCCTGCATTGCAGGTGGATTCTTTATCAACTGAGCTATGAGGGAAGCCTAAATGGAAAGTGTAGGTAAACTGCCTATGCAGAAGAATTCTAATTATGCAGATACGTCAAGGAGGTGGAGTGTGACTACCCAGTCTTTAAGTGTGGGCTACACACAGGGGCTCCCTTCCAAGGAGGATTCTGGAAAGGGAGGGCGGGTTACAGCAAGTAACTACCTGCATGATACCTGATAAACACTTTCTCAGAGAGATGACCAAGGTCAACATCAACAGTTGACATCTTCCCTTCCTCCCCAGAGTCCACTTCTCAGCCCCTGATCCCAGCCCACAGATTTAGAAGTAGATGGATGGAGGCTCCAAACTCCAGGCACTGTCTTCCTCCTATGTCTCACCTGGCACATGGTCCTGGCTTGGTCTGTATCCTAAGCCAGGAGAGGCCCTGGGTTCTCTCTGGGGCAGGCAGTGAGCCCCGTATCCTGAAGGAGTGTGCAACTGATTAGTGTCTGACTTATTAGAAAAGACCCTGATGCTGGGAAAGATTGAAGGCAGGAGGAGAAGAGGATGGCAGAGGATGAGCCAGTTGGATGGCATCACCAACTCAATGGACATGAGTTTGAGCAATCTCGGGGAGATGGTGAAGGACAGGGAAGCCTGGTGTGCTGCAGTCCATGGGGTCTCAGAGTCGGACACGACTGAGCAACTGACCAATGACAACAAAATTCCTGAAGGAGACTCATTTCTTTCAAGCGATCACTGATTTTACAGGAACCGAAATAGGGGAATTCATTGGGAAAAGGTCACAGAAATCTCCTGTTGGAATGAAGCAGAAAGGGGAGAAAGGCTGGTAGCCGGAAAAATAGAAATGCAGATGGAAGGATGGCAAGTAGGACAGAAAGGAGAATGAGACATGGAATTCTTGATTCCCTTTCAGTTCAGTTCAGTCACTCAGTCATGTCCAACTCTTTGTGACCCCATGGACTACAAGCGCACCAGGCTTCCCTGTCCATCACCAACTCCTGGAGATTGCTCAAACTCATGTCCATCAAGTCCAAATCGTGAGTCATCCATACATGACTACTGGAAAAACCAGAGCTTTGACCAGACAGACCTTTGTCGACAAAGTAATGTCTCTGCTTTTTAATATGCTCTCTAGGCTGGTCATACCTTTTCTTCCAAGGAGCAAGCATCTTTTAATTCCCCTTTACCTATTCCTTTATTTCAAGGGGAGGCACACATCTTTCCACAGCGCCCCCATGGGCTTTATCAGTCCTAGCACTTTATTTTTACTACTTACTTTGTTTCCCACACTGGAAAACAATGTGAGGAAAACTATGGTGAGGTCTCTCTTTTATTATTAAAGTAATAGTAATAAGTGCCACTTATCAGGGACTTAGAGAGGCAGCATGGAATCGGCCCCCTGTCCTCCTTCCCCCGCAGTGATCACCTAACCCAAAGCACCACCACCTCCACCAAGTCAAGGACCTCCTCCCGAATGTCTCACTATCTTGTCCAAGGCTTGGCGACCCAGCAGTCCGAGCCAACTTCTCAGGAAGGAACTTAATCTTGTAATTTTCCTGCTTAAACATCCCCTCCTCCTCCTCCTCTGGTTTCCTTTTGCCCCTTAGAACCCTCACCCTGCTTATCATGTGTGGAGCAGGATTTGCAGGACCTGTCCAGCCCCACCTTCTGCCATCATCGCTGTGGCTGACTTCTGTTCTACTCCTGTCTGTTCCTGCCTCCAAGTTTATTTGCTGTTTCCCTCTTCCAGGAGCCTGAACCTCACACTTGCCCATGATTTTGTCTGATTCTGCCTTCACATGGCAAAAGCTGGCCACATTGCAGCCCCAGGTTGACATAAACTCTGAAAAGATTGGTTAGAGGACTCTGAGTCCCCAAATTCTGGCAAGGACAGTCTGATGTATTTGACTTAAATAAAGAGTAAATCCTGGCCTCGTTGACCATGTTCTTCGTGTAGGCTGTCTTAGTGCATCCTCTTGCCTTTCCCTTTCTTTCCATCCCCAACGACTGTCATTCCACAAATGATCTATTAATACAACAGAACTGCTTTGTAAACTGCAAATCTCTAAATAAATGTTAATATGGTAACTGTGGTTGTGTAAGACCTAACCGTGGAGTAGCAAAAATGGGACCAAAAGGAGGGCATTTTGTATATCATAGATGCAATGGACATGGGTTTGGGTGGACTCCAGGAGTTGGTAATGGACAGGGAGGCTTGGCATGCTGCCGTTCATGGGGTCACAAAGAGTCGGACACGACTGAGTGACTGAACTGAACTGAACTGAGATGCATGCAAATAAAGTTTTTAGTTCATTGATAGCAAAAAAGTCAGCTGATACCTTTGCTACTCTGAATTTTCATGGAGAATTTGAGTTTGTGTTGGTTTGTTTGCTTTTTTTTTTTTTTTTTTTTTTACTCATTTGGATGATTTGTCTAAACAAAGCCTTTAGCAAAATATTTTCCTCATCTTCTAATATGTTCCGTGTCTTGCACCAAAGTTCTGGCACATGCTGATTAATGAAAGGTTATTGTAAGGATCACAGCTCCTGTATTTATTTGCCAGTGATGATAACCCAGTCTGTTCTGTTAAGGGATAATGAGAATTTGTTAGAAGAATACTGAGCAGGATGTGATTGAACCTCAGAAGAGGATAGGAACCAAGGACTGAAGGGAACCCAGAGGACAATTCTCTCTCCTCTTTTCTCATTTAACTCCTCTCTGAGGCTGCTTGTTTCTTCTCACATTATGTCCCAGCTTTCCACCAGCAGAAGATGACTAGCAGTAGATGTTGGAGCCAGCAGATCTTCATTGTTGCTCTGTCTCTGTCTACTTTTCTGATTAATTTCCAAATCAGGAATTAAATGTGACACCAGCCTCGTTTTAAATCTAGTTTGGAAGATAGTTTCATGGAGGACTGTAGAATTTTCCCACATGTATCACTGCATGAGGAGAAGACAGCTGTGGGTGCAGGTGTCCATTACCATGGACAGAAGAGGGAAGCATTTGTTGTAAGCTTGTAGAGCTTGCTAAGCCTACAAGCTTGTTGTTGTTGCTAAGCCTTGCTTCTACCAGGGATCTTCCCCTGAGAGAGGCTGGAACAGAGCAGTAAGTATTGAAGTGTTGTGGCATAGATTTGAGTCCAGGATTTGTTTTTTCTTCTTTGTAAGAAGAGTGTTCAGTGATTGCAAAACATATAAAAATAAAAATAACAGAAATAGGTATAAATTATTCTAAGGAGCCTGTATTAAGAATGCTTTCATTTGCAAGTAACAGAATGCCCATCTTAACCTTTAAGGGCATTTTTACTTATTTAATAAGATATCTCAAGATGAGTTTGGTAGATAATCAATGCATCAGAACTTAGCTTCTATTTTTTTGCTTTGCCATCCGTAGCATGTTTGCTTTTTGTCTTCATGGTTGCAAGATGGCTGCCACAACTCCAAACATCACATCAATGCTGAAGGTGGTAAAGAGGGATAAAAGACAAAGTCAGCATAGTTTGGCATTATGACCACCGTTAGTTGCTAGGAGGATTGGGGAAGTGAGGATCTGGTTTTTTAGCTTCTAGAATGGGGTTAGGAATGACTATTGGGTGGTACAGCCAACATTGTCTTCTCTAGCTCTTCTTTAATAACAAGTACTACAAATGTTCATAAGAGGGGGTGATTGCATTAAACCAGCTCCGCCCTGACTCCTCTTTTCAATCCCCTCACTTCCTGCTCCTAGAGGAGATGGGAAATCTTGGCATGAAGCAGTTTAAAAGGTTTCCTGGGCTGCAGACCCTTTCACACTGACTGCGTTTTCTCTGAGGTCACTCTTGCTGGGATGTGCTAGGAACAGCACTTCCACAATCCCACGCCACTTGCATTGCTCCTTCTTTTCCTTCCTGTGGGATCTTGAAGATGTTCTAGGGTGGTGAATGTAGAATTCCAGAGTGAAACAACCTTGGTACTATTCATGAACAACCGTGTCTAGTAGAACAGAAGCCAAGCTAATGTGGAAGAACATGATCTCAAAAATACATCTCCAGAACACACAGATCACTCACAGGGGTCCTGGCAGGAAAAATCAACTCTCCAGCTTGTAATAATTACAATAAATCTCAATTGCTGATCATATTACCAGAGAATATAAAAAGTCCTGTTGGCCTGTTCACTTTGTTTTTAGAAATTTACCTTAGGAAAACATAATGCATGTTCACAAAGAGTTACAAGGAGGAGGATGATAGTGGCAATGACAGCAATGAGGCCACATTGAGTGACTCCGTTCTGAAGGCCAGACATCATTGTATGTACTTTTTGTGACTAATCCATTTAATCCTGACAATAGTCCAGTGAGGTAGGAACTTCCATAATGCCATTTCCAGATGAGAAAAAGGAGCTCCCGGAAGTTAAATATCCTCTCCAAATTTCTGTAAGGAAGTGATAGAACTGAGCTTGGATCCCAGGAAGTCTGAACCCAGAGTTCACATAGTCAACCATGAGTTTTTATGATGATCCCATTTAAAACAGATAATTCTCTGGAAGTCCAGCGGCTAGGACTCTGTGCTTTCACTGCTGAGGGTCCAGGTTCAATCCTTTGTTGGAGAACTAAGATCCCAAAGCCACAAGATTCAGCCAACGTCAATTCACTTCTGTCACTCAGTCGTGTCCAGCTTTTTGCAACCCCATGGACTGCAGCACACCAGGCTTCCCTGTCCATCACCAACTCCAAGAGTTTGTTCAAACTCATGTCCATTGAGTCAGTGATGCCATCCAACCATCTCATCCTCTGTCGTCCCCTTGTCCTCCTGCCTTTAGTCTTCCCCAGCATCAGGGTCTTTTCCAATGAGTCAGTTCTTTGCCTCAGGTGGCCAAAGTACTGGAGCTCCAACATCAATCCTTCCAATGAATATTCAGGACTGATTTCCTTTAGGATTGACTGGTTGGATCTCCTTGCAGTCCAAGGGATTCTCAAGAGTCGTCTCCAACACCACATTCAAAAGCATCAATTCTTTGGTGCTCAGCTTTCTTTATGGTCCAACTCTCACGTCCATACATGACTACTGGAAAAACCATAGCTTTGACTAGACAGACCTCTGTCAGCAAAGTAACATCTCTGCTTTTTATTATGCTTTCTAAGTTTATCACGGCTTTTCTTCCAAGGAGCAAGCTTCTTTTGATTTCATGGCTGCGTTAACCATCTGCAGTGATTTTGGAGCCCAAGAAAATAAAGTCTGTCACGGTTTCCATTGTTTTCCCATCTAAGGCTTCCCAGGTGGCATTAGAACCTGCCTGCCAATGCAAGAGATGTAAGAGACACGGGTTCAATCCCTGGGTTGGCAAGATCCCCTGGAGGAGGGCATGGCAACCCACTCCAGTATTTATGCCTGGGGAATCCCACGGACAAAGGATCATGGCAGGTTACTGTACATAGGGTCACAAAGAGTCAGGACTGAAGCAACTTAGTATGCATACATGCACATACATGTATAACAAAAAAAAATGTCCAACAGTAAGAGATCAGTTGGATCAAATATCCTTTGAAAGGGATACTAACCAATCCTTAATAGTGGTATTTTAAAAGAATTCACATAATGAGGTGAAAAAATTTTCATGGTATTTAAGTGAAAAAAGGGAAAACAAATATAAAAAGAAATAAAGAATATAAAAGATATAATCTTATTTTAGTAAAAATGTGTGTGTGCACATGTTTGTATATAAATGAGAACAACCACACCAATACATTAACAGTTATTTTTAGTAGAAGTCATTTTTTTCTTATTGTTTTTCTGTATTTTCTAACTTTCCTACAAAATTGAATTCATAGTCAAGAAATGAAAGTTATTTTGAAACATATTATTGGACACCTGTGCTTTAGCCCGATGTTTCATCTTGGGTCAAACTCATAATAGAAAAACATGAAAATACTGAACATATCATTTTTTTCCTCCCAGTTTTATTGAGATAAATTGACATACAGCACTGTATAAGTTTAAAGTGTACAACATAAAGGTTTGACTTATATACATCATAAAATGATCACAATAGGTTTAGGGCACATCCATCATCTCATATAGATACAAAATTTTAAAAATAGGACAAAAAATTTTCCTTCTGATGAGAACACTTAGAACTTACTCTCTTAACAGCTTGCATTTACAGTATGTAATTGTGTGCTTGCTAAGTCGCTTCAGTCTTGTCAGACTCTGCGACTCTATGAACGTTAGCCAGCTAGGTTCCTCTGTCCATGGGATTCTCCAGGCAAGTATGCTGGAGTGGGTAGCCTCTCCCTTCTCCAGAGGATCTTCCCAACCCAGGGATAGAACCTAGGTCTCCCACATTGCAGGCAGATTCTTTGCCAGCTGAGCTACCAGGGAAGCCCCATACTGACTAAATTATTATTGTTTTGTCCTGTTTTGTCCTGCTTTTCTTTGTTTCTGCATTTCTTACTTCTCTGATTAAACTTATTCTTTGGCTAAAGTTTTTCCACAGATAAAATGTGGGCTGAGAACATAGGGGCAAGAACCATGAGGTCCTGTTTCTTTTCATTGCCATTTGCAAGATAATAATCTTCCAATCTTTAACCTAGGATGCCCCTCAGAATCATCTGGATTTTCAGCTTAATACTGCCTTTTAAAATAAAACTGTCTTTTGAATTTATAGAAATAATAATGCTTGTTCATGGACTTCCCTGGTGGTCCAATGGTTAAGACTCTGTACTTTCAATGCCGAGGACATGGGTTCAATCTCTGGCTGGGAAACTAGGATCCCACAAGCAGTGTGGAGCAGCCAAAAAAAAAAAGAAAATAAGGCTGGTTCAACTGTTCAGAAATATGTACGTGCTTGTTTCCAATGACACAGAAACAAGAATAAAAACTAACATCCCTCTTCATACTCTATCCTGTTTCCCTCTCCAGAAGTAACCACTTTTAAGCTTATGTTCTTCTGACCACTGTATCTTAACTTACAGACATGTTATTGTTGTTGTTGTTGTTTAGTTGCTAAGTCCTGTCCAACTCTTTTGCAACCCCATGGATTGTAGCCTGCTGGGCTCCTCTGTCCATGAGCTTTCCCAGGCAAGAATACTGGAGTGAGTCGCCATTTCCTTCTCCAGGGGATCTCCCAGACCCAGGGATTGAATTCACATCTCCTGCTTGGCAGGCAGATTCTTTACCACCCAGCCACCATGCTGGTTTTGAATAGATGGGATTCCAGTGTATATAAGTCAGTGGTTTAGAAATTGGTGGAGCAGTTTATCTTAGAAATCATGCGTGTTATGTCAGTGCATTAGATATCCGTCAGCCTTCTGTCTCATCCTATCCCCCAGTGTCTGAGCACTAGGGGAATTTTTATCTAGAAATTGGGGAGATGTTTTCATAATTTGTGATTTCGTGGAATAATGGAATTGTGACAAAGTTTGATGCCCAAACAGATCACTTGGCTTGACTCCATTTCAAGGCGTCAATGTGATATTGGGGAAAATCTGCAAGTTCCAAGGTCAAGACAAGCCTGGATTTGAACACTGGCTCTGATGTTTACTAGTCTTTGGGCAAGTTTCATTTTTCTTTGTATTCCTTTTCTATCACTCAATCTCCATCTATTTAAAGCTACCTCATGGAGATGTTAAATGAGGTCATGAGGTCATGAGTGCTAAGTCACTTCAGTTGTATCCGACTCTTTGTAACCCTATGGACTGTAGCTTGCCAGGCTTCTCGGTCCATGGGAATTCTCCAGGCAAGAATACCGAAGTGGGTTTTCAGCTCCTCCTCCAGGGAATCTTCCCTACCCAGGGATCGAACCTGGGACTCCTGCATTGGCAGGCAGATGCTTTACCTCTATGCCACCTGGGAAGCCCAAATGAAGCCACACATGACCTCAGGTGCCCGGTGGGCTCTCAGCCTGAGAAAAGCAGTCTAGGTTGGTGCCCTTTCCGCCGCAGCACCTTCTGGACAGACTGCCGGGACTGCCCACAAGGGGGCACAGGTGAGCGAGAGGGAGCGGATGGCAGCCTTTGGGCTGAGCGCTGACCTGCTTCTGGAGTCTCCCCTGCTGCCTCTGTATTCACTGCCAACATCCCTGCAGTGTGTAAACACCTTCCTCTCTGGAGACGGCAGAAGAAAATCATGTCTTGGACATAATGAGTGCTCTGGGGGTGGGGTGGGGGGAGGATGTTGGCAGGCAACAGCTCTGCTTTGACCCCGGGGAGCCTGCCTTCTGGTTCCTGTGGAAGTTTCACAGCCACTCTTCCCAAAGCACTGAATCAAATCCCTTTCTGACCAGGAGGCTTAGTTTCACCACTTTTAAAATAGATGGTGTCATACATTCCAGTCCCTCCCTATCAGATTACCTGAAGAAATCTGGGCACAGTTGGGGGCAACTCAAAAAAGTACTTGAAGGGACACAAAGGAACATGCTTACATTAAAAAAAAAAAAAAACAAAAACAAAAAAACTAGCATAACATTCCAGATCTCATCCTATTCAACCCACAGAAAAATCTTATGAGGCAGGTACTCTTATTAGCCCATTTGATGATTGAGAAAATGGAGACACAGAGAGGGTTAGCAACTTTCCCAATGTCATACGGCTAGACAGTGTTGGAGGAAAGTTTCAAAGTCTTTTCTGTCCAAACTCCACAGCTTGCAGGTCTGACTCCTGCACATAAAGCCTTTCTGCTGAAGATGAAGATGCCTTTATCAGAATTAGAAGACATAGCTGAAACACAGTTCTTTTCTACTGAGTAAATTGGTCCTGAGAAAATCCCCTGATTTTATCTATTTCTCCATCAGAAATTGGAGTGGGGACAGTTTACACTCCTGGATATATATCTGAAAAGCAAAAACACTAATTTGAAAAAATTCATGTGCTCCAGTGTTATAGCAGCATTATTTATAATTGCCAAGATACAGAAGCAAACTAACTGCCCATCAATAGATGAATGGGTAAAGAAGATGTGAAATACACACACACATACACACACACACACAAACACACAATGGAATACTACTTAGCCATAAAAAAGAGTGAAATTTTGCCATTTGTAGCAACATGGATGGACCTAGAGGGCATTATGCTAAGTGAAATAAGTCAGACAGAGAAAGACAAATACTGTATGATATCACTTATAGGTGGAACCTAAAAAACACAACCAACCAGTGACTATAAAATGAAAGAAACAGACTCACAGATATAGAGAACAAACTAGTGGTTATCAGTGGGGATCAGGAAAGGGGAGGAGCAAGATGGGGGCAAAGGAGTAAGAGGTACAAACTATTAGGTATAAAATAAGCTACAAGGATCTGTTGCACAGCATGGGGAATATAGCCAAATTTTTATAATACAAATGAGGCATAACCTTTGAAAATTGTGAATCACTGTATTGTATAGCAACTATACTTCAATCAAAAATATAAAGAAAAACAAAAGGAAATCGGGGCCTGGGAGTCATGTGACTCTTCAGTCCACTAATATCCCTCTCGTGGGATTGTGTAGGTATCAAATGTAATAAAGGCTGTGAAAGTGCTTTGCAGACTATGAAGCGATGTACACATATGTAAGGGGCATGCTGTCAAAGTTAATGATGATGATGGTGAGGAAACAATTAATCATGGGCTGCAGGGTCCTTATTGCATTTGGGGGCTGGTTTATTTCCAACTGCAAGACGCAGATGTAACTAGAGGGACAAGGAAGATGGATTTTTGAGTCTGTCGTGAGAGTTGAGGGTGTTGGTTATCTAGATCTTGGCAGAAATGTTGCTCCAGGCAAGGAACAGTGAATGCAACAGCCCTGGGGCAGTCTGGTGCTGGAATGATCGAGAGCAAGGAGGTTGCTGGACAGCACTCTCCAACAGGAAAGGCCAGTGTGATGGAGTTGATGAGTGGGGAACAGTGGGGGATGAGGTGAGAGGGGTGATGGGTCAGAGCACTGAGGGCCTCTCAGGCCATTGTAGGGACTTTGGCTTTTGCTCTGAGTCAGGTGGGAGCCACTGCAGGAGTGAGCAGAAGGGCAGGACCTAACTGTGCCTTCACAGCATCACTCTGACTGCTGGCTTGGGAACAGACTGTGGAGGACGAGGACGGTCACACGGAGACCGTGGAGAGGCCGGTGCAGTGATCAAGAGATGCTGGGGGCTGGGCCAAGGAGGCAGCAGTATGGAAACAGTGAGAAGTGGTCAGATTCTGACACAACTTAAAGCTGGGTCACCAGGATTTGCTGACAGAGCAGATGGTTTTGATGCTTTAGTTGCTCAGCCGTCTGTCTTGCGACCCCAAGGACTGTAGCCCACCAGGCTCCTCCGTCCATGGGATTTCCAGAGCAAGAATACTGGAGTGGGTTGCCATTTCCTTCTCCAAACAGAGCAGATGTGGGGAGCAAGAACTGGAAAGACATAGATGGAGGGGTGATTGAGGAAAGAACAGGCTAGAGGAGAGAACTGCAGGGATCAATGTTCGCTTTGTTGACCTTGGGATACACCCTACTTTTCTAATTTTTTAAATTAATTAATTTATTTTAATTGGAGGCAAATTACTTTACTATATTGCAGTGGTTTTTGCCATATATTGACATAAATCAGCCACAGATGTACATGTGTCCCCCCTCCTGAATCCCCCTCCTCATTTGAACCCCCCTCCTCATTTGAACCCCCCAACTCATTTGAATCATTTCTAATGAGGTGGATGAAACTGGAGCCTATTATACAGAGTGAAGTAAGTCAGAAAGAAAAACACCAATACAGTATATTAACACATATATATGGAATTTAGAAAGATGGTAACGATGGCCCTATATGTGAGACAGCAAAAGAAACACAGATGTAAAGAACAGACTTTTCGACTCTGTGGGAGAAAGCAAGGGTGGGATGATTTGAGAGAATAGCTTTGAAACATGCATATTACCATATGTGAAAGAGATCACCAGTCCAAGTTCGATGCACCCTACTTTTGATTCTGATTCTGAAAGGTCACATTGCAAAAGACTATGCTTGTAGGGATGGGAGGAATTAGTGACCATTTTTTTTGCAATGTACCATAGCATTTAAATAAATTTTATTTAACAAGCATTTATATAGCTCTTACTTAGGATACAGTGGGCACTGTATATATACCATAACTTATCTATGCCAGACCACCTGACCTGACTCTTGAGAAACCTGTATGCAGGTCAGGAAGCAACAGTTCGAACTGGACATGGAATGACAGACTGGTTCCAAATAGGAAAAGAAGTAGGTCAAGGCTGTATATTGTCACCCTGCTTGTTTAACTTATATGCAGAGTACATCATGAGAAATGCTGGGCTGGAAGAAACAAGCTGGAATCAAGATTTCAGGGAGAAATATCAATAACCTCAGATATGCAGCTGACACCACCCTTATGGCAGAACGTGAAGAGGAACTAAAAAGCCTCTTGATGAAAGTGAAACAGGAGAGTGAAAAAGTTGGCTTGAAGCTCAACATTCAGAAAAAAAAGATCATGGTATCTGGTCCCATCACCTCATGGCAAATAGATGGGGAAACAGTGGAAACAGTGTCAGACTTTATTTTGGGGGGCTCCAAAATCACTGCAGATGGTGACTGCAGCCATGAAATTAAAAGACGCTTACTCCTTGGAAGGAAAGTTATGACCAACCTAGATAGCATATTAAAACGCAGAGACATTACTTTGCCAACAAAGGTCCGTCTAGCCAAAGCTATGGTTTTTCCAGTGGTCATCTATGAATGTGAGAGTTGGACTGTGAAGAAAGCTGAGCACCGAAAAATTGATGCTTTTGAACTGTGGTGTTTGAGAAGACTCTTGAGAGCCCCTTGGACTGCAAGGAGATCCAACCAGTCCATCCTGAAGGAGATCAGTCCTGGGTGTTCATTGGAAGGACTGATGCTGAAGCTGAAACTCCTATACTTTGGCCACCTCATGCGAAGAGTTGACTCATTGGAAAAGACCCTGATGCTGGGAAGGATTGCCGGCAGGAGGAGGAGGGGACGACAGAGGATGAGATGGCTGGATGGCATCACCGACTCGATGGACATGAGTTTGAGTAAAGTCCGGGAGTTGGTGATGGACAGGGAGGCCCGGCGTGCTGCGGTTCATGGGGTCGCAAAGAGTCGGACACGACTGAGTGACTGAACTGAACTGAACTCCCTCTGCACCTGCTCTCCCCACCCCATTTAACTGACTCTAAAGTTAACTAAGTGAACCATCACTTTCTTATGGAAGTCTTCCCTGATACCCCCAAATACAAATTCTTACAAATTCCCTCCACATACAAATTCTTACAGCACCCACCTCTTTTGTAATAATCGCAGTTGCATTTACATCATCATATAGCTTTTTAAATTGTGGTAAAATAAAAAAAAAAAATTGTGGTAAAATACTTACTGGTCTTTTTGCTGGCTGGTTATAAAGAACTCACCTGCCAGTGCAGGAGACTCAGGTTCAATCCCTGGGTTGGGGAGAAACTCTGGAGAAGGAAATGGCAAACCACTTTAGTATTCTTGCCTGGGAAATCCCATGGACAGAAGGAGCCTGGTGGGCTATAGTCATGGGGTGGCAAATGAGTTGGACATGACTTAGCAGCTAAAACAAGAACAAAAAAACTTACTAAATTAGCCATCTTAACCATTTAAGAGTGTATAGTTCAGCAGAGTTAAGTATATTGATATTGTTTAGCAACAGATTTCTGGAACTTTTTCATCTTGTGAAACTGAAAGTCTATACCTGCCAAACTATAATTTCCCTTCTCCCCTCCTCTATCTTCCCAGCACTTTCTACTTTGTTTCTATGATTTGGACTATTTTAGATACTTCATGTGAGTGGAATGATACACTATTTGTCCTTTTGTAACTGGTTTATTTCAATCAGAATAATGTCCTTGAGGTTTATCAATGTTGTAGCATGTACTAGACTTTCCTTTTTTTTTTCCTTTTCCTCATATTTTTTAAATCTAGGGAATAACTGATTTATAATGCTCCAGGTATAGAGCAAAATGATTCATTTATATGTATGTGTGTGTGTGCACGTGTATTCGTTTTCAGATTCTTTTTCCATTATAGATTATTAAAGATATTGAATATCATTTCCTCCTTTTTTAAGGTTGCATAATACTTCATTGTGAGTATATAACACATTTTCTTTATCCATTCATCTCTTGGTGGACATTTGGTTTACTTCTACCTCTTGGCTATTGTGAATAAGTGAACATGGGTGTGCAAATACCTCTTTGAAATCCTGCCTTGGATTCTTTTAGATGTGTGTCCAGAAGTGAGATTGCTGGATCATATGGTAGTTCTGCTTTTAATTTTTTAAGGAGCTTCCATGCATGCGTGCTGTGTGCTAAGTCACTTCAGTCATGTCTGACTCTTTGTGACTCTATGGACTGTAGCATGCCAGGCTCTTCTGTCCTTAAGATTATTCAGGCAAGAACACTGAAGTGGGTTGCCATGCCCTCCTTCAGGGGATCTTCTCGACCCAGGGATTGAACGCACATCGCTTATGTCTCCTGCATTGGAAGGCGGGTTCTTTACCACTAGCACCACCTGGGAAGCCAAGGAGCTTCCATACAGGTTTCCAAATGGCTGCACCATTTTACATTCTCAGTAACAGTGCACAAGGGCTTTGATTTCTACGTATCTGACTCAATGGACATGAGTCTGAGCAAGCTCCAGGAGATGGTGAAGGAAAGGGAAGCCTGGCATGCTGCAGTCGTACATGCATGAGTTGGACATGACTGAGCAACTGAACAACAACATCCTCACCAACACTTTTAATTTTCATTCTTTTTTTTTTTTTTTTTACAGTGACCGTCTTAATAGATACGAGGTGATATCTCATTGTGGTTTTGATTTGTATTTTTAATGATTAGTGATGTTGAACATATGACTATTGGCCATCTGTATATCTTCTTTGAACAAATGTCTATTCAAGCTTCTGTCCATTTTTAAATCTGGTTATTTATTTTTTGTGGTGGTGGTGGTAGTGGTGGTTGAGTTGTAGGACTTCTTTATATGTTCTCGATATTAACTCTTTATCAGAGATCTGACTTGCAAATATTTCCCCCACTACTTAGCTTGTCCTTTCCAGTCGCTGTGCATTTTATTTACCAGCCCTCTCTCATCTGACCTGGCTGTCAGCTCTATGAGGCCATTGGTAGCATCTGTTTTGTTCGCTATGTTCCTCCAGTGTCTGGCTGTTGGAGGAGGCAATGGAGAGGATATGATGACTAGATGACCAGAAAGCTGGACCGGACAATTGGAGGCTTCTCACTTCCCCAGCCCCTGCCACCCTCACTGCCATCCTTGGAATGGACATCCTGCCTGCCCTTCCCATGGTGGGAGCTGGTTTCAAGAAGGCAGCATTGACAGAGGAAGGTGCTGTTGAGACCATCTGGACAGTGTACCTGACTGAAGCTGGTCGAGGTCTTTCTATAAACCATTAAGATTCTGGCAGGTACCTGTGGGGATCTTGCAGCAGCCAAGACAATCGTCTGTCAACTAAAAAAGATAGTCACAACCTAAAAGTTGAGAGTTATGTTCTATTTGGTGGGAAATTTTAGGACTTTAAGCTTGGGAACAGCATCTCAAGTGACCCTAAGAGAACTGCTCTTAGGAGGCTAGGGGTGGGGGAAGGGCATCAGTTCATATAGAAGTTTGCAACAAAGGGCAGGTAGTCTGAACGTCAAAAGTGTTTTTGTGAATTAAAGAGAACCAGATATCCCAAGTTAAGGAATTTAGCACTTTTCTATGTTTGGAAAGATGCAAGTGTCTGGGCTTACTGAAATCACTGCTTTCATTTGCATCTCAGCTATCTGGGGCCAGTACCCTGCTTAGCTGGCATATTTCCTCAGTGCTCACCATGGGGAGTGGCTGCAGCCCAATGGCCTCTGGATTACAGGTATTCTTCTCCAGCCCTGGAGGACTGGAATCACCGATAACTGTGACAGCCTTATTTATTGGCATGGCAGGAAACACTCCACTTCTCACCTCCATAGGTAGGTTCTCCTGCTTGTTAGACTTACCACTTGCCAGTCTGGAGTGACCTGCCTGTTTCTCTGGCCTTCTCTTGCCTGTGTACCAGGACCAGTTTCAGATTTCACCCTGGACACCCCTGAGTTTGTGAATCAACACAAGCTTCATGCTTGGTACACACTAGATTTTCCCCCATGTGTTTCCTGGAGGAAACAAAGAAGGGCTGAATAAATTCTAGAAGGGAGAATTGCAACAGGTTATTTGGGAACATGCTGTAGATTCCTGCCCCAGATCCGCCTTATCCAATAGAAGTATAATAGGAGACACAGAATTCTAAATGTTCAAGCAGCTGTAGTTTAGAAAAGGGGAAACAGGTGAGATTAGTAATAATTTCATTTAAAAAACTATATCCAAAAACATTATCATTTTAACATTGAATTTAATACTTGTTAATGAGTTCTTTTAAAAACTTTTTTTGGGGTCTTAAACACACCTCAGTCTTTGGAGCCACAATTTCAAATGCTCTATAACCACATGTGGCAAATGGCCAACGTTCTGGAGAGCGTAGCCCTAGCCAGCACACCCTCCGTGTCCCCTGGGTGCCCAAAGCAACCAAGCCGGCGCGCGGCATCTGGTGGGCGCTCCGTAAGGTTTGCTCAATGGAAGCAAAGAATAAATGCAGACTCGGGGCAGTGAATAGAGGTTTCGGATGCCAACAGGTGTGCTATCCCATCGCTCAGAAGAACCTGGCACGATTCCAGGAAAAAAAGTAGTCGGCCTTCCAGGAGGAAGCTCGGTGCGGGTGCAGGGACGCACACCCTAGCCGCTGCCCGCTGGTCACCCACTCTCCTCGCGGCTGAGTTAACCCGGCGGCGGCGGGAGCGCCGGGCGCAGGGGACTCGAGCGCCGGTGGGAGGTGAGGCCAGCTCCCCAGAGCGCGGGGCGGACGCTGGGGCGGCCTTCCCAGGTATCCACCAAGTCCGGCGGCGTGTAGGAGCGCTCTCCGCGGCTCCGAGAGGAGGTAGATGGGAAGAACCAGGCGCCCCAGTGGGGCGTGTCCCTAACGCGGGGCTGGGCCCGCCGGTGCGACCGCGGCGGAGAGAGGGGAGAGAGCTGGGGTGGGATACGAGAAATGGGGGAGAACCACCCGGGGGCGGGAACTGCGCAGTAGGGGCTCAAGACAGTGGCTCTAGCTCTAGGCAGCAGCGCGCGGACCTCCGCGGTAGGAAAGTTTCCCAGGGATCACACTGTTCATGCGCTGTGCGGCTTTAGTTAAATCACTCACTGTCTCTTTTCCCACCTCCGTTTAAAAAAGAAAGGACGGCCTTCTGCGTGTTGAGAACTCCATAAACAGTTATCAAAAGGCTTTCTAGATAGACTTCATTATTTCCCCTCGGATAATCTCGCGAGTTAGTGTCTCCTGGTCCCCTTTTTCCCAGAAGGAGATTTGGGCTCTGACAGATTTAGAAGCTTGCCCACAGCAATTAGATGGAAATAGCAGGATTTGAAGCCAGGAAGTCAAACTCCAGAGGCTGGACTTTAACGTCTAATCCAGGTCCCACTATTTCCTAGAAGGATGAAATGGCGGTAGGGATAAACTGCTTCTGAGACCCCTTCTCGCTATGTGTGAAATGGGTATAATATTACCTAACCTGTGGGGTTATTATGAGGACGAACTTAGCTAACATGCAAGTGCCTCCCTGCTAAAGTGTGCGTGCCACGGGGTAGGACTTTCTCCCCCCTGTTTTGTTTGCAGGTACATCCCTAGTGCCTGGCACAGAGTAGATGCTAAATAAATATTTGTCAAATGAGAAAGGAACACATATTACTTTTTATCCTTTACCATAATCCTTGCTGTCCCCATATTCCTGAGGAGGAGACCGAGGTGCAGGGAGGTTAGGCAACTTAGGGGATGTCACACCGGTGGCTGGTAGAGGAGTCAACATTTGAACCCAGGCCTGTTTGATCATAAAGTCTGTGTCGTTCTGATGCCAGGTTCCATCACTTTCTAATAGGGTGAGTGTGGCAAGTTATTTAATTCTTCTGTGCCTTAGTTTCCTTATTCACAAAATAGGGACAATGATGGTACCTATCCCATATCGTTTTTGTCTGGATTAAATAAAGATAAAACTCTCAGAATAATGCCTGGCACTTAGCAGGGACTCAATAAACCTCTGCTATGGTGCACGCTATGTTTGCCCACTAGAGAGTGGAGGGGATGGCACAGCGCGGGCATCTGTTTAAGGAGAGGAGAAAGGAGTCAGAGGGAAGGAGCTTACCAAGGAGCTTTCCTGCCTTCGGTGTGATCCGCAGAGCCAGGCTCCTGTTTGCCCTCTGGAATATTCCTGAGAAGCCCCCATGCTCAGTGCAGAGAGAAAGGTGTCACCTGGCATCCGGCTCCCCACCTAGGATACAAAGAGGCTGTCATGAGGATCTGTTACCACTTTTGTTATACAAAGGGGATGCTGAGTCCTCTCTGACTCCCAGCTGTGGGACTTTGGCAAATCGCTTTGCAAGCCTCAGTTCCATCATCTGTAGAATGGGCACAATAATAGGACCTCATAGGGTTGTTGAAAGAATTCTCCGAACTGTCTCAAAAGCATTTTGTGCAGCATCTGGCACATCATAATGGCAGCTGTTGCCCCTATTATTGGATGTGTGGTGCTCTTTTTTATTCCTAACCTTAGGATCTGTTGATGTGCAGGTAAAACTCTTCAAGGAGGACTAAATAAAGTGCCTTTTCCTTGACCCCTTCTCATCTTGAGAGTCTCCTGGGATCTTCACCCATCAAATCCTTGAAAAGCCTGTTATTGTGATAGATCAAGTGCTTCCCTTAAGTGTTCCAGGGCAGTTTCGGAGGACAGGGAAGCTGGCATATGATGGGAAGACCACTGTGCTCTCTGCTTGGGGAACTCCATCCTTTGATGTGGGTACTTGGCAGGGGTGGAGTATTCCAGGGCAGTTTCCAGGGACAGGAAAGTTGGCATATGATGGGAAGACCACTGTGCTCTCTGCTTGGGGAACTCCATCCTTTGATGTGGGTACTTGGCAGGGGTGGGGATCCTAGCCTTTTGGTATAATCAGTCATCAGTTTATAATCTGAGTCATTAATTTGTTCTGTGCTAGACACTGGGCTAAGCCCCAGCTCTAGTCATTGATGGAGCTTGGGCTCCAAAGCCAGCCTGTCTGGATTCCAGTCCTGCCTCTGACATTTTCTAGCTCTGTGACCTCTGGCCAAGCTCCTTAAACACTCTACTCTGGCCACCTGATGTGAAGAGTCAACTCATTGGAAAAGACCCCGATGCTGGGAAAAATTGAGGGTGGGGAAGAAGGGGGAAACAAGATGAGATGGTTGGATGGTATCATCGACTCAGTGGACATGAGTATGAACAAACTCTGGGAGATAGTGAAGGACAGGGAAGCCTGGTGTGCTTCAGTCCATGGAGTTGCAAAGAGTTGGACATGACTGAACAACAATAACTTCAAATGATTCATCTGAAAAATGGGATGATTTTAATATACATAAGTCACAGGGCTGCAATGAGGATTAAATATAATTAACATATGTAGGATAAGACCAATGTGATAATAAATGTTAGTCCCTTATATAGTTATAATTATCTCATTTTATAGCAAAAGAAACTAAGGGAAATTAATAAACAACTCATAAACAATAGCACAGAGCTATCCTTTCCTTTCAAAACGATTTTTTCCATTTCCACTGCTATCATCTTAATTCATGCCTCCTTCTTTCCAGGTCCAGTTCTCTCATCTGCCCCTTTCTGGAATCCCTGCTTCCTGTGTTTGGGGTCCCAGTATCTGCTCCTTCCAGAACATTCTCCCTCTCTCTCTTCCAAAACGCTAGGTGTTTTCCAGAGGCTTTGGAAATAGTTCTTTTTCTTTTACTCTTCCTGTTGTTTTATCTGATTACAAAAGTAATTCATAATATGTTATTTTAAAAATATGTGCCTCCTAAAAATATTTGCATGGGAGGTGAGAAACTCTGCGATTTCATCTCCTGGTGATAATCATTATTTAGTTTCATGTATGTTTCTCTGGGCTTCCCAGGTGGCGCTAGTGGTAAAGAACCCGCCTGCCAATGCAGGAAATGTTAACAAAAGAGAGTTCGATCACTGGGTCAGGAAGATCCCCTGGAGGAGGCCATGGCAACCCACTCTAGTATTCTTGCCTGCAAAGTTCTATGGACAGACGAGCCTGACAGGCTACAGTTCATGGAGTTGCAAAGAGTCGGACACAACTGAAGTGACTTAGCATGCAGCATGTTTCTCTAGGTTTCTTTCCCTCCCCCTGGATATGCTAAATTAACATAGGTCGTTTTTAATTGGTCTTTAAAAAATGGGATTGTACCTTCTGAACTGTGTGCAATTCACAGCAGAGAATTTTCAAATTTTAATTTATTTTTTGAATGCTGTACTCCCATGTGGTATAAAATCCAAAAGACATCTAAGCAAATATTGAAAAATCTCTTCCTTGTATCTATCCCCAGCTATCCAGTTCCTCACTCCAGAAGCAACCACTGTTGCCAGTTTACAGTCTGCCTTCAGACAAAGCAAGAAACATATAGTTACAGTTTACAGGGCAAAATGTGTGTCTTATGAACCACAGTATGTAAATAGCTGGCATAGTTCCTAGATGTGGGGAAACTGACAGGGAGAAAACTTCACTAGAGGAAGATGATTCCTTTACTAGAGGAAGGAGAGATGCTCCTTTCCTTGTCTTATGCAGCAGGGAGTTGGGAGATGCCATCCAGAATCCGTGCAGCATCACAGCCTTCAGAGCATCCTCTCTCAGCTGGGGGTGACTCTGCCTCCCTGTGGACATTCACTCATTCCAGGAGACGGCTTTGATTGTCTCAGCTTCGGGGTTGGTCATGGGGGGCGTGTCCTCCTGGCATCTGCTGGTGGTTCAGCGGTAAAGAATCCATCTGTAATCCAGGAACTTCAGGAGACACAGCTTTGATTGATCCCTGGGTCCGGAAGATCCCCTGGAGGAGGGCATGGCAACCCACTCCAGTGTTCTTGTTGGGAAATCTCATGGACCGAGGAACCTGGTGGGCTACAGTCCATAGGGTCACAAAGAGTCGGACAAGGCTGAAGGGACTGAGCTTGACTTATTAAAGAATTACTGATTTGTCCTTCTTTTACTTAGTCCAAACTCACTCTGCTTGCTGCACAACACGCCAATGAATCCGAGAGATGAGATGTTGAGGCAAGGAATACAACTTTATTCAGAAAGCCAGCTGACAGAGAAGATGGCAGACTAATGTCTCATAATAACCATCTTGTTGGGGTCTGGATACCAAGTTCTTTTGTAGAACCAGAGAGAGAACTGGTGAAGAACAAAAGTCAAAAGGCAGAATAGAGAGGGAGAGGCAGTGAGGAAGTCAAAAGGGCCATCAGTCTTGCAGAGCA
Organism: Dama dama; assembly: GCF_033118175.1. Lineage (NCBI taxonomy): Eukaryota > Metazoa > Chordata > Mammalia > Artiodactyla > Cervidae > Dama > Dama dama. Next base: position 18,210,596 of record NC_083690.1, read on the forward strand.
TCTCCAGGAATGGCCAGCCTTTGGAAGGTATGTGTTAATCTCTTCTTTATTTCAGCCTGTGAGCTGAACAAAGGCATTTTACTCCAATAGTCAGGCAGAGGGGCACGGTCCTCAGAGGCAGGCCATTATGTATGATTATAATAACAACAGCAGGGAAAAGTGAGTCAAAGAAGTGGAGTCAAATTTGGCTCTTCTCTGCAATACTTCTGCCCGGACTCTGATTTGCTTCAGCTCTATACTGCCTGGCAGGAGCCTACAGTCCAGTTCTTCCTTGAGTCACATGCTGCCAGGAACTGTCACTTACCCTAGGAATGAGGGGTAACAAATAAAGCCCTCTTCCTGGAGATCACCACCTACCTCCTCTCATTTTTAGTCCTTTCCTCAATCAGACAATTTGTAAAGCCTGTCTCTGTCTAAACAGGAGAAAATTCTCCTTGTCTTTGGGGAGCCATTACTTTGTATTTACTGGGGGAGATGTTAATAACATATCAAAAGTTGGAACCAGTAGCTTTGGTTCCCCACTTCTCCTTGTGAATTATAAAAACAGGACTTTCTTTTGCTGTTTTAAATGATTCAGATTCAGATGCTATAGGAAACTTGTTATGGCATTTGTAAAAATATGTTGATCTTACCCAGCCCTGAATCATTTCTTTCTTTCTTTCTTTCCATATGAATAGAGTCTCCCTTCTAGACCTGGGGCTTCCCTTGTGGCTCAGCTGGTAAAAAATCTGCCTGCAATGCCAGAGACCTGGGTTCGAACCCTGGGTTGGGAAGATCCCCTAGAGAAGGGAAAGGCTACCCACTCCAGTATTCTGGCCTGGAGTCCATGGGGTCCCAAAGAGTTGGATACAACTGAGCGACTTTCCTTTTCACTTTCTCTTTCTAGACCTGACTGTTCCTGAAGGATTAGCATTTCTGTGGTGGGGGTTTCTTTGTGGGAACTTGAACCTTCAGTGGCTGTTGATAACTTGACCATTAAAATGGTCTAGCCTTTCTCGGAGATTAACCCATTAATGAAAGTGAAAGTTTGTCCCTCAGTCGTGTCCGACTCTTTCGTGGATTGTAGCCCACCAGGCTCCAGGCAAGAATACTGGAGTGGGTAGCCATTCCTTTCTCCAAGGAATCTTCCTGACTCAGGGATTGAACCTGGGTCTCCTGCATTGCAGGCGATTCTTGACTGTCTGAGCCACCAGAGAAGCCTTTAACACGTTTAGGGGTAGATTATATTGTCCCCATTCTGCAGATAAGATGGGGGAAATTGAATTTCAGAAGGATACACTTGGTTCAGAGGGGGAAGAGTCATAAAGTGCTGGAGTCAAGATTTGATTCAAGTCAGCCTTGAGTGTGAGCTGGTTCCACACTCCATGGAACTATGTCTCTGAAAGTCAGGCCATCATAATTATGAAGTTAAACCTGTAAGGTCTGAATATATTGCCCCAGGGGCTGAATCTGCAGGACAGAATGGCCAGTGGCTGAGGGTGCCTAGTGGAGCAGACTGTTCCAGAATGACCTGCTTGTAAAAATGAAAAGCTAAGTTTTCTGGGAAAAAACAAACAAACAAAAAACTAACTTCCTTATAGTGTCCAAGAAATCAAATAACCTGTAGGAAGAACTTTGATCTTTTATTGCACTGATGTTGAAAGAACTTTGATGAGAGGGTGGGGCTGGCATTCAGGAAGAAATAAATACACAAGGCCCTGAGTTAGGGCACTCCCCACCTTCTCCTCAAACCCAGCACTCAGAGGCCATGGTGCAGCCATGAAGTTGGAAGTCAAGGACTGGTCTGTGTATAATGGGTGAGACCCAGTTATCCATGAGCTGACAAGGGGGGAGAAAATAACCAGGGTGGCATAAAACTGCCATAAGCCGGTAGGACATCCTCTCCCTGGGAGCAGAGAGGCATGACCAAGAGAACAAGCAGGGCTATGTTTAAGGCCAAAAAAGATGGGTCTTATGAGTTAGTAAGAAAAGAGGACCCTCACTGTCTCTGCAGATTAGAGAGGAAATGCCTGACTATTCCTGAAAGATGGGGTGCAGGTCAAAGAGGGCACTTTGAAGAAAGGTTGGGGGTGGGGCACAGAAATGATGTGGAATGCTTGGGAACCAGTCTTGGGAGGGGCGAAAACTAGGACTGTTCTGTTGCTTAGCACCAGATGCTATGTACAGAATCAATACACAATAAATATTTGTTAGAGGAAAGAATGACTATGGGGAAGTGGGAGGCAAAGCAGTGTGCTGGCTAAAGAGACAGCTCTAGAGCTGTCTGCCTGCACTGGAATCTCGGCTTCCTGGGTCCTCACTGGGAGACACTGGAGGAGGTGGGCCTTTCTGGCTTCAGGTTGCTTGTTTGTAGGATGAGTAGTGTGTTAAGAGCTCCCACTCCTATGTGGGGCTGTCAGGGCTAAACAGAACATATGGTGTCCTGTCGGTATTCAGTAAATATTACCTCTGACTCTTCCTTCTCATCCTTCCCTTCTTCCTCTGATGACAACGATGATGATAATTATTAAAATTCAGGCAGAAAGGAAAGAGTTGGAATTGCATTCTATCTGTAAATGTGTGACCTTGAGCGAATTACTTAACCTCTCTGGGCCTCAATGTAATCATCATAAAATAGAGATGATGGTACCCCTCCATAAGGTTGCTTGAGAATTCAGTTACAAATGCATAGCATGGTGGCTGGTGCTGAGTTAAGCTCTCAACAAATGGTGCTGTCTTGGTGCTTATTATTAGTTCTTGTTGCTATTTTACTAGATTCCTTCTGCACAGATCAGCAAACAGACCTCCAATGGAGTTGGATGTCAAAGGTGGGGTTTAGAGTCCTCTTTTGCCAGGAAGGGTTCTCTCCTCAGAGGCAGGGTCAGGTTGAACTTTCTGACAGTTCAGTGAGTCATATGATACATCACGTTTGACAAGAGGTCCCAGAATGGAATAAAAAGAGACTGGACTATATTACTGCTCAGGTTATTTCCAGCCGCCAAAGGTTCACTGTTCCCAGAGACAAACCTACATGACGATGGAATGCTAATTATTAGGGAAGGTCATTTCTAGGAAAGACACTCTTTATTCATAGGGAAAGAAGAGACTGGGTAAGTTCTCTGGATTTTACAAGCCCAAACAAACAAATTCTGCTTTATATGGCATTTGAATCAGGGTGAGTGGTTTTTAAAAGAAGAAAAGAACATCCTGTTTCTATAATTCATAAGAAGAATTGAGAACCATAGTTACTGCTTCCATACTTACTGTGTTTGTATTCCCAATAAACTCAAAATAGTGACAGGCAGACTTTTCTCCTATGGTGGAGGCTTGACTTAGAACTGGAGAGACTTGGTGAGAGAGAATTGGTGGAGACTTGATTAGAAATTGTCTGATCAGGGGAAAGACCTTAAAAAGAGAGGGTCTAGGTGGTGATCTCCAGTAAGATGACTTTCTTTGCCCCCAGAACCTCCATTCCTGGGGTGAGATGACGCTATGTGGGAGTATGACTCAGGATCTGTGGGCTCCTGCCTGCCGGGCAGTCCATACTAAGTCAAACAGGAGCCAGAGGACAATTTAGTAATCTTGACCTGTCTTTATTGAAAATGTTGATGTTTAGTTCATCATGGATTTTTGCATTTTTCCTACTTTAAAAAATGTTGCATTAAAATGTTATTAATCCTAATGACTGGAATTTTTGGCACCGCTTGAATGTGTATCCCAGGCCAAGATCTTACTCCCTCACCCTGCTCCTGGCCCTGCTGCAAATAACACTGAATCTAGAAACTTCCCACGCCTAACTTCATACATACTCAGCATGGGCAAAAAGATGACTGTATTCAAAATGTGAATGCTGGACAAGCAAGTTGAAAAAGAGAGGATTCTCTTCCATAAGAGGAAGGGCCATTTATGATACTGCACTTCACTCTGTATTGGCTGTGTTTCTTGGCCAAGTCACTTAGCCTCTCTGCGCCTTTGTGTCCTTCTCAGTAGAATAAGGATAATAATAGCATCTATTACTAAGGCTGTGGTGGGGATTTAATGCATTAACACCTGTGAACTTCTCATAACATGTCTGGCATATACATATTTCTTGTTTTGTTATCACTGGTTTCAGTTTCTCTTTTCCTGTCTGCAAATATGGAATAATACTTAGATTGTGTTATATAATGTTTGTTTCAATAGGCCTTACAATAGGACTGTTATATTATACAAATCTGAATTAGTCTAAGAACTAAGCTTCTAGTCCCAGAGGTGGATTTAGAAAGGGGTTGTTTTTCTTCTAAACGAGGGAGGCTTGACACAGACCCAAAATCACAGTGTGGATGAAGCTCAACCTTTCCTGGCCCCTCCTGCCTTTCTGACACCCTCTAGCAGAGAAGAGGAAGATCCCCAGCCCCAGGGTAGGGGAGAGGCAGCGAGTGTTAGTGGAAGGAGAGTCTGGAGACCCTTCCTTCTGTGGGCCTCAGTTCTTGGTAAGGGGCAAAGCAGAATGTAAGGTCTTACCCACTCCAAGAAAGTTTGTTAATAATGACCTAAGAAAGAACAGGTCTGAAAGGATCGGACACGACTGAGCGACTGAGCTGCATGCAAGAGAGAACACCTGAAGAGAGGTGGGCTAGGCCAAGGGAGGCAGATGGCCCTGGAGGACTGGGGTACCTAGTTTTTAAGGCAGGGTCATTTGCGTAATCCGAGGGGTCATTGATTGACAGCTTTGACTGACAGCTGCAGGTTATGTAACAAGATTCTCTACTGTGCCTGGCCTGGTCATAGTTCAGTCTGTTATAATTAGATGTATGTATTCATGGAATATTTATGAGCAGTTAATTAGTCCAATAGCCACCAAGGGTTTCTTTTGTACTGGATTAGAGGGAGGTGTGCGCGTGTGCTAGAGTAGGGAAACTCCTCCCAGTCCACTGGTAGGGGGATTTTCCAGCTCCCTATTTTTGGAGTACTGGTAGGGGCATGTGAGGGGCTGGGCTGGTACATTGCTTGGTGGGATTGGGTGGCTATTGGGCAGTTAGCTGAAGGGGTGGCATCTCGTTGCTCTCAGCCAGCTTCCTTGCTGTCGCTTAGGTTTATAATTTTTCCCTGCTCTGGGCAGGATTCTGAGCACATTGACAGTGGGGAAGGGGAAGAGGCAGGGTCTCCAAGATGTGGGGTCCTTGCTTGGGCAGCAGAATCACCCACTCCTCCCAGCAGGTCTTTACAGGTATAGGAGCCAGGGTGGCTTCTTGTGTTGGGTCCAGGTCTCCCAGAAAGGGATCCTTGTTCTTCTGGGAAGGGCTGGGGCAGTCCAGCCAGGCAGAAAGGCATGCAACCCTCACATCTCTTCTCCTTCCACTTCTCTGCCTGCTCCTTGCTGATCCGTTCCCTGGCTAATTCGCAGTGATTCTCAAACCTTCGTGCACGGAACCTGGTAAAAAGGCAGCTTCTCAGGTCCCAGCCCAGACCCACTGAATCAAAACTTCTGGGGATGGGACTTGAACTAGGGTGGTTTTCCTGGGACTGGCAGGTTTCCAGGACATGGAACTTTCAGTGCTAAAACTGAGAATGTCCTGGGGAAACTGGGACAACTTGGTCACCTGATGATCCACAGGTCCCCATCTCCCTTAGGCTCCTGGGTGACTTTCCTGGGTATAGAGCTTGATGGTCCCCCAAACACACAGATCAGCGATGCTTTAAATGTTGAAGTTCCTTTAGGCTCTATGCTTCACTCTCTTTTCCTTCCCTAGACTTGCACTGGTAGTCCCATAATCACTCATGGTTATCTACATCAAAGTTAACGAAGTGTTAGTTGCTCAGTCATGTCTCTTTTTGACCCGATGGATGGTAGCCTTCCAGGCTCCTCGGTCCATGGAATTCTCCAGGCAAGAATACTAGAGTGGGTTCCCATTCCCTTCTCCAGAGGATCTTCCCGACCCAGGGATTGAACCCAGGTCTCCTGCATTGCAGGCATATTCTTTACTGTCTGAATAAAATTAAAAATTCAGTTCCTCAGTTACAGAGTTGCACTAGCCACATTTTAAGTAATTGCTAGATACATGTGGTCAGTGGTTGCTGTATTTGACAGTGTAATATAGAATTATTCCATCATCATAAAAAGTTCTACAGGCACACCTCAATTTATATTGTGTTTTTTTTTTACATATTGAAGGTTTGTGACCACACAGTACCAAACAAGTCTATTGGTGTTGTTTTTCCAACAGCATTTGCTGACTTTGTATCTCTGTGTCACATTTTGGTAATTCTTGCATATTTTAAACTTTTTCATTGTTATTTTGTTATGGTGATCTGTGAACGGTGATCATTGATGTTACTATTGCCAAAAGATTGACTTGTTGGAGGCTCAGATAACAGTTTCCATTTTTAGCAATTAAATATTTTTAAATTAAAGTATACCCATTGTTTTTTAAAGATGTAATACTGTTGCATACTTAATAGACCACAATATATATAAACAAATTTTATATGCACTGGAAAACAAAAAAATTCACATGACTCACTTTATTGTAATATTTCACTTGGTTGCTGTGGTTTGGGACTGAACTCAGAAAGTGTTAGTCCTCAGTCGGGTCTGACTCTTCGCGACCCCATGGACTGTAGCCCCCCAGGCTCCTCTGTTCATGGGATTCCCCAGGCATGAATACTGGAGTGGATTGCTATTCCCTTTTCCAGGGCTACCTCCGTGCTAAATTCTTTGGATAGATTTTTGCCATGTCAAGGTGATGTCCTTCATAGGATGAAAATTCATGTTCATTTTCTAGTCTTTGACACTTTCTTATGTGCTTAACAAGCTAAAAATCTTACATTCTTTTGGCATTCCTAAAATACAACTACTGTTCCTGGGGAATTAAGTAAGTCTCTTAAAATTTAGTAAATTCCTTGTTGAAAACTTGAAAAAAGACAAGATATTTTGTTATGTTTTGTTATTTCTCCCCCTTCTATTCATAGCAAACCAAACCTTATTTTCTGAGGGCTCCAATGTGTGGTTTTGAATGTGCCTGAGGCAAAGGCAGAAACAGTTTCTAAAACAATCTAGTTCTGGGGGAAGACTCTCATGGGGTGCGAGCTAACAAATGTTTAGTTTCGGGATGAATTAGTTAAACGGGTGATTGAAGGATTTTCCCTCACATGCTTTAAAGAGATTGATTTCCTTGGTTTTATTTCCTTGTTCTGCACTTTCCCTGCAGATAAAGGATTCTAAGGTATTTGTTTATGGTGGCTTCAATGATGACAGCCAAAGTAATCATTAAGCTAACATGACCAGCCCAGAAGAACAACAAGGCACTTGTGAGGAAATAAAGTCTGATACGTGGATGTGTTTGAGCGTGTGGCCTCATGCCTGGGCAAGCACTCTCAGACAAGTGGTGGTCTTTATTCTCTGGGTGGGAATTGACTTTCCAAGATCAGGTGCCTGAAAGGAAACGAAGCTTCTAGAACTGCGATTATGAGGATTTGGCTCAGATGAGATGCCTGGGAATGAGCAATGTCTTCTTTTTAAACTCCTTTTCCTTCCCTTTCAGAAATTCTTAGAATTACAGCTGGTATTTCGAATGTGTGTGGAGGGGAAGGGGAGAGTATGTAATTATATTATTGTATAATGTCCTTTGTTTCCCTAAATATTGTCATTTGCATTCCACCTTCATACTTCTTACCCACTTTTTGTACTTTGAATGTTATTATTTATCTTTTTTTTTAACCTAATAGATTTATTTTAAAAGGAAACATGTCATTATTGTAAATGGAAAATTTGTATCACTTTCTTATACATATAGGTGACTATATAGTCATATTTATTTTATAAACATTATTATATTTATTTACCTTTATATGTATTTATAGACATATATATGAAAAAAGTGAAAAGTGTTAGTTGCTCAGTCATGTCCAACCCCATGGACTGTAGCCCGCCAGGCTTCTCTGTCCATGGAATTCTCTAGGCAAGAGTACTAGAGGGGGAAGTCATTCCCTTCTCCAGCGAATCTTTCTTATCCAGGGATCGAACCTGGGTCTCCTGCATTACAAGCAGATTCTTTACTATCTGAGCCACCAGGGAAGCCCATAGACGTACATACACACAGGGAAAACCAAACCATGTCATTAAATTCTAGCTAGATTGTGGAAGAAGCATCTCAAAGGCTACATTCTGTATGATTTCATTTATATGACATTTTGAAAAATGCAAAAGTATTGGGATGGAAAACAGACCCTTCTTGGGTGAAGGATGGGAGGGTGATTTCAGGGAATGGCAGAGGGGAGTTTAAGGTGATGAAACTGTCTGTATCCTGATTGTGGTGGTGGTTGTACATGTGCTCACAGAACTAAATATCCCAAATATTTTGCTGCATGTTAATTTAAAAGTGAAATTGTTAGAGTCTAGTCATAAGCTGTGGCCTCATGAAGGTTCTAAACGTGAGTTTTGCTCTCCCCTCATTGAAAAAGAGACTGTGGCCCATTCGGAGAGTTGTTGAAGAACCATTAGCACTAGTGGAGATGATGTAGTTATTAACTTGAATCACTGAACAAGAAATAAAAAGGAAGGAGATAATAAATAATAAAATCTTGTTATTTTCCATGAGGAAATTTCTCCTTTCAAGAATCCCTGTGATGATCTGAAACCCTCAGTTTATAAATGGGATGTGTCTGTGGCCACAGTGGACCCAGGCCTGAGAAGGTCTGAGTGAACCTTTCCCCACTCCCCACTCTCCCAGGATGGTCCAGCAGATCCCAGTTAGATTGGCTTGCCTTCCCACTGGCTGCCAACAAGATAGGCTCTAGGCAATTCATGTGATGAATGAGAACTTTGTGAGACAAGATTCCTTCATTCCTTCAACAAATATTGAGTGTCTCCTTTGTCTCCTATGTGCCAAGCATGGTGCTAGATCCTGGGGAGATACTGAGAAAAATAGAATAACTCCTACCCTCACAGAGCTCTCAGTCAATGGAAGACACATTTTGAACAATAAGTGCACAAAATTAATATATAATTACAAATTGATAAGTCCTGTGGAAAAGGGGACAGGATGCTATGAGAGAAACACAAGAATTGTTTGGATGTGGAGGATTAAGGGAGGCCTCTCTGTGAAGGCAGAGTTGAAGCCGACTCCTTAAGGATGAGGAGTTAACCTGACCAGGAGTGGAGGGAAAAGCATTCTAGGTGGAGGGAACAGCATGTATGAAGGTCATGACCCAGGAAAACAGGCCAGCGTGTTTATACAAAGTTTGGCAAACTACCCTCCATAAATGCAACCCCTGTAGCTGAGAATGGTTTTAAATTATTTTTTTAAAAAAAGAAGTTTGCGCGCTGAAGAATTGATACTTTTGAGCTGTGGTGCTGGAGAAGACTCTTGAGAGTCCCTTGGACAGCAAGGAGACCAAACCAGTCAATCCTAAAGGGAATCACCCTGAGTGTTCATTGGAAGGACTGATGCTGAAGCTGAAGCTCCAGTACTTTGGTCACCTGTTGCAAAGAGCTGACTCACTGGAAAAGACCCTGAAGCTGGGAAAGACTGAGGGCAAGAGGAAAAAGGGGGCAACAGAGGATGAGATGGTTGGATGGCATCGTTGACTAATGGACATGAGTTTGAGCAAACTCAGGCAGATAGTGAAGGACAGGAAAGCCTGGTGTGCTGTAGTTCATGGGGTCGCAAAGAGTCGGACACAACTTAGTGTGAACAACAAGAAAATGAGAGCATGAAGTCCCCCCGCCAAAACGAGTGGAGACTGAGTGAGCGTATGCCCCTGCTGCCTGATTCTGAGGAGGCAGGTGGTAGTATGTCTCAGAAGTATTGATACATCCCTTTTACTTCCTAATCATACAAAATGTCCACTTCTTTCTCTTTGATGAAAAGATCTCAGCTCTGTTTCCCTTTCCTTTCCTTTTTTTCCTGTAAATTTTTCTTTATGTCATAAACTTAGAGAGCTGTAGAAGCCTTTTTTTAGATCTCCTGTGTTAATCTCAGTTTAACTCAGCCATTCTCAAAGGTAGGGGTAAGGAGGGGTGGGGGAACAGCCAATTTATTTCCCAGTGGACTTTGACAATTCCTGACAAGGTACCACAGACTGGTTGGCTTACCAGAAATGTATTATCTCACAGTTCTGCAGGCTGGAAGTCTGAAATCAAGGTGTTGGGAGGGTAATCGTCCCTCCAACGCTTATAGTGGAAGGATCCTTGCTTGCCTCTTCCAACTTCTAGTAATCCTTGGCCTGAGATAGGAGAACGCCAATCTTCATGGCATCCTCCCAGTGTCTCTTCACCCACTCCTCCCTGCGTGCATGGCTGTGTCCAAAGTTCCCCTGCTAACAAGGACAACAGTCATACTGGACCTTAATGACCTCATCCTAGCTTGATTACCTGTTGGAAGATCCTTCGTCCTAATAAGGTCACAAACTGAGATACCAGAGGTTAAGTACTTCCGTATATCTTTTACTGGGGACATAATTCAACCCCTAACAGTGGTCAACATATAAACAATATGAAGTGGAAAATCACCAACCAAATTCAAAATCATGCTGGCTTCTGGACAGAGAAAGGGGGAGGGGGATAGTGGTGGAAAACTGGGTTGAGGGGAAGCTTGAGAGTTTCCATTTTACCAGTCATGTTTTATTTCCTTGAGAAAATAAGGACAAATCTGGAATTAACATGAAAAAGATTAGTATTTGGTAGTATTTATTTTTTTGTTCTCTGTACTTGATTGTTGTCCATTTTTTAAGTCTTGAGAGGAAAGAAACTAAGAAGGCATTGAACTAGCATGACCCTCCTTCATAGGCACCGGTAAGGGGTGTGGTGTGACACCATCTCTTGTAGAAGTCAAAGTCCTCTGTCATCTGATTTTCAGGATGTATGGCCTGCAATCAGCAGCTGGGAATTTTCAGACTTCAGATTCACGTTAAGGACTATAACCTTCTGGAAATTGTCCCCGATCCAGCTTCTATCAACAGCCAGTGGGAGAGAAAACACACATCCATCTGACTCTGAAGTTCCAACAGCATCTGCAGACCACATCAGTTTATGTGAAGTTTGCATTCGTTTGGGACAAAGTGAGAAAAACGAGGATAGAGATGTAAGTTTTTAGGGTTAATCTATTCAATTAAATGGGCTGTTCTTCCTTTTTAGATTGGTCATTTTTCCTTTTAAAAAATGTCTATAAAATATTTTATGAAATAACAGTGATAGTAGGTCATGGTAGCTGTTGTTGCTTTTAATGTCTTTAGTTAGCAAAATAAAATGTAGCACCCCCCCCCAAAAAAAAGAAAAAACCTGAAAAATTCGGCTGGTCTAAATCAAAATGATGTTGGCTCTTTGGAACTAATTGAAAATTTCTACAGACTCACTTTGATTACTTTGACTGTGGATCTTAAATTTGTATGTATTGTATACCATGTATAAGAACGTCGGTTTCATTTAGGTTGAAAGGTTGTCTTGTGTTGGAAAAACAAAGTTCTTCCCATTAGAAGATAAGACATACAGCTGAAATTAGAATTTGTGGCCTCATTTTGGCTCTTATAGGGTGATGTCCTACCTTTGGTGGTGGCCAGGTTAGCTTTTACAAGGCTCTGCCTTCTCTTCCCTTGTCTTTCAGGTAATAATTGGCCCTGATTAGCAAAATTAACCTTTGTGCAGTTTACGACTGCCTCGTGATTCTAGCGTGGGGTTGGGCAGGAGACGGGAAAAGGAGATTAGAAAGAAGAGCCATACAAAGCTGGCCGTCTTCTGCCAGAACATGGAGATCTAGAGCATTCTTTTTTAGCTCCACGATATTCCATTGTGCAGGTGTGCTGTCACTGATTTGATCCATCCTTTGTTGATGGGTTTTTGGATTGTTTCCATTTTTTCTGAGTACACATAAAGCTTGGCCTTAATGACTCCATGTCACTGTTTTCTGAGGTCATTGGTGACTGCAGAACAAAGATCGTGGGTGGCTTGCTTTGGCTTATGCTGGTTTAATTCTGGGAAACCTAAGAGGCAGTAGAGATCCAGATAAATAGCCTGTCTGTGACCTTATCGGATTCTAGGATGCAATTTATCCCTTGAACATTATTGGACTAGCTAAATGCAAGGTTGTTATGATCACCCATTCAAACCAGGAGACTTGAAAGATCAAATAAGGAGCCTGCAATTAACAGATTCAAAAGACATATAATTGTGTGGGAATGTGACTGAAAACCAATGAAACAGTGAAGTAGGAAACCCTAAATGATGTCGAAAGGAGGACTCAGAATAGATGATTCAATGGCCCTTATTGGGAAGATACTAGAGCAACAAAATTTAGAGGCAAAAAAATATATAATATACTCTATGAAATCTAAAATCCATATCTTATAATAACTATAAATACAGTATAACTTTTAAAAATTGTTAATCACTATATTATACACCTGTAACTTACATAATATTTTACATCAACTATATTTCAATAAAAAGGAAAATATAAATGTATTTGAGCTTCTTCCAAGGCACAAAGAGAAATTTTTCCTTGGAAAGGACAGGATATTTGTACCTCTAATAGCTAGTAGGAAACTATGAGTCAGTTTCTCAGAAGACCACTCCCACTTAATTTCCCTGTCAGCTCAAGACTATTTCCTTGTAGCTATTTCCTCCTCTCTCTTTTCTGTCAGTCATTTTCTCTGGGCTTGTCTTTTTGCTTACTTAGGAATTTGTCTGACTACGTGGTAGCGGCTACAGCACATTTGTGCCTGGTCTGTGAAAAAGATAAGTGCGCTATACAAACTCCTGTCACATGACGTCAGTAGAACAGAGAACTGTACCGGCAGATTGAAACTCATTATTGGCTGATCACATATAGTATCTATCTATCCATATTTGTGTTCTATGAATATATTCATGAACTTATATATTCATAAATATGTTCATGAATACATATATTAAATGTGTGTGTTGTATGAATAGGTATGTTCATAATAAACACAGAGATAAACAGGTAAATAACTAGATGATTGATAGATAAGTAGACAGATGTTATATGTGATCAGCCAACAGTTCATTCATTCATGAATATATTCACAAATATATATATATTCATATAATACACAAAGATATATTTGTCAAAGATTCTAAATGATCTTGTATTGTCAGACTAGGCTAGACTCTGCTGCATTAAGAAACAAACTCAAAATCTCAAGGGCTTAACTCCTGAAAGTTTATTTCTTGTTCATGAAGTGCTGTTATGGGTTATTGGGGGTGGGTTGTGCTCCATTTAGTCATGGATCTATGGGTGGAGAATGGGTCTCCATCTGCAATGTCACTGGTTGCCATGGCAGGGGAAAGGTACTAGAAGGTTGTGATTTTGACTCTTAAATTCTTTTGCTTGGAAGTAATACATGCTCACAGCCCACTGGCCAAAAATAGCCCAATGCCACTGCCTATATGGAAGGGGGTTCTCATCTCACAATGGCCTGCAGGGACTCCAGAGCTCCCCCAACACACCCCACCCCCAGCCCCAACAGCTCGTCTTGGAGTTGCTGGAGGGTCTGAGCTCTTTGCTGGTGACCCTGAGCTGTATTATGTGGTCATCTGACCCCTTTATAAGGTCCTCGTGACACATTTTTTTCAAAAATTCATCCTGGGGAGAAGCATGTACTTCTTGAAAAACTGACTTCCTATTTTTCAGAAGAAATGAGTATCACATAACTTGTATGATTCTCTTTCAGTCTGGACTAAGAAGAAGCTCACAGCAAAATTTAGTTCTCATTTACAGTCACTATGTCAACTGAGGAATTTGGTAGAATTTCTTTTCCTTCTACTTTATTATAAAGGATTTCTATCTTTTAAAATTATGTCCTAGTTGAGTGCCTGATTTTTAAAAAATTGATGTATAAGTTGCTTGACAACATTGTATTAGTTTCTATATATGAATTCACATACACACACACTCACATCAGTTCAGTTCAGTTCACTCACTCAGTCGTGTCCAACTCTTTGCAACCCCACGGACTGTAGCACGCCAGGCCTCCCTGTCCACCACCAACTCCTGGGATTTACTCAAACTCATGTCCATTGAGTCAGTGATGCCATCCAACCATCTCATCCTCTGTCAGCCCCTTCTCCTCTTGCCCTCAATTTTTCCCAGCATCAGGGTCTTTTCAAATGAGTCAGTTCTTCGCATCAGGTGGCCAAAGTATTGGAGTTTCAGCTTCAGCATCAGTCCTTCCAATGAATATTCAGGACTGATTTCCTTTAGGATGGACTGGTTGGATCTCCTTGCAGTCCAGGGGATTCTCAAGAGTCTTCTCCAACACCACAGTTCAAAAGCATCAATTCTTCGGCATCAGCTTTCTTTATAGTCCAACTCTCACATCCATACATGACTACTGGAAAAACTAGTGCCTTGACTAGATGTACCTTTGCTGGCAAAGTAATGTCTCTGCTTTTTAATATGCTGTCTAGGTTGGTCTCTCTCTCTCTCTCACACACACACACACACACACACACACACACACACACACACACACACACACACATATTCTTTTTCAGATTCTTTTCAACTATATGTAGCCTATACATATAGTGAATAAAGTGGAGTTGCTCAGTCATGTCCGAATCTTTGTGACCCTATGGACTGTACCCCACCAGGCTCCTCCGTCCAAGGGATGTTCCAGGCAAGAATACTGGAGTGGGTCACCATTTTGTTCCCCAGAGGGTCTCCCTGGGTCCAGGGATCGAACTCGGGTCTCCCTCATTGAAGGCAGACTCTTTTACCGTCTGAGCCACCAGGGAATCCCATGTAGCTTATTATGAGATATTAACATAGGTCCCTGTGCTATACAGTAAGACCTTGTCATTTATCTATTTTATACATAGTAGTTTGTGTCTGCTAATCCTAACTCCTAGTTTATCCTTCCCCTATACCTTTCCCCTTTGGTAACCATAAATTTCTCTGTATCTGTGAGTCTATGTATAGACTGTGTGTATCTGAGAGTCTGTTCCTGTTTTGCAAATAAGTTCATTTGTACCATTTTATTTTTAGATTCCACATGTAAGTGACATCACATTTGTCTTTCTCTGTGTGACTTACTTCACTTAATATGATAATCTCTAGGTCCATCCATGTTGCTGCAAATGGAATTCCTGACTTTTGTTGTCCACCAAGCCTTCTTTCTTGTGAAAGCTGCCAGGGTTTTCATTACACATAAATCAAAATAGTGGTAAATAATATCTTCTATTCAGTGAATGTTTCCTTGATGCCAGTTCTTTATGTGCCCCATGTTGTTCACTCCTTCCAACTCTATGAGGCATTATTAGTCAGTATTGGAAAGATGAGCAAACAGGATCAAAGAGATTAAGTGATTTGCCCAAGTCCACACAGCTAGCAGATGGAAACTAAACGCGATGCCAAGGGCTTGATTCCTAACCATTTCATTGCACAGCATTACATAGACAAATCTCTTATGATTATGTAGTAGAAGTGACAAACAGACTCAAGGGGTTAGATCTGATAGATTGCCTGAAGACCTGTGGTCGGAAGTTCGTGACATTGTACAGGAGGCAATGATCAAGACCATCCCCAAGAAAAAGAAATGCAAGAAGGCAAAATGCTTGAGCAGGCCTTACAAATAGCTGAGAAAAGAGAAGCAAAAGGCAAAGGAGAAAAGGAAAGATATTCCCATTTGAATGCAGAGTTCCAAAGAATAGCAAGGAGAGATAAGAAAGCCTTCCTCAGTGATCAATGCAAAGAAATAGAGGAAAACAATAGAATAGGAAGGACTAGAGATCTCTTCAAGAAAATTAGAGATACCAAGGGAAGATTTCATGCAAAGATGGGCTCAAAAAAAGACAGAAATAGTTTGGATCTGACAGAAGCAGAAGATATTAAGAAGAGGTGGCAAGAATACACAGAAGAACTATACAAAAAAGATCTTCATGACCCAAATAACCACGATGGTGTGACCATTCACCTAGAGCCAGACATCCTAAAATGTGAAGTCAAATGGGCCTTAGGCAGCATCACTAATAACAAAGCTAGTGGAGGTGATGGAATTCCAGTTGAGCAATTTCAAATCCTGAAAGATGATGCTGTGAAAGTGCTGCACTCAATATGTCAGCAAATTTGGAAAACTCAGAGGTGGCCACAGGACTGGAAAAGGTCAGTTTCCACTCCAATCCCAAAGAAAGGCAATGCCAAATAATGTTCAGACTACCGCACAACTACACTCCTCTCACACGCTAGCAAAGTAATGCTCAAAATACTTCAAGCAAGGCTTCAACAGTACATAAACCAAGACCTTCCAGATATTTCTAAAGCTGAATTTAGAAAAGGCAGAAGAGCCAGAGATCAAATTACCAACCTCCATTGGATCATAGAAAAAGTAAGAGAGTTCCAGCAAAACATCTACTTCTGCTTTATTGACTATGTCAAAGCCTTTGACTGTGTGGATTACAACAAACTGTGGAAAATTCTTCAAGAGATGGGAATACCAGACCACCTGACCTGCCTCCTGAGAAATCTATATGCAGGTCAAGAAGCAAATGTTAGACCTGGACATGAAACAATGAACTGGTCCAAATTGGGAAAGGAGTACATCAAGGCTGTATGTTGTCACCCTGCTTATTTAACTTATATGCAGAGTACATCATGAGAAATGCCCAGCTGGATGAAGCACAAGTTGGAATCAAGATTGCCAGGAGAAATATCAATAAGCTCAGATATGCAGATGACACCACCCTTATGGCAGAAAGCGAAGAAGAACTGAAGAACTTCTTGATGAAAGTGAAAGAAGAGAGTGAAAAAGTTGGCTTAAAACTCGATTCACAAAACTAAGATCATGGCATCTGGTCCCATCACTTCATGGCAAATAGACAGGGAAACAATGGAAACAGTGAGAGACTTTATTTTCTTGGGCTCCAAATCACTCAGATGTTGACTGCAGCCGTGAAATTAGAAGACAGTTGCTCCTTGGAAGAAAAGCTATGACCAACCTAGACAGCGTATTAAAAAGCAGAGACATTACTTTGCCAACAAAGGTCCATCTAGTCAAGGCTACGGTTTTTCCAGTAGTCATGTATGGATGTGAGAATTGGACCATAAAGAAAGCTGAGCACCGAAGAATTGATGCTTTTGAACTGTGGTGTTGGAGAAGACTCTTGAGAGTTGCTTGGACTGCAAGGAGATCAAACCAGTCAATCCTAAAGAAATCAGTCCTGAATATTCATTGGAAGGACTGATGCTGAAGCTGAAACTCCAATACTTTGGCCACCTGATGCGAAGAACTGACTCATTTGAAAAGACCCTGATGCTGGGAAAAACTGAAGGCGGGAGGAGAAGGGGATGACAGAGGATGAGTTGTTTGGTTGGCATCACCGACCTGATGGACATGAGTCTGAGCAAGCTCCTGCTGATGGGCAGGGGGGCCTAGCTTGTAGCAGTTCATGGGGTCGCGAAGAGTCAGACACTACTAAGCGACTGAGCTGAACTGACATCAACAGATGATTCAATTCAGATAATGTGTCCTGTTCTCACCTAGTTTTTGCTTTCATCCACTCAGATGTTCTGTGATGCACATGTGAGAAAACTGGCAATGTTTGTGAGCTAGAGCCATTGATTTATTTTCAGCTAGTGTAATTAGAAGGAATTAGAAGGTTTCACATTATGGTTTCTGGTTTAGATCTTTCTCATTTCCTTTTTCTTTTTAAGAGTGAGAGGTTGTATATTTATAGAGAAGTACACAGTTCTTACCACAGTCCATGACACAACCGAGCAACTGAGCATGCACGCACCCACACAGTTCTTACGTGTACTTGATGTGCACACACATGCCACCGTGTAACCACCACCCAGATCAAGAGGAGAACATTCCTAGAATCCCAGAGGCTTGCTCGCTCATATTGTTTCCCATCTCCCCCCTTCCCCAAGGTAATCACTATTCTGACTTTTAGCTCCATTATTTAGTTTGCCTGTTCTTGAACTTTATACAGTCTGTAGTCTTTTGTATCTAAATTTCAATCATCATTGCCTCTGGGAGATGAATCCATGTCCTTGCATGTCACAGAAGTTCAGTCTTTGTTACTGCTGTGTAGTATCTCATTGTATGAATATGCCACAATTTATTTACTTATTCTACTCTTAGCTTGTTTCCAATTTCTGGCTCTTATGTAAGAAAAGCATGTTTGAGCGCTCTGATTGCCTTTTGGTGGACATGTTTTTCTCTTTTAGGCTGGTATTGTAACAGGTTTTATTTTCTTAGATTTAGTCGGCATCATTTCGTTTGTTAGATGTAATAGTCATAGCTAAGGTTTTAGTAGGCCATGGAAATCCTAAACCTTAAATAAATATATATTAATTTCTAGTCTTACAATATAAATAAATGAATGAGTTCATTTTCCATGTTATGAAAAATAAGTTGCCACAAAGCCCAGCATTTAGTCTTTTGAGCACTCAGTTTGTGTGGATGTTTCTGTTTGTAAAACTCAGCATATTAGTTGACATTCTCTTTCATTTGTGTATGACAAAAGCCCAACTCAAACAGTTGTAAGTCAAAAGGGGAATGTAATGACTCAAGTATCCAGTGGCTGGCTGCCTTCAGGCATGGCTGGATTCAGGTGCTTAAACAATGTCGTAGCATTTGATCCTTCTTTCTGTTTATCTCTTGGTTCTATTCTCTTTGCTGCTGACACTACTCTCAGGCAGGCCTCCTTCCCTGGTGACCTCTGACAGCTTCAGGCTTATAACTTCCTAAGTCCCAAGTCCAACCAAAAGAGAGAACTTCTCTTTTTCAACATTTCTGATAAAACTCCCAGAATTGAGTCTCACTGGCTCTGACTCAATCATTGTGGCCAGGAAGCAAATAATTCTGATTGGGTCACACGTTTACACCTGGCTGACTTGAATTGAGAGGAAAAATATTACTAAAAAAGAGAGAACTGGATGCTAGACAGGGACACAAATAATGAAAAACTTTCTGCTATGCTGAAAAGGTTGTAGATGACAGTGGCAGAAGGTTAATTCTTTAGCTCTGATTGCTCAACAAAAAAGTCTAACCCTTTTCATTTTTATATAGAGGTAAATCTGTAAACATTGGCTGAACTTTAAAAGTGGTCTACTTGCTTCTTTCAAAAGCATCACCATTTATCCAGTCATGCTGGCTCAAACTGTGGAGTTTATTTCTGACTTTTCTTTTCCTTAGCTCTCACCCTTCCTGTATCAGGTCAGTCCACAAATTCTATTAATTCTTTGTTTAAATTTTCTCCCCTCCTTGTATTTTTCTCTGTTCTGACTGACACTACACCAGAAGTTCCAGGCTTATAGCCTATCACCGCAGCAACCTAGTGAAATAAGAGCATACCCTTCCCAGTTAGTCCCATTAAGGTCCTGGAAGACTGACCTGGGTTATGTGCCCATTCCTGAACCAAACCCTGGGGCAAAGGGTATGGTGGACACTGATTGGCCAGACTTGGTCATGTGACCGTCCTTGGAGTCAAGAATGCAATTTGCTTTTCCTTAGACCATGAGTGTGGCAGGGGCAGGTGCTCAGAGGAAAATCAGGGCCTTGATGCCAAAAGAAGGAGAAACAGGTTAAAGGCAAGTAAAAGCAATAGATGGCTCACTTAGAAATTAAAACCCATCACTTTTGATTTGGAAGTATATTGTATCCATAGATGAAAGTTTATAGGACTCAAAAAACCATATGTTCAAGCTGGAAGGGGTGGTGGTGTTTGTCTCCTTACCCAAGCCCTCTGTGCTGGGCCGCGCTTAGTCACTCAGGCATGTCCGACTCTTTTTGACCCCATGGACTGCAGGCTCCTTTGTCCATGGGGATTCTCCAGGCAGAAATACTAGAGTGGGTTGCCATGCCCTCCTCCAGGGGATCCTCCCAACCCAGGGATTGAACCCAGGTCTCCTGCATTACAGGCAGACTTTACTGACTGAGCGACCAGGGGAGCTCCATTGTGCACGCATAGTAATTTATGCCTTGAACTCAAAACAAGTACAGTCCAAGTGCTTAAAAAGTCTTTGTTTCCTCCAGTCTTTTGGTTCATTGCTTCCTCCCGCATAACCAGGAGAAGGTATTTGTCAGGATGTAAGTTTGGTTAAATGTATCAGACCCAGAAACAGTGGTTTATACAAGATAATGGTTTCTTTCTTTCTTTACATAAAAGCCCAAGCTGATATTGGGCACTGATCTGTGAAATCATCAACAGGCCAGGCTGTTGCGCTGCCCTCCTAGGGTGGGTGCTGCCTGTGTGTGCACGGCCCAGGTGTTGTTGTTCAGTTGCTAAGTCATGTCCAACTGTTTGCGACCCCATGGACTGCAGCACGCCAGGCTCCCCTGTCCTCCACTATCTTACAGAATTTGCTCAAAATCATGTCCATTGAGACAGTGATGCTCTCTAACCATCTCATCCTCGGCAGCCCCCTTCTCCTTTCACCTTCACTCCTTCCCAACATCAGGGCCTTTTCCAGTGACTCATTTCTTCGCATCAGGTGGCCAAAGTATTGGAGCTTCAGCTTCAGCATCAGTCCTTCCAATGAATATTCAGGGTTGATTTCCTTTAGGATGGACTGACTTGGCCTCCTTGCAGTCCACGGGACTCTCAAGTCCTTTCCAACACCACAGTTTGAAAGCATCAGTTCTTTGGCACTCAGGCTTCACGACCATACATGACTAAAAACCACTGTGGTTTTTCACTGGGAAAAAAACCACAGCTTTGACTAGACGGACCTTTGTCGGCAAAGTGACATCTCTGCTTTTTAATAGGCTGTCTAGGTTTGTCATAGCTTTCCTTCCACGGAGCAAGCGTCTTTTGATTTCATGGCTGCAGTCACCATCCACAGATGGCCCAGATGGCACCCCATCATTTCCACACTCCAGTCCACGGAAGTGGGAAGACTAAGAAAGGGAGGAAAACCCTTTCTCTTTAACAGCACAGCCTAGAAGTACTATATACCGCTTCTGCCCACATCTCATTGCCCACTCTCATGGCTGCACGTACAGGCACAGGAGGCTGGGAGATATAGTCTCTATTTTGGACAGTTGTGTACCTAACTAAGAAGGGAAAAAGAACCGACACTGCAAGGTAACCATCAATTATTGCAGGGAAGAAAGGGGAAAATATCTGACGTTTTCTTCCTTTTGTTTTTCAGATAAAGAAAGAGATTGCTGAATAACTGCAGATGCATTTTAATGCTCCAGAGTAAACATGTCAGCCTACAGGAATAGCGCTTATGAGGAAGACCCAGATTACCCTGACTATTCTGAGTCTCGAAACCATACTCAGGGGTATTTGAAAACTCCAGGTTCTCTGAACAACTCAGATGACCTCAGGACCAGGAGCAACCCATACCCAGCAGAGTCCAGAACAAGTTCAGACTATCTTGAGTCTCTAGCAGAACCAGATTATCCTGGATCTCGGAGTAATCCAGACTACCCTGGCACCAGGAGCCATCCATACTCTGCAGGGACAGACTATCCCAAACCTTTGGCAGAACCAGAGTATATTGGATCTCAGAGGAATCCATACCAGCCAGGCTCATCTGGAGAGCCAGACTACTCTCAGTCTCAACGAAATCCTGATTTTCCTGGTTCCAAAGGCAGAGGAAACTACACAGGCTCCAGAATAAATCCAGATTATCTTGAGTCCTTGGGAGAACCAGACTACCCTGGAGCTCAGGAAAACTTGAACTCTTCTGGCCCCAGAGCCACATCAAACCATCCAGGCTCCAGAAGGAATCCAGAACATGCTAGCCCCAGAGTCAAGGCATACATAGACTCCCTGGGAGAACCTGATTATCCAGGTGCTGAGAGTCAATCTAACCATCCACACTTTTTTGGAGAACCAGACTATCCGGGTGCTGAGGACTATCGGAACTCTACAAACTTTTGGGGAGAGCCTGATTACCCAGGTGCTGAGAATGGTCATGATTATGGCTCTTCAGAGGACCCAGAAATGGCCAGGCAGTAAGTGCTGGAATCTCCCTCCAGTGGGGATGGGAGATGAAGGTTAGATCATGAAGTCAACTAGTGTTTAACTTAATTGGGATAAGGACACATATGATGATTTCCATGACCTGGATTTATGGTGAAACTTTCATGCTTACCTGTATACCTCACCTGGGCCTTGGATTCTTAGCCTGAAGCTTCATGCTCTTAACTGATCATAATCTTTCATCACTTCTTGCTTGTGTAACATCTTTCCCAGTCTCTTATCTCTTCCTGCCTAGTCCCTGCAAGACATTTAGATCACACTGTTTTGACCCTGCTACTTTGCCAATGAGATTAAGGTTAAGGTGGTAATTATGAACCCAAACCTTTTAACCAGAACTATATCAACAGGAATGCACTTTAATCAAGAAAATCTTTTGAAAATCTAACACCATGGAGTCCATTTAACTCAATTATTTTTATACAAGGGGATTGAGCCACTTCTGACTTTTTCCACTTTCATCTTTATTTTGCTGAAATTATCGCCAGAATTGACCACTTTTCATGTTTAGAGCAGATTTGACTCATTGATCTCCTCTCATTGTTGTTGTTTTCATCAAGTTTTATTGATTATAGTTTTTGTCATTGTTAGGATTCCTCTAAGGAGGTTTTTTTAAGTCTAATTTTTCCTGATTCAGATTCTGTAGATCTAAATTTTGTCAAAAAGATTTTAATCTTCCATCAGTTTTAGTCATTGACAAATTCTATTAGGTACAGTTTGGGTCACTGACAGTGTTAACCTTGGGTGACAGTTTTACCAAATCTAATTTTTCCTGTATTGAGTTTCTCAACGTTCATGTTGCCAACAGCATGTGATTATTTATTTATTTTTCAGGCTATTTTTAACCTATAACAAATTTACTATGTGAAATTCTAACCAATGTGAGTTTTATTTTGTATGTACTATTTCTAGTAGTAATATCTATGAATTCAGCATAAATCCTTCTGGGTAGGCTTCAATAGTATGTGAATGGAGAGCTCCCAAATGTACAAGCTGGATTTAGAAAAGACAGAGGAACCAGAGATCAAATTGCCAACATCCATTGAATCATAGAATAAGCAAGGGAATTCCAGAAAAACATCTACTTCTGCTTCATTGACTATGCTAAAGCCTTTGACTGTGTGGATGACAGCACACTGTGGAAAATTCTTCAACAGATGGGAATACAAGACCACCTTCTCCTGAGAAACCTGTATGCAGGTCAAGAAGCAACAGTTAGAACCGGGCAAGGAACAAGGGACCAGTTCCAAATCAGGAAAGGAGTACATCAAGGCTGTATATTGTCACCCTGCTTATTTAACTTATATGCAGAGTACATCATATGAAATGCTGGGCTGGATGAAGCACAAGCTGGAATCAAGATTGCCAGGAGAAATATCAATAACCTCAGATAAGCAGATGACACCACCCTTATGGCAGAAAGCAAAGAGGAACTAATGAGCCTCTTGATGAAGAGGCCCAAAAACCAAAACATAAGGAAAAAACAGATGCAATGTTGTAACAAATTCAATAAATACTTTAAAAAGATAGTCAACATTCAAAACACTAAGGTCATGGCATCTGGTCCCATCACTTCCTGGCAAATAGAAGGGGAAAAAGTGAAAATAGTGACAGATTTTATTTTCTTGGACTCCAAAATCACTGCAGATGGTGGCTGCAGCTACGAAATTAAAAGACACTTGCTCCTTGGAAGGAAAGCTATGACAAACCTAGAGAGAATATTAAAAAGCAAAGACATTACTTTGCTGACAAAGGTCCATCTAGTCAAAGCTATGGTTTTCCCAGTAGTCATGTATGGATGTGAGAGTTGGACCATGAAGAAGGATGAGTGCCAAAGAATTGATGCTTTTGAACTGTGGTGTTGGAGAAGACTCGTGAGAGTCCCTTGGACTGCAGGGAGATCTAACCAGTCAATCCTAAAGAAAATCAATCCTAAATATTCATTGGAAGAACTGATGCTGAAGCTGAAGCTCCAATACTTTGACCACCTGATGTGAAGAGCCGACTCATTGGAAAAGACCCTTATGCTGGGATAGACTGAGGACAGGAGGGGAAGAGGTGACAGAGGATGAGATGATTGGATGGCATCACTGTCTCAATGGACATGAATTTGAGCAAACTCTGGGAGATAATAAAAGATAGGAAAGCCTGGCATGCTGCAGTCCATAGGGTTGCAAACGGTTGGACACGACTTGTTGACTGAACAACAAGAAACAAAAATATGGGATTTGGGTGTGTAATGGGATCAAATGTCTTCAGAACCTAAATCGGAGGATTAAAAGGACCAGGTCAAAATGTCCTCCTTGGTCTTATCCCCCACTGCCTGATTCATCATTGAAAATATACCTTTGACCTTGTCACTCCCTTGTTTATTATCTTCCATGGTTCTCCATAACCTTTGGGAGAAAGACTCCACCACTTCATTTATGATACCTTAAGAATGAGGATGTGCTGGGCTAATGTAAGATGCCAGCTGAAGCCCAGCCTGACTGACCTCCTCCCTCTTCTGTGATCCCCTCCCTGTTGTTGTTGTTGTTCAGTTGCTAAGTCATGTCTGACTCTTTTGGGACCCTGTGGACTCTAGCCTGCCAGGCTTCTCTGTCCATGGGAATTCCTAGGCAAGAACACTGGAGTGGGTTGCCATTTCGTGTCCAGGAAATCTCCCCAACCCAGGGATCGAACCCACATCTCCTGCAATGGTAGGCGAGTTCTTTACCACTGAGCCACCTGGGAAGCCCATCTTCTTCCTACCTCAACCCAACACTCTAGGTCAGTGGTTCTTAACCTCGGCTGATGCTTATAATTACCTAATTACCTGGGGGGCCTTAAAAATCATACAAATACGTGGGCCCAACTTTCAGAGCTTCTATTTAGTTGTTTGAGGTGAAGCCTGGGAATTGATATATGCATAAAATTGAGAATCATTGCTCCAGCTTAATTGACTTTCATAGCATTCCTTTTATATATTCAGCACTTTCTGGTCCCACAGGTTTACTTGTGCTGTTCTTCATCTTCGGATGCCCTCCTCCTAACTCTTTATGTATGGATTTATCCTTCCAATCCCAGGTCAGATGTCTCTTTTCCATGTAGATTTCCCTTCAAACTCCCAGCCCAAATTTTCTCTTTCCTGTGAACTCATTGGACCTGTCTTCTTATATTCCCCAGTTACTACTTGTATTATAATTGCTTGTGGTTGTGTTTAAGGAGCTCAACCAGACTGTGTGGAGAGTCCTTGAGGGTCAACAATCCATGTCTTTGTCTTTGTGTTCTATTCCCCTTGCCCATGCCTGGTTGGCATTCAGTGGAATGAATGAATGGATGGGTGGGTGGATGGATAGATGGATGATTGTCCTTACTCTGCTACCAGATGAATACTGATTCATCATTTTGGGATTGCAGAATGCTCAGCAGAACATCTTCAGTCCAGCCCTTGTTTCACCATGAGGGTGTCAGCTCTTTGGGCATCCTTGGAAGAGAGGATGTTGATTATCCTGAAAGCATTGAAATGAAATCTGTGGGGATGGCAAATCTGTATCCAGGTGCTCCTGGCAATGGCTATGGTAAGCATTTGTTAAGAAGAGGATCATTTCCTGGGAGGAAAATAAAATTCAATGGGCTTGGGACCAGTCATTAGAGATCAGTGAGAGAAGTGGTTTACTCCCGCTCCTTCAAACACCCACTTTACAAAGGTTGAACCCTGAGGGTGTAG
Organism: Dama dama; assembly: GCF_033118175.1. Classification (NCBI taxonomy): domain Eukaryota; kingdom Metazoa; phylum Chordata; class Mammalia; order Artiodactyla; family Cervidae; genus Dama; species Dama dama. The sequence goes on from NC_083690.1 coordinate 18,236,221, forward strand.
AGAAGAGAAACAGCGTCATCATTTATCTGAGCACATTGGGCAGGAGTGGTGTCTGTGTGTGGAGGCTGATGATCAGGTTCACGCCCATGGTGGTTATGTGAAAAAGATGGTCCTGGTGTGGCCAGATCCTCAGATTTTCCTAGAGAAGCCAGAAATCTAGTTTTTTACATGTTCCCAAATAATTCTTTAAATAAATAAATAAAATCCCTGTGCTGAGCAAACAAAACAACTGGTAGACTAGATTCAGTTTGCATGGCTGCCAGTGGCCAGCTTTAGTTAAGCACCTCTTAAAGGTGTTCAGATGGTCAGCATTTGTATTTTTGGAACCTGCTGGGGACACAGGGAGTTAGAAGCAGCTCTAACTGGGGACACAGGGAGTTAGGACAGCAGCTCTGTCCTCATGATATTTAAAGCCTAGGTGAGGAGGTGACAAGAGCACATGAAGACTAAAGAAAATGAGCAAACAGATGGATAATATGTGAAAGATCATATCATTCTCAGAATCTGCTGAGTGTAAAGGTTTAGCTCTGGGAGGTAAAGAAGATTCTACCAGTTCTCATCTTCTGAGAGAGAGAAAAAAAGGGGACTTTTCTGATAGAGAAAGCCAGCTCATGGCACAAGTCGATGTTATAGGAATTCAGAGCTGGAGAAGGGAGTGTTCAGCCTTGAACAGAGCGTGGGGTCCAAGTGCTGGTTGGTGCAGATGAAAGATCGCTCAGCCCTGACTGGTAGGGAAGAGATTGAAGAAGACAGGGAGGAGGAGATGGGAATCATTGCCACACACTAAGAAAAAATGCGGGCTGTTATACGTTTGCAGAGAAAACATTCAGTTGGGCTATTCCAAACCTTTACGCCAGGCATTCTCAGCGGGGCATATGTATCTCAAGGGGTGAAAATTTATTGAAAGGCCCAGAAAAAACCTTCCTCTTTTTATGTATAAAGAAGATACACAAAAATGTAGTTATACAATATAACTATGGTATTAAAATGTCATGGGGGTACTGCCCTGTTGGTCCAGTGTTTAAGAATTCACCTCCCAGTATAAGAGACATGGGTTCAATCCCTGGTCTGTGAAGATCCCACGTTCCACTGGGCACCTAAGCCCAGGTGCCACAGTGCTGAAACACGTGCACCCACAGCCCATGCTCTGCCGCAAAAGAAGCCACTGCAATGAGAAGCCTGTGTATTGCAACTGGAGTAGCCCCCACTTGCCACAACCATAGGAAGCCTGCACACAGCAAGGAAGACCCAGTGCAGCCAAAAATAAATAAGTAAATAAGCTCGCGAGGGAGGGCAGTGAGGAAGAACTATCTTAAAAGACTTCGTAGGTGGTCGGTAATGGAAAAAAAAAAAGGGTTGAGAAACACTGCCCCACTCTGATGCAAGCAGAGCTAATAACTGGTTTGGAGTGTTTCCCACGCTCTGGAGACTCTGCTAAGCACTTTACTTTTACAGTCTTCTTTCCTCTGCAGCAGACACTATTGTTCTCCCTGTTTACAGAAGGGAAAACTGAGGTTCAGAGAGAAACATGCTAAAGGTCACCTAGCTACTAAATCAAAAGAGCCCGTATCAGCCAGTCTCCCTGACTCCACATTACTGTTGGGTAGAAGCAGGGGAAATATGGATTGCTGACCACCAAGCTCCACAGAACACTGGAATTAAAAAGCTATTTTAAAAAGCGGCCACAAAAAGTGTGGCTTCCTTCTCTGGGCTCGTTTTAGGACCAAGGTTGTAGCCCCAGCATTCTCTTATCCTGTGCTATACCATCTTGTTAGACTATGCACTCCTTAAGGAGAACCCGTTTCATCCATGTATCCTCCAAGGCTCCATGTAATTTTCCTAATGCTTGGCACACAGTAGGTACTTGAGCAATGCTAACTGAATTAAAAGCAACAGCTGTAAGGGATGTATCGGTTAGCTGTTGCCACAGGAATGCTGCGTAACAAGCAACTCTAAAACCCAGTGTTGCACAATAAGCATCATTTATTTCTCATCCACACATCTGTGGGTTTGCTTGGAGCTTGACTAAACCAGATTGGGTTTGGTTGTGTCTGGTTTGAGTTCACAGATTCTGTTTAGGTATAGTGTCCTTCTTGACCCAGTGAACTAACCTGGGCCATTTTCATCCCATGGCATAAGCTGTAAGCACACAAACATATAATGTCTGCGAGCAGAAACATACAATGTCTCTGAGTCCTTGGTTTGGAACTAGCAAACTGTCATTTCTACTATGTTCCACTGGTAAAGGCAAGTCACATGACCAAGTCCAACCTCAATGGAGGTGTCCAAAGTGGAGGAAGTATAATATTTGCTGAAAAACAACTGATTTACCACAATAGTATATATTAAGAATTTGTGGTGTTCTGGGATTTTTTTTCAAGCACTTTTAAACGTAGTTACATCAGTTACACGTATTAACTGATTCAGTTTCCCCAACAAAAATTAACTGCTTCAATTTCCCCAACAATCCTATGTGAAGGCCTATTATTATCCTTGATTTACAGACTAAGATATTGAAACTCAGACTATTAAGGAACATATGCCAGAGAGCACACAGTTAATAAGGCAGCAAAGCTGGGAAGTGATCATTGGCAACAAGTTCCAGAACCTCCCACAGTATAATTTCATACATCTCCATCAAAATGTGCTCCAATTTTTTCTGTTGTGGAGTTTAGACTTCATTGTTTATCATGAGTTGAATAAAAATATATTGAAATGTGACACTGTCACGTAGATGTCGAAAGTGGACTCTGTCCCTGAGAAAATCATGCCAAGTTTCTAATTTATTCATGTGTCATCATAAAAGGCTACAACTAGAAGGAAGCTTTGTAATCATCTCAACAAAATTTGTTTAATTTTTAGAAGTAAGACATTTTTTTTTAACAGAAGTTTTAGGTTCACAGTAACATCGAGGAAAAGTGACAGATTTCTCAGGTACCCTCTGCCCCACACGTGCACGCCTGTGTGCTCAGTCACTCAGTTGTGTCTGACTCCCTGAGACTCCTTGGACCATAGCCCGCCAGGCCCCTCTGTCCATGGAACCCTCCAGGCAAGAACACTGGAATGGGTTGCCATTTCCTACTCCAGGGAACACGCGCATGGCCTCGCTCATTATCAGGGTCCCCCACCACAGTGGGACATTTGTTACAACTGAACTTACATTGACATATCATTATCACCCAAAATCCTTAGCTTACATTAAGTTTCACCTTGGGTGGTACATTCTATGGGTTTCAACCCTTGCATCCATCATAAGGGTATCCTACAGAGTCTTTTCACTGTCTTAAACCCCTCTGAAGCTTCCCAGGTGGCGCTAGAGGTAAAGAACCTGTCTACTAATGCTGAAGACATAAAAGACGTGGATTTGATAACTGGGTCAGGAAGATTCCTTGGAGAAGGAAATGGCAACCCACTCCAGTATCATTGCCTGGAGAATCCCATGGACAGAGGAGCCTAGTGGGCTACAGTCCATAGGGTCACAAAGAGTGGGACATAACTAAAGCAACTTAGCACACAAACCCCTCTGAGCTCCATCTATTCATCCCTTCCCCTCCAGACAAGTATTTCTCACACTCTGAGTTATGGCCCGCTAACAAGGTCCTGCTGATTATCATGTGCTTAGTAATAACCAGTGTGGGATTAATCGTCTTGTCTCTTCATTCCAGTGAATCCTGCTTATGTGGGTGATGACGGTCTCGGCCCATCTTATGGAGACCCACCCTTGTCTGGACATGATTGGCTCAGTTCACCCCAAGGTAAGGCTTCAGTGTACAGTGACCAAAAGCATCCGTCCTGCAGAAGGAGCCTGTTCAAGGCAATGCAGACATTGCCACTGACTCTTGGCCTCTGGTGTAGTAACTGATGCGGCACTTCCTTAATTTATCACAATAGGTTTTATTCTAAACATGCAGAGTTTTTTTCTCCTTTGGATATCAAGGTGTCTTTGCTAGGACTCTTCTGGTTGCAAGTGACAGAAACCCAGCTCACCCAGGCCCAAGGCTTGTTGCTGCGGGAAGGATGTGGGTAAACAAAGAACAGAAGGTAGAATTGCCTTCCAGCACTTCAGTACAGAGCCTGGCATGGCGCATAATAGGTGCTCAGAGGTATTTGTTGGATGAGTTACAGGAACCAGGGCCTCTGGGTCTGAAGCCAGGAGCTCAGGGCCACCTGGACTCTCTTTTTCTCCATCTATTTCGCAGACAGCTTCTCTTTAAGCTTCACCTCATTCATCTCAACTAGTCAGGCCTTCTCTGCTGGCCAGGGAGCTTGACATCAGACACACACACAGCCAGCAATCTCAGGGGAAATCTTCCTCTCTTTCTAGGCCTGTCGGCCATTACTGTGGAACCTCTCTCCAGCCCCATTTGGGACACATGCCTACACATGAACCAGTCATTTTTACATAGGAAAGAAGGCCTGGGTCACATGTCCGTCCCATGGTTAATACATGTGTTGGTGAGGTGGCAGTGCCTTGATCGAAATTTTTCTGAATAATCATAGAATTATTGTAATAGTGGAGGATAGGGGCAATCAGTTTGAAGAAGGCTTTGAAATCAGTTAGGAAGCTCTATAACGATCACTGTGTGCTGTGAGGAAGGTCTGATCAGAGGCAGAGGCCGAGAAAATAAAAAAGCATCAGAGGAGAGAGGTCAGGGAATGCTGGAAGCTAGAGGCAAACCTGTGAATACCAAGGAATAAGTCGAAGACATCCTGTGTGTAACAACACATATTGTGGGGCCCCATGACTTGAAACTATCTCTCACCTTTTGACACCTGACCCTGTAGCTTCACTCTTTAAGAGGCTTCTTAAGGAGGGCTGTATCTTTCAAGAAATAGGTGTTGCCACTTGGGAGAGAACACCATGGGGATATAAACAATCATGCTCTCTGTCTGTCTTCCACGAGAGCAGGGAATGGCTTTAACTACTGGGGAAAAGAAATGCCTTCAAACCTCTTAAGATGCTCTGTGGCCATTATGAAGATTAGGGCCTCTAGGTGGGAGAGGAGTCCCCAGAAGGCAGAGAGAAGTAAAGAAATAGAGGACCCAGACGTGAACCTGGCTTTCTCTACCATTTTGCTTTACTAGTTCTGATTCTCAAATCATTTACAATTAACTGATGGACAGTCTTCTGATAGAGAGTCACTTTTGTGGATCATGCTAGCAGCTAGGAAGTGCCTGGCACTAGTAGGTACTCATAAATATTCATTTATGAATGAAGGAAGTAGTGAATGATACATTAGCATCTGCCAACAGGAAAGGACCAGGGTGAAGTAATTAAGGCTCCTTGCTTTGAGATCAGACAGACTTCCGTTTGGTCCTGAGATCTTCTACTTGCTGGTTTTGTGGCCTTAAACAAATTACCTTTTTGGGCCTCAGTTTTCTTAGTTATAAAATGGGGTTTATTACAGTACTTACTTCCTAGGGTGATTGTGAAAACCAAACAATATATTCTATTTAAAGTAGTTAGCCTGAAGGTATTGTTACTGATAGTTATCATGTATTGTTTTTTACAAGGAACTTTTTTTTTGACTGTGCTGGGTCTTTGTTGCTGTGTGCAGGCTTTCTCTAGTTGCGGCCACAGCTTTCCAGTTTTGGTGCACAGGCTTAGTTGCTCCATGGCACGTGGAATCTTCCTGGACTAGGGATTGAACCCATGTCCCCTGCATCAGCAGGCAGATTCCCAATAATAGTAATTATCATTGGTGTGGGGAGAAGGAAAGAGCTCTATTATTAGTCCAGTCCTGCCATTTAATGAGAGTATGATTAGGAGGGAGTTTAGTTCATTCCTCTGCACCTCAAATTCTCCAACTATTAAATAAACAGCATGGCCAAGGTGATTTCCAGATCAGGTCTGCTGGGTAGGGACTGTGTCCAGGTGCCCAGCACTGACATAAGACAGTGGTTTAGCAATAAAGGGATTTATTTTCCTTTTGTGACAAGAAGTATGCCAAGAACGAGTCCAGAGTTTTTATGGCACCTCTGCCCCTGATACTCTCAACGCCCGAGGCTCCTTCTGAAGCATCTTTTCCCACCACCCTCAGCTGGTGAACATATTACCCTCTTGTTTTCCAAATGGCTGTATCTGGTCAGGAAGAAGGTGAAATGGTGAAATGCCAAGGGTTAAATCAGGCAAACTTTCACCCATTAAAGAGCGTTAACGGAAGCCACAATCTTGTTGGCTAGAATGGGGTCACAGGCCCATCCTAGGCTGCAAAAGGAGCCACTCTTTGCCACGAAGGAAGCTGGGAGAGTTCTAGCTGAGTGCAGTGGCTGCACAGGAAATGAGGCATCTGTTGATGTGAGAGAAAGAGAGAATGGGTGTGGGAAGCAGACAGACAGCAGTGGGGCCACCCAGGCAGTCAGGAGATAGCAACTGTTTCCCTGTAAACCCATCTGGATGTATATAGGCACATAAAACTAGAAATAAAATGTAAGTCTTGGACCAGAGGTACCAATTAAAAAGAAGACCTTGCCCTTTGATTATGAGTCATTTAGAAGAATCTCTGCCTTCTGTTTTTAGAATCCTATTGCTTTAATGAAGAATTCTGTTTCTGGCCTTTTACCTAGCTACTGGGACAGAATCTCCACAGGAAAACACTCCTCTTCTTGGGGATCCCCCTCTGGTGTAGATGTGGGGAGCTGTACTGTGATTTGTGGGGGACTGGTTTTGTCCATCTCATCCTGGCATTAATAACTGTGGATGGGGCAGCTCTCTGTGACTGTCATCACTTTTCTGGGTGGTTCCCAACAATGCCAGTGTGACTGCTATATGAGGTCTTGGGAAGCTCACCTTGGTGGGACTTAAGGCTTGGGGGGACGAGAGATGCTTTCTGGTGGTCAAGTGAATGAAATCATTGTCGAGGTTGAGCATGTCCCATTGGGGGTCCAAAGCCGACCATCTTCAAGTCAGATTATTCCAGAAAAGACACCGGTGAACTCAAACTCCATCCTGGTCTCCTCCATTTCTAACAGCGATGTGACAGACTCTCAGATTTTCAGCAATCGGAATGACCAAAAGGGCAAGCAGTTATTACGGTTTGCAACACCTTCGAAGGAATCGTTTTCTCAGACCCTTCATAACTCAGAAAACACAGGTTTAGGCACCCTTCATTCTTCACACGAGAACATCCAAGGTGAGACCCTGGGGCAGAGGAGTTAGGATGGGAGCAACCCCTTCTGAGTTGCCCATAGCGTTGTGGTTTTAAAACACTGAATAGAGTGAAGGCTTGGTAGATGACCTGAGGCTGCCTGGGACTCGGAAGGGGTCACTTTGAGAGGACCTGACGCCTAAGAAGGAGTTTTACCTTGATCAAGCTCATTTCACGTGCCCGGTGTTCTGCCTTTGTGTTATCCATCGAATTTAGTTTTATTTGCCTGCCACTCTCCGCACGCGTAATACAGGCACGCCTGTCATTTCCATTTGCTGAGGGACTGAGGCTCAAGGAAATTAAATGACATAGCAGATCTGGGATCAAATGCAGGTCTGCCTGATTCCCAAGCCTGATGCCTTAACCACCATCCCGAACTGCTTTGGACCCAATCCCTAGGTTCATGTATCACGCGATGCCTCTATTTGTCAAGTCCTCTGTGAAGCCAGGTCTTAACTGAGACCCTCCCTTGCCTCACAGCTCCTGACATCAAACACTGTTTCCCAGATGTTGTTTCTCTTTCTCCCCATAATACTCCAGGCTTGAAGCCCAGCCATTCTCGGTGACTTCTAAAAGGGGGGGGGGGGGGGGGGGAATCTATTCACACCAAAACACTTTATGAGTTTAGCTCCTTTGTTGAAAGATGGGGCATCTCTTGTCACATTGCTGTCTCCCCGTATTTATGGGCTTTTTTTCCTTCTTCACCTTTATTCCTCTGTCTGTCCCCACGTCTCTCTTAGGAGATGCTCCAATTCCTCATCTTCAGCCAAGTGATTTGGAGGCCCTCTTCTGGGAATTCTCCCTCCGCCTCAGCTATGTCACTGAGAGGAGGGTTCCCATGTAGCTCAACAACAGGGCCAGGAGCCAGCCACTCCTGCCATGGGCCCGGTGGCCCCCGCCGCTCCCCACCCCTATTATGGATGGGGCCAAGTGCCATGCAGACACAACCCACCCAGAGGGAGAAGGCACTGCCTTTTCCTTGTTTTTTGAGTCTTACTTTTCTGAGAAGGAAGAAACCTTTTTCATGCAACCCTTCAGCAGACCACCTCTCAGAACTGCCAATGTTATCACATACCTGGAGCTGAACAGGTCACCTGCTGGGGGCTGGGGCCATCGAGATAGACTCAGACTCACAGGGCCTGCTGGGCCCTGGCGATGAGAACCTGGAGGTGAACCCCACCCCGCAGAAGCCCAAGACCGTGGGAGGGAGGCGGATAGATGCCTAAACTGAATTGGGATCCTATTAAAAAGGAGAGATGATTGTGGGGTAGGTGATCGCAGCATCTGCCATGTGGACCTAAAGTGTGAATCTGAGTTCTCGGGAGAGGAGAGGGGACATCATTCTAGGGGTGGAAGAGCAGAAGACAACAGTCAAGAAAAGTAAAGAAGATGCTTGGGCCTGAAGCTCAGGGGGGTGAGAGAAAGTCGTGCAGGAAATTACAGAGAGAAAAGAACCAGGTTGACCACATATTCTGGCTTTGCTGAATGTGCCGTGTCATAGGAAAAAGGAAAACACGGAATTGGAATTGCATACAAACTGTCATGTGCTTTGGCTTTGAGATGTCACATGTGTATGCACCATCTTCTTGTTTTTATTTGTGACTTTTCGACTCACCGAATCTGCATATTCTTTCCTGTGCACTCATAAAAACATGCTCTAGATCTTTAGCACCATATTTTCAATTGCTATTATTCTGTTAAAATAAAAAAAAAATTAATCTCCATTTTTTTTTCCCTGTAGGACAAAAGTTAATCGAGTCTCTGATACCCATGACATTTAGAGACAGAATTAAAGCCATTAGGAATCAGCCAAGGACCATGGAAGAAAAAAGGAACCTTAGGTATGGACCAAAAGTTTTTTTCCTCGCACAGATTTCATGGAAACCTTAGTCTTCTACCTTTGTCTCATGTCAGAAAGATAAGAAATAAATGCAAAAAAAAAGAAAAAGAAAAAGAAATAAACGCAAGGGAAGAGGCAATCTTCCTACCGAAGAATTCCACGTAATGTGTGTTGGTCACCTGGACTGTGGGCTCTGCTTAGTGACCTGCTTCCAGAGAGTGGAGGATGGAAAGAGGGGGACATCGCTTCCTGGAGTGAAGTTTAGCTAATCCTACCTGGGCCAGGTGCTCAAGACTAACATCCCTAGAGATAAGTCGTGTGATCAAAGAGTCCTCTGTGTGTGTGTGTGCATGCATGCTTAGTCGTATCTGACTCTTTGCAACCCCATGGACTGCAGCCCATGAGGCTCCTCTGTCCATGAAATTCTCCAGGCAAGAATACTGGAGTGGGTTGCATTTCCTTCTCCAGAGGATCTTTCCAACCCAGGGACTGAACCTGTGTCTCTTGCACCTCCTGAATTGGCATGCATGTTCTTTACCAGCTGAGCCACCTGGGAAGCCCCCCATCCCCGTGTACTCTCTTCTAAAACCCACAACACTAGTCTAACCAGAGAAAAAAAAAGCAGGGAAAGCGTAATCAAGGGACGGTTTTCATAATACCTGAGCAGTATTCTTCAAAACTGTCAAGATCATCAAAAAGAAGGAAAGTTTGAGACATGGTCACAGACTGGAAGGTTCTAAAGAGACATGACTACTAATGCGATGTGGGGTCCTGGACGGGTCCTGGAATAGAAAATGAGCATCTATGGAAAAACTGGTCAAGTCAGGATAGTCTGGAGTTTAGGTAAAAGTTACACACCGACGTTGGTTCCTTAGTTGCAACCAACCTACCTGGTTCCTTAGTTGCAACCAACCTACCCTAGAAATTTAAGATGTTAGCAGAGGAAATGGTGAGTGGGAGATGGGGATTTCCTGTATTGTTTTTGTAACTTCTCTGTAAATTTTAAACTCCTCTTAGAAGAAAGGTGTGTGTAAGGGGAGAGTTCCCTGGTGATGCAGTGGTTAGGGCTTGGCACTGTCCCTGCTGTGACCTGGGCTCAATGCCTGGTAGGGGAACTAAGATCCTACACGCCATAGCTGTATTAGGCAGGTGCAGGGGTCGGGGCAGAGAACGGGGACACAAAACCCAAACAAACAAAACCTCAGAAGCTTTCTAAGCCCAGCAGTTCAAAAACAAGAGTGAGGGCTGTTTAAGCCTTCAGCCCTTCTTGCATTTTCATTCTTCAGCATTTTTCTTTTTGCAATTTGTAGGAGTGGACAGGGCTTCCCAGGTGGCACAGTAGTAAAGAATTCGCCTGACAGTGCAGGAGACCCAAGAGATGAAAGTTTCACTCCCTGGATCGGGAAGATCCCTTGGAGAAGGAAATGGCAGCCCACTCCAGTATTCTTGCCTGGGAAATTTCATGGATAGAGGAGCCTGGCAGGATACAGTCCAGGGGGTCACAAAGAGTTGGACATGACTGAGCGGCTAAGCACAAGGATGGTAGTGGAGTCGATGCAATTGCTAATAAATAATTGTATGTGTGTAAATAAATGATGTAATTGTTCTGAGGTTCAGAGTCTGGCAGGGAGAGTAGATTGGTCAACAAGTAACTTATAAATGATAGAATATCAGGCCAAATCAAGCTAGAAGGAGGAGGGAGAGGGGGGAGGACTAGAAGATAACAGGACTAGAGTTAAGAGTCCACTTGGGCAAAGTAGGGGACGTCTGGGAACTGAGCTTTGGAAGATGGTGTTGTGGGGGTGGGCCTTTGGCTGGGCCAAAGGAAAGAGCCCAGAGCAAAGGAGATGTAATGAGTTCATGGAAAAGTAAAGAGAACAACTGCAGCTGAATCTTTTTGGAAACACTCTTCCGTTTCAAACTCTGCTTGGCTCTGTCTGTCACACAGTGAGGGCCTTGTGATGACCCAAAAGACTTCACAGCAGGATTTTCAATCTGACATTTGAGTCGGGATTATTCTATGTTTGGGGGGCTGTCCTGTTCACTGTAGGGTATATACAGCAGCATCCCTGGCCTCTAGATGTCAGCGGCACTCCCAACCCCCAGTCTGACAACCAAAAAATCTCCAGACGTACCCAAATATCCCTTGAGGTCAAAAATCTTCCTGGTTGAGATCCACTGTCTTCTAAGACCCCAGCCACTTACCCACAGTTATCACTCCCGCTCTCCACCCTTCCGCTGCTCATTCCTGCCCATCCTGGCCTCCCTGGGGCTTCGAGTTGGCTGTTTCCTGTGTTCTGACAGTCCCTTATCCACAGACTAACCCCCTCTTCTCCTTCCAGACTTTGTGCAAATAAGGCGCTATTCAAATCGTAACAGGGTCTTCATCCCAGTGTTTCCCCCCTCCTTACTCTGCTGTTTTCCCCTCCTCTTTCCCATAGTACCACTCACCTTCTATTATCTTATATTGTTTACCTACATTATGATTACATTTCTTATTTATTTTCCTTCTCTTCCAACTAAGGTGTCTGCTCCAGCAGCTGGGGAGATCCGTCTGTGTCACCACCTGGGACTGTGCCTGGCACGTGGCAGGCACTCAAGAAAGGTCAAGGGGATGGATGCATCACCGCATTGGTGTCTCACTTTCTTCTGCCCTTTCCCACAGGAAAATGGTCGACAAAGAGAAAAGTAAGCAGTCCCGTCGTCTCCTGGAGCTCAATTGCTGTGCCCAGTGTCTGAACTCCATCTCACTGGTAAGTCGGTCTTTACTGAGGTCAGTAAATGGGCACAGAGGAGGGTGAAGCCAGAGAGTGGGGAGAGTGGGGATGACAGGGGACTCACAGGAAGGAAAAGCCAAAATTCAGGGCTGTTTCCTTGAAAGAACGTAGAAATTGGGTCAGTTCAGGTGTGGGGAAAACATGTGGGCATAGGAAGGTCTAAGGAACTGCAGAGTTATTCAGTTATTTGGGCAGCCTGGCTACTGTGAGTGTCACCTTCAACAGCAAACCTAGGAAGATAATAAATAATAGTGATACCGACCCAGGTCCTTGGCCTTCCTCAATCAATAGAAATTGATAAGAGGCCAGATAAGAAATTCTGGCAAGTCTTTACTAGGGCCCTTGCAAAAACAAGTAGCAGGTTCGCTTGCTTGCTCCCCAAGGCAGGGGCAGGCTGGTTCCTAATATGGGCTGAGAGTAGGGGTGTGTCCAGGGGAGTGGCGGCGATGGTGATGCCATCCAACCATCTCATCCTGTCTCCCCCTTCTCCTCCTGCCTCAGTCTTTCCCAGCATCAGGGTCTTTTCCAATGAGTCAGCTCTTTGCCTCCAGTGGTCAAAGTACTGGAGCTTCCACCTCAGCATCTGTCCTTCCAATGAGTATCCAGGGTTGATTTCCTTTAGGGTGGACTGGCTTGATGTCCAGGGGCCTCAGAAGCGGTGGCCTGTTGCTATTGTCAGGCCTGTTCGGTAGGTATTTGTTGAGGGGCCGTCCAGCCCAGCACTTTGTGTCCACCCCCAGGCATACCGAAGGTTCAAGAACAACCTGTCAGAACTGCTCGATTCCATCAGCCTGTGGCAGAAGACGCTCAAGGTCATCGGAGGCAAGTTCGGCACCAGCGTCCTCTCCTATTTCAACTTTCTGAGGTGGCTTTTGAAGTTCAACATGTTCTCGTTCATTGTGACCTTCAGCTTCATCATCATCCCTCAGCTGACTATGACACAGGAGAACCACCTCCAATTCACTGGACTGGAATTTTTAACCGGGGCGGTAAGTGCTCCCACACCTGGAGTTCATACTTGGAAACCCTGCTGGCGCCCTTCTAGGCCTCTCATTTGCCTGAGAGTCAACTGATGCGAAAACGGGTGTGTAAAATGCTTTCTCTTTTTCTCCAAAGTGACACACACACAATTTCGGGAGAATTTCTATCTCCCAAGGTGACCATGTTAACAGTTCCTGTTGTCCAGAATCCTCTTCTCTGCACACCTATGGGCATGTTATGCACAGACATACACATCGTTTATTTTTAAACAAAAGATGAATTATTTGTATGGACTTCCTGTGACTTGCTTCCTTCCACCATCTCATATTGGTGTTCATAGATCTACCTTTTTTTAATTTTCTTTCTACAAAATACAGTGCTTCTTTAAAAAAAATTTTTCCTAGTATAGCAGAGAACAAATTAAGAAAAAGTCTATTTCACACTCACTCTTTTGTCTACCCCTCTAGTTTGGAGTGTATCTTTATCCACCACATTTTTCATCCTATACAGTCATAGATACATAGATACACAAGTCGATAATACTAAAATATTTTTTTAAATAAAAGGAGGGTGAGATAATACAGGTCTTGCTTTGCAACATTTTTTGCTTTACTCTGTATGTTGAGCGTGGATACACATCCATGTTATCCTCTTTATTAACAACCACAGTATATCTACCAAGTGCTTTATTGGAGCACATAGCTCCCACCTTGTGAATTTACCGTCTAGAAGAGGTTTCTGTCACTGAGATTCTGTGGATAGACAAATAGCTCAAGAGCCAAATCTGGCTCACCACCTGTTTCTACACAGCCTGCAAAATAGGGTTGGTTTCCACATTTTTTAATGGTTGGAAAAAAAATAAAAGGGATAACCTTTTTAAATTGGAATGTAATTGCTTTACAATGTGTTGGTTTCTGCTGCACAATGAAGCGAATCAGTCATATGTATACATATCTCCCCTCCCCCGTGGACTTCCCTCTTACCCCATTGCCATCCTGCTCATCTAGGTCATCACAGAGCGCTGAGCTGAGCCCCCCGTGCTATAGAGCTGGTCCCCACTAGCAATCTGTTTTATACATTGTCGTGTATACATGTCAGTTGTACTCTCCCAATTCATCTCACCTTCCTCTCCTCCACCCTCATGTCCACATGTCTGTTCTGTATATCTGCCTCTGTATTCCTGTGCTGCTAACAAGTTCATCTGTACCATTTTTTCTAGAGTCCACATATATGCATTAATATACAATATTTGCTTTTCTCTTTCTGACTTACTTCACTCTGTATGACAGACTATATCGATCCACATCTGTACAAATGACCCGATGTTGTTCCTTTTTCTGGCTGAGTAATATTCCACTGTATATATGTACCACATCTTTATCATTCATCTGTTGATGGACATTCGGGTTATTTCCGTGTTCTGGTTATTGTAAATGGTGCTGCAATGAACAATGGGGTATATGTATCTTTTTGAATTATGGTTTTCTCAGGGTATATGCCTAGTAGTGGGACTGCTGGGTAATATGGTAGCTCTGTTTTTAGTTTTTTAAGGAAATAAGGGGCCTGTATAAATTAGAGAAACAAATTAGAGAGACCCGCAGGAAACAATTAGACAACTGTGGAAGGTAGAACATTGGAATGTACACGTAATTGTGGAAACGTTTCCTCCGGGTCTCTCTGATTTGTTCCTTAGATTTACACAGGCGCCTGATTTCCTATCAATTGAAGTTTAGACCTAAAGACCTGGTTTGTTTCATTTTAAACCCTTGACCATAAGACTTAATAGATGACAGAGGCACGTAACAACTGGCTGTCCTGCTTTTAGCCATGCTTGGCTTGGTCACTGGGTCCAGGTGGTGATCACTGGGCCCCTCCATTGTAAAGTTGTGCTGCTTTGCAATTCCTTTCCACCTCTAAGAGCCTTGTGATAAGATGTCTAGGTTCTCAGTGACCTTGTTTGCCTCTTTCCTGGCAAATAAAATGTCTAAACTGACCAGCACAGGCTTCTTATATACGGAAAAAGTACTCTACTGCCCATAGCCATTCATTGTTTTCTTGAGAGATCCACCTGACCTGGGATTTATTGTCCTTTTCAGGGTTATTTTACTAACACAGTGATGTACTATGGCTTTTACACCAATTCTACGATCCGGCATGGCAACAGCAGGGCCTCCTACAACATGCAGCTGGCCTACATCTTTACAATTGGAGGGTGTTTGGTCGTCTGCTTTTTTAGTTTGCTCTTCAGGTATGGAATGTTCGCATTTTCTGATTCTAAGCTCCTTATAGTTTTAGGAAAAATTTTAGAGACTCAAAAGTTACCGGGGGAACAGTTTCTCTGCAATTTCAACTTTCTACTCCTATCTAATTCTTTGTTGTCTTAGAACATAAAGTGTAAGTTTGGACAGAGGAAGAGAAATTTTCATGTGCTTTTAAGGAAATTGGTCAGTCTGAAAATAAGGATGCAATGACTCAGGTAGTTTTGATGAATGGTTGTAAATTGACAGTTGTCAAATATTCAATCTGTTAAACCTGTTAGCTTACTAGGTCTTTGTAACAAAGTACCACAGACTGGGGGGCTTAATCAACGACATTTTTTTTTCCCTCAAATTCAGGATGCTAGAAATCCAAGTTCAAGATATTTCAGCAGATTTGGTTTCTCCTGAGGCTTCTCTCGCCGGCTTACTGACAGCCACCTTCCCACTCTCTCCTCATATGATCTACCCTCCATGCATATCTGAGTCCTAACATCCCCTTCTTATAAGGACACCAGCCGTGTTGGATTGGGCCCACTTAAATGATCTCACTTTAATTTAATTACCTCTGTACAGATCCTATGTTAAAACCCAGTCAATTTCTCAGGTACTAGGGGTTGTGTATATGTGTATGTGTTAGTCTCTTGGTCATGTCTGACTCTTTGCAACCCCATGGACTTTAGCCCTCCAGGCTCCTCTGTCCATGGGATTCTCCAGGCAAGAATACTGGAGTGGGTAGCCATTCCCTTCTCCAGGGGATCTACACAACCCAAAGATCAAACCCCGGTCTCTTGCATTGTAGTCATAGGACTTCAAAATATTAATTTTTAAGGAGTACAGTTCAGCCCATAACAACCTCACTGCCAGCATGATAATCCAAAATAAAACAAGATTTTGTTTTGTCCTATCGAACTAGGAAATGTTTCTGTTTCTTAAGCTGTTATTACTTGATGGTGGCAAACTTTACAAAGGTAGTGTCATTTTGCTCAGAATTTTTTCACATGTCAGGCTTAGTGCTAAGTGCTTCCTGGACCCAGTTTCAACGAATCCTAGACATCTCCGTGATAATTACAGCTGCCTTTATTGAGTGCTTACTGTGCTAAGGGCTACATTGACTCTTGCTGTGGGCTGAATAATGCCCCCTCTTCAAAGATGTCCATGACCTAATCCCCAGAAACTGTGACTATGGTAGTTTATCTGGCAAAAGGAATTTTCCAGAAGTGATTAAGTTAAATATCTTAAAATCGGCCGATGCAATCACAAGGGTCCTTTAAAGAGGGAAGCAGGAGAGTCAAAGTCAGGGAAAGAGCAGAAGATATTACTCTTCCAGCTTTGAAGATGAAGGAGCCACAAGCCAGGAAATGCAGGCAGTATCTAGAAGCTGGAAAAGGCAGGGAAATAGATTTTCCTCCAAAGTCTCCAGAAGGAATATGATTCTGCCAATACCTTGATTGTTGACCCGTTTTCTGATTTCTGACCTCTAGTAAGAATACATGTTGTTTTAAGCCAGTAAGTTTAGGGCAATTTGTTATAGCAGCAAGAGGAAACTAACACAACTCTCATAGTGAACTAGTATTATCCCCATTATACAGATGTGGAAACTGAGGGTTAGGACCCTTAAAATGACAAAATCCCCCTAGCTGGCAATCAAAGATTACAAAGTCAGATCCCAAAGCCAGTGCTCCTGACTATTATGTTTGCTGTTGCCCTGTTCCAGAACTTCAGGCTAACGCTTCCATGTTGCCTTTCACCACTAACGATGGAACTGTTCCTTGTTATAATCCCTGCACCCCCAATGTCTGTCCTAGTAACGCTTGGGTATTTTGGTTTCTGCCTTTCCTAGTATGGCCAGGTATTTCCGGAACAACTTCATTAACCCCCACATTTACTCCAGAGGGATCGCCAAGCTCATTTTTTGCTGGGACTTCACCGTCACTCATGAAAGCGCAGTAAAGCTGAGACAGAAGAATCTGAGCACTGAAGTCAGGGTAAGGAGAGCTAGCTTTACACCCCTTCCCATGGCCTCCTCTTTCCTCCTTCAATGTGCCTGTAACTTTTCTTAAAGGAATAATGTTTCATTTTTTACTCTCCATAATATTGGCAAAAAAAGACCAAAAACCTAAAACTATTTTAAATGCCCAGTTCTGGTGATGGTGTTGGGAAATGAACATTTTCACACAACGTGGTGACTTTGTTTTTGACATAAGCTTGCTGAAGGGCAGTTTAACAATTTATTACAAGGTGTTAAATACTTATCGACCTCACAGTTCTAGGTTTAAAATTTTATCCAGTGGTTTTTGACTCAGGGCAGATTTGCCCCAGAGATACAAGGCACAGTGTCTGGAGGCTTTTTTGATTGTTGCTGCAGAGGAGTGTGTATTACCAGCATCTAGTGGGTAGAGGCCAAGATGCTGCTCAACATCCCGTGGTGCACAGGACAAGCCTTCAAAACAGGTTTATCAACTCTGAATGTCAATAGAGCTAAGGTTGACAAACCATGATCTATAGAAAATTATTTAAGAGAAAAAAAGAGCAAGCAGAATTTATAAACTAAGGGGCTTTGACAAGAGGGTTGCCGAGGGTTCCTCAGCCTTATTTATTCTTCAAGAAGGCCCTATGGCTTCAGTGTATTCTCTCAAGATCATGGTCCCAAT
The DNA here is from genome assembly GCF_033118175.1 of Dama dama. NCBI lineage: Eukaryota > Metazoa > Chordata > Mammalia > Artiodactyla > Cervidae > Dama > Dama dama. Next base: position 18,253,876 of record NC_083690.1, read on the forward strand.
CTCTTTCCCTCTGAGATGGAAAAGGTATTCAATGAAGCGATGGGGGGTTCTTGCCCATTAGAGATTTTCCTACAGGTCTCCTAATCCAAGTTCATGGTGCTTTTTCCCACTCTCACGCCCGTGGGTTTGTATCTCTGTGAGAGCCCCAAACCCCAGGGGTGGTGATCTTTGCTGGCAGTGTAGGGGTTCTGCAAGTAAACTTGACTTCCTTGTGTTTATAGGAGAACCTGTCAGAAATCCGTCAGGAGAACGTCAAGTTAACATTCAATCAGCAGTTTGTCCGCTTCTCTGCCCACGTGGCAGCCTGGGTTGTGTCTTCTGGAGTGGCCATCACCTGCTGTGTAGCCGTCTATTACCTGGCTGAGAACAATTTACAGGTAACCAGAGAGGCAGGAGATCCAGGGTCCAGAGCGCAGAGAAGCAGATGAAGGGACGGGATGCAGGAGGGGGCAGGTGGGGTCCTGGTCACCACCCTAAACAATGTTGTGGCCAGCAGCATTGCCACTAGGAGGAAGTTTGTTTAAAAGTGCAAAATCCTGGGTCCCTCTCTTGGTCCATGGACCCAGAATCTGCATCATAAGAACATCCCCAGGGGATGTGTGTGCACATCTCAGGGTGGAGGCTCTGGGCTAGTGGAGAGATGGGAACTTTGGCCACAGACCTGGGATCAGATTCTGGTGTCCTCCTTTGTTATTATATCCCTAATGCCTCTCTGACACCAAGTAGACACTTAATAAATATTATGGACCAATGGAATCTGGCTAGTGATTTACTCTTCCCACGGGCTTCGCTGGTGGCTTAGATGGTAAAGAATCTGCTGGCAACCCAGGAGACTGAGGTTTGATCCGTGGGTCTGGAAGATCCCCTGGAGAAGGGAATGGCAACCCACTCCAGTATTCTTGCCTGGAGATTCCCATGGATAGAGGAGCCTGGCAGGCTACAGTCCATGGGGTCGCAAAGAGTTGGACATGACTGAGTGACTAACACCTTCACTTTAGTCTTCCCAAGCCCCTAATTCCTTACCTATAAATTGCAATACCTGCTTTGTTAGGTGTGTGGTCTGGACTAGAGAAAAGTTATGTGAAGAGTCTACTTAGTACCTGGTACTGTGGGTGATAATGGAATGTTAACTTTTTTTTAATGATATGAGCTCTGAGACTAATTAGCTGGGTGGACAAAGTACTGTTTCTCTGTGCATTTCAGCTTCTCTTCTGGAAATGGGGCTAAGTGTAGCTGATTTTGCAGACCCCTAGAATTGTGGTACAGGTTGGTCTGATTGTGTCTCTTTGTTTATTGTCTTCCCAGTACTCTAAATATAAAACCTACCCTCCATGGCATGATTGATAGATCTTTTGTGATGTGGCCCCTGCCACATCAATACCCCATGACCAGCTATAGACCACACCAGCAACACTAAATGATGTGGCCCTAGTTCCCTGAACACGCCATGTTTTCCCTTATCTCTAGATGGGAAACACGCAGTTCATTCTACACTGCCGCCCCTCCCCTTCATCTGGCAAACTCCTTCTTTTCTCCCGCTAGACCTCAGCATGAGTGACACGTCCTCCAGGACATCTTTTCTCACCATCACCTCCCTTACTAGATTGAGTTAGGTGTGCCTGACTCTTCAGTCTTTCCCGTGCACTTGTCACATGCAGCCTTGAAAATGCTTGCTGACGCATTTGTTTCTTCAAAAGAATAACCAGGCACCTGGCCCAGCTCCTGGTACATAGTAGGTGTTCAACCCAATGGAGGAGGAGCCAGCAAGAAATGGGTGTGAAATGATACAAACCTAAGGGTTCATATTAAGGTTTGCCCTGAAAGAGATGAACCTGAGTCCCAGTCCTCCAGGGCCTGGCTCTGTCTGCCTGGGTTGGAAGGTGTGGCAGGGCAGCTATAAGTATAAAGAGGACTTCCAAGTTTCTCCTTGACTCCGAAGGTTTTCTTCACACTCACCTGAAGTGATGGAGATAGTGAAGGAGGAGGAGAAGAGTCATTCCCATTGTTTGAACATCTGTGCCAGGCGGGATCAATCCTCTGCCCAGCTCGAGGAGGCACATTCATTGGCAGCTACAATTTCACATGAATGGTGCCCCCAGCCATGTCATCTAGCAGCTCTGCAGCTGGGCCTTTCCTTATTTGAAAGTGAAAGTGGCTCAGTGTTGTCCGACTCTTTGCAACCCCACGGACTGTGCAGTCCATGGAATTCTCTAGGCCAGAATATTGGACTGGGTAGCCTTTCCCTTCTCCAAGGGATCTTCCCAACCCAGGGACTGAACCCAGTTCTCCCACATTGCAGGTGGATTCTTTACCCGCTGAGCCACCAGAGAAGCCAAGAATACTGGAGTGGGTAGCCTATCCCTTCTCCAGCAGATCTTCCCAATCCAGGAATCGAACTGGGGTCTCCTGCACTGCAGGCGGATTCTTTACCAACTGAGCTACCAGGGAAGCCCCTTATGTGGTCTCACTTAATTCTTACAGTGTCTCCGTGGGTTATATCATAATCTCCCCATCAGGCAGACTAGGAAAGAGGCTCAGAGAAGCTATGCTTGTGGTTCCAAAGCTTCAGCTTATAAGCACAGGGAGGGATGCAGCATTTGACCCTAAGTTACTCTGGCTCCAAAAATACTGCGAAAGTGCAAGTGGTGTTTTCAAAGCTATCCAGAGGTAAGTAGAGGCATTGTCAAGCTTCAGGGTGGGAAATAGGGGAACTTTCAGGCATCAGATAAATCCACTAGAATCTCTTACCCCAAGAGTGCCTGGCAGAGGGGCGGCATAGGCTTCACTCCAGCCAAATGCCAGGGTGGTGTCCACACGAAGGCAGGGGCACCCCTCTGATCCGCATAGAAAAGAGCAGAATGGGCTAGCAGAGGCTCCCCTTGCCCCTGATTCAGCACCCGAGGACAGGTCAAGCTTGGTGAAATGAACAAGTGCCCGCAGCAGAGCGGAGGAGAAATTCCCTTGTGTCGTAGCTTTGATAACTCGAGCTTTTCTTCCAGCAGCCTGGAGCACATTCTCATGTTTCCACACCTCTTGGTGAGGAAAATAAACTCACAGAATGGCTGTTGGGCCATAGGTCCCTGAGTCTGATAGACCTGGGTTCAAATCTGCCAATCCCTAGCTGGAGAACCCTGGGCAAGCATCTTTGCCTTTCTCAGCCTCAGATTGTCTATCAGTTAAGTCTATTAACACCCACCTATTGGGCTATAGTGGGAATTAAAGCATCATGTGAGTAATTCTCGGCCGAGGGCAAGTGCTTGGTAAGTGGTACTTTAATAGCTAACCTCAGAGGAGCTACTTCTAGGGTTTTCCCACCTCGGGGGATCTTCTGAGTCAGGCAGAGAGGGGCCCAATGTACAGTCAGTAACTTGATTCTCTCCCTCCATCCCCTGCAGTTCCTGGCGAACCACAGTAACCCTGGGGCGGTGCTTTTACTGCCGTTCGTTGTGTCCTGCATCAACCTGGTCATGCCTCGCTTCTACTCCATGTTCAGGCTGGTGGAGCGCTACGAGATGCCGAGACACGAAGTCTATACCCTCCTGATCCGGTAGGTGTGGCTGTCACTCCTTACTCCAGCCTCCATTTTCACGGAGGGAAGTGGGATGGAAACTAGAAAGGGTTACACTTAAGTATCAAAGTTCTGTTTTCCAGAAAGAATTTCAAGAATAGATTATGTTTTTATAGTATGAGTTACTAGTCATAAAATCCAAAGAGCCCCAAAGAAATACAATAATTGGGTACACCTGCCCTTTGTTTAAAGTAATGGCTTATCTTTCCCAGATAAGCTTTCCCAGTAATGGCTTATCTTGCTGCCAGCTTGAGGAGCATGGTTCTGTTATGAGATGTATGGGCGAGTAGGTTGTGCACTGCACAAATGTTCTTGGCTAAGACATCATGTGGGAACTGATCATCCAGAGTTCCCATGAGTCCGACTATGAGGCTAAGTACCCACTGAATCAACCAGGAGGAACAGGTTCATTTCTGTCATTTAACCATCTAAATGGTTGGTTGGAGGGGGAAGTTGAAGTTGAGGGGATGCTTTTGGCCATTAATTGGCTGGGAAAGGATCCCTTTTTGTGATCCCCAGAAAGGCATTGTATGTGCTAGAGGTGACCCCACAGTCTTGAAAAAGTATAAAGCTACCCAAATTGTTTTCTTTATTGCTTCTTCTTGGCTAGTACCCTGACCATTTCCTGGTTATGGTGGTGTTTATAGTGATGAGGCTGAACTACCAGATTGACTTTTTTGTACTGATCAATTTCAGAGTCCTTACTTTACCATTGCCTCTGAGATCTGGCTCCTGGTCAGTTCTTCAGTTTTATTTTCTAACTCTTTCCCCTTCCTCAGTGACCCCAGCCTCACTCACCTTCTCACTGTTCACAAACTGTATGCCCAGCTCAGCACCTTTCCACTGGCCATTCCTCCTTCCTGGAATAGCACATCTATACTTATGTTTATGCTTATAGTTTCTTCATACAAATCTTAAACATTTCTATTACCCTTAAATTTGTAACAAGCATATTTTAAAACACACACACACACACACACACACACATACTTGTTATTTTAGATCAGGAGTTAGCAAACAACAGCCTGCAGGCCCAGCCTGCCTCCCATTTTCATAAATAAAGTCTCATTGGAATGCAACCTTGTCCACTGGTGACATATCGTCTATGACTCCTTTCCTGCTACAACTGCAGAATTGGGACACAAACTGTATGGTTTGCGAGGCCAAAAATATTTACTGTCTGGCCCTTCACAGAAACTGTTGACTGACTTCAGGTTAATATTTAGAGTTATCTATATATGTATTAGATGGATAGGTCCAGAGTTCATTTTTATTTGAAGAGCTATGAAACGTAAGGAATAGAAGATGATGTGTGCGTGCTAAGTCACCATATTCATGTCTGACTCTTTGCAACCCTATGGATTTTAGCCCATCAGGCTTCTCTGTCCATGGGATTCTCCAGGCAAGAATACTGGAGTGGGTTGCCATGCCTTTCCTTAAGGGCATGTAGGAAATGGCACTCCACTCCAGTATATTCTTGTCTGGAAATTTCCATGGATGGAGGAGCCTGATGGGATACAGCTCTTAGGGTTGCAGAGTCGGACATGACAGAGCCACTGAGCACATATAGATACAAGTATTATTTTCCTGAAGAAAAAAATTTTAGAAAGTCTTCCTTTCGGTGATTGGGAAAATCTCCATTTTATGGATGTGGGAAGAAATTTCAAGATGAATTATATTTTTACATTGATTTGTACATAGATTGTGAACCAACATCGAGTCTAGATAATGCATTCATAAGAGTCAAGGCATTTCTGTTTGACCATGACACTGCTGTAGAATCATAACCTGTTAACCAGTGTATTACTTTCTACCTATGAAACTATTTTGAAAGGAAAATTCTTTTCTAGTTATCCAGCCTTGTAATTAAATAATTTTGAATAGCCAAAAAAAAAAAAAAAAAAGAAAGTCTTCCTTTCTACCCACACTACATCTCTGGGTGCCTCCTCTCAATGGTTAGAAACAATTGGGATATTTTTTATTGTGGTTTAAAAAAAATTTAAACCATTTTCAGTGTACAGTTCAGCAGCACACTGGCTTCTCTGCTCACCAGGGTCTGTTAAAATGTATCCTACTTACAAATGTCCTCCTTTTGTGAGAGAAGACGTTATTTTAGAGTAGATCTTGGGATGGTCAACTTTTTAAGTACTTCCAGGTTCCCACATATTTTTAATTTTGCCTTCCTATTTGAATGTGGATTTGCATGGGCCAAGGACTCCATATGCTAACCATCTCTTCTGAGGTCTACAGGTATGGCTTTGAGGGTTTCTGACATCTGGCATCACCAATCACCCCGTTGTTCTTTCCAGACCCTTTGGATGCGCTGTCTCTAATTTCCAGGCATCTTCAGAACTACCACCCCCTCTGAGGCAGTCTTCTCCCAAATTTGTTTTAAATTGGGTTTTCTCTAGTCTTCTTCACTGACCCCTTTTCATATTTTAATCTTTGTGTCCTTTATTTCTGCTTTCTATTTTCCATAAATTCCTCTATATTTCTGGTCTGTTCATGATGACTTTTTTGTTTCCCACTGCTTTATGGATCTTTTAGCTTTGGACTCTTTTTTTTATCATTTCAATAGAATTTGAATGTAGAGGTGATAGGTTCAGTATGATGGATAATAGGCTCCAGTGCTCAGCGTGTCATTTTGATCTAATCACTTTTTTAAATTTGCATTTTTCTGATCCCAAGAGAAATTCATTATCTTTTAATGTATATTAGCCCTATGTATTACTTCACAAAATATTCAAAATCTTCTCTATATGCAGAGAAAATAAGAAAGCTCAGAAATAGGTTTAACCTGGAGTTACACTGCAGTTAATGTACTTAAGTTCTGACACCAGTTCTGACCTGTGGGGTTTTTCCACACCACCAAGCCATTCTCCAATACACGCAGATGGGTGTCCTACAGTTTAATTCAACTCTGACACTATGTACCTGAAGGTAGTGTCAGAATCCCAGAGGGTAAGGCTCAGCCCCACAGGACTGCCCCCACCCCCTCTTCTGGTACCAGTCACAAATCCACATTGTCCCCTGGGCTTCTGACCAACCAACTACAGATCGGAGGTTCCAGTGACCCCCTTCTCAGGTTTGAGAATTTGCTAGAACAGCTCACATGACTCAGGGAAACACTTTACTTATGAGATTACTGCTTTATTATAAAAAGCTATAACCCAAGAACAGCCAGGTAGAAGAGATGTGTAGGGCAAAGTCTGTGGAATGTGGAGCTTCCTTGCCCTTTCTGAGATTTTCAGTCTCCCAAATACCATCCTGTCAATAAGCCAGAAGCTCACTGAACCCCCCTCCTTTTGAGTTTTTGTGGAGGCTTCATCACATATGCGTGGCTGATTAAATGGCCACTGGTTCTGTCCTGTGATTAGTAGCTCAGTCGTGTCTGACTCTTTGCAACCCTACAGACTGTAGCCCGCCAGGCTTCTCTGTCTATGGGGATTCTCCAGACAAGAATACTGGAGTGGGTTGCCCTGCCCTCCTCCAGGGGATCTTCCCAACTCAGAGATCAAACCCATGTTTCCTGCATTGCAGGCAGATTCTTTACCCACTGAGCCATCAGAGAAGCCCAATAAATTCAATCTCCAGCCCCTCTCTCCTCCCTGGAGTCTGCAATAGGCACGCTGAGTTCAGATCCTCTAAATCACAGGATTGGTTGTCACGGCAACCAGACCCTTATAGACCTAGGGGCTTCCCAACAGTCACATTAACATAACAAAAGACACCTTGATAGCTCTCCTCACTTAGGAAATTCCAAAGGTTTTAGGAGCTCAGTGCCAGAAAAGGACAAGAAGACCAAATGCATATTTCTTATCATAAATGATAATATCACTGTACAGTAAGGCATTAATCCAGTAGATATTGAGAGTCTACTAGAGGCTAGGCATGGGTAAGAGATTTGGGATCTAGTGTTGAAAAAGGCAAATCCTGTCCCTTCCTTCACTGTGTTGTTTTGTCTAATGGTTCTCAACCTTTAACCTGCACCAGAATTGCCTGGAGGGATTGCTGGGCCCTATACCAGAGTGTCTGATTCAGAAGATCTGGGAGAGGGCCAGAAAATTTGCCTTTCTAACAGGATTCCAGATGATAGTGCTGGTCTGTGGACTATACTTTGACAACGACTGGTGTAGTGGTACATGGTTCTTGGCACATCAATGCTGAAGACCTCTTAAAAACTAGCGGTTATTGATTTAGGCAAAGCGACTAGGTTTAAGAACTCAGGCTGTTAAATCAGGTGGTCCTTGTTTTCAACCTGTATCATGCCCCTAAGCAATCCGTGTGATCTTGTACAAGTTATTTCATCTCTCTGTGCTTCAGTTTCCTCATCAGTAAGACAGGCATAAAATACTATCTACCTGATGATAGAGCTGGAATGATTAAGAGGGATGATTCGATAAAGTGTGTAGCCTGTTTACTGTCCCTGGTGGCACCTGACGAATAGTATGTATGTGTACTACTATTACAGTGAGAAGTGAAATCAGATAGTTTGAATATGCCCAAAAGAGAGTGTATCGGTCAGAATAAACAAGGTTAAACTGTGGTAACAAACATCTGTGCAACCCCCATCCCCACTCCACACTCACAGTGGTTTAGACCACAAGTATTTATTTCTTATTCGTGTTGCACGCCCTTGTGGATTGGCAGGGAAATTCTGCTTGTGTCAGTTACTCAGGGATTCAGGCTGATTGTCATTCTGGAGGGAAGATGGTAAGTCTCACCGGCATTTAAATACTCTAGTCTAGAAGTGACACAGGGTGACACGCGTTGTTTATGCTCACAGCTCATTTGCCAGGACTAGCCACATGCACCCCTCCCCAACCACAGGGGGCTTCCCTGGTGGCTCAGAGAGTAAAGAGTCTGCCTGCAACATGGGAGACCTGGGTTCAGTCCTTGGGTTGGGAAGATCCCCTGGAGGAGAAAATGGCAACCCACTCCAGTATTCTTGCCTGGAGAATCCCCATGGACAGAGGAGCCTGGCGGGCTGCAGTCCACGGGGTCGCAAAGAGTTGGTCACAACTGAGCAACTCAAAGCACGTAACCACAGGGGGCAGGAACTTCCATCCTACCATGTGCCCCAAATGAAATACTAGCAAACATCTCCCATGACGCCCATGCAAGTAATGATAGTTGTTTTCTCTTCATTTTTCAGAAATATCTTTCTGAAAATATCAATCATTGGAATTCTGTGTTACTATTGGCTCAAGATTGTGGCCCTGAATAGTGAAGAGGTAAGATTTCTGTGCTGTTTGGCTTTCAGCCTGGCTTTGACCATCAGGGAGGAAGTGAGTTTCTCCACGGTTTCTGCCTATGATGTTACAGTAGATACCATGTTATTTTTCCCAACCATCTGTCGGGTCTACTTACCCCTCGATTCATCTATCCATCCATCTATCCATTCACCCTTCCATCCTTCATCCATCCTTGGGCTTCCTACAGAAGTAACAAACTCCAAAAACCATTTCAACCTTCCTGTTTGTGCCAATCTGCTACACCTCTAGGCCACTTTCTTAATCAAGAAGATACAAATCATTTTAAAATTATTGAAAGACCCCAAACCATAGAAACAGGAAGCTCAAAGAACACTTAACAAGAGAACACCCAAAGAAAGAAGTAAATTAAATTAAAAATTAAAAAAACTCCCACTTGGCACACCAGATAGCATCACAGAAAACGAACAACAAAGAGCAAGCCTTAAAAAAACTAGAATATTTTTTTAAAACTATAGAGGATAAAGAATATGAAAATGCAGGGGGTTACCTTTCATAGTACTCAAAATTATTTTTTGAGGGTCTAGGACAATTCTTAAGTGTTGAAATAAAAAATACACCAATCAAGATTTCCATATCTGGTTAAATTATCCCTCAAAAGTGAAACAGAAATAAAGACTTTCTCAGAAAAACAAATACTGCGCGAAATCATTTCCAGCAGACCTTCCAAATAAGAAAGGTTTAAAGAAGTCCTTTAGACAGAGAAAAAAAGATATAAATCAGAAGCTTCAATATAAATAAAGAAAAGAAACATGTCAGAGAAAGTATAAATAAAAGTAAAACTTAAAAAAAATTTAAAAGATATTGATTTTTCACAAGGTTAATAAGCAAAAGGAATGGAGGCATTATTAGCCATTGACAACTCCTGCTCTTCCTGGCTAAAAACACAGGATCCAGAGGGCATAGGACAAAGATGAAAAGTGTTAAAGAGGAGAGGTAGTGAGATGGGAAAGTCTGGGTAAATGAGGAGGGCAAGCCTTAATGGAGGAAGAAGGCGCACAGAAAGATAATAAACATTCAAAAATAAACTCAGCCTAGAAATGCATTTCTGATGGGAGTGGGTCTGATTTTCTGCTCACTCCAAGGCTTGATCAAACTAAGCTGCCAACTCCATTCTTATGAGACGGGGAGGGGGGGGTTTGGGGGGGTCGGGGGGGGGGTGGGCAGGAACAGATGGCAACAGCCTCCTCCCACATCCCAACTCTTGTTTGCCTTTGCTTTCCAGTGTTGGGAAACCCTCATTGGCCAAGAAATCTACCGACTCCTTCTGATGGATTTTGTGTTCTCTTTAGCTGATTCCTTCCTGGGGGAGTTTCTGAGAAGGTAAATATTTGTCTGTCTTGAGTAATTAGTACCTGCTGTTGTAACCAGAGCCATAGCATTGGCTGAGCAGGAAGTATGGGTCCCTTCTGTACTCTAAGTGTACATTGTCCTAAGTCTGCCTATTGTCCTTAGGAATATTGTTTTCTTCTGAATTAACTGAAATTTCACCTTGACAGTTCTGTTGTCAAAGTTCATTTAGTTCAACTGGCCCTTTATAAGCTCCTAAGAGAGAAAGTTCCATAAATGAAACACAGAAGTGAGTCATTTGAAATCGTATCTACCATAGATCATTTTAGCCTTCTAGTGTATGTATATCCTCCCAGATTTTCTGTGCACATCCTGTTTTGTGTGTGTGTGCATGTGTGCGTGCTAAGTTGCAAAACTGCTATGGAGTTTGTATAGTAAGAATTCCTTGTCATCTTTCCATGTTTGTACCTATAGATTTATCTCATTGTTTTCACTGAATTTAATTAATGTGTTAATTTTTAATTTAGACCCCAAGTGTGCAGGATTGGGGCAATATCATCATTGGCTCATGTATGGTCCTCATTTATTTATGCATTTATTTTGTAATAATATTATGAGCATCTCATTCCTAACAGACATTTACGTATTTTACAAGCTGCCATGGTAATAAGATGGCATGATGTAATGCTGATTCCTCCCTCAGTGGGTTGAATGCCAAATTTCCTCAGTCTCCCCTAACTCACGTTTAGTTCAGCCTCTGTCCAGAGTCTGGACATAAAGGTGAGAAAGTTTTTGTTGTTGTTATTTTGTTTGTTTGTCTTTTATAGCAGGTTTTTTTTTGGGCAATTCTTCTGTATGAAAAAAAATCAAAGTGGTCTCAACTGTCTTCAGAATAAATGGCGACCTAGGTTTCCTCCTTGTGGATTTAGAAACAGGGAAACACCATTAACTCAATAGCAGTAACTGAAAGTTGAGAATTTTTTAGTGTATTTGGGTTGAGAGGCGCGAGTTTAAATATGGATTTAAACTATATTAAAATAAAGGTTTAAAAGAAATAAAGATTTAAAAGCAAACAGTGGTATAAAGAAGATAGTAGGTGGGGTAATTTAAATAATCTCATTTAAATAATACCTGCCGGGAGCCATTATGGGCGTGAACAGGTCATGAAGAAAATACCGGGCAGGCAAGGCCGTCTAGGATAAGGGACCCTCCAGGTTGGCTTCAGCCTCTACCCCACCCTGTATCCTCCCCCCTTTTTCTGCTGTTGTTCTTGTTTGCCCTGTTGCAGATTCTTATGTTGCCTGCCGAGAGTTCTCCTCCTCCTCTTTCACTGAATGAGGACCAACTTAAAACCCTAATTAATAAATCTCCTGGACGCTGGTACCCTATGAAGGGGCCAGGGATGAAGGAAATGCTTCAATTCAAACCCTTTTGCTGGCATTCTGGCTTGTTTGATAAATGTGTGCTCTCATTGCAAAAAATGCTCATGATTGTTCCAAACATCCTAAGCACAGTACGCTAACAAAAGAAACTATTAAGCATAGGTCCCTCCGCGGGGTGAGAAAAGCCCCACAAATATTATAGCCACAAATGTGCCTAATAGAAAATAGTTTAGATAGAGGTTAGCTGGTGACTTCTTACAGGTAATTAACTTTTAGACTAAGAGCCTGTTTTGTGCCATATCTGCTGTTTTTGCAATCCTTTGCATTTCTGTTCTGTAAAAATGTAATCCTATCTAGTTCCCATGGAGATGACACCTAATAGAAAGAAAATAGATTAACCACAAAAAAGACAGGGTCGGCTACTGAAGTTGCTTAAAGTTGCACCAGGTTCAAGCCATAAAATGTCAACAGGCCTGAAGGCCAAAAGATATTATATATAGAGATTAACCATAAAAAAGGCCCAAATAGGCACAGAGCCCTTTGGGGGGTGAGGAAGCCCTATTAGAGAATACAAAAAATATTGTTTTGAAAGTGGTTATTGGATCAACGTTTGATTGATGTTAATGCGCTGAGGTTGTGCAGTGGAAACTATTGTTAATATAGTTGGAGATCTAGAAAAATAAGAGTTTAGCCCTAGTGTAAAAACAATAAGATAATTGTTAATTTTAACCAGGAGTGCTAAACAGGGGCTGCCTCACCAGAGCCGCAGAGTCTTTGTGTGCTAAATTTTTTAGATAAATTTAGCTGAGAATTTCTGCAAAAAGACTGACTTTTATGTTAACAGGATTGTATTTCTATCATGTTGCAACCTGCTGTATCATGAGACTGCCACTTTTCTGTTTTCTGCTAAGCCCAAAGCCAGAAGATAATGTACAAAGAATCTATGGAAAAGACTCTCATAAACAAAAATATACAGAGCACACCTGGTTTCGTGAAGGATAAGCTGATATAATGTTAAACTAAGTCTGTATGCTTATCTGCCCCTTAGAAATGTATCGACTTAGGGTATAAAGGCTACGGTGAAAAATAAAGCAACTGCCAGACTCTGCTGCATATCTTGGTCTGGCCTCTCTCTCTCTCTCTCTCTCTCTTTCTCTCTTTCTCTCTCTCTCCCTCGCAGATTTGGCCCTATCAAGGCTGGTCTTTCGTGTCTTCTCTCGCCGACGCCGTTCATCCTGAGGGTTCCCCTGGATCCTGCTGGGGCTGGACCCCGGCAAATACCTATTTTAGTAAACCTATTAATAATTAGTTATCTGTTTAAGTAGTGGGTGGGATAATTTAAATAATGTTCTCTAGAACCACTTTAGCAGTATCTCCACTTGAATCCTTTGTGTTAATTTGTGTTAATTCCATTTTCCCTTGATTCCCTCAATTATTTCTTCTAAAACATGCTCATACTTGGAACTTTTCAAAAACTTGCAAGGGTAGTCATAACTTTATTCCAAACTGGTGAAAGTTTGTCCTCCTTTGTTGATTGTGGGGAACTTTTTGAAGGAGGCAACTGATAGTTTGTGTATTAACTTTATCATATTTTCACAGAATCATTGGGATGCGGCTTATCACAAGTCTTGGCTTACCGGAGTTTGACATTGCCAGAAATGTGTTAGAACTCATCTATGCACAAACTCTGGTGTGGTAAGTTTTGAAATCTTTGGTTTGCTCAGTGGTTCTCACCTGACTGTGAACTTGGAGTTTTGGTGGCAATGCCCAGAATCTGTTGTTTTTCAAAGCTGCACAGGTGATACCAAATCTAGCCAGTCTGAGGACCTTGCATTCATGTCCCAGAATATTCTCTTCCTTTATGAGGATTTCAGCCAACAATTGACACGGAGCAGGGACCCCAACCTGAAGGGCAATCTGGATAAACTTGGACTGTGGGGCTGGCTCTTCTCCTCACTGAGGTCACTGAACTTCTCTGAGCCTCAGTCTCCTCATCTGTCAAATGCATATAATAAGAGCTGCTTTCGACTTAGTTGACGATTAAGTCAGGTGATATAAGAAATCTGCTCTGCAATCTCAAATAGGCCATACAACTGTAAAGCGCCTTATTTTCCAACTCTTTAAAGTTGCCCTGGGTGATTTGGCTATCTGCAAATAACTCAGTAACGTCAATGAGTTTATTTTCGGAGGTGGTGAAGACTTGTTCTTTATGTTGTTTAGGTGGTGCATTTGCTTACTGCCAGGACGCTACTGGCTACTGGACAGTTTACAAAGTCCTTTTACCCAGTGAACAGGATGCCACTGGGCAAGTTATACATAAACTCTCTCTAAACCTTAGTTTTCTAATCTGTTAATGGGGGAAATAGTAGCATCTACATTATAGAATTTTGGTGAGGATTAAGTGAGAAAATGCGTGCATTAAGTGCTTGGCGAGTAACTGACTCAGAAATGTTTACAGGTAGGGATATTATATGACTGTTGTTATCCTTTTAAGGGCTCTTTTTTTAAATTTGTAGTACAAAACACATAATCTAAAATTTACCATCTTAACCAGCCTTCCTATTTTGTTTGGCTTGTCTATCACTGGACTGTTTTTAACTTCATATTCTCTTTTATGTTGAGTGCTTTTTATAAACTTGAATACATTTTAATGAGTCTTTATTTTATCATCATCAATGGAAAATCATATCGTTTGACTTAAATTGCAAGTCATTTGAAAAATAAAATCAAACCCATCATAAAAAGTAAAATTCTAGCTAGATGCTGCTATCAAGGCTCTCAATCTAAAAACTGCCTCTTTTTTTTTTTTTTTTTAAGGAGGTTGGCAAGTGTTAGGACTTAAAGACATTAGTACCCAAGCTGAGATTTTCTTTTGGCCTCAGCAGCACTGGGGAGCGTTAAAGAGGGAGGGCCCTTCTCATTTGTAACAATGCAGTTTAATGCCTGTCCTGGCAGGATGTCAGGCCTTCTCGAATGCCAGATGAGGAGGCGGAGCTCATGCCCTGCTTTTGGGACACCTGGATGAGGGCTGCCTGAAGGCCATCTGGGGGTTTAACTAATGGCCATGTGGGTAACGTCCTCTGCAGAATCTCTCTCCTAGAACTGTGGATTCTGGATATGGTGGGGATTTGCCGGGTTGCCGTGTTGGAAGCAGTCCCCTTCTGTAAGAGTTTTCTAGGGCTTTGATAATAAAGTACCACAGGTAATTTAAATGGTGGCTATTTATTAAATAATAAACCACACAAATTAATTTTCTCACAATTCCGGAGGCTTGATATCCAAGATCAAGGTGTTGGCAGGGTTGACTTCGTCTGAGGCCTCCATCCTTGGCCTGAAGATGGCGCCTTCACCCTGTACCCTCACATGGTCTTCTTCCCTCTGTGTGTCTGTTAGGGCCCACATGAGGTTAGTGACCTCATTTTACCTTGATTCTCTCTCTCAAGGCCCTATCTCCAAACACGTTCTCAGGTATTGGGGTTACAACTTCAACATATGCATTTGGAGGGGACACACTGCAGCCCGTAACGCCCTCGCCCTTTCCCCCACACCCGTCATTAACCCATTCCCTGCACCTTCCCTGATCTGTGATGCTCATCCCCACTCTCTCATAGGATTGGAACCTTCTTCTGTCCTCTGCTGCCCTTTATCCAAATGATTACTCTTTTCATCATGTTTTACGTCAAAAATGTGAGTCAGTCTGAAGTTGGAACCAATTGGCTTTGCTGTCCCATATGACCCAGTGGTGGTTGGAATGGGGCGGGGGGCCTGGGAAGGGTATCAGGGAACTGGTGTCTAGCTGGGGTCCCCTTGTCCTGCTTCTCTGGCTGCACAAGGGAGGTGACTACATCTCTTTCTTCAGATCAGCCTGATGATGAATTTCCAGCCTCCAAGCAAAGCATGGCGGGCTTCGCAGATGATGACTTTCTTCATCTTTCTGCTCTTCTTCCCATCCTTCACTGGGGTCCTGTGCACCCTGGCCATCACCATCTGGAGGTAGGAGATGGCAGCCGTGGAGGCGGGGGTGTTTTAAAATGTACGTTTTATCATTCTCCAGGTATAGTAAGACCAACAGATCAGAAGACAACTATCACTGAAAAAATAAATGGTCAAGAAGCAACAGTTAGAACCAGACATGGAACAATGAACTGGTTCAAAATTGGGAAAGGAGTCCATCAAGGCTGTATATTGTCACCTTGCTTATTTAACTTATATGTAGAGTACATCACGTGAAATGCTGGACTGGATGAATCACAAGCTGGAATCTTAGCAGTCTTATGTAAAAGTGTGTAGTTCAGTAGAGTTAAGTATTTCACATAGTTTAGCAACAGGTTTCTGGAACTTCTTCCTCTTATGAAAATGAAAGTCTATACTTGCCAAACTCTGTAATTTTCCCTCTCCCCTCCTCTGTCCTCCCAGCACTTTCTACTTTGTTTCTATGATTTGGACTACTTTAGATACTTCATGCAGAGTACATCATGAGAAACGCTGGGCTGGATGAAGCACAAGCTGGAATCAAGACTGCCAGGAGAAACATCAATAACTTCAAATAGGCAGATGACATCACCCTTATGGCAGAAAGAGAAGAACTAAAGAGTCTCTTGATGAAAGTGAAAGAAGAGAGTGAAAAAGTTGGCTTAAAACTCAGCATTCAGAAAACTAAGATCATGGCATCTAGTCCCATCACTTCATGGCAAATAGATGGGGAAACAATGGAAACAGTGAGAGACTTTATTTTCTTGGGCTCCAAAATCACTGCAGATGGTGACCGCAGCCATGAAATTAGAAGACAGCTGCTCCTTAGAAGAAAAGCTATGACCAACCTAGAGAGCACATCAAAAAGCAGACAAAAGTCCATATAGTCAAAGCTATGATTTTTCCAGTAGTCATGTATGGATGTGGGAGTTGGACCATAAAGAAGGCTGAACACTGAAGAACTGATGATTTTGAACTGTGGTGCTGGAGAAGACTCTTGAGAGTCTCTTGGACAGCCTCTGTCTTTCTGCCACTAGGGTGGTGTCATCTGCATACCAAGTTCCCTTGGTAACCAACAGATGCTATGACCTAGGGCTTAATACATCCGAGTTTGGTCACCACCTGTCAGGTGCCCCGTCTTGACTGGCACAGCCCCCTCACTTCCTCCAGGTCATGCAGGTTCCCAGCTGGGGAGAAGCCAAGTCTCCACACAGAGAACAGAATGTCCTCTAATGAACTGAGGTCTGGTCAGGCCTCTTCTTACCCCTCCAACCTCACTTTCATTTTCTTGATGAGAGCTATAACCAACCTCAGTTCAGTCCAGTTCAGTTGCTCAGTCGTGTCCGACTCCTTGCGACCCGACAGACTGCAGCACGTGAGGCTTCGCTGTCCATCACCAACTTTCAGAGCTTGCTCAAACTCATATCCATCAGGTCAGTGATGCCATCCAACTGTTTCATCCTCTGTCGTCCCCTTCTCCTCTTGCCTTCAATCTTTCCCAGCATCGAGGTCTTTACCAATGTGTCAGTTCTTCCCGTCAGGTGGCCAAAGTATTGGAGTTTCAACTTCAGCGTCAGTCCTTCCAATGAATATTCAGGACTGATTTCCTTTAGGATGGACTGGTTTGATCTCCTTGCTGTCCAAGGGACTCTCAAGAGTCTTCTCCAACACCACAGTTCAAAAGCATCAATTTTTCAGTGTTCAGCTTTCTTTATAGTCCAACTCTCACATCCATACATGACTACTGGAAAATCCATAGCTTTGACTAGACGGACCTTTGTCAGCAAAGTAATGTCTCTGCTTTTTAATATGCTGTCTAGTTTTGTCATAGCTTTTCTTCCAAAGAGCAAGCATCTTTTAATTTCATGGCTGCAGTCACCGTCTGCAGTGATTTTGGAGCCCCCCCCCCCCCAAAATAAAGTCTCTCACTGTTTCCATTGTTTAGACAGCAAACAATGAGTCCCTTGGCCTGGAAGGAGATCAAAACAGTCCACCCTAAAGGAGATCAGTTTCGAATATTCATTGGAAGGACTGATGCTGGAGCTGAATCTCCAATACTTTGGCCACCTGATGTGAAGAACTAACTCATTGGTAAAGACCTTGATGCTGCGAAAGATTGAAGGCAGGAGGAGAAGGGGCTGACAGAGGATGAGATGGTTGGATGGCATCACTGACTGAATGGACATGAATTTGAGCAGACTCCAGGAGGTAATGAAGGACAGGGAAGCCTGGCGTGCTGCAGTCCATGGGGTTGCAAAGAGTTGGACATGACTGAACGACCAAACTGACTGACTGGACGGCAAAGAGTCAAACCAGTCAATCCTAAAGGAAATCAACTCTGAATATTCATTAGAAGGACTGATGCTTAAGCAGAAGCTCCAATATTTTGGCCACCTGATGTGAAGAGCCAACTCATTGGAAAAAACTCTGATGCTGGGAAAGATTGAAGGCAGGAGGAGAAGGGGACGACAGAGGATGAGATGGTTGGCTGGCATCACTGACTCAATGGACATGAGTTTGAGCAGGCTCCAGGAGGTAATGAAGGACAGGGAAGCCTGGCGTGCTGCAGCCCATGGGGTTGCAAAGAATCAGATGTGGCCAAGCCATTGAACAACAGCAACAGCAAATACAGATCCCAAAAGGAGGGGACCTGTCTCACCGTGGGGGCCACGTGGGGAGGAGACACCAGCGTCTGTCAGAGGCAGAGAGAGAGAGTAGTAAATGTGGGCAGAAGTCTTTACTGTGGTTTCAGTGGGAGGAGAGGGCAAGGCAGGGTCGACAGGCTTAGGAGGGGCAAATGTGAATTATCTCATCGGGCTCTGGGGTGTAGGGGCCATCTGGGGTTGTCTGGTCCTGGCGCTGGGGTGGTGGGGGCAGAGGAACAATGGCCCAGAGTGTGAGAGCTTGAGAGAGGAGGTGGGGTGGGATGTGGGCTCGGGACTCATTGGTTTGCATGTGAAAGACGTGCTTTGTAGGCTAGCCCTGGGAAAGGCAGTCTCGCTAGCATTAGTAAGGCCCCAGATGTTACAGATCAGAATAAAAAGACAAGCTTCATTCAGTGTTTAGCCCAAGTTCCCTTGGTAACCAACAGATGCTTTGACCAAGGGAGGAATACACCCGAGTTTGGTCACCACCTGTCAGGTGCCGCGTCTTGACTGGCACAGACCCCTCGCTTCCTCCGGGTCCCACAGGTTCCCAGCTGGGGAGAAGCCTGGTCTCCACGCAGAGAACAGAACTTCCTCTGATGAACTGAAAGGCCCCGTCTGGTCAGGCTCCCTCTTACCCCTGCAACCTCACTTCCCATGGCTGCATCCTTCCCCAGCCTCCCAGTCTGTTCAGGGTCATCTCTTTGAAGCGGTCTCCCTGCTCTCTTTGCTTGACCTTCTCTCCTCTCTCAGCTCACAAGTCCTGTTGGAGATCTGACCTTCATGACCATCCCCATCTTCTGTGCATTCCCTTCTCCTCCGTTTCTCTCTCAGGGCGGTTTCCTTTCTTCATTTCCTAGTTCACGCCAGATATGACTTCGGATCTTTGTTTAATTGTACACTCACTGATCGACCATCTTTCCCATTAGAACCTGGGAGGGCAGGTATCATGTCTGCCCTGTTTACTGTGGGTTCGCGAGGGCTTAGTATCTAGCACAGTGCCTGCTACTGATCTCGAGGAGACAGCAGTGACTGGTGACTTGAAGCAGGATCTTAGTTCCCTGCCCAGGAATCGAACCTGGGTAGCCTGGGTGAAAAGCAGGAATCCTAGCTGCTAGACCAGCAAGGGCTAGAGGCTAGAAGCAAAGTTCCCCGGCTTTTGTCTTGCTTGAAAGCAAGAATGTTTTAAGGAGGCAAAAACTGTAAAAATACAGTTTTTTTCTACCAAAAAACTGTACAAAGTTTATTATTAGAGATGCAGTACAGTAAGTGGGAGCGCACACAGAGAAACAATTTTTTTAAATTTAAGATAAAGGCAGGCAGAGATACATACATGGAGAGAAAGGGTGTGCGCTTCCTCCGGTAAAGAGGTTAAATCATTTATATAGGGCATTTTTTCTGGGTCTTTGTTTACCTTTGGCCAATTATCTTGTTTCTTTTTCCATACCTCACCTGCCCTGGGACTTTCCCCAACGTGCGTGCGCACCTTTTAGGCAAGATAGATTCCAGCACAGAGGCCTGTGGGAGGCTTGGCATCACCTATTATGGGGTGGTGCCCCCTCCTTTTTAACCCCAAGGAGCCTTCTGTACATGTGTGGTTGGGGAGGTCTCCTTGACCTCAAGAATGAGAAAATGTGGTCTCTTTATCTTTTATCTGGGCAAGACTCAGCTCATCTCTGCCTTTGCCACTGTGTGTGTGCTAAGTCAGTTCAGTCGTGTCCTACTCTTTTGGGATCCCGTGGACTGTAGCCTGCCAGGCTCCTCTGTCCATGGGGATTCTCCAGGTTGAGAGTACTGGAGTTGGGTTGACATTTTCTTTTCCAACCCTTACCATTATTGTTCTCTTAAAGTATCCACTGGAGACAAAGTCCAGCTATTTACCCTGTTGTTGTTGTTATTTCTATCTGGATGTGTAAACAGAAGGCTGAGTGTAAATGTCTCACCTGGAGCCCATCTGTGTCTTGCCTCAAGAAATATAAACAGGAGGCTAGTTGTAAATGTCTAGCATGGAGCCCATCTATCTTCTGCCTCAGTTACAAGTGCAGTGGGCCTTTGTCAAATGAATGAGAAAATGAATGCACAAGGGAGTTGACTTTTAGAAAAAGTTTTTTTTCATTTATTTTTATTAGTTGGAGGCTAATTACTTTACAATATTGTAGTGGTTTTTGCCATGCATGACATGAATCAGCCATGGATTTACATGTGTTCCCCATCCCGATCCCCCCTCCCGCCTCCCTCCCCATCCCATCCCTCTGGGTCTTCCCAGGGCACCAGCCCTGAGCACTTGACTTTTTAGAATACCTGTAGAACTGGAACTCGGCATCTTCAGGGCAGGCTCCTCTCTTATGTGATGTTCTCAGCTGTCTCACCGTGTTGCCTTTCTTTTCCTCTCTTCCTAACTAGTTCTTCTAGTTTCTGCTTGTTCACAACTGACTTCATGTGGCCATTATTACAGCTCTAGCTTCCCTAGATTACAGCCTCCCCTCTTCGTATTTCTTAGTTCAAGTTCCTAAGGAAGGGAGTCCTATCACCCCAGTTCATTTCTTTGTGCCAGGACATGGCTGAGGTCACAGCCTGGTCTTTGGATGGGTGACAGTTGGATCAAGTGATACTGCTGTCCAAAAGCTGGTCCTCAGAATAAGGTCATGAGGACAAAACACGCCGGCCGGGCCTGTGAGAGAGAGGGCTTGCTTTGGAAGGGGATGTAGATGGAGCAGGTAAGGATCACTGGTTCCAGGTTAAGAGCCCAGAAAGGACTGGGCTATTCTAGAAAAACTACACCTGAGTCTGGCACTAGAGATGTTCCCCTGTCCCTTGTTTTATCAGATTGAAACCTTCGGCTGATTGTGGTCCGTTTCGAGGTCTGTCCTCCTTCATTGAGTCCATCTACAGCTGGATCGACACCCTGAATAAAAGCTCCAGCTACGAGTGGGTTGTTTGGATCTACCAGAACCTCATCGGGAGCGTGCATTTCTTCTTCATCCTCACCCTCATTGTCTTGTAAGTGGGGTTCTTCTGAAAACTAGAGAGGGAAACACCGCATCAACTCAGCATGCGGGCAGCTAGGCTTGGGCGGGGTGGGTGTTTGGTGGGAAGGCGAAGGCTGCAGTGTAGCTCAGTGTTCTGTGCCATCCCAACTCTGCCCTTGAATTTTTCTAGAAGTTATTTAATATCTTGTCCCTTTTTGGGGTCTGTTTATGAAAAAAGGAACACCTGCTCTGCCCCCTCTTAAGAATTAACATGAAAACAAAAAGAAAAAAACTGGGTGTGAGAATGCTTAGGGAAATTACCGTGTGATTCTTTCTGAGGTTGTGACTGTCTTAAAGTGGGTTGGGTGTTATGGATATATGGGTTAGCATACTTTCATTTTCAAATTTTAAAATGATTTCTAACTTCTTGTGAAAAAGCGAAAGATCTGCCAAGACTGGACTCCTTTTCCTGCAGGAACAGTTGGTCTGCTGACGGCTGCTCCTCTTTAGAAGCCAAATTCTGATGGCTGAACTTGTCTGTCCTCACGTAGAGACACAACTCAACATCACAGACTAGTGGAGCCAGCCGATGCCAATTGTTGAGTGACCCCTGGATCTTACAGGTGGAAGTGAGAAGCCTTGCAGAGACAGGGATAGTTCCCATGCTGTAGAGTCTATTTATTGTAGAGGAGGCTGGAGCCTGGGTCTCCTAGCTCTTGGTCATGCTGTCCCTCCCAACACTGGTTTGCCTTTAGCCCCCTTACTTAAAATAGGAAGTTCTTCTGTCTTGCTCTTCCAAACTTTTAATTCCCTGGGGAGCTTGTGAGAAATGCAAACTCTCAGACCTTACCCTGACCTATAGCATCTGCATTTTAACAAAATCCCAGGAAGTCTGTACCACAGGGAAGTTTGAATAGCACTGTCCATATTCCCAAACTCTGGTTACACATTAGAATCATATACGTGAAAAAATACTGCTCAGGAGTTCCCTGGTGGCCTGGGGTATGGATTCTGGGCTTTCACTGCTGTGCCCAGGTTCAGTCCCAGGTGTGAGAACTGAAATCCCACAAGTCAAGCGATGCGGCCAATAAATAAATAGATAAAATAAGTTTAAAATACTATTAAGGACTTCCCTGGTGGTCCAGTGGTTGGGAATCTGCCTGCCAATTCAGGAGACACAGGTTTGATCCCTGGTCTGGGAAGATTCCAAATGCCTTGGGGCAACAAAGCCTGTGTGCCACAACTACTGAAATCCGTACTCTGCAACAAGAGAAGCCATTGCAATGAAAAGCTTGTGCACCGCAACTAGAGAGAAAGCCTTTGTGCAGCAACCAAGACCTAATGTAGTCAAAAATAAATAAACTTGTTGTTTGTTGTTGTTTAGTCCCTAAGTTGTGTCTGACTCTTTTGTGACCCCCAGGGACGGTAGCCTATCAGGCTTCTCTGTCCATGGGATTTCCCAGGCAAGAATACTGGAGTGGGTTGCAATTTCCTTCTCTAGGGGATTGTCTGGATCCAGGGATTGAACTCAGATCTCCTGCTTGCTTAGAAGATTCTTTACCAATGAGCCACCAGGGAAGCCCCCAAATAAATACATAATAATAAAAATACTGTTAAATGTTTTCACCACAGAAAAAGAAATAATAATCATGTGACATGAGGGAGTGTTAGCTAACACTATGGTGGTAATCATACTGCAATATATAGATGTGTCAAATCAACACCTTAATGTTATATGTCAATTCCATCTCAATTAAAAAAATTAAAGGAAAACTAGATTGGGTAAAGTTTGTATAACTATATGAATTAACTAAAACTCATTGAATTATACTCAAAATGAGTACATTTTGTAGTATGTCAACCATGCCTCAATAAAGCAATAAAAAGAAGGAAAGATACTGATGCCTGCCCTTGTGCTCAAAAAAGCTCAATTAATTGATCTGAGGAGGGGCCACGGCAGGAGTCTCTTCTCCACCTCTTAGGTGATTTATGTGTAGAATCCTGAGAACTATTGCTATAATGAAGTTAACCTCTAAGTCACTCAGATACAACTTTGCAGGAACACTGGCTGGGCCAACATCCATCTGTAAGCAAATAAATGAGTTCCTAAATGAGTGGCTACCCAGTTGAAATTAGGAGCCTGCAAACCTTGGAGAGGGTGTCTGCCATTCATTCTTTCCTGCAAAGCATTGGAGAGAGCATCTGCCATTCTTTCTTTTCTTCTCTTCCAGAATCATTACTTACCTTTACTGGCAGATCACAGAGGGAAGGAAGATTATGATAAGACTGCTCCATGAACAGATCATTAACGTAAGTCCCATTGGACCCCTTTGTTACCCTGCCCACCTTTAACATTCTATAATGAAATTTTTCAAACATCATCCAATATAGAAAATAGTAGAATGAACCTTCCCACCACCCCGCCCTGACCACCATCAACATTTGTGTACTCTTATGTCCTCTATACTGTCCCTTTGCTATAAATCTCTGGATTATTTTCAAGCAAATCCTAGCCTTTATATCATTGTATCTGTAGACTCTTCCATACACCTAAGAGATACACACTAAAAAAAATAACCACAGTACCAATCATCACACCTAAAAAAATTAATAATACCTTACTATCATCTTATAGTCAGTCAAAGGCCAAATTTCCCCAGTTGTCCAGTTAGTGTCTTTTTACAGCAAGATTACTCAAGTAAAAAGTCTGGAAAAGTGTCACATGTTGCATTTGGTTGATGTGTCTTTAATGTTTCTTTCAATCTCTAACTGTTCACACCTCCCTCTTCTCTTGCCACTTATTGTTGAAGAAACCGGGTCATTTGTCATGCAGCAATTCCCTCATTCTGGATATATCTGAGTTTCAACCCTGCAGTGGTGTTTAATAGTTTTTTGTTTTTTTTTTTCCTGTAAATGAATGGTGAAATTTAAAGACCTGATTAAGTCCAGATTAAATTTTTTAGTCAGAATAATTCATAGGTGATGCTTTAAGTCAATATTTTTAATGGTATTACCTCATAACATAAAATGTCTGATTGTTTCCTTTTTTGTATGTTAAGAATGATCAGTGGGTCCATGCTTGGTCAGCTAACCTATCCATAAAGCTTCCCAGTAGTCTTTCACCTAATAGATTTAGCAGCCTTTGATGAGTATAGTCCATAGGGTTGCAAAGAGTCAGACACGACTGAAGTGACTCAGCATGCATGCACGCCTTTTTATTCATTGTCCATTTATTTCATTAAGGATTGCAAAATAGTGGTACTCTAATTCTAGAATTTCTTCTGCATTTATTAGCTGGAATTCTTCTATAAAAGAAGAAATTTTACTCATCAACTGTTAGAGCACCTTCAAATACCTTCAGGAGAGGAAAGATGAGGTTAAATACATGACTCCCTTTATTTACCTGTTTTCAAAATGATGATTTGGTCCTTCAGTGTACTCGTTTGCTAGGGCTGCAAAGCAAAGTACCACAAATGTGGCAGCTTAAAACAGCAGAGATGTATTGCCTCACATTTCTGGAGGCCGGAAGTCCAAAACCAAGTTGTCAGCAGGGTTGTTTCCTTCCAAAGCTCAGAGCAAGAGTCTCCTCCCTACCTCATTTTTTCTGGTGGCTGCTGACTAACCTTTGTGTTTCTTGGCATAACTTCATAACTCCCATCTCTGCCTTCATCTTCACAGGCTCTTTTTCTCTCTTTGTCTGTTTCTCCTTGTTGCCTAAGGACTTCTCATTGAATTTAAGGTTCATCCTCATACACGATGATCTCATAAAAAAAAACAAAAAACCTTTAATTTAATTACATCTGCAAAGACTCTATTTCCAATAAAGTTATATTCACAGGTGGTGGGGTTTGAATAAGAATAACTTAAACATATCTGTTAAAAACGGAGACACTGTGCTTGCTCCGGCAGCACATATACTAAAAACAGAGACACTATTCAACTCACTAAACCTAGAACCTCCAAATGTGGCCAATGAGAAGTTATCATTATGAATTCGTAGATTTAAGTATATGTTGGCATCTTTCAATTGTAATCATTTGTTTATGCTTAAAATAGTCTCATCCTTTGCTAGAGGAAATCCTTTTGAACTAGCTCCTCAGTTCTTTTGACATGATCCCAGGAGTCTTTGGTTGCTTCCTTGTTCTCTGGAAAGATAAGATGGTCTGGTCTCATCTTGTTTGTTTCCTGTCCCAGAATAGGAATTAGGCATTTCTTCAAGGAGTCCTGATCAAATGGTATTTAGAGATCAAAGTCTGGACACAGAGAGATGGTCATTGCTACTGGGCTAGTTCCCTTTTCTTCTAAATATCAACATAACTGTGACATGAGCACTTATGTCTGAAAATATGAGGAAGCAGCAGGACACTATAGGAGTCTATCTGCTTGAATCTTTGGGGCTTCAGATCACTTGAGTTGGCACATTTTGTATTGTAAAGAAAGAACATTGGTTAGCTGTTGATGTTGGCCAGTCGCTAAGTTGTGTCCTACTCCTTGCAACCCCATGAACTGCAGCATACTAGGCTTCCCTGTCTTTCACTATCTCCTGAAGTTTGCTCAGATTCTTGTCTATTGACTCACTGATGCTATCTAACCATCTCATCCTCTGCTGCTCTCTTCTCCTATTGTCTTCAACCTTTCCCAGCATCAGGGTCTTTTCCAATGAGTTGGCTCTTCATATCAGGTGGCCAAAGTATTGGAGTTTAAACTTCAGCATCAGTCCTTCCAATGAATATTCAGGGTTGATTTTCCTTTAGGACTGGCTGGTTGGCCAGAAGACCTGTGGTCCAAGGAACTCTCAAGAGTCTTCTCCGGCAGTGCAATTTGAAAGCATCAATTCTTAGGGGCTCAGCCTTCTTCATGGTCCAACTCTCACATCCATACATGACTACTGGAAAAATCATAGCTTTGACTATATGGACCTTTGTTGGCAAAATGATGTCTCTGCTTTTTAATATGCTGTCTAAGTTTGTCATGGGGCTTCCCAGGTGGTTCTAGTAGTAAAGCACCTGCCTGCCAATGCAGGAGAGACAAAGAGATCAAGGTTCGATCCCTGGGTCAGGAAGATCCCCTGGAGGAGGGCATGGCAACCCACTCCAGTGATCTTGCCTGAAGAATCCCATGGACAGAGGAGCCTGGTGGGCTATGGTCCATAGGATCACATAGAGTCAGTCACAACTGAACCCGCACACACGCTAGATTTGTCATAGTTTTCCTTCCAAGGAGCAAGCGTCTTTTAATTTAATGGCTGCAGCCAACATCCACACTCATTTTGGAGCCCAAGAAAATGTAATCTGTCACTGTTTCCACTTTTTCACCTTCTATTTGCCATGAAGTGATGGGACCGGATGCCATGATTCTTAGTATTTTTGATGAGTTTGTTAGCTAAGCCCTTTTCCCACCTGTCCCCAGAAGCATTACCCATAGTTTTCTGATGCAACATTGAATGTTTGGGGCAAGTCTTATGAAGATTTCAGCGTGGGAGGTATTTGATGTTAAAGCTTTCTGTTGTAAGAGTAGTGTCAGGTAAACTCAGGACTTACTGGGATGACATCATTTCAGGAAGGCACCATAAACATCATGCAGACCTGCCTGCTTGGGAGTCTTGCCTGGAATATGGGCCACAAAGACCGGGATGCTGTCTCTAAAAGAACTCAAAGAGAGTGGGAATAGGCTCAGGAACAGTCCTTCTCAAAGTATGATATTCTATGTCAAAAACCCCTGGTCCTTTGTTAAAAATGCAAATTCTTATTACCCTTCCCTCCTCCAAGCAATAGTGGCAACAGATAACATTTTGTTGAGCACTTATTGATGCCTGGCATTGTGCTAAGTGATGAGCAAAGATTCTTATTTAATTTTTACTACTCACTCTATAGCACATTCATTTCTTTAACCTCTATTTTAAAATTAAGGAAATGGATGCTTATAGAGTGAAACAACCTGCCCAAAGTCACAGGGCTAGTAATAATGGGATTTGAATCAGGCAGCTCCAAAGTTTATGCTCTCAGCTACAGTGCAGCTTTGCCTCCTAAGTCAAAATTCTGTTGGGCAAAGCCTACGAGTTTGTAGCCTTGCAATCTCTCTGGGTAATTCTAATTCATACTAGAGTATGAAAACAGTTGCTACAGACCAGAGATTTTCAAACAAGTTGGCCACATCCAAGACAGCTGGGGAACTTGTTAAAAGTACCAATTACCATGGACCGCTCTTTCTTACGGAAGAATTTCAATTACTAAATGTAGAAGGAATGAGGGAAATAGAAGGTCATTATGAACCAAATACCACAGTAATAATTGTTGCAAGCAAGATCCACTGGTGGATGCTAAAATTAGTGGGTGGAAGTTTAGGAAGAAACAAGGGCATGGAAAGTGGGATTGACCTAGACTGGACAGACCATGAGTGGTGCTTGCTAGCCCACCTCAGCACTCTCTTATCTGTAATAGACTCACAGGAAAGTGATTTCCCCTCCTGGGGAAGGCATACCCCATGCGTTTGTTCTCTTTCCCAATTCAGGAATTATTTGTCAGGGTCTACTTCGTTAACACAGATAACTTTTTAAAAAATTTATATATTTATTTATTTCTGGCTGTGCCAGGTCTTCATTGATGTGTGGGATTTTCTTTAGTTGCAGCGAGCAGGGGCTATCCTCTTGCTTCTCATTGTGGTGGGTTCTCTTTTTGTGACTCCCAGTGAAAGGCTGTTGCTGAACCATGAAAGACTCTGGGATTCTTGGCCTCCGGAGGAGAATTCAATCCAGGGCCAGAGACAAGGCTTGATCACTCAGAGCTTTTGTGTGATAGAGTTTTATTAAAGTATAAAAGGGATAGAGAAAGCTTCTGACGTAGACATCAGAAGGAGGCAGAAAGAGTGCCCCCTCGCTAGTGTTAGCGATGGAGTTGTGTACTTTTTAATTACTTATTACAGTGAATCAAAAGAATGTCTGGAGGTTGTAAAGACCTTACTAGACCCACTCCCATAACTGATATTTTAAGAAAACAGGATTAGCCAGAAGGTTTTTTGCAGAGACTGTCCTCAAGCAGGATACATTATTGTTATATAATCCTAAGGAAATGTAGAGGAAAAAAAACATTTGTCCTTTATTCCTCCTTGAGAATTCCAGACCCCTCTCTCCTTGGGGACCGCTGGACTTCTTATCAACCTGCCTAGGAATTGACTCTCTCACCAGGCTCTGGAGCACAGGCCCAATAGTCATGGTGCATGGGCTTAGTTGCTCCGTGGCATGTGGGATATTCCCGGATCAAGGATCGAACCTGCATCTCCTGCATTGGCAGGTGGGTTCTTTATCACTGAGCCACCAGGGACGCCCTAACACAGATAGCTTTGACAAATGAAATATATTTGGTGTTCTTCAATGCAGAGCTATAAGCTTTGACATTCTCAGTGGAAGGACAGGGCAGACCCAGGCAATGCTGGGCACCCAGAGAGTGCTCCAGGGCAAAGGGCGTGCCACGAGGAGGGATGCTATAAACCATTTGTCCTGGGCCCTCTGACAATGGTGTGTAGGTTGCTTCTCGCAGCAGACTAGAGAAAGCTACTACTCAGCCTGCTAGGATAAAAGCTTTAGAGGAGAATATTACAGTTTAGGAAGGCTGTGGGGGTTAATTTGATTTTGCTGTGAGATATTTCTTCTTTCTTATCAATAGTAAACGAGGCAGCAGTCTCCAGCCTCCACAGGGTCCAGGACCCTGGGCTGTGCTGTTCCCCACGGACTGTAGCCCGCCAGGCTCCTCTGTCCACGTGGCTTCTCCAGTCAAGAATACTGGAGTGGGTTGCCGTGTCCTCCTCCAGGGGATCTTCCCAACCCAGGGATCGAACCCAGGTCTCCCGCATTGCAGGTGGATTCTTTACCAGCTGAGCCTCCAGGGAAGCCCAAGAACACTAGAGTGGGCAGCCTATCCCTGCTCCAGGGAATCTTCCGAACTCAGGAATCCAACTGGGGTCTCCTGCATTGCAGGCAGATTCTTTACCAACTGACTTCCCAGGGAAGTCCATCTAGGACCCTACCTGCCTAAAAATCAACCTTTCCACAATTTGCTTCTCAACCCCACCCCATCATTCATTCTCCGTATTTTTGTTTTTGTTTTCCTTCTTGGCAGGAGGGCAAAGACAAAATGTTCCTGATAGATAAGTTGATCAAACTGCAAGGTATGGAGAAGAGAGCAAACCCCACCTTATTTACGCTGGAAAGAAGAGATTTGGAGGTGAGGCTGCAGGCTGCCTTGGGATCCCTGTGACACAGATGTGCCCTCCTGTGAAAAGTGCAGCAGGAGCTAGAATCACATCTGGGCCCTTCACTTTCTGTGTTTTAACATTTCTTTCTTTTTATTTTAAAATATAGTATGCATTCACCATATTCTATGCCTGGCCATGTTCTAGGTAATGTAATATCATGGTAATATCATGGTAACACAGTAAGGCCCTTCCCTCCTGGAGCTTGCATACATCTTTCCATTACCCAGACATGCAGAAGTGTGTCCCACTGGGATGAAAAATGCCTTGAAATTTCACCCCACTAGGTTCATGCTTCAGTGTATATTCTTCCAGGTCTTTCCCCCAGGCATCTTAACATATCCATACATCTACTAACATTCTTGTTTATTTATTTATTACCAAAATGGGCTATATTTTACACATAACTTCCCCTCTCCCTGCCTAATACTGTATCTCAAATATTCTTTCAGTTTGTACATACTGGGACATTTGGGTTGTTCCCAGTTTTTTTTTTTAATACTAAAGACAATGTGTAATGAAACATTTTTGTTATAGTTCAAAAACTATATGTGAGTGTTTTATCTGCCTCAGGCATATGCATAATGTTAACAGATATTGCCATATCATGCTCTTAAAAAGGTTTCACAAATTTTATTCTTACCAAAAGGGTTTGAGAGATCCCTAGAACCCTGTTCTAGTACCAAAGCCTGCACTGACTTCACTGGTATCCTAGAAAATGTGGATAAACAGTAAACCCATGTTAATTCAAATGCTACTACTTTTAGAAGTTATGATCTTGTCCAAAGAGACTGCTATGTTGTTTATTATCTGTGCAAATTAATACCATCAGCACAATAAGGGTAAGGGACTTAGAGGCCCAGCTCAAAATCCTATCAAGGCAGGGACCATGACTGTAACTTTGCAGCTGCAGGCCCTAATATATTACCTGGTGGGTTGTAAATGTTCAGTAAATATCTGTGAAATGAAAGACTAAATGAATGGAATCACTGTCCATAAAAAATAAAACAGAACATGTTTGATATTTATGTGACTGAATCTTGACCTTAATCTGTCATCTCTTAATTTTAAAATGGTGGGGCTTGCAAGTCTTTTTTTTTTTTTTTTGCAAGTCTTATCACCTATGCAACAGGATCTGAGGTCTACACAATTTTCTAGTGATGAGATTTATTGTTTCCTTCTTTTTTAGCCATGGGGCCCTCTGCATGTCAGGCAACATGATGCTGCTCAAGGTGAGTACCCGACTGGCATTGAAGAAGGTCTGATTCATCCAGATGATAGATCTCAAGACAGAGGGTCAAAACTGCTCCTAGATCCAGTTATTCAGTTCTAAGAACTGGCCCAAACTGGCTTCAGCAAAAACTCGAGAATACTTCTTGCCTTAGGCATAGCCAGAAGCACAGACTTACAGGATGTCACAAGACCTGGTTTCTTTCTGTTCAGTTCTTCTCCATGTTATCTCCTTTCTCAAATGATCTCTTGATAATTACAAGACAACTTTAATTGCTTCTTGTATCTTCTCAGATTCAAGTCTAGTGGTCAGGAGACCCAGAATTCTCTTTATGTTTCATTTGATCTGATTGGGTGATGTACTCATCCATGAATCAGTTGCTGTGACCAAGAGACTGTGATGACTTAATTGGCCAGATCTGAGTCACAGGCCTCATCTTTAGATAGAGGTGGTACAACATAGAGGCCACAGGGACTGAGAGAATGGAGAAAGGTAGTTTTCCAAAGAAAACCTGTGACTGATGCCAGAAGGGGAATGAATATTGGGGAGAAAACAAACAAACAAATAAACCCACTCATCTTTTTGGAATAGCATTTCTGATACCTCCAATGGTGGGAATTCAAGGGGGAAAGTTGAAACTTAGGAGGAGGAAGCAGGGAGAGCCTGAGAAGCTGTGGGATCTTGAAAGCCACTTTGGTCTTTCCCGTGGAGATATGGGCCAGTGTGCATCTGTGCTAACATCTCTTCTCTTGTTTCAAACCCAGACCTGCGATTCAGGCGATCATTTCAAGAAGATAATCCAAAGGCCTGATAAATTATCGTGGTACCCAGACGCCAACCAAAGAAGGAAAGAAGATAAAGATGGAGCATCTTCCTCCATGCCACCTGGGCCTTTAGGAGCTTCCCAGATAGGAAATTCAAACCTTTAGCCAGAAGTGGAAATTGACTACAATGTAAATACTGAAGTAAAATTGGGCATTCCCTGTTGGGTTTTTTATACCTGAATCGCTGCCAGACAGAATATTTGAGATTTTCCAATAAAGATGGTTGTAGTATTTGAACTAGTTCACAAAAACCTGGGAAGAGTTATAGTTTATCTTTAAGAGCTATGTAATGAATTATTATTGGTCCTTAGAAATCTCTCCTCCCAGTACTCCCAGACCTGGTTTGGAGACTGGTGCTAAGACAAGTGGTCCAGCCTGAATAAAAATGTGATCCTCAATCAAGGATGTGAAGCCTCTGAATTGTGGAACCTGCATTTTTTCATGACTTAGAACTAAAATTAACCCCATGTTACCCCAAAGTGAAAGACAACCAGAGGTCTCATCTATGAACTTTGTTGTGTATTGAGTACATGAGTCTTTCAGATTGGACTGGGGTGGGGATGTGTGGACTGGGACTCTGCCCCTGTGAGGTTTTGTTTTTTTTTTTCCCCTGTGAGGTTTTATACACGATCATCAGAGTCTTAGATTGAACCAAATGAAATCAGTGGTGATGTATGGAATATATATGTGTATGTATATGTGTTATACATATGAATGCATATTCATTGGAAGGACTGATTCTGAAGCTGAAACTCCAAAGCTTTGGTAACCTGATGCAAAGAACTGACTCATTGGAAAAAACCCTGATGCTGGGAAAGATTGAAGGCAGGAGGAGATGGGGATGACAGAGGATGACACGGTTGGATGGCATCACTGACCTGATGGACATGAGTTTGAGCAAGCTCTGGGAGTTGGTGATGGACAGGGAAGGGTGTGCTGCAGTCCCTGGGGTGGCAAAGAGTTGGACACGACTGAACGACTGAACTGAACTGAATGAATGCATAAACATATGAAGTATTCTTTTGCATATTTGCCAAATGATTCACAAGCCATGTGACTTTACCTAAAACTGAAGGGTCCAGGAGAAAAGATCAATTACCAAATTACTCCAGAGGAGTGATCTCCTCCTGAGTGATCACTGTCATGAAATCCAGTTGGAAGTGAATTTAGAAAACATTTAAGATGAATTTGAAACAAAACATCCAGTGAGTGCTCAATCATTGGTTCACGTCATTGACTTATTTGTTCATGAAGTCATTCATCAGCTTAATTAAGCTCTTTTGGTATCATCTTTGCTAGTGGTTGCTGAAAGTGTTCATTCATTCATTACATTACACAAGGATGTGCCAAGGGGTGGTGAACAAGATGCTGCACAAGAAACAGTCTCCCCCCTCACGTGCTTATTGTTTGGCAGATCACTTTAGGCAGGAAGTTAATTAAACAATAATTATAGCAGGTGTCATGAAGGAGAAGCCCAGGGAATTATGGGAGACAACCTGTCCGTGGGGTCAGTGAAGGCAGTCTGTGGAATTGATATTTGAAGGGATTTTCCCTCTATGTGTTATCCTAATTTTGTGCCTCTTTGGCTTCTACAATGAAATGTGAACTCCCTCGGAAGCATCATTTTTGCTCACTTCCCATATGCTCAGGGCTTGTATCAGAACTGCTGCTCCACCCACCTCTTGTCTCCACTTCAGTGTGGCCCCACTTCTCCTGGAGGTACAAGCCCAGGAGTGATGTGTGCAGGTCTCACACATGGAGTTGAGTGTGCAACATCCTCACACCCATGGTCTCGAGATACATATGGGGGATACATTAGTTTGCTAGGGCTGCCATAACCTGTACCACAGACTGGAGGCTTCAACAACACACATTCATTTTTTCCACAATTCCAGAGGCTGGAAGCCTAAGATCAAGGTGTCCACAGTTTGGGTTTTCCTCTGAGGCCTCTCTCCTTGGCCTGTAGATGGCCGCCTTCTTGCTCTGTCCTCACATGGTCTTACCTCTGGGCACACACATATCCTGGTGTCCCTTTGGGTCCCAATTTCCTTTTCTTATAAGGACACCAGTCAGATGGGATGAGGACCCACCCTGATGGCTTCATTTTAACTAACTCACACGTTTAAAGGACTTCTCTCCAAATGCGGTTCATTCTGAGGCTGGAGGTTAGGTCTTCACATGTGAATTTTGTATCAACGCAGTTCAGCCCTCATGGGGCAACTCGCCCCTAGGCCAAGCAGGAATTCTCATCAGGCAGCTGGGCTGTCAATGCTGGCTGCGCTCAGGGTCACCCGGGGAGCTGGCTGTTCCGACAGCCGGGCCCAGGCCCTGTGCTAGACCAGCTCAGCCAGGCAACAGTGTGTGCTCTGCTAAGTCGCTCAGTCACATCTGACTCTGTGTGACCCTATGGGCTATAGCCTGCCAGGCTCCTCTGCCATAGGATTCTCCAGGCAAGAGTACTGGAGAGGGTTGTCATGCCCTCCTCCAGGGGATCATCCCCATTTTCCCCTTAAAGCTCTCCATATGGTGTCAGTGGGAAGCCAGGGCTGAGAACAACTGAGCTAGGATCTCGAATAGTTCATTCTGAACTTGATTGACCATAGAAGTCACCTGAGGCACACCTATTAAACATTTAAATAGTGAACTCAGAATATTGCATCAAATATTTCTGGGAACATTGCCCATCTTCCTCTTTCAAAACTTGTCTTAATTAGCTCAAAATGATCAAAGTAACATATGCTTTCCAAGAGTTACCTGAAAGCTGGATAATCCCTGAGGTTTTAAGTATTCAAAAAAGATCGTCTGTCTTGAATTTCTGCAGGTTCTGATCCTTCAAATGTCCACAGTGCATCACCCAATTCATTTTTTACAAGGCAATGAGATGACTTTGTGTGAAGTTCAGTTATACAGATTAAAAAAATCATGACTGACATGTTTTTATCATCTTTGAATTGAGGACAGGTGGTAAGAATTAAACTCATAAATAGGAATTGTCTCAATAGGTAGCACTTAATGGTACCTCCTTGAATTCCCAGTGTGAACTTTTTCATAGCATTTATGTATCTGATCGGGTCTTCCCTGGTGTCTCAGATGGTAAAGAATCTGTCTGCAATGCAGGAGATCCTGGTTTGATCCCTGGGTCAGGAAGATCCCCTGGAGTAGGAAATGGGAACTCACTCCAGTACTCTTGCCTGGAAAATCCCGTGGACAGAGGAGCCTGGTGAGCTACAGTCCATGGGGTCGCAAAGAGACACGATTGAGCAACTAACACACATACACGTCTGATCAGTGGTGAGATGGACCACTGGGAGGAGCTCCGGTGTGGAGCAGAGGGGGCCCTCTATTTCCCTCATGACTGCGCCTGCCTGATGCAGGTAACACCTTACACCTGTGTGGTGTTCGATCCATCCAGTGCTTTCCCCATTTCAATCACCCGGGGACCTTGTTATACAGCAGGTTCTAGGGAAGCCCCTGGTGGTCCCTAGGGACTCAGTCAGGCCTTGGCACTCTCACTGCAGGGCCCTAGGTGCTATCCTTGTTTGGAAAACTAAGATCCCACATGCCTTGCAGTGTCGCAAAAAAAAAAAAAGAAAATCAGATTCTAATCTGTGAGTTCAGGGATGAGGCCCAAGAGCCTGCATTTCTATCTAGTACTGTGGGTCTGAGGACTACGCCCTGAGCAGTATGGTTTTATGGCTCCTCCATATTTTAAAATGTTTTTATCTTCGTAACAACGGTATTATACTGTTAACATATTTCTCAAAACACATTAACATTTTTTTCCTCATTCAAATCTCTTAACATTATTGCTATAAGACAATTGGTACAAGTTTTATCATCTCCGTTTGACAGATGGAAACTTAGGTACACACAGGTTCAGTGATTTGTCTGATGTCTAATAGCAAGTTACTGGCAGAATTGAGCACATTGTGTTTTCTCTGGCCCAGTGGTCCTCAGACTTCAGCAAAGATCAGAACCAACTGGAGGGCTTGTTAAAACACAGATCGTGAGCCTGACCCAGAGGTTCAGATTCATTACCTCTGGAATGGGCTCTAAGAATTTGCATTTCTAGCAAGTTTCCCTTTATCGTGATGTTGAATAACTGTCTCGATGATATTGTGATTTATAAGAAATATATAAATATATATCAAATTTTATATCAATATATATATATAAATTTTGGTCATCTGAATGACCAAGTATACATATTGGTCATTCAGATGACCAAAATTTGTCTCATGTCCATATAGTTAAATGGTTTTTCTAGTAGTCTAGTCATGTATGGATGTGAGTTGGACCATAAAGAAGGCTGAGTACTAAAGGATAAAAGCATTTGAATTGTGGTGCTGGATAAGACTTTTGAGAGTCCCTTGGACAGCAAGGAGATCAAACCAGTCAATCCTAAAGGAAATCAACCCCAAATATTTATTGGAAGGACAGATGCTGAAGCTGAAACTCCAATACTTTGGTCACCTTATTTGAAGAGCTCATTGACAAGTTGCTCAGTCGTGTCCAACTCTTTGTGACCCCAAGGACTGTAGCCTACCAGGCTCCTCTGTCCATGGGATTTTCCAGGCAAGAGTACTGGAGTGGGTTGCCATTTCCTTCTCCAGGGGATCTTCCTGACCCAGGGATAGGAAACCCGGGTCTCCCGCATTGTAGGCAGACGCTTTACCGTCTGAGTCACGAGGGAAGAGCTCCCTCATTGGAAAAGACCCTGATGCTGGGAAAGATTGAGGGCAGGAGGAGAAAGGAACAACAGAGGATGAGATGGTTGGATGGCATCACTGACTCAATGGACACGAGTTTGAGCAAACTCTGGGAGATAGTGAAGGACAGGGAAGCCTGGTGTGCTGCAGTTCACAGGGTCACAAACAATCGGACATGACTTAGCGACTGAACAACAACATTTGGCCTTTGTCTACAGTTTCTGGCTTCAATCTCCTCAAACTCTTGGAATCTCCTGAGCATTGAGTAATAAAATATCTTTTTGCTCTGTGAATGAGGTGACTTTTGGAAAGCACCTAAGGTTAGGGGTCAGTTGTCAATGGAGCCAACCATATGATTAGAGAGTTGGAATTTTCACTCCTGACCCCCTTGATTTCTGGGGAGGGGAGAGGAGCTTGAGGTTGAATCAGTTGCACTGGCCAGTGATTTAGTCAAACATTGGGCTTCCCAGGTGGCTCAGTGGTAAAGAATCCGCCTGCAGTGCAGGAGACGCGGGTTTGACCCTGGGCTGGGAAGATCCCCTGGACAAGGTCATAGCAACCCATTCAGGTATGCTTGTCTGGAGAATCCCATGGACAGAGAAGCCTAATGGGTACAGTCCATGGGGTTGCAAAGAGTTAAAAACGATTAAGGCAACTGAGCATGCGCACATGCAACTATGTAATGAGCTTGTCTTAGAAACCCAAAAGGACAGCTTTTTGCCCTTCTTTTTGGAGAGCTTCCATGTGAGGGAAACAGAACACTCCTGTGTGCCCCCGTGCCTGGCCCCAAGCTCTGCAAGGACAGAAGCTCTTTTGTGGAGGACCTTGCTGGATGTAGCTCTTCATCTGTATCCTTTAATATCCTTCCATAATAAATCAGTGATCTAATGAGTAAGCAGGTTTTCCTAAGTCATGTGAACCATTCTAGCAAATTAATCAAACCCAAGGAGGGGATCCTGGGAAGGCCTCACTATAGCCAGTCAGTCAGAAGTGCAGGTAACAACCTATGGTTGCAACTGGTGTCTGAAGTGGAGGGTGGTCTTCTGGGACTGAGCCCTTTACCTGTGGAATCTGATTCTGTCTCTGGGTAGACTGTGTCAGAACTGAGTTGAATTCTGGAGGATTCTGCCTGTGACTGAAAACTGTTGCTGATGTGGGAAACCCTCCACACACATAACACATTGGAGTTGGGTCCAGAAACCGTTTTCAGTCTCAGAGGACAGCATTCTTTGGGAACCCTCTTCCCAGCTAACCATCCTCTTAACACCTGGTACCTGCTGTTAGCGTTTGAGAATGAAGTTAGATAAAGGAACACACGGGGTCATTAATCTTCAGTATTTTTGATCAAAGAAATCAAATAACTTTGACCCACAAGTGGGTCAGTGGTAAAGAATCCACCTGCCAATGCAGGAGATACAGGTTCGATCTGTGGGTCAGGAAGATCCCCTGGAGGGGGGCATGGCAGCCCATGGACAGAGGAGCCTGGAGGGCTACAGTCCATGGGGTTGCAAAAGAACCAGACATGACAACTTAGCGACTCAACAATACATCACTCTATGCTAAAAGCTTGAGTAAACTTCATTAACTCCCACCCTTCTTTGTCCTCAAAGCTGTGGTTGATTGTCCTATCGAAGCATTAGTCTCACTTTAGGAAACAAGGCTATTTAGAAATTCATGTCTAATAAAGAGTATTTATGACTTTGTGAAATTCTTGTCAAGATGACTGAAGACACTGATTTCCAAATAAGAAAATGAGAAGTTTAATGAAATAAGCAGTGTTTCTCAAGTCTTTTGAAGTAACCCTTCTATGTTATCTGTCTCCAGGATCCAAGGCAGTCCAATGAACAGCAGAGGATGTGATTTTTATCCCTGCTGATTTCCTTGGAAAGAATGCTATATTTTGATGGCTCATTGTTGACCCTGATGAATCATTACACTCCCAAATCTTTACTCTAGGTCTGTATCCAGTTTCCTCAAGGACGTTTCCACTTGGGACATTCCACAAACCATTCAACTTTTATTGTCTATTGTGATAGGCACTGTTGGAATGCTGGGAATATTTCTCATGATTGAGCTCTTGCTGAGGGCCAGACAGGATGATAAGCCTGGGTTTAGAGTGTGGGCTCTGGAATTGTATAATCTGAGCCTGAATCCTTTTCCTAGTACTGTTGCATGACTTTAAGCAAGTTACTTGACTTCCCTGGGTTTCTTCACTGCAAAAGGGGATTATAATGCTACCGACCTCATGGTGTTCTAGTAGACACACAGAAAGGATCTGAAAGTGTCTAGTAGATGGTAAGTCAATAAATCCTAGTCATCAGCACTTTATCTGCACTCTTTAATCATACCTGCTCCCTGGCACGCTACTAATACTGCCCTTATTTTAGAGATGAATTAAGACACTAGCTATATAACTTGCAGAGGTCATATACCCACTGACCAGGAATTCAAATTTAACTTTACCTGATGCCAAATCCTGTTGTTAACCCCTTTACTAAGCCTTCCAAACTTCTTTCTTCATCTGAATTCTCCATTCTTCAAGGCCCATGAGCACCTTAATTGGGCCTGGTTGAGTCAAATGCAATATGGATTTGGGATAAAGGTCAAGACAGGAAACTCTGGCTCTCAAAGGGTCTTCACCCCACAGAAGGGATGCTGTGAACTCTGTACTGCCCCAAGCTAATTCCTTCCCTGTCTGTTGCTGTGTGGTCTCTGCAGGTAGGCCAAAGGGGAAATTCAGCCTCTTATCACTCCAGTCGTAATGTGGCATGCAGCTCATGCACCTTAGATATATTCCAGTCATTGGATCTTTGTCATTTTAAAATTCAAGAAAATTCATTTGTAAACTTCCCAAGTGTGATTCACTGCCCTCCTGCCAACACCAACTATAGCAATAATCAGCCTGCTTCTCACCACCACCCAGCTGTGTGGGCTGATGGCCTTGCTGCTGCGTGTGTGAGGCTGGGGACCCATTAGGATTCAGGAGGGAAGTCATGACGAAGCTGTGGGCCTGTGATCAAGGCTGATGGAGCTGAACAGGGGGTGGGGGGGGAGGGAGGGAGAGAGAGAACTTTGCAATTTTTACTCAACTTCATTTTAAATATTGCTACTTAAGTTCACAATGTGATGCCTGGGAGCTCAGGTGGAAAAGTGCAGGCCTGGGAATCAAGGGCTCTATGTTACAAAGGTAGACAGAGTGAGTGGTTCTCTGAACTGACTGACCTGGATCTGAATAGCAATTACATCAAGGAATGTGAGATCCTGGGTAAGTGCCTCAGTTTTTTAACTTCACCGTGCCTCAATTTCCTTATCAGTAAAAAGAGGTTAATATCTCTTAAGATTTTTGTGAAGGCTAATTAAAATAATGCACATTAAACCACTAAAATTACCCATAAATAGTCAACAAGAAATTTTATCATGAGATCAGGCTCTATGTCACCAGCTGACATTTCTGGGACCATTCTCTTCCACAGATTTTACTGTTCTCATCTGTAAAATGAGGCTAAGCCTAGATGTTCCTGAAGTTTGTTCCAGTTCTGTCTGAACAACTGCTGTAGGGGAGCTTGAAAGGGTACAACTCTGCCCCCTAGTGGTTTGATGCTCTCATTTCTAGATGCCATCAACAATCCCTCAGACTGGTGTCAAGACTTCCCTACCATTTTCATTTTCTTCCCTATCATTTGGCTTCCCTTGGAGCTCAGACAGTAAAGAATTGGCCTGCAATGCAGGAGACCTGTGTTCGATTCCTGGGTTTGGAAGATTCCCTAGAGAAGGAAATGGCAACCCACTCCAGGCTTCTTGCCTGGAGAATCCCATGGACAGAAGAGCCTGGCAGACTACAGTCCATGGGGTTGCAAGAGTCTGACACGACTCAGCAACCGAACAACAATGTCTCATCAGCCTCCCTGGTCACTGGACTGACAAGAGCAGCTCCCCTAAATTTTCCAGGTCAGAATATGATGCCTGGTACACAGTTTTCCCTTAGTGCTCCTTTTAATGATTTTATTAGTATGGTCACAAGTTTGATGTCTACAGTACATTGATAATGTAGCTAGATACAAACATCTTAAATAAGTAAATTACATAAGTGTGTCAAGTTTTAAAAATGTCTACTCCGAGTGATCATGCATTTCCCATGCATTTGCATCTGCACCCCCAAATTACACAATACAATCTGTGCTTATCTTCACTGGGTCTTGAAGTGTGCCTCTTCTAAGTCAGGGCAGGAGTGTTGTGCCTTTTTGCAGGCCCAGACTTTGAAGGGCATCAATTTTGAACTCAGGCATTCCATGGAGCACGGTGGCTACACTGGGTTTTGCGGTTCAGGTGAAAACCCAGTTACGACTGACCGTTGCTTGTGTGAGCCACCTGACCCCTCAAGGGCTTGGCTTACTGATGTCCCTGCGTGAGGCCCACAGACAGTTTCTGTAAGTGTTTCCTCCCTGCGGGGGAGTCTAGAATCCAGGTGCGCAGTCTTCCAACATGCTGTCAGTGATATAGCTGGAGCCAAGATGAGACTCGTAATAACTTTTTTCATCAAAAGTATTAACAGTCCAACCAACAACCTGAATGCCTTTAGCTGACCACTTCTTCACGTAGTCCCTGGAGAAAGAGGAAAAATCCACCATTAGAATAATGCCAACTGTCCCAGAAATCTCTAATGGTCTCTGAGTATGATATTCACTGAGGACGAACAGCACCCAGGAGGAGCCTCTTAACCGGCCTCTGCACTGCAGCCAGACTGTTCCAAGCCCAGCATGAGCCTCCCCCACACTGCCGCAGCTTTAAATACTTCAGCCGCCTCCTAGAAACAATCCCTTGCTGCCACGTGCCCCTACTGGAGGCTGCAAGCAGTGGCCTAGCCCCACCTGTTTCTTTGGCCTCATCTTACGCCACATGCCCTTTTTCTTTTCTGTGCTGTATTCTTTCCTGTGTGTGAATGGATTTTTCATGCAATTCCATGCAAGAAACAGGCTCTTTCTTGCTACAACACTTTGGCATGTGTTT
This sequence comes from Dama dama, assembly GCF_033118175.1. NCBI lineage: Eukaryota > Metazoa > Chordata > Mammalia > Artiodactyla > Cervidae > Dama > Dama dama. Next base: position 18,294,993 of record NC_083690.1, read on the forward strand.
TCCCCTCTGACTTGGATCTCGACCCCTACCCTCCTCAATTCCCTTCAGATCTTAGCTTAGCTGTTTAGCTGTTACTTCCGTGGGGATGTTTTCCCTGACTCCTTTACTAGGAGAAATTAAACAGTACACATGCACTCTTCTCTCCTATACAGCATTTATCTTAGCTGTAATTTAATATTTATTGGATTGCTTTTTGATTAGCATCTCTCTCTTCCTCTTGACTATAAACTCCATGAGGGCAGGCCATGGCTTCCTTTTTTTCATCATGGCCATCATCAGCTTCTTAATACAGAACCTTGTAATACCATAGGCATACACCAAATATCTACTGAACTGAATGCACGCATGCCTGAAATAATATAAAACTTAAAAACTATAACCACCTGAAATACATAGCCATAAAATTGCCAAAACAGATTCAGAGAATGCTAACAGTTTAGGGAATGGAAAGTTTCTCAGAAGCAATGGAGTGGAGCCTGCAGGAAAGGTAGGAGAGATGAGGCCGGCGCCCACAAGACGTCTTCCCTGGATCCTGTGTTGGTTTTTAAAGGAAGCCAATCACAAGGAAATACAATTTCTCTGTTTCTGTTGTCACAGTTTGACACTATTTCTTTAAAATGCACTAAAAAACAAGAATAATTGATCGGTATCTTTTGGGGACAGTGAAATAGGCCTGAACTCTTCCCACCTAAGCAGCTAATGGCATTCTAAATTAATAAAGGCATGGCTGGCTCTGTGGGTGGGAAGCAATGCAGGTGTCCACTGTTAATCCTCCTTTTCCAAGAAGAACATCCAGGAAAGGTGTCAGGAGAAGATAAAATCTTCCAACTTACGGGGATATAAAATCCTTTTGTGCGAGGAAAGCTGAAACTCCACACAGGTACCACAAGATATTATGCATACTCCAATCAAGCAAAATGTCCAATGCCACAAACATGGACTGTTTCCAGAAAGTATCAAAGCGTGGTTTCCCATCTCCTGTGCGGCTAAGGCTCCAAGGTCTATGAATTAAAGCTGTTACTACATTCTGATCTGTTTGTCTCATCTGAAAAGAAATTTGGAAAAAGAAAGCCATAATCACATCTTAACTCTAATACCTCTCATTTGCTCTTTAGATTTAGCCAATGTACTCATTCTGAACGAGGAGGTCATAGGTGGTATGCTGCCCCCATGTCTACTAAATACTCTATCATACATCCTTTGAGAAAATAATGTGTTAGATGTAAACATACAGTATAAACAAGAACACTTCCTCCACAATCCTAAAAGAATTGCAATCCTATCTTTAAAATGAGAACATTATAATTTCAGGGTCAAATTTTAACAAAGTCATAAAGAGTAACTTTTAATTGGATATGGATTTAAATTATGGCTAGAGATAATTAGAATGCAATTAGGATGAACATGACCATTTCAAGATAGGCTGGTTAGCTTTTGATCCTTTTTAAAGAAAATGGCTAAAAAAAGGTGTGGGGGTGGGGAAATGGGCTGAGAGAAGTGAGAAGAGAGAAGTGGGGGCAGGATGAAGACAAAGCAATGGAGAGACGGGGATGCGGATGGGATCCTTTCAATCTGTGCTCTATGCTGCTCTGGAAAATGTATCACACATTTTAAAGGTCTGTGGTTAAGGAAGTTTGGGAAACGCTGATTCAAATGTCTAAAAGCCCCATTACACTATTCATCTCAATGACACTTTATATCTCAGTAGGCTCCACCCTTACTGTAAAATTTTAAATATATGGTATGTTGGCCATTGCTGAGGAACCAACTCATTGTTTTGGAAACTGGTGAACAAAACGCAAAATTAAGCATTTATTTGCAACTGAGTAGCTAAATCATAGATGAGAGTTCCTTTCTACAGAAGAATTCTACCTAGATAATGTGCTTTGTTGCTCAGCTGTGTCTGACTCTTTGCAACCCTATGGACTGTATGTAGCCCGCCAGGCTCCTCTGTCCATGGGGATTCTCCAGGCAAGAATACTGAAGTGGGTTACCATGCCCTCCTCCAGGGGATCTTCACAATCCAGGGATTGAACCCAGGTCTTCTGCATTGCAGGCACCACGAGGGAAGCCCATGAATACTGGAGTGGGTAGTCTATCCATTTTCCAGGGGATCTTCCCGACACAGGAATCAAACTGGGGTCTCTTGCATTGCAGGCAGATTCTTTACCAGCTGAGCTAACAGGGAAGCCCCTAATCTAGCTAATACATGAAGAATAAATGACAAACTTAAAATATTGATATTTTACAACTGCTAGTAAATTGCCACAACTGGACACTGGCATCAACAGCAGCTGCTGACAACACAAGTCAGTAAGACATTATGTACCTCCTGATGGAAAAAGACACTCACTTAAGAAATTACCTTGCCAAGAATAATTAAACCTAATCTGATTTATAGCTGTCACTACCAACTTATAGGAAATATACAGAGGAGACAATGTGTTCAATTGTATCATGGCATAATTAGCAAAATCCAGACTTTGGTAAATAAGCTTTACAAAACAGTTTGGTTTCTTCAATAAATATATCACAAGGTGAGGGGGACAAAATTTACAGGTTTTAAGATTTAAATTCTAACATGAAGTTCTTATTTGGGTCCTGATTCAAATGAATAATTTGTAAAAAAAAAACAAAAAAAAACAAAAAAACCCCAAACCAAAAACTATGATATTTGTGAGACAAATGAAAGTTTATACATTGGATATTTGATTGTCTTAAGGACTTCCTGTTAGGTTTTAGATGGGATAATGATATTGTGATTATGTTTTTTAAAGATACTTAATGCAATTTTTAAGGATGAAATGTCTGGAATCTGCTTCCAAATAACACTGGGGATAAATGGGATTATGGATGAAATAAGGATTATTGTTAAAGTTAGGAGGGCTGCTCTACTATCTACATATTTCAAATTAAGGCATATTTAAGACTTATTTTTTAAAAAGGTCTGTTCTGCTGTTACTTAGTAAGATGCAGAGATATATAATTCCTTCTGTTCTGAGAATGCTTACCAAAGTAATCTGAATGAGTTATAAACATAAAAGGAGGAGCTAAAAAGGAATCAAGGTACTTTAAAACGGGGTCCAAGTACCCTCCCCTTCCCAAATTTTTGTTAATTTAAAAGAGGGGTCTCTTTAATTGATTCAGTTCAGTTTAATAGGCATCTATCTTATGCTTATTTAGTCCATTGCTATTATCACCACCAACTAACATAATATTACAGACAACAAAAACCCAGAATTTTACCTTATAGATAACTTCTGGCAAGAAAGAGCAGACGATACTATTATTGTATAGTTTAGGAAATTCCATATATACTTTTTTTAGAGCATCAGTAGCCTGTAAAACAGAGAGATTCATGTATTTAAAATTTATTAAAATGCAGTCCCAGACAGTAACTACTGTATTATTAAGTACAACTCTATTAACTACATCAGAAGTGTACTAATATATGGGGATATTCAAAGGAGTACTGGAGGCACTTTAAACTCAAACCAGCAGATGAGTAAGCAGCGGGGGTGCTGCTGCTTTACTATTTTGCTGAGAGGCTCGCCTCCTTCTGTCATACTTTGGAAAAATACGGCAGACTACAGGCCAGTGGAGGCTGCAAGCAAAATTTTAAAGTCTTTTCCTTATATTCCAGTTTAGCCACTAGGAAAGGTCCTTTTATCCCTACAACTCTATCACTCTTTGCCTTTCCTAGCTCAAGCAGGAGTCAACCAGTCTGGGAAATAGAAAGGATAGATTTTCGTAGTCCAGAGAGAGAGGAAATGTCACCCATCACCAACATGGAGGGGGAAGCAATGGGACGGGGAGAAACTGGGGAGAGCTGGAAGTCTCCCAACTCTTCCCAGGAAGAGCAGAAGTTTCTTTTTGTAGCAATCCAGCTACTAAATGAAAAGAAATGACACAATTAAGATACTGGCATTGTGTAACCTTTATTGAATTAAGAGGTCTGGCCATGAAACAACAGTAGCAGCTAACAACAGAGGTGTCCAGATGTTAAGTGGACTGTAACACTGTTACATCATAATTCTTGAAATACCCCTAATTTTTGGAAAATCACATTTAACCTACAACCAAATATAAGCAATGAAATGCAATACAAAAAATAAGAAATTATTCATGTCATGCTTCCCTTCACTAATATCACAAAGTATGTGCTAGAAAGTTGAAGTCATTTTCAACCAACACGCACTGTGTGTGATGTTTCATCCAGATTCTTTATCGAATTCTCACAATGACCTTACACAGTCACTTCTTATGTTGTTCCCTCTTTGCCCACAAGGAAACCGAACCTGATCAAGGTTAACATCACACTGTAGTCAGTGACAGTTTAGTCATGTCCTCCAGCACCTGTGATCTTGCTCCTGTACTGCATCTCCAACTTGCTGCTGACACCTGTTTCTTTATATTCCCGCCTTGGTGAATTAGGTCACTATGTTCTATCCAAAGCTGCCCAAACCATCTGTGAATACCCAACCAGAAAGCTCAAATAGCAATACCTGGATTAAAAAGCAAAATTTCTCCTCCTCCATCACCCCTCCTTATTCTAAGAAAATAAGCAAGAAGGTCAGTACATTGTGGGTGAAACATATGGCCTCTCAGGGATTCCAAATGTGGGCCGTATCATCAATAAAACCTAAGGTGCCCATTGAAAATACATGTCCCCTCCCCCTCCCCAAAACAAACCATATTCCTTGAGCCCACGACTTGAGCCATTTTTAGGATTTAATCTCTGAATGGGGTGGCCTAGGAATTTGTATTTTCAATATGTATTCTTGGTGATTCTGATGCAGACTGACCGAAAAACCTAGATATAGAGAACCATCAGTTTACCAGAATAATAAATTAGCCAGAGCACCCTTCTCCTCTTTACTCAAAAATAGGAGTTTATTGTACTTAAGTTAGAGGTTCATATTTCCGGTTTTAACAATTGTTTTCAATTTTAAATAAAAATTTTTTTCAACACTTTTTATTTTTAATAAAAGTTTGTATCATTAGAACTCTCCAGGATTTCACAGGCAAGGAAATGGAGTGGGTTGCCATTTCCTTCTCCAGGGGATCTTCCTGACCCAGGGATCAAACCTGCATCTCCTGCATTGGCAGGTGGGTTCTTTACCTCTGAGCCACCTGGGAAGCCCCCAGCTGGTCATCAGTTCAGCTGAGTTGCTCAGTCGTGTCCGGCTCTTTGCGACCCCATGAATCGCAGCACACCAGGCCTCCCTGTCCATCACCAACTCCTGGAGTTTACTCCAACTCATGTCCATCGAGTCGGTGATGCCATCCAGCCATCTCATCCTCTGTCGTTCCCCTTCTCCTCCTGCCCCCAATCCCTCCCAGCATCAGGGTCTTTTCCAATGAGTCAACTCTTCGCATGAGGTGACCAGAGTATTGGAGTTTCAGCTTCAGCATCAGTCCTTCCAATGACCATAATTCTGACTGGGGGAAAATACCCCAGTTGTATAAATACAGAAAAATGTATTTGTACTTGAAAAGTTAAGAGAAAAAACATAATATGAACTGTATTTTCCCATTGATTTCCACTGCAATAATGTGTTTTTATGTATAAAAGTATATGTTCTAAAAGTTATGCAAAATCTTATTTGAAATGTAATACCATACTTTTAAAAAATTATAGTAGATAAAAGTATAACTATTCAAGTCATAGAATAAAAAAACTATATGTAAGGGGGACTTGTCTGGTGGTCCAGAGGTTAAGACTGCCTGTCAATGCAGGGGACATAGTCCACCATCTTCCCTGGTCCAGGAAGATCCCACAGGCTACTGAGCAACTAAGCCTGTGCACCTAGAACCTGAGCTCTGCAACAAGAGAAGCCACTGCAGTGAGAAGTCCGAGTATCGCAATGAAGAGTAGCCCCTGCTCGCTGCAACTAGAGAAAGCCTGAGCCTGTACACAGTAACGAAGACCCAGTACAGCCCATTAAAAAAAGAAAAAAAATACTATACATAAGGGACGTAAATCATACAAAAGGGGCAAATCTTTGTAGAAGGTAAATATCCTCTTAGCTATCAGAAGCTTTAAATACAGGAGCTTTCTTTAAATTCAGTCCACAGCTCTCTACCTAAGACTCATCAGCCAGATCCAACCAGTCTCGTGTTCAACTTCTGAAGTCCCGTTTATGAGGTTACTAGAGTGGTTTATTCAAGAAGTGCCTCTTTACTGTTTATTTAATATCTTTTGTGAATGTTTTATCCAAGTAAGAGAAACCTGACTCTTCTATTTCATGCTAGTTGTTGAATATTAGGAATTAAACAGTTCCATCAAAGTTTAAAAGGTTACAAGATTCCATACTTTACTGCTTCCTTGAAGATGTGGATTTTTGCTTTGTAAACTTTCATTACGCAAATATAATTTGTAAAAATAATTTAATAAGAAAATATACAATTAATTTTGAAATAGCCTAGCAAATAAAGAGGTATTTTCAAAAGAGAAGCCTATGGAATAAACCGTACCTTAGATGCATGGCCTTTGACATCAAAGAAGATTGTGAGGTTATGGTTTAGGCACTCTGCAACGGCTTCTCTTAGGGTAGGGATCTTTTCATTAGGGAAATCATTTCTACAAGAGAGGGGAAAGGAATAGTACAATGTGGGAAAAAAGAAAAGATAAAAATTAAATGAAACAGACATCTGACAAATGTCTCCCAACCAAAGGAAGAGTGTTTTCACCAACTTCCTTTCTCCAACCATCCCAAAGTCCAAGGACAATTTACTATATCTTCTTAAACCAAATTAAAGATATTCTAGGCCAAAGATCAGCAACAATAAAAATCATTAACTTTTTAGGCATTCACTGGATTTGTAATTAGTAACTTTAAGGGCAGAGTATATGCTATCTTTGGAGAACTCAGAGACTTAATTTTAAGATTGTGACTTCCCCAATAGAGTCTTACGTAGGAGAAATCCCTAGCAATACATATATATCTGTTAACTATATTGTTGTACATTTAAGTGCAACTTTAAAAAATAATTTTCTAATACATAAATTTTTTAAAAAGAAAAGGAAACTTAAGTGCCTGACACACCAGAAACCAGCTTTTCTCACATAATGAAATTTCAGTCTACATGATGTAACGTATGCTAATTCAACCACATTATTCCAGCGTTAAGATCTTGGTTTTAAAAAAGATAAGGATAACTTATATAAGCATTTCTGCTTTAAGTGTTGACTTTGAACTTTACATCTTAATAGCTACATCACTGTAATATGAACACCAGCCTTTCCCTCCCCTTTGGCAGAGCAATGGAGTAACTGTAATAGTAGAGAGCCATTTCAGCAGCCTTGACTCAGACTTTCAAATGTTATCAATATCCTTTCTAAAGTATGACTTCCTTTGGCTGACTATTTCTTTCAGTTCCAAGGAAAACAAAGTCCAAGTCATCTTGTGGGGAGGACTATAACTTAATCACTGGGTCAAATAAATTGATCAGCGAACTGATATAACATGAATTACAGTAAGAACACATTTTTCAGTATTACAAAGACAACAGGAGAGGGATTTAAATAGTCACATTACAAAGTATATTATTCAGTATACCAATACCAAGGTTTTTATATAGCTGTTAATGGTGGGATGGGCATGGGTTCTGTGGTCATACACGTTGAGAAACACTAAATTAAAGGTAAGAATTGATCGACAGGGATACACTGACAGATGTATCCTTAAGGGAAACATCTAAAGTATACAGTGTTTGATCTTATTTGATCATAGAACTGTTTTATTCTGGAACATCTTACAGAACTAGCTCTGACATACATACATACAATACACATATACAAATTTATGACAGTACAAAGTAATTGCCATGTTAGAGTACTGTCTTGAGAATAATTCTGAATCAAATCTGGCCTCAGTGGGAAAAGATGAAAAACATCTTATTTCTGTTGCCCTGGCATGTGCTTGTTACCTGGGAAACCTGTATACAGTAGAAAACAAAACAGAACAGAACAACTCTCCTGGAGCAGAATTAGAAGGTGAAAGATGCGTCTAGGCGACAACATACCACTTACCTTAATCTGTGATTTGCTGCAGCGTTAAGCTTCCTAATTTGTTCAAATGTCAAATCACACAGCCGACCAGTGCCATCAGTCGTCCTATCTACTGTGTTGTCGTGCATGATGACAGGAATCCCGTCAGAAGTAAACTCCAGGTCCAGTTCCACGCCTGCTGCTCCATTCTTAGCTGCCTTAACAAAAACACGGATGATTTTACTGTCAAGTGGCCACAGATGTCATTTTGCAATCTAAGCACTCAAGATGACCATCAGGGCTGGCTGAGCAGACTGTTTCTTTTACTGATTCTATTCCCTTCCTATACAAAATAGCAACCAAATCTGTTTCTTTTTTTCATGGATGTTAAAGGAAAACAACAGAATGGGAAAGACTAGAGATCTCTTCAAGAAAATTAGAGATACCAAGGGAATATTTCATGCAAAGATGGGCTCGATAAAGGACAGAATGGTATGGTCCTAACAGAAGCAAAAGATATTAAGAAAAGGTGGCAAGAATATACAGAACTGTACAAAAAAGATCTTCACGACCCAGATAATCACAATGGGGTGGTCACTCACCTAGAGCCAGACATCCTGGAATGTGAAGTCAAGTGGGCCTTAGAAAGCATCACTAATAACAAAGCTAGTGGAGGTGATGGAATTCCAGTTGAGCTATTTCATATCCTGAAAGATGATACTGTGAAAGTGCTGCACTCAATATGCGAGCAAATTTGGAAAACTCAACAGTGGCCACAGGACTGGAAAAGGTCAGTTTTCATTCCAATCCCAAAGAAAGGCAATGCCAAAGAATGCTCAAACTACCGCACAATTGCATTCATCTCACATGCTAGTAAAGTAATGCTCAAAATTCTCCAAGCCAGGCTTCAGCAATACGTGAACCATGAACTTCCAGATGTTCAAGCTGGATTAAGAAAAGGCAGAGGAACCAGAGATCAAATTACCAACATCCACTGGATCATAGAAAAAGCAAGAGAGTTCCAGAAAAATGTCTATTTCTGCTTTATTGACTATGCCAAAGCCTTTGACTGTGTGGATCACAATACACTGGAAAATTCTGAAAGAGATGGGAATACCAGACCACCTGACCTGCCTCTTGAGAAACCTATATGCAGGTCAGGAAGAAAGTTAGAACTGGACATGGAACAGACTGGTTCCAAATAGGAAAAGGAGTATGTCAAGGCTGTATATTGTCACCCTGCTTATTTAACTTATATATAGAGTACATCATGAGAAACGCCGGGCTGGAAGAAACAGGCTGGAATCAAGATTGCTGGGAGAAATATCAATAACCTCAGATATGCAGATGACACCGCCCTTATGGCAGAACGTGAAGAGGAACTAAATAGCCTCTTGATGAAAGTGAAAGAGGAGAGTGAAAAAGTTGGCTTAAAGCTCAACATTCAGAAAACTAAGATCATGGCATCTGGTCCCATCACTTCATGGCAAATAGATGGGGAAACAGTGGAAACAGTGTCAGACGTTATTTTTTTGGGCTCCAAAATCACTGCAGATGGTGATTGCAGCCATGAAATTAAATTAAATGCTTGCCCCTTGGGAGGAAAGTTATGACCAACCTAGATAGCATATTAAAAAGCAGAAACATTACTTTGCCAACAAAGGTCTGTCTAGTCAAGGCTATGGTTTTTCCAGTGGTCATGTATGGATGAGAGTTGGACTGTGAAGAAAGCTGAGCACCGAAGAATTGATGCTTTTCAACTGTGGTGTTGGCAAAGACTCTTGAGAGCCCCTTGGACTGCAAGGAGATCCAACCAGACCATCCTAAAGGAGCTCAGTCCTGGGTGTTCATTGGAAGGACTGATGCTGAAGCTGAAACTCCAATACTCTGGTCACCTCATGCAAAGAGCTGACTCATTGGAAAAGACCCTGATGCTGGGAGGGATTGGGGGCAGGAGGAGAAGGGGATGACAGAGGATGAGATGGCTGGATGGTATCACCGACTCGATGGACATGAGTTTGAGTAAACTCCGGGAGTTGGTGATTAACAGGGAGGCCTGGCGTGCTGTGATTCATGGGGTCGCAAAGAGTCGGACACGACTGAGCGACTCAACTGAACTGAACCTTACTTCAATTCAAGTAAGGTTAGGTGGCGCTAGTGGTAAAGAACCCGCCTGCCACGGCAGGAGACTTAAAAGACCAGTTCTCTGGGTCAGGAAGATCCCCTGTAGGAGGGCATGGCAACCCACTCCAGTATTCTTGGTTGAAGGCTCTCAAGGACAGAGAAGCCTGGCAGGCTACAGTCCATAGGGTCACAGAGTTGGACACGACTAAATGACTTAGTACGGCACAGCACAAGGTTAAAAATGCCAATGTAAGTAATTCCATAAAAACTTTGACTTCCCCACTTTTCTCATACTCAAGACTGGCAAATGGGGAGACTTTTGGAATTTGTTTTCTCTGGTTGCTTTAAATATATGGGCCATTAATGGCTTACAAATACTTAGTCAAATTTCACTGTTTACCCACACTCTTTGGTATAGACTCTCTGATGATCCCTCTGTGTTTGTTGATTAGTCGGCTTCTGCAATAACTGGATGAGTCAGGTTTCTGTTGGTTTAACTCCATCCTCTAGAGCAGAAACACCAAGCTGCCTCAAGGAGACACTACATTTGTTAATGTGAGCAGCACTGGCTGTTGGCCAACAAGCTGGTGAGCCCAATAAGGCACAGAAGGATTTATCTAAAAATAGAACATGAACATAAAGTTTGAAGGGCCACGCTCCTTTGAGACACACTGTCCAACATTTGCTTCCTTAGCTTGAGACAATGAAGATATGAAATGTCCATTATGATAAAGACCTTAAACTTAAAATAAATTTTTGTAATTATGCAAAAACATGAAATAATTTTTTTTAATTAGGCAAAAAAGACTTAATGGATATTAACATTTTGCCATATTTGCTTCAACCTCTTGCTGCCCTAAAACAATAATATGTATTATTTCAGTCATTATTCTAACTGTTTTTAATATTAACTCATTTGATCATCACAACCCTTTAGGAGGTACTATTAATATGTTATTTAACTTATACACAGAGTACATCATGTGCAGTGCTGGGTTGGATGAAGCACAAACAGGAATCAAGATTGCCGGGAGAAATGTCAATAACCTCAGATATGCAGTGGAGAAGGCAATGGCACCCCACTCCAGTACTCTTGCCTGGAAAATTCCATGGACGGAGGAGACTGGTAGGCTGCAGTCCATGGGGTCGCTAAGAGTCAGACACAACTGAGCGACTTCACTTTCATTTTTCACTTTCGTGCATTGGAGAAGGAAATGGCAACCCACTCCAGTATTCTTGCCTGGAGAATCCCAGGGACAGGGGAGCCTGGTGGGCTGCCATCTATGGGGTCGCACAGAGTTGGACGCGACTGAAGTGACTTAGCAGCAGTAGCAGATATGCAGACGACACCACCCTTATGGCGTTAACTGAAGAGGAACTAAAGAACCTCTTCATGAAAGTGAAAGAGGAGAGTGAAAAAGCTGGCTTAAAACTCAACATTGAAGAAATTAAGATCATGGCATCCAGTCCCATCACTTCATGGCAAATAGATGGGGACACAATGGAAACAGTGACAGACTTTATTTTCTTGGGCTTCAAAATCACTGCAGATGGTTACTGCAGCCATGAGATTAAAAGATGCTTGCTCCCTGGAAGAAAAGCTATGACGAACATAGATACCATATTAAAAAGCAGAGACATTATTATGCTGACAAAGGTCTGTATAGTCAAAGCTATGGTTTTTCCAGTAGTCATGTATGGATATGAGAGTTGGACCATTAAGAAAGCTAAGCGCTGAAAAAGTGATGCTTTTGAACTGTGGTGTTGGAGAAGACTCTTGAGAGTCCCTTGGACTGCAAGGAGATCCAACCAGTCCATCCTAAAGGAGATCAACCCTGAATATTCACTGGAAGGATTGATGCTGAAGCTGAAACTCCAATACTTTAGCCACCTGATGCAAAGAACTGACTCACTGGAAAAGACTCTGATGCTGGGAAAGATTGAAGGCAGGAGGAGAAGGGGACAATAGAGGATTAGATGGTTGGAGAGCATCACTGACTTGGTGGACATGAGTTTGCGCAAGCTCTGGGAATTGCTGATGGACAAGGAAGTCTGGCATGCTGCAATCCGTGGGGTTGCAAAGAGTTGGACATGACTGAGCAACTGAACTGATTAACAGGCTCATTTTCAGATGAGGAAAACTGACAGAGATTAAGAAACTTGTTCTGGGTTACACAAACAAGGATGTGGTACAGGCTGCACTTTCTTTCTTTTAAAAAAATATTTATTTATTTGACTCCACCAGGTCTTAGGTGTGACACGTGGTATCTTCATCTTCACTGTGGCAATGTTAACTCTTAGCTGTGAGGCATGTGGGATCTAGTTTCCTGACCAAGGATCGAACCTGAGCCCCCTGAATTGGGAGCATGGAGTCTTAACCACTGGACTACCACCGAAGTCCTGAGGCTACACTCTTAACCACATGACCTTACTATCACATACAGATACAGCTAGATACAGCTAATCCCTACCCTTTTCTTCTCCAAAGGTAACTGCCATGTGGATGTGCATTATTTCCATATCAACCCCTTATAGGTCTTTATATATTTACTACACACTTAAGTATCAATAAAAATATATGACACTGCAGTAGTGCATAGTAGACATTCAATAAATATTCACTATTGTTATTATGCTCTTTTTAATGACTTTAATTGTAGTACAGTCAAATTTATTATGTCCTTTATAGGTGGAGATTTGTCTATTTTACTTAAATCCTTTCTTAACCTCACTTATAAAGATAAATAACTATTTCTTTTTAGCTTCAAAGGTTGATTTTCACATATATTACTAAGATTTCCCACTCTAAAAATTCTAATCCCAACACTAACTGGCTATGTCATCTAATTACTTATATTACTCTGGACTGTTTCATCATTTTTATGATGATGCTTTTCAAAGGATCTTAAGAGTTGTTGTGAGAATTTAGAAATAATGCATGTAAATAACCAAGCTTGGTGCCTGGCTCAGAGACAGCACTCAATATAAGCTATTATGACTAGAAAAACACTTATGCCTTAGCGAAAAAGTCATTATTTAAGATGTAATGCTTACATCTACACTAATTAAAGGTACATCTTTTTATAAAAGTAAAAGTGTACCTTTTCTAAGTTAAAAATAATAATTATGCACTGGTAAAGCAACACTGTTTATATATTTTATAACATAAAACAAGATCACTTTTTCCAGTATTCACAGTGCAGCTCTCTCACTGTAACACAAATGTTAACCTCATTCTCTAAGGCTAGTAACTAGGTTCAATTATACTTTTATTCATTACGGCCATCTTTATTTGGGTACCACACAAAAAATAATAATGGTGGGAGAATAGGACAGTGTAGGATAGTAATAGATAAATAACCATATAATACAAATTCTTGTATTTTAGCAACAACAATTAGCAATAGAATAGTATAGCACAGTATAGTAATAGAAATCAGATCAATGTTGCCTTAGGGCAGAGGCAGTAGAGGGTGACTCCAAAGAGAACACATAGGAACATTCTAGGGTGACGGAAATGAAGTGGTGGCTAGCCAGGTATATGTTTATCAAAACTCATCAAAGTGTATACGGAAATATACCTTTAACTGTATGTAAATTATACTTCGACAAAACTGATTTTAAAGTATCTGCTTTAATAAAGTCATTGTATCTATTTATTGACCACGCTGTGCGGCTTGTGGGAGCTTAGTTCTCCAACCTCCTGCGTCGGAAGCCTGGAGTCTTAACCACTGGACTGTCTGGGAAGTTCCAAAGTCATTGTATTCATATGGCTTTTGAGATTCTATTCACATACCACAAAATTAATCCATTTGAAGTATACAATTCAATTTTTTTAAAGCGCATTTGCAATTGTGCATTCATCACCACAATGAATTTCCAAACTTCTTCATCACCCCCCTAAAAAAATCCCATACCCATTAGCAGTCAGTCCCTACTTCCCTCTCTGACCCTCCCAGTCCCTGGCAACTACTAATCTGCTTCTCTTTCTGTGGCTTCGCCTATTCTAGACATTTTCTAAAAACAGAATTATATAATATGCAATCTTCTGTGACTAGGTTCTTTTACTTAGCATACTGTTTTCAAGGTTCATTCATGTTATGCATGTATGAGGACTTCATTCCTTTTCCCTGCTAAATAATATCCCAGTGTGGATATAGCACATTTTATTTACCCTTTCATCAGCGGATGGACAGTTCTGTTGTTTCCATTTTTTTGCTATTATGAGTAATGCTGTGGGGTTGCAAAGAGTTGGACATGACTGAGCGACTGAACTGATTAACAGGCTCATTTTCAGATGAGGAAAACTAACAGAGATTAAGAAACTTGTTCTGGGTTACACAAACAAGGATGTGGTACAGGCTGCACTTTCTTTCTTCTAAAAAAATATTTATTTATTTGACTCCACCAGGTCTTAGGTGTGACACGTGGTATCTTCATCTTCACTGTGGCAATGTTAACTCTGTTTTTGGGGAACATTCTTGTATGATGCACATTTTTACACGGTGCATGTTTTCAATTCCTTTGAATACATAACTAGGAGTGGAACCGCTGGTTCATATGGTAATTCTAAACTTAACCTTTTGAGGAACTGCCAGACTAGTTTCCCATCATGTGTATGAAGGTTCCAATTTCTCCATAATCTTGTCAATACTACTTCTTGTCTTTTTGCTTATACCTGTCCTAGTGGGTATGACAGGGAAAGGTATACCCAACTAAATGCAGAGTTCCAGAGAATTGCAAGGAGAGACAAGAAGGCATTCTTCCATGAACAATGCAAAGAAATACAGGAAAACAACAGAAGGGGAAAGACCAGAGATTTCTTCAAGAAAACTGGAAAAATCAAAGGAATGTTTCATCCAAAGATGGGCACAATAAAGGACGGAAACAGTAAAGACCTAATAGAAGCAGAAGAGATCAAGAAGAAATGGAAAGAATACACAGAACTATACAAAAAAGATCGAATGACCCAGACAACCACGATGGTGTGGTCACTCACCCAGAGCCAGACATCCTAGCACATGAAGTCAAATGGGCCTGAGGAAGCACTGCTGCCAATAAAGCTCGTGGAGGTGATGGGATTCCAGCAGAGCTATTTAAAATCCTAAAAGATGGGAGCGGCAGCTGCGCAGCCCTGAGCGACTTTAAGATGTCACGGCACCCCCAGGCCCGGAGCTCCAGTTCCACCACATCTTTGGCAAACCAGCCAGCAAGAACTGCTACGCTTCTGTGCCCATCACCCACAGAGTCCCAGACAATCATTTCTGTGCTGTGAACCCCCACTTCATCGCAGTCATGACTGAGTGTACTGGTGGGGGTGCCTTCCTCGTCATCCCCTTGCACCGGACAGGAAAGCTGGACCCCTACTACCTGAAGGTCTGCGGGCACAGAGGGAATGTTTTAGATGTCAAATGGAACCCTTTCAATGATTGTGAGCTTGCCTCCTGTTCTGAAGATGCCATGATTAAAATCTGGGACATCCCCAAGCAGCTGCTGACCAAGAACCTCACAGCCTTCAGGAAGGAGCTGGTGGGCCACGCCCGCAGAGTGGGCCTGGTGGAGTGGCACCCCACGGCTGCCAACATCCTCTTCTGCTCCGGCTACGACTACAAGGTGATGATCTGGAACCTGGATTCAAAGGAGTCTGTAATCATGAGCCCGTGAAGACAATTAATTGTCACCAAGACGTGATCCTCTCCACGTCCTTCAACACTAACGGCAGCCTGCTGGCCAGTGCCTGTAAAGACTGCAAGATTCGGGTTCTGGACTCCCGAGCAGGGACCATCCTTCAGGAAGCCAATAGAAAGGCACCGGGCCAACAAAGCGCTGTTTCTGGGGAACCTGCAGAAGCTGCTGCCCACAGGCACATCCCGAGGGAGCAACCAGCAGATGGCCCTAGGGGACTAGGACGGCCTCTGTGACAGGTGGACCTAGATGGCCCCTCGGGCGCGCTGCTTCCCTCCTATGATGCGGACACCAACATGCTCTCCGTGGTGGGGAAGGGAGACAGGAACATCCACTGCTATGAGATCAGTGCCAACAAACTGCGCCTGAACCACCCGATGGAACACCGCTCCTATAATCCACAGCGGGGGGTCGGGGTTATGCCAAAGAGAGGTCTCAATGTGTCCTCCTGAGAGATCTTCCGTTTCTACAAGCTGATCACATCCAAAAGCCTCATCGCGCCCAGATCCATGATTGTACCCCAGCAGTCAGGATCCTACCAAGAGGACATCTACCTGCCCATGGCCAGTGCCCAGCCCCCTCTGACAGCCCAGGTGCCAAGCCACGGAGCCTGCAGCCTCTGCCCTCAGAGAGACCCCTCTCCGTTCCCACGGTCCCACCTCGTCTCTTCAACCAGACAGAAAGGCTGGTTGCAGAGGATGGCCGGAGGCCCTTCTCCCTGCTAGAGGAGAAGGCGCCAAGGTGGGCGGCAGAACACAGACTGGAGAAGAAAACCTGGCTCACAGATTGCTCTGACATCTTTGAATGCCCCCCACCAAAGGCAGAGAAAGAGCTGCTGCAGACGTTCTACTGGCTTCAAGATGAGACCCAAAGGCTCTGGAAGCTGGTGACACAGGATAAGGTCCAGGCCGAACAGCTGGAACTGGAGATCAGACACTTGTGGATGAGCTCACAGAGGCTCTGAGCAGAGTCCTCTGCCCTCCTCACCCGCAGGGGCACCTGTCGGCTCCATGGGGAGGTCCAGAACCAAACCACAGGTCCTCTGAGAACACCCAGTTTCTATATATATATTTTTTTTACTAGAAATGAAACTCTTGGTCACTGAAAGATTCCAGTGGGATCTGCTGCCGATTTTCCATTTGCCTTCTTGAAACAATGGTGTCTGAACTGACTCTTTTTAGATGATACTTCGGCTGACTTGTTTTGAACGGTCCACGATAATTTCTCAAGGAAAACAGTACTGTAGAAAGTTAGAGCTGGAAGGACCTAGGAGGTGAAGCTGCCTCTGGTTTTCAAGCTGTGGTTCACAGCAAGGCGGGGTGGGGAAGGTTAAGCCAGGAGGGCCGTTTTGTAATATTGGCTTCTATGGAATACATAATTCTGCTACTAAAAATTGGAAGTTTGCAAAGCAAATAATAAAAAATCCTAAAAGATGATGCTATTAAAGTGCTGCACTCAATATGTCAGCAAATTTGGAAAACCCAGTAGTGGCCATAGGTCAGTTTTCAATAAAATTCCAAAGAAAGGCAATGCCAAAGAATGTTCAAATTACCCTACAATTGCACTCATTTCACATGTTAGCAAGATTATGCTCAAAATCCTTCAAGCTGGGCTTCAGCAATATGTGAACAGAGAACTTCCAGATATATACCCTGGATTTAGAAAACGCAGAGGAACCAGAGGTCAAGTTGCCGACATCCGCTGGGTCATAGAAAAAGCAAGGGAATTCCAAAAACACATCTACTTCTGCTTCATTGACTACACTCAAGCCTTTGACTATGTGGACCACAACAAACTGGAAAATTCTTGAAGAGACGGGAATACCAGACCACCTTACCTGCCCCCTGAGAAATCTTTATGCAGGTCAGGAAGCAACAGTTAGAACTGGACATGGAACAACAGACTGGTTCCAAATAGGAAAAGGAGTATGTCAAGGCTGTATATTGTCACCCTGCTTATTTAACTTATATGCAGAGTACATCATGAGAAATGCTGGGCTGGATGAAGCACAAGCTGGAATCAAGATTGCTGGGAGAAATATTAATAACCTTGGATATGCAGATGACACCACCCTAATGGCAGAAAGCAAAGAGGAACTAAAGAGCTTCTTGATGAAAGTGAAGGGGGAGAGTGAAAAATCCGGCTTAAAACTCAGTATTAAAAACACTAAGATCATGGCATCTGGTCCCATCATTTCATGACAAATAGAAGGGGAAAAGGTGGAATCAGTAACACATTTCCTCTTCTTGAGCTCTAAAATCACTGCGGATGGTGACTGCAGACAGGAAGTTAGAAGACGATTGCTTCTTGGCAAGAAAGCTATGACAGACCCAGACAGTGTGTTAAAAAGCAAAGACATCACTTTGCCAACAAAGGTCCGTATAGTCAAGGCTATGGTCTTTCCAGTAGTCATGTACGGATGCGAGAGCTGGGTCATAAAGAAGGCAGAGAACCGAAGAATTGATGCTTTCAAACTGTGGTGTTGGAGAAGACACTTGAGAGTCCCTTGGACAGCAAGGAGATCAAACCAGTTGATCTTAAAGGAAATCAACCCTGAATACTCACTAAAGGAGATACTGAAGCTGAAACTCCAGTATTTTGGTCATCGGATGCAAACAGCTGACTCACTGAAAAAGACCCTGATGCTGGCAAAGATCGAAGGCAGAAGGAAAAAAGGGCAACAGAGGATGAGATGCTTGGATGGCATCACCGATTCAATGGCCATCAACTTGGGCAAACTCCAGATGGTGAGGGACAGAGAGGCCTGGTGTGCTGCAGTCCATAGGGTCACAAAGAGTTGGACATGACTTGGCGACTGAACGACAACAACAAAGGGAGTGTGAAGTAGTATTTCACTGTGGTTTTGATTTGCATTTTTCTGATGGCTGATGGTGACGATTATCTTTTCTGATGGGCTACTTGTACACCACAATTCTTCCAACAAACGTCAATATTTATCGAGTGCCTGCTATGTATCAGTCACTGTTCTAAGTAGTGAAGAGACTGGTAAGCAATGAAGAAAAGGAACATGGATCTTACATTTTAGTGGGGTGAAAGAGATTATGAACATGTTACATGTACAATGGTAGTGATAAAAGTTTGAAAAAGAAAATGGAGGGTAATGTGAAAGTTAAGGCAGGTAGCAGACAAGCCAATCAGGGAAGGGCTGTTTAAGAATATGGTATCTGAGAACAAGACAGAAAGCCCAGAGATACACCCACACACCTACAGACATCTTATTTTTTGAGAAAGGAGGCGAGAACATACAATGGGGCAGAGACAATCTCTTCAGTAAGTGGTGCTGGGAAAACTAGACAGCTACATGCAAAAGAATGAAACCAGATAAATCAAAATGGATTAAAGACCTAAAGGTATGATTAGAAACCATAAAACTCACAGGCAAAAGATCCCATGACATAAATAACAGCACTATCTTCTATGACCCACCTTCTACAGTAATGGAAATAAAAACAAAAATAAACAGGTTAAACTTAAAAGCTTTTACACAGCAAAGGGAACTATAAACAAGGTGAAAAGACAATCCTCAGAATGAGAAAAAAATAATAGCAAATGAAACAACTGACAAAGGATTAATTTCCAAAATAGACAAGCAGCTCATGCAACTCAATATCGAAAAACAAACAACCCAATCAAAAATGGGCAAAGGACCTAAACAGACATTTCTCCAGAGAAGACGTACTGCTGGCAATTAAACACATGAAAAGATGCTGAACATCACTCATTATTAGAGAAATGCAAATCAAAAGTACAATGAGATATCACCTCCCATTGGTCAGGGACGGCCATCATCAAAAAAATCTACAAACAATAAATGCTGGAGGGGGTGTGGAGATAAGGCAACTCTCTTGCACTATTGGTGGGAAATGTAAACTGATACAGCCAAAATGGAAGACAGTATGGAGATTCCATAAAAAACTAGGAATAAAGCTACTATACGATCCAATAATCCCACTACTGGGCCTATACCCTGAGAAAACCATAACTGAAAAAAAAAACACATGTACCCCAAAGTTCACTGCAGTACTATTTACTAGGAGTACTAGGACACAGGAGCAACCTAGATGTCCTCTGACAGATGAGTGGATAAAGCAGCTGTGGTAGATATATACAATGGACTACTACTCAGCCATAAAAGCAAAGATCTGAGTCAGTGCTAATGAGATGGATGAACCTAAAGCCTATTTTACAGGATGAATCTGCTATAGAAACTGTGGTGGTAGAAAGAGACGAGCGGCACTTGGAGATGCAGAACAGCAGGGTTTATTCAGCACCAGTGCGGGCTCAGCGGAGTCACCTCCAGCCTCCCCCACCCACCCTGCTCTCCCCAACCCCGGGCTCCGCCCCAGGCAGAAGCAATGGGCAAAGCAAGATTACAGGCGCAGAGGTGGTGAGCAAAAGCTGTTTAAGCAAGATAACAGGCAGAAGGCAGAAAGTTGTTATTCTCGATGGGGGTTGGTATTCCAGTTGAGGGTTCCCACCTCAAACCAAGTCAGAAAGAGAAAAGCAAATATCATACATTAATACATGTATGTGGAAACTAGAAAAATCGTACAGATGAACCTATTTGCAGGGCAGCAATGGAGACGCAGACATAGAGAAGAGACTTATGGATACTCTGGGTGGTGGGGGGAAGGAAGAGGGTGGGATGAATGGAGAGAGTAGCATGGAAATATATACACTACCACATGTAAAATAGATAGCCAACGGGAATTTGCTATATGACTCAGGGAACTCCAACCAGGGCTGTGTGACAACCTAGAGGGGTGGGATAGGATGGGATGGGAGGTGGAAGGGATGTTCAACAGGGAGGGGACATGTGTATACCTACGGTTGATTCATGTTGATGTATGGCAGAAACTCACACAATATTGTAAAGCAATTATCCTTCAATTAAAAATAGATAAATTAAGAAAAAAAAGAATATGACATCTGAGCTGAGACTTTAGTGATAAAAGGGAGTCAACAAAACAAAGATCCAGGAGAAAAGTTTTCTAAGTAAAAGAAATAGCCAGTGTGATACAAACGCCACAAACTAGAAAGAAGCCATAAAGTACCGACTGCCTACAGGGATCTATTCCTTTTCTTCTTCCTTGCTGGTAGAGAACTCCTTTTGCCTGTGTTCAGTTCTCTCCTGTGCTGTAAGCGGACTATTACCAATCCCTCCTCGGGTGTGTGCGTGCATGTGGGAGACAGAAAGACTGACAGAGAGTGACTGACTTCTGAAAAGACTTATGGAAGAGGGACTGGAGTCTTTTCTTGAGGTCAGATGCTGATACATAAGAATATGAGGCCTGGGGTTGCAATGGTCACCTGGCAACTATCAATACAATGAGGGCTATCAATATAGTACAAATATGCTACAGGTGGCAGAGCAGACAGAGCTAGAAACCGAGTCCTCCACAATCACAAATCGCACAGCTAAATAAACCATCCGAGAAGTTACCTCTCCCAGACGTACCTCTTATGGAATAAAGTCCGCTTATTGTTTGAAATATTTGAAGTTAGATTTTCTATTGCATGAAGCTAAAAGCATCATCAATAAACACCCAAGGTAGTTTAACCAAAGAGAGCAGGGGCTTTGAGAAAGGTCCCAAATAGAAAGTTATTTTGATTTTACCTAAGTGCAATAGAAAAACAACTGGAGGGTTTTCAAAATTGGCAGGATTTAATCTGAATTATACTTTTAAAGCTGCACTCTGGTCCCTCTGTGGAGAGTGAACTGCAGGTTTAATTTCATGCTTCAGTCACTGGTTGTAATTGTGAATCTTTCTGGAATGCATTCATCTCACCTCTCTCAAGGTTCTCCTTCTCTAGCTATTCTATAACCTACCAGAAATTCTACCACTGTCAAAATGTCTTCCCTTAATTTTTACAAAATGGAATGTTTACTATAAATTATGAGCTGCAAACAAGCAAAGGGAGCAAGAACAGGACAAAAAACAAACTCTGAAGCGAATAAACTACATACTTCTTTTTGAAGTCAAGAGGGATGTCTTCTGCAGCTAAATTCTGTCTCGGCTAAACAGCTCACTGACAATGACCTCAAGCTAAATGACATCTCATTTCCTCTTAAAACCAGGAATCAGCTTGGAACGATGTTATTGAATCATAATTACATAAAGACACGTTCAACCTAAACACATAAGGTATGAATGGAATTTAGCTATAATTCCCTTGCAACACAATAGGATATGACACTCTATCCATGTATGTGTATTTTGCATACACATATCTCCACATTTAATATGGCTTCTATTTAGTTGACATCCTGGCCAAACCACGACATCCATTGGTAAATACTTATGAATACCTTCTGTGCTCAACTAACACTGAGTTATACTTTAAGGCATGGACATGAACTTGGGCAAACTCCAGGAGATGGTGAGGGACAGGGAAGGTAGTCCATGGGGTTGTGAAGAGTCAGCTATGACTTGGCGACTGAACAAAAACATACTTTAAGGCAACTTAGATAAAGGTAAGTTGAAATGAAAGCCAGTAACAATGTTTTTTTTTTTATAGTAATTATTCCTTTTCATGACAATTTTATCTCCTGTTATGTTTCTTCATCCAACCTTTCGGTTTGTTTAGAATGAGAAATACATTCTTCACTATCTTTAGTCTTATTTTTAAAATTGATTTCAATTGGAGAATAATTACAATATTGTGATGGTTTTTGCCATACATCAGCATGAACTGGCCACAGGTATACACGTGTCCCCTCCCTGCTGAACGCCCCTGCCACCTCACTCCCCACCTCATCCTTCCATGTTGTTAGAGCTCTGGCTTTGGGTTCCCTGCATCATACATCAACTTCCCACTGGCTTTTTATTTCACATATGGCAATGTATATGTTTCAATGCTATTTTCTCAAATCATCCACCTTCTCCTTCTCCCACTGTGCCCGAAAGTCTGTCCTTTTTTTTTTTTTTGCTTGGTTTTTTTATTGTTTTATTTTGTTCCTTATGTTTTTAGAATTATTTTTAAGCAGAATGCTAGAAGAGCTGCTCTGTCTCCCTTCTGTCACAAAGAACTAAAGGGAAAGAAGCATAAAAGACGTAACTTGGTTTATAAAGTTAGATGCCCTTCACCAAATTAAAACTGCCTTCTGACCCTCTTCCTTCTTCAGACTTAAAACTTTTTACCTTTACTTTGTCTTTAGATTCTTGGCCCAAAGAGCTAACATTTGTGGAAGTCTTATCTTGGGCCGAGCACTTTATGTAGACTACTTTACTGAATCACAACTGATTAGGTGGATATTAACATTATTCCCACTTTACCAATGAGGAAACTAAGGTCAGAGCTAGGATCAGAGTGAGGCAAGGTATGCTATGCTTGCTACATCCTACCCGTGACTCTGACTGGGACACAGAGCACTTAAGTAACTCGCTCACCACACAAAACTGTCTGTCCCTTAGCTGGACAAAGAAAGGTCAGTCCAAATTCAACATCCTGGAACATGAATATTCTAATCTACAACAAAGAGCACTGGGGCTTAGAATCAGAAGGTGATACCGCGCAGGGCCCTGCAGAGCTTGTGGGCACAAAGACTTATTTGTGTCCCCCCACTTCTTGTATTATAGGAAACAGCTTTCAGCCAGCCTCCATGACCTTCCCTGAGTTCCAAAGGGCAGAGTCAAGCAGTTGTTAATCAGGGAAGGGAGTGGATGAGAGACCAGGGAGAAATAGTCAAGAACAGTCTTGGGGCAAGGTCCTGTTTCCCTATCAACAGATAAACACAGCAATATCTTTGAGTTACTTTACAGGTACTAAAACCCCCTCCAGGTGGGTGAATTTATGATTAACGATGGTATGCTGCCCAGAAGCATGTAGATCCCAGACCAGTTGGACCTGAAGGTTGAAGATGTAGACTCCCACTTAGCTCACCACCAATCCATCAGAAGAATGTCCATGAGCTGATCATGCCCTCTTTGAAGAATTACTATAAAACTCGCTGTCTTCCCAAAGTGGGGACATATGGTTTTGAGGGCATTAGCCCACTGTGGCCCCCTTTCCTTGGCAAAGCAATAAAGCTATCTTTTTCTACTTCACCCAAAACTCTGTCTCTGAGATTTGACTTGGCACTGGTGTACAGAGAAGCTGAGCTTACAGAATCAAACGCTGAATTTGAGAAAGAGCTGTGTGTGTTTGAGCCAGTATTCCTACCGACTCAAAGTTAAAGTGTTTCAGAGAAATGAGAGGATCAGATATATTTTCACAGATGCAACAGTGCCCAGACAACTGGAAAGCTCTCTTACTAAGCAAGCTATCATTATGATGAAGTCTGGAGACTGCCAAGAGAGCCTTGTGAAAAGGGGAGGCAGAAATCATCAGAAGTCCTGCTGCCAGGGTTGTCTGACCATGGGGATCCTAATAAGGAGAGGATCTGGATACTTTGGAGGGCAAATAAAGACAGCCCCTGTGAAAGTGATCCACTTAGAATATGTAAGCTAACCACTGACCAAGACTCTCCTTAACCAGGCCAGATTTCCTGCTTCATTCACACACCAACCTTTGTTTAGCCCCTTGAAGTCAGGCCATATACTATTCTGTTACCTAAGGATCCCAACATCATTCCCACCTTAGAACCTTTGCACTTGCTGTTTCCATTTCCTGGAGCACTCTCCCCCCAGATTAATGGGTGGCTCTTCATAATTACAGTTTCAGTTCAAAGGTCACTTTCCAACAGGATTTTTGTCTACAGTAGCATGACTTCTCCCTCTAGTCATTCCTTATTGCGTTAGCCTATTTCTTCATTGCACTCATTGCTCTCTTAGAAGTACCTCATTTATGTACTTGTTTAAGGCCTGTCTCCCCTACTCTAACGCCAAGCTCTGTGAAAGCAGGGACCCCTTCTGTCTTGGTCATGACTATCCTCAGTACCTGGCATATAGCAAATACACAGGTATTTGCAGTGTTCCATAAATACTTGGAAGTCAGGAGATTTTCCGGAATTCAGACGGATTGATGGTCACTTCAGTGTATTCTTTGTGGACGAATGGGGAATGGCAAGGCCATCATGAAAAGGTTGGGGAACCTTCGGAATGGCAGGCAAAAGTCCAAGCTCCCAGGAGGGGCACAGGGGCGGGAGGGGTGCGGGACTCACCTGCCGAATGGCTGCCAGCGTGTTCTCGGGAGCGTCGTGGCTGCCTCCGCGGTGGGCGATGGCGGAAACGCGGTCCCGGGGCTTGAGCACCTGCATAGCCCTGCGGGAGGGCACCGGCTCAAAGCTGAAGAGGCGCAACAGGAGGTAGAGGCTGCCAGTGAAGAGGCAGGCATTGAAGGGACTGCGCGTCAGCAGCAGCAGCACCAGCAGCAGGAAGGAGAAGGGGCCCATGAGGCCCCCCTGATCCTCCCACAGCCACATGCCGGCGCCCGCACCGGCACGGATGGGAGGCCCGGACCCGCCGGGCTCCCAGGACAGGACACCGAGAAGCTAGGACGAGAGCCCAAAACGCCGGCTGCAGCCAGCACCCTTTGAGTGGACCAGCGCCGCACAATGGCGGCAGCCGCTACTTCCGGAGAAGGATTCCGAGGCCCAGCCAATCAGGGCCGAGGATCTCCAGAGCGCGGGGCGGAGCCGCTGCCAAGGCAACGGAGGCGGGCTCAGGCTCCCGGCTGGCATTCCAAAGTGGCTTTGGGTTAATCTGCAGTCCGGACTTTTATCAAGGCTTTCAAACACTAGAAAGAAGGGAGGGATATAAGAGCAGTCTTAAGGTCGTAAGACTAGAAAAGATCTTAATGACTCCATTTTGCCATCAAGAGACCTGCCCAGGATTCCTCTGAAGGGGCACGACGCTTAGACTAGTTATTAGTTTAAGGTATGCAAACACCGGGTCTTCCCTTGTGACTCGGCTGGTAAAGAATCCGCCTGCAATGCGGGAGACCTGGGTTCCATCCCTGAGTTGGGAAGATCCCCTGGAGAAGGGAAAGGCTACCCACTCTGGCCTTGGAGAATGCCATGGACTGCATAGTCCATGGGGTCGCAAAGAGCCAGACAGGACTGAGTGACTTTCACTTCACTTCATGCAAACACCAGTCCAGATGCTCAGGGCAACAGCAAGTGAACAGGACCGACAGCGTCCTTGCTGTCGTGGTGCTTACATTCTTGTGGGGGAAAATAATAGTGTTAGAGTGTACAGCTAACATTTATAGAGCATATAACCATGTTACGGACTTCCCTGGTGGCTCAGACGGTAAAGCGTCTGTCTACAATGCCGGAGACCCAGGTTTGATTCCTGGGTCGGGAAGATCCTCTGGAGAAGGAAATGGCAACCCACTCCAGTATTCTTGCCTGGAAAAATCCCATGGATGGAGGGCCCTTATAGGTTGCAGTCCATGGGGTCGCTATGAGTCAGACACGACTGAGCGACTTCACTTTCACTTTTTCACTTTAACCATGTTACAGGTTCCCTTCCTGCAAGTGCTTTATGTATTATTTATTCTCACAACAGCTTCAGTTGTGTATTTTCTCTGGAGACTGAATTCAGTCGACCTTAGAAGGATGTTTCAGATTCAAAGGGAATAAAAAATCATAGCAAAGCAAACTACTGTAAAGTTGCACTCATTTCATATGCTCATAAGGTTATGCTCAAAATCCTTCAAGCTAGGCTTCAGCAGTATGTGAACTGAAAACTTCCAGATATACAAACTGGGCTTAGAAAAGGCAGAGGAACCAAAGAGCAAATTGTCAACATCTGTTGGATCATACAGAAAGTAAAGCAATTCCAGAAAACCATGTACTTCTGCTTCATTGACTATGCTAAAGCCTTTGACTGTGTGGATCACAACAAGCTGTGGAAAATTCTTAAAGAGGTGGGAATACCAGAAAATCTTACCTGACCCTTGAGAAACCTGTATGCAGGACAAAAAGCAACAGTTAAAACTGGACATAGGACAATGGACTGGTTCCAAATTGGGAAAGGAGTACATCAAGGCTGTATATTGTCACCCTTATTTAACTTATATGTAAAGTATATCATGCAAAATGCCAGGCTGGATGAATCACAAGCTGGAATCAAGATTACCAGGAGAAACATCAACAACCTTAGATATGCAGATAATACCACTCTAATGGCAGAAAGTGAAGAAGAACTAAAGAGTATCTTAAGAGGGTAAAAGTGGAGAGTGAAAAAGTTGACTTAAAACTCAACATTCAAAAAACTAAGATCATGGCACCTGGTCCCCAAAAAGTAGAAACGGCTCCAAAATCACTGCAGATGGTGACTGCAGCCATAAAATTAAGATTCTTGCTCCTTGGAAGGAAAACTATGACAAACCTGGACAGTATATAAAAAAGCAGAGGCATTACTTTGCCGACAAAGGTCTGAATAGTCAAAGCTATGGTTTTTCCATAGTCGTGTACAGAAGTGAGAGTTTCTTCTCACAAAGAAGGTTGAGTGCTAAAGAGTTGATGCTTTCAAGCTGTGGTGCTGGCAAAGACTCTTGAAAGTGTCTTGGACAGCAAGGAGATCAAACCAGTCAATCCAAAAGGAAATCAACCCTGAATATTCATTGGAATGACTGATGCTGAAGCTGAAACTCCAATTTTTGGCCACCTGATGCAAAGAGCCAACTCATTGGAAAAGTCTCTGATGCTGGGAAAGACTAGGCAAAAGGAGAAGGGGGCAGCAGAAGATGAGATGGTTAGATATGCACCACCAATTCAATGACCATGAATTTGAGCATACTCTGGGAGATGGTAAAGGACAGAGGATCCTGGTGTGCTGCAGTTCATGGGGCTGCAAAGAGTTGGGCATGATTCAAGGACTGAACAACAACAAAACAATAAAACAGGTATAATCAGATTGTAAAGCTGGAAGGGATTTCAATAATACCCTCATTTGATACACAAGGAAACTGAGGCCAGGAGAAATGAAATGAAATGAGCAGAGTCAGGACTAACATCATGCTGCCCAGTTTTATGCCATGAAATTTCTACTGCTTCTCCTCCTAACCTTACTTCTCCTCCTACTAAGGTCTAATGATGGGGCTTCTGTACAAGAAACTGCAAGAATTAGCTCAAGTAGTCCTTACAACTACTCTTGTGATAGGCACGTTTCAATCTCTTATTTTATACATGAGAAAATTGGCATGGGACAGAGGATATGAGAGGCAGATGGTAAGGCCGATTTAGGAAAGGGGCTAGCTGCTAAATCATATTTTGAAAATGCCAACAAAAATTGGCAGTTGCCATTTGCCTCTGTAAGGATTAAATTATTAGCCACTGCAGCCACTGACCTTCAACACATCCTGAAAGGAGTTCAGGGTGGAGATCAGGAATGAGACACTTTGTGCTCTGGGAAAACTGGGTATTTTCAGAAGATTTTGTGAGCCCAATTCTTACATCGCCTCCTGTCTAGAAAAGCACTAAAATCATTAATGGTTACATCAGCTCCTCGTGGCCAGCTGGAAGCCTCTGGCAAAACGTGTGCTTGATTTCACACACTTCGCTAAAATCGTATGTAATACTGACCTCTCTCCCTGCCTCTCTGGGGGCAGTTTCTCAGAACTATCTGAATTGCTGTCTCCTGAGTAATAGTCCTCATTTTTGTCCCAAATAAAACTTAACCTACAACTCTCATGGTATTTTTTTTTTTTTTTAAGTTGACAGAAAACTGGCAATATGTTTGGACAGAGAACTTTGGCAAAACATTCTGAGCTATTCCTGCCATTGTGAACCTGCTGCCTTCCTTTCATGGAGGTATTTTCCCTGTGATGTGCAAGAGTAGGGAAATGTTGACGCTTAAATTTGTGGCATCTAGGATTCAATCTTTTTTTATTTAGAGAGAAAAAAATTTTGGTGCCTACTGTATGTATTCCAACGATTGCACAGAAAGAAGTTATCTCTTTACAGATAAGTGAAAAATAGTAGCTAAAAGGAACATTTCTCGAAGCCTCAGTTCCTAACGAAATAAAATTTGAGAGCTGTCAGTGAGGACTACGCTTCCCGGCGTGCACCGCGTCTCCCGTAAGACCAACGCCTTCCATCGCTGGGCCGGGACGCGCACCCAGGCGCGCACAGCAACCCGGGGATTGTAGTTTTCTGGAGGCCCAACCGGTCTAACGGACCCGGAAGCAGCCACCAGAAGTTCCGGCCCTAAGAGGTGGAGTCGGGGCGGGGGGGCGGTGGCGCCGGCGGCGGCGGTTGCCAGGAGCCCGCGTTGCCGCCAGAGTACCGTAATATGGCGGGGAGGAGGAGGAGAAGGCGGCGGCGAACGGAGCTGTTTTTAGTCAGTACCAATTGAGCACTTTGCTTCCTACCAAGGCCAGGAGCGAGGGGAGGTGCTGCCAGGGCCGTGGGAGAACAGGTGTGTGCCTGAGACTGGTCTTGACTCAGCGGGTCTCGGCTTTGAGGCCGCAGGGCGGGCGGAATTGGCGCGCTGAGGAGCTGAAAGGAACCCGAGCGCAGGGGCTTCCGGACCTCCAGCCCCTGAAAAGACTCAGGCTGTGTGGAGGCGGGTGCCCCGGGGGCCGGTGGCCGGTCGCGGAGGTGATGTTCAGATGCTGGCACCGCCTGGTGGGTCCTCGGGATGGAGCTTTATCAGAGGAGCTGGGGAAGGTGGGCTTGGGGCGCTGGGGAGACGGCAGAGGGTCCCCAGTAAATAAACTCGGACCAGAACCGGGGAACCACCTCCTGTTGATAGAACTGGTTGGGCGGTTTTTTTTTCTTTCCTGGCAAGGGCAGCGTCCCAGGGTGTGCACTGGCCATTTCTGATGCCATTTATCACTAGCTAAAGGCCCTAGGCGCGTTCTTCACTCTGGGGGCATAAGGAGGATAAAAAAGCAAATTATCTTTATTGGCCCTCATGCTACTGGTGGTTTGCACCCTTTGCTTCTACCTGGTTATAACCCCAGTTCCCTACCCTCAATTTAAGCAAATGGCAGGCGCCTAGCGTTTGACTTAATGGGGAGGGGTATGAACGCAGCAAAATGAGGAAGCTGTGGTCCCCCTTTCCACGTTTATTTATTTATTTATTTATTTAGTTTTTAATTGAAGGATAATGGCTTTACAGAATTTTGTTGTTTTCTGTCAAACCTCACCATGAATCAGCCATAGGTATCATAGGTATACATACGTCCCCTCCCTCTTCAACCTCCACGTTTTTAAGTTAAATTTCAATCTTACCAGAAACCAAGCATTGTCACTGCCCTCTAGGGATTCATAAACTAGTGGAAAAAAATAGTCGTCATCATTCTCTTCCTAATGAAAGTTGCTCCCATTCGTTGCTTTCTGCATGTCCTACTAATGAATCCTCACAGAATCTCGTCAAAGCAGATACTGTGATTATATATATTTTACAGGAAACTGAGGCATAGAGATGGTAAGTGAATTGCCAAGAACATACAGCTCGTGTGTGCCTGAAAAAGAAAGCTTCCCCTTTTTTTGCCACTTTGAAAAGACTGATGGGTAAACAAGTAGCTGGGATATGTAAACAGGACATGTTCTGTGTTCTTTTAACATTCCCTTCAGTGACATTTCTGATGGATCACTGATGAGCAGGTAGCAGAGTTGTGAGTCTATGGGGTTTGCAAAGAGGCTCATTTGGAGAAGGATCCTAGTTTAAATGGAGAAGACAGGCCATGTCTGAACTTGATGCAGCCAACAAATTATTAATTCAAGTGGACCAGTAATGCCTAATCGTAAAGTATGGGGCAGTGGATTTGTGGTTGCAGTGGCCTTGTAGTCAGTGCTCCCTTAAAATAAAGCCCTGTTGACAGAGGTAATTGTGGCATGAGAAATGGAGTTCCCTGTTGCTTAATTATATAGGATACCGGCTCTCGATTTTTAAATGGTTGCCTTTGCAGTTTAGAGGTACCATTTTCTCTGGGAATAGGGTCATCTATGAAATTCCCATTCTCTAAATTCCATTCTTCCTTGCTAGCTTCTTTGCAATCTAGTCCAGTGTCTTCTTTCTTTCATTATTATTTGAGCTAACTATTCTAATTTCTTTATTCAATATTTTTATGAAGTGCCTCCTGTGTACAGACATTGTCCTACATAATGGGGATTCAGTGGTGAGCAAGACTGAGAAGGTACCTGTGCTTATGGAGATTGCATTTCGGTGGAGGAAGACAGACAAAACCCAAGGAAATAAACAAGATAATTTCAGATAGTGGTAAGTGCTATAAAAGTTGGGAAACAGCAGGATAGTGTGATAGTGAATGACGCAGGGTTAGTCCCACAAGGTCACTTGGTTATTTTCATAATCATGATATTAGACTTGTATTTGGATGTTTAATGCATTATCATAGGCGATAAGTTATGCAGTAATAATAATATATTGCTGTATGTCTTCAGTGTATATGGCAAACATATACTGTTTAAGGGATGTGAATTTAACTTTCTGAAGCAATGAGGCATATTTATATGATGTTGAAAGAAATATAAAGCTATTACCATAAAGATATTTTATTTCCTTAAATTTACCAGACCTTCCATGCTTTGCTTGTATATCCATTGGAAGTATATTACATTAATTGTATGAGTAATCTATTTTTGTTTCTTGTAATGCTGGATGCGTGGGTTGTGTTAAAAATTCTTTTGAAGTATTTTAGTAGAGAGGGGATCATTTGACTTTCTCTTATATCTTAGCTTCTGCCTATTCTAATTTTTAGTATATAATGTGGGTTGAAGCCTAGACTAAATGAGGCCTACTTTGGTTATCATGCAGTAAGCTGTTTTGTATTTTATTTTCTTGTTTTATGAATATAAGTTTGCAAGATAATCTCATTTATACGCTAGAGAACCATTTCTTTGAAATTAAGCTCTCAATTTGCATAAATGAATATAGAAATAATTAAAATTGATGGGATGGTAGGAAGAAATTTTGCTATTAATAAGACTACCAGTTTGTCAAAAGTAGCAATAGATCTTATTTTCTCATAATGTAATCATAATTTTATATATGATTTTCCTTCATTTCCATTTGTGCTATTATTTGTTCCGGATACATTAGAGTACTAAATTTTTAAGTACCTTGACGCTTAGGGCAGTATCGTATTGTATCTTATTTCATCTTTGCATATCCCACGTTATGAAGTGAATTTCTCTTCCCTCTCTCTCTTTTATTTTTGTTAATTAATTGTTTTAAAATGAACACTTAAAGGAATATTATCGTATTAGTTTTTCTGTTTTCACAATTCATATCTTTGTTGGTTATGAGTCCAGTGATAGCTCTCTTTCCCTTTCCCTTGCTTATTTAAAGGAAGCAATGCCAGACATAATACTGTGAAAACAGGCAATCAAATATTTAACACATGTTGGATGAATGAATTGGTAGCTAATCCTTCCTGGTTACCTTATATTTTCATAGCCACCATCACAGTTTTCCAGAAATTGTGAAATTACTGGACTGACTGTTGTAAGTAGTTTTGGTGGTGGTTCCATTTTTCAGCTATAAAGTAGAATTAATATAAGGGCCAATAGATTCTGTTTTTCACTTCTGAAATTTGGCCAGTTATTGTGAAGTCAAATTATATTCTTTAAGATACACAAGTGATAGACTGGACTTTGTGGTAGAAGAATTTTTGAAAGTAAATATCTTTCTTACTTATTTAGCCCCCGCCCCCCTTTTTTGTTTTGCTAAGAAGGATTCCTACCTTTGTATTATATAGTTTTTCCTGTGATGTATAGATAAGTCCTGCTGAAGAAAAGATAATATTGTTTTACAATCTGAAGTTAGTTAGGTTGTATAGAACTTTGTTTCTTTTCAGAAGGTTTCATTGCTGAATTCTTTGTGCCTTTCTAAATTAATCACATTTAAAGATTGACTATATACAAATCTTTAGAAATATTTAGTATATGAAGCCAGGCTTAATTGGGCAGGGTCTTGAGGTCTTTTTTGTGACCAAGAATTAGCTCCTGATCAGGAAAACAATTCTTGAAAGCCCAGTTCTAGAAATTGTGAATTCTAGGAATATTTCAGTGCCCTACAGATTTGCCAAATAAACTAACATCATCACATTAAAAATGGCTTTTTCCTCCTGCTGTAGTGTGATTGTGGGAAGATGGAGGAGTATGAGAAGTTTTGTGAGAAAAGTCTCTCCAGAATCCAAGAAGCATCAGTATCCACAGAGAGCTTTCTACCTGTCCAGTCTGAAAGCATCTCACTTATTCGATTCCATGGAGTGGCTGTGCTTTCTCCACTGGTAAATGTTCTTTGATTTTAAATAATCTTTTTTTTTTTTTTTTTTAATAGTGAATCAGTAAGGTTGTTCACAGAAAAATAAAAGTAAAGCTTATAAATATCTAAAAGATGCCTAATCCTTTTCAAAAGGAGAGACATGTTCACAGAAAAATAAAAGAAAGGCTTATAAATATGTAAAAGATGCTTAACCCTTTTCAAAAGGAAAGACATAGCTTTTTGTTTTTTGAGTTCTGATATATGGCATCCATTTAGAATTCACACCAATACAGAACATTTTCATCACCACAGAAATATCTCACATCCTTCATCCCAGTTATCAACCCCAACCACTGTTCAGATTTCTTTCACTATAGATAGTTTTACCTATTGCACACATCTTTAATCATTCTGGCTCAGAACTTCCTGATTTTATGATATTTTTACATTTATGAGAAGTAATTACATATTTATGATGTTTTTCAGCTTAATATTGAGAAAAGAAAGGAAATGCAACAAGAAAAGCAGAAAGCACTTGATGTCGAAGCAAGAAGGCAGGTTAATAGGAAGAAAGCTTTACTGACTCGTGTCCAGGAGATTCTTGAAAATGTTCAGGTGTGTAGTATAAGCTCTTTTAAATTATAATTAAGAAAGCATGAGGTAAGATTGATGATAATTTTTAAGAAATATATTTGCTTTAGTAGTTAATTACCAATATGCAGTTGTGTTTGAGAAGCTTCGTAATTTGTGATATTCCATTTCAGTTACTCCAAAGAAAATTCACTTGCTTGTTAGTGATGCTCAGTACTTGAATCAGAGGGTACTTAGACAGTGGACCCATACACTGAGCATAGTTGCTTATTGTCTGTGTCTTATGTATGACTCTAAAAACATTGAATTCTCAGTGACAAAATGATAGAATTGGCCATTGTAGTTTACCTCTGAACTAATCAGTCTATTGACTCAGTGACCTTATTCTCATTCTCTGCTAAAGTAAATAACTGCTTCCAATGTTTTTTGGTGAAAATTCTGATCTTAGATATACAAATGCAATTTAGATTACCTAACAATTTTCTTGATGTATCTTAGATATAAATTGAAACTATTTAAACCACACATCTTTACCTTTTGCAGTTACTGTAGACTTGTATAAACAATTTGTTTTAAGTTCTGGATCGTTTCACACTAAAAAGAAAAACAGTGAGTAAGTTAAATAATTTCTGCCATATGTGGCACTGTTTTGCTGGTTACATATTTTAATTCTTTTATAATCTTAGAGGTTTGTGGTTCATGTAATTCATGCTAGATGATATTTCCCACTAACTGCTACCTTCCTTTCGCTGTAGGTAGTTGATCTTAATTTGTAAAGTATAAATACTTCTCGTATTGAATTTAAAAACTATAATGGGTAGCATAATAAGGGTGGGTTTTTGATTTATTACATATTTCCTACTTTTGGAACAAAACTGGCATATTATTCTTGGTCCATTGAGGGAATAATTCACACATATTACTAATGGGATTATTGTTGAGTTTAAAAACTTTCTCTGCATGTACAATATATAGTAAGGAATTAATTATGCAGTTGGAGAAATTTTATCTTACACAAGTAGCTTTCTAAGGTCTGTTTTACCTGTAAAGGCTGTGATTTTGTGGTAGATTGTTTTTGTTGTTATTTAAGTTGTATAATCAAAGGCTTATTTTAGTGATGTATAAAAAGGATGGGTGCTGAATATAACAGATGTGTAATGTTTAGTTATTTTGAGGAAATAATTTTACTTAAACCTGTGAACATGTGTCCTGAGTATGTATCCCTTTTATTATATTTCAGTTGTGAAGTTGTAAGTATATCTCATTGTATTGTTTATTGCACAGTACCTGGAAACAATTGCATGTCTTGGGATTTGTAAGCTAAAATAGGAGTGCCATGTTGTCTAAGAAAAAAAACACAAAACAACTTAAAAATCTTTTAAAATTCAGGATTCTGGAGTCTGTATTCATAAGATAATATGGTGATGATTTTTGCCAGTTTCATGTATGCTTGTATAATCTTTAGAATTATGCTCCAGGAGTTGGTGATGGACAGGGAAGCCTGGCGTGCTGCAGTCCATGGGGTCACAAAGAGTTGAACACAACTGAGTGACTGAACTGAACTGAATCTTTAGATAACATCCTAGTTGACTTTTTACTTAAGAACAATAGATCCAAAATGTAATTTTATTTTTTTTCTGTTGAATCTTGTGTGTACAATTGTTCTCTTTAAGTTTTTTTTTTTATTAAGTTTTTAACTTACTTTGCTTGTTCAAAAACTCATTAGCAGGCAGCTGTTTTAAGTAGTCATCAGTTAATCAAATTGAAATTTGCTCTAATGTTTTGGGTTTTAAGTTAAAGTTTTTATTTTTCAAGTATTAAACTACATAGCTGAACTATCATTTACCACAAATTTGTCTCATCATACAGAGGGTTTTAGTTAAAATTTGGAGCAAGCTTGTGGGAGGCAAGAGTCTTGGTACTGGATTACTGTTGCTTAATCAATATCCTGGACAAGTTAATCTTTCTTAAAGAGGAATCATTTAAGTAAGAAATTTAATTACTTGCTATTTATCTTACACATTGTTATCCTTAGATGATAGTTCTCATAGGAGAAGCAGTTGGTGATGTTAATAACATATAACCAGAAGACAGTTACGGAAAATACTTCTATTCCAAGATTAAATTGCACATGGGTATATGAATATATGTGTGTGTGTGTACAGACATGTACAAATGTTCATAATTGTATTAGATTATTTAGATAAGTTACTTTTTTCTTTTAATCTTCTAATAAATAGTCCAGCATGGCCGGTAGATGCTTTTTATAGTAATTTGTGCTCCATATGGTTCAGAATACCATGGAAAAGGTCATCTGAATTTTTGTTTGTGTTTTTAAATATTAGAATTCTGAATCTTCAATTTCAGTTTTGCTTTAGAAAACAATGAAATCAAAGGCTTTTTGTGTAGTGATGAAATGTTAATTTTCATGTTTCCTTTTTCAGGTTAGGAAAGCACCTAATGCCAGTGATTTTCATCAGTGGGAGACTGAGACAGTTTACTCCAATTCAGAAGTCAGAAACTTGAATGTTCCTGCTGCACTTCCAAATATCTTGCCAAGCCCTACTGAACACTCTACTTTAGCAAAGTTTGAAAACATAACTGGAGTTTTGCCATTGAATAATGAGGATCAATTTAATGGGATAGACTTAGCTAGGGACTCGGAAGAATTCAGTTATCTGAAGCAATGTGATAGTTCAAATATTAGCCAGGCAGAAAATGAAGCTTCTTTAAAGACTTCCTCAGCAGCTGCACAGGAGACACTTACTTCTGATGTTCTCTTTCCAACAAATGAAGACCAAGATCCATCACTTTTGGAGGAAGTTACTCCGGATCCCTACATAATGAGTCTTCAGAACCTGATGAAAAAGTCAAAGGAATATATAGAGAGGGAGCAGTCTAGACGCAGCCTGAGAAGTAATGTAAAGAGGAGTGTTAATGAAAGTCATTCAGACAAAGAAAATGATGCTGTTAAAGTGACTGACTGTGGAAAGGAGAAGTCCCAGTTGATAGGCAAACACTGTGGTTCAGTTATTCCTGACAAACCAAGCCTTAATAAATCAAATGTTCTTCTCCAAGGTGCTTTCACTCAAGCAAGCAGCATGAATACATCTGTTTTAGGTAACTTTTCTAAAGTGGACATATCTATACGAACTGGCCATTCCACTGTTTTAGAGACTGATTCTAATTTCAAAGGCATTCCCACTTTTGTTACTGACAATAATGTTATCAAAAGTCTTACTGGTTCATATGCCAAAATACCTAGCCCAGAACCAAGCCTAAGTCCTAAAATGCATCGAAGGCGTTCTAGGCCGTCATCAGCATGTCATATACTTATAAATAACCCAATAAATGCTTCAGAATTAAGTCCTAAAGGGAAAGAACAGGCAGTAGAGTTAGTTGTTCAAGAAACTGATGAAAAAACAAATGTACCTGAAACTGTGCCAAAGTTACCAGTTGATTTAGCAGGAGTTTGTTCAAGTAAGGTTTATGTCAGCAAAAATACAGAAGCCATACAGGAAATGGTTTTAGGTAAATCAAATCAGGTATGTCAACCTTCAGGTAATCAATTAGAAAATAAAGTTATTCATGGACTTGCTATCATGGAAGGTCAGTTAATATCTGATGCGAGAGGACCGCACAGAATGGACAGTACATGTATTGCAGGGGAAAGATTGCATGAGCCATATGCCGCCAGAGAGTGTGTTCTGAGTCAAAACTTTGATACTGTGAGTGGAGTCAAGTCAACCAATGTGTTAGAGAAAAACTCCTGCAACTTACAGATGGAACTGAATAAGTCTTATGATGTAAAAAACCCATCTCCTTTACTGATGCAGAACCAGAATACCAGACAGCAGATGGATACCCCTACAGTGTCCTGTGGAAAAGAACAATTTTTGGATAACAGTTTTGAGAAAGTTAAACGGAGACTTGATTTAGATATTGATAATTTGCAGAAAGAAAACTACCCTTATGTTGTAACAACTGGAATAACTGAACAGGAAAGGCAACATTTGCCAGAAAAAAGATACTCTAAAGGATCTGTCTACATCAAGAATAAGATGTTAGAAAGTAGTTCCAAAGGTAAGAAGGCTTTGAAGTGTTTAATATCTGCCAAACAGATGGCATCTTTATTTAATACTTTTAATTGACAATTTGCAGAATAATAATAATTGTCTTCACCTGTTCAGGTTACTTTCATTTATCAGCATAATTAGCTACAGTGTATTGCTACTTGATAGGCTTTCTTAAAGGATTTTCTTATTTAAATTATGAATCTTTCACAGTCCATTTGGTATTAATAGAGAATATTGTTAATGACTGAAGGAAAAAGTTCTTGCATGAAGCATTTTAATCCATTGTATTGCTGTTATGTCTTCCTTTATTTTTACCAATGTTCCTCCCAATATTTTCACCAGTTTGCCCTTTGATTTGTAATGAGGTGCTTATGCACTTGGCCCTTTGAAAAGTGAAAGTGTAGTTGCTCAGTTGTCTCTGACTCTTTGCGACCCCATATGGACTGTATCCCACCA
Organism: Dama dama; assembly: GCF_033118175.1. Lineage (NCBI taxonomy): Eukaryota > Metazoa > Chordata > Mammalia > Artiodactyla > Cervidae > Dama > Dama dama. Next base: position 18,333,062 of record NC_083690.1, read on the forward strand.
GGCTCCTCTGTTCATGGAATTCTCTAGGCAAGAATACTGGAGTGGATTGTCATTTCCTTCTCCAGGGGATCTTCCTGACCCAGGGGTTGAACCAGGGTCTCCCGCCTTGCAGGCAGATTCTTTACTGTCTGAGCTACAAGTTGGCCCTTAGTAAACACTTTAACATCAAATTATTAGAGAAAATAGCACTGATAAGGCTCTGTGAGTAGTGTTTCAAGAATGGTATATTTAGTAGTGAAAATTATTTCAAAGTTTCTGTTGCATCTAGTGTTATATTAACAGCAACTTGTTAAAACAAGTCTTATTACTCCTTACTTTGTTGTTATGGTTCATAATTCTTCATTACTGATAGTAAAGACATACAAATCAAGTAAATTAAGTTTTTAGGCACAGACATTTTAATTCTAATGTGATATATAGCCTTCTGAAAAAAAACTGTATTCTGTAAAATTGCATACTAAAAGTAGCAAAATTTATTGGAAAAATAGGGTTGGGTTGGGGCAGATCATTTAATGCAAGTACAGCTTTATCAGAACTCTAATAAAGAAAACAGCTGATACCTGAGGAGCCGGCTTGGCTTCTCTAGATAGATGACACAACATGCTAAGGCTGTCTTGGTAAATACCAAAAGAACAGGAACGAATTAAGTGGCAGTTGTGGCAGTGTTTCCACAAGAGGAAGGCCATGTGTGGGAGATGAGGCTGGTCATGGAGGCAGCTGGGTTTCTGTCATGGTGGGCATGGGAGGCAGCACAGAGTGCTGAGAGCTGCCCACAGCTTGGCCGCCTACCTTGGGCACACCTCCCAAAGAGGGAACCCCTGGACAGGCGCTCATTTATAAGGTTTTAAGGTAGAGCTGAATGGACTTCTGCTATTGGCTGAGTGGTTAAGTGGAGAGCCTTTTTCCTTCCTTGCTGAGAGTTACTAGTCTACTGCTTTTCCAGCTCCCCTCCTCAACCTATAAAAAATTGTCCATGTACAAATGCAAATTGTTTTAGCTGAATAAAATGGATTTAGGAAAGAATTATTGGAATACTATAGGAGGTACGACAAATATAATTATTTTCAAAGAAAATCACTGTGTATTTGGAAAGAAGGATTCTTTAAATTTAGGGGAGTTACAGTGGATCCTTGAATATCTGTGCTACGTCCGTCTGTGTAATACCTGGTATTTCAACATTTCAAAGTATCGCACCGCTTTCTGTTTAGTAAGTTGCATAATCATACTGATTTAATACATTTTTTAGTAATTAAAATATCTGGAATTTTAGTATTTAATCTTTTTTGGAACTTTGTACTGAGTAGCTTTACACTATCAAAGCATTTATTTAAAAGAAAAATAAAGCACAGGCTAAGTTGTAATACTAGAGGCCCTGGAAAAGGACAAGAGTGAAGAGAGTAAATGGAGGTGAGATGCACACGAGAACCACATCTTGAAGTTAACTGGAGTAGGAGAGTCTGGATGGAACATACAGCCTTGTCTCCACCGGTTCAGATCATGAAGGGACCTGTTGAATAATCGGGTGAGGGTGATAAGATACAGACCTTTAGTAGCCTGAAATGAAAGGCGAGCAAAAGAGATTGTGATTCAGAATGGCCATCTGGTGCTCGCTTCGGCAGCACATATACTGGAATTGGAGCGATGAGGAGAAGATTAGCATGGCCCCTGCGCAAGGATGACACGCAAATTCGTGAAGCGTTCCATATTTTTAAAAAGAAAAAAAAAAAGAATGGCCATCTGGCTGTATCTTGATTGTACTATGTTGGATCCAGGAATTTTCTCTGGTTAGAAGCGTAATTTAAATTGATGGTATAAATCATCAGATATTACTAAATTTTATAAATTTGAGGGGACATTTGTTTTTTTCAGAAGGCGAGGAGATACTAAAAAGCAAGATGTTAGCTTTTGAAGAAATGCGGAAGAGACTGGAAGAACAGCACGCCCAGCAGTTATCACTACTCATAGCTGAGCAGGAAAGGGAACAGGAAAGACTGCAAAAGGTGAGGAATTAAAATGTAGGGATATAGGGCTGGTGAGTGGAATTTTGGTCATGTAGAGGATTTGTTAATTGTTACTTACGTGTATCTTGCCCTAAGGGGGTCACTGATTTTGTTACATGGATGGTATTTTTATTGCCAAAGTGTGAGTTACAATATTTAGATACTTATCTAAAAGTAAATGCATAATTTATCAAAAGCATACTTAATTGAATCCTTGATTCAAAATTTTTAATATTTCAAAAGGTGTTTTATAAGTGCTGAAATATGCCTTCTGTAAGAGTATATTAGAAGAGGAAGGGCACCTGTTTTAAGATTAGCACATCTTAGAATCAGTTAAATAAATTGTCAGTTTTATTTGAGGGAGGAAAACCTGAAATAATAATTTGCTGATAATCATACATACTTTTAGCTGAGCCTAAAATGATACTATTTGGAGATGTAATTAAAAGAGCCTACCACATTGTAATCAACTTAATCTGCAGGACATAGAAGAACAGGAGAAAATGTTGAAAGAGAAGAAGGTAATTACAGCAGAAGCCTCTGAATTGGACATTAGCAATGCTGTGGACTTAGAGTGGAGAAAGATAAGTGACTCTGGTTTACTAGACACAATGCTGTCTCAAGTGGACTCACTCCATACTTCGAATTCAAATAGTTCTGGTAAATATTAAAAAATCATTTAACGTTTAAAAAAATTATCCTATACTAAGATATTTTGTTTGGCACACTTTAAAATTGTACCTCCTTTCTATTAGTCATTGCATGTCCAGCCTGCTGCTATTTGCCAGCTGCTTACTAACTGATGAAAAATGAAATGATAGCAAAGACCAGTGAGCAGGTGTTCGTGAAGAAAAGCCACCTTAGCAAGGAAAATATCAGGAAATTTGACTCAGAGCCCAGTCATTGTTCACTCATGCAGCAGGTGATATTCTTCAAGGGAAAACTCAGTTTGCTATCTCCTGGGTGATGTTGAATTACATCTCATTCCCCAGCCCCAATAAGAGCTTATCTTCAATTATCCTGAGATGCTGTTTGTGTTGAAAAGATCCATCTGGTGTATAAGCTTCAAGTCCATAAATATTTTAAGTCTGCATGTGGATCAGTTTCAGAGGAGTTGTTACTCTTAACGAGTGTCATGTTTGTTTGGATGTTCTGTGTATTCTGATTATTTTGACATCAAATACAATACTGTGTGTATGTTTCTCAAGGTTTCACAAGTTCTGCCCTACAACATAGCTTTGGTTCTGCAAATGAAGTACCGTTCTACCTCTGGGGATCATCAACCAGTGGCTTGACCAAACTCTCAGTAACAAGGCCTTTTGGAAGGGCCAGAACTAAGTGGTCTCAGGTGGGCAAACTTAATGATATATGCATGCATGTCTGTCTTTCTGTCTTTTTAATTTAATTTTTTTTTTGGCTATACCATATGGCATGTGGGATCTGGCATGCAGGATCTTGTTTCCCTGACCAGAGATTGAACCCAGGCCCCCTGCAGTAGAGGCACAGAATATTAACCACTGGACCGCCAGGGAAGTCCTTAAACTGTCTTTTTTAAAGAGCTACATTATCTTAGGGTCTACAAGTGAACCATAAGTATTTTGTGATACATCAGAAGCTTAGCTTTTATTAGATATTAAACAACACAGCAAACACATGTAGAAGAATTTCATATGTACAAACTATTCATTGTAATAGATAAGAAAACAATCTTGAGTATAATGTTCAGGTTATTAAAATGTTGTGTTTATGATATTTCTTCTAGGTTTTCAGTCCAGAAGTACAAGCAAAATTTAACAAAGTAACTGCAGTGGCAAAAGGATTCCTTACTCGTAGGCTTATGCAGACAGATAAGCTGAAACAACTTCAACAAACTGTAAAAGTAAGAAGATTGTGTAAATTGTATTGCATTTCCATCTCAGTTTCTATCAGTGTTCTGACACAGTTGACAAATTAGTTCAGTACTTAGGCAGATCAAATACTTTTAAATCAAATACTTTTTAAAGGCTTAGATTTTAGAAATTGATTAATCTCATTCAGATAATTTTTAAAAGTAGGTAAATGAAGTAGGTTGTGCATTTTTTTGTCACACTTTAAAGTGAGTGCTGTTTGATTTCGGTTGTAACAGTTTTATTTGTATACTTACATTTGTTTTGACTAAGAAAAAGAACACAAGGAAACTCCAGTGATCATGAAATCTTTCTAGAAAAATGAAGGAGCATTTCTTTTTTCAGGATACTATGGAATTTATAAGAAGTTTTCAGTCAGAAGCACCTTTAAAGAGAGGAGTTGTTTCAGCACAAGATGCTTCTCTTCAGGAAAGAGTGTTAGCTCAGGTAATGCATGTGTCCTCAAGGCTCTTACAAAATGGAAATGTTTTATTTCTGTCCCTTGATTGAACCACTGAAAGTAGGTTTCAATTAAAACTTTAACCTTTTTCTTTAAGAGTACGTAATATGACTGACCTCTAACCTCATCTTTTTAAATGGGTTTAATATTTTCTTTTTTTGAACTTAGTTGCGAGCTGCCCTGTATGGCATTCATGACATATTCTTTGTAATGGATGCAGCTGAAAGAATGTCTATTCTACATCATGATCGAGAAGTTCGCAAAGAGAAAATGCTCAGGCAAATGGTATGTTACATGATTTTTAAATTAGTGAATGATGAAAAACACATTTATTTCCTTTACACTCACAAAGTACTTCTCATAGCAAATGTGTGGGTTTTCTCCCACACCAGGTCTCTGACACCAGCTGGGTGTCCTACAATTCAGTTTAGTTCTGATACCATCTACCTGGAGTCAGTGTTGGATGCTGCAGGATAGGGAGGCATTCACATAAGACTGCGCCCCACTTGAGATGCCAATCTCAAGTTCCATGTTGGTATTTCTGACCAACTAGCTATAAATTGGGGTTCCCGTGACTCTCTACTCCGGTTTGAAAATTTTTCTAGAATGGCTTACAAAACACAGGGAAATCTTAGCTTATATTTAATGGTTTATTATATAATAAAGGATGCAGTAACAGATACAGATGAAGAGCCAGGAGGAGAGATACGCAGGGTGTGGGGTGGAAGGGTCTTGAGAGCAGGAGCTTCCATCCTGTGGAGGGTGTGCGCCACCTTCTCTGCACAGGGGTGTGTTTTTTGGGTTTTTATGGAGGGTTCATCATGTAGGTATGATTGCATGATTGATTATTGACTCAATTTCTAGCCTCAGTCCTGCGCCAGATGATAGCGGGTGAGACTGAAAGTTCCAAGGCTGTAATCATGCTTGGTTTTTCTGGTGACTAGCCCTTATCCAGCGACCCCCAGGTTTGTCTTATTAGAAGAAAAGGTGCTTTGGGAAATTCCCTGGCAATCCAGTGGTTAGGGCTCTGTGCTTTTACTGTCAGAGCCCAGGTTTGAAAAAAAAAAAAAGAGGATGCTTCTGTCACCCAGGAAATTACAAAAGATGTAGGAGCTCTGTGTCAAGAACAGAAGTCCCAAGATCGAACATTAGGAAAAAAGATGATCCTGTCACTCAGGAGATTTGATCACAAGAGTTTTAGGAGCTTTGTGTCAGGAACCGGGTTCAAAGACCAAATATTAATAGGAACGAGGGGCAGATTTATTTCTCTATAATTACTTCACATTGAGGTTCTTCTGGGTTTGGAGTAATTGATACTAAATATCATTCTTTATTGATTTTAGCACCCTTCCTACAATTCTTAAAACAGTCTCAGGATTACCAAAAATATTTAAATCTGTAGACAAATTGAAAAGAAACTGGTAAAAGGATTACATACTGTTTTGTGATTAGGTTTTTGAATTAAGCATTGAGTGCTGCTTGGATGACTCATTAAAAAACTATTGACTGTTCCTGATTAAATACCCTTGAAAGTATCATGTGCATAGTTCCTATTTTATAAATGAGAATTAGAAAACAGGCTCCAAATTAATTTGAAATATAGTTGCTCCTTGAACAGTGGGGGATTAGGGGTGGCCCACTGTCAAAAATCTGAGTATAACTTTTGACTTCCCAACAATTTAACTGCTAATAGCCTACTGTTAACCAGAAGCCTCACCAATAGCATGAACAATTAACACATATTTTGTCTTACATACTGTATCCTTACAATAAAATAAGCTAAAGAAAATAATAAAGAGAAAATATGTTTACAGTACTGTACTGTATCAATGCGAAGAGTTGACTCACTGGAAAAGACCCTGATGCTGGGAGTGATTGGGGGCAGGAGGAGAAGGGGACGACAGAGAATGAGATGGCTGGATGGCATCACTGACTTGATGGAGATGAGTTTGAGTAAACTTCGGGAGTTGGTGATGGACAGGGAGGCCTGGTGTGCTGCGATTCATGGGGTCGCAAAGAGTCGGACACGACTGAGCGACTAAACTGAACTGAACTGAACTGTATCAATACCATAAATTTATGTTGTTTGTTTATAAGATGAATCCTGTCTTACAGTACCTACAGCAGTATTGTCTTTTATGATACAAAACACTGAAGATGCTATATGTATTACTAACACTAGACAGAAAAAATGAAAAGATAACATGAAGAAGAAATCCATGTTTATTTGCAGGTATAATGATTCACACATTGAAAGTGAAGAGACAGCAGCCTGTTTGACTTGTGGGAGCCTGGTGTAATCTCTGTGGTTACCTCGTAGTAGACTAGCCTGTGCACTAAACAGTGAGCCACTCTGCTGCGCTCAGGCGTGTGCGACTCTGCAACCCCCCGGACTCTAATCCACCGGGCTCCCCTGTCCGTAAGATTCTCCAGGCAGGAGTGCTAGAGGGGTTGCCTTTGCTGTCCTCCAGGGGATCTTCTCAACCAGGGATCAAACCCGAGTCTCTCATGTCTCCTGCAATGGCAGGCGGGTTCTTTACCACTAGTGCCACCTGGGAAGCCCACACTAAAGAATAAATCATTATAATTATGACCTACAGTGTTACAGTTATGTTCACAATACAGTATTGGAAACTGTTAGCTTCTTTTTTTTTTAACACTATTTACCTGTTATGATAGGCTGCAGTTGAAAGAGAAGAGAGTAGGAGGGAGGGAGAAAAAGAGAGAGGCTGGCATATTATATGGTAATGTAACTTTGAAAGCAAAGTTATAAAACAAACATTAATTTTATGTGAAATATTCACACCTTATGCTTATAAGGATAGACCAGTAGATACATATATTTTATGCATTCATGACATACTTAATGTTTTTTGGATATTTCTAGGTTATACAGTTCATCTGTGAGTTTTTAAAAATTGTCACAAATCTCAAAAAAATTTCCAATATATTTGTTGAAAAAAATCTGCATATTTGTCACCCGGGCAGTTTAAACCTGTGTTGTTCAAGGGTCAGCTGTATATCAGAGTGTTGGAAATCTGTGGTTTTAATCAGTGATCTTAGTGTGGTTGGCAAAAGAAAAACAAGCCAAATTTATGTTATTGGGACAAATAATTTTAATTAATTTTGAAAAATCATACTGTTTTGATTGTAAAGACTAGATTAAAGTTCAAAATGCTAGTAAGAGAAGTCTTTCCGTACAATTTGAGATCATCCTATACTATAATACAGTGGTATTACTGATACCACTAGAGCTTCGTTTACTTTTGTCTTCAAGGATAAAATGAGAAGTCCACGAGTGGCTCTTTCAGCTGCAACACAGAAGTCTCTTGATAGAAAGAAGTACATGAAGTAAGTTTTCATGCCTTGTCACATTCTAATTTAATTATTATCAAGCCAATTGATTTTAAGCATCTGTTGGTTTGTATTTTCAAATTAGAAATAAAGTTAACTCTTCTTCAACAAGGGTGATAGAAGTTCCCTTGTATAAAGAGTTTTATTAAAATCAGGTGGTAAAATCTGGTTTTATCTGTAGATAAATTTGTTAATAAGTATGTCAACGTCTGCTTGTGTAATTGATAGCTAATCAAATAATCTTAAAAATACTTTATCCTTATGTTCAGTGTTAATTTTATCTTTTAAATATATTCTTTTTCAAATATTCTAAAGACTTCATAGTGGGAAAAACTTAATGCAAAGAATATTCTGAAACTATCCTATTAAAATTCTTCTTTCTTGAAATTTGTCTTTAGTATGCTTATTATAGGTCTTCCAGTAGTGTACCAACTTTGAAATGATTTGTTTCTGTCATCCTGTATCACATTTGTAATCATGTGTTTTCTCCCTTCTAAAAACATTATTTGTATGTCCTTATTTTTATATTGTGTTAGGGCTGCAGAAATGGGAATGCCAAGTAAGAAATTTATGGTTAAGCAAAATCCTTCTGAAACAAGGTGAGAAATATCACAGTCTCACTGAGAGACTATTTTTTAACTTTTAAGGAAAAGAAAATTTTGTAAATCCCTGGCTTTTTATTAGCTTTGTTCTCCTTTACATCAGTAAATCTCTCCCTGTTGAGCTGGAGGCTGAGAGGGTCAGAATCCACAGTAATACCTGGTCATGTACAAGGTCATGTGTCAGACCAGATGTTCCTGGAGCTTTCTATAGGATATAGAAATTTGAGCCCCATATGTCTTTGAGTTCAGTTTGCAGTCTCAGGGGTCTTGGATATTTACTTAAAAACCTTAGGAGGTTAAACTTATGTTTCTGACCTGTTTTGTGCTCTTACAAGAGTGTTTTGTTTCTCATATGTTTGAAAGGAAAAACTGGCTTTTGTAAAGTACATAAATTATCTAAAAGCACAGGGTTAATGCTTACGTTAGATATCTCCTGATGAAAAACCAAGGTCTGGCCTCTTGGTGAGCATTTAAGCACCATGTTAATATGCTTTAATCACTTCGTTTTCCTTTGTGGTAATGTATAGGCCAAATCATTGCATCGTTGACTTCCTCCTCACTTTTTCTTTCATCTATTGAAAGACAATAGGGGAAAAACTGAATTTATCTTGTTGAATTAATTTTTTATTTACTTTGTCAACAGAGTCCTTCAGCCGAATCAAGGACAGAATGCACCTGTTCATAGGCTACTGAGTAGACAAGGGTAAGAATTCAACACAGCTGAGGGTTTAAAAATATTCAAATCAAGGTTAGCTTTGAGAGGGAAAAATAATTTAGTGCTTTTTATGTAAAAGATAATTATTTTAAAATGTGATCTTTTTATAGCATTGGGAAGAGCTTTTAATATTTTGTTCAAAGATAACCCTTTGGTGTACTGTTGTGTATTATATTTTAATTATCATCTTTTGTTGGTGTGTTTTTACTTTTCATTTCATACCATTTTGCTCATTAAATATTGTAAACATCCATATAGTACGTTCAGCATCACCAAAGTGATTCTCCAACCAAGCACAAGCTATAGTTTAGTGGTTCTAGTCTCCTGCTGAAGCAGAAGTATAGTTTTCTTGCTGTGCGCATGCATGAGACTTAAATTCTCTTCAAGCTTATTTGTGCTTTGAACAGTTGATGCAGTATGGTTGCTTTTTTTGAATGTTGGACATTTAGAATTTAATGCAAGTGACTTATTAATTTTTTTATATTCAATTAGAACCCCTAAGACATCAGTGAAGGGGGTTGTGCAAAGTAGACAGAAGTCTTCACAGAGCAGAGTCCCTCACAGAGCGCCTGTTTCAGGTGTGTAACGAAGTCCTGAAACCTGTTCGATAGAAAGACGTGCACAAGCTGCCCCGTGACGCAGGCCACGCCAGGGGATGTGGTGTCTTTCCTTGCCACCATAATTTTGGCATATTCACAGTCATGCCTACTGGTGATCATTTTATTAGTATCTTACGGCAGTCAGGAGATCTTAGTAAAATTGTGGTTCAGTGTTAATTCCATGGAGATACTATGTATTTTTTAATTTGAAAAATTTGTAGAATTATACACACTTAATTCAGAAGAGTTTTTATAAATGAGTAAAATATAATGAGCTATCCAAATCTGTGCATGTCTATTCAGTTTTGGGGCAGTGCATCCCCCAGGAATATTTGTATCTGCACATAAGGGGAAGAATTTTTCCCTCTGACTACAGGGTCACATGTGAATATGCCAAGTGCGAGGGGATAAGGGCTTAATCTTTGGCTCAATAAGAAGCTTGAGCTTAATGTCTTTATATTCATTATTTGAGAATTATTTAAGGATTAAACCAAAAAATGTATTTTTAAATCCTATTTATGGTGGCAGAAAGACAAATTCATTGTTGAGCTGATGCAAAACCTTTAAGCTAATGTTTTAATGTTTTTAGGTACCTTTGTTAAGACACTATGATAAGCTCACCCAAAATTATGTGATCCATTAAAAATACTTTCAAACTGTTTTGCTTTAACTAGACTGCTTTCTAAACTTTTAAAAGAAATCTAATCACCAGGCAATGAAAATTAAATCTTTAACAGTTCTAATCCTCCTATTAATATATTTTAGAGCTTTTATTACTAAGTGATTTCCTCCAAATTAGGAGGGAACAAGCAACAAATTTTTTCATGTTATTCATATAAGTTCAAAGAAGGAACAAGATATTGATCACAACTTTGAATTGATTGCTCACATTTTGCATGTATACATCGTGAGTTTAATTCATAATGTTGAATATGTAGATAATTTAAAAGGTCATCTTTTGGATTTCACTGTGAATGACAGTCAGTGGAGTTGTTTTAAAGGGATGAGAGAGTTGAAAATCCTGCTTATTCCAGAGGTTGGATCAGCTTGTTTGAAAGATAACCATTTGGACCAAACACCAGATCTGTTGCTTGTGAAGTTATGTGAAATTTTAAGACATTTTCAGTTTTTTTATCATGTTAGCATTATATAATGTGATAAATCCTAGTTAGTTGGCAAGTTATTGAAGAATAAGTTTTGTTTTGCTTAATATTATCTATTCCCACAGTGACTACTTTCCATATTCTTTTCTCATGCATTTCATCTCCACTATTTGTCACTTGTGAACCTATAAGAAAAGTAGCAACTACTGTTTTCTTTTCAGTAATACGCAACAGTATAAGGGATGAATAGAAAGTCATTGCAGTTAATGTGTACAATGAAGTTCATTATTTAGAACTATTGTGGGTTTAAATGCATTGCAACATAATTATTAGTAATAATATACTTAACCCTTAATTATACATGTTCATTCAAACATGTATAATTAATATGTATCTAACAAGTATGAAAATTCTTACCTATTTTTTCCTATAGATTTATTTATACATGAGTGCATATTTAGACAATTGAAAAAGACTATGAAAAATGTTATCCTTTTACATAAACTGAAAATTTCGGTTATGACTGACTAAAATTCTGACTATGAATCTCAACACAGGGATCCATAGTTGCTTTTGTTTTTTTTCCATTTTTTTTTCATAGTTGCTTTTGAAAAGATTATTCTGTCTTCCTTAAAGTTTTAATGGCCTGGATTATGTTTCAAACAAATTTGAAATTATGCGTTGATTTTACCTACACTACATGTTCTAATAAAAGAATATACCTTTTATTAAGCATTTTACAGAAAGTTCAGTTTTGTTATAATAGATTATCAATCTCTCAGCTTGAAGTAGAGTTCTGAGGTGTTTGAACTGCAAAGTTTGCTGCAAAGCAGTTAAAGTTGTTTATAGTTTTTACAAACTGAATTGCAAACTCTGATCTCACATATTTTAAAACATATTTGTTTTAAATCTTGTGCTTTAGAGTTTATAGTGAAATTCAGAAACTACTGATTAGAGTAGGAGACAGTAATGCAAAATGGTTAAGTAAAATAACTAATCAAGTGGAATTGGGTTCTCAGAGTTTCTACTACTTCTTACTCTGTTATTTATACAAGTGACTATTACCCTTAAAATAGTATAACAATTTTGACCTCATGATTATTTTACATAAGGATTAAATATGTTAATGTATTTTGCTTAGTTCAGTGGCTGGTACATAGTGAGCAGTCATTAAATGGTATCATTACAGAAAGACCGACACTGAGAAATAATATTAGTTTTGCTCTGTTTCTAGGAGTATATGCAGGAAAAATCCAAAGAAAGCGGCCAAATGTTGCGACAATTTAAGAAGACAACATTCATTAGGATAAAAACGGGGGGAAAGGTTAGGATCCATATTATTTTCCCTGCTCATGACTTTTTATTTAACTCTGGACTCTGTTTACACAGGCCAAGTGATGTCAAAGGGCTGAGAAATCATCTGGATATTTTGGTCTCTTTCTAACCACCCTCCCCCCTCTCAGATTTTCCTCTTAGTATCAGTTTTTTGTTGTTGTTCAGGCACAAAGTTGTGTCTGGCTCTTTGAGACCCTATGGAATATACCCCCCAGGCTTCCCTGTCCTTCTCTATCTCCTGGAGTTTGCTCAAATTCGTGTCTATTGATGCCATCCAACCATCTTACCCTCTGCCGCCTCCTCCTGCCCTCAGTCTTTTCCCGCATCAGGGTCTTTTCCAATGAGTCTGCTCTTCAATTTTGGGTGAAGACAAATTAGTGCTTAGTAACTGACTCATTTTTGTCCTTAACCTGTATAAGTTTGTTTTATTACTCAGGTGTCTGTTGAGAACCTTTTTGTAAACTTAAAGGACATTTGGGTTTATTTCTATAAAATATTGAAAAGGTGTGATAAATTATAAATAAGTTCTGAAATATAAAGTTCATCTTAGCACACTATTTGATAAATTACTGTTCTGTTTAAGAGGAAATTATTGCAGAAGAATGTTTTTCTTTTGTTTTATTCCTGCAAAAACTGATTAATCTCTCATATTCTTGGATTTATGATGTAATCTCATAGGATAAAACACTATTGTGTTTATTGTGGTCTACCTAAAATGTACCACAGAAGTAGCTGGGTGTCATCATTTTGGTCACAAGTGTACATTCTTCTCAAAAACTAGTTGTCTTACAGAAATGTTAGGCTTAATGTACGTTACCCCAGTAATATCAGAAACATTTCTACTAAACTATGAAATCTGTCGAGGGTAACAAATTTGGGGAAGATAGCACAATCTTGAATGTAGTAGTGCTTAGGAATGAATGCATTATTAAATCTATTTCTGTAAAATAGAATAACATGTTGCATGCAGTTACATTTTCTATTTAGTCTGTTTATTTCTTCATACTCTGCCTTTTTTTAGCATGCTTGATTTAGGAGAGGATAAAGGGCTACCTAATATAAATTCAAATTTCCAAATGGGATGATAATACTCGAGTTGAAAGACTGCATTACACGAGACACTAATATTTAAGGTTTTTTCATCACTGACATATTCATTCAAAATATAAACCAAAAATAGTTACCAAGGGAACATGGCTTTATAAAAAAGAATGTCATTGTTAATTTATCAAGCCATTTCCAAAAGGGCTTTGTGTTTCTCATGTAAAATTGGGAACATTTATGTGTGCATTTAATCTTTCTAACTTGAATATTAAAAAGATACTGGTATTTTGAAAATGCAGACTGTATGTATTCTTAATATTCTCTTAAGGATGTTGAGATAAGGATGGTTTTCTTCGATTTTCCACTCCTTTTAAAATTTAACTTTTCCATCCAACTTTAGGCAGAAAATTGTAATCTTCTCTGAGTGTAAACTTGATTTTCTTTATTGAGATGTGTCATTTATTTAAGGGGTAAATCAGAAAATTAGAAATAGAACACAGTCAAAAATGTCTGAATTACCAATTTATATTTTTGGGCAAAGTATATCAAAATGATCTTCTTAATATGATAAATTGTGCTTTATCATTTTGAAAACTCAGGATACAGATTACTTATTATCATTGTGGGTCTTTCCAGTATGAAAGATAGATGCTAAATGTTTTGGGTACAGTAATGCAAATTGGCTATACCAAATAGTGTGTTTTAGAGAAAGTTAAAACTAGTTTTGGATTAAGGATGCAGAACTTGAGTTTTTTTTTTTTAAGGGTAAAGCTTGCATGTTTTATGAATTTTTTATTAATGTTCACAGCTTTTTCTCATAAAAGTGCCAGACTTTGTTTTGTGCTTTTAATGTGCTTTTTATTTATATATATTATTTTATTATTTTTACTTTGAGTGGAATGCCCATTAATGTAAATTATATTTATTTTTATACTTTAATTTTCACTAGTTTTGCTTCTAGGCAAAAGGTAAAATAAATTTTTCATTGTAAAAGAAATTTAGTGTGATTTTTTTAAATTTACCAAAGAAAGGACTTTTGAAAAGAATGTGATCAAGACATTAATACTTTAATATGATCATTTTTTACAAGACCCCTGAAAAATATGTCCCACTGTTTAATATGTAACCTGTAACAGTGCTTGGCCCAGCATCTGATTTTACATGAATTGGACTTCTTAGAGGGCAGAAGTTCACTGGAGCTGGAAATGTCTTCAGCTGGAGCTGAGCAAATGAGAGAGAATGCTAAGGTTGAAGCTCATATCAAGCTGCTAATTTTGCAGTGTTAAGAATCCAACTCTTGATGCTGCCCAGCTGTCTAATGTGAGGATAGTCCGGTGGTCCTTGTTTTCGCCTCTGATTGAGGAGATACTGTGTTTGATAATCTGCAGTGTGAGAAGCAGCCCTCCCTTTTCCCACGGCTACCCTTTATCCTTGTTTATTTCATACGTTGGGAATAATGAGTATGACTGGTAACTCTTTATTATTCATATTGAGCTGAAAACAAGGATCCATTTTGGAGATGAAGATCTTTTTTTTGGTTAGGTGTCACTGTCCCATGGACAACCACACACAACTGCCCTTCTTCCCCTGAAATGAAGAGTAGTAGTTATAAAAAAAAAAAAGTGAAGTTGGGAAGCTATCCCTAACAGACCATAGTGAGCATACATATAGGCTTAAAAATAATTCTGAAAAACAAAGGAGACTTTCAGTCATGGAATATGGTACAGTGGTGTCACATTGGTTAGGTTTTAGAAACAGGTCTGAGAACAAACGCGTCTAATCAAAATTATACTTGACAGTAAAATAATACCTTTTCATTTGTTTAATCTGTATTTGTTTTTGGTCAGTTTCTTGAGGTGGTTGACAGCGTTGCCACCAGAACTATGGTTTTGCTTCTCAGCCTACAGTGGGAAAAACCCCTCATTCATGTTTTACATAACAGCCTGTTTCAGGATTACTTCCATTATTTGTGTAATACACTTGATAAAACAGGGTTCAGATTCAGTGATTGAATATGCTAAGGAGCAAATGATGTTGGTCTGCTCTACTGCCCCCTGAGTTATATGCTGCTCCCCTCATCCCCCCCACCCCCCAACTTGCAGTCCCTTCTGTATCCAGAGACCAGCAGCAGTGCCATGTGGGGACTTGCTATAAATGTAGAAGCCCAGGTACTGCCCCAGACCTGAATCAGAACCTGCATTTAACAAGATGCCCAGGTGAATCTGTGCAATTCAAATGGGAGAAGCCCTGCTTTATGATATGCTGCATAGTCTGCTGCCACGAAAAGTAAATCTCTGAAGACTGGAAGGTCACAGAAGGTACAATAAGATTTTTTAGCCTCCAAGTGAGTGATGTACTGCTTAACTGAATGCTGATCATTTATTTGCTGGGCATTTTATAATCATTTCCCTTCACCTCAGTCAGAATTATCCTAATTTCAAAGATGAAGAAACTAGGACTCAGCATGGTAAACAACATATTCCATTAGAGGGTTAGGGTATGTTCTATTGCCTTTTCCTGAGGAGGTTTTTGAGAATGTCGTTTTCTGACCTCTTTATGTTAGAAAAAGACAAAACAAAAACTCTTGAAAAGGGAAAGTGAAGATCTGTTGCTGCCTTGTGATCAACCAACTGTTAACCAACAGTCTCCCCTATTAGATCTCTGCTAGATGAGAAGTCAGGTTTGGAGTCAGGTCAAATCCCAGTTGGGGCACTTACTAGCCATACTAGGTCATTCAGTTCAGTTCAGTCATTCAGTCATGTCTGACTCTTTGGGAACCCATGGACTGCAGCACTCCAGGATTCCCTGTCCATCACCAACTCCTGGAGCTTGCTCAAACTCATGTCCATTGAGTCTGTGATACCTTCCAACCATCTGTCGTCCCCTTCTCCTGCTGCCTTCAATCATTCCCAGCATCAGGGTCTTTTCCAGTGAGTCATCTTTTCACATCAGGTGGCCAAAGTATTGGAATTTCAGCTTCAGCATCAGTCCTTCCAATGAATATTCAGGACTGATTTCCGTAGGATGGAGTGGTCGGATCCCCTTGCAGTCCAAAGGACTCTCGAGAGTCTTCCCCAACACTACAGTTCAAAAGCATCAATTCTTCGGCACTCAGCTTTATGGTCCAACTCTCACATCCATACATGACTACTGGAAAAACCATAGCTTTGCTGATATGGACATTTGCTGGCAAAGTAATGTCTCTGTGATATGCTGTCTAGGATTGTCATAGCTTTTCTTCGAAGGAGTGTCTTTTAATTTCATGGCTGCAGTCACTATCTGCAGTGATTTTGGAGCCCAGGAAAATAGTCTCACTGTTTCCATTGTTTCCCCATCTATTTGCCAAGAAGTGATGGGACCAAGTGATAATGGTGTTTATTTCAGAGGTTTAGCCCGAAATAAATGAAAATTGAGTGCAAATTCCTCAGCATGACACATGTTTACTTACAATGGTGTGAAAGTGAAAGTCGCTTAGCCGTGTCTGACTATTTGCGACTCCATGGACTATACAGTCAATGGAATTCTCCAGGCCAGAATACTGGAGTGGGTAGCCTTTCCCTTCTCCAGGGGATCTTCCCAACCCAGGGATTGAACCCAGGTCTCCTGCATCGCAGACGGATTCGTTACCACCTGAGACAACAAGGTAAGCTACAATGGTAAGCATTTGTTAAAATAGTCTGAATTCTTTTTTTCTTTTTCAAATCAGAGAAGACACCAGAGCACGCGAAGTTCTAGTGAAAACGAACATCCACCTTCATAGAAACGTACGGCTCTGCTAAGTGGGGTGAACTGCTAACCCCCATTTTTCCAGTTTAGTTCCAGTCGAGAGCTGTCCATTTGGATCTAGGGCAGCCCTTAGAGACGCACGTCATTATTCCTGGGGGCAGAATATCTGAAGTGCCTAACTTTTTCGGTGCACGGAGCGGGGCGTGGTTGACTGGCAGAGGGGGCGTGGCTTAGCCAGCCAAACAGAATTAGCCTCGAAAGCAAGTCTAGGGGCACCTTCTTCCCACCCTCTGCTGGGTTAGTATCTTCCCTCAGTTGTTGGTCAGTCGCTCAGTCGTGCCTGACTCTTGGCGACCCCATGGACTGCAGCACGCCAGGCTCCCCTGTCCTCCACCATCTCCCAGAGTCTGCTCAAACTCCCGTCCATTGACTCCCTGATGCCATCCAACCATCTCTGTCGTCCCTTTCCCTCAGTAGGCGTCTGGATTCTTTACCGCCTCCAGAGGGCGCTGCGGACCAGACGTTTCACCTGCTACCAAACTCCCCAATGACGTCAGCGCTACTGCGGCTGCCGCCTTCGGCGCCCCTGACAACCACGGCGGCCCCGACGCGGCCGGAGTGA
This sequence comes from Dama dama, assembly GCF_033118175.1. Classification (NCBI taxonomy): domain Eukaryota; kingdom Metazoa; phylum Chordata; class Mammalia; order Artiodactyla; family Cervidae; genus Dama; species Dama dama. The sequence goes on from NC_083690.1 coordinate 18,350,508, forward strand.
GCCCGCCCCTCGCAAACATGGCGGCCGGGCGGGGCGGGGTCTGAGAGGGTGAATTGGGGGGGCGGTCCCAGACCCAGCGGTCATGTGACTGGGAAGATGGCCGCCTTTCCCTGGTAAGGAAGAAGCGGCGAGTGGGCTTTAGGGAGGTAGTGGCCTTCGTTCTCTTTGGGACTCTGTTTCTGGGGGTGTGTCTCTGCGAGGGAGTGTATGAACTGTTCTCCGTTGGGGTTGGTGAAGTCTCCCACCCAGTCTCCGGGTGGAGCCACTACCCGGATTCAGAGGACATTCCTGATGCCGGACCGGTGGGATCTTGGTCCTCTCCTCCTATCGCCCTCCCCGCGCCTTCCACGCTCCTATCTCCATTCGTTTTCTCAAAAAACAAAACAAAACAAAACAAAAAACCCCCCTCAAGTTCCCTGGCTTCCGCTTTCCCAGAAGTTGGCGCGGGTTCCGGGGGCGCGGATGCAGAGAATGGTGGACTCAGCTCTGGTCTGGATGACTCGGAGGACCTGGCTGTGTTCTGAATGACTGGCTTCCTGGGGAGGAGACTTGCCATTCACCCTACTCTGCAGAACTTGAGGATACCGAACCCTTAGACATACTCCTTGGATTCAAGGAGCTGCTGTTTAGCGGAGCAGATACGCAGAATAGAGGAATGACCAAAGAAGGCTTTGGGATGAGGCACACCTGACGGCTTGGGGGAGGCTTGAGAGAGGAAGAGTCTTAAATTGAGTTTTGGAGGATGAATAGGAGTTCATGGAGAAGGAGCTGTGGGTGTGTGCCGAGCCTAATGGGTGTGTAGGGTCCCTCCTGCTGGAGTAGCTCGGAGAGTTTGGCGCTTCAGCAGCAGCTGAAGCCTCATGGCTTCTGTCTCTGTAAAGTAAAATATATATATTGTTGTTTAGTCACTAAATCTAAACAACTCTTTGCGTCCCTCTGTCCATGGGATTTCCCAGGACGGTTGTGTGAAGAACCGGAGCAAGTTGTGATAGTAGTGGAATCATATGGACATGTGAGCTTTCCTCTACATCTCAGAAAGGGAAATTACTTTCTAATCTTTCTCTGCAAGTGATGTGACGTGGTTTACGTTAAATGAGCAAGTAAGTGAACAAATGAAAAAATATACAGCCCTGGACCTTAGAAATAATCAGATACTTCTGGTTTGTATTTCCTTCACCAGGCTAACTCTTTAGTCTTCCTTCAAAGCCTCGGTACACTAAATTAGGATTAGATGACAGTGAGTTCTTATATGTCCTGCCCTGAGTTTTCTTTGATCTGGTCACGCAAAAGTACTTTTAGGGAATTACTGAGACTTAAATGCCAAAAAATATGGCTTCAGTGAACTTAGTTAACTGGACTTTTGTAATTAGAAGATCCAGGAAGATGCTGTTTAATTTCAGAGCATTTTTTTCCTTTGGTATATTTTACTTTGCGGCTTCCCAGGTGGCTCAGAGTGGTCAAAGCATCCGCCTGCCAATGCAAGACACTAAGGTTTGATCCGTGGGTCACGAAGATCCCTTGGAGAGGGAAATAGCAGCCCATTCCAGTATTCTTGCCTGGGAAATTCCATGGACAGAGGGATGCAAAGAGTTGTTTAGACTTAGTGACTAAACAATGACAATATATATATATTTTACTTTACAGAGAGAGGAGCCATAAGGCTTTTAGCATCAAGGGTTTCCACAGTTCCTAGTCTGACTGTCCTCTAAACATTTCTGTCTGTGGTAGCACGTGTTCATCTTTCAGTTTGCTCTTGAGACTTGATGCTCTTCAAGTTAAAGGGACTGAATTTTAACCATCATTGTATTTCCAGTGCTTGGCATGGAGCTTGGCAGATAGTAGGTGTTGAATAATATTATGGAATGAATGAGGAAACTAAGGAGGCCCTCAGAGGAGAAAAGTGTTTCTGACTTTAACTGAGATAGTTATTGAGCTTTTATTTTGTGCTGGATGCTGTGCTCAGAGCTGAACGTGCAACATCTTATCTCCTAAAAATCCCATTTTTCAGATGAAAAAATGGAGACAGAAAGATGAAGCAGTTCAGTGTTACAGCCTGCAAGGAGCACTGAGGTTTGGAGCTCAAGCCTGTGATTTTTAAAAAAATTTTAATTGGAGGATAATTACTTTACAATATTGTGATGGTTTTTTTTCATACACCTACATGAATCGGCCATAGGCATACACATGTCCCCTCCCTCCTGAACCTGGCTTCCACCTCCCTCCCCACCCATCCCTTCAGGTTGTCACAGAGCACTGACTTTGGGTGCCCTGCGTCATACATCAAGCTCCCCCTGGCTGTCTATTTTACATAAATACATATGCTAATGTTTATATTTCAGTGCAGTTCTCTCAAATCATCCCACCCTCTCCTTCTCCCACTGAGTCCAAAAGTCTGTTCTTTATGTCCGTGTCTCCTTTGCTGCCCTGAAGATAGGACCATCGGTACCATCTTCCTAGACTCCATATATATGTGTTAATATATGATATTTGTCTTTCTCTTTCTGACTTACTTCAATCTGTATAATAGCCTCTAGGTTCATCCACTTCATTAGAACTAACTCAAATACATTCCTTTTTATACCCGAGTATTATTCCATTGTGTATATGTACCACAACTTCCTCTTCCATTCATTTGCCAGTGGACTTCTGTGTTGCTCCCATGCCCCAGCTATTGTAAATAGTGCTGCAGTGAACATTGGGGAACATGTGTCTTTCTCAGTTTTGGTTTCCTCTGGGTGTATGCCCAGCAGTGGGATTGCTGTGTCGTGTGGTATGTTTATCAATCCTGTGATCTTAATCATTATCATCAGCTGGTCCTTCAGCCTAGGTCGTGGGCTGAGGTTCTTGGATTGCGCGGCTCCTGAGTCCTGCTGTGTTGTCCTGGGTCTCCCCCGAATACCTCTTTTCACCCACACTTTTTGTTATCACTGACTTCACTTGTGAGATGTCCAGTGCACTGTGGATGGCATTTCCTGTTCAATCCCGTGGTCATAGCACTGTTAAAAATAACAGTTCCTTGGAGTCAGAATTTCTATATCATTTTAAGACTATTAGGGAAGGGGAGTACATTGTGATTGGGGGAGAAAAAGCTGTGTGGCCAGATTATGTCATTAGCAATTAAAAAATCATTTGAGAATTAAAAAGCAGTTGGTTGGTGCTTCCTGGTCTCTTAGTGTTGAAGAATCCACCTGCCAGTGCAGAAGGCACGGGTTCGATCCCTGATCCAGGAAGATCCTGCATAGCTTGGAGCAGCTAAGCCTGTGAGCCACAGCTATTGAGCCTGTGCTCTAGAGCTCGGGAGCTGCAACTCCCCACGCCTGCGACCAGAGAAGCCACCACATTGAGAAGCCTGAGCAGCAAAACTAGAGCGTAGCCCCCGCTTGCTGCAACTCGAGAAAAGCCCGAGCAGCAGCAAAGACCCAGCACAGCCAAAAATAAATAATTAAATTATTAAAAAAGGAGTTAGTGGATTTTACTATTTCCAGTATAAGGAGATTCATTTAGTAACTGGTAATAGGATTTATATGCATTCATGTTATTCATTGTAAATAACTTAAAATTAGGGCAGTGTTAGCCTTTAATGTGCATTTCAATCACTTGGGAATTTTGGTGAAATACAGACCTGATTCTCTAGGCCGGGATATTTCAACGCTCCCCAGTGAAGCCCGTGCTGATGATCTGTGGGCCATACTTGGAGCAGCCAGAGGTCAGACCAAGCTCAGAGTGGAGGTATGAAATGTTGGCCTTTTTTCTGTGGCAACTGCCAAGGAACCTGACCAACCTTTTGCATTGCTGGGAGCTGGGATTTGGGGGGATTTTTACCAGTTTATCAGGTGCATTCACAGGAAGAAGAAAAGTAAGACTTTTTGAGAAAATGCCCACTAGAGGTCAGTGTTAGCCTTATCAAAGGCCCAGGTTTTGAAGAAAATGCTTTTATAGGAAATGGCAACCCACTTCCAGTATTCTTGCCTGGAAAATGCCGTGAACAGAGGCACCTGATGAGCTGCAGTCCATGTGGCAACAAAGAGTCACACACAACTAAGTGCACATGCATGTGAGTGCGTGCACACACATACAAGGAACTGAGAGCAGAGTTGAGGAAATAATGGAAGTAATAGAAAATGTGATTGAAAAATCAAAATAGCAACTTGACATGGACTTTCAGGAAGGGTAAATGTTTCTTTTCCTTTTTTTTTAAAAAAGTTTTTGTTTTTATCAGAAGCAGTATTTTTTCCTGAAAGAATCCTTCCCTCAAACTTTAAAAAAAAAATCATTTCAGAGCTCAATCCTTAAAATGACAATTGCTTTTTCAAATTCTCAAGGTGACCTGTGGATGATCTATAGAACTGCTGGAATCCTAGAGGCAGGCTGCCTCAATATGCATCTGTCTTTGTCATATGTGCATCTGTCTTTGTCATATGTTCCCCTGTCTCAAGTTAACCAACAGCATCTGCTTCTCCATCTGAGAAATGGGCATAATCATAGTGCCTACCTCATAAAGTTGATTAAATGTGGTTCAGTTCAGTTCAGTTCAGTCACTCAGTTGTGTCCGACTCTTTGCGACCCCATGAACCGCAGCACGCCAGGCCTCCCTCTCCATCACCAACTCCTGGAGTTTACTCAAACCCATGTCCATTGAGTTGGTGATGCTGTCCAACCATCTTATCCTTTATCATCCCCTTCTCCTCCTGCCCTCATATCTTTCCCAGCATCAGGGTCTTCTCAAATGAGTCAGCTCTTCGCATCAGGTGGCCAAAGTATTAAATGTGGTAATAGAGGGTAAAGGCCTTGGCCTGCATCCTGATGTATAGTGTCAGGGAGGGGAAATCCCCTTCTGCCCCCACTCTCTTGATTTCTTGTGGCTGGACTAATAAAACTCACACAAGGTAAATCAATGGGAGAAAAGAAACAAGTTTTAATTTATGTGTCTTGGAGGTCTCGTAGAAATGAGACCTAGGAAGTGGTCACAGTAGGCAGCTCTTATACAGTTTTAGACAAAGAAACTATAAACTTGTGAGGAATTGACAGAACAAAAAAAGTTAGGCTTTCAGTCAGTTCAGTTCACTCAGTCTTGTCAGACTTTTTGTGACCTCATGGACTGCAGCACGCCAGGCATCCCTGTCCATCACCAACTCCTGGAGCCTACTCAAACTCATTTCCATTGCGTCAGTGATGCCCTCCAACCATCTCATCCTCTGTTGTCCCCTCCTCTTCCCGCCTTCAGTCTTTACCAGCATCAGGGTCTTTTCCAAGGAGTTGGTTCTTCTCATCAGGTGGCCAAAGTATTGGACTTTAAGCTTCAGCATCAGTCCTTCTAATGAATATTCAGGACTGATTTCCTTTAGGATTGACTGGTTGGATCTCCTTGCATTCCAAGAGACTCTCAAGGATCTTGTCCAACACCACAGTTCAAAAGCATCAATTCTTAAGCACTCAGCTTTCTTTATAGTTGATCTATTATTTCCATACATGACTACTGGAAAAACCATGGCCTTGACTAGACGGACCTTTCTTGGCAAAGTAATGTCTCTGCTTTTTAATATGCTGTCTAGGTTGGTCACAGCTTTTCTTCCAAGGAGCAAGTGTCTTTTAATTTCATGGCTGCAGTCATCATCTGCAGTGATTTTGGAGCCCAAGAAAATAAAGCCTCTCACTGTTTCCATTGTTTCCCCATCTATGCCATGAAGTGATGGGACCAGATGTCACGATCTTAGTTTTCTGAATGTTGAGTTTTAAGCCAGCTTTTTCACTCTCCTCTTTCACTTTTATCAAGAGGCTCTTTAGTTCTTCTTCACTCTCTGCCATAAGGGTGATGTCATCTGCGCATCTGAGGTTATTGATATTTCTCCCGGCAATCTTGATTCCAGCTGTGCTTCTCCAGCCCAGCATTTCACATAATGTACACTGCATAGAAGTTAAATAAGTAGGGTAACAATATACAGCCTTGACGTACTCCTTTCCCAATTTGGAACCAGTCTGTTGTTCCCTGCCCAGTTCTAACTGTTACTTCTTGACCTGAATACAGATTTCTCAGGAGGCAGGTCAGGTGTTCTGGTATTCCCATCTCTTGAAGAATTTTCCATAGTTTGTTGTGATCCACACAAAGGCTTTGGCATACTCAGTAAAGCAGAAGTAGATGTTTTTCTGGAACTCTCTTGCTTTTTCAATGATCCAGTGGATGTTGGCAATTTGATCTCTGGTTCCTCTGCCTTTTCTAAATCTAGCTTGAACACTGAAAGTTCATGGTTCACGTACTGTTGAAGCCTTGCTTGGAGAATTTTGAGCATTACTTTGCTAGCATGCGAGATGAGTACAGTTGTGTGGTAGTTAGAGCATTCTTTGTCATTGTCTTTCTTTGGGATTAGAATGAAAACTAACCTTTTCCAGTCCTGTGGCCACTGCTGAGTTTTCCAAATTTGCTGACATATTGAGTGCAGCACTTTCACAGCATCATCTTTTAGGATTTGAAATAGCTCAACTGGAATTCCATCACCTCCACTAGCTTTGTTTGTAGTGATGCTTCCTAAGACCCACTTGACTTTTCTTTCCAGGATGTCTGGCTCTGGGTGAGTGATCACACCATTGTGGTTATCTCGATTATGAAGATCTTTTTTGTCTAGTTCTTCTGTGTATTCTTGCTACCTCTTCTTAATATCTTCTGCTTCTGTTAGGTCCACACCATTTCTATTCTTTATTGTGCTCATCTTTGCATAAAATATTCCCTTGGTATCTTTAATTTTCTTGAAGAGATCTCTAGTCTTTCCTAGTTAGGAAGGAAGAAAGATTAGTTCTCTAGTCTTTCCAAGTTAGGCTTTGGGTGCTTAATTAGTGAAGAATCTAAACAGCAGACTTGTGGTAGTAAAGAGATAACGAGGTTCGTTTTTGTACACTTCTTGTCCCTGAATTCCCTGTCTCTGGTGACGAGGATGTCCTTCTACCTTCAGATTCAGGGAGAGCACTTCTCACATGGGAGACTTATTTCCTGCTTTCAGGGAGACTTATTTCCTGCTTTCAGGAAGACAGAGAGGAGGGTCAAAGTGTCCCTTTTTACATCAGCTTTTTCTTAAGTAACTTTAAATCAGAATAATCAATATGCCATCTTTTTGGGTGGCCTAGTGTGGGCCCCAACATTAATAAGCACATAATAAATGAGAACAGATATTTGGTTGCATATCAAATCATCTTGTTGTTTTGACTTTGTGCTTTTTGCAGCTGTTGATTTGCTAATACTTATTATAGAGGCGAAAAACACATTTGCAGTTAAATTTCAGGTCAGATTATATTTCTACTCATTCAATTAGCTTTTCAGAATTCTATTTATAAAGTTAAGAGTGATCTGAAAGGAGGAAAAGTATAATTTAATTTTTAAAACTCCATTAGGGCTGTTGATGACTAGTCTTCCAATTTATTCTTCAGAGTTTTGTTTTATTAATCAAGAGTTGGTTGGTGACATATTAAAAGGAGCTTGGAAGAATATTTCAGCAGTGAATTCAGCTGCAATATTTTTGGAAGATGAAGGTAGTATATATTTACTAAATGTGACCCAAAGGAACTAGGCAGTATATTGTGATAGGAGTTTTCTTTTTTTTTTCTTTTCATTTTTTATTAGTTGGAGGCTAATTACTTTACAATATTGTAGTGGTTTTTGTCATACATCGACATGAATCAGCCATGGATTTACATGTATTCCCCATCCTGATCCCCCCCTCCCACCTCCCTCTCTACCCGATCCCTCTGGGTCTTCCCAGTGCACCAGGCCTGAGCACTTGTCTCTTTCATCCAACCTGGGCTGGTGATCTGTTTCACCATAGATAATATACATGTTTTGGTGCTGTTCTCTCGAAACATCCCACCCTCGCCTTCTCCCACAGAGTCTAAAAGTCTGTTCTGTACATCTGTGTCTCTTTTTCTGTTTTGCATATAGGGTTATCATTACCATCTTTCTAAATTCCATATATATGTGTTAGTATGCTGTAATGTTCTTTATCTTTCTGGCTTACTTCACTCTGTATAATGGGCTCCAGTTTCATCCATCTCATTAGAACTGAGTCAAATGAATTCTTTTTAATGGCTGAGTAATATTCCATAGTGTATATGTACCACAGCTTCCTTATCCATTCGTCTGCTGATGGGCATCTAGGCTGCTTCCATGTCCTGGCTATTATAAACAGTGCTGTGATGAACACTGGGGTGCACGTGTCTCTTTCAGATCTGGTTTCCTCAATGTGTATGCCCAGAAGTGGTATTGCTGGGTCATACGGCAGTTCTATGTCCAGTTTTTCAAGAAATCTCCACACTGTTCTCCATAGTGGCTGTACTAGTTTGCATTCCCACCTTTCCTCCACACCCTCTCCAACATTTATTGCTTGTAGACTTTTGGATAGCAGCCATCCTGACTGGCGTGTAATGGTACCTCATTGTGGTTTTGATTTGCATTTCTCTGATAATGAGTGATGTTGAGCATCTTTTTATGTGTTTGTTGGCCATCTGTATGTCTTCTTTGGAGAAATGTCTGTTTAGTTCTTTGGTCCATTTTTTGATTGGGTCATTTTTCTGGAATTGAGCTTCAGGAGTTGCTTGTATATTTTTGAGATTAGCCCTTTGTCTGTTGCTTCGTTTGCTATTATTTCCTCCCAATCTGAGGGCTGTCTTTTCACCTTGCTTATAATTTCCTTTGTTGTGCAAAAGCTTTTAAGTTTCATTAGGCCCCATTTATTTATTTTTGCTTTTATTTCCAATATTCTGGGAGGTGGGTCATAGAGGATCTTGCTGTGATTTATGTTGGAGAGTGTTTTGCCTATGTTCTCCACTAGGAGTTTTATAGTTTCTGGTCTTACATTTAGATCTTTAATCCATTTTGAGTTTATTTTTGTGTATGGTGTTAGAAAGTGTTCTAGTTTCATTCTTTTACAAGTGGTTGACCAGTTTTCCCAGCACCACTTGTTAAAGAGGTTGTCTTTTTTCCATTGTATGTCCTTGCCTCCTTTGTCGAAGATAAGATGTCCATAGGTTCGTGGATTTATCTCTGGGCTTTCTATTCTGTTCCATTGATCTATATTTCTGTCTTTGTGCCAGTACCATACTGTCTTGATGACTGTGGCTTTGTAGTAGAGTCTGAAGTCAGGCAGGTTGATTCCTCCAGTTCCATCCTTCTTTCTCAAGATTACTTTGGCTATTCGAGGTTTTTTGTATTTCCATACAAATTGTGAAATTATTTGGTCTAGTTCTGTGAAAAATACTGTTGGTAGCTTAAAAGGGATTGCATTGAATCTGTAGATTGCTTTGGGTAGTATAGCCATTTTGGCAATATTGATTCTTCCAATCCATGAACACGGTATGTTTCTCCATCTGTTTGTGTCCTCTTTGATTTCTTTCATCAGTGTTTTATAGTTTTCTATGTATAGGTCTTTTGTTTCTTTAGGTAGATATACTCCTAAGTATTTTATTCTTTTTGTTGCGATGGTGAATGGTATTGTTTCCTTAATTTCTCTTTCTGTTTTCTCATTGTTAGTGTATATGAATGCAAGGGATTTCTGTGTGTTAATTTTATATCCTGCAACTTTACTATATTCGTTGATTAGCTCTAGTAATTTTCTGGTAGAGTCTTTAGGGTTTTCTGTGTAGAGGATCATGTCGTCTGCAAGCAGCGAGAGTTTTACTTCTTCTTTTCCTATCTGGATTCCTTTTACTTCTTTTTCTGCTCTGATTGCTGTGGCCAAAACTTCCAAAACTATGTTGAATAGTAGTGGTGAGAGTGGGCACCCTTGTCTTGTTCCCGATTTTAGGGGAAATGCTTTCAATTTTTCACCATTGAGGGTAATGCTTGCTTTGGGTTTGTCATATATAGCTTTTATTATGATGAGGTATGTTCCTTCTATTCCTGCTTTCTGGAGAGTTTTAATCATAAATGGGTGTTGAATTTTGTCAAAGGCTTTCTCTGCATCTATTGAGATAATCATATGGTTTTTATCTTTCAATTTGTTAATGTGGTGTATTATATTGACTGATTTGCGGATATTAAAGAATCCTTGCATTCCTGGGATAAAGCCCACTTGGTCATGGTGTATGATTTTTTTTAATATGTTGTTGGATTCTGTTTGCTAGAATTTTATTAAGGATTTTTGCATCTATGTTCATCAGTGATATTGGCCTGTAGTTTTCTTTTTTTGTGGCATCTTTGTCTGGTTTTGGAATTAGGGTGATGGTGGCCTCATAGAATGAGTTTGGAAGTTTACCTTCTTCTGCAATTTTCTGGAAGAAGAAGTTTACATTTAAAAACAAAAACAAGCAGAGGCTGGTCCGTATTGTTCACTAGTTTTTCTCCTTTCCTGCACCCAAAGTGAAATTTATTTGGAAAGGGATAGAAGTGATATTACATGGAATTTCAGTTCTTTGGTACTGTGTTAGATTTCTGGGTTGATGGGGCTGAGTAAAGCCAATTAAGTGCTGACTAGATTTGGGGTTCATACAAATATTAATAAAGTTAAGAAGCTGTGAATGGGGGTAGGTGTGGGGGGAGGGATGAATTCAAGGCATTTGGAGGCCAAGGCAACAAAGGGGCCAGCTTCCTGTGCTTTGGGAATTTTGAGTTTTTAAGTAGTACCTCCCCTGCCTTTTGGACTTCCCTGGTGGCTCAGATGGTAAAGCGTCTGCCTACAATGCGGGAGACCTGGGTTCGATACCTGGGTCGGGAAGATCCCCTGGAGAAGGCAATGGCAACCCACTCCAGTACTCTTGCCTGGAAAATCCCATGGACTGAGGAGCCTGGTAGGCTACAGTCCATGGGGTCGCAAAGAGTCGGACATGACTGAGCAACTTCACTTTCACTTTCCCCTGCCTTTTATGTTCTAGTTGTTATGCACTCTTACTCTATGCATATTTTAAACACCGTAAGAAGTTATTTTTTGTAGTTAATTTAGTTTGACCTACACCTTTATCTTTTGTGCTCTTTAGTGTACATATTGCATGTATGCATTGTTGTTGTTGTTCAGTTGCTCAGTTGTGTCCAACTCTTTGCGACCCCATGGACTGCAGCACGCCAGGCCTCCCTGTCCTTCACCATCTCCCAGAGCTTGCTTAAACTCATGTCCATCAAGTCAGTGATGCCATCCAACCACCTCGTCCTCTGTTGTCCCCTTCTCCTCCTGCCTTCAGTCTTTCCCAGCATAATGTTCTTTTCCAATGAGTCGGTTTTTTCGCATCAGGTGGCCAAAGTATTGGAGTTTCAGCTTCAGCATCAGTCCTTCCAATGAATATTCAGGACTGAAACATTATATATAGAGAGATAAATAAACACATAAGCATTGTATATCAGATATGCAGATAACACCACCCTTATGGCAGAAAGCGAAGAGAAACTAAAGAGCTTCTTGAAGGTGAAAGAGGAGAGAAAAGGCTGGCTTCAAACTCAACATTCAGTAAACTAAGATAATGGCATCCGGTCCCATCACTTCATGGCAAATAAATGAGGAAACAATGGAAAAAGTGACAGACTTTATTTTCCTGGGCTGCAAAATCACTGCAGATGGTGATTGCAGCTATGAAATTAAAAGATGTGCGCTCCTTGGAAGAAAAGCTATGACCAACCTAGACAGTATATTAAAAAGCAGAGACATTACTTTGCCAACAAAGGTCTGTCTAGTCAAAGCTATGGTTTTTCCAGTAGTCACATATGGATGCAGTCCGTGGGGTGGCAAACAGTTGGACATGACTCAGTGACTGAACTGAACTGAAATACATATATATACATGCATATTTTTTGCTTTCAGCTGGGATCATTTTCCTTCTACTTTCAGCATTTAAAAGAGTTTAACGTGTGGTTCTGCTACTGCTGCTGTTCTCCCTTTTCTTTGACTGGAAACTTCTTTGTTTTGCTATAGTGTTTGCAGGATAGTTTAACTAGGTCTAAAATTCTTGGTTAGCAATTGTTTTCTTTCAGTACTCTGATACTCCAGTATTCCTTTGTCTTCTGGATCTCATTTTATGCAGAGATAATAATCTTAGTATTGTCCTTTGGTAATAACATATCTTTATTTCTTTTAAGAAATTCTTGTTTGAGTTTTTAGCCATTTTGCTATGAAGGCCCTAAGTATGGTTGTTTTTTGCTTTGTTTTTATACTTGTCTTGCTTGGGGCACAGGTGTTTCTTGAATCTGAGAATTGATGTCTTTCTTTAGTTTGGGAAATTTTTTAGCTATTGTCTCTTCAAATACTGCTTCTGCCTGTTCTTTCTCTCATCTTCAAGATTCAGATATGTGTGTGAGGTGTCCTTTTTGCCTTTTCCACTGTTCTGTGCTTTTCATGTTTTCTCCTTTCCATGCCTCAATGTGAATAATCTCTCCCCCTTTATTTTTCTTTTCACTAATCCCTTCACTTATTAGTTCTCCACAAGACTGATGAAACTGTCTGCTCTTCATCTGTTTGGCTTCTTCCTCTTGCTCTATACAGGTTAATTGGTGACTGCTTTGAAGGGAAACCAGGACCAAATCTCTTACTTCACAGCATTTCCTTTTCTTCAGAAGCTCTTCTATCAAGCCCTGGCTGTCTCCATAGCCCTGAACCCTAGTTTCTCTCTCCAGCCTTGTGAGTTTTCCTTAAAGCTCCTTTGGCTGCTCTGCCTCCTAGCAGCCATCCTCTGCCTGGCTTCAGCCTCTTGTCCCATGTCAAGAATCAACAGTGCCTAGCCAGGGATAGCCAGCAAGAAGTGGGCTTCACCTCATTGAGCTTCCCTTTGTTCTAGTGTCTGGCCTCACAGGTTTTGTTTCCCTTGGCAGCTCTTTATACCTTCAAACCATTAAAAAGTTAAAAAAAAAAATTTACCATTACTTACTGGTCTTGGTAGAAATACTGTTCCACTGCCAACTGTCTCATCAAAAACAATTTTTTTTTTTGTAGCAAAAAGTTTTTAATGTGTATGCATCTCCAACTAAATTGGTTTCTGGGTTTTGCTGTTTACCAGGCATTCCAGGAATAGGAACTACAAGGCTGAGTTTGCGTCATGCCGATTGGAGGCTGTGCCGCTGGAGTTTGGGGACTATCACCCACTGAAACCAATAACTGTAAGTTTTGACAAGGGTCCCTCTATGACATTCCTATTCCATAAAATTATAGACAGTGTTCCTGGGTCTTTCTCATTTTGTCAGCAGTAGCTGATTTTGGATTTTTAAATCAACCAGTTTGTTCTCTGCCCCATTTTTTGTGATGTTGGCTTCACCCACCATCATTTTGATTCCCTTTGTTATATTAGTGAGGTGGTCTTGAGTGTGGGATGCCTCTGTTCCTGATTTGGAGGTATAAAGAAAATACTTCTTAATTTGCCTATTGGAAGTATTGAGGTCACTCTAATTACTATTACCTCCATTGTATGGCTGTACCATATTTTGTTTATCCAGTCACCCAGTAACTGATGTTTTTGACTCTTTGTAGTTTTTGCTTTTTAAAAAAAGGTTTATTTATTTAATTTTTGGTTGCACTGAGTCTTCGTTGCTTTGTGTTGGCTTTCTCTAGTTGCGGTGAGTGGGGGCTACTCTCTAGCTTTGGTGCATGGGCTTCTTATTGCAGTGCTTTCTCTTCTTTGGGGCCCAGGCTGTGCGTGCACAGGCTTCAGTAGTTCCAGCATGTCGGCTTCAGAAGTTGCAGCACAGGACTTAGTAGTTTTGGTCCACAGGCTTTGGTGCCCTGCGGCATGTGGAGTCTTCCCGGACCAGGGATTGAACCCACGTCCCCTGCATTGGCAGGCGGATTCTTATCCACTGTACTACCAGGGAAGTTCCTATCTATTGTTTTTGACTATTATGAATAATGCTGCTGTAAACATTCATGTATAAGTTTTTGTGTAGATGTATGTCTTAAATTCTCTCAGGCAGGTTTATGGGAGAGGTCAGAAAGTTGTAAAAGTTTTGATTCTTCCTGGTCTTAGTCTTCGAGGGATAAGTTGTTAATTTATTTCACTAAATGAACCAAGGGTGGCAGTAGGGGTTTTGAGGCAAGGAATATGGTTAGGCTTCATATTCTAAGGGAAATGGGAAAGAGAGCAGACCAAGGGCTTGTAAAAGGAATGTTAAGTGGCATACAGGTGCCTGCTGAAATTGGAGACCATTGGATCTTTATGGTTGTGAGATATTCTTAGATGCACTAGCTGCCTGGTGGAAGAAGCAGAGAAGTCTGAGCTCAGAGAACAGATTTGGTCAGAGTGAGAGTGTGAGGGCTAGAAGCAAAGGAGATTGTGATAAGAATATTATATTGTTGTTAAGATTCTGATAGGGTACAGTTCTGGGGTTGAAAATGTTGTGAATTTGTCATATGGACATTTAACAGGCTTCTTTTTGCAAAGAGTCGCAAAGAGTAGGATATAGCATGGAAAGTTAGATAAATGTCCAGAACAAAAATAAGGCAGGTAGTAGAGGAAATAACCACATGTCAGTGGCAAGGCAGATCAGTCAGTCAGGGGCCAAGTCAGGCAACAGAAACTATAGAAGATTTTTGAACAGGGAAATTTAAAGAATTGTTAATTAGTAAAAGATAGTTAATTACTATAAAGGATGAAACAGGGCTAAAGCAGGAGTTGGCATTATTATGGCCAGTAGCCCAGTTTTGGAAATAAAGTCTTATTGGAACATAGCCATACTCATTCATTTATATATTATCTATGTCTTTTTTCAGGCAGAGTTGAATTGGGACAGACTGTTTGGCCCACAAAGCCTAAAATATTTGCTGTTGGGCCTTATAACAGTGCTAACCTTGCTCTGAGAGGTCCAAAAGTACCAGGTACAAAGATGCAGACATCAGCTCCAGGTTGAGGAACAGAGGTTAGTGAAGGAACCTTGAGGACTTATGATAGAGCCTCTCCCCCAACCCCAGGCTGAAATTCAGCATCGTTGAAGAGGGTATGGCTGTCACAGGAACACACAGGTTGCCTATGGCAAAGAACCTTGATAGAGCTATCAGATGGGAAGAGCATGGCCTGAGGGTACAGCTGAAACTGGTCTTTGAGGACCACTGGGCTTCTATACTGAATTTTAAAATGGAGGATTGGAACCCTGATGAGAATATCTTGCTGCTGCTGTTGCCTTTGAGTGCCCTCTATTCTCAAAATCTAACGTTGTGCTAGCTGTGTTGTAGTATCACAACGTACAGCAAAGGGTAGATTTGGAACTGATGCACAATAAACTGATAACTGCCGCATAAAAATGATGGAGAACAATGTAGGAGAATGGCATGAGCTTCAAAGGTTTTTGCCTGAAAGTGGAAGAATAAAAGAAAGCAGAAACATAAGTCAAAATGGGGAAAAATGGGGAGCTTCAGGATCTGAAGACTACACGGTAATTAGGTGTTTGAGAAAATGAGGTGGTTTCATTAAAGCATGAACATGAAGAGAAAGAACATTTGATTTATGGTAGCCAAGCCTCAAAGGTGAAAAATTTTAAATTTTTAAGGGATTGTACAGTACTGAGTTTCAGCCCTTCCGTGCAGTACTTGGCATTTAAGGTTGGTGTAATACTTGATGAATTAATTCATTATATAAAGACTTCCCAGGTGATGCTAGTGGTAAAGAACCCACCTGCCAATACTGGAGACGTTAGAGGTGTGGGTCAAACCCTGGATCGTGAGATCCCTGGAAGAGGGCATGGCAACCCGCTCCAGTATTCTTGCCTGGAGAATCCCCTGGCAGGCTACCGTCCATAGGGTCACAAAGAGTGGGATGTGACTGAAGTGACTTAGCACAACACTAATTACTATTATGGGGTGCTGTCCTAAATAGCATCTTAGTCTATCTGTGAGTTTATTTAAAAAACAAAACAAAAAGCAGGCAAGAGATATAGATGGTCCCTCTTGGGTTAGCACTTTTTTAATTAGCAGGTAATGGATGCCGTGTGGTTGTCATCTTGGGTGGGATGAAGTTGACAGATGCCAGTGGATACTGAGGACGTGATGTTTCTGAATGACAGAGAACCTGAAAATGTAGAGGTGATTCTGTAAAGCAGGCGATCACAAGACCGAGCTTCAACCTCAGAGGGCCCCTCAAATCCCCGTGGGCTTACGTGGCTGCCGCTGACCCACCAGTGAGTAGGTTCCAATCTCAGGAACTCAAACCCAGCAGCAAGGAGAGTCTCTTCTCTGCAGTTTCTGTGTACTCAGTTGGGTTACATGTCCTTCCCCAAATCAACCCTGGTGACTGGGGTGTAGAATATGCTGATTGATTGGGTTGGGGCTCATGCCCACCATGGGAACCGGGAGCAGAGTCCACTCTACCAGGCCTGTTAAGAGCTGAGAGTCAGGGAGGGCCACTTTCATTCCCAAAGAAAATCGGGACTGTTGAGCCTGGGAGATGGAGGAATGGATGCCAGGCAGGCAGGAATATCAAACATGCACCAGTGGAGGCACTTCACCCAACTACCTGCTGTTAGTGTCAAACCCCACAGGTTTAGGGCAGGGCCTTCAGTAAAGCAGCCCTAGCTTTAGACTCCAGCAGCAAATTTGGGGGTCCCTAGGCCACTCACACTTCTGATCAACTGGCTCCAAATCCATGGTTTCTGGAGATCTCCCTTTTTTTTATGAGTCAGCTTTTTATTTCCCTGACCAGTACTTCCAGTTGTATCTCTGATGCTATATTTAAAATCTTCAGAGTCCCCCAAAACAGCATTCGGGCTTCTCATATCCAGAGACAGGGACCTAGAGGCAAAAATGGTCGGGCTCCAGGCTGCTTTCAGATGGACAGTGGCAGACATTCCTGTGCAAGTTAGTGTCAGCTTTTAACTGAAATGCCTTTAAGCTCTCTGTCCCTAAAGTCTTCTATGGCATGTATGACAGAAATACACTCATCCGCATATGCACACCTCTGTGGGGGTGGGGACGAGGTGGGGGCATTATATCAGTACCGGCCAGACTTCTTATTCAGCTGGAAACTGGACTTCTGGTTCAATTTAATAACAAGAAGATGCACAAAACTGTGGTGAGTGTCCTGGCTCTTCCTCAAGCTAGAGCTCAGTGTGAATGGAAGCACTACCCACGATAAAGGCGAATTAGGGTCTATTAAAAAAAAAAAAAGTTGCTGCTATCTCTGTGAGCTGCTTCTAAGAATCCAGGGATGCACATCTTATTCCTCATCCAGACGTGGCCAGTTCCTCAGGCAGGGCTACATGGGAAGCATAAAAATCTTTTGTTAACTTTTGAAGGATATAGATTTTTTTTTTTTTTTTTTAATTTACTTATTTAGTTAGCCATACTGGGTCTTAGTTTTGGCATATGGGATCGTTTTATCTTTAGTTGCAGCATTTGGAATCTAGTTCCCTGACCAAGGATCGAACCCCAGACCCCCTGCTTTGGAAGCATGGAGACCTCGCCACTGGACCACCAGGGAAGTCCCTACAGGAAGGATTTTTTATTCCCCCACCAACAAAAATTATGTATCCAGACATACACTCAGACACATACATATCCATGTTCAAGGAAGGTTTTTTTCCATGAGTTTAGGACTCCAGAGTTGGGCCTCCCCCAGGCCGAGAGACATTGCCTATTAACTGCACAGATCCGATAAACTAACATACTGTATATGGCTCCTCACAGCTGAGAGGGCAGGGGCAAAGAGAGTGGATACTTCTGGGGGATTTGCTTTTGCTCTGAAATCCAGTCTGCTCAGCAACACTCCAGGCGCTGGGAGAGGTTCTTTGGGGGTGAGATGGTGGATGACCTGATGGTCCCAGCCCACTGTGATTGAGTGGGGACCAAGTAGCATCTCTCACAAAGTCTCTGCGGACTTGGCTTCTAAACACTCTGGAAAGGCCTCAGTCCACAGCAAGTCAGTGATGCTCACTGACAGAGGCTAGGAAGGAGAACCGAGTGGGAAGAACCAGCCCAGAGACACCCTGGGAGTGTGCAGCTAGCTGAGGGCACAGCTCGCACTCTGGGTGTCCACAAGGGAGACAGTCCCATTCTCTGCACCGAAGACAGCCTCGTTCTGCTGAGAAGGCCCAGCCAGCGAGGTCAGAAGGTAGCCGGAGGCCCTGCAGTCCTTCTGTGATGCTGGCTTGAGACAGCCGGTGTCCTGCAGTAAAATTCCATTGTCCTCACCACCTGGAAGAATCCTTGTGGGGAGAGGCAGCAGCGCAGGTGACCTGCCCAGAGTGAGCTTGGAATGAATTCAAAACCTTGATGCAGAAGTCTTTTCTTCTGCAGACTTTTCTGCTGTGTGCTAGAACTCAGGACCCTGACTGTAGACCCAGTGTCACCGTGCCCACACTTGCAGAACTTGCTGACAGTAAGTGTCTCCTTCTCATCCAGCTCCTCCAGTTCAACAGCTCCTGAATCGGAAGCCACTAGGATACCTCTGTCCTGTACCCAAGTGAGGCCTGCCTCCTCGGCCTCCGTCTGGGGGTTGGGGGGTGAGGTTTCCTTCCTCATCTCCACAATTCCAACTCCAACCTAGACTCAAACTAGATGCTCGTTGGAGATTCAGCTCTGTGAGCCCCGTGTCCCTCGGGTTTGATAATTTGCTAGAACACCTCACAGAACTGAGACAAGTGCAGTACTTATGCTTATAATTTTGTTATAAAGGATGCACACAAGGACCATCCAAATATAAGGCAAGGTCTGGCAGGGTTGCAGACACAGAGCTTCCATGCCTTCTGCCTGTGGAATCAGGGTGCATCACCCTCAGCACATCATCTGTTTGACTGGGAAGCTCCTCTGAGCTTTGGTGTCCAAACTTTCGTTTGGGGTTTTGTTTATATAGGCATGATTGACCGATTCCTTGGCCACATGATGGAACTTTATCTCCAGCTTCCCCCAACCTCCACTGAAGTGAGGCTCTTATCACCTGGCTGAAAGTCTTGACCCTCTAATCACATGTTTGGTCTTTCTCTTGCCCCCATGTAGCATCTTCTTATTAGCATACACTCAGCTGTGATCGAGAGGCTCATGAGTCAGTGGTGCTCCAAGGACAAGGAATCTCCTTTTTAGGAACCAGGGACAGAGGCCAGTCAAATTCTCATTTATCCAATATCCTCTCTTCTTCATTCTGTTGCATCCTGTTCTGTCTTTCTGAAGATTGGTTCTGGGTTTTCATAGCTTCCTTTTGAAAAGGAGTGGAACCTAACTAGCCCTTCTGAATGTTGACTCAATTTTCAGCAGACAAACTCTGGTTGTATCTTCTTGGCTCAGATCCTGGTCGGTCCTCTGAAGTTGGGGAGGAATGGGGGCCAGTGGAGCAAAAACATGTCCTTCAGCACATACACAGTTCTCCTAAAAGGGAGGAGCTGGGCACTCACTGCTTTGTGATGATGAGATGGCCATGCAGAGGCACTGACCCTGGGATCACTCATATTCTGGTTCATTACCCTACCGGGACCATTGCTGCAAACGTAAATTCTGATGCAGTGGGTCTGGGGTGGGGCCTGGGAGTCTACATTTTTATAAGCCACCGGGTGCAATGGATGCTGCTTGTCCAGAAACCACACTTTGAGTAAGAAGGCCCCATGAAAAACCAGCTATATCATCACCTCCTAACCCACAGAGGCCCTGTCCCTCCCTTCTCAATCCTAGCTTCTCAGCTTCTCTTCCTCAACAGCTGGGATTCTGAGTCACGTTAGCTTTTCACGAAAAATAAGGGTCCCTGCTACAAAGGAATGGTGAGTTCATAATTAAACGAGGGAAAGCCCATTTGAGTGTCTCATTGGGAGAAGTCATAGGAGACTACCATTTTACCTCTGCAGTTTTTCCCCACAGGTCACAGAGTCAAAGACAAAGAAAGTGAGCCGGAAGGGAAGCACTTCTTCCACGTCGTCTTCATCCTCCAGCTCCGTGGTGGACCCGCTGAGCAGCGTCCTGGATGGGACTGACCCCCTCTCCATGTTCGCAGCCTCTGCTGACCCTGCAACCCTGGCGGCTGCCATGGTAACGCTGTCAGCTGGATCGGTCCTGTGGGTGCCGGGATGGGGGTTTTCATTGAACAAGTAATGCTCAGCGTAGTCTCATGGCACTGCTGCTGAGAGGCCGGAGTAGATCCTGGAAACTACTGCAGCTGCTTTTTTTTTTTTTTACGCATTTAAAAATTTTCCATTTCACTCTTTTTATGTTCTTTCCTTTGGATTTTATGTAATTACATAAGTAATTTGCTAATTTTTCATTTAAAAAATCAAATATTATCAATGAAGTCAACCCATCCTCACTCTGTTCTCCACTCTGGAGGTCAGCAGTATTATCAGTGTAAATGCATATCATTTAACTTTTTGTTTGTGTTTTCACAGATATTTATGACAACAGTTTCTGAACATTTACATACATACTCATACGTAAATAATAGCAACAACAGTAATAACAGTATTGGCTAACAGCATGGCGGATGTATTACAGTAAATTCCAAATTTAGTTTCCATGCTGCCTTGTGCAAGAAATATAAGACTCATTTAAAGAGGACCACACAGTGGAACAAACATGTTAAGTCACATCCAAGTTAGAATTCAAGTCCTGGCCTGACTTTAGGATCTACCATCATTCTTTGCTGGCATTGCATACATCTGTTGACTTTCTTTTTCTTTTTTGACATACATACATTTTTTTTTTAACTTGATCATATGTCTCGGAGAACTTTCTATATTAGTACTTATAGAACAACTTTCTTATTTTGAATCCTGCATTGTATCGTAAGGAACAGGACATGCTTTAATTTGCCATGATGGACACATGAACTGTGTGTTTGTGGTGTTTGGTGGTATAGGCAGTGGTGCATTGGTCCTTGAACGTACATAGATCTTGGTGCCCACGGACAAGGGTTTCTATAGGGTAACTTGTTAGGAGTTCATTACTGGGTTAAGGCAATGTGTGTGTAAGATTTTGATGGCTACTGCCAGATTGTTCTCCAGAAAGGGCTTACCAATTTACACTTTCATCAGCATAGCAGTACTTTGGAGTGCCTGTCCCCTGCATCCTTGCCAACTAGGATAATTATGAGTCATTGAAAACCTTTTTTTTTAATCTTTGGCCACACCTTGTGGCATGTGGAACTTCCCTGACTAGGGATCAAACCTGCACCTTCTGCCATGGAAATGTGGAGTCTTACCCCCTGGACCACCTGCAAAGTCCCAAATCTTGGCCATTCTGATTGTTGAAAAATAATCTCTTTTACTTTGCCTTTCCTTCATTCTTAAAGAGTTTGAGCATCTTTTGATAGGTTTGTTGGCCTTTTGTGGTGAATTGGCTTGAAAATTTTTTATCATAGTAAACCTTTAGACTATCTATTGTCAGTTCAGTTCAGTTGCTCAGTTGCATCCGACTCTTTGCAACCCCCTGGGCTGCAGCACGCCAGCCTTCCCTGTTCTACACCAATTCCTGGAGGTCGCTCAAACTCATGTCTATCGAGTCAGTGATGCCATCCAACCATCTCATCCTCTGTCGTCCCCTTCTCCTCCTGCCTTCGATCATTCCCAGCATCAGGGTCTTTTCAAATGAGTCAGTTCTTCCCATCAGGTAGTCCAAGGATTGGAGCTTCAGCTTCAGCATCGTCCTTCCAATGAATATTCAGGGCTGATTTCCTTTAGCTTTGACTGGTTGGATCTCCTTGCAGTCCAAGGGATTCTTAAGAGTCTTCTCCAACACCACAGTTCAAAATCATCAATTCTTTGGGACTCAACTTTCTTTCTAGTCCAACTCTCATATGTATACATGACTACTGGAAAAACCATAGCTTTGACTATAGGGACCTTTGTTGACAAAGTAATGTCTCTGCTTTTTAATATGCTGTCTAGCTTGGTCATAGCTTTTCTTCCAAGGAGCAAGCTTTTTTTAATTTGATGACTGCAGTCACCATCTGTAGTGATTTTGGAGCCCCCCCCCCCCGCCCCCCCTCCCCCCCTCCCCCCCCTGCCAAATAAAATCTCTCACTGTTTCCATTGTTTCCCCATCTATATGCCATAAAGTGATGGGACCAGATGCCACGATCTTAGTTTTCTGAATGTTGAGTTTTAAGCCAACTTTTTGACTCTCCTATTTCACACTGATCAAGAGACTGTTTAGTTCTTCTTTGCTTTCTGCCATCAGGGTGGTATCATCTACGTATCTGAGATTATTGATATTTCTCCCAGCAGTCTTGATTCCAGCTTGTGCTTTATCCAGCCTGGCATTTCACGTGATGTACTCTGCATATACATTACATCAGCAGGGTGACAGTATACAGCCTTGACATACTTCTTTCCCAGTTTGAACCAGTCTGTTGTTCCATGTCCGGTTCTAATGATTGCTTCTTGACCTGCATACAGATTTCTCAAGAGGCAGGTCAGGTAGTCTGGTATTCCCATCTCTTGAAGAATTTTGCACAATTTGTTGTGATCCACACAGTCAGAGGCTTTGGCATAGTCAATAAAGCAGAAGTAGATGTTTTTCTGGAACTCTTGATACTTCGATGACCCAACAGATGTTGGCAATTTGATCTCTGGTTCCTCTGCCTTTTCTAAATCCAGCTTGAGCATTTGGAAATTCACTGTTCACATATTTTTGAAGCCTGACTTGAAGAATTTTTAGCATTATTTTGCTAGTGTGTGAGATGAGTGCAATTGTGTGGTAGTTTGAAGATTCTTTGGCATTGCCTTTCTTTGGGATTGGAGTGGAAACTGACCTTTTCCAGTCCTGTGGCCACCTCTGAGTTTTCCAAATTTGCTGGCATATTGAGTGCAGCACTTTCAGAGCATCATCTTTTAGGATTTGAAATAGCTCAACTGGAATTCCATCACATCCACTAGCTTTGTTCATTGTGATGCTTCTTAAGGCCCACTTGCCTTTGCATCCCAGGATGTCTGGCTCTAGGTGGGTGATCACACTGTTGTGATTATCTGGGTGAAGATCTGTTTTGTCTAGTTCTTCTGTGTATTCTTGCCACCTCTTCTTAATATCTTCTGCTTCTGTTAGGTCCATACCATTCTGTCCTTTATTATACCCGTCTTTGCATGAAATTTTCCCTTGGTATCTCTAATTTTCTTGAAGAGATCTCTAGTCTTTCCCATTCTGTTGTTTTCCTCTATTTCTTTGCACTGATCACCAAGGAAGGCTTTCTTATCTCTCCTTGCTGCTCTTTGGAACTTTGCATTCAAATGGGTATATCTTTCCTTTTCTCCTTTACCTTTCCCTTCTCTTCTTTTCTCAGCTCTTTGTAATGCTTCCTCACAAATAAGGAGGTCTCCTTGTAAGGATCTATTATATTCTACAGTAAAGGACTCTCTGCTTTCTGCTCATGCCTTTTTTTTTTTGTCCTTGTAGAGATATAATTGACAAATAAAATTGAAATATATTTAAAATGTCCAATGTGATGGTTTGATACACATAGACATTGTGAAAATATTCCATACATTGAGTTAACTTGTCTGTCATCTCACATATTTACCCCCCTTTTTTTTAATGAGAACATTTAAGTTCTACTGTCTTAGCAGATTTCAGTTATACAATACTGTTATCAACTATCATCACCATGGTTACTTATACTTTTTAAAACAATTGCTGCTGAAGAGATTGTCTTGCCTTTCCTTAGGACAACTCCAGAAAGAAACGTGACAGGGATGATAACTCCATCGTAGGATCAGATTTTGAGCCTTGGGCCAGCAAACGAGGGGAAATCCTTGCCCGGTACACTACCACGGAAAAGCTCTCTATTGTAAGTACCAGGACACTTTTCTCCCAGTGTCTGCTTCAGATGTAGTAGTCATTTCTTTTTGTTATTACGATTCTGTGCCTGATTCCAGCATATAGGTTCTCAGCCCGCTGCCCCCCCACCAGCAATTCTTCAACACCAGCTTGGTGGCCTGTAAATCAATTCAATTGTGATATTGGAGAAAGCATCAGATCCCACAGGTTAAGGGCTCAACCCCACATCAGATGCCTGTCAAAAGTCCATGTTGTTACTCTGCTTCTGACCAACTAGCTATAAGTTAGAGGTTCCCAAGGCCACCTCTTTGGGTTCAGTTATAATTAATTCCCTAGTGACTCAGATGGTAAAGAATCTGCCCTGCAGTGCAGGAGACCCAGCTTCGATCCCTGGGTTGGGAAGATTTCCCTGGAGAAGGGAAACCCACTCCAGTTTTCTTGCCTGGAGAATTCCATGGACAGAGGAGCCTGGTTGGGCTAAAGTCCATGGAGTTGCAAAGAGTTGGACACAACTGAGCAACTGACACTTTGGGCTTCCCTGATGGCTCAGTGGGTAAAGAACCTACCCACAGTGCAGAAGATACAGGAGTGGTGGGTTTGATCCCTTGGTTGGGAAGATCCCCTGGAGGAGGGAAATGGCAACCTATTCTAGTATTCTTGCCTGAAAAATCCCATGGACAAGAAGAGCCTGGTGGGCTACCGTCCAAAGGGTCGCAAAGACCCAGACACAACTGAACGACTAAGCACACAGTAATTTGTCAGAATGGCCCACAGAACTGAGAGATCAGTTGACTCACTGGATTACTGGTTTATTACCAAGGATATTAAAGGATATGAACCAATAACCAGACAAGGAGATACCTTGAGTGAGGTCCTGAACAAAGGAGCAAGTGTTCACATGGAGTTTGGGGTGCAGCATCGCAGCAGGTGGATGTGTTCTGGTTCACCAGCCTGGAAGCTCTCTGAACCCCATCTTTCTGGGTTTCTATGCAGGCTTCATTACATAGGAGGATTCGTTAAGTTGTGGGCCACTCGTAATTGCCCCTAGCCCCTCTCTCCTCTTGGGAAATCAGGGAGGTGGGACTGAAAGGTTGATTCCCTGGAGGAACAGCCCTCATCCTTTGGTGCTGCAAAAAATCCACCTCATTATCATAACAAGAGACTCCTGGATTGTTCTCATCTAGGAAGTTCCAAGGATTTGGAGTTTTGTGCCAGGTATCTAGGCAAAGACTAAACATGTATTTCTTATTATAAATCACAGTATCGCAATTATGTTGCCTAGTTTCTTTTTCAGTTGGTATGTGAGTATTAGTTGGGATAAAACATGCTGATTGGTTGCTCAAAAAATGTGTTAAGAATCAGGTATCAGGCACAGTTCAGAAAAAGAACTGGAGTCATACAGTCCCATCTCTGGGAGAGGTGAGAGTTTTGAGGGGAGGATAGAGCTATCCTGAAGAAGGTTAACTTCTTATTGTTGTTCAGAGAGTCCCACTGGTGGATTTTCTGCCAGGGCCAGAGGTTCACTGTTTCTTTAGATGATGGCCGCTAGGTCAAGTTGTTGGCTCATGACTGGGGCTTACCCCGTACTCTGCCGGTTGCTCAACTGGGGTAAGCAGGTTAATGCTTATGTACTTGAGGACTAGCTTGTAACTGAAGCCTTCCCTAAGGCTTCATCTCTCTTCACACTGGAAAGATGCCTGGAGGCTGGTGGTCCAGGGCGGTGTGGCTCCTCTGAAGTCATCAGGGACCCGACTCTCTCTGTCTTGCTTCTCTGTCTTGTTCAGTGTCATCTCATGTCCAAATTGTTAGACGGTGGGAGGGGAGAAGTGGGATGCACCCTCTCACATTCAAGAACACTTCCTGGAGTTCACGCAACATGTCCAGTTACATTTGTCTTGAAGGTCGTCATGGACTGTTCACAGTGCATCCATCAGAAATTGGGTCTGTGAGCAGGGAGGAAGGGGTGAACTCAGTAGCAGCTAGGAAGGTTCTAGTCCCTTCTTCCAGAGTCTGTGCTTGTTAAAAAGAATGGTGGCAGAATTGCTGGTCTATTTAAAATTTTTTCTTACTGTTTTCTGATTGCCTTGAGTTAATATAGAGCCGTGATTCTCAACCAAGAGTAACTTTACTCCCCAGGTGACATTGGCAATGTCTGGAGACATTTTGGTTGTCTCAGCGGTGGGAGTGCTACTGGTATCTAATGTAGAAAAAACAGAGATCATGCTAAACATCCTGCAATGCACAGGACAGCCCCCCACAACAGTTTTCTACCTCTTAGCATCAGTATTGCCAAGGTTATGAAACCTTGATTTATTAGAGTACACTGAAGGCTTTCACATGCCACCATCGTTCTCAAAATCTTGCTCTTTGTTGTCTTGCTTTGAGAGTCTTGAATTGACTAGACATTTGAATTTCTAGTAGTTTCTAGAGAGCTGTATTTTCTTCCTTTGAATAAATATTTCTCTTTTTCATTTGGGTAAGTAAATGGCTTTGTCTCAAAATGATGGCTCATGTGGTCTTATTGCTACTTGGATAATTTAAATATAAGTTTTTGACATAGAATCCAGTAAGTTTTAGAAAATATTAATAATTGTGGTTTTTTTTTTTTGCCTCTGCAGAATCTTTTTATGGGATCTGAAAAAGGTGAGTTTTTGTTGTTGTTA
This sequence comes from Dama dama, assembly GCF_033118175.1. Classification (NCBI taxonomy): domain Eukaryota; kingdom Metazoa; phylum Chordata; class Mammalia; order Artiodactyla; family Cervidae; genus Dama; species Dama dama. The sequence goes on from NC_083690.1 coordinate 18,376,795, forward strand.
CTGTTTTGGTGGAGAATTCTCCCATTACCTTTAAAATAGCTTTCCAAAGAAAAAGTTTGTAGTATCCAATCCTGATGTTTAATTCAGTTGAAGCTATTATTTCCTAGATTATATATAGACTTAGTAGAATTGAAATACATACTTAGATGATGAATGAAAGAAAAAAAGACCAAAGAGGCTACTACTAGTAGTAAAACGGAAACCTTGATTTTGGGGTTATAGAGTGGTAGTCACTCACCCCTCTTGTATGCCTCCTCACTGGCTGGGGAATGGTTGAAATTCTTCTTTTTAGAGATTCTTTCCTTTGCTTTACATCTTTATCCCTTGTGAAAGCACAGATCCACCAATAAGCGGAATCACACATTCAGTTTTACCAGCCACTGGTCCCTGAACACAGCAGTTCTCAATTTATTCTATTCAGCCAGGAGACATGGTCTGGACCAGAGCATCTCATACTAGCTTTGCAGCAGGGTCATCTGGGGAATATATATATTTATATTTCATACAAATATAGACCACTGGGTCCTACTCTGCTTATCAAAGTAATCTTGCAGAATGGGTCCCAGGAATTCCGTTTTTGAAGCTCGTGGGTGATTCTGAAGCCACTGACTTAGCTCCTCTATCACTGGGGTGCAGAGGAGCACAGGCGTGCTGCATTGCAAATTGCTGGTATGGCAGCTGCAACTTTGTGTTCTCTGCAGATTGAGATAGCACATTAGAAATCAAGAGAGTGGGGGCACCTTTATTATAGGCGTAATTTTGACCCCAAACCATTAAAAAAGTAAATCATAGCATTGCATGTCTGTCAGTTTGGAGAGATCGAAAAGTGACCATATCACTAGCTGGTGAGAATGTAGAGCAACAGGAAGTGTCATGTGATGCTGATGGGAGTATAAAATGACACCACCACTGTATAAAGCACTTTTGTATTATCTGTTAAAATTGAAGATGGCCCAATCTTTTTCCTTAGCAGTTCCACTATCAGAATATACCCTAGATCAGAAATTGGCAAACTGTATCCTCAAGGCCAAACCTGGTTTAATTTTGTACGTTGTTTTATTGGAACGAAGCCTTGCCAGTGTGTGTACAGGTTGTCTATGGCTGCTTTTGTACTCTCGTGTCATAGTTGAGTAGTTGTGGCAGAGATTATATGGCTCACAAAATCTAAAATACTTATATATGGCCTTCTAGAGAATGCATTTTTTCAACTCTGCCCAAGTCCATGTTTCTTAAAGTGTGGTCAGTGACATCACCTGGGAGCTCATTAGATATGCAGAGTCACAGGCCCTGCTGGACCTACTAAAAATCAAAACCTGCATGCTAACACATTCTTAAGTGATTATTGTCAAAGTCTGAGCAGCACTGCCCTGAGCAAATGCATGCATATAGGAACCAGGAGACATGCACAGAAATGTTCATAGCAGTGTTGTTCACAGTAGCCCCAAACAGGATACAACCCAAACATCCATTGATGGTAAAATAAGAAATAATTTGTGATGTATTCACACCATGGAAAATACCAAGCAGCAATGAAAATGAATTAGCTGCAGTTCTGTGCAACGACATGGGTAAACTTCATGATCTAAAGTTAGCGGTGAGTGAAAGAAGCAAGAAAATATACTATCTGGGTGGTGGCTGCAAAGGTTTTATGTTGTTATTGTTCAGTCGCTAAGTTGTGTCCAACTCTTCGTGACCCTATGAACTGCAGCATGCTAGGCTTAACCTGTCCTTCACTATCTCCTGGAGTTCACTCAAACTCATGTCCACTGAGTCAATGATGCCATGCAACCATCTCATCCTCTGTTGCCCCTTTCTCCTCTTACCCTCAGTCTTTCCCAGTATCAGGATCTTTTCCAATGAGTCAGTTCTTTGCATCAGGTGGCAATAGTATTGGAGCTTCAACTTAAGCATCAGTCCTCCCAGTGAAGGGTTGATTTCCTTTAGGATTGACTGGTTTGATCTGCTTGCTGTCCAAGGGACTCTCAACAAAAGTTTTATGATGGTCTGCTAAAATGTACATATATGCACGTTCTGTGATATATTTCAAAATGAAGGGGAAAGTAGAAACCAGGTCAAAAAATCAAATTATTTGGAATCTTAGTAGTTGTTAGTAATTGAATAATTGTACCATGCTCTCAGCTGATCCCAGCAAATCTGTGCATTAACACCAGAGCTACAAAACCAGTGCCTTAAAAGAGTAAACTTTAGTTCCTGAGAGTGAGTTCGGTAGACAGGAGCAGGCGGGCCACTGGTCTAGAACAGAAACCCCCTTAAAATGGAGAAAGGGTTCGGAAATAGAAGGCTCTGGAGGACAACAGGCAGCTCGACAGAGAGCCCTGCCCTGTGACTGGCCCACGGCCTGGGGTCCTTTCCTTCTGTTCCCTCCAGTCCCTGCTGATGAGAATGGTTGTGCTGATGGACGAGGGAAGGCGGCTTACAAGTCCTGTTTGCTTGAAGAGAGGGCTTTGAAGCCCTAGTGTTTCCACTTCTGGACAGTGGGACTGTTGTTCTGTTAGTTGTTGATACAACAATTCTACACTGTGAGTAGAGCCTGAGAGGGCCTTTTGTTTGAGGAAAACAGCTATGATGGATTCTTGGCATCCTTATCTGGATTGCCTTTCTTTAGGAATAAACAAATGATTTAGTGAAAAGTTTGTAAATATCAAATGTCATGGAACCCTTTTGAGGCTGGCCCGCTGCGTTCCCATGAACAACTCCTAGGCAGAAATGTTTCCAATGAAACTTCGGTTATGTAAGGATGTTGCTTTCCAAATCTCAGGGAGTTGTCTGTAATAAAATTGTTCCCCAGCCTCTTTATTTATGATGAAGCGTAGAGTGAACGATGCCTTCCTTTGGGGGTATTGGTGACAGAGGAAAGCCACCCGTGTGACATAAATCCATTCTGTCTAGGTAAAGCTGGGACCGCCACATCTGCAATGTCAGAGAAGGTTCGGACCAGGCTGGAGGAGCTGGATGACTTTGAGGAGGTGAGCGAGTCATTTGCTGAATCCCGGGAGCAGTGATGCTTCCGGTGCTTCTGCCAAGTGAAGTCAATCTCGGTGGCTGCTCCCTGATTAATCCTCGAGCTGCGCATTGTGTTCAGGCCTCCTGAGGCACCAACCGATCGGGGAAAGATGCCAGTGGTGCGGTTGGCCGAGCTTGCAGGAGTCTGCCTCGGGTTGGTTTTCCAAAGGTGTCCTTCTCACTGTGATACTTGAGCAAACCCAGGGCATCTGGGGACAGAATTTAACTGGGGAAGCCAACTGGAACTATCTCCCAGGAAGCTGCCTTGCGTAGTGTGACGTAATCATGCCTGCTGCAGAGGCTGCTCGCAGCTGCTCTGCTGCTGGAATGTTTCATTTTTCTGCACGTGCTTTTAAAGAACACAACTGCTTTGCCAACTCATAAAAATTATGAGTATGAATCTAGATTTCTGGATTCTCTTAAATTCCACCTAACTGTGGGCTCACAGTCTCATGTTTAACGTGGATATGCACCGTCCAGATTGTGTAATTCTCCCTGGCACAGTTCACTCATAAACATTACTAGCCTGGTTCCTGGGGAGGGGTGAGGCTGGTAGGTAAGAGAGCAAACTCTGGAGCCAGACCTTGGGTTTGCATCCTGGCTCTACTATTTGGTAATTCTGTAATTTGGGACAAGGTGCTTAAGAACTTGAGCTCTGTGCCTCAGTTTACTAATCTGTAAAGTGGAGGTGCTACCTAGTATCTGCCTCTTAGGGTGAGTACAGAGGATTACATGAGTTAATGCACGTGAAGAGCTTAGACCAGCACCTAGCACGTTGTACATGCTTTGCAAGTGTTAGCTGATGTCACCACCATTCTGAGTCTAGAGGCCTTAGCTTGACTGCTTATTAACAGGGTAGCCTTGGGCATTCATCTTACTATTCTCATTTCCTCATAATAATTCAGTTGTGTGGGCTGAATGGGAATGCCTTGAAATCACAGAGGTCCATCTAATAGTGGCTTCCCTGGTGACTCAGATGGTAAAGCGTCTGCCTGCAATGAGAGAGACCTGGGTTCAATCCCTGGGTTGGGAAGATCCCCTGGAGAAGGAAATGGCAACCCACTCCAGTACTCTTGCCTGGAAAATCCCATGGACAGAGGAACCTGATAGGTAATAGTCCATGGGGTCACAAAGAGGTGGACACGACTGAGCAACTTCACTTTCACTTTTTCTTTCCATGGCATAGCAGTTGCCATTGCTCTGTTCTACATTTTGCCTCTGGTTTCCGGGTCCTTCTAGCCCTGAGACTAGAATTGTTAGCTGCTCAGCAGAGTCTAATAGTCCAATATTTTAATCTCTCAATTCAGTAATGACATTTTGAATTAGGGTGCCTGAGAGCCCCAGTCTGCATGTCACCAGCCAACCTTGGCTGATAGGGAAATGCCAAGGGTTTTATCAAAGCTCTGTTGTCTGTCGAGTATCTGAAACTCACTTGAACTGGTTTATGTGGAAAATAAGGACTGTATTGAAGGGTACACGGAACACAAGGGCACACAGGCCTGGAACCAGAAACTGAAAAACCGCCCGGAACCCCAGCAGCTATCTTCTGTCTCTCTTGGTTCTGTGTAGCCTCCAGACTCTTCCTAGTTCTCCTTTTTTTTTGAGGGGGGGGTGCGGTTTGTTTTTCTGCAGACTGGTTGCCTTGCTTCTCCCTGCTTACAGCAGCAGCTGGCTGCCCATGGCTTCCAGGTTAACATAGCATATTTGTCAGGACAAGGCAAGGTTATAAACAAATGACCCCTCTGTCTCAGTGGCTTAATATAACAAAGGTTTATTTCTTCTCGCATTACTCATCCAGTGTAGGTGACAGGTATACCACCATCATGGTGCTGCCGTCTCAGCAGATGGTTCCAGGGTTGTCAGCAGCAGAGCTGGAGATAGGGTCACTTGTCACTGCCTCGGCCCAGAAGGGTCACGTGCAACTCGGTTCACCTCCGTTTGTCCAGACTAGTCATGTGGTTCCTCCTACAGCAGAGGGGCAGGGAGAATCCTACCTCACTGTTCAAGTGACCAGCTGGGATCAGTTCACATTTCCTGAACATCCTACTTGTATTTCTTTAATAAAGAGTTGTTCCAGCAATCCCACTCCTGGGTATGTATCTGGAGAAAACTCTTAATTCAAAAAGATACATACACCCCAGCGTTCATAGCAACACTATTTACAATATCAAAGACATGCAAGCAATGTAAATATCCACCAGCAGATGAATGGATAAAGAAAATGAGGTATATATATATATATATATATATACACAATGGCATACTACTCAGCCATAAAAAGATTGAGTAATACCATTTGCAGCAGTGTGGATGGACCAAAAGATTATCATACTAAGTGAAGTAAGTCAGGGAGAAAAAGATAAATATCATATGATACCACCTATATGTGGAATCTAAAATATGAATACAAATGAACTTATTTGCAAAACAAAAACAAGCTCTAGACTTAGAAAACTTTTTTTTCCCCCACTTAACGGTTACCAAAGGGAAAAGGGTGGGGGGATAAATTAGGAGTTTAGGACTAGCAGATACAAACTACTGTATATAACATAGAGAAACAACAAGGACTTACTGTACAGTACAGTAAGCAACTATACTCAGTATCTTAGAATAAACTATGATGGAAAAGAATATGAAGAATATATACACATAAGTGATATAAACGAATCACCTTACTGTACACCAGAAGTGAACTCGGTGTTGTAAAGCAGACATGATAACCACTACACTATGGAACCCTTGCCAGAAATGAACTCAATGTTGTAAATTAGCTATACTTCAATTAAAAAAAAAAAAAAAGAGTTCTTCCCTTTGGATTCCAGGGAACATTCATATAAAAAGGATTTGGTTCCTGGGCTCCTCATGTGGGTTGTTAGCATGACCTTCACTCCTGTGAGCTGTGTAATCAGCATCTTAACAATAAGCCAGGGATTAATAAGCATGTACTATGTGCCAATGGTACTGGTCTTCACATATGTTGTTATTTCATCCAAGTGATGACCTCACCCGCTTCTGCCCTGGGTTTTTGCTGAGTCTGCTCTCCATCCTGAATGCGCTCTTCTTGGTCTAGTTAATACCCCTCCATCGCCTAGTTAATACCAGCACCCCACTGAGAATTTGTTTCAAGTGTCACTTGCTCCAGGAAACCATTCTTGACCACCAGTCTAGACGAAGGTGAACCTTTTCCCCGACATTGGCGTATCCCTGAAATTGAGCTGTGTCTGTCAATTGGTGGATGTCCACCATCAGCATTTTGTCTTCCTTAGTGATAAATAGAACAATTGTGCTTCTTACAATGGACACCTCAGATTTAGATACACTGTGATATGTATCTTCGTAGAATTGGTTTCCCTGAATATTTGTCTCTGTATTAGGGTCCATCTTGTCCTCTGTACCATTAGTCCTAAAATAATGTCTTTTTGCACAACTTTGTATCTGGGACATCTAGTATACCATACTTGCCTAGTGCACAACATGCCCCATTAACTGTGTGTTAAATAAAGGTAAGTCCTGTTATCACTGTTCACAGAGGAGACTCAGAGAAGAAAGCAGCTGATCTCGAGTCATATGGCTAGAATGTAACTGAGCTGGGAGTGGGCTTAGGTCTGACTTATGTTCCAGGCCAGTCTCCCAATTATTGTCATCTGCTTACCTTTGCAGAAAACTCAAAGAACTTCTTTGATCACAAGACAGAACTATCGATCTTGCTTGGGATATGAGGACAACCTACAAATCAAAACCCAGCTAATATTCATGGGGGTGGGGAGTCCAAAATGTTTTTCTTCTGTGCGTGTATCTTTCTACTTTCTGCCCACAGGGATCCCAAAAGGAGCTCTTGAATTTGACTCAACAGGATTATGTGAACCGCATAGAGGAGCTCAACCAGTCGTTGAAGGACGCCTGGGCCTCGGACCAGAAAGTGAAGGCTCTAAAAATAGTCATCCAGGTCAGGTTGAGTGATTCCGCCGCCGCCCCCCCCTCACCCCGAATTTCCTTTGTAAAACTCCTTTGTGGATAATTAGGGTTTTCAGAGGCCTGCCTTCAGGGTCCTACCCTAATTTTTTCACCTGTTCCATTTTCACCTACCTCCTGTGAAAGTCAATGATTATGAATCAGTGTTTTTTATGAGATGGCTAATCCCAGGGCCACCACGTGCAGCTGTATAGATTATGCACTGTGCAATTCCAGGAAATTTCACCCTGGATTACAGAATTACTTATGTCCCCCCAGGGTTGTGCAGTTCGTTGGCCCTGTTACAGCCCCTGACACATTTATGATCTGTATAGACTAAAGATTGAGCAACTGTGTTTTGGGTTTTCTTGACCAGATTTTCTTTGTATCTTTGGGACCAGTGGTTGTATGTTCTTGACGTATGCATTTCGGGGTCATGTTCTGTATAATGATGTGGCACAGACAATGTGTTTGTAGTGTCAGAGGTACATTTGTTGAGTCCTTTTTGTTGATCCATGACAACTTTTGGATCACAAGAGCAAGTTCTGTAGGGAAAACAGCTTATCCTGTCTCTTGAATCATAAGAACATCCTGTCTTGGCAAAACAAGTCCAGAAGTACACTATACAAGGAATGATGTATGCATTATGACTTTCAGAGCAGAGGTAACAGAATTGCTGAACAGCCATATTTTAGTTCAGAAGTACTAGCTCTCATTCTTGTGTTTTGTCATGGGAATGGGACATTTGTTTTCTTACCTTTTTTTCTGGAGGAGGATTAGAGTCTGAGAGTCTTTACACTGAGTACTTGAAAGCATTTAGGATGACACTTTGTATGGCAGGTACTATTTATTTTGGTGTTCATGATAGAGGCAAACCCAAGCCCATTTCCCTTCCATCACAGTTGTTAGTTGACAAAGTAAATATCTGAAGGTTTCTCTCATCCTGAAGGCACATGATGGAGGTTGCTTGCTGAGTGGCTGAAGTGAGAAAATATTATCTACACTATGAAGAGCTTCTTCAAAATATTTTTGTTGGCAACATCTCTCCATAGACTTTTGTAGCACAGAACTGTGACTTTTAAGAGTTTTACATCTGGAGATTTGATTCATGTCTTGCCAAAGAACAGAACCATAAAAGTGTTTAATTAGCTCCACATCTGGTTAATAGTAATTATTTGACTTTCAGTACTTTAAAGACTAGCTTCTTAATCCAAAAAAGCTAGTGAAGGCACAGAGTATGGAGAAATGAGCACAGTTGCCCTTATTTGCTCTGTAGTAAGATTTTACTTTGTTTTGTTTTTTCAACTTTATTGAGATAATTTACATGTCCTAAAATTCACCATTGTAAATGTACAATTCAGTAATTTTTAGTAAGTCTGTAGAGTTGCACAGCTATTCCACAGTCCAGTTTTAGAACATTTTCATAGCTACTGCCACTTTCAGCTGCAGAAAAACCACAGATCTGCTTTCTGATTCTGTGAATTTACCTTTCCTGGACATTTCATGTATGTGGGGTCATTCAGGATGTAATCTTTTGCCTCTGGCTTCTTTCACTTACCATGTTTTTGATGTTTATCCATGTTGTTATATCAGCACTTTTTTTTTAACTGCAGAATAGTTTTCCACTGAAGGCATAACCACATTTTTGTTACCTATTAGTAAGTTGGTGGCCATTTAGGTTGTTTCCACTCTGGCCATTATGAATAATGCTGCTGTTCACAGTTGGATACAAGTCTTCCTGTGGACATATATTTTCATTTTTCTTGGATAGATTCCTAGGAATGGAATTGCTAAATACTATGGTAAGTTTATGTTTACCTTTTTTGAGGAATGGCCAGTTTGCTTTCCAAAACGGCTGCACCATTCGCATTCCCACCAGCAGTGTACGAGGATTCCAGCTCCTCCATATCTTCTCCATCACTTGTTTCATTATTTTCCGTCTCTTTGATTATAGCCATCTGATTGGGTGTGAAGAGGTAGCCCATGCTGTTTTAATTTGCATATCCCACCTGACTAATGATATTGAGCATCTTTTCATGTTTATTGGTCATTTTTATATCTTCTTTAGTGAACTGTCCATTCAAGACTTGCCTATTTAAAAAGTCATTTTGTTTATCTTCTTGACTGAGTTGTAACAATTTTTTATCTGTGATATAAATTCTTTATCAAATACATGATGTACATGTATTTTTCTCCTAGTCTGTGGCTTGTCTTTTCATTTTCATAATGGTATCTTTTGAAATGTAGAAGTTTTTGAAGTTCTTTTTATCAGTTTCTTCTTTTTGGCCCATGCTTTTGGAGTTGTATCCAAGAACTGTTTGCATAACCCAGGGTCATGAGAATTTCTTCCTATTTTCTTCTACAGAGTTTTATAGTTTTAGCTCTTACATCTAGGTTTATGGTCCATTTTGAATTATTATGTTGTATGTATAGTGTGAGTGTCTAAATTTATTTCTTTTTGCTTATGGATATCCAGTTGTCTCAGCAGCATTTGCTGAAAAGACTTTTTCCTATTGACTTATCTTGGCGTCTTTGTCAAGTCAGTTGGCCATAAATGTAAGGGTTTATTTCTGAACTCTCAATTCTAATCCATAGATCTCTAAGTTTGTCCTTAAACCAGTACCACCTGTCTTAATCTATAGCTTTATGGTAAGTTTTGGAACTAGGTAGTATAAGTGTTTTAACTTTTTCTTCTTTTTCAAAATTGTTTTGGCTCTTTTGGGTCTTTTGTGTATCCATATGAATTTTTAGGATCAATTTCTACCAAAAAACAAAAAGAAAGAAAAAACCTTCTGAGATTTTAATAGGGATTGTACTGACCCTATAGATCAGATGAAGAGATTTGCCATTTGAACCAGAATTAATCTACTGATGCATAAATTATGTATCATTCTTTCTGTTGATGAGGGTCTAGTTCTTTCCTTTTCTTTTTCCTTTTTCAGTGTTATGAACCGTGTGAACACTAGTCATGTCTGCTGGTGACCATGTAAAGTGTTTCTCTAATGAGGGCCCATACCTAACAGTAGAATCGCTCAGGTGTATGGTGTGTGCCTCATCCACTTTTCCAGATGATGCCAAGTTATGTTCTGCAGTAGCTGTGCCAGCCTGCGCGATAGTGACAGAGTGTGAGAGTCTGTGCTATTCAGCAGCCTACCAACATTTGGTATGAGCAGACTTCCTATTTTAATTTTTCTAATTTAGGAGGTAATAAAATCATATTTTATTGTGATTTTAATTTACAATTCCCTGATTATAATAAGATTGAGCATCTCTTTAAATGTTTATTGGCCTCTGGGGTTTCTTTTTCTGTAAGATGCCTTTTGTTGATTCCTTTTGCTCATTTTTCCATTATGTTGTTTGTATCTTTCTTACTGATTTTTAGGATTTATTTATTTATTTATTTTTTTAAATTTTTTTTATTAGTTGGAGGATTTTTAGGATTTAAAAAATATATGTTCTAGGCAATAATTGTCCTCTGATTAGTCTGCTTTCTTCCTTCTTTCCTCCCATCCATCCATCCATTCATCCATTTAGTCATACTTTCTCAGTACTCAATGATAAGTTATCTTTTAATTTATTCATTTGCTTTGGTTCAAACTTTTGTTTTTTAATTCCAACTTAGTTTTTGAAATTGTTAGTTTCCTTCTAGGATATCACTAATTGGCAACAAATGAAAAACATTCCTTTAGTATTTTTTCTGCAGTGTTGATAAATTCGATGGCAAGTATTTCAGGCAGGTAATTGACCAGTCTCACTTGCTCAGGAAATGTTTATAACAATGGTTCTCAACCTTGGCTGCACATTAGAATCACTTGGGAGCATTAAGAAATCCTGTTTTCCAAGCTGAACACTGGAGCTGCTTGATCAGAATCCCAGGCACTGTTACTACATGAAGTCCCCCAGGTTGTTCTGAAGCTGAGAACCCCTGGTTTGTAGAATGCTTATTCCGCTCAGAGGGTAGTGCAGACGGTGGATTTCACGGGCCCAGTGTGTCCTGGGCTTGTGTCCCTGCAGCACCTGGAGCCCTTGCTTGAAATGCTGATTCCCTGATGCCTCCACAGGTGGTTTTGACTGGTAGGTTTGGAGAGGAGCAGGGACTCTGTTTTTAATATGTACCATGGGGTGTCTGATTTTTATTAGTTTAGGAAACTGCAGCAAAGCTTTAAAAAAATAGCTGTGGAATCTTCAAAATAGTGACTTCAATTTACAGCATTATTATGACTTCAACTTTGGATTAAAAAACCTTATACTCTGTGACACCAGCTTGGGAGACAAAATCAATGCAGTGTTGGGAATCGCCAGCTGTGTTTAATTTGAAATCTTCTGTTTGAATTCTCTCTCCCTCCCTCCTCACCACGGGCAGTAACTCATCTCTGAGGGGCTCTGGTAGAAACTCGGGAGATGTCACATCCCTAGGAACCAAGCGCTGTGTACTATAAACAGTCTCTAAGATTCAGAGCTATTTGTTTCTTCCAAGCCCGGAAGTCTCATGGGGTAATTGTTTAGGTTGGAGCTCTCATAAAGGGCATGTGAGAAATATAAAGCAAGGTGTCAGGAAATGGAGTTCTGTGTATATACAAATGCCACACTTGGTGTCAATGCCATTGTTTTCACAGCTTAACGTTCCCCTCGCCTCCAAACCCCAAATAACATTTGGGCTATGAGAGGTTGCTTCACAAATTGGACACATTGTTTACTTTTAATTATATAATGCTAAAGAGAAACTTGATAAATCTAATAATTTAGATATTGGGTAACAAAGCCAAACTGAAAACACATGTCAGTCTACATCCTTGATAAGATGAACTTTCTAGCCATTCACTGCACATTGAAAGTGCATACATATGAAAGGACTCTTTGTAAATGTCCAAATAGTTTTGGTTTTTACAGGACATTTTTTATCTCTGATAAACTATGGCAAGGTTATCTAGTTCCTTATCCAGACTTTTGAATCTGTAAAGACTTCAGGGTATTACTTTGTATTCTTCAAAGTAGAGATAGATTTTTGTTTTTGATTATGCAAGATGACTTCATCTGGGGTGTTCGGGGCCACGTTGTGTGGCTCTGTTCTTCTGTTTTAAGTCCTGAACATGTCAGTGGCCTTCTGGCACAGGTGATGGTGGAGGGATTGAGCAATTTCCTGCAAACCCAAAATGTTCCTGGTGTTGCAGAGCACAGTTCCAGAGAAACATGTAACTCTTTGAAACTTGTCAAGTTTCCTTTTAGAAGGAAATTTAAGAGTGAGTATAAATAATAGATGCTACTTTAAGAAGCCCTGGAGGTTTACCTATGGGGTCATTTCTTAGAAAAGCACATTTAAGAATCAAGACTATCATGAAATAAACCAGAGGAGGCCATACTGAAAAGATGGAGTCACCTGCAAGGATGCTGGTTGACTTTCCTGGTGACTACATACTGATCCTGGTTCGGACCCTCTGGACAAGATTCCTGAGTTGTGGCTTTTCTGGAGGGAGGTGATGGTGCCTTTCCTTAAGAGGCTCTTTTGTGAGCAGAGTCGATTCCCATTGTCAAAAACACAGTGGTATTTCTTATAATTATGCCTCCAGAGACTGGCACCAGGCCTGGCCCATCGTAAAAACCTGCACTTGTCTGTAGAAACCCTTTACTTTCCAGGCTTGGAGTGTTTCAACCCAGCCAGACACGACCGAGTGACTTTTCTCTTCTTTTTTTCTAGTGCTCAAAGCTTCTTTCGGACACAAGTGTTATTCAATTCTACCCAAGCAAATTTGTCCTTATCACTGACATACTTGATACATTTGGTAAGTACTAGTCTTATTCATCTTAAATCTAAGAAGTAGTTTGTTTTGCCGAAAGTTGGACGGTTGAGTTGTTTTAAAATAGGTTCCGTTGTGGTTGCAGTTTTGAGGTGAGACATGAGGGAAATCAAAACCCCCACCCTTACCCTTGCTTATTAATAAGAGTGCTGTTTCTGAAAGAAGTTTATTTTTTTAACTTAATTTTTATTGGAGTGTAGCTGCTTTGCGACGTTGTGCTTGTTTCTTCTCTGCGGCAAAGCAGATCGGCTACACATTTACATGTATCCACTCTTTCCCAGGGTTCCTTCCTGTTTTAAGTCACCACAGAGCAGTGGGTAGAGGCCCCGTGCTCACAGCAGGTTCCCATTAGCTGTCTGCTTTCTATATAGGTGTGTGTGTGTGCATGTGCACATGTGCGTGCTCATGCACGCATTTGCTCAGTTGTGCCTGACTCCTTGTGACCTCCTTGTAGACGGACTGTAGCCCACCCGGCTTCTCTGCCCAGGTCATTTCCCAGGCAAGAATACTGGAGTGGGTTGCCATTTCCTCCTCCAGAAAGAATCTTAAATTACTTGCTTCTCACCTTCTGATAGGCTAGTAAGGTGAGTGAGCGAAGCGAGGCGGGCTGGGGAGCACACGTCCTGTCTGGGCCTTGATCCATTGCCAGCCAGCTCGTGGCATCTGGAACCCACTTTGTTCAGAACTGAGCGCAGCACCTCTTCCCAGCCCGTGCCCACCCACGCTGGGTTTCTGTCCTAGGGAATGGTGGCACCAGGCACCCTGTTGCCCACTCTGGAAATCTGAGCATCTTCTCGCCATGCCCCATGTACAGTCCATCACCAAGTTCTTCACTTTGGCCTCCTCAGTTTCTCCCCAGTACTCCACTTTTCTGTCTTCTCTGTTGAAACCTTAGTCTAAGCCGCCCGTCTCTGCCCTGTGGGTGATGGCTGCAGCTCCTGTGAGGTCTTCCTGCATCACTGTGGCTGCCCCTTGTCGCATGCTCCACCCCTCAAGCCAAATGATCTTTGGGAGCCCAGCAGAGAGATCTAGACGGAAGAGATTAACCAGGAGTCCCGTGGAGAAACTGGAGGTTTCCATGCTGCTTGTGATGGTCAATGGCCAAGACATCATGCCATTAGCAGTTTGCCCAGACATGCAGCCTGTGGGCCGTATTTGACGCTCAGCAGTGAGGTGCCCCGCAAGAACTAGGAGACAGTCTCCTGAGAACTGAACGCTGAGGAGGTTGGCACATAACCTTAGCTGTCTTGCCAGTGGGCTCCCAAACTGGCAAGTCTAGATTGTAACCTACTAAAAGGTCAAATGTATTCAGTTCAGTCACTCAGTTGTGTCCAACTCTTTGCAACCCCATGAATCGCAGCACGCCAGGCCTCCCTGTCCATCACCAACTCCCGGAGTTTACTCAAACCCATGACCATTGAGTCAGTGATGCCATCCAGCCATCTCATCCTCTGTCATCCTCTTCTCCTCCTGCCCCCAATCCTTCCCAGCATTAGGGTCTTTTCCAGTGAGTCAACTCTTGGAATGCGGTGGCCAAAGTATTGGAGTTTCAGCTTCAGTGTCAGTCCTTCCAATGAACACCCAGGACTGATCTCCTTTAGGATGGACTTGTTCGATTCTTGCAGTCCAAGGGATTCTCAGGTCTTCTCCAACACCACAGTTCAAAAGCATCAATTCTTCGGCGCTCAGCTTTCTTCACAGTCCAGCTCTCATATCCATGCGTGACTACCGGAAAAACCATAACCTTGACTAGATGGACCTTTGTTGGCAAAGTAATGTCTCTGCTTTTTAAAATGCCATCTAGGTTGGTCATAACTTTCCTTCCAAGGAGTAAGCGTCTTTTAATTTCATGGCTGCAGTCAACATCTGCAGTGATTTTGGAGCCCCAAAAAATAAAGTTTGACACTATTTCCACTGTTTCCCCATCTATTTGCCATGAAGTGATGGGACCAGATGCCATGATCTTTGTTTTTTGAATGTTGAGCTTTAAGCCAACTTTTTCCACTCTCCTCCTTCACTTTCATCAAGAGGCTTTTTAGTTCCTCTTCACTTTCTGCCATAAGGGTGGTGTCGTCTGCATATCTGAGGTTATTGATATTTCTCCCGGCAATCTTGATTCCAGCTTGTGCTTCTTCCCCCCCAGTGTTTCTCATGATGTACTCTGCATATAAGTTAAATAAGCAGGGTGACATTATACAGCCTTGACCTACTTCTTTTCCTATTTGGAACCAGTCTGTTGTTCCATGTCCAGTTCTAACTGTTGCTTCCTGACCTGCATACAGGTTTCTCAAGAGACAGGTCAGATGGTCTGGTATTCCCATCTCTTTTAAAATTTTCCACAGTTTATTGTGATCCACACAGTCAATGGCTTTGGCATAGTCAATAAAGCAGAAATAGACGTTTTTCTGGAACTCTTGTTTTTTCGATGATCCAGTGGATGATCCAATTTGATCTCTGGTTCCTCTGCCTTTTCTAAAACCAGCTTGAACATCTGGAAGTTCACAGTTCACGTATTGCTGAAGCCTGGCTTGGAGAATTTTGAGCATTACTTTGCTCGTGTGTGAGATGAGTGCAATTGTGCGGTAGTTTGAGCATTCTTTGGGATTGCCTTTCTTTGGGCTTGGAATGAAAACTGACCTTTTCCAGTCCTGTGGCCACTGTTGAGTTTTCCAAATATGCTGGCATATTGAGTGCAGCACTTTGACAGCATCATCTTTTAGGATTTGAAATAGCTCAACTGGAATTCCATCACCTCCACTAGCTTTGTTCGTAGTGATGCTTTCTGAGGCCTACTTGAATTCACATTCCAGGATGTCTGGCTCTAGGTGAGTGATCACACCATTGTGATTATCTGGGTCATTAAGATCTTTTTGTCTAGTTCTTCTGTGTATTCTTGCCACCTCTTCTTAATATATTCTGCTTCTGTTAGGTCCATATCATTTCTGTCCTTTATTGAGCCAACTTTGCATGAAATATTCCCTTGGTATCTCTAATTTTCTTGAAGAGATCTCTAGTCTTTCCCATTCTGTTGTTTTCCTCTATTTCTTTGTATTGATTGCTGAGGAAGGCTTTCTTATCTCTCCTGGCTATTCTTTGGAACTCTGCATTCATATGGGAATATCTTTCCTTTTCTCCTTTGCTTTTCACTTCTCTTCTTTTCACAGCTATTTGTAAGGCCTCCTCGGACAACCATTTTGCTTTTTTGCATTTCTTTTCCGTGGGGATGGTCTTAATCCCTGTCTCCTGTACAGTGTCACGAACCTCCATCCATAGTTCATCAGGCACTCTGTCTGTCAGATCTAGTCCCTTAAATCTATTTCTCACTTCCACTGTATAATCATAAAAGGGATTTGATTTAAGTCATACCTGAATGGTCCAGTGGTTTTCCCTACTTTCTTCAATTTCAGTCTGAATTTGGCAATAAGGAGTTCATGATCTGAGCCACAGTCAGCTCCCGGTCTTGTTTTTGCTGACTGTATAGAACTTCTCCATCTTTGGCTGCAAAGAATATAATCAGTTTGAATTCGGTGTTGACCATCAAATGTGTTAGGAAACAAAATGTTATTCAGAGAGACTGTATATTTCTGTGTAGGAGACCGAGGAACTGAGTGTATTAACTGGAACAAGTGATAGAGAAACTAACTCATACTAGTCTTGGAGACGGGAGGGTATTTATTGGCTTATGTTGAAATGTCCAGGGGTCATTTCTGGCTTCCGGTACAGCTGGATTTAAGAACTCAACCAATATCTTCAGAGCTGTGGCTTTTTCTAGTACTTTTTCTTGGATTGACTTCATTCTCAAGCTCCACAAGGTGTCCCCAGCTTCTACCAGCTTTGCTGCTAGTAGTCCCAGGAGAAGGAAGGAAATTCTATCCACCCTTTGCAGCAGAAGTCTTGGAATTCATCTCATTGGTCTGGCTTGGATCACTCGTCAGTCCCTGAGCCAGTTATGGGCTCTGGAGGAGGGAATATGCAGATAATACAGAGCTGGGATACCCCAAAGAAGAAAGGTTGATGCTCTTTGCAGGAGAAAAGGGAATGGGAGCTAACTGAGCCAGGAAGAGATGTCTAGGATCTTAGGGTTCAGATGATTGGGGAGGTGGTGTTGGGCGCTCTGCTGGGTGCTGAGGATGTCAGCAAATAGGAAACAAAAATCCAGGCATTTGTGGGCTGTGCCACAAAGAGGAGATTCACAGAATACATAAATAAACCCGATTGTATATTAGATGAGGACTGGTGCTATGGAGGGGAAAAAACCCCAAACCAGAGCAGTGGGTAGGGGTGGACTACACTTCTTTTTTTTCAGGTGGTAAATTTTATTAATACATATAATTTTATAACATACACACACAGACATGACTAAATGGAAATATAACAAAAAGTTAATAGTAAATGGTGCCATCTGAGTCGTATGGACTACACTTTTAAATAGGGTGGTCGGAGGCGGCCTCACTGAGAAGTTGATGTGTGAGCAAGTACTGAAGTACATGAGAGATGAACCACATGCTGGCAACTTGGGGCCAGTTAGGACCAAGGAACAGCCAGTGCAAAGGCCCTGGGGTAGGAGCAGTCCTGGCAGGTTTGGAGAATTGAGGCCAGGATTTCTGCAGGCGTTGTTGAGTGGTGGTGAGTGGGGATGGGGACATGGCTAGAAACCTGGTGGGCTGTGTAGGCCGTTGAAACGACTTGGGCTTTGACCCGGAGGACATGAGGAGCCACTGAGGTGTTATGTAGAGTAAGTGCAAGTTCTGATTTAGATTTTAATGTGCTTCCTCTGACTGCTGTGTTGAGACTAGATTGTCGGGCAAGGGTGGAGCAAGGGGCCCAGTTGTGAGTCCAGTGCAAACTTTCAGGTGAAAAATGAGGGTGGCAGGGACCCGGGGAGGCAGTGGGGATGGGGAGGAAGTGATCCAGGACAGACGGGTGCTTTAGGCTCTCAGAATAGACATCAATTACACACCCCTTGGGCCTCAGCTTGTCCTCATGCCCAGCTTGCCTTTAGGGAGCAAGCGTATCAGTCAGCCAGAGAGGCTGGTGGCTGTGTCTGTTTCTCCTGACGGTTCTGTTCTCATGGCGAATTGACACATTGACCTTCTGGTTTTCCTCGCCAGCCTCCTGCAAGTCTCTTTTGCCTGAGTCAGCATCCCTGGGCGAGACAAGTTCCAAGAGGCTGATGAGCCCGCAAGCCTGGCCAGATCCAGACATTAACTCTGTGAGAGTTCGGGGCAGTCATTCTGTCAGCCTCTGTGGTAGCAGCCCAATCCCATACCTCAGCCAGAAGGACTGAAGTATGGTGTAGATGCCTGCTGTCCTTGCTGTGTCCTAGGAATTAGCTGGGCTAGGGGTTGAGAATAACGGTGAGGAACCCTCAGCAAATAAGGGTGTTCTTTGGGCCTGACTGTTTTAGGTTCTTTAGTGATACTCAGTCACACCATCTTTGTAACAGCTCTATGAGGCAGGGTCTATGATTATCCCCACTTCACAGATGAGGAGGTTGAGGCACAAGGAAGTAAAGCAGCTCGTCCACTTCCCCAAGGTAATGAGTGGCAGCGCTGGGGCTCAAATTGAGTTCTCACTGAGCAGTCAGAGCACCTGCTTTATTTCTCTTACACTTGGTTTATGGGGGGAATTCTCTCTATGAAAACTACAACTGCGGGTAGCTTTGACCCAGCAACTCACCTCTGGGAATTCATCCCAGCAACCCAAGTGACCGTCCAGAGGGGACCAGTTAGACAGAAGGTGACACGTCCGTGCACCGCAGCACCGGGAGCCTCTGAGGAGTGAAGCCGTGCTGTGTTCCGGTGTGGGAAGTACCCAGGTCATGTCACTGGGTGAAAAACTCAAGATGCAGAACAGCTATGAGAGTATGTTCCTTTTTGTGTAAGAGGAGGAAAAGTTAGAACACGTGCTTGTTGTCACTTGTGTTTGCCTAAAGAAACATTAGAAGGATACTCAAGAAACTAGTAAAAGTGTCTCCCCGCCCCCAATCCCCCACAAACAAAGGTGGTCCAGGCAGTGAGCTGGATGGGAAGGGCTAAGACAGAAGCTTCATTCGCTACCTCCTATAGCCTTTTTGAATTTGGAACAGTGGGCATGTTTCAGCTATGCAAAGGGTTCCCGGAGGCACCCTTGTCTGGATCTGTTGTGAGTAGCTTTCCTCAGGCCTGCGAGGCAGCCTGCGTGTGCAGGGGCCGGAGGACACTGTCACGCTTTGGGGCTAGAGAGCAGCTTTCACCTTTTACAAAGGGGGTGGGACTGGCCTTGCTTGAGTGGCTGCTCGGAGTGCTGAGGTCCATTGTGCATGTGTCACTGCTACCCTCGGCTCCACAGGAACACGTGCTAACTGTTGGGGGGCAGGTGGCAGGTGGTTTGTGGTGGCGGAGGAGGCTGATGGAGCGCGGGAGCATCTAGCTGGGCAGGGATGCGGGACGCCGCCCTGGGCGTCTGCAGTGCGCAGGCGCGGCGGTGGTGCTTTCGCTGGGACTTCCCTGGAGGCCGTGAGTGCCGAGCTGGGGCCTGGGCTCTGGCGTCTCTCTGCCTGCATTCCTTGCCTCTCCTCCAGGGTGGTGTGAACCCGAGCCTTGGTCTCTTCACTTGTGGAATGGGAAATGTAACTTCCCATTGTGAAGTTCCCACAACTTCACTTGTGGAACATAGACCTTGCCTCTGGGAACTTCTGGGGAGAATTTTAATTGGGAGAATGTGCAGGAAACACATGATGTCTGTGTCCCTCCAGGAACTGGCAGGGTCAGTGTCAAAGTAAGGTGCTCCGAAAATATTAACTGTTGTCACTGTTGTTACTGATTTCTTGTATTTCAGTGTCCTTGATTTATAAGACAGTGAATCAAGAAAGGAAAGGAATCTAGGATCAGGTGTTATTTCTCAAAATAGTTATCCACTAACTTAACAGTGATGTTGAAGTTGAAACTCAACAATGATGTTGAAGCTGAAACTCCAATACTTTGGCCACCTGATGTGAAAAGTTGACTCATTTGAAAAGACCCTGATGCTGGGAAAGATTGAGGGCAGAAGGAGAAGGGGATGACAGAGGATGAGATGGTTGGATGGCATCACCAACTCAATGGACATGAGTTTGCATGAACTCTGGGAGTTGGTGATGGACAGGGAGGCCAGGCATGCTGTGGTTTGTGGGGTCGCAAAGAGTCAGACACTACTGAGCGACTGAACTGAACTGAAGGTAACGAAGGAAAACAAATGTTCACCAAGCTCTTTTGGCCAAAAATGGTTTAGTAGTTAAAGGCCCCTTAGAATATGAAGGTGAAATACAAAAATCTCTCTCTCTCCCTCTTTTTTTTTTTAAAAAGAAGGCCGGTTTTGGAGAGATGGTAAGCTTTTTGTGGAGGAGTAAAGGCATTGGGTCCACTGAAGTCGGGTCCACACCCTGAGGAGGTGTAAGTCACATGGCCGCCCAGTGTGGCCCGCTGTGCTCTGAGCATGCAGTCCCAGCGCTCGGAGTTCTGTGCTCATCTCAGGAGGCCTCTCTCGGCAGGTGTGGCTGCCTTGGAGAGGCTGTGACTGCAGGTAGCCAAATGCTTCCTGCCAGGAGGTCAAAGGCAGGTAGCTTTGAGAACCGGGGCTGAATCCCTGGGGCTTCCTGGGAACTTCTAAATTGAATCCATGGTTTGGGGCTGTGGTTCTCATCTTAAGTTACATACCTAGAGAGCTTTAAGAACACTTCCAATGGTCAAGCTGTGCCCCAGACCATTTACATTAGAACCTCTGAGGACAGACTCCACACAAGCATATTTTGATCTCTTGTCAACAACAAGAGATCGATGTCAACAATAGTGACAACAGTTAACATATTCTGAGCACCTTACTTTGACACTGACCCTGCCAGTTCCTAGAGGGACACAGACATCATGTGTTTCCTGCACATTCTTCCAATTAAAATTCTCCCCAGAAGTTCCCAGAGGCAAGGTCTATGTTCCACAAGTGCCTTAGAGCCTTCCCTGGTGGCTCAGTGGTAAAGAATCCGCCTGCAGTGCAGATTTGGGTTTGATCCCTGGGTTGGGAAGATCCCCTGGAGAAGGAAATGGCAACCCACTCCAGTATTCTTATCTGGAGAATTCCATGGACAGAGGAGCCTGTTGGGCTACAGTCCATGGGGTTGCAAAGAGTTGGACACAACTAAGTGGCTAACACTTTCACTCTCAGCCTATCAGATATGCCTGCTAGTGTTGGAGAGTCTCCTGTGGAGACCTCGGAGAAGGTGGCTTGCCTCGGGGATGGGTACTGGCCGCTGCAGTCCTGGAAGGCGTCCCTTGGCGTAAGCCCTCTTGGGGGTCGCCATTGACCCCACCACAGAGCCTGTAGATCCCAGGCTCTGCTTGTTTCTTTTTGAAGTATGACTGACCTGTGTTAGTTCCTGTTATATAACACAGTGATTTCACAATGATCACCACAATAAGTGGTATTTGTCATGATATAAAGATAATACGTAGTTATTGACTATATTCCCTGTAACTATATTTCATACACACGACTCATTTCTCTCTCACTGTTTCTCTCCTTCCCCTCCTCCCTGGCAACCACCTGTTTGTTCTTTGTGTCTATTACTCTCTGTTAGTTAGTTTGTTTGTTTTTAGATTTCACACATAAGTGAAATCATGTAAGTGAAAGACAGTATTTGTCTTTCTCTGTCTGACTTATTTTGCCTGGCGTAAGTGAAGGGTCACTTTTCTGCCTCTTCACAGAAAGTCTGAGTTCCCTGTTTTAATTAAAATCTGAAAGAATCATGGCTTAAAAGTTTGGGCCACCAGATGGCAGCACACTCCCACAAGTTGAAGCTCACCCTGGCGACGTCACCATCTCTGTCCCTAATTAAGAAATGTTAATTTAGTGTTTGCACCTGAAGGCATGTTGCTAACACCATCTGTCCTTTTCTCCCCAGGGAAGCTGGTGTACGAGCGTATCTTTTCCATGTGTGTGGATAACCGCAGCGTCTTACCAGGTAACATCATAGCTGTTTCAGCGGTTTTCGTTCTGCCCTCAAGTCAGGGTTAGAAGGTTTATATCAAGTCAGGATTTATTGAGACCTGAAGTTTTTTGTGTGTTAAAAGTTAAAGAAACACTGTTACAGTTTTCTGATCATCTCAGTCTTTGAAAAGAAGATTTTTCCAACTGCCTAGCTAGGGATTTGAGCAAGTAATTTGGATCTGCAAGAATGAAAAGGTCCTGTGATTAGATTCAACTGAACTTTAATACCAACTTAAATTTCTCTGCTGCTTGACATTTTAATATTTTCCCTATATATCTTTCCTGAGAAGAAAATTGCTTTGTAGAGCTAATTTTATATTAAAGAACAATGTCAAATAAATCAATAATAACAGATGCTTTGAATCTACAGTATATGCCCAAGTGATGTTTGCATTAAATTTATTGCTGCTCAATTTTGAACTCTCAGGAGGTTATAATGGGACAGTGAGACCACAAATTTATTTTGTCCTATAAACGAAAGATGACAGTGAGGCTAGCAGTATGGACTCTAAGCAACAGCATCCGTTTTCTCTTACTCCTCCTCCTGAGTTCCTAGCACTGCTGGGAGGAAGCGCGCTCATCTCTTCAAGTTAGAGCAACAGGCTGTCTTCACTTTTATCCCACCTTCTCCTGCTTCCCTGGAGGATGAAGAGATGGTATCAGACAGACCTGTAATTTGACTTTTCTTTTTGTCTGTTAATCTGTCTTGTCTTTCTGGTTTTCTTTTTCTTTTTTTTTTTGTCTTTCTCTCTCTGCGTCTCTTTGTCTTTTGCTGTTTCTTTTATTGTCTCTTTTTTTCTCTCTTCTCTTTCTGTTTCCTTCTTTTCCTTCCTTCCATCATCTGTGTTGTTAAAACTAGTTAATATGCACATTTCTCAGAAAGCAAGACAGAACTCTACAGACCTTTAGGGCTAGAAAAGCTCTTTGGAATCGCCTCGTCTCATTTTAGGGGGGGCCCACCCAGTGGGAAAGAGCCAGGAACTTGGACCAGCCCTGCCACCAGCAAGTGAGAGCCTGGCTCTCAGTGCTGGACCTGCACCATCCGGTATGGTGGCCACTTGGTCGCATGAGGCTCTTGTGCACCAGAGATTGACCAGGCCAAACTGAGATATGCTGTGAGTATTAAAAAAAAAAAAAAAGTTGGATTTCAGAGGCTTAATGCAAATAAGAGACCATGAAGTATCTCACTAATTTTTAAGTTTACATGTTTACATATTGAAATAATATTTAGATGAATTAGATTAAATGAAGTATATTTAAAATTACACGTCTTTGTTTTAGCTCTTTGCATGGGGCTCACATGGCATTTCCATTGGGTAGCACTGCACTACACCCTCCCCTCCACCACATTCCCACCTGCAGTGGTTTTTAACAGCTCCTCACACATTCTAGGCTTCTGAGGACTGGGAGGCAGGGGCCAGCCTGATGGAAAGGCCTTCTCTGTCAGCTTAAGGATTTGGCAAATCTGGTGCATTTGTTTTACACTTGCCAGTGTTTCTTCCATGTGCTCTATCAGCAGCAGTAAACTCTCAGCCCGCAGGCAGAATTAAACCCAGTTAGCTGTTTTCTTTGGCTACAAGAGTATTTTTTAAAATGCTATTTGGTATAGTTTCTACTTCTTCCTATTGTTGTATACCTAACTGATTAGAAATGTTTAGATCACCTGTCTGGCCCCTAGGGACATTTATGTTCATACCTACTACAATAGTTTTCCTTCCTGTCCTTCACTAACCATACAAACAACATTTTGGGGCTAGTTAAGGAAAAACTGGGCTTCCCAGGTGGGTCTACTGGTAAAAACTCGCCTGCCAATACAGGGGATGTAAGAGATGCAGGTTCGATCCCTGGGTTGGGAAGATCCTCTGGCGGAGGGCATGGCAACCCACTCCAGTATTAGTGCCTGGAAAATCTCATGGACAGAGGGCCTGATGGGTCCATAGGGTCCCAAAGAGTCCAACACCACTAAAGCAACTTAGTACGAATGCACTCAAGGAAGAATTACTAATAGCTTTCTCCCTACTTGAACTATAAAACTATAAAAGTTCAAAATAAAAGACTATTTTCATATTCACTTTTAGTTCTTGTCTAAATGTGTTAGCATGTTTATTACTAAATTCATGCCTCCCCAAATACTTCTTGTTTTTTAACCTTGAATTGGGCTTTTGTTTTCTTGAAAATAATTTCATTTCTCCCCTTTCAGTTAAAATCTTTTATCTGCATATATCTTCTGTTTCCTAGAACCTGAAAAGGAGAGGGCAAACTTTTCTCAAAAATGTCTTTAATCTTGGGGATGCCTGTTAACAATAATTATAAAGAAAACTTTTGAAATCTACTATGCAGAATTCTGCCTAAAGAAATTATGTGTAGAGAGAAGTCTGGTGGCGTGTGTACTGATTCTTTCCATTTGAATCAAGTTCAGACTGTGATCTTAGTATTTGAGCCCTTTACCTTCAGGAGCTTTAACTAAAGCATAGCTCCTACCAGTCTAGAAAGATACTGAGGTCCTTTGGCTTCACAGAAAGTACGTGCTGCTAGATATGGTAATTTTCCCCCAACATTTCTTCATTCAGCATATGAGTGAAGAGAGCTTATACTCCAAGGGTAAAACAATTTCATTTCCATCTTGGGATGAGTAACTTGGGTTTCTTGTGTTGTGGGTCTCCTCATTAGCTGTGGGCATTTCTGTCTTTGGTTTTCCCTGTGGCTGATACAGCCGCCCCTGGGTAAGGAGTGTCCTTAACTGACCTGGCCTTTCAGGTCATTGTATTAAGATGACATGGCACCCCTATAAGCCCTGTTATGTAAAAAGACATCTCACTGCCAGGGTTGAGACTTGGCAAATGGAAGAGAACCAAACTCACTGGTCTCCTCCCTTCTCCTAAAATATCCACAGAAGTTCAGGGTTGAAAAAAGGAGCCCATAAAGGAAAAGTAAGTGGGAACTAGAAGAAAATATCTCAGCTCTTCTTTACATTGAAGCCTTTTCTGAATTAATTTCCAGATTCTAATTTCATTCTCCATGTAGCAGCCCAGGCGCTGAAGTATAATTGATGTCATGTCATTCCTTTGCTCAGAGCTCTTCAGGGAGCTTCCGTCACACTTAGAAGAACTCCCAGACTCCTCGCCAAGGCTGCAGCCCCTCATGACCTGGCTGCTGCTCCCCTTCCTCTCGCATCTCTTTGGCTCACTTTCTTGTTCTTTGACCAGACCCACTGGAATGTAAGCTTCATGAGGGCAGGGTCTCCCTTATGTGCTGTGCTCTCTTATCTCCCTGGAGCCTAGAATACCACTTCTGGTTGGTTCCTGAGACATTCATTGTGAGCAGGTGAAGTAATGAAATGTACTATTGAGCTTGCTATAATACATTTTTTTCTTCCCACTTTATTTATTTACTTTTTTCTGTAAGATTGTAAAGTCCTGCGTAACATAATCCTTTCCCTAAATTATCTCTGGAACTGGAAGGAAAATCTAAAAGCCTTTGTATTGCATATGCGAATTATTGCATAGCTGGCTGTTGGTGTGTACACACAGGGCAGCTTGTCTTGGTGTGATGTCCCACGCTCCTGGCAGCCCGATTCCGTGTTATCCCACCCTTTGCTGTACCTCCGTTCCCTCGACTGGAAAGCAGAAGTTTTTGGTAGATGACCTCAGAGACTTATTTTTGCTTTTGGGTCTCAAGTCACATGATTCAGTCACATTAAGGGAAATTAAACCCCCCCCCCCCCCCCCCCCCTGTTTTCCAAAAGGCAAGATTGACAAACAAATTTAAGAATAGCCCTTACCTTTTCCTATCTAGGTCTCTTGGAACTTGAAAAAAAGTTACTTTTAAGTACATGGATTCAGGCCAGGAAAGGAAAAATGGTAATTTCACTTCTCTTAGAAAATAGCAAGTGAATAATTCTCCAATGAATGAAGCATGCCAGAACATCCAAAAATAGATAAATCCTTGAGATTGCAGTTCTGAAATATCTACAGTTGTGATTACTGACTGTTCTTTGCTAGTGAAGTACCTAGAATTTTATTTTTTGCTGATTCCATAGATATTTTGATCACTTTAATGGTGTACCACCAAGTAGCAGAAAGGAGAACCAGGGATGAAAAATGACTCATTGAGCAACATGATGAGGGCAAAAGGCTAACATTCGTTTCTTATGTTCTGTAGTAATCAGTTTCTCCCGTTTTGGTTGAATCCTAAAAGTGTAAGGCACACCCCAATCCCAGGGGTGGGATCAGGCTCCAGTTTGTGCAGAAATCATTTAAATGTGAGAGTTCAACAGTAGCCTTCTTGGTGTTGAACAGTTTCTAGTTTGTTTCTGTTTTCATTTTTCCGTACTCTCTTCCATTTCTTGCTAAGATGTATGTCATTGATTGGGCTTGGTCATCAGTGCCAGAAAACTCAAAAATCTCAGTAAAGAGAATCACAGCTGGCAGCCAGCCTGTGGTGCCAGCCGTCCTGACTTCTGTCTTGCTCTTGTGGTTCAAGATGGTTATGGAGGTTCCAGCCTTTGTATCTGCATTCTTGCCAGCAGGAGGGAAGAAGAAATGAAGATCAAGTCTCTTCCCTTGGAGCTAATTCCTTGCACTCCTGTGTATATCCTGGGACCTGAACTTGGTCACATAGCCACCCTGAGCTGCAAGGATGGCCGTATGCCCAGCAGAAAATGAGAGCCCCATTACTAAAGGGGAAGAGAGCAGAGAGTAGGGGAAAGTGGCATTTTTGTCCCAGGTGACTCAAGTCTTCAGGTGATATTATTGAACTGGCGGCCTGACTCTGACTGATTTCTCACCTCAGGGTCTTGACTTACCACACATGTCAGGTCCATGTGATGTTTACAGCACACACTTCCATTGCATTTCATGTTACAGTTGCAGGTTCCTCAAGCATCTGGAATTCTCAGCAGTATCACCGTAGTTACTGGTAGGTATACCAAGAGCCTCTGGATTAAATTAGAGGCAGTGGCTAAGAATATAGGCTGTGGAGCCAGACTGCCTGAGTTGAATTCTGGGTCTTATGTCTCCTTGCTGTGTGCCCTGGGCGAATCCCTCAACTTCTCAGTGCCTCACTCCCTGTGTCTGTGAGAGAGGACCGTAAGAGTAGGTGACTCGGAGGGCCCTTGTGGGGCCTGAGTGAGCTGATGTCTGTAAAGCGCTCTGAGTGGCGCCTGGCCCTTAGAAAGCCTCTGTGTGTCAGTCATCCTCGTCACCAGGTGTTTCCTAGTAGTAATGATATTTGGAAGGAAGGCCATGGAAGGGCCGGGCGCCCCACCCCTTCTGCCGCGCTGTGACTGTTTTCTGTCCCGGGACTCAGAGCAGCTGTGACAGATCCCAGGAATTAGGAAGGCTGATGGGTATTATTTTTGTTTTACAGATCACTTCTCTCCAGAGAATGTAAATGACACAGCCAAGGAAACATGCTTGAATTGGTTTTTCAAGATTGCTTCCATCAGGGAGCTCATTCCAAGATTGTATCCTTTTTTACTGTCTGATGCTTTTAAAGATAGGCTGCAGGATTGCACTGCTAATAGAGGCCATGCAATGGGCTGCCCTGAGTTTCCTGTTGAAAATGGGGTCCTGTTAGGGTCGCTCGCCTGGAAGCCCAGCGCCAGCCACACTGTCCAAGATGCCCTTGGACTCTGGCTCTCTCCAGTTCTCTGTTTTTAAACTTTGACTGTGGCACTGTGTACCAGGCTTTTATTTCCCTGAAGAACATTCCCACATTAATTTTCTCAATTAAAATGCTTTGGGGTTTTTTTTTGTGTGTGTATGTTTTCTCTGGTCCCAAGACCTTGAAAGGAGCAGGGTCCAGCTTATCTGCACAAACACCAGTGTTGAAGGACAGACAGTTCGACTTATATACAAAAGGAACCTTAGTTCTCTTAAGTTTCATCTTTTCCCCATAAAACCTCAGTTGGAAGTGCTCAAAACCCAGTTTAAATTTCAGCACGTAATCATAAATCAGCATATAACGTTTTCCAAATTTTATTTTAAATAAGAATAAAACCTTGAAAACCAAATGTAGAAACCACAGGCCACTCGCTGATTTCATTCTTTGGATTGTTGAGAGCTGTCGTGGCTCCTCTCCTGAAGACACACCTAGTTCTCTGCATGAACAGTTAGGTTTTTCCCCATAGGGAACAGGCCGTCTGGAAAATGTCTTCCTTAACAGAATGTTTTTGTAGCTACGTGGAAGCTTCCATCCTGAAGTGTAACAAGTTCCTCTCCAAAACGTAAGGCTCTTCTTAAATGTCCAGAGCCATACATTTCCAAAAAATTTTCTCTCACAGCCCTTGTGGATGGCACTGCAATAGTAGCTATCATTCTGTGATGCTTAGTGTGTAGCTGATCTGGTGTTAAGCACCTTCCATCCATTTTCTCATTTAATCCAAATGAAGTAGAGATCACTTTTTAATCTCCATTTTATGGAGAAGAAAACTCAAGGTGGGAGAGGTTGGAAGATCAACTGGATTTGACATCCTAGCTCTACTCATGGAAGATCAACTGGATTTGACATCCTAGCTCTGCTGTTACTGACTGTGTGGTCCAGAGAAAGTTACTTAGCATCTCTGACCCCTGGTCATCTCGGTGAACAAGCCCTGTGAAGGGGTCTGTGAGCGTTCCTCGGGCTGCAGACACCACACTTGGAGCAGCACCCATGGGCCCTCTCTCCATGTCTTTGTGGCTGCCGTCCAAGATGATGAAGAGGTCAGAGATGTCAAAACGAAAGGCCCTTTCCCCTGAGCCCCCTGCTACTCTGGGCCACCTCGGACCTTGTTTTGAGAGTAGTTTTGCGGAACCAGGAGAAACCAGATCTGCTTTCTGAGTGGCGTTGGACACCATCTAGATAACTCCCCAGAGCCACGGGCTGTCTCATGCTCCAAGTTGGATTTAAAATGTGTACCAAGTGTTTGATTGAGATCTGGGGATTCCTGGGGGAGTTTGGGGGGGGGGAGGTTACGCGGTGCTGAAGAAACAGTTATTTTCGTTCACCAGTTGGGGGAGAATAAGGCTTGAGGCGGAGGGAAGTCCCATATGGCCAGAGAAATAAGTAAGTCACAGTTCACTTTGACGGGGATGCTGGGGTCAGGTGTTGAGAGTGGGTGGAGCACGGGGCAGTAAATCTGTGCCAAAGGGCTATAGATAACAGCTGAGATATGGAGAAGGGCGAGGAGTGACCTAGTGACCTGTCGATGGATGATAACTGGGGATGGGGGGGTGGAACAAAAATTGTTAAATTAGTAAAAGTGACCTTAAACAGGAAAAAAGTGAAGGTTAGACTCCAGCGCTGAAAAGATGGTAGAGACGAAAGAAACCATTCAAAAAATGAATTGTGGCCAGAGAGAAAGACTTGGTACATGGCCTTAGAAAACGTCAACTTCAACCTTGGTTTGTTTCTGAAACCTGATTTTGCCCCCCTACATTTAGGAAGTGTAAACGTAGGCTTTTATTTTTATTCAGAAAATGAAGGAACAGAGAGTTCCCCTGTGGGGTGTAATGCTGCTGTCTCTCCGTCTCTCGCAGGGGGATTTCAGAGTGTCTGCCCCGGCTGACGTGCATGGTCCGGGGGATCGGGGACCCGCTGGCGTCGGTGTACGCCAGGGCCTACCTGTGCAGGGTGAGCCGACCGCATCCCGCCTCCCCTCACGCTCTCGCTTCTCCCTCCCCGCCACCCAGAGTCACTGGACGAAGGACTTTATTAGCCACTAATTTTAGAGCATAGCTCGTCCACAGAAAGCAGGGCTGTAGGATTTCTGTTTAAAATTAATTTCGAAGTAGACCCACTTACCCGTAACTCTTAATTAGGGTCATCGTCTCACAAATGAACTGGGTTTCAGAACTAATTGTTTCTCCCTTCTTGCTGGGAAGGAGGCTCCCAAGGCTTTTCGGCTGATAGGTTACTTCTCATTGACTCACAATGTTGCTTTCCCTTTGTCTTTGAATTTGATTGTTTTATCAGATTTGTGGTCTCTGTGTTAAAGAGCTGGCTCAGAGCATGAGTTGATGAGGGCTGTCTGGCAGGGAGAGGCACTCCTGGCAATGGGTCTGTGTCACCTGGCCTTGGAGGGCTGCTCTGATGGGTTCAGATTGTAGATCACTCAGCCTTTCTCGCCTCAAAGCACCGTGAAGCTCCTGCTTAAAACTATTAACTTTTCATTTATGAAAAATGCACCCTGTGGAGAATTTACAGTCATTTTTCTTCAACTCACATGGGGCCGCTGCCTCTGTCAGCTTTTGTGGGAGTCCACCTTACTGGTTCCTTTGGCATCATTTACCTTTAGAGGGGTTATTTCCCATATTCTGTAGGGTCCTGGTGAACCCCAGACTTCTTGAAGACAAAGCTACTGTTAGAGACCTACCCCTTCCCTAGTGTGAAAGTGAAAGTCATTCAGTCCTGTCAGACTTTTTGCGACCCCATGGACTATACAGGCCATGGAGTTGTCCAGGCCAGAATACTAGAGTGGGTAGCCTTTCCCTTCTCCAGGGGATCTTCCTAATCCAGGGATCAATCCTAGGTTTCCTGCATTGCAGGCGGATTCTTTACCGCCTGAGCCACCAGGGAAGCCCAAGAATGCTTCAGTGGGTAGCCTATCCCTTCTCCAGGGGATCTTCCTGACCCAGGAATTGAATCAGGGTCTCCTGCAATGCAGGTGGATTCTTTACCAGCTGAGCTTCTAGTGGTCATCAATACTATGACATTAAAAGGTGAGGACTGTAGCCTTTGATCAGCTTCTTTCACATGACATCTGGCATGTGATAGAAGCCCTGTGGTCTCCAGTGTCTCAGAGAAATCAGTCATTTCCCTCAGAGTGAGAAGCAGATATCCTTGGGGAGAATCCTTTTTATAGGTCCATTCCCTAATAAGGGAGAAAAGAAAAAAGAAAAAGCTTTCCAATTAAGGGCACCTGCTCCCTTGTAGTAACTGAGGCCAAAGTATTTATGCATTGCCATCTGCTTGAGACTGGCATATATTTTTCATACAAGAATATCACATATATTTTCTCCAGCTTCAACTCTAGTATCATGAAGTTTGAATGCTCCTTCCTTGTCAGAGTTTGCTGAGGGCCTCTTGTGTGCAAAATTGGCCTGGATCCTGTGGGGTGGGGTGGGGGGATGTAAAGATAGCCTTGTTTGTGATTTGTGTTCTGCTGCCCTTCCCCTTGTAGCATACATCACATTCTTTGAATTGACCTTCCCGTCAGTAATAAAGATCTAGAAACTTAGTGTGTCTAATGACACACAGTTATTATGTAGAAATCAGAAAGTGAGGGGAATATTCATTCCCTGCAAACCTGCTCAGTTTTAAAGTTTGAAGGCAGGTACACAAGCTAGTGAAAGATGATATTTGTTGCATATAAAGTACCTCCCCTGGTGGCTCAGATGGTAAAGAATCAGCCTGCAATGGCAGGAGAAACTGGGTTTGATCCCTGGGTTGAGAAGATCCCCAGGAGAAGGGAATGGCAACCCACTCCAGTATTCTTGCCTGGAGAATCCCATGGACAGAGGAGCCTGGCAGGCTACAGTCCATGGGATTGCAAGAGAGTTGGACACGGCTGAGCTAACACTTTCATTCACTTTCACTTTCAAAGTGCCTTTGCATGGCAGATGGAGCTCTAAAACTCAGTGGCAATGAAGAGAGATTACAGACACACCCCAGGAAAGCTGGGTGAGAGGCACTGTATCTGAAATCATTTGTGCCAATTCAGGCAGAGCACCCTTTCCCCTGGTTGGGTAGCTACTGAAAATCTTTTGATATAGAAAGAGTAAGAGACAGTGTGCATTAGTAAGGATTCTTTCAATTCTAAGTGGCACAACCCCAGTTCATAGTACTCTGAAGCAAAGGTTGGGGATTTGTTGGCGCTCCCATCTGAAGAGCCTGGGGTAGTCCCAGCATGGCAGACCCAGGGACCCCGAACCCGGACAACCCCAGGAGTTGTCTGCTCCCTCGTGGCTCAGCTCTGCTCTCCCCTGGGTGACTTCAGTTTACAGCTTTCTCCTTCCATATGGTGGAACGGCTTCTATCCTTTCGACTTAGGAACCCCAGCGACAAGATTGTCTTTTCCCCAGTAGTTCTAGCCAGAGTTTCCAGGCAGAATCTCGCGGAACCACCTTGGGTCCTTAGCCCGTAGATATAGCAGTCACTGTGACCGTGGGATGGGATATGCCTGCTGACTGAGCCTGGGTCATGCGCCCACGCTGGCAACCCAGGGTTGGCTGGGTCCAGCTGCCACAAACCTCTTTGTCTGAGAGGTAAGTTTGAGTCCTCAAAGACAAGTCTACTTTGCTGATTCCAGAAACAGAGAGAATGAGTGCCAGGCAGGTAGAAACAACAGATAGATATTGTAACTACCCTTGCTACTCTAGGTAGATATTTTTTCGACCTGAGCAGATTTCTAAGTTGCTCATTTGGTTTTATGGAAAGAGATAAACAAAACACAAAGGCAGTGAGTAGGCAGGGCGTGGGGGGTGCTCAGAGCTGTTTATTAAAGGAAAGTATGATTAACTCCTCTTCTAAGTCACAACCCCTTCAGTTCATCTCCACTGCTTGTCCACTGGGCCTTTTCTTTGCTGTCGCCTAACAGGTAATTATTGCTTTTTCTACGAAATGATTAGTAGAAGGAGACAATAGAGTCAGAACACAGTAAAAGTGGATCTGACATTTGTTATTAGTATTTTTTTAAAATCCTTGTACTTGTCCTTGGAAGCATCTCCAACAGCTATAGAGAGCTGCCCCTGGAATTTACCGCCCCAGTAGATCTTGCATAATTTTCCTCAAAGGAATTCCTTACAGACATCTAAAAAACACTGTTATCGTTAATCTTCATGACCTCTGGGTATCTGTGGGGGGAGGTGAGTGGTAGAAATCTGCCTTGCTTGGAAGAAACCAGGTCCCAGAAAGCAGCTCCTCTTACAAAGTTTTTTTTGTGCTAAAGCAGCTGTGTGGAATTGAGGTGTATTTGAGGAACTCAGTTTAAGGAAACTTATGATGCTTTGTTTTAAATTCATGTAGTCCCTGCCATATTTGCGACCTTTACTTTTCCATTCGACTGTAGAGCCCTGGCCACCTTCTCTGTGATTTAGCAAATGTTTTTCAACTGAAAATATTATGTATCTTTTTAAAATAATGAGTCAATGGATTATAGCTTTGTTAGGCTTCATGCTTGTGTAATAAAAAATTTGCTTAAAATACATCAAAATTTATGTCTGCTTCCCTGACTGCCCAGCAAAGAATGAATCTGTATATTTTAACAATGCAACAGTGAAGTCCCAGCTGACTCTCTTACATACCAGAATCTTTTTGCTTCATTTAATAAGTACACCCACATGTGTGTTTATCATTTTTTAGAGAGGAAAAGAATGTCGTATACACTGTCTTGAGAGTACATTTCTCCTTAGTGCTGTATTGATTTGTTCCCTTGGTCATCTGTTCAGAAATACTTTCATTACCTTTGGGAAATTGCGAAGATGATTACTGCAAATGTTGCCCTTTTTTTTTTTAATTAAAAATAGCTCCTGTGGTTTTTCTTATAAAAGCAAGATATGCTTGTTGAATAAGAAAAGAAATAAACAAAAAGAATGAAAGTTAACTTTCTGGACCTCTTTATCCTTATATCTGCCTATATGTATATTTTTAATTTACAAAAATGCATCACACTGTATATGTTATTTGCAACCTGGTTTTCCGCCGTCAAAGTTACTTCCTTTTGTTTGGCTACAGGTGGGCATGGAAGTGGCTCCACATCTCAAAGAAAGCCTAAATAAGAACTTTTTTGACTTCCTCCTCACATTCAAACAGGTAAGAGAACACTATGAAAAGAGCCAATTGATGTGATAGTTACACGATCACAGATTCATAAAACCCAGTTGGTTTTCCAAGTCGAGATTGCCTTAAAGCTCTTTAGATGTGTAAACCCTAGAATATCGCACTCGTGTCTGTTACAGACAATTAAAATGTGTTGATTGTACTGAACAAGCAAAGAGCATTAATATGCATGTGTTAATAAGCAACATCTCCGGTTGATCAGACTTTCTTCTTAGCATCTGCTAGGTCCATTTTTATCCGGTTACTTCTCGTCACAGCACACATTCCCAGAACAGCTCAGCCTGGTGACCTGGGAACCTGTGTGTGTTTTTTTCTAGTTTAAAAAAACCTGAGAAACCAGGCTGTTTCTCTCGGGGCCAGACATGTTCTTTGTTATGTGACTTCCCCTCCTTTTCTGAGTGTTTGTTTGGTCTCCTATAGATTCACGGGGACACGGTCCAGAACCAGCTGGTGCTCCAGGGCGTGGAGCTTCCGTCCTACCTCCCCCTGTATTCGCCTGCCATGGACTGGGTCTTCCAGTGTGTTTCCTACCGCGCCCCCGAGGTAACTGCCGGGTGGCTTCAACGTGAAGCTCACTCCTGTCTTCTGTGTCGTAAGGACCCTCACTCCTGAGTGCCCAGTAACGTCATCATCAGGGCCCTTTCACAGTGATTCACTTTTGGGTCTGGTTCTGTGCTCAGCCCTTGTCCTGACTGTGTGTATCCTAAGTGGTGGTTTGGCCTGCTGTTCACGCGTGAGCCCTGGACTCAGGGTGCCCGCGTCTGAACCTCAGCTCTGTTGCTTGCAGCTGTTGTTACTAAAGCAGAGCTCAAGTCACTTGTCCCTAACCGCTCAGCCTCTTTTCTTTATCGGTGAAATGGGATCAGTAGTAATTCCTCTTTTCTAGTCTATTGCGTGGATCCAACAAGACGGTCCATGTACAGTGCTTGGTGGAGGAGGGCCCCACTCATGGTGCTTGAATGTTTGTTGTGTCATTGGGATTGCAAATATAATTTTTATATCTGCACGAGAGAACCAGGAAAGAGATAAGACAAAGTGTCACTGGAGGGCAGAGTTTGGATTGTTTTAACTTATTTTTCTTGCCCAATCTGTTTTTTAACTTTTCGGCAAGTATAATGCCTTGCTTATATTTTAATTTTTGCAAATCCTAAAGTATGAGGAGAAAAATAGGGACATCTTGTATTCACCTAAATAATAGGTGAATTTTTTTATCGAGTAAATTGATTTTATAAATCAAATCAGTTTAATAGAAGTTTCTTTGAAAACTTGTGGCCATTCTCTCTGATTGTAAGGGTAGTCTCAGCCACCACATGCTGGCCCAGACTCCCAGGAAGAACCATGAAGTTGACTGATTCAGCTGAAGACTGAAACCTGTGAGCAAAACTGATGCATTTGAAAATAAGAACACTTACTCTTTTTCTCCTTAAAGAACAGCAAAATTGGATTAAAAACAAAAAGTACATGTCATAAGGCGTTCTTCCTTTTAAGTGGCAGTAATCTCAGAGGATGGCAGAAGCTGGGAATAGAGCTTTCCTGGGGAGTAAAACTCTAGGAAATCATTATTGTACCAGAAGAAGTGATTAAAAAAATTAGGTCACCTGAATAATAACAAACTCTGATTCTTGGGACATTTAAACAAGGAGCTTGCAGTGTCTTATAAAAAAAAATCATTTTCAAACTGTGGAAGAATTAATGTCAGTGTGGAGGGTGGTGTTGAAAATGTGTGTGATAAAGTGATACCTAAAAAGCTCTTTGGCAGTGGCTGGGATGTGTCCCCCAGGGAGTTGGAGCTGTGTGTGTCTTTAAAGGGCCACACCTCCAGAATGTAGGCATTTATCTGTAGCAGTTAGCAACACACAGGACAGGTAAGTGAGAGGGGGAAGGGAAAATCATCTAGATGAGAGAAGGGAGAAATGCCTTGAGCTGCAAATACCTGACGTACGAAATTTCACATTGAAATCCCCTCCCTCCCAAAATCAGGGGAAGCCTAATCAAAAAGGCTTTTTCTTGTTGTTTAAAGGTAAGATCACCCGCCCCCCCCACCATTTATATAATTAAAATTAAGCAAAAAAACCTTTATGCCCCCAATTTTAGGAACACTTTGCAGAGAAAAGCAACTGTTCCATAAAACATGCTTTGGGCAGTGAAAACATACCCCTTGGTAAACATACCATTTTCAGCAGCTTGTTGTCTGGGTCTGGTGCGGAATCCTGTAAGGCCGTGCTCAGCTGTGTGATGCAGGTTGTCACTGTTGAAGGAAAGAAGAGGAAGGTGGTGAGGCTGGGGCAGGTAGTGAGGTAGCACTGAGTTCAGATTGTGACTGTGTTACCTTGGGCTGCTGGACCTCTTTGTGCCTCAGTTTTATCAGCTGTAAAATGGGGCTAATAGATGGAACCTTCCGCAAAGGGCTCTCTTGAGATGACTGTAATAGTGCACGTCAGCACATGACCAAGAGCTGGTGTGAAAGGCACCAGGCAGATGGGGATGGTTATCATCGTTATCTTTGTTCTTCATAGGAAATGGGGCCTGGACTGATTTGAAGGCCAGGAGAAGAGTCAGGGGGCAGTAAGGAGGGGTTGAGGGAAGGGACCTGTATACACTGACAGGTAAGAGGCATAGTAAGGAGACGAGCATTACTGGAGAAGAGTGGGGAACTAGGCTGCCTGGGAGTGGCCCAGGCTGCAGAGGTTGTTGATCATTGTGTCATGGAGACCAGGCAGCTCTTGAAAATTTTTGATCATGGAGATGATTTGCAAAAAGTGGTGCTTGAAGATCAAACTGGCAGAAGCATACCAGATGGATTAGAAGAGTACCAGTTGGCAGCCATGGAAAAAACAAGAGGCAGAATGGATAGGAGAGGATTTTCATAATCAGAAAACATTCTTTAGTAAGTATATGTTCATTGGAAAGACTTTGAAAAAGATAGTTAAAAGGAGAAAAAGAGCCACCTAAAATTCTGTCATGAGTAACTGGTCATTGTTAACATTCTGGTGCATTTTCTTTTTAATACTTCTCTCCACTTTCACTCTTGCTTTGTTATTACAATTGTGTTTTGCACATGAGAAAATTTTCCCATATGCCTTTATGATGCTTTTCCCTCACTTAACATTATACCAAATGCCCGTTGTTGGGAGAGTTTTGTGACCTTTCAGGAAGAGAGTAGAAGGCAGTGTTGGTTGGCTGTGAAGAAATGGAGCATGGAGTTGGGTCAGAGATGCTGCTGAGCTTGGAGCCCTTAACACAACGGCCTCTTTCTGAGGCTCCCTCTGCGCTGCGCCCCACAGGCAGCCCTGGTTCTGTAGCACTGTGCTGGGCTGCACTTCGCAGGTAGTTCATTTTTTCCAGCTCCATGTCAAGCAAGTCAGTTGGTGTCATTTTTCTAACAGCGTTTGCTCACTTCGTGTCTCTGTGTCATTGTGGTAATTCTCAACATTTCAGACTTTTTTGTTTTGTTTGTTACGGTGATCAATGATCAGTGATCTTTGATGTTACTTACGACTCACTGAAGGGTCAGATGATGGTTATCATTTTTTAGCAATAAAGTGTTTTTTAATTATCGTGTGTGTGTGTGTGTATATATACACACACACACTTATTTTTAGACATAATGCCATTGCACATTTAATAGTGTACAGAGTATAAAGCATAATTTTCATATATACTGAGAAGCCAAAAAGCTTGTGTGACTTGCTTTATTGCGATGTTTACTTCATTGCAGTGGTCTGGGGCAGAACCCGCAATATCTCCAGTGTCTGTCTGTCTTAGTTACCTCATCTGTGTCCGTGCTCGGTTGTTCAGTCGTGTCTGACTCTTTGCGACCCCGTGGACTGTAGCCCTCCAAGCTCCTCTGTCCATGGGATTTTTCAGGCAATAATACTGGGCTGGTGGGTTGCCATTTCCTACTCTAGGTGATTGTCCTGACCCAGGGATTGAACCTGAGTCTCCTGCATCTCTTGGAGTGCAGGTGGGTTCTTTACTATTCAGCCATTGGGGAAACCCGGTTACTTTGCTTGGGCTATGTTAATTCACTCTCAGAGCTTCCCTAAGCTAGGTGTTGCTGTTATACACATTTATAGATGACGCACCTGAGGTTTAGAAACTTGTTACAGTCACACAATTAGAAGTTGTGTAGCCGTTTTGAGAGTGACACTGAAACCAGCAGATTTGTTCCCTTGACTACTTTGCTTTAGACTTTGTTTCTAGGTCTCCCCCGTTAACTGCTATACTGTTAAAGTGAGACTTAAACAAGTTGACCCATGGGACTGCTCCTCCAGTGGTCTGACTATTAATATAAGTTCAGTTCAGTCACTCAGTCATGTCTGACTCTTTGTGAACCCGTGGACTGCAGCATGCCAGGCTTCCCTGTCCTTCACCAACTCCCGGAGCTTGCTCAAATTCATGTCCGTTGAGTCAGTAATGCCATCCAACCATCTCATCCTCTGTCATCCCCTTCTCCTCCTGCCTTTGATCTTTCCCAGCATCAGGGTCTTTTGCAATGAGTCGGTTCTTCGCATCAGGTTGCCAAAGTATTGCAGTTTCAATGTCAGCATCAGTCCTTCCAATGAATATTTAAGACTGATTTCCTTTAGGATTGACTGGTTTGATCTCCTTGCAGTCCAAGAGACTCTCAAGAGTTGTTGGCAACACCACAGTTCAAAAGCATCAATTCTTCAGCACTCAGCTTTCTTTAAGGTCCAACTCTCACATCCATACATGGCTACTGGAAAAACCATAGCCTTGACTATATGGACCTTTGTCAGCAAAGTAATGACTCTGCTTTTTAATATGCTGTCTAGGTTTGTCGTAGCTTTTCTTCCAAGGAGCAAGCGTCTTTAATTTCATGGCTGCAGTCACCATCTGCAGTGATTTTGGAGCCCAAGAAGATAAAGTCTATCACTCTTTGCATTGTTTTCCCATCTATTTGCCATGAAGTGATGGTACCGGATGCCAGGATCTTAGTTTTTTGAATGTTGAGTTTTAAGCCAACTTATTGACTCTTCTATTTCACTTTCATTAAGAGGCTCTTTAGTTCCTCTTCTGTTTCTGCCACAAAGATGGTGTCACCTGTGTATCTGAGGTTATTGATATTTCTCCTGGCAATCTTGATTCCAGCTTGTGCTTCATCCAGCCCAGCATTTCACATGATGTACTCTGCATATAAATTAAATAAGCAGGGTGACAATATACAGCCTTGTTGTACTCCTTTCCTGATTTGGAACCAGTCTGTTGTTGCCTGTCTGGTTCTGATTGTTGCTCCTTGACCTGCATACAGATTTCTCAGGAGGCAGGTAAGTCGGTCTGGTATTTCCATCTCTTGAAGAATTTTCCACAATTTGTTGTGATCTACACAGTCAAAGGCTTTGGTGTAGTCAGTAAAGCAGAAGTAGATGTTTTTCTGAAACTCTCTTGCTTTTTCTGTGATCCAACGGATGTTGGCAATTTGAACTCTGGTTCCTCTGCTTTTTCCAAATCCAGCTTGAACATGTGGAAGTTCAGGGTTCACATACTGTTGAAGCCTGGCTTGCAGAATTTTGAGCATTACTTTGCTAGTGTGTGTTTGAGTGCAACTATGCAGTAGTTTGAACATTCTTTGGCATTGCCTTTCTTTTGGTTTGGAATAAAAACTGACCTTTTCCAGTGCTGTGGCCACCGCTGAGTTTTCCACATTTGCTGGCATATTGAGTGTTGCACTTTAACAGCATCATCTTTTAGGATTTGAAATAGCTCAACTGGAATTCTATCACTTCCACTAGCTTTATTCGTAGTGATGCTTCCTAAGGCCCACTTGACTTCGCACTCCAGGATGTCTGGCTCTAAGTGAGTGATCACACTATCATAGTTATCTGGGTCATCAAGATATTTTTTGTATAGTTCTTCTGTGTATTCTTGCCACCTCTTTTGAATATCTTCTGCTTCTGTTAGATCTATACCATTTCTGTCATTTATTGTGCTTATCTTTGCATGAAATATTCCCTTGGTATCTCTAATTTTCTTGAAGAGATCTCTAGTCTTTCCCATTCTATTGTTTTCCTCTATTTCTCTGCATTGATCGCTGAGGAAGGCTTTCTTATCTCTCCTTGCTATTCTTTGGAACTCTGCATTCAAATGGGTATATCTTTCCTTTTCTCCTTTGCCTTTCACTTCTCTTCTTAGCTATTTGTAAGGCCTTCTCAGACAACCATTTTGCCTTTTTGCATTTCTTTTTCTTGGGGATGGTCTTGATCCCTGCCTCCTGTACAGTGTCACAAACCTCCATCCATAGTTCTTCAGGCTCTCTGTCTATCAGATCTAATCCTTTGAATCTATTTGTTACTTCCACTGTATAATCATAAGAGATTTGATTTAGGTCTTACCTGAATGGTCTAGTAGTTTCCCCTACTTTCTTCAATTTAAGTCTGAATTTGGCAATAAGGAGTTCATGATCTGAGCCACAGTCAGCTCCCAGTCTTGTTTTTACTGATTATATAGAGCTTCTCCATCTTTGGCTGCAGAGAATATAATCAACCTGATTTCGGTATTGACCATCTGGTGATGTCCACGTGTAGAGGCTTCTCTTGTGTTGTTGGAAGAGGGTGTTTGCTAAGACCAGGGCATTCTCTTGGCAAAACTCTATTAGCCTTTGCCCTGCTTCATTTTGTACTCCAAGGCCAAATTTGCCTGTTACTCTAGGTATCTCTTGACTTCCTACTTTTGCATTACAGTCCCCTATGTTGAAAAGGACATCTTTTTTGCTTGTTAGTTCTAGATGGTCTTGTAGGTCTTCATAGAACCGTTCAACTTCAGCTTTATTGGTTGGGGCATAGACTTGGATTACTGTGATATTGAATGGTTTGCCTTGGAAACAAACAGAGATCATTCAGTCATTTTTGAGTTTGCACCCAATTAATGCATTTCAGGCTGTTTTGTTGACTATTAATGTAAACTGCCCTTTCAACGTTCTAAAATACAATTTGACTAGCAATGCAAATCTAAGACCAGTGTTGGTCATTGATTAATCCCTCTCAAGCATACATGTGTGTTGTTTTCATTCTTTTGAATTAGGGAAGAAACCCCAGAGAAAGGTAAATAATAGGAAAAAGTATAAAAAATTCTCCTTTTAATGCCTGCAGTATAAAAGTTCTTTTTATTCACATTGACATATTTTATTCCTTTGAGACTTAAGCCACATTAACTCTGGATTACAGGAAAGAGGTTTTATCTTTTAAGATTAGTTTATGGTTTTGCCTACTGTTTACATGTTTGTTTCATCTAGAAAAACAACGAAAATATGATATATGTATTATTTAGTTTACTTTTTAATGGAGCAATAATTGTAAAGACTGATTGTAAGCACATTTACTTATTAAAAGTAGAATTAAACATCTCTAGAGCAGTCTGGGCTGCATATGAGTGAATCTTAGCTTAGAAATATGTTATTTTTTCAAGATTATTTTAATTATTTATTATTATTTTCTTTTTTGCTGAGTTGTGGCATGTGGGATCCTAGTTCCCAGATCAGGGATCAAACTTATAGCCCCTGCAGTTTGAAGTGCAGAGTTCTAACCACAAGTTCCTCCCCTGTTAGAAAACAGAAATGTGTTATTGACCCAACTTTTTTCTTTTCCTGTACTTCTGTAGTGGGTGAACAACCCTAATCTGGAGACAGCTTTAGATGTGGTGGCTATGCAAAGCGAAATATGTTAATGAAATATCACAAAGATGTATCCTTCCCCTCCCCCCCCCCCCAAAAAAAAGGTACATGAACAATCTGGTGAAACAGTCTAGTTAATTATATTAATATTATACCAATATCAGTTTCTCTGGAGAAGGCGATGGCACCCCACTCCAGTACTCCTGCCTGGAAAATCCAATGGGAGGAGCTTGGTAGGCTGCAGTCCTTGGGGTCACGAAGAGTCGGACACGACTGAGCGGCTTCACTTTCACTTTTCACTTTCATGCATTGGAGAAGGAAATGGCAGCCCACTCCAGTGTTTTTGCCTGGAGAATCCCAGGGATGGGAGAGTCTGGTGGGCTGCCATCTACGGGGTCGCACAGAGTCGGACACGACTAAAGCGACTTAGCAGCACCAGCAGCAATGTCAGTTTCTCAACTTTGACAATACACTATAGCTATGTAAGATGTCACCATCAGGGAAGCTTAGTAATGGGTAACCAGCACCTGTACTATTCTTGCAGTTTCTCATGAGTCTATAGTTGATTACAAATAAAGCATTTCAAAAACTTCATCAATTTGGAGCAGTTTGAAAAATAACGTTATAAACATGGTTGTGAATTCCTCGGGCATTATGAGTACTAACATGGGAGGAGGGAGACCCATGCCATTCTTGAGCAAAAAAGGCAAATTGTCTCTCCATATTGATAGTCCATATAGTGAGTATCCATTTTTGTAAAACAGAAGTCTTCTACAACAAAAGCTAAATATTCATAGAATATAGACAAAGGCCTTGAAAGATTAGACACCAAATGTTGACACTGATGATCCTTAGCAAGAGGGAATTGGGATTGAGGGCATGCTTATTTAATTTTGATACATGACGGTATTGTTTGAACTTCTGTCCAAAGGCACTTCTTATTTTTATAATTTTTATAAAAAGCAAATATACAACCAAATAAGTGTAGGGTCCTAATGAAAGTTCAAGTTCTGATGTGTCTGTAAATATATATTCTGAGCTGCAAGTTTTTCAGTGTTTTTATCTCAGCCAACACGAGGCTTGTTTCGATCTCAAACTGGTTTGAACTGTTGTTCCTCTTGTTCTTGCCAAAAGTAGTCAATCCTGTCACTTCTCTGGAAAAAAAAATTAATAACCGCTAATAGATCTTCCTGGGGTCTATAACCATTTGGCTCTTTGGACACTAGGGTAATGACAATGCAGCCTTTTTTAAGTTATATTCTTGGATGCATTTTTAATGTGTTCATCTCCTGTGAAAAGAGAGCTTTTAAGGCGTTTGTCTTAATGGCCAGAACATTTTGTCCACATGTTAGCATTTGTCCTATTTTGTCTTTTCAGAAGTGCTGGACCAAGGTTTTCTCATTCATTTGTGTATGTGTATATGTGTGTGTGTGCATGTGTGCACATGTGTGTGTATGAGATAATAAGCCGCCCAAGGGCCTGGATTTCTGTCTTGATTTCCTCACTGCCCTATTCCCAGTGTCTAGAATAATGGCTTATTGTCAGAGACCCTGATGCTGGAAAAGATTGAGGGCAGGAGGAGAAGGGGACAACAGAGGATGAGATGGTTGGATGGCATCACTGACGTGATGAACATGAATTTGAGCAAACTCGGGGAGATGATGAATAACAGGGAAGCCTGGTGTGCTGCAGTCCACGGGGTAGCAAAGAGTTGGACATAACTTAGTGACTGAACAGTAGCAATAACATTGCTGTTGCTTCACAGGCAGGTGTTGAATGAGTGGTTATTTGTGTGTGTTGAAGAGTATCAATGTGATCGTTATAAGAATATCTCTTATTCAGCCTTCCCAGGAACCACTTTGATACTGTTCTTCATGAATGACTTTTCAAATATTGAATCCCCTGTGAATGGGTTAGGGAGGCCTTTTGTGACATTGTCAATCTTATCATCAGTTGGGATGTTTTGGCTGCAAGTAACACTTAACTGGCCCTACAAAGATAACTCAGTACGTTCTCTAGAATAACAAATGAAGGGCCTGGGCCAGGCAAGTTCTGTTCTTTCTGCTCTGCCGTCACCAGATAGCAGCAAAGTGGCTATAGCCATTGCAGGCATCATGCCCAGACATGGCAGAATCCAGAGGCAGGAAGATGGGGAGTCTTCA
Source organism: Dama dama (assembly GCF_033118175.1). Lineage (NCBI taxonomy): Eukaryota > Metazoa > Chordata > Mammalia > Artiodactyla > Cervidae > Dama > Dama dama. Next base: position 18,420,174 of record NC_083690.1, read on the forward strand.
TTTCCTCCAGTTCCTATTTAAGAACAAGAAAACTGTGCTCGCTTCGGCAGCACATATACTAAAATTGGAACGATACAGAGAAGATTAGCATGGCCCCTGCGCAGGATGACATGCAAATTCATGAAGCGTTCCATATTTTTAGAAATTGAGTGATTGTTAAGCAAATCTGTACACAAAAATAAAACTATAAAAATAACCTATATCTAATTATTAATTAAAAAAAAAAAAGAACAAGAAAACTTTCCTCTAAGCCCCCATCTCAGTAGCAGGAAATCGGTCATGTACCCTGTCTAAGCCTACCACTTGCAAGGGGAATGAGACCACCGTGATTGACTTGGGCCTGTGTTATGTTCAGGCAGCTGTAACAAAACACCACATAGTGGGTAGATTATAAATAACAGAAATTTATTTCTAATGGTTCTGGAGGCTGGAAGTCCAGGATCAGGATGCTCTCAGATACAGTATCTGGTGAGGGCCTACTTCCTGGTGCATAGATTTATCTTCTGGCTGTGTGCTCACATGGCAGAAGGGACAAGAGAGCTTTCTTGGGCTGCTTTTATAAGGGCACTGATTCCATTTATGAGGGCTCCACCCTTAAGACCTAATCACCTCCAAAGGCTCCACCTTCTAACACCATTAACTTGGAGTTAGTGGATTCAGATATTAGCAGGCTTCCATGATAGACTGAGTGTCTTTAAACAACAGAAATTTATCTTCTCAGAGTTTTGGAGGCTGGAAAGTCCAAGATCAAGGTGCCAGCTGGGTTGGTTTGTGGCAAGACTTTTCTCCTTGGCTTGCAGACCCGTCTTCTCACGGTGTCTTCGCCTGATCTTCTCATCTGTGCATGTGTGTCCCTAGCCTCTCTTCCTCTTCTTATAGGGACAACAGTCCTATTGGATTAGGGCTGCACCCTTATGACCTCACCTGGTATTAATTAACTCCTTTAAAAACCTTATCTCTGAACACAGTCAAATTGCAGGTTAGGGCTTCAACATATGAATGGAGGGAACATAATTTACTTCGGAACAGGACCCAACCTGATTTTTGTTGGACAAAGACAGAAATCTGAATAAAATAAGGGTTCTGGGGTGTTGATAGTATCCCCACAATCAACAATCACTTTAGTTATTCAGGGACACCAGGACATGGAAGGACACAACTGAAAAGAGTGGAATTGCACTAAAAAAGACTCATTTTATTTTTTGATGTCCAGGCCAGACTTGGGTACAAATCTCATTTCTGCCACTTAGAAGGAAGTGGCTCAACCCAGCTGAGTTTTGGCTTCCTCATCTGTAAAGTAGGGATAACAGACATGGTGTCAAAGGCCATTGGGAAGAGTGAATGGGAAAAGACATAAAAAGCACTCCAGTGAAAGTGAAAGTCGCTCAGTTGTGTCTGACTCTTTGTGACCCCCTGGCCTATACAGTCCATGGAATTCTCCAGGCCAGAATATTGGATTGGGTAGCCTATCCCTTCTCCAGGGGATCTTCCCGACCCAGGAATTGAACCGGAGTCTCCTGCATTGCAGGCGGATTCTTTACCCATTGAGCTACCAGGAAAGCCCAGTGCCTCGTGCTGGGTGCCTGGTGAGTGCTCAGTGTCAAGGCTATTGTTATCAGCTCTTTTGTCTTGGGATTGACCTTGTCTGTGCCGTTTGAAACTTTCCCCAAACCACTGCGCTATGGGATACTTTTTTCTATTGATTTTCTTAACAACAAGAGCTCTTTTAAAGATGCATAATTGTCTTAAGATAGCTTTAAAGCCATTAATAGTATTCCAATGAGTAAAACATTTATTTTCTTTTGGGGAAAAAAAATGCTTCAAAATGCACTTGAGAGGAAGTGTAGTGAAGAGCATGGCCTTTGATGCCAGACTTCCCAGGTCACGTCCAGCCCACCATAACTAGCCATGTCATTGTGGCCCAGCCACGACACTGTTCAGTAGCTTGGTTTCTCATCTGTGAAGTGGGAGAATTGAGAGCCTGCCCCACGGGGGTTGTGAGAAGTGGGAGCATGACTGTCAACTGCTTCTCCCTGTGGCTGGCCAGCACCAAGTACTGGCCCAATGTTTGTTACTCATTTCACTTAGAATTCTACAGACACCTCATGAAAGGGGAGGAACACTGGGGGTCTAGAAGAGGTGGAAAGTGAAAGCGAAAATCGCTCAGTTGTGTCTGACTCTGTGCAACCCCACGGACTATACAGTCCATGGAATTCTCCAGGCCAGAATATTGGAGTGGATAAGCTGTTCCCTTCTCCAGAGGGTCTTAGGAGAGGTAGGGAGCAAAGCAAATTTCATTCTCACTGGTACCCTAGAGCATGGGTGGTACCACTGTTATTGTCCTGTAGGAATCTGCAGGTGGCATGGTACCAGCTGTGTCGTCTGCCTACAGATGAAGAAAAGTAGTTGGTGAGACTGTGTTTGAACCCAGCGGTGTGTGAGACCAGGGCCCTAGCTCTTACCCATTATACTAAATGCCACAAGAATGAACTTGTTTTCTCCTCCATCCTCCCCATCCTACCAAGCACTGAGAATTATAGAAAAGGGTATGTAAATGACCACATTTATTTTAAAGTATTACTTCGCAAATCTGCTCATGAGAAGTGTTACTTTAGATCCCCCAACTTGATGGTTTTTATTATTTTTTTTACTTAGGCTCTGCTAACAGAGATGATGGAGAGATGTAAGAAGCTAGGAAACAAGTAAGTATTTTGAAATTCATAAAGCCTGTGTTTGAAAATAGAGTCAGTTGCTTTTTTTTTTGAGCTTGGCATGCTTGCATGGGCAAGAGGCCTACAGAGCGGCAAGGTAGCACCTGACCTCACGAATGCTGCAGTCCAGTTGCCTGGCTTCTGATATTGGCTCCACTCTTTCTTAGCTGTATGACCTGGGGTCACTTGCTTTGACCTTTCTGTGTCTCCCATTTCTTCATCTGTAAAATGGGTATAACAGCAGTGCTTTCCCTGTGGGGCTGTGATAAGTGATAAAGTCAGGATAAACTGGAATTCTTGTCTTCTGGGCATAAGAGGTTTCTCCTCCTTTCAGTAGTAGGTGAGGAGCCTGGAGTGGGGTTTGTTCACCACTATGTCCCTAGGTCCTAGAACAGTGCTTTTCATAAGAGACGTGGATATATATTTGCAGCCTGGATCAGTATTATTACTTAATGTTTAATTTTATTAGTGCACTGAAGGCTCCCTCTGTTTCTTCTGTTTAAATGGATTTGATTACTTTCTTATTTACTATCCATCCATTGATCTGTGCACCCATTCACTCATCCATCCACCCATCTTTCATTCTTCCAGCCAATTGAATATTTATCAAGCTCTGAATATGCACAAAACACTGTGTTAGTCTCTAGAGGTTTGTTAGTCTCTAGAGGTTCCCTTTTTACTGCAATCTTTTTTTTTTTTTCCTACCATTAAAGGGCTGTCAGTCATCTTTTCTAACAGCATACATCCTAAAATGAAAGCGATTTTCTTAAAGGGAAGCTCTGCTGACGTGGGGCATATGTGTCTTGCAGTGCCTTGCTGTTGAACTCTGTGATGTCGGCTTTCCGGGCCGAGTTCATTGCTACAAGGTCCATGGATTTCATTGGCATGATTAAGGAGTGCGATGAGTCTGGTTTCCCCAAGGTAGGCTCTTGACTTCATGCTTGGTGGAGAGTAGATAGGCAGTGTTTGCCTGACAGCTCTCCAGGGAGAGGGAGTCTGGTGTCAGGGGCAGCTCGGGCCAACAGGAAAACAGGTGAAGGCTGTGTTTCTGAAGAGTGCAGAGGAAGGCAAGTTAGCGACTGGGATTGTGAGACACATGTAATTGCTGAGAGTCAGGCCTCTGTGAGTCCTAAATTTATCCAGTTAGCTCACTATGAAATATTTAGGAAAAACTTTGGTCTTACATCTTTAAAAGTATATCATCATCCATTAATTATGAAAAACTTTGTGTAGAAGAATAGTATGGCCCACAGATTGGACCAGTACGCAGAGCTAGCTCTTCATTCCGACCCTCTCAGTCTAACTTGCATAAGTTTGTGGTAGAACTTCAGAAAAGGGTTGTTGGAAGATTAACCTTAAGATAGGCCAACTATGATAGCCTTTTCCTTTATTTTCTTAAGTTACTCTGATTTTGAATCTGAGATCGTAATGTTTGCTATATTTCTTAGCATCTCCTTTTTCGCTCCTTGGGGTTAAACTTGGCCTTGGCTGATCCTCCTGAGAGTGATCGACTTCAGATTCTCAATGAAGCTTGGAAAGTTATCACTAAATTGAAGAATCCACAGGTGGGTGACAATTTATACCTTGTATTGACTGCTTTGTGCCCAAGTTATGTAGTATGCTCTTTCTTTACTTTCTCTTTCAACTAATCATCCTTATTTTTTTAAAAAAAGAAATCTTCTTTTAATTGTATTGTTTGTCAACCTATAATGGAGAACTTAAAACTTGAAAGATGTATTTCTTGATTTTTGTGTCCCTATTATGTCTTACTCTTGTGGCCTTAGGTGAGCGAGAAGTATAAAATTATGAATACTTGAAACTTGAAAAGACCCATAGCTCTGCAAAGAGCATTCTAAGTGCAGCAGTCCATAGCATAATTGACCCTTGAACGACATGGGTTTGGACTGCACAGATCCACTTACATGTGGAGTTTTTTTTCAGTGGTAAATACCATGACACTATATAACCTTTGGTTGGTTAAGTCCACAGAAGCGACATTTCAAATACAGAGGAATCATGGATGTAGAAGGCTGACTATAAGTTATACATAATTTTTGACTGCATAGAGGGTCAGTGTCCCTAAATCCTGTGTTGTTTAAAGGTCAAGTTGTATTTGGATTTGAAAAAAACAATTTATTGAGATAACTCTAAATTGAAGATCAGCAGTTAAACCAGTAATTAGCAAAAGGGAGTTCCAGTTTCCATCCCTTGAACGGACAGTGGAAGCATCTTTCTTCCCATACTTCTGACATGGGAAGTCTTAGGAAGATGAACCAACTGATTTTAGTTGCTATAATGCATGTAGTGCTGGTCATCATTTTGCAGGTTTGGGTTTTATGCCTCACTTCCTTTTAGGAAGCATGCCAGCAATTTATGTGGCTGCCATTAGGGGATGGTATTGGCTGTCTTTGTGGCCAAACTTCACCATACTCTGCACTCTCTCCTACGTCCTTGTTCATTTAGCTTGTTGGAACAGCATATAATAGACTGTGTGGCTTCTATACAATGGAAATTTATTTCTCACAGATCTGGAGGCTAGAAGTACAAAATCGGAGGCCAGCATGGTTGGTTGGAGAAGGAAATGGCAAGCCACTCCAGGATTGGTGCCTGGGAAATTCTGTGGACAGAGGAGCCTGGTGGGCTACAGTCCTTGTAGTTGCAAAGAGTCAGACATGATGTAGCAAATCAACAACAACAAAGCATGATTGGGTTCTGATGAGGATCCTCTTCCCAGGATGCAGACTGTCAGCTTCTCCTCACATGGCAGAAAGAGGGAGGAAGACCTCTCTAGGATCTCTTTTACAAGGGCACTAATTCCATTCACAGGGTCTCCACCCTCATGACCTAACCACTGCCCAAAACCCTTACCTCCTAATATCATCGCATCAAGGGCTAAGATTTCAACATGTACATTCAAGGGGGATACAGACATTCAGACTGTAACACAACGAGTAAGTGAATATGGATGTAGCATTTGATTGGATCATTTATTGAGAAGGAAATATTAAAATGAACCCAGTTATAAACCCCTTGCTGGGGACTTCGCTGGTGGTCCAGTGGCTAAGACTGTGTGCTCCCAATGTGGGGGGCCCAGGTTTGATCCTTGGTCAGGGAACTAAATCCCACATTCCGCAATTAAAAGATCCACATGCTGCAACTAAGACCTGGTCAAATAAATACATTTTAAAATAAGCCCTTGTTAATCACCACATTTATGAAAATGTATTAAGAACAGTGGTATAATTTAGGAAAATTAGGAGCTTATTTACAAAATTGTCTACCTATGTTGTGCTCAGTCAGTCATGCCCGACTCTTTGCCCCATGGAGTACAGCCTGCCAGGCTCTTCTGTTCATGGAATTTTCCAGGCGAGAATACTGGAGTGGGTTGCCATTTCCTATACCTATGTTCAGCAGAATCCTTGCTAAACTCCAGCTATTGAAATTCTCTGTTTAACCTAACTGATTGGCTAATGAAAACAGCTTATTTAGGATATTTAAGTTAAAAACCTCTGGGCCTCTGGTTCCTGTACTTCAGGACTTCAAAGCAACCTTGCATCAAAAGCTCATAATAACAATTTTCTCCAGTCTTTAACTTCATTCTCTCCTCATTAAGTCCTTCTTAGCATTCCCATTAGACTTTAGAATATTCCTGCCTTTTCTTGTGTGAATGAGAGTGTTTTCTCCCCTCCCCTTTCTTCTTTCTTTTCTGGGGAGTGTCAGAACAGAAGAGGTATCCGTGCAGATTCTATTTTTCCTTTGTTTTTTCTTGGCCATGCCTTGTGACACGTGGGATCTTAGTTGCCTGATCAGAGTTTGAACACATGGCCCCTGCATTGGGAGCATGGAGTCTTAACCACTGGACTGCCAGGGAAGTCCGGATTCTATTTTTCCTTGGCCCTTTTCTCCCATTTGCGTGTTTTCTGGAACAGACAGCCTTACTAAGTTGGTCATCACCGTTTCCATAGCCATCTCATTATCTTTTCTATTTGAATCTAACACATCCTTTCTTACCTAAAACCTTTGTGCTTTCTTAACCCTATTACAACATATATACATCTCCCCTCTCTAGGACAGATGGTTTCTTTTTAAAGGCAGGAGGCCTGTTTTTTTCTCAGGACATTCAAGTGTCACATCTTAAACAATGCTTGAATTTTCAACCAGATCCGTGGTCCTTGAGACGTGATGAGGACTGTTTTCTCTGCTGCCCCGCAGCTCTCCCGTTCTCCAGGCGGGGCAGAGCTTCCCAGATTTCTGTTTTGGCCCAAGTAGTGATTCTGGAATGAAAGTCTAAATTAGTTTCAGGCAATTTATATTTTCTCATCTCACGTCTCAGGGGTAGAATTTATTAATGGGCCAGAGTTTTCTGTACATGACTCTTGAAATCGCTATCAGTAGTTTCAGAGCCCTTAAGGAATTTGTGCATTATGAGTTTTTGCCATAAGGTCAATTGTAAAGCCATTTTTGCTTTTTCTTTGTAGGACTACATTAATTGTGCTGAAGTGTGGGTGGAGTACACCTGCAAGCATTTCACGGTATGTGTCCTGTGGTATTGTCTTTGTGGTATTGTGTGCTGTATATTTTTTTCATGTTCATAATTGTGAATAAGTCTAGCATAGACCTTTATGAATTTTGTGATGCTAATTATCCTTAATTTATGAAAATTGCACCCTTTATAGTATAATGTAATGAGGCATTAATATGTGAACTATAACAAAAAGGTTCACACTTACATGTAAGTTTGGGAACTACTGCTTTTACAGAGTTAAGCAGATTTTTGTTTTTCACCACAATACACCTTAGATGCTTATTGTTAAAGTTCTTTGTGACTTTCCATGGAAGTCTAGTCAGCAGTGTTTCCCAAACATATTTGATTTGCTTGTAATTTAATTTTTTTCTAAGCAAACAAAGATGCTTCTTTCCCTAGGCCCAGACTAGAAGCCCAGTTTGGGAGATAGTGGTCTTGTCAATGAGCAGAGACTTTAGAAGCAGGTAGAAGTGGTTTCAAATCCTGTTGCCAGGTGTTTATTTTAATCAACTTTAAAAAATATTGAAGTTTAACCTACATGAAGAAAGCTTACAGAAACAGTTAAGTTTGCTGTTCAGTGAATCTTCACTGATACACCCAGGGAATCATGGTCCAGATAAAGAAATAACTCCCCATCCCCACCCCAACCTGAAGCCCCCCATACTTCCCTCTCAGTCATGACCTTGGAAGTTGAACATAAACACCATCTGGCCTCTTAACTCCAGAAATGGGTTTTGCCTCATTTTGAGCATTATTGTAAATGTTAGTCTGTTAATTTTCTTTCTTTCATCCAGTTTTTGTTTTATGGAAACTTCTAGCATATGATGTCTGTTGTACTCATTACCCAGAAGTGACCAACTTATGACAAATGTTGTTTCATTTGTGCCTTACCCCTTCTCCCCACCCCTGGATTATTTTGAAGCACAGCTTAATCATCGTGTTTTACCAGTCACTATTTCATTGTATAGCTCTGATGTAGAATTTCCTTTTCTGAAACAAAATCTCAATATATTATCCTAACAGAGAAAATTAATTATCTTTTAATACCATTGAAACTTGATAAATATTCAGATTTCCCCTAGCTGTCTCATAAGTTTTTCATACTTTGTTTGTTCAGTCAGGATTAAAATGGGCTAGCACATACGTTGTAAAACACTTTAATTCGAGTCCTTTTAACCTTTAAGTTCCCTCTCTTCCCCTCTTTCTTTCCTTCCCTCCCTGTTCCTCTCCTTTTTTATTCTGTTATTTATTTATTGAAGAAATCGGGTCCTTTGTCCTGTAGAGTTTCCCAGTCTGGACTGGCCAGAGGCATCCCTGTGGTGGTGTTAACATGTTCTTCTGTCTCCAGTGTTTCCTGTAAATCGGCTGTTAGTTCTGGAGACAGGAGACTTCATCAGCCTTGTATTCTACTTTCTGACACCATGGGTGCTGGTATGGTGCTTCTCCTGGAAGGCTCATGGTATCTGGTTGTTTCTCCACGGCATGAACGGCCACCAAAGTGCATTCATCTCATGGTTTATCATGGGTTACAAAGTAGTGATTTTCAGAGTTATTATCATTTCTCCTGTATTTGTTAGCTGGAATATTTGTGTTGTTATAAAGAGAAACTTTTCACGCCACATATTTGGTTACCCTGAGGTACAGTATGTACAGAAAGGCAAGATGCTCATTTTTGTCCTTGTTACTTACTAGTTTTTAGAATGAGTCAATCCCCTAGCATCCCCAAAGGTGACCAGTGAGTAGTAGTTGCTGTTGGTATCTTTAGGGACTCTTGGGTTGAAATATATTTGCTGTGTATCAATCCTTGCAGTTGTATTATTCTTACTGATGCTCAGCGGTCCCACCTTTATCCAGTGACTGCTTTATTCGGTTGGCGTCTGAGTCCTGGCATATTCTCTGTAGTCCTTGATACCTTCCTTGCTTCCTATATAAGGTGCTCCAGCCTCTCTTGTGCTTTCTTATCCCACGTTTGGAATCAGCCCTTTCTCTCAGAAGCTTTGGTTCCTTACAGTGCCACTGGCAGATATTTTTTAGTGCTGTGACACTGGCTAAGCCACTTAACTTCTCTGAGCCTTAACTTCCTCATCTGTAAAATGGGGACAATGACGTCCATGCTGGGGAGGTTAATGAGCATTAACGAGTACATTCTGGCAGCTATTGAGATGGTGTGCTATATGTGCCAGGCGTTTGACCTCTACGCTGCACAGCTTCATATTGACCTTGTCATAAACTTCACTGTTCCAGTTATACAGACTGGACATCAGCTTGCTTTCTCTGTAGAAGGCCACTATTCCTGTATTTAAGACTCTGTGGACCGTGTGATCTCTGTTACGATACACGTGTCCATCATTGCCCCTGTACATAAGGCAACCGTAGACCATATATGAGTGAGCGTGACTGTGTTCTAGTAAGTTTCATTTATGCACACTGAAATTTGAAGCTCATATAATTTTCCTTGTCACCAAATATTATTCTTTCAGTGTGAATGTAAAAACCATTCTTTGCTCCTGGGCTGAATGAATACAGGCACCAGGGTGGATTTAGGCTGTAGTTGGCGGGCCCCTAATGCATCTGACAGAAGTGCGGTGCAGTGGGCATTGGTTACCCAGCCTGTGAAGGTCCAGCCTGTGCTCTTCTCACAGGGCCTCGCTGCTCCGCGCAGCACCTGTGGAGGGGCCCAGCATGGGCGGGCAGAAAGGGGCACGTTGGGTTTCACCACCACTCAGGGAAAGCTGGGACCGTATTACTCCAGAACCTTGAGATCGGTGTTTCAGTCCTGACTTGGTGCAGACATAGCCGTCTTTAGGGCTGTGGTATGGGTGGAATTTTCCCTCAGATGTTACTTGTAGCAGAGTAGTTGAATCTGTTCCCTGGAAGGTGTGTGCTATACTCTGAAAATGTTAGTTCTTTCTTCCAGAAAAATGGTCAGCAACTGTCATACGGTGTCTAATACAGGTCTGATTTTTTCCCCTCTTAGAAACGAGAGGTGAACACCGTTTTGGCCGATGTCATCAAGCACATGACTCCAGATCGTGCCTTTGAAGACTCCTATCCTCAGGTGACAGCTTTATATTTCTCATTTCCACATTGTTAGGAATTTCATTCTGTTGCATTAAATAAGTATTTTGCATGGGGGTCAGGCTGTCAAGTCAGGTAATCCTGGGTTTGAGTCCTAACTTTGACATGTCCCAGCCATGTGCCCTTTAATCAGTTACTTTGTCTTGCTGTGCCTGAGTTTTCTTACCTGTAAAATGGGAAAAATAATAGTCCTCTCCGAGTGGCTGTAAGAATTGAGTGAGGTGTGATGTGGGAGGTACAGTTGCTTGGCATGAGTAAGTAAGATGGCTATGTTCTTCAGTTAAGCTAACCTTTTATTTGGAAATAAATTCAAACTTTATTGGGAAGTTAAAAGAATAGCTCAGAAAGCTCCCATTATTTTTTACGCAGATTCACTAACTGTGAATATTTTCCATGTTTACTTTATCATTATCATTGTATGTACACATATGCACACATATTCCTACATGTGTATGTAAAATTTTTTAAAACCAGTTGAGGGTAAATTGCATACGTCATGTCATTTTTGCCTCTAAAGAGTTCAGTGAGTATTTCATAAGAACAAGGACATCCTCCTTTATAACCACAGTTTAGTTTATCAACTTCAGGAAATTTGACATTAATGTCTTATTTTTGCCTCTCCATAGTCCATATTCCAATTTTGTCAGTGGGTTTAGTGTCCTTAATAGCAGAGTTTTGTTTCCCCTCTAGTACAGAATCCAGCTCAGGATCACTTACTGTAAAGTAACTTCAAACCTAATTAAGATTTTATTTTTTATTTGATAACATGATGTTCTGGCACTTATCGCCTATGATTGGTTGGTGTCCTGACTCACTTAGTATAAGAAAATTAGTTCCATATTCTTGTCTAAATTTTAGAATTCTTACATTTTACTCATTTAAGAATTGTTCACCACTTGCTAATTAAAATGGCTCATTATTACAATTTACTGAGCAGCCACTGGCTATTTCTTGATGGAATGAAAAATGACATAGTTGCGCACAGCAGGCTTTTGGTCAGCACGGTAGAGTCAATAAAATGTGTAGAGAAGATAGGTCATGCTTTTGTGGGTGGTCAGGGTCTCGGGCTCATATGAAGGCTGATGTGCATTAAAATTTTAGTTGAGGAATTCCGATAAGACATTGACTGCCAGTGACCCAATTCACTGAAAACATGAACATAATAGTTTTAATGCCGTTCATTCCTAAGAGACAAGGAAATTATACTACACTGTGATTCTGCTATATGCAAAAACAACTTATAAAAGATGCCCAGGGGTCAGCCTATGTTCCAGACAGCTGCCCATATTGGTTGTGAGCCCTTTGTCTTAAGCGGGGGCCACATCAGAAGAATAAAACTGCAAGAGTCTGTGAACAATTAGCTTACTCCAGGTCTAGGATAGGGAAGGTGCAGGTGAGCCTGAAACATCTTCTTGTGCCAGGAAGTAAGGAATTGCTGCGGGCAGATGAAATGAGCACAGGAGCAGCTTTAAAGGGGCTGTCATGGGCCCCGATTTGAACATCAAAAGAAATAAATACAATAATGGATTATAATCCATTGAGTAAAATATGAATGCAGGAGTTGGCCTTTATGATGAATAGGTAAATAAATAGATAGATGAGGGGTAAGGCAGATAGGGGTGCCATCAATGAAATGTGAAAGAGATGGTAGAGTTGAAAAATCTACACAATGTTTGCAGCCATCTCAGTAAAGACAAGAATCATTCTTCATCCTCAGGCAAGAATCATCAATGAGTGCTAAATCTGGAGGGGATGTTCGTTGAGGAGCAGGATATTTTCATTTCTCTTCCCGTAGAATGAGCGTTAGTTGTAAGGGGAAAAATAGTGACTCTATGTTGGAGAATTTGGATAGCCATTGACAGTAAGAAATCCATATCAGCAAGTGGGATACCGCGTGCCTGCAGATATGGTATCCTGAGAAAGACACAGCATCATCCATGTAGCATTCCAGATGAGAATGCATGGCTCACTCTTATCAAGAGGTAACACTAGTCATGTGCAAATTGAGTTGCATGCTAAAAAGTAATAGCCAAAACATTGCCAAATCATTGCCATCAGTGTTACAAAGGTTAAGGAACTGTTTCAAATCAATTACAGACTATAGAGACATGAAGACAGAATGCATGATCCTGAACCAAATCCTGAACTGCAGAGTGGAAAAAATAACACTGTAAAAAACGTACTGAGACAACTGACAAGACTGGAATACAAATGATAGGTTAAAGTGTTAAAGTTATATCAGTATTAACTTTTCTGAATTTGATAATGACAAAATGGAAATATCAGAGAATATGTTTATTCTTGGGAAATATAAATGAAGTATTCAGGGATGAGGGACATGATACATGCAAACTACTTTAACATGGTTCAGGAAAATATGTCTTACTATATAGAGAGGAAAACTAAGATCATGGCATCCGGTCCTATCACTTCATAGCAGATAGATGGGGAAACAGTGGAAACAGTGGCTGACTTTATTTTTCTGGGCTCCAAAATCACTGCAGATGGTGATTGTGCCATGAAATTAAAAGACACTTACTCCTTGGAATGAAAGTTATGATCAGTCTAGACAGCATATTAAAAAGCAGATACATTACTTTGTCAACAAAGGGCCGTCTAGTCAAGGCTATGGTTTTTCCAGTGGTCATGTATGGATGTGAGAGTTGGACTGTAAAGAAAGCTGAGCGCTGAAGAATTGATGCTTTTGAACTGTGGTGTTGGAGAAGACTCTTGAGAGTCCCTTGGACTGCAAGTAGATCCAACCAGTCCATCCTAAAGGAAATCAGTCCTGAATATTCATTAGAAGGGCTGGTGCTGAAGCTGAAACTCCAGTACTTTGGCCACCTGATGCAAAGAGCTGACTCATTGGAAAAGACCCTGATGCTGGGAAAGATTGAGGGCAGAGGAGAAGGGGACGACAGAGGATGAGATGGTTGGATGGCATCACCAACTCGATGGACATGGGTTTGGGTGGACTCCAGGAGTTGGTAATGGACAGGGAGGCCTGATGTACTGTGGTTCATGGGGTCGCGGAGAGTCGGACATGACTGAGCGACTGAACTGAACTGAACATAGAGAGGATAATAAAACAAAGTTAACAAAATACTAAAAATTGATGACTTTGGATAAAGAGAGCATGGGAGTTTTTTTAAAGCATTTTTTAGAATTATGAAAGTATAAAAACACATTTACAGGAAACTTGGAAACTGCAGAACAAAGTTACATATGGTTCCACTATATATTACAGTTGCCTTTTTAAGTAGATAAATTAAGATTTTTAGTTGGAGTTTTAATATCAAACTCTCAAAAATTAGTAGAATGAATACACAGAAAAATAGAAGGATATAATAGACCTTAAAAACACTATGAACCAATTCAACATGATTAAGATGTATACAATTTTCACACAACAGCAGGATACAAATTCAAGTTCCCATAGACTATAAATCAGGAGACACTGGAACATATCCTGGAATGTAAAACAAGGTGCAAAAATTTCATAGTCTAAAGGTATTAAAATCATACAGAGTCTGTTCTCTTATCACTGTGGAATTATGTTAGAAGTCACTATCAAAAAGTATTTGAAAATAACCCACATATTTTCAAGTATAGTGTAACATTTACCAAGAGATATCTTTGACTTAGCCACTAAAAGCCTCAAAAAAAAAAAAAAAGACTGAAAAAATACAGGAGGTGATTGCAGAGAAGAAAGCACTTAAATGAGAAATAAACATCAAAATGAGAAATTAATATCAAAGGATATTTTTAAAAAACCATGAATTTGGAAATTAAATGTCCACTTTTAAATAGTGAATGTACCTAAAAGCTATAACAAGGAAAATTAGAAAATATTTGTAACAGAATAAAAGTGAAAAGAGAATTTATCAGAATTTGTTGCATGCAGCTGGAGTTGCTCAATGCAGCTAAATACAATGTGGAATCATGAATAAGGTATTATGAAAACAAATAATGGACACTAGCATAAAATTTTGTAAAATTTGAACAAAATCTGTCCTTTAGTTAATAATACTATATTATGTTAGTTTCCTGTTTGTTTTTTTTTTTTTAATGATGTAGTACTTCTTTAGAGAATTTGCGAGTTTTTTAATACTGTTCTTTCAACATTTCTGTAAGTTTGAAATGATTTTACGGTAAAACGTTATAAATAAACAGTCTACACATATTTTAAAAATTCTACCATTGGGTCAATAGATAGGTGAGGAGATAAAGCAAATAGAGCAGAACATTAGCCCTTGTAGAATCTCAGTGGTAAGTGTGTGTTTTCTATATTTTCATTGGATTTTCTTTATGTTTCAGCATTTCATAATGAAATGTTGAAGGGAAGAAAAAAGTGTTTTAAAACATTATTTGTAAGTGTGTTAGTGTTAGTGGCTTAGTTGTGTCTGACTCTGTGACCCCCATGGGTGATAGCCCGCCAGGCTCCTCTGTCCATGTAACTCTACAGGCAAGAATACTGAAGTGGGTGGCCATTCCCTTCTCCAGGGGATCTTCCAGACCCAGGAATTGAACCCAGTTTTCCTGCATTGCAGGCAAATTCTTAACCATCTGAGCCACTAGGGAAGCTCATTTGTAAGTGTACTTAAGTAGTAAAAAAAGTGTAAAAAAAGATACTTAAGTGTAAAAAAAGATTTCATGTTCTAGAGGGTTAGTTGCTGTGGAGAAGGTTTCAGGAGCTATTTCAACCAGACACATTGCACTATCTTTGAATGCTCTGTGTCAGAACATTGTTTATCATGACGTTTTCAAGTCTTTTTGCTTGATGATCTAGTCAAATGCTTAATTATGAAACAGGATGTGTGCCATTAGTATCCTGTATTTTTGACCATGAGCCGTGTACTTTGCAGATGATTTAAACACCAGTGTTTTTAGTATAAGCAGAGTAGTTTTCAGTAAATTTTCCCTTCTTGATAGCAATCAAGGATAGGGGTTTATATTTCATTTAGAAAAAGTGCCTCCTTGGTTCTCCCGTGCCAAGGCTGTGTCAATAGACTCTGCACGTGTCAGGGTGAGGGGTGGTGGACGTCAGTATCTGGGTATCCAGGACAGGCCTCACAGACTATGCCATCATCTTTGGGTAGTGCCATGGCCTTTGACCCCACTGTCAGACTCAGACCAGTGTCTCTCCACTGAAGTAGTCAAAAAACCCAGGACTACCATGGGCTAGAATTGTTGTTGTTCAGTTGCTAAGTTGTGTCCAACTTTCTGCGACCCTATAAATTGCAACATCCCAGGTTTCCCTGTCCTTTACTATCTCCCCGAGTTTGCTCAAATTCATGTCCAACCATCTCATCCTCTGTTGTCCCCTTCTCCTCCTGCCTTCAGTCTTTCCTAACCTCAGGGTCTTTTCTAAGGAGTCAGTTCTTCTTATCAGGTGGCCAGAGTATTGGAGCTTCAGCTTTAGCACTAGCCCTTCCAATGAATATTCAGGGTTGATTTCCTTTAAGATTGACTGGTTTGATCTTCTTGTATCCAAGGTACTGTCAAGAGTCTTCTCTAACACCACAGTTCAAAAGCATCAATTCTTTGGCACTCAGCCTTCTTTATTGGCTAGAATAGGGATCTATAAATCATGGCCCATTTAGCCCAAATAGTTTTATTGGAACTCACACACACCCATCTGTTTACATATTGTCAATGGCTGCTTTCCAGCTACAGTAGCAGAATTGAGTAGTTATGATGACTTGTATGGCCCTTTATAGAAGAAGTTTGCCCACCTCTTGAATTCTCATAGCTGACTTGGTCAGAGAACTTTGAAGGGCAGGCACTGCTCTAAGCACTGTAGCTGAGCCATCCCATTTAATCCTCCCAGTGAGCAAGATACTGCTTTGGAGAAGAGGAGGTTGAGCTTGAGAAGTTCTTCTAAGCCTAGAGTAAAATGGGCAACCCAGACTGAGACAAGACCTAACCTAACCGAGTAATTCCCCATTCTTGGGCACTCCAGATTTCGCTTATTGTCATTGTGCTTGCATGTTATGAGACAGGGTTGCCTTTTTAAAAATATCCAAGTTTTATTAAAGATGTGTTTTTCATTTTGTTTTGCAGCTTCAGTCAATAATTAAGAAAGTAATTGCACACTTTCACGATTTCTCAGTTCTTTTCTCAGTGGTAAGTAACTATCTGGAACTATTTTTGAAAATTTGTATCCGAGTCAGAAGTTCCTTTAATGTCTCAGTAAATTTTTTATGGTGTCCTCAACCAAAAAAAATACTTAACAGTTCCTTTTTTAATCTAAAAAAAAAAGTAGGTCTAAGCAATTTAAATATTTATATCATAATGACTTAAGCAGCTTAAGCAATAATATTTCTGTTATTGAGAAAATAATAGGCATGGACTGATAGAAAAATATTGTTTTTATTTCATTTGTGACTTTTTATGGGATGTATGTACCTACTGGGTATCATACAACTTCTGAAACCTTGGAACTAAACTGGGCATTGATTTTTTTTGTTTTGTTTTTGCATGGTATCTGCTTTTTATCACACAATTTAATGTTGAAACTGGGAAATATATCAAGCTTATAGTTGTCTCAGTGTCTTGACAGAGTTGAGATTTATTATATTTCCTTAGAAATTTAAAATATCCTATGATACCCTTCTCATTTGCTGCAATGCCCTGGGTATGTACCAATCTAGTGACGTACTTCTCTGCAGGAACACTCTCTGCCCCTTCCCTGAGCTTCCCTCTTCCTTCTTCCTGTTTCCGCTTCTGTTCTCTCACAGGGCTGTAAGCTTTTGTTTATTTAATAATAGAAATTGTTATTTATTGGATTTTTGCCACACTCCAATCCCTGTGCTAGAGCTTTTATAAATTTTTTTAAATTGAAATGTAGTTGGTTTACAATGTTGTGTTGGTTTCAGGTGTATGGTAAAGTGATTCAGTTATACATAAACACATATTCATTCTTTTTCAGATTTCTTTTCCCATGTAGTTTATTATAGAATATTGAGCAGAGTTCCATGTGCTATACAGTAGATCCTTGTTGGTTATCTATTTTATATATAGTAATGTATATCTTTTAATCCCAAACTCCTAATTTATCCCTCTCACCTCCTCCCCTTTGGTAGCTATAGTTTGTTTTCTCTGTGAGTCTATTTCTGTTTGTAAATAAGTTCATTTTTATCTTTTTTTAGATTCCAGGTATAAGTGATATCAAGTGATATTTGTCTTTCTTTTTCTGGCTTACTTCACTTTAGTGTGATGATCTCTAGGCCCATCCATGTTGTTGCAGATGGCATTATTTCATTCCTTTTTGTGACTGAGCAATGTTCCATTATATATATGTACCGCCTCTTTATCCATTTATCTGTTGATGGGCATTTAGGTTGCCCCCATTTCTTGGGTATTGTAAATAGTGCTGCAGTGAACATATTGGGGTACCTGTGTTTTCTGGATTATGGTTTTCTCAGAGTATATGCCCAGTAGTGGGATTGCTGGGTCGTATGGTAGTTTTATTTTTAGTTTTTTAAGGAACCTCCATACTGTTCTCTATAGTGGCTGTACTAATTTACATTCCCAACAGTTTAGGAGGGTTCCTTTTTCTCCATACTCTCTCCAGCGTTTATTACTTGTAGGCTTTTTGATGATGGCCGTTCTGACCATTGTGAGGTGATGGCTCGCTGTAGTTTTAATTAGCATTTCTCTAGTAATTAGCAGTGTTAAACATCTGTATGTCTTTAGGGAAATATCTTTTTAGATTTTCTGCCCATTTTTAAATTGGATTGTTTGTTTTTTAATGCTGAGCTGTATGAGCTGTTTTGTATATTTTGGAGATTAATCCCTTATCAGTCACATTGTTTGCAAATATTTCCTCCCATTCTGTAGGTTGTCTTTTCATTTTGTCTGTGGTTTTCTTTGCTGTGCAAAAACTTTTTAGTTAGGTCTCATTTGTTTCTTTTTGCTTTTATTTCCATTACTCTGGAAACAGATCCAAAAAGATACTGCTGCAATTTATGTCAGAGTGTTCTGCCTATATTCTCCTCTAGGAATTTTATAGTACTTAGTCTTACATTTAGGTCTTTAATCGATTTGGAGTTTTTTTGTGTGTATAGTGTTTTCATTTCAGTTCAGTAGCTCAGTTGTGTCCGACTCTTTGTGACCCCATGGACTGCAGCTCTCCAGGCTTCCCTGTCCATCACCAACTCCCAGAGCTTACTCATACTCATGTCCATTGAGTTGATGATGCCATCCAACCATTTCATCCTCTGTCGACCCCTTCTCCTCCTGCCTTTCCCAGTATCAGGGTCTTTTCTAATGAGTCAGCTCTTCGTATCAGGTGACAAAAGTATTGGAGCTTCGGCTTCAGCATCAGTCCTTCCAGTGAATATTCAGGATTGATTTCCTTTAGGATTGACTAGTTTGATCTCTGCAGTCCAAGGGACTCTCAAGAATCTTCTCCAACACTACAGTTCAAAAGTGTCAATAGTGTTCTAATTTCATTCTTTTACATGTAGCTGTCCAGTTTTCCCAGCACTGCTTATTGAAGAGACTATCTTTTCTCCATTGTATATTGCCTTCTTTGTTGTAGATTAATTGACCACATGTGCTTGGGTTTATTTCTGGGCTCTCTTTACTGTTCCACTGATCTGTATTTCTGTCTCTGAGCCAGAACCATACTTTTTGATGACTGTAGCTTTGTGCATAGTCTGAAGTCAGGGAGCCTGTTTCCTCCAGCTCTGTTTTTCTTTCTCAAGATTGCTTTGGCTTTTTGGGGTCCGTTTGTGTTTCCATACAGATTTAAAAAGCTTTTGATTCTAGTTCTATGAAAAGCAGTTGATAATTTGATAGAAATTGCATTGAGTCTGTAGGTTGCCTTGGGTAGTATAGTCATTTTGACAATATTGATTCTTCCACTCCAAGGACATAGCCTATCTTTCCTTTTCTTTTGTGTCATTTTTGATTTCTTTCATTAGCATCTTATAGTTTTTGGAGTACTAGTCCTTGCCTTTCTTAGGTAGGTTTATTCCTAGGTATTTTATTCTCTTTGATGGCAGTGGTAAATGAGATTGTTTCCTTAATTTCTCTTTTTGACCTTTCATTGTGTATAGAAATACAACAGATTTCTGTGTATAATTTTTTATCCTTCAACTTTACTGGATTCATTGATGAGCTCCAGTAGTTTTCTGCAGTGTCTTTAGGATTTTCTTTCTGTAGTATTGTGTCATCTACAAACAGTGACAGTTTTACTTCTTTTCCAGTTTGGATTCCTTTTTTTTTCTTTTTCCTTTTCTTATTGCTGTGTTAGGACTTCCAAAACCATGTTGAATAGAAGTGACGAGAATGGGCATCCTTGTTTTGTTCCTGAACTTAGAGGAAATACTTTCAGCTTTTCCCCGTTGAGTATGATGTTAGCTGTGTGTTTGTAATACACAGCCTTTATTAGGTTGAGGTAGGTTCCCTCTGCCCATTTTCTGGAGAGTTTTTTTAATCATAAATGGATGGTGAATTTTATCAAAAGCTTTTCATCTGTTGAAATGATCATATGGATTTTATTTTTCCATTTGTTAATGTGTATCACACTGATTGATTTGTGGATATTGAAAAATCCTGGCATCCTTGGAATAAATCTCACTTGATTCACTGTGTATGATCCTTTTAATGTATTGTTGGATTTGGTTTGCTAGTATTTTGTTAAGGATTTTTGCATCTATGTTAATCAGTGATATTGGCCTGTAATTTTTTGTGTGTGTGTTGTGTCTTTGTCTGGTTTTGGTATCAGGGTGATGGTGACCTCATAGCTTGAGTTTGGAAGTGTTCCTTCCTTTGCAATTTTTTGGAATAGCTTCAGAAGGATGGGTGTTAGCTTTGCTCTAAACATTGGATAGAATTCACCTGTGAAGCCATCTGGTCCTGGACTTTTGTTTCTTGGGAGTTTCTTAATCACAGATTCAGTTTCAGTGCTTGTGATTGGTCTGTTCATATTTTCTATTTCTTCCTAGTTCGGTCTTGGGAGATTGCACCTTTCTAAGAATTTCTCCATTTCTTCTAGGTTGTCCATTATGTTGGCATATAATTGCTTAGAGTAGTCTCTTACAATCCTTTGTATTTCTGTGGTGGTGGTTGTAACCTCACTTTTTTCATTCCTACTTTTATTGATTTAGACCCTCCCCCACTTTTTTTTTTTTTTTAACGAGTCTGAGTAAAGGTTTATCAGTTTTGTTTATCTTTTTCGAAGAACCAGCTTTTGGTTCCATTGATCTTTTCTATTTACTTTTATGCATTGCCTCAGGTCATTTTTAGAAAAGCACTGGGAAGCAAGAGTAGTAATGAGTCCCACTTTACAAATGAGGAATGCAAGAAGGGGTGGAGAACCTTGCTTAAGGTCGCACAGGCACTGAATGTGAAGTCAGGATGCAGAAGCCACTGTTTGAACAACTGACTCTGCTTTCTCTGTTCCTCTGTGCAATCCTAAAAAGACTGAAGCCTGCCTTGCCTTTGGGTACCAAGAAGAGCTTCGTTGCTGTTCAGTCATTAAGCTGTGTCCAGCTCTTTGCGACCCCATGGACTGCAGCATGCCAGGCTTCTCTGTCCTTCACTGTCTCCTTGAGTTTGCTCAAACTCATGTCCATTGAGTTGGTGATGTCATCCAACCATCTCATCCTCTGTCGCCCCCTTTTTCTCCTGCCCTTAATCTTTCCCAGCATCAGGGTCTTTTCCAGTGAGTTGGCTCTTCACATCAGGTGACCAAAGTATTGGAGCTTCAGCTTCAGCATCAGTCCTTCCAACGAATATTCAGGGCTGATTTCCTTTAGGACTGATTGACTGATTTGATCTCCTTGTTGTCCAGGGATCTCAAGAGTCTTCTCCAGCATCAGAGTTGAAAGCATCAATTCTTCAGCAGTTAGCATTCTTTATAATCCAATTCTTATATCCATACATGACTACCGGAAAAACCATAGCTTTGACTAGACAGACCTTTGTCAAAAAAGTGATGTCTGTGCTTTTAATACACTGTCTAGGTTTGTTATAGCTTTCCTTCCAAGGAGCAAGTGTCTTTTAATTTCATGGCTACAGTCACCATCTGCAGTGATGTTGGAGCCCAAAGAAAATAAAATCTGTTACTGCCTCCACTTTTTGTCCTTCTGTTTGTCATGAAGTGATGGGACTGGGTGCCATGATCTTAGTTTCTTGAATGTTGAGTTTTCAGTCAGTTTTTACCCTCTTTCACCCTCATCTAGAGGCTCTCTGGTTCTCTTTCATGGATCACACCCTTGTCATGGTGAAGGGGCTTGCATAACTCAGTGAAGCTATGAGCCATGCCGAGCAGGGTCACCCAAGATGGACAGGTCATAGTGAAGAGTTCTGACAAAATGTGTTTCACTGGAAGAGGAAATCGCAAACCCACTGCAAGTATTCTTGCTGTGAGAATCCCGTGAACAGTATGAGGTTATTACTTACCTAAAGGTTTTCCAGGACTTCCCTGGTGGTACGGTGGATAAAAATCTGCCTACCAATGCAGGGCACACAAGTTTGATCCCTAGACCACAGCACATGCCACAAAGCCACTGAAGCCTGAGTTGTGTGCCACAACCACTGAGCCCTTGTGCAGTAACTACTGAAGCCTGCACATCTAGAGCCTGTTCTCCGCAACAAGAGATGCCACTTTAATGAGAAGCCTGTACACTGCAACAAAGAGTAGCTCCTGCTCTCTGCCACTAGAGAAAGCCCATGGCAGCAGTGAAAATGCAGCACAACCAAAAATGGATAAATAAATAATTTTTTTAAATGGTTGCCCAAGTGATTCACCGAAATAGTAACTGGTCCTGGCCCTGATCCCTGGGCACATGTAATTTATTTTAATAGTAATAGTTTTAAAAAACCTCAGAGTCCGGGACTTCCCTGGTGGTACAGTGGTTAAGAATCCACCTGCCAGTGCAGGGAACACAGGTTCAATCCCTGGTCCGGGAAGATCCCACGTGCCGCGGAGCAGCTAAGCCCGTGTGCCACAATTACTGACTAGAGCTCTCTAGCTTCAACTGCTGAGCCCATGTGCCGCAAGTACTGAAGCCTGCATTCTCTAGGGCCCTCGAGCTGCAACTAATGAACGCCCAAGCCCTAGGGCCAGCAAGTTGCAACCACTGAAGCCTGTGCTCCACAAGAGCAGCCAGCACAGTGGGAAGCCTGCACGCCACAGCCCGATAGTAGCTCCCCACTTTCTGCAACTGGAGAAAGCCCGTGTGCAGCAACGAAGCCCCAGTATAGCCGAAAATGAATAAATAAACAAAGCAGTGTGTATGTGTAAAAAATAAAAAATGATTTAAATGGCCAGTTCTCTGTGACAGCCTGGAAGGGTGGGATGGGCTGGGAGGTGAGAGAGAGGCCTAAGAGGAAGGGGACACAGGTGCACCTGTGTCTGACTCACGTTGATGTATGGCAGAAACCAACACACTATTGTAAACAGTTAGCCTTCACTGAAAATAATTTTTTTTTTAAAAAAAAGGCCCATGTTATGTTAGGAAAAAAAACAAACAAACCACCTCAGAGTCTTCTCCTTGCTTTCACCTGAGTCCTGATCAGACCTGCCTCAGAAAGACAAAAAACTCTTCCTCTGTTTTGACCTTCAAAGAAAAAGTAACCCATAAATCTCTTCTAGTAACTTGTATAAATTGCAGGTAGAATGCTTTTTTTTTCTTTTAGGAAAAATTTCTGCCATTTCTGGACATGTTCCAGAAAGAGAGTGTCCGGGTGGAGGTTTGCAAATGCATCATGGAAGTTTTTATCAAGTAAGTGTAACACAAAGTAATCAGAAGCTTCGATTCCCACTGCCCTTGTGAAACCTGTTGATAAGAAATCAATTTATGCACTCTGAGGCCCTGTGATGTAATGATGTATTTATACCTAAAGTAACATTGAGAGGAGAACCACATTAAAAAGAGCAATCATGATAAAGTTTATAATTAGCTCTTAAGAAGACAAAGTAATAAATATAAATATTAGATGGGCCCACCATCTCCCACATCTCACTCCTGTGAGTTTTGGGAAGGAGCAATCTATTGATGTACTATTTATTTAGGGAGTTTTAAGATTTTAAGATAGTCATTCTTATCTTCTCTCATACCAGAGCTTGAAAGATTTCTATCTTCAATGTGTAGATTTATGATAGGTTTTCAATTTAATTCCTTTCCTTTTATTGATTAAATCTGTTTCCCAAAACTGTCTATTGCTGGTGGTATGTGAAATACTTTGATAGTACATGGAAGAGAAATTTTTATTTTAAAAATGTATATTTATTTTAAAGTATATTAGATAATATATAACTAGTTTAATCAGTGGCTTCTAATGTATTTTTCTTTAGAACAGGGTTAAAAATTAAACTGACTTTAAACATTAAGTATGTAGATATGATTAAAAAAAATATGTGTGTAAAAATGAAGTTCAAATAGCAGAGTTTGGAAAATTCAGTTAGAAGTTAGTTGAGTATATGTTTTAAGCTTTCCTTGTATTTTCTTTCTAAAAGATTAATTCCATATGCTTGAAATGAGTATACCTACTTTACTTTCATAAAAATTTGTTGTAAGAGCTTGTCTTTTGACAATTAAAATTTGTTGTAAGAGCTTGTCTTTTGACAATTAAAATTAATAATTTTGTCTGCACTTAACACAGTTGTAGACAGCTTCAGGGGTTCAGGAAACATGGTAAGAAAACAGATTTGCCCTTTGCCTGGCTTAGGAAATGTGGCAGTTTTACCATGATTTTGCAGTTGGGAGAAGTTATGTTAGAAGAGCAAACTTGTTAGTTAAAGAAAAATTCAGAGAAAACTAGAACATTGCCCATTGCTGGCGAGCCGGGCTATGTTAGATGCCAACCAGATAATTTACTGCTTCTCACATATGTCCCGTAGATGAGAACTAAATCCATGCTTTTAGTGCTCGGTGTAGATGGCTTTCACTCTTATCCCCAAATGTCTCCTAGGCATCAGCAGGAGCCCACCAAGGACCCCGTGATTCTGAACGCCCTTTTGCACGTTTGCAAGACCATGCACGACTCTGTAAAGTAAGCCACGCTTAAGGCTGAAAAGAGCCTGGATTGAGTTTTAATGCCACATAATAGTGCATTAGGGAATTACTGCTTTAAGTGGCCTCTGTGAATAATATTATTTTATGGGGTCTTTTAAGATTCTTGTTAACGAGGACATTCCAATCCAGGGGAGGAGGGAGGCTGAGCTGAGGGTAATCTTCCTGAGAAAATGAGATGGCAGATGTTTTTACAAAGGGATTTCTGTTGGGAGGAAAAGACTGGTTTCATCCAAGTGAACTCATGCTACATGTCTCCTGGAGATTTCTGAGAGCAGCAGATAGTATAATAATGAGTTCACTCATCCAGTAACATAGCCTTTAAAATTTTTCTCATTATTAGCCAGTTATTTGAAATTCAAATGAAGTTGCCTATATTCCTTACATGAAGGACCTTATTTGTTCAGTATACTTGAGGCTCAGACCTAGTCACCAGCCTTACCTTTGGGTCAAAAGCCAGATTATCTCCTTTGCTTTCTAATTTGATGTATTTATCTTATTTTTTTTCTTTTTCATTACATGTTTCCATTTGACTGTGCTGAGGCAATTCCTTCTTCTCTGTGGCTGAAATTTTGATCCCTAAAGAATTTTTAAACACAGCAGCTTGATTCGCTGGAAAATGTTACAAGAACTGAGAAAATTGTTTTGGAACTTAACCTTCAACTAGATGAATTGTGTTTCTTTTGTTTTGTTTTTCCCTGATTTGTAGAATCTTTATTTTCATGACCTTTGCTTTCAACTTCATTAGTTATCAAAATCAAAATATCAAGACTTTTCATAATAAATAGAACTGATAGACTTGCATTGCACAAAAATCCATAAAGACCCAAAAGACTTTTAGAAAAGTACTTGTATTAGTAGGACATTAGTTTTTGGCCTAAATAAAATAGCAGATGTATTTCTCTTGTGAGAAGTGGAGCCAGAAGGTCAGGGTAGGGTAGCTCTGCTCTAGAACATCATCCAGGAGCCCAGATTTCTTGTCCTCGAGCTCTCCTGTCCCTCTAGGGTGTTGTCCTTGTCTTCCTGGTAGAGGTGGCTTACCTCAACCATGTTCATGTTGCAGCCTGCAGGCATAAGAGGACAGCAGCTTCCTTTTAGGGACACAGTTTGGGAGGCTTTGTACATCACTTGCATTCGCATCCCTTTGGCCAGAAGTGTCACATGGCTACTCGTAGCCTCAAAGGAGCATTAGGAAATTTGGTCTCAAAGAATGAAGGGAGGGAGGTGGGAGCGGGGATCGGGATGGGGAATACGTGTAAATCCATGGCTGATTCATATCAATGTATGACAAAACCCACTGAAATGTTGTGAAGTAATTAGCCTCCAACTAATAAAAAAGAAAAAAAAAAGAAAAAAAAAAAAAAGAATGAAGGGGACGCTGCATATTGGAGGACAGTATGCTGATTTTACCAATACAGCCTTGTTTTGCCTTAGAACGAGAACCTTGGTCTTTGACTCTTAAATTAAAAAAAAATAATAAATTTGGGAAACCATTTATAAACCTTCACATGTATTACCAAAACTATAAGGACTTGACATTTTCTCATTTATATTTATACTAACTTTGCTATTAAACAGAAGCAGCTGAGATCTGTGGTTTACTTTAAGCTGTATATCCATAATAAGGTAGATTGATGAATGGAGGGTGGAATGGAGAGTTATGTGATAAAGCAAATATTATAAAATGATAATAGTAGGGTGTATTGGTGTTGACTGTATAATTTTCAACTTTGCTACATTTAAACCTTTTTATAGTAAAATGTTGAATGAAAGTTCTCTGGAATACAAAATTTGAAGCTGAACTTTGCTATCCAAATTCCAAAGAAGGGAGAGTTACTTTCTCTTTTGCTGTTAATGAATATATCTTGAGAATAGCGTCTCTGAGAGAAATGAGAAACACATTTAAATTATGTTAATTTAGGTTACATATTTTCATCAAAAGAAACACAAATATGGGAGTTTTTAAAATCTAGAAAATGCAAAATGTTCTTACCTGTTAAATTACTTATTTCTCATTTACTTTTTTCCTTTGGAAACTTTCATTTATTACCTCAATGTCAATTATGTACAATTATTGATTTTAGTGCACTCACTCTGGAAGATGAGAAAAGAATGCTGGCATATTTGATTAATGGATTTATAAAAATGGTAAGTATTGGGGAAGAAGTTACAGTTTACTTAGAAATGTGATGTAATTGTTTATCCTTCCTCTGGTGAAAGCAGTTAACTTTATGTTCCCTGGTGCTTTTCATTTTTATGGAGATAAGATGAAATTAGAAAACAACTTATATTAGCCAGCACTCCCCTGGGGGCAAGGAGAGCCAAGACAAACTGGCTTAAGGAAAAAATAAAAAGGGGACGGTGGGAGGGGAACTGGCTGATGTGACACAAAGGCGGGGGGTGGACCTCTCGGAAGGAGCAGCTGGACTTGGGGTCTCCCTAGTGTCATCAAGAACTGCTGTGTGTGTCTTTGGCTCATGGCTCTTCTCTCCTGGCATGCCTCCCAGGCAGGCTTACTCCCCACGAGAGCCCCGGGTTTCCATTCCTTCCAGTGCTGCAGCCCAGCAGGAAGAGCTCCAGCAGAAGTTCTAGGGCTGAGTCTGTGGATTAATTTGGGTCACCGGCTCGTCTCTGAGCAAATTGCTGCTGTTGAGAAGGAAGGAACACACCGGCCAGGCCAGGGAGACAGGCACCCCTGGGCAACCAAACCACATGGATCCAGAGTGGGAGAAGAGGCTTCCTTTTTTTCTTTTTTCAATGAAGCCAATTTAAATTCTTCCATTTTTATTTTTTAAATTATTGTTACATTTTTTGACTGTGCCATTGTGGCTTACAGAATCCTCAGTTCTCTGACCAGGGATTGAACCTGGGCCACGGCAGTGAGAGCCCAGAATTCCAAGCTGTAGGCTGCGGGGGGACCCGTGGAGAAGGGGCTTCTTGAAGCACCTGATGTGCTGCTCTTCAGATGCTGCTGAAAACGATTTGGGGGTTGGCGGGGGGTGAAATGTCAGTGTCCACTCTCCATTCATCCTAGTTACTCAGCGCTACAGGACAGCTCACCCCAGACTTACTGGCTTAACATGGCAGTGTTTTATTCTTGTGAGTCGGTGGGTTGACCGGGTAACCAGGCCACTCCGTGTGATGTCAGAACTGTGGCAGAACTGGGGCTGGAGGATCCAGGACGGTCTTGAGCACGTGTTTGGGGTCCTGGTGCTGGCTGTTGACTGGGGCAGATCATTTCTGTCGTGTGACCTCTTTCTGTCCGCCATTCTCTCATCATTTGCTCATGTCCGCGCTCTTGCCTGATGAGGGCAGAATCAGAAGCTGCCGGGCCTGTGGAGGCTTAGAGATCACACAGTGACCAGTGCTGCCGCCTGCTTCATTTTGTTAGTCAAAGCAAGTCCCAGGGCCAGCTGTCTGGAGGGGAGGGAAAGCTGACCCACCCCCAGCTGGGAAGAGTCCACAGGGACACTGGGGAGGGGTGAGTGAAGCGGGCGGCATTGTTGCAGGTTTCATCGGGAACAACCACCTTTCCACCCTAGCCAGAACAACCTTTGCCTTAAATCTCGGTGCACGAAACTAAAATACCCACTTCAGCCAGTATCTCCTGTTAGAAATGTCAAGACAAAAGCTGCCTGAGATGAAAATAACTAGGTCACTTTGAAAACCACCTGGAAAAATGTGACTCACTCAATAACAGAGGTTGATTTAACTATGGTAAAATACTAATTTTGATGAAAATTCAGGATAAGCCTTTTAATTCCCATGTTAGGAAATGTGCCTATGATTGATACTAGGTGCCTCTGTTGTTCCCTTAATTTATATGCTGTTCTCGTGATATTTATCCTTTTATGGGTCTGTCTGAAAACCACTAAGTTTTAATGGGAAAGAATATGAGAAAATAAGATGTGCAACTTGATAGCTGTGGTGGAAATTATGACATTAAACCTCTTCTGGACAAAAATGATTGTTGTAGCAGTAAAATTTGTCCTACCAACCAGCTGTTCATAAATTTGAAGAAATAGGAGAAGAAGAAGTTTTTAGTGGTGGATTAACATCCATCGATGGCTCCAGCAGCCACTAGTGAGCTGCTAAAGGTTGGAATCCCCATCAGGAAGCAGAAATGTGTGGCCCTTGTTAGGGAATCCCTCTGACAAATGACTCCCAATCACCAAATCTATGTGAAAAGGCTGCAGCTGACAGCCAAAATGCCAAAATTTCCTTTCCAGTGGTTTCCTTCTAGCCTAGGAAATCCTCTTTGCATTTTGAGATTCTGTTTTATACCCTTTGGTCTTTTTATGTTATACTCCAATGCCCATGTGAAGATGAGGTGATAATAGTAACATTTCTGCTATATGCTGGGTAAAGTAATGTAACATCTAGTTAGAGTGTATTCCAGTTCACGGAGATGTGTGTGTGTTTGCTTACACACCCTTGAGATACTTACTACCCATCTATATCTGTGGAATTTTTGGTGTCTTATCATTGCAGCACCTCCCCTGTCCCCACAAAACTCAGGAGGAACTTTTCCAATTGTGTGCTTACAGCTGCCTAGAGTTAACATTGTCACTTCTTTCTCCTTGATTCTAGGTGTCCTTTGGCCGTGATTTTGAACAACAGCTGAGTTTTTATGTGGAGACCAGGTCAATGTTTTGCAATCTGGAACCTGTTCTTGTGCAGTTGATTCACGTAAGGATTTTCACTCATTCATTTATTTTCTCAATAGATGTTTATTGATCATTGACATGCCACGCACCAGTTTTAATCTGAGATTCTTCTGGCCGCATATTGCTTCTGTTCCCAAGGCATGAAAGATGTTTTCTCAAAGGTTAATAAAATCTACAGCTTTGCTTCAGCCTTTAGAGTGGTTTAATAGTCCTCTTTTTCTCTGAAATTTGCATATTCACTTCTGCATGTCAATAGCAAAGAGTTGAGTGAGTTATAGTGATTATTTAGTTATAGAAATTATTAACCTAGTTAGAATTCCATGTTACCTAACCAGAGTCCCAGCTTTCTTGGTTCACAGTGCCTTTCAGTAACTTTTCATGATGCCCTTAGGCAAAAAAGAAGAGATAACAGTTCTGTTTATTAAGAAATTAGGCTTAAGCAACTTAAGAATTTGTGCCCTAACAGCTTGCTTCTCTGAACCAACAATTTATGTAAATTGAGAGAAAAATAGTATATTTTCATTCCATTTAAAATCATCATAATTACTTACTAATGAAGTATATGTACCTCTAGGCATTGCTTGACTTCTCAAACCTTGGAATCAGATGGGACACCACTACCCTATTTTCTGTTCCGGATAGATTTTTTCCCCCACATTAATGTTTGCACAGTACTTTTTGTCACGGCAGTTGCTAAAAACCCAGTTTTGCAAAGACATGCCATCACTGCAAGGAAGGAACCATGTCTGTGAGCTACCTCACACAAGTGCTTCGCATAGTGTTCAACAGTTGAGCCCTTCTGTGGTTGTCCGAAACATGGGATGCCCCTCTGATTTTCCTGTAACACCCTGGGGTGTCATGGTACACATTTTGGGAACCATAGGTCCAAACTTTTAATTTTTGTGAAAAGATTCCCTTAGGCTCTTGAATTGTTTCATGTAAATTTAAGGAAAATGACCTTTTTATATATTTGTTCGCTGATTATCAGATTTTGTAGCATTAGTAAACCTAAGACCTAAATGTAGAGACTTACAAGTCAGGGAAGTTAACAGTACTCAGCCTGTAAAGTCATGAGGAGTAAATGAGCTTAAGAATGCACAGTTCCTAGAAGGGCACCTGGTGTGCTATAAGTGATAATGCGGCTGCTCTTACTGTTCTTACGGTTAGCGTTAGTGTTGCAAAAGTATTTTGTATGGTCTACGTTCAGGTTTGGAGGTTTCTCTTAAGATCTCTAAGATCTTAAGCTTAGTGTGTGGGCTTTCTGGAAATGGAATAAGTGAACCCTGGCTATTCATTAAGCCAGAAAATGGTCATTTATCATGCCAGTTGATAGGCATGACTTAACTCAGTGAGTGCCCCTTGGAGATGTTTGCTCAAGCCGAGATTGAATCTGGCCTGATGACCCTTTTGCCATTTCAGGGTTTGGGGCTCACCAGTCTTGCTTCCAGAACCAGTCTTGGTTCCAATTAGCTTGTTCTCATTGACTTGTGTACAGTCAGTGTCCAAATCTCGTTGGAAGATGTTTAATCTCAATTAACCATCATTTCATTCCCATTTCTGTTTTACTTTTTAATCTAGAGTGTAAACCGGTTGGCAATGGAAACAAGGAAAGTAATGAAGGGAAATCATTCTAGAAAGACCGCTGCGTTCGTCCGGGTATGTTTTAAAGATAAGACTTACTTTGAACTCCAGTGGGCTGTTTCTTATACAAGTTTCTGAATTGTTACTCCCAGAAAAAGATTAAGGGTGATTTAATATTGATTTTCCAGATTTTTCCTTACATATTCAGGAACTGACTGATTTTCTTAATGTTTTCAAAAGAAACAATCAAAGGAGTCTGAATTTTGATACATATTAGCGGGGGTGGTTGAGATGGATTTGCCTTTTTGTGTGCCAGCTGAATTATCTCTGGTTCATGCCAGTAACTGGAAGGCCTGGGACCTTTTTTCCTCTTGTCAAGCTCCCAGCTTTGGAAGAAATTTGTTTCTTGAGTAAGCTGCTCAAAATTTTATCAAAGCAATACATATCTACACTTTAAAAATAAAATCATACTGAAAAGATTATAGTGAAAATAAGCTTTCCAGCCCTGCCTTTTCTCACCACATACCTCTCTTCTCACAGTCTCTCTTTAGCAATTTCTTCTTCAGATTACCAATTAATTCATTTTTAACTAATTGGTTTTAACAACTGCTCCTTTAAATGATCAATATTAGGTGTTATCTATTCACTCCCTGTGATGACAGGTGAAAATTTATTTTTGTACACCATTACTGGTCCTTGGTTGCCCCTCATGTTCCTCCCAAAACGGCAAATACAGCAGAGGCAAGGAGGAGAAATTGGGGTTCATAATGGGGAGATTAATTGTTTTAAGTGTTTTTACTTGAAAATATATGATGATGAAAATGAGAATATTAATGGCATTAATTAATATTAATGATGGCATTGCCGCATAACCTGCCGTTTCTCCCCTTTCTTCTAGGCCTGCGTTGCCTACTGCTTCATTACCATTCCCTCCCTGGTGGGGATCTTCACCCGCCTCAACCTCTACCTGCATTCTGGTCAGGTGGCCCTGGCCAACCAGTGCTTCTCCCAAGGTGAGCCCGTCACTCACTCTCTTCTCCTCTCAGACTCTCCCTGGCTCCTTAGGAAAGCTGACTCAGCAGTGTGTGAATGCATGCAGAGAGATTCCTTTAAGGAGGAAAGAGAAGAAAAAGTGATCAATAAGTGATGAACTTTTTCTTTAGTAGGAAGCACCTCAGACACATACACATTTATAGAGTCAGACAGATTACAGAGCCTGGGTTATTTCCTGTAAGGACCTTCCTACATCTGTCTCAGGCATGTCAGGTCAGGTGGCTCAGACATCCCTAGAGAGTTTTAGAACTTAGGACTGCTCATTCACAGCAGATTCAAGTTTATTTATTGTTGTCAGTGTTTGAAATTCCAGAGATACAGGAGTAGCATCTAAGCAGTATAGAATGAATGCTCTCTACAGTTTGCTGTTAGGGATAAAAATTCTGCCCAAAACCTGTTTCTGTAAGAGGTACAGAGCTGTGCTGGAACCAGGATTGTGCGAGCAGTTGATTTGGGAGGTGATCCCACGGAGTGTGAGAGGTGAGATGAGGTGAGACAGGGAAGGGAAGGATGCTAGTGAAGGGTGTGCTGGTGGAGGGTTAGGGTTGTGGGCAGCTGGGTCTTTCCCATCGGACCCTCGGTGTCACTGAAGTCTTCAAACATGATTGCTGTCCAAGGACCTTTTCAGACTCTGCTTGGTTTTGTTCTCAACTCCTGGGTGCTCCAGTAGCCTCTCAGCGCTTTTGGGATCAATGTCTTCCCTCCTCAACTCACACCATGCTTTAGCCACGCCGACTCTTTTCCTGTCCCTGGAACATACTAAGCCATCTACCAGTTCAGAGCCTTTGCCCTTGCTGTTCCCTCTTTCTAGAGTGACCTTCCCCCCAGATATTTGCATTTTCTAAAATCACTAGGCCAGAGATGAGAATCAAGCCTTGCCTCTTTTGGGGTCCTTTCCTGTCCACCCTAGCTAAAGTAACCCCCCCTTCCCAATCACACTCTGTACCATCCTCCTCATGTCTTCATTGCACTTGCCGTCATCTGATGCTCTCTTACTGTTTGTGTTTGTTTGCTTATTGTCTGGACACTCCCTTCCCCCATGAGGACTGCAAATCCCACAAGAGCAGGTATGTCCTCATTACTTGTCAGCAGACGTGGAACTTACTCCTAATGCCTGCTTTGGTAAGTATGATGGATTTGCAGGAAACGAAACAAAAATTAACAGCCTCTGCCAATAACCCAATGTGCAAAATGAAGGTTAGATTAAATTAATTAATTAGATTAAATTGATGTTAGGAAGGTTTAAATCTTACGAACTGGTTCCCTCTTAAAAAGGTCAGGAATAGTGTGTGGGGACCCCTGTGTGGGGACCCCTGAGTTTGATGTCACCTGTAGCATTAGGAATGGCTTGTGAGCTGGAGATGCCAGAGCTTTGAGCTGCATGTGGAGGCCCCAGAAGCCTAAATCTTTCTTCTCCCAACTTGATAAGCTCAGAGCCACATCTTGAATGTTACAGATCTCAAACAAACTCAGCACCCCTGTGTTAGAGCTCTGGCCGCCTCCTCTAGCGCCCCCCTCCCCGCCCCACTTTAAACTGCTATGGGGGGGCAGGAATGCAGTGTCCACTTCATGCTTAATAATTTATCCGATGATTTTGCTCAAGTCTGTAAATGCTGTGGTGCTAAACCTTAAAAGCTTATTGTTGTTGTTCTGAAAGCCACATGCGGCAGTTGCTGGCCAAAATAAATAATATATTCAATTACTGAGAAGGGGAAGGCTAAATATAAATTAAATGAAGCTTGTGGAAGTGGGCCGATTGGGTTTGTTTGCCTCCTTAAGCATCCCCCCACCAGCTGGTTATAAAACATCCCCTCCCCCCTATTCATTTTCTGGCCTCCCTTGATCCAGCCTCCGCTGTACCTTCTTTATCAGCTGCAGCTTTGCCAGGGCTGGCTCAGCCCAACAAGTAAACTCCAGTTGAACCCTGAGCCAGGCCAGTGTGGAGTGCTGACGAAGGCTTATTACAGGGAGGCCCGTTCTGGTCCTTTAGACACATTGGTTCAGCATGTAGGCTGGATCATGCAGGGGGTTGGTCTATGGTCACCCATTGCCCCCAGATCTTTAGGAGAAATGAAGGACTTGCAAATCAGTTGTCAGTCACATCTTCTGACCCAGAGATGCCTGTTCACTGTCCCTGGGGATAGCTTCTTGTCCTTGTTAGACAGTGATTCTTTCTGGAAGGTTATCACCAAGCCACAGCAAGAGCGGGTTCTTTTCTCTTTATCTTGGTTCCTTTATCTTTACAGTTCCTCACCTCAGAAAGGAGGATGTTTTATAATGAAAGTATTATTGTTAAAGGTGGCTTCCCTGGTGGCTTAGTGGTAAAGGATCCACCTGCCAATGCAGGAGCCACGGGTTTGATCCCTGGGTCGGGAAGATCCCCTGGAGAAGGAAATGGCAACCTGCTCCAGTATTCTTGCCTGAAAGATCCCTTGGACAGAGATGCCTGGTGGGCTGCAGTCCATGGGGTCTCAAGAGTCTCAATTTAACGACTAAACAACAATAACAGATGTTAAAAGTGGGCCTTGAAAGAAGAGCATTTGTTTATCAGGGAAGGGCTGTGGGGAAGGGGAGAAGGAATAGTTAGCATTCCAGGTAGAGGAGCCGGCCTGAGCAAAAGAGGGGATGTGTGGGATCATATGATGCGTTAGGGATGAAGCCCTAATGACTGGTGAGTTTCAAACCTCCTGAGTGTGCTGGTCCCAATCCTGATTCTGCTGCTTATGAGTTGTATGCTGTTGGATTGATTGACTGTATGGTGCCTCAGTTTCTCGATGTGTAAAGTGGAGATGATGGCGGTGGTTCCTGTGTTGAATTTTTCTTTTTTTTTTTTAACTCTTGGCTGTACTGTTTTCCTTGCTGCACAGGGGCTTTTCTCTAGCTGCAGCAATCAGGGGCTCCTCTAGTTGCGGTGTGCATGCTTCTCATTGCAGTGGCTTCTCTTGTTGCAGATCACAGGCTCTAAGTGCGAGGGCTTCAGTGGTTGTGGTGTATGGGTTTAGTTTCCCCGTGGCATGTGGAATCTTCCTGGACCAGGGATCCAAGCCATGTCCCTTACATAGCAGGCAGACTCTTAATTTTTAAAATAATATTTATTTATTTCATTTATTTGGCTGTGCCAGGTCTTAGTTGTGGCATGTAGGATCTTTTGTCTTCGTTACAGCACCTGGGATCTTTAATTGAGGCATGGGGCCGGTGGGGTGGGTGGGGTGTCCATCATTCTCTGCCTAGGGTTTGAATCCAGGCCTCCTGCATTGGGAGCACAAAGTCTTAACCACTGCACCACCACACAGGTAAGGCCCTGTGGTAGATTAAATGAGAGAAAGTACTTGGGCACTCGGTCCACTGGCACATAGTAGCGGCTCAGTAAATATTAACTTAGTACAACCATCTCTCAAAAGATGAAAGTATGCCATGGGTTCTAGGAGCTAACTGCATATTGTGCAGCTCTGCAGTTTCAGAATCCTGAAAGCCTATTCTCATACTCAGAAACTTGAGAAATCTGCAGGAAAGCTGTTCATTTCAAGACTTACCTGCTGAATTATCCTGAAAATAACAAATCTGCAGTTTCTCCAAAGATGAAACAATAGTGAGAACAATTAGAGCAAGATAGTGGTGAAAAGAATGATTTTTGTTCTTATTGTTAATAATAATGCTTTTCCCTCCTATAGAATTCTCCCCCCCTCCTTTGTTTGAAAACATTTTTTCCTTCCAGTTTTTTTTTTTGAGATATGATTGACATACAGCACTATGTAAGTTTAAAGTGTACAGCATAATGATTTGACTTACATACAGCATGAACTGCTTACCACAGTAAGTTTAGTGAACACCTGTCAGCTCATATGAGTACAAAGTTAAAGAAACTTTTTAAAGTATTTTTTCTTTGTGATGAGAACTCTTACAATTTATTCTCTTAACAACTTTCATATATAGCATATAGCAGTGTTAATTATATTTATCATGTTGTACGTTACATCCATAGTACTTACCTTATAACTGGACGTTTATTTCTTTTGGCTGCCTTCATCCAGTTCCTCCTCCCCCTATCCCTCGCTTCTGGTAACCCCAAATCTGACCTACTTTTCTAGGAGTTCTTTTTGTTTTTGTTTTTTTTTAAACTAGAATTGACCTACAACACAGCATGTTGTTCAGTTGCCAAGTCATGTCTGGCTCTCTATGACCCCATAAACTGTAGGACATCAGGCCTCCCTGTCCTTCACTATCTCCCTGAGTTTGCTCAAACTCATGTCCATTGAGTCAGTGATGCCATCTAACCATCTCATCCTCTGTCGCCCCCTTCTCCTGCCCTCAGTCTTGTCCAGCATCAGGGTCTTTTCTGATGATTCAGCTCTTCGCATCAGGTGGTCATAGTATTAGAGCTTCAGCTTCAGTCCTTCCAATGAATATTCAGGGTTGATTTCCTTTAGGATAGACTGGATTGATTTCCTGGCTGTCCATGGGTCTCTCAAGAGTCTTCTCCACCACCAGAATTTGAAAGCATCAATTCTTTGGCGCTCAGCCTTCTTTATAGTCCAGCTCTCATATCCGTACAACACAGCATAGTGATTTGATACTTCTATACACTTCAAAATTATCATGGTGATAAATCTAGTTAACTCTCCATACACAGGTACTACATCGTTATTTACTATATTCCCTACACTGTGTATTTCATACCCTTGACTCATTTCATACTCTTGACCTTTGCAACTGAAAGACTGTACCTCTTTATCTCCCTCCTCTAATTTCTCTCCCTCCCCCTCCACACTCCTGTCTGGCAACCACTTGTTTGTTCTTTGTATCTTACTTTATTTCCATTTCATGTTTATTCATTTGTTTTGTTTTTTAGATTCTACCTATTTCTTTCCTCCTCTCAATGCATCCCCCCTTAAAAAACTAACTTTGTTTTACTAATTTTTTTTATATCTACATCTTGGAGAGCTATGCTTACAAGCCATGTCTTAAGCAAAAGCCCCAAACAAAGTTAAGTCAGGTTCTTCTGTAAGACAGACTATCCTCATACTATACACTTGCCCTCTTTGTAGTTATCACCATTGTAATTTAACAAGTAAATATGTAAAGAATTGTCTGCTTCCCTCCCCTGAAGAGTGTCAGCTCCACAAGGTCTCATCTTTCTTATTCCCTGCGCTGTGCCTGGCTCCTGGCACATTGCCTACTACATGGGCACTCAGTAAATGATGAAGGAGTGAATGGCACCATGTGATAATACTGATTGATAACTCTTTACAGTACTGATGAATGTAAAATGGTACCAAACCTTTTATGGTATGGACCTAACTCTTAAGCAACCCTGTTGTTCAGAAGAGTCTCATCAAAGTCCTCTTGGTAGGTTTTAAATAATTCATTTTCCTATTTATAGAAAAAAGAAAACAAGGTAAGCTCAAACATATGCTGAGGCTCATAGACATGTTGAATGGAGCCATTGTGCTGGTTTGATCCATGAGGAACATGGGGATGCAGAGGAGAGGCTAAAGCCGCTGTTATGCAGCCCACTGGCTCCTGTGAATGGTAACTGCTGATGGAGGAAGCCAGGGCAGTAGAATGGAGGAGAAAATAATTTTGTATTTCTGCCTTTTGGAGAGTAAAGAGTGGCTTGTAATGGAGAAAAACAATCTCTATCCACTTAACAAGTCTTTGGAGTTTATGCTTAAGGTCATACTTATTTGTTCTGTTGACAAACCATCTTCTGAAGAATGTGTTTGATGTGACTCTTTTCTCAAACTTCAAGGCCTCTCTGGTGATTGTGGATGAAGTAGGTTAATTTTGCTGTAATAGTTCACAGGTGGGCAGATGGCATGAAGCTTGTCTGAATGCACATGATCCATGCACCTTAGGGGAGGTAAGGGCTGGGTTGGATGGCAAAGACTGATGGAACCCCCAGGAAAGACAAGGGTGTGCCCCCCACTAAAGTTCACTCAGCTCCTTAGAATTGTAAACGCCTATGATTTGCTTCCTCCCGCCAGTAGTTCTTGGCCATTCTTCACATGCAAACCACTGGGCCAAGCATTGTACTGAAACCGGAATGTACTTAAAAGAGACTTCATGCTCGCAGGGGAGAGTGGGTCTGTTTACAGTTATTCAAAACAGCACATGAGAAGTGTCATGCAAGATGTTCATAAAATGTACCAGGGAATTTTAGAGAGGAATAACCGTTGACTTGGAAGAGGAATTAAAAAAAAAAGCTTCTTAAAAGAGTTGGCATTGAAAAGTCTGGAAGGTAAGGGGGATCTGTAGATGCTGAAGTGAGGCAGTGAGAGAGGGGGGCATTCTAGCCTAATCAACAGCAAGAGCAGAGGCCTAGAGGCTGGAAAAATGGTGCCTCTGGAAGGAGTGAGTGGGAGATCAAGTTAGGAAGATAGCTTGGGAACTAATTGTTGAGAGAACTGAATTCCAAGCAAAGCAGTTTAGTTTTATTGAGTACATATTATTTGCTGTGTGGCTGATCTTTTTACAGAAGAGGAAACTGGAGCTCAGAGGTGTGACATGACTTGCCCAGGAGCATCTAGCTAATAAGTGACTTCAAGTGCTCTTTCCACCACTGTGTTCTCTATAGTTAGGTTAGTTTCTCTAAACATAATCTGGTGGGGTTTTTTCTGTTGGTTTTTTAAAATATTTATTTATTTTTGGCTGCACTAGGTCTTTGCTGCACGTGGGCTTTCTCTAGTTGCAGAGCACGCAGGCTTTTCGTTGCAGTGGTTTCTCTTGTGGTGGAACATGGGCTCTAGGGCACGCGGGCTTTAGTAGTTGAGCACATGAGCTTGGTAGTTGTGGCTCTTGGGCTCTAGAGCGCAAGCTCAGAAGTTGTGGTACGTGGGCTGAGCTGCTCCGCAGTATGTGGGATCTTCACAGATCAGGGTTTGAACCGCTGTCCCCTGCATTGCAAGGCAGATTCTCAACCACTGGACCACCAGGTTACCCCCTAATCCAGTGTTTTATTTCTGACCCTTGGTGTGTGTGGTTACTAGAGACCAGTGAGTATAGACTGAACGTTAGATAACTTACTTAGGAGACAGTCAGAATTAAGATAAGGAATGCTTAATCCTTTCTGCTTAGGGAGACCCAAGCTGAATATCCATAGGAAGACCTTCCCAGCCCCTTGTGAGCTCCTGCAGAGTCAGCTGTAAGGCATGTCACCCCAGAGGACCCAGAGATGTGAGTCAGGTGAAACTTGGACTGTGTGTGCTCGACTCGGAGAGAGACCTTGCCTATCAGAGATAGAAGAGAGAACATACAGGCACCTCCTATGGTGCTGCCGAAACTGAGAAGTCATCTGTGTGTCTGAGTGGACTTTTCACATTAAAGAGTTGACATTCTGCATAAACCAGGTTGCAAAGTCAAGGTTAAATTAATGCTTGTTATCACTGACAGTTTCATGTATAAGGTATTTAATTGTCCTTCGGCATTGATTATTTCTTTAAATTTTGCTCTTTACGCATATCATCAAAATGGTGGTCCTTAAATTCTCAAACTTAATTCTTATAATAACAAGTTCTGTTATAAAAACATAAATTAGTAATAAATGATATTGAATCTCTATAAATAACTTGCCTATGGATAATAACTTAGCCATTTTGACTATGAGGCTTTACCCAAAGACACCCCTGTCACTTGGTGATGGCACACCTTCATGGCAGACTGCTTTAGTCTGTTTGGGCTGCTGTAGCAAAAATACGGACCAGGTGGCTTAATCAACAAACATTTGTTGCTCACAGTTCTGGAGACTGGAAGTCCAAGATCGGGCTACTGACTGATTCATTGTCTGGGGAGGACTTCCTAGTTCATAGACTGTGATCTCACTGTGTCCTCACATGGCAGAAGGGAGGAAGGAGCTCTCTGGGGTCCTTTATAAGGGCACTAATCCCAATCATGAGGGCAACACCCTCATGAATTAATTACCTCCCAAAGTTCCCACCTCCTGATAAACACCTCGGGGTTTAGCATTTCAGCATATGAATTGGTGGGAGATAAACATTTAGTCCTATAACAGAGTGTGAGAGAGTAACTATGCCCTATTGTTGCATTTTATACAGTAGTTTCCACTATATAGATATTGTCCAATCCAAACCTAAACTTATCCAGAGATGGAAAATGCTGAAGGCTGGTGAAGATGTTCAGCAGTGGAGTTGATAGAACTTGAGAGAGAGTGAACAGTTCTTGTAGCCTGAACCCTGCTCTAATAAGGTATAATCAAGGCACAGGAGTCTTTCAACCATTCATGACACTTTTCCGTAAGAAATGTGATGTTTCCTTTCTTGACATTCCCTGGATTAGGACAGCTGTCTTTCTGAGTTGTCCAGGAGGGCATATGATAGCTGAAGAATGGAGTGGAGTGGATTACCCTGAGGTCTTATTTAGGAGTTTATGACCCTGATAAGCAGTAAAGATTTCCATTAGCACTGATCTACTGCATTGTTTAAAAAATGAAATGCCACTTCTGAAGATGGCCTGCGTTATCACTTCCTGATTGTCTCTTATGACTCAGGTACTGAGTCGTATTCTGTGTTGACAATGCCAAGGAAACAGAGCATGAACTTACTGTCAGAAATTGCAGTTAAACTTGACTTTTATCATGTATGACATGTGTTTGAGGAGACTGTCCTGTATCCTGTTGAAAAATAGACAGCCTGTACTTTATTTTAAATCTTAATGATTTTTATTTTAATATTCCATGCTCATTTGAAAAAAATTCTGACAGTACAGAATTGCAGATCTTAAAGAAAGTAAAAAGCCCCCAGATAAAAGTCACCTGTTAATCTGCTCTTTCTCCTTACCTCTGAAAAGTCTGCTATTTACAGTTTGTATATTTCTCTTGGTTTTTTTCTTCTATATATTCATTTAAAAATGCCCTTTTATTCTCATATGCTTGCTGCCTCTCTCCCCTCTTCTCTTCTCCGTATATGCTCTTCTCATCTATTTTCTTACATGAACATGCAGTCCCCCCAGCCCCTACTTTAGAAATGGGAATGTGACTTCCCCAATGTTTTTCAACTTGCTTTTTTTGCTGATCAATAAATTTTGGCCTCTGTCCTCACACCTTCTTCCTGCCCACCATGTTAATAATACATGTAGATCCATCCCATTCTTTGTAATGACTATTTAGTATTCTATTTCTTTTCTTTCTTTCTCTTTTTTTGGCAGGGCAGGGTGGGCTATACATTATTTCCCCAAACCCCACTTCCATTTTTTCCCCCCAAACTCCTATTGAAAAACATTTGAACTCTTTCTAGTTTTTTGCTCCTGTAGGCAGTGAGCAACCTGCATCCTAACTGAACATTTTGAAACTTTCTGACCCTTGTCTGATTGACTGATATTTTCCTCTCTTAGAACCTGGACCCTTGTTCAGACAGGCCTATGCAGAGCTTCAGTGCACAGAACAGATAGCAGTGGGGCTCCTCGGGTGTGTGGGGCAGGCGGGGGGAGGCTGCTGACCCCTCAGTTTCTGCAGGAGCTGGAAGCTGTGGAGTGTGTGTGTGTGGGAGTGTGTGTGGGAGGCTGCTGGCCCCTCAGTTTCTGCAGGAGCTGGAAGAGGCCTCAAAGCATAGGGTGAACAAAGCCTTCTCAAGCCTTGGGG
Organism: Dama dama; assembly: GCF_033118175.1. Lineage (NCBI taxonomy): Eukaryota > Metazoa > Chordata > Mammalia > Artiodactyla > Cervidae > Dama > Dama dama. The sequence goes on from NC_083690.1 coordinate 18,461,411, forward strand.
AGGAATGAAGCTGTCTAGTGAGGGAGTTCCCTTCATAGAGCAGAGAATCGTTGACCGTGGAGTGTGGTGCAGCCCCCCAAGTCCCGGAAGCCCCAGAATGTGTGTGTCACCCTCAGCTTAGGGCCTGGCCTCATGCAGACGAAGGGGGTGGGCAACCCTCAGGGCAGCAGGAGTGCTGGAGTCCGCAGTGGTCCTTCCCCAGCTCCATCCCCAGCGTGCCCAAGAAGGAAGGGACTACTCCTCAGAACGCCGTTTGACTGTCTTACCTGTCTACCTCACTACCCCTTCTGTTGTGTATGTTTCTATGATTGAAAATTTTACAATAAATTTGTATTGACTTTGGTAAAGAAAAATTATTTTTGAAAATCTTAAATAAAAATTCCAAAACAGGGACTTCCCTGGTGGTCCAGTGGCTGAGACTCTGCACTCTCAGTGCAGGGGTTCCAGAGTTCAATCCCTGGCCAGGGAACTACATGCCATATGCCACAACTAAGATCCAGCAAAGTCAAATAAAACAAATAAATATAAAAAAAAAAAAAATTCCAAAACAGTAACCTAGCAGTACATGAAAGATCCTGGTTTTCTTTACTCTCAGCCAACACTCCTGGATAACACTTTGTAGTTTGGTATTATCTTGCCTCCCTTTCTTTATGCATCCAGCTAAATATATTTATGGGGCTTCCTAGGTAGCTGAGTGGTAAAGAATCCACCTGCCAAGCAGGAGACTTGTGTTTGATCCCTGGGTCGGGACGATCCCCTGGAGAAGGAAATGGCAACCCACTCCAGTATTCTTGCCTGGGAAATCCCATGGGCCAAGGAGCCTGGCAGGCTATAGTCCATAGGATCGCAAGGAATTGGACATGACTTAGTGACTAAACACAAAAACAACAAAAATATATATGTGTATGTATTTCTTTTCTTGTAAAGGTAGTATCACACTATATACAATCGTATAACATTTTGTCCTTAGTGTATGATAGGTATAATGTATTATACTTAAAAACATACCAGTGTACTGTTCTCTTTATTAGTGATATCATTTCCACAGTGTGGCAGTGCAGTAATTTCTTCAACTAGTCCCTTATGGTTGAATTGTTTTCAGTTTTTCTCCAGTCAAGCTGAATTGATGTAAAAAAACCTTCATGCATGGAGAACCATTGGCTCAGTTATTCTCAGTAGCTAGGCAGCATGGGTAATACAGGCAGTCCCAACACACCTCGTTTACTTCGTACCTCCAGCTGCGCCCTTATTTTCAGCTTCTCCCAGGGTTTGCTAGTGGCATGTACTTTAGTGACCATTCTGTAGTTTCAGTGGCTGTGTGTTTCAGTGTGTCTGATTTCTCCTTGTCCTGGTAGAGGGTTCTAGAATATCATCTTCCTTTGGTATTCTGCAGACCCTCTGAAGCTCCCCAGGTTGGGAAACAAAAACTTGTAACTTCAAACAGAAAATTATCAAAAGTTCAGTGCTAGGCCTCCCTGGGAAATGAGGAGGTAGCCTGCCCTGGATGAATTTCATTGTTGCTTACTACTTCTATTTGCTTCTGGCGGAATGTCTCCGGATTAAACCTTTCAGAATGTGCCATTTGCTGTTAGAAAGTCATATTCTGCATTTAGCTGAAGGATTTAGAAAAATTTTTTTCAAAACTGTTGAATCATAAAATTCACTGGAGAAACTTGTTTCTTCAAAAAAAGATGAATCAAATGAATCAGGATGGTAAATTTGATGTTGTGTGCCTTTCAATCTCTTTTTTAAAAAAAATGGAGGAAAAAAGGAAATGGACCAAATTGGACTTTGTGGCTGTAAACGAGAACAAAGATGTGCTTTATATACATGAAGGATTAATCTCCCAAGACTATTGTTAAGTAGTGGGTGAGGAGTTGCAAAATGGTATCTACTGTATGTTAACTGTAAAAGGAGGAAGAAAGAAAGAAAAAATAAAAGGAAAACATATTTGTTTCTGTATACTTGGAAGCATACCCAAGCAACAGATAATACTCTTTGCCTCTGGGAAGGGCAACTGGATGGCCAGAGACAGGGGTGAGAGGAGAATTACGTGACTCTGTTAGTTATTGAAAGATAAATATTTTTTTAAAAGTTAGATTTATGAGTCTCTGTCTTGGATAGTCTGGTTTAATATCATACATTTAAGGTGGAGCCTGGGAACCCATATATGTATTTTAAATAATAGCTTTATTGAGATTGATTCATGTAGCATAAAATCCATCCTCTTCAGGTGTACAATTCAGTGGGTTTTAGTATATTTGGAATTTTGTGATCATGGTCATTAATTCCAGAACATTTCCATCTCCCCAAAAGAAAACCCCAAATCCATTATGCAGTCATTCCCCACTCTGCCAACCACCAGTCTTCTTTTTGTTTTGATGGATTTGCTCATTCCAGTCATTTCATACAGATAGAGTCGTACAATGCAGATCTTTTATGACTAGCTCCATTCATTTAGCATGATGATTTTCAAGAGTCATTCACGTGGTAGTGTGTATGTCCATATATATGCAGCATTCATGTAGAGCTGGAGGAGCTGCCAAATTATTTTGCAAAGTGGCTTTACCATGTTCCATTCCCCTCAGTTTGCAGATGGATGTTTGGGGGGCCTGGGAGCTGTATTTTTTTTTTTTTTTTACAAGGATCTTGATGAATCTTATGATCAAGCAATTTTGGAAAACACCACCTCTGAGAGTTAGCACGGTCCCTCTTCCTGTGACTGCAGGGACAGTGGCTGTGTTTGTCCTCCACCAGTGCCCCGCAGCGCTTGAAGGACATGTTGATTACTGTGCAGAGAACTGCAGCAGAATGCCTGTCTGCAGAGCAGTCAGCACCCCGAGAAAAAGGATCTCAAACAGAATGAACTCTGGGGTGAGATCAGCCAGGCCTGAGTCTTTTTTTTTTTTCTTCTTTAATTGTTTTTTGAAGATGAAATATGGAAAAGAAATCTAGCTATCCCTTGAAACCTCAGAAGATTGAGATGGAGGAAGGCATAGCATGGGGGAGCCAGTGCATATATTCGGTTGGCCAAAAAGTTTGTTTGAATTTTTCTGTAAGATCTTATGGAAAAACCCGAATGAATCTTTTGGCCAACCCAACATGCTTTCTTTTCCCTCAGTAGAACAAGGGTAATTGTCTTTATGAATTGGAATCTGATTTCTCCTTTTCCTAGATGTCTTTAAAAAAAAATTTAACCCATTTTATCTGTAATTGTCTTCTCTGACTTTTAATAGCCACAATAAGTCAAGTGTTACTATGTGCTATAGCTTATATAGAAATAATGTTGTATACATGAAACTTACATAATGTTATAAACAAACTTCAGTTTTTTAAAATGTTATATTATGATTATTCTGAACTCTAGACTATGAGGAAAAAGTGTTTTCATATGCAGTAGCATTTGAGTTCTAATTACTAAGACAAAATTAAGAAGTCTCCTAGACAAGACTTTATATATGGGGCAAGTCTTCTGAGGTTAGACATCTGGTTTGGAACATTTCCTGCCTCAACCCTTAAGTAACTATTTCTCGTAGCTCCCTCCTCTGGATGGGGCTTCAGTGGGGCGACTGTGAGGAGCAGAGCACCCAGCACATAGCGGCTCCCTCTTTAATGAGCCGTAATAACAGGCACTTTTCTCAGGGCCCCTTGGTAACAAGCACATAAATAGAATAAACAGTCTTTCAAGTTGTTCTGAGCAGAATTTTAGTTCCTGCCAAGAGAAGCTCTTCACCTTGTTTTCTGATGGACTTAATGTCCTCACTGGAAAGCAGAGCCTGTGGAGCCAGGAGGAAAATGCCAGACGTGGTGGAGTCCAGGCCTGCCTGTGCTCTTGGGGGGGGGGGTAATGTCAAGGGCAGGCTCAGCTCTTTTTTTTTTTTATTTTTGTATTGTGGTTAAGTTCACACAACATGAAGTTTACCACTGTAACCATTTTTGAGTGTACAATTCAGTGGCTTTAAGTACACTGACAACCCTGTGCAACCATCACCATTATCCGTTTCCAGAACTATTTCATCATCCTAAAGAGAATGAAACTCTGTACCCGTTAAGTGATAACTCTGTTCCCTCCTTCCCATTCTTTATCTCTCTGAATTTGACCACTCTGAATACTTCATACAAGTAAAATCAGATACTGTTCGTCCTTTAGTCTGACCTATTTCATTTCAGTTCAGTTCAGTCACTCAGTTGCGTCCAACTCTTGGCGACCCCATGGACTGCAGCACACCTGTCCATCACCAACTCCTGGAGCTTGCTCAAACTCACCACTGAGTCGGTGATGCCATCCAACCATCTCATCCTCTGTCAGCCCCTTCTCCTCCCGCCCTCAATCTTTCCCAGCATCAGGGTCTTTTCTGATGAGTCAGTTCTTCGCATCAGGTGGCCAAAGTATTGGAGCTTCAGCTTCAGCATCAGCCCTTCCAATGAATATTCAGGACTGATTTTTTTAGGATTGACTAGTTTGATCTCCTTGCTGCCCAAGGGACTCTCAAGAGTCTCCTCCAACACCACAGTTCAAAAGCATCAATTCTTCGGCACTCAGCTTTCTTTATGGTCCAACTTTCACATCCATACATGACTACTGGAAAAACCATAGCCTTGACTAGATGGACCTTTGTTGACAAAGTAATGTCTCTGCTTTTTAATATGCTGTCTAGGTTTGTCATAGCTTTTCTTCCAAGGAGCAAGTGTCTTTTTAATTTCATAGCTGCAGTCACCATCTGCAGTGATTTTGGAGCCCCCCCAAAATAAAGTCTGTCACTCTTTCCATTGATTCCCCATTTATTTGCTATGAAGTGATGGGACCGGATGCCATGATCTTAGTTTTTTGAATGTTGAGTTTTAAGCCAGCTGTTTCACTCTCCTCTTTCACTTTCATCAAGAGGTTCTTTAGTTCCTCTACACTTTCTGCCATAAGGGTGGTGTCATCTGCATATCTGAGGTTTTTGACATTTCTCCCGGCAATCTTGATTCCAGCTTGTGCTTCATCCAGCCTGGCATTTCTCATGATGTACTCTGCATATAAGTTAAATAAGCAGGGTGACAATATACAGCCTTGACATACTCCTTTCCCAAGTTGGAACATTTTCAAACTTTGTCCATATTTCTAGCACATGTAAGAATTTCCTTCCTTTTTAAGGCCTTGTAATACCCCTTTGTGTATATGTACCATGTTTTGTTGGGCTTCCCACGTGGCACTAGTGGTAAAGAACCTGCCAGCCAATGCAGGAAACATTAAGAGACTCAAGTTCTGTACCTGAATCGGAAAGATCCCCTGGAGGAGGACATGGCAACCCACTTCAGTATTCTTGCCTAGAGAATCCCATGGACAGAGGAGCCTGGCGGGCTATATACAGTACGTAGTGTTGCAGAGCCAGACATGACTGAAGTGACTTAGCACGCACACACACGAACTGTGTTTTGTCTATGTGTTCATTGCATACTTTCCACCTTTTGACTCTTGTGAATATTGCTGCTGTGACCATTCATGTATAAACATCTGTCTGAGTCCCTGCTTTCATTTCTTTGGGGTAGACAGCTAGAAGTGGCATTGCTAGTAGATGGTAATTCTATGTTTACCTTTTTGAGGAACCACCAGACTATTTTCCACAGCAACTGCACCAGTTCAGATTCCCACCAGCAGTACATAAGAGACTTCAGTTTCTTTGCCAACACTTGTTACTGCCTGGCTTTCACTTTTGTTTTTGTTTTTTGTCAGAGAGGGCATGCTCATGGGTGTGAGGTGATATCTCACTGGGTTTTTGATTTGCGCTTCTTGTGATGAATGATTTGAGCATCTTTTCATATGCTTGATGACCATTCATGTATTTTCTTTGGAAAAAATATCTATTCAGGGTAACCTTCAGTCAGGTTACTTGTTTCTTCATTGCTTTATACTTTCTTTTTGTGTTCCGGATATAATAAACTCTTTATGACAGCCATCATTTGCAGACTTGTGTTTCTGTTAAAAAACACAAATCTGATTGTGTTGCTCAGAGCTAGTGCTAGTGATGGCCTTTAAATTCTGCTCAGCTCAGTCTTTTACCATCCATGGTCTTCTTTCACCTGGCCAGTCACTTTTTGAGCTTGGCTTGTCATCTGGGCGTGGAAATAATTGTACCTTCCCCATAGGCCTGCTTGAGGACTGAGAATGTAAGTTGCCTTAAGACACGGCCTAGGAGTTCCTCTGGTTTCCATGAATAGTGCCACTTACTACTGTCTGGAGGCCAAGACAGACGATCCTGCAGCTTCTGACTCTTTCTGGGAGGTTCGTCTACCAGAACCCCTATATTAAGATGACATCAGCTGCTCCACGTCCCCCTTAGAGTGGAGCACAGAGCAGGTTCCCAGCGGATAGGTGTTAATGAGGGTGATCACATTGGGCTCAACACTTCATGTTGTCAACTCTTGACCCCTCTGTATCGGTGAACGTGGTAAGGGTGCCACTGCTGGGTCCCAGAAGCAGCGTGGGAGGCAAGCTTCTGGAGCAGAGGGAACTTCATGTAGTAAACCTGGTGCTTTCCATATTGTGATTTTTTTTTTCTTTGGAAGAAGGAAGAGAAGGCAAAACCCCACTCTCCAGCTTCAGACGCATTCTCTTCTCATTAAGGGCTGGCCTCTGTCCCTGGCCAACCTGGGCGTTTGTCATTGCATCTGCCCCTCTGCTGCACTGGCGGGGCTCCAGTTTGAACTTGGGGTGCTGCCGGCCAGAGAGCTGTTCTGCATCACTGCAGGCCATTTCAGAGTGGAAGTGTATTTGGACCATGCAAACGTTTGATCTTGTCGGGTAGTTTAAAATTTCATTTGTTGGGTCAGTGTTCTGTCTGTTTTGACCCTGAGGCTCTTTCTCATGGTTAATACTTCGGCAGTTCTAGAAGGAACTCTCTCTCTCTCCCTCTCACCGCCCCCCCACAGCTCCAGTCCTCCCCCTTCACCCCGTTCTTCCCTCTCTGTGTCCTCCTGTCGCTCCCTCTTTTTCAGCACCCCACTTCCTCTTTATCCCTCCTCCTCTCTTCCCACCTCCCCTTCCTTCCTTCCTCTCACCCTTGGAGGTCTTCTTGGTTTACAGACTGTTACCTATTTCTTAAAATGCCTTCATTTTCCAGATGATTCCCTGGAACTGTCACCTAATCAGAAGTCTTTAAAGCTGTATGTATGTGTGTGCGTGTGCATGTGTGCACGCACACATACACTTTGCTTCAAACACTTCCATTGTTGTTTCTTTAACAAATACAGTGTGCATTAGAGTAGATTCAGACAAACCAGAGCTTGACCCGGGCTCCACCACCTCGGCTGGACCCTCCTGCACGCACTGGCTCTGTCATAGGACCAGGCACATCTCTTTCCGCAGCTGTGGAGTGGGCCCTCGGACAGCACTTTCCTCCTAGGCTGGACAGGCGGGTTCACCAAGCCAGTTCAGATGGAGCCTTCAATCCCAGCAAGTGACTTCTGTACTCTCTGTGATAATTTACCATGTGCTTTTGTCACTTACTGTCTAAAGCCAGTTTGACTGAGGTTCTTGGAACCAAATTGCTCCAAGAAGGAAGGAGAAGAAGAGACGAGCTGGGAGGCAGCAGCATGTGGGAGCCCACATGTTCCACTGAGTCAATTATGGTGCAGAATCCCTCTTCGAGGACCCGCCAGCTGTCTTGGACCCTCAGTGTGGCCTGACTTCCACACACCTCTCAGGCTTGGCTTCTGGGCCGTGTGAAGAAGAAAGTAGACCCTGAATTTTTCGACATTCTCATATGTGGACTTCTCTTCTGTCTTGCAGCTGATGCCTTTTTCAAAGCCGCCATAAGCCTCGTTCCAGAAGTTCCCAAGATGATTAATATTGATGGAAAGATGCGGCCCTCAGAATCATTCCTTCTGGAATTCCTCTGCAATTTCTTTTCTACATTATTAATAGTTCCGGTACGTTTCCCCAGAAGACCTGTAGGTGATGTCTTTGTTTGACCTGTTTTATATACATTCTTTGCCCTAGAAGTGCAGAGATGTTCTATCTATATTTTTGTTGGTTTTGTAGTCAGATATTTTGAATTTCTCAATGCATTTCTATTCATCTGTGTCCAGGGTATATAGTCAGGGCTCTCTATATGGTGAAGGAGGTATTACTTATTCAGGGCTCAAGCCACTGGACCAAGACACCTAGGGTAAAATCCCTTCCTTTCCTTCCAACTCTGTAGTTTCAGGTGATTGCATAACATCACCAGGCTGCAGTTTCCTCATTTACAAAATGGGCATAATAATAGTATCTACATGTCTAGGTTGTGCTGAGGATTAAGTGAGCAGATATACGTAGGTGGTTAGAACAGTGCCTCGTGCTGTGCTTAAGCACTATGTCATGTCCAGCTCTTGGTGACACCATGGACTGTAGCCCGCCAGGCTCCTCTGTCCGTGGGGATTCTCCAGGCAAGAATGCTGGAGTGGGTTACCATCTCCCTTCTCCAAACAGTGCCTTAGTACCTAGTAAGCACTTGAAGAGGTAATGGTGATGTTATTTTGATGGCAAATACCAGAATACACAACAAGATAGTGAAAGTCAAAGGGCTATTGTTGGAAGATGCTGGGGTTTCTTGTGGAATATAGGGGATGAGTAGTCAGGTTTGGGCTGGAAGGAATCAACGCCACTCCCAGGATCCAGCATTAGGGCCCTCACCCTAGTTGGGTTTCTTAACTTGGGGTCTGCCTAACCCATGGGGATCTGGCAGGGCAACCATGAATTCAGATGAGAGAAAAAAGAGAAAAAGACCCTTTCTTTTCACAAACCTCAGTGAAATTTAGCCTTTTGCTTCATTATAAACCACAGGCAATGAGCCACAGTACCAGTTCTAGTAACTGGGACTTTGTCATCAACATAATCAGCAGTATGTTTATATCACATTTCAGGTGTGAGAGATACTTCAGAAGACTATCTACATGTTTCCTTCCTTTACAAGTGCAGTAGTTATTAGGCCCATTGACTAGGTCTGTTATTTAAATGTATTCACCAAGAAGTAAGATTACAGTATAGCAAATACACTGAAAAAGTATTTTAACAACTGTATTTTAGCATAATTGATTTCCTTTGTGGTCTTATGTATTTTATTTTCTGTGTTAGAAATAGAACTCTGAGTTGTGTGAAGGCTTCACCAGGTCCAGGCACAAAATGGGTTGGCTCGTGGTGAAGCCAAATGTGCATAGGAACCATGGATGCTTTTTAAAATACAGTCTTGCTTTGTCCCGTCCCCACTTCTGTACTGAGAGTCTCACTCAGTAGGTGAGATTGGTCCTGGAATCAGCATTTTTGAAAGCTCCCTTGAGTCAAGTATAGGTGGTCCTAGGACCACACTTTAAGAAACGTCCCTCTGGTCTCAGGTCATGAAGCATTTAGCTCCCACAGGTATGGGGTTATTTTGGGGTGATGAAAATGTTCTAAAATTGTGATGATGATTGTGAATATATGAACTCTGTGAATATACGAACAACCAACGAATTTTGCATTTTAAGTGGCTGAATTGTTGGGTATGTGAATCATCTCAGTGAAGCTGAGAGAACAGAAACTGAGCTGCTCCCAGCTTTCCAAGTTCAAATCCCAAATTCTTTGAAGAGAGCCTGGGATGTTCGGGAGGCAGGCTTGATGCTCAACTTCAGTGTGTTCCGATATCCTTAGTAGTTTATAATCAGTCTCTCTCGTTTTTTGATATTCTAGTTATTTGTCAGGTGATAAAATCGGGATTTCTAATGAGGAAGTGGATCAGTGTCATTGTTTATTGATTAATCGGGTTACCTTTGCCTTCTGCATATGGGGTTTTCTGTGTTAAAAATCACTGGAGCCTTGTGCTTGGAGTTAAAAACTTGTGTTAGTCCTGACCCAATGACTCAACAGCCTTGTGGCCTTGAGAAAGTTTTGTAACTTTCAGAATCTCCGTTGTCACCTTTCTAAAATACCATCCAGATACACACCTAGCAGGGCCGCTGTGAGGGTCGACTGAAAAGATCACTATGAAAGTGCTTCATGAACCAGAAGCTTGGTCCCTGGGATCACAAACTGATGACCAGTGGGTGGAATCTAGCCTGGAGACACACTTGTTGGCTGCATCATGATGGAAAACATTTGGAATGAATTACCCCCATTTAAAATTTGTAGATCACAGAGAAACCCAGATTTCCAGTTCCTTGAGAAAAAATCAGGTCCAGCCCTATGAGGCCCGCATTCCCCGCCTGGCCAGTTGTCCTCAGCTGGAGAGCAGCTGCCTGTCCTAGCGGGGCATGTGTATTCTCTCCAGGTCCCTGAGCGCCTCTGGGTCCATTAAATCCTTTTCTATTGCTTACCTGTTCCTTAGGCATTCAGGTAACCCCACCCCTGCCAGACTTCATTGTTCCTGATAGTGCTCTGGCTTTTGCCAGGATTTCTCAAGATGTTTAGATGATTCTAGCCACAGTTTGGGACTTCTTACTAGGTGCCTCGTGCCATGATAGCTCCCTTTGTCAATATCCAGTCTCTAGGATCCTGCAAGGCAGGACCTGGGAGGCTTGCCTGGGGTTACACTGCTGCTGAGAAGCAGAGCTGGGAAGTCTGTGCTACCCCAGAGCCTATCCTGCCTGAAACAGTTGCAAGAGGCTTTATTGCTCAAGATAGTTGGGATTTTACAACCCTACATCCCTCCTATGGGACACAGCATAGTAACTACTGGCTGGCTCTCTGGGTGTCATGAGATATTAAGTCTAAAGAGCCAAGGTTGAGTGCTCACCCAGCTCAGAGGTGGAGGATGGGCCGTGTGCGAGCCCCATTGTGGTCAGTAGGTTCAGCAGGAGACGACTCCCGTATCCCTCTTTGACCTGGTTCACATTGTTACCTTTCTTGTCATAACTTTTATTATTGTACTTTTAAAATTTAATTCTTTCATTGTAAGGACACTTACCATGTCTGCCCTCTTATCACATTTTTAAGTGTATGATGTAGCTTTGTTGACTTAAGGCCCAACAGTGTACAGCACATCCCTACAGCTTATTCATCTTCCTTAATTGAACCTTTAAACTCATTGATTAGTGACTCCCTGTTTTCCTCCCCCTCTAGCCCTTGAATTCCACGGTTTGAAAGGACTATTCTAGATGCCTTATATAAGTGGAATCATAGTGTATTTGTCTTTCTGGGCTATTTAACTCAGCATAATATCCTCAAGGTTCATCCATGTTGTCGTATATGATAGCATTTCCTTCTTTTTTATACAGCTGAATAACAGTCCATTGTATGTGTATGCCACATTTTCTTTATCCATTTATCAATCGATGGACATTTTGTTTGTTTCTACCTCTTAGCTGTTGTGATGGTGCTACAGTGAACATGAAAGCACTAGTATCTCTTTGAGATATTAGTGATTTCAAATGTTTTGAATAAGTACCCAGAGGAGGGAACTGCTGGATTACATCATAGTTCCACTTGTAATTCTTTGAGGTACCTGTGTACTGTTTTCTATGGCGGCTACACCATTTTGCATTCCCACTCCAGGGCACAAGACGTTTTTAAAGACTGTGTTTGAAAAACTTTGACTCATTTTATTTGTTTAGAAAAAAAAAATGGATGCCATTTTAGACCAAACGAAATAACTGGTCCACTATATTCATACTTACAGCCTTCTCACCTTAGCAAGCAGCACCACTTTTGGGGCATTCTGAAGCATTCTGCTCTGGTGTTAATAGTGGTCAGCCTCTTGGTGGACTGCAGAACAGTTTTCTCCATAATCTTGAACTAATATATTTCTTTTAACAACATTTGGTAGGACAAGGGAAGCTAGAATGAATTGAACAAGTTTGGTGTTAACTACTGCAGATGCCTAATTTTGATTCAGTTGAAATTTGTAGGCAATGGAAATGTTCCCCCTCAGTTTTCTGGCACTGGTCACCAGGACACAGCAGGGAAATGTCTTTTCTCCTCCTTATCTTAGTGAAAAGGTCCAGCCGTCAGCATAACCTGGTATCCAGATGCTAAGCTTCATTCGTTCCGTGTACCCTGCAAATACTTGTTGATCTGGGAGTGGAGGAGTGAACAGAAATGTGTGCTGCCACTCAAGGAGACAGACTCCAAGCACATCAGTACTTAACTCCACTTGTATAAAGTGTCACAAAGAACTAGAGTCACTTCCGAGAGCCTGAAATTTTGAAGGGAAGTGGGTCAGGGAAGTGCCCTGAGAATGTGTGATTTGAGCTGAGCTCAGAGGAAGACTGGTAGTTCTCTAAGTGTGGGGGGTAGGGTGACATTCGGGGTGGAGGGAACAGCATGGGTAAGGCCTCGGGGTGGGAACGGTCACCCAGCAGCACTGGAGGGACTGGAGGAGAGAGCCGCGGTGATGAGCGAGGTGATGAGAGCTAGAGGGGTATGAGCTGCAAGACGGGCAGGGGCTGGCAGCAGTGAGGCCAGGGAGCGCTGCAGACTCACCCACAGCCTCTCGTCTCCACGGTGACCTGTCTCTGCCCTCCACCTGCTCGGGGTCCCCCTGCCCCACCCCACCAATGCCCCGCTTCTCTTTCCTACACTTCCTCCCAGCCCCTCTGTGTTCTGGCTCCTTTTGTAAAAGACTCGAATATTTACTTTACACAGAGAGAGCCAGCCAGCAGTTCACCAGTATTCACTCCAAACGACCCTGTAATTATCCTCCTCTCACAGAAGCAGACCCTGGCACAGAGGTGAAGTGACTCGTCCAGGGTCACCAGCCAGTGAGCGGCCGAGATAGAATTCAAAGCCAGGATGTGTGTGCTCCGCGCTGTCTTTGCTGCCTCTCAGCTCTCCTGGGAAGTTAGTTACTTCCAGGGTATTCTTTCTCCCAAACAGTGACGTTTAATGGGAGGATTCCCGCAGACCAAGGACCCAGAGGGACACTGCGAATGGTGGGAGCCAGGCCCCCTTTCCTCCAGCTGAGAGAGTGAGAGGGCTGCGTCCCTTCCAGGTGCTCCTTGGGAACCATCTCCTGGGCATTTGCTTGCTGCCAGGGAGGCAGCCTTGGCAGAGACCTCAAGAAAACCTTTTCCCGCTCGGATTGCCTGCTGAATCCAGGATCTTTTCTTATTTTCTTTTTTGAATCTGTGTTTGCCTTGCTTCAGTTGCTGGCACTGGTACAATTTCTTTTGAAAATGTTAACAACCACTGAAGCATGGTTATCATGTGGAAAATGTTTTCCTTGTAGAGAAGGTTGGAAATAATCTCTTCGTCTCTTTGGTTTAAGGCTCACGGGAACTGCTTCCTACAAACCTTCACATCTCCGTTACCCTGTCTTCCACCTTTTTGAAGGTGTGTCAAATGCTCTCTCACGATAGTTATGGCAGTATGTATTGTAAGTTACTGGACCATTCACATTGTTGTCTCTTTCCAGGGCAGATCCTGAAATAAAATATATTTTGAGCATCCACATAGCGGAACAAAATAGCCTAGTTAGAAACAGCTGCTAGCAAAGAAAGGCAGTAGTAAGCTGCCAGCTGAGCCTGACTCTGGCAGTGGAAGGCGGACCACAGCATGGGCAATTTCACTGTGTATCGTTTGAGGGATTCAGATTTTGGAGCATCATGTGTCTTCTTTGCTGCCGATACCGTAACAGCAATTCCTGTAGATGTTATCAGCTGTACAAATCATCTCACGCCCCTCCACCCTCATTCTTACCCACTGGAAGCATTTCTGCTATGTATCCACACTTTGGATTACGAAGCCATGAACTCCCACCCACCTCGGTTATCACACTAATACCCCAGGCCCGAATTTAAGAGAGCTGATTACGTGTAGGCCTTTCCCCAACTAGCCAGCTCCATAAAATCTAGTTCGTGCCTAAGTCATCTGTAGAGAGACATTATAGAGTATTATCGCTTAGGAATGTCCGCTCTAGAGCCAGACTCCCAGGGCTCAAATCCTGGTTCCCCCATGTCCCGGCATTGTGGCTCATTTCCCATCTATGAAGTGGGGTTGCGGCGGGGGGAGGAACATAAAAGTATCTTTCTGAAACAGAGAAAAGCTATGGTAGCCATGATAGCTACCATAAAAGTTAGCTATTGTTTTTGCAGCCACCTCAGTACCTAGTACATGGAAGGTGCTCGAAAAATGTTATCCTTTCAACCATCACTTACCTACCGAGTGCCGGCTGTGTGCCCAGCACTGCCCCAGCGAGCAAAGACAGGAATAAGGACGCCATTCACAGTGTGTCCCGGGGCCATCCTAGAACTGTGTTATCGGCAAACACAGAAGATAAAGCACCTCCCCTCCTAGAGGTTATTAGGCCAGGATGCAAAAAATATCAAGAGGTATTGTTGGGTAGTTCACTAACAGAGTAGATAAAATCAGATGCTGAGAACTGCTCTGAAAATATGAGATGGTTGACTTGACACAGGGACTAGGAGAAGGTTTCAGGGGCTCTGGATTGACGATCACAGGAGGAGCTAACATGTGAGGTGAGGTACGGCAGCAGCCAGAGGAACCCGCGTGGCCAAGTCTCGCAGATAAAGATTCCAGCAGGGAGAGCAGCAGAGCTGGGAGGCCAGAGCCCCCTTGGCCTATGCCTGCCCTCTGGGGCCTCCTCTGCCCTTCTGTCTGGTCTGTGTGGGAAACTGGCCTCTGGGCACCGAGCCGTCGGAGCTTCCTTCCTACTGGCTTCCAGCTGACTCAGTCCTTGGGAAGCACCCACAGGGACTGAGCAGGAGGAGGCTTGCTGGGCCATGGATCGGCAGGGGCTTCGTTCTTCCATCCAGGGCTGTGTCCTCCAGCCACAGTTCCTTGTTCGCCACCGCGTGCTTTCCACCCGAGGATGGTACTGGCTTCTCTCTGTTGCCAGGCCCCGGCTGCCTCACTTTCCTCACTAATTGCCTTCATCCTGAGGATCCTTCATTAAAAGATCCTCATTTAACCCTTGGGAGCGTGCCCTCTGTGTCCTGCCAGGCCCTGAGCAGTCTAGCTGGTCCCAGGAGCAATAAAGGTGGTGCTGGGCTGAGTGATGGGCAGGGTGCACCAGCTGGGTCAGTGGGGTGATGGTGGCAGGAGCTGGGGGAGGGGGAGTCTTTGAAGAATGTTCAGCAGGGGAGCCACAGCATCACCTGGACCTTTTTGGAACAGAATTGAAGCTGCTGACTATTTTTTTTGCATCCCAGCATTAATTCAGTTTAGCATCTGAGAAACACTGTTAGAAACTCTGTGTGACTATCTCTGAGGTTTTTCCTCTCCCAAGGGATGGGGTTTCCCAGGTAGCTCAGTGGAAAAGAATCCACTTGCAAATGCAGGAGACTCAGGAGATGTGGGTTTGACCCCTGGGTCGGGGAGATTCCCAGGAGGAGGAAGTGGCAACCCACTCCAGTATCCTTGCCCGGAAAATCCCGTGGACAGAGTAGCCTGGGGAGCTGCAGTGCATGGGGTCACAGAGGGTTGAACACAGAGAGTTGAGCAATTGAGCACAGGCATGATCCCCCAAGAGAGGATCCTCAATTTAGCTGTTAATGTTGCTGAACGTCCTAAAGAGCAAGGCTGTGTTTAAAGTCGGTGCCTTTGGCGGTGACAGTGATCATTTGGGGCTTTACCCGAGGTAGGTGGCTTCTGTGCCATCTGCTGCGAGACTTGCAATCCAGCTTTTATAGTTGGAAAAACAGGGCTTTTTACTGTTAGCACATGAGAGCAAGGTTGTAATTTTGGAAACAGGCCATTAAACTGACAGGTAGCTTTGCTTTCTTTTCTCGGATCCTAGGCTCTCAAACCTCGTCTCCCCAGATTCGTGTGCTGATTATTAGTAAGGTTAGCAGCGTCTTGCCGCCTTTCTCTCTATTGTTTAACCACAGCTGGAACTTCATTTTCTCTATAGCTGCTAAAGGGAGGGACCTGGGTTTCTGTCTTGAGTTTTTTTTTGTTTTCTCCCTTC
This sequence comes from Dama dama, assembly GCF_033118175.1. Lineage (NCBI taxonomy): Eukaryota > Metazoa > Chordata > Mammalia > Artiodactyla > Cervidae > Dama > Dama dama. The sequence goes on from NC_083690.1 coordinate 18,477,274, forward strand.
TGCTTCACATTTAGGATTATTTATTCTTTTGATTTGGTCCTCCACTAGGACCATCCTGAACACGGAGTCCTGTTTCTTGTTCGAGAGCTGCTCAACGTGGTCCAGGACTATGCCTGGGAGGAGAACAGCGATGAGAAAATCCGCATCTACACCTGCGTCCTGCACCTGCTGTCTGCCATGAGCCAGGAGACCTATCTCTACCATGTAGACAAAGGTAGCCGCGTGCCCCGCCAGACTGCGCTGTGCTTGAACTCCCGAGTGGCAATGCATAGGTTTCATTTTCTCTTGTGTTTTACCCACCAGGAACTTCTGGTCCAGGGTCTTGATAAATTTGTCCAATGTAAGAATTACCTGGGGCAACTCTTAAAAACTCAGATTCCTGGGTCCCATCTATCTCTTCTAAATTAGATGGCCCAGGAAGAGACCTGAGAATTTGTGTCTCTCATGAGCATCCAAGGTCATTTTGACACACACATGAGTTTAGAGAAGCGCTCTTTCGGATCGGTGATGCCTTGTGTGTGCCACAGAATTTCTAGAACGGTGGTTACATATGCACATGTGTGACCTTCACCCCAGGCCTATTCCTTTCCAGTCTCACAGGGGTCCTGGCCTTAGAGCAGTTGCTTGGAGGAAGGAGATGGCCTTGTTACCCCCATGTGGAACCAGCCATTTTGAGCTTTCTGCTGCAGGTTTGGGGGCCGCCTCTTCATGTCCTGGAGATAACATGGGACAGTCCCAATTCCAGACTGCCACCCATTGAGCCTCAGCATCTCCCTACTTGTCAGAGCCTCAGTTCCTATTTTTGGTTTCCAAAAAAATGGCCCTATTGTTAAAAATGCTTTGGCCAATACATGTATACTTTTAGGGTTTAAGCAACTATCTCTACACTTGGAAATTTTAGGGAATGGATTTGTGGTGCTGAGGGTGGCCTCCTGTCATAACTCTCAGGGGGTTCCTCTGGCTGGGATTTAGGGGCTGAGGTTTTGTAAGGACGTAACTTGGGGAGGCTGGTTAACGTTGGAGATGATAGTTCCCATGGTCTGAGCTCCTACTGCATGCCAGGTATGGCACCAGACTTGGTGGGCCTCTTTCTCCTCTGATCCTGACAGCGTTGTGAGAAGAATGAGCATTTGTGTCCCCATTTTACATTTGAGCAAGGGGAGACTCCAAAAGACAACATGATTTTACCAACCGTGTAGTTTCCAGAGCTCAGGGCCAGTTGGTGCTGTGAGTGGAATTCACTGTGGCACATGCGTTATGCTGCGTCCTTGATTATGGAATAACAGTGTTTTAATTAAAGTATATGGTTGTATACGGGGGCTTCCCTGGTGGTTCAGTGGCAGTCTGCCTGCCTATGTAGGAGACGTGGATTTGACCCCTGGGTCAGGAAGATCCCCTGGAGAAGGAAATGGCAACCCACTCCAGTGTTCTTGCCTGAGAAATCCCATGGACAGTAGAACCTGGTGGGCTGCAGTTCATGGGGTTGCAAAGAGTCAGACCCAAGTTAGCAACTAAACAACAGCAGTGGTTGTATACACATACGGTAAGCCATAAAGCTGTGTAATGAATACACCTGGTAACCACCACCCAGATCAAGAAACCAAACATGACTGGCTCTCCGGAAGTTCCCTGTATGCCCCATCCAGTCAGCACCACCACTTGCCTCTCTACAGGTGTACTGCTCTCCTGACTAATATTACAAAATAGTTTGTTAGTTTTTTACTTTTCCATAAATGGACCCATTTAGCAAGCATTCTAAATGAGTGTCTGGCTTCTTTCACTCAGTGTTATGTCTGTGAGATTCTTCTGTGTTGTGTGTAGCTGTTGGTCCTCCTTTTGCTTTGCTGCATAGTATTCCACTGTATGAATATACCAGAATTTATTCCTTCCCCTGTGGATGGAGTTATGGGCTGTTACGAGGAGTGCTGCTGTGATCATTCCTGAATATGTAACTCTCGGGGTTCATGTCTGTTGGGTTTATGCCTGGGGTGAAATTGCTGGCTTGTGGGATTTCCTTGTGTTCAGTTCTGGTAGGTACTGTCTCACAGTTTTCCAAAATATTTACACCAGTTTACAGTCTCACCAGGCATGAGTGAGGTTTCCGTTTGTTTCCTTGATGTGGTCCATCTTGTTCATTTTGGCTGTTCCGATGAGTGTAATTTGCATTTCTCTCATGGCTCATGAGGTTGAGCTTTTCTTGTATTTCTTGGCACTTTTATTTTCTCTCTTGTGAAAGGTTCCTGGAGGACTCAAAACAGTAGAGAGACTTTTGAGTACCAGACGCTGCCATAGAAGTTCGTCTGGAAATGCTGGGCCCTGTCAGAGGAGCAAGCCCTCTCCTCGATTTTTGCTTCCTTCAGCGGATTCACTGAATCCTCTCTCTGTAGAACAGCAGGGCGGACTGTGGGAGCTGGAGCGCCAGCACAGGAGGAGTCTAGTTTCCTAGCTTTTAGAGATGAGAACAGAAGGGTGGGTTTTCTCTGCTGCCTTCTTGGCTCAGCTCTGTTCTCTCTGGATGCACAGTTGTGACCTGACAGTTGTCTTAGTAGGAGAGAGCGTCCTGGGGGGCCACACGAGGCCCACAAGATGGGGGCCCCATTTTCCTGTCTCTCTCGTTATTGAAGGCAGCCTTTTTAGACAGTGTTAAACAAAGGTTCGAATTTTTGAAAAATTGGGGTCAGATTTTTTTTTTTCTTTTGCGTATGAAGGATGCCTAGGCTGTTTTCTTTCCAGATGAATAAGAAGAGAATGTTCTGAAATTACCTGGAGCCAAAACTCCTGTGCTTTCATGCGAGCGAATGAGAGAGCGTGCTTGCTGTGGAAAGGCAGGACACTCCTGACACTGATGTTTATGTATTTAACACGCAGATAGACACCTGGTTGGAAGAGTGTGACCCAGGGGCCTGTGGGGGGTCATCGCAGCCCTTTCACTCCTCCACGTCGCCTGCCAGCCCTTGAAGCATTCAGGGTCGTGACCCCAAGCCCAGACAGATGCAGAGATCCTGGGCTATTTTTAATGGCCATTTGCCAGGGATTTCATTTCTCCCCATTGCGAGCACCATGTCTGGACTCTCCAAGTGTTAGAACAGAAACAGAGGGAGGGAGAGAAGGGCAAAGTGGAGAGTTAGGAGCTACTCGGCCGGAGTGCAGAGCGGGTCCGAGTTCAGATGTGGCACTCTCAGCACTCCTGACCGCTTTTTTCACTTTCTCTGTGCACTTTCTACCTTCAGGGCTCAGCCTAGATCTCACTAATTCTATAATTCCATCCCAAGCCTGGATTTTAGGATCTGGGGCCCCCAGGGTTGCTGTCTCCGGACCTGCAGTGCATCTGGTGGCGACCGTCCATTTGCTCACCTGCACCTCGTTATGGGCTGTGTGCTGTGTGAGGGCAGGGCCAGGTTGGCCCACCGCCCCCCACCAGGTCTCCAGCTCCTGGAACCTGGCGCAGAGCGGGTTCTCGCCCAGCCCGTGCTCTGTGTGTGTGAGCGGCCTGCTCCGAGCACACCTCTGGCCCCTCTGGGCAGGGTGCCTGCAGCTTGGGTGGCTGGCCACAGGCAGTCCCAGGCCTTCTGTCTTCTCCGCTGCTGCTGGGCTAACCTGAACGAGAGTAGGTTCCAGCTCCGAGTGAAGACGGGGAGTTTATGTCAGGAACTATCCTAGTCCTCAGCAGCAGGTGTGAGAAATTCCTTCACCAGCTGCAGTCTTGCCATCCCGCAAAATCTGATGGTGGTGAATGGCTGAATCAAATTCTTTCTCTTCTTACAAGAATAACTGCCGTCTTCCACATCATGGACCGTTGAGATACAGCAGCCAGAGCTGACTCTGAAATCCTAGGACGGTTGGTTGTCTGCAGCCCAGGGCAGTTCACTACCAACCTGTGTTTAGGTAATGGCTGCAGAGCCAGCAGCCGGCCCAGGACAGTCCCCACCAATGGGCAGTTCAGAACTGGAGTGGAGCTTTCATGAGGACAGAGAAGTGGGGAGAAAAGGACCAGCTGTTCTCCTTATTTGCAGGCAATATGTCTGCAGCCTGCTTACAAAAGGTTCAGCCAAAGAAATGGCATATATGTCTGTGTGTATGTGGGAGTGTGGAGAAGGGCAAGCGAGAGCTTCACAGCGGGGCAGGATGGCATCAAGTGATGCGGGGTGAGAGAGGCCGCTGTTCAGTGTCCTGTTACCGCACCGTTCTGCAGCCTGGACATTCAAGTAAGAATCTGGGGATACAGGGAGTTATTATTCTCGAAGTAGCAACCAGAAATGTACATGAAGCATCTCTGAAGTTACTTTACCAATTAGTTAATTACTGTATACCTGTCCCATTCCCTCAAAAATTCAAGACAGGTTACAGGAAATATATAAAATAATGAAATATAATTGTTTTTAATTGAAAAAATTGGTTCTTAGAAGTTGTAAATTGGGAAATACATGGCTTTATATGTCTGTGTGACATATATGGGGCTCCACCATGTATGCTGTTCTGTCACTTTATTGATAGTATATTATTTAAGTAGTAGCAATAGTATAGTGCGGTATAGTACACGGTAGTTAACAACTATAGATCATATACTTTTATTGTCTTCATAATATTTTTTTTAATGCTAATACTACAGAGCATTGAGTCAAAACTCTTGGTATACATTTCCATTGCTTCTCTTCTCACCTTTTTACACATTTATGATGAACATACATTAAACATATAGTGAGCATTGTTCTCTATAAGGTGACAATGACTATCACATACATGCATCTTCGTGCACCTGGGGGATTATTTTCTTAGAGTGGGTTTTCCCAAGTCAAAGATCTGGCCTTTTTCTAAGACTTTTTTTTTTTGGAGTAAAATATATAGAACATCAAGTTTACCATTTTGACTATTTTTAAAGGGACAGTTCCATTTTATTAAGCATGTTTGCAGTGTTGTGCAACCATCACCATTATCCATTTTCAGAATTTTTTCATCCCCCCCAAACAACTCTGTACGCAGTGAACAATAACTGCCCACCTCCCCCTCCCCCAGCCTCTGGTGACCTCTGTTCTACTTCCTGTCTTTATGAATTTGCTTCTTCTAGGTACTTCGTACAAGTGGAGTCATACAGTAGATGTCCTTTTTTGTCTGGTACATTTCCCTTACCGTAATGGTTTCAGAGTTTATCCATATTGTAATATGTATTAGAATTTCATTCCTTATTATGATTGGATAATATTCCATTGTACGGATAAACCACATTTTGCTTACCCATCATCCATCTGTGGATACTTGGGTTTCCACCTGCTCCTGTGAATAAGGCTGCTATGAACATTCATGTACAAGTATGTGTTTGAGTCTCTGCTTTCAATTCCTTTGAGCATATCTAGCATCAGAATTGCCGGATCCTGGGCAGTTCACTTTAACTTTTTGAGGAAGCACTGAGCTTTTCCACAGCAGCTGTACCATTTTACATCCCCACCAGCAGTGTACGAGGCTTCTGGTTTCTCCACGCCTTCATCAACACTTCGTATCTTCCTTTTTGTGGTTGTTGTTGTTGTTTTTAAATAATAGCAATCCTAATAGATGTGAAGTAGTACTAGATATTTCTTAAGGCTTTTCTTACTGATTTCCAAAACTGTGCTACTCCCACCAGTAGCTTCCCCAGGCCTACATCAAAGCCGGGTATTCTTTCTCACCTTTATTAATAGGTGATTTTTTTTTTTAAGTTCTTCTGTGGTGTTAGTTTTCTGTTCTTTGATTTCTAGTGAAATCAAACTTTTTTCCATAAAATTATAGGCCATTTAGATGTATATCTGGTACATTGACTATTAATGTATTTGCCAATTTTCCTGTAAGTGAGCCTAATAGGGGTCACTTTTTAAAAAGTTTAGAAGCCACCCTGCACATTGTACCTTGACTTTTCTTCTCTTCATGGCCAGTGCCTGTTGAACGTGATCCCCTGGTTCTGTAGCCCGTTATCAGCAGTCCAGGGAAGAGTTCTGTGCAGACCCTGTCCTATCGACAGCTGGTGACTTTGACCATGATGGGACTGTCCACTGTGGCTCTTGTTCCCAGCCTCACCCATCTGCAAGCTAAACAGAGTGCCCTATGTCACCTCTTATTTGCATCACACAACCTCATGGGCTTTACAGTGATCACATATGTCTCATCCCTTTTGGATTTGTATACGCCTCTGAGACAGGATCCTTCTCACTGGGCCCTTTGATAGGGCCAGTGATGAGTCGGGCTGAGAAAAGCACAGCAGAGTGCGTTCCGCCAGATGAGCTAAGCTGAACCGGTTTATTGAAAACATCTGTAAGCCATGAACTGGGTTAGCACTGTGTGTCCATGGCCATGTAAGCACAGCCACACACAGCCCTCCCCACCCAGGCGCTTGCATGGCTCTCCTTTGTCAAATGTCCCTGCGCTTGGCATGGTGGCCCAGATTTTAGGCCTCCATCGGATCAGAATGGATGGAGCTTCCCGCAGTGACTCAGTCAGTAAAGAATTGCAGGAGACACAGGTTTGATCCCTGGGTCTGGAAGATCCCCTGGAGGAGGGCATGGCAACCCACTCTAGTATTCTTGCCTGGGAAATCCCATGGACAGAGGAGCCTTGCAGGCAGTTACAAAGAGTCAGACACAACTGAAGCGACTTGGCAGGCATGTACACATGGATCAGAAACATCTAAAAGCTTCCACTGCACTTTCCCTGTCCTTGGCTACTCAGCACCAAGGGTGCTCCATGTACTAAGCACCAGCACTTGTTCACACGAGGTGGAAATAACTTTGCTCAGCCACATACATTTGGGAATTGGGGTGAAAGCTGTTAAAAGATGATCTGGCAAGAAGAAGGCTTGGGGGGAAAGAATTGACTCTGCAAGGCAGAGGTTGTGGTTTCATTACAGATGGTAAGACTTTGCAGCAGCCTGGCCCCCCCCCCCCACTCCCCCCACAAAAGAAAGGAAAGAGAACAAATGAAGTGTCTGTAGGAGAGACCAACCAAACATGTCTGGTTGATCACATGATGAACTCCTGCTGAGGTGGAACATGCAAAACAGCACATCCATTTATCAGTTCAGTTCAGTTGCTCAGTTGTGTCCGACTCTGCGACCCCATGGACTGCAGCATGCCAGGCTTCCCTGTTTGTCACCAACTCCTGGAGCCTACTCAAATTCATGTCCATCACGTCGGTGATGCCATCCAACCATCTCACCCTCTGTCCCCTTCTCCCCCCACCTTCAATCTTTCCCAGCATCAGGGTCTTTTACAGTGAGTTGATTCTTCACATCAGGTGGCCAAAGTATTGGAGTTTCAGCTTCAGCATCAGTCCTTCCAGTGAATATTCAGGACTGATTTCCTGTAGGATTGACTGGTTGAATCTCCTTCCTGTCCAAGGGACTCTCAAGAATCTTCTCCAACACCACAGTTCAGAAGCATCAATTCTTCAGTGCTCAGCTTTCTTTATAGTCCACCCCTCACATCCATACATGACTACTGGAAAAACCATAGCTTTGACTAGACAGACCTTTGTTGGCAAAGTAAAGTCTCTGCTTTTTAATATTCTGTCTAGGTTGGTCATAGGTTTTCTTCCAAGGAGCAAGCATCTTTTAATTTCATGGCTGTAGTCACCATCTGCAGTGATTTTGGAGCCCCCCAAAAATAAAATCTCTCACTGTTTCTATTGTTTCCCCATCTTTTTGCCATGAAGTGATGGGACTGGATGCCATGATCTTAATTTTCTGAATGTTGAGTTTTAAGCCACCTTTTTCACTCTCCTCTTTGACTTTCAAGAGGCTCTTTAGTTCTTTGCTTTCTGCCATAAGGGTGGTGTCACCTGCGTATCTGAGGTTATTGTTATTTCTCCCGGCAGTCTTGATTCCAACTTGTGCTTCATCCATCCTGGCATTTTGCATGATGTACTCTGCATATAAGTTTAATAAGCAGGGTGATAATATATAGCCTTGACATACTCTTTTCCCGATTTGGAACCTGTTGTTCCATCTCCAGTTCTAACTGTTGGTTCTTGACCTGCATACAGATTTCTCAGGAGGCAGGTCAGGTGGTCTGGTATTCCCATCTCTTGAAGAGTTTTCCAGTTTGTTGTGACATCCATTTGTGCTGATTCGGAAATAGCTCCAAGAATCATTAAATGAAAAAAAAAACAACAACAACTGCAAAACAGCACCCTGTGGAGTCTCTCTCTCCTTCCTGACCCAGAGGTCATGCTTTGTGTAAAGGTCAACAGGAAAGAGGGAGAGGGAGGTGAAACAGGCTGTTCTTGCGTCTGGTCTTTCTATAGACAGCAGCTGTCATGGGAGGTGCCCAAGGAGAGAGGGGACTTTGGTGAGAAGATTCAGGTTTGCAGGAAGACATAAGAGGACCTTCCATGCCACCTGCAGGAGTTTTGAGGCGGAGCGACAGGACAGGGGGCTGGGGGCGGTGCTTAGCTTGAAAGGAGCCTCCCCCTTTGGGATCCTGGCCAGGGTGGGCTCTGAGCCTCCATGAGCCCATCCGTGATCTCTTGCCCATGCTGGTTATGAGGACCCTGCAGTAATGCCTGCGAAGCCCTGAGCCCAGCGCCTGGCACGGTGCTCAGTATTGACAGCCATTCCCATGGTCACTGCAATGCTTGCTGTCCCCTCCATGCCAGGCCAGAGGGGACGGGTAGACTTCAATGCTCCTGCTGTCTGGTTCAGCCATCCGGAAGGCCAGGTATTTTCTCTGTGATTCCCAAGGGCCCAGGTCAGCAGGAGATGCTGGCCATTTCCATTTGCTCTCCCGTGCGTTCCTGCCATGTGCTGATACTGGTGCCTCGCGGCTGCCTCTCCCTGGCCTTGGGAATGTCTCACAGCCCTCGTTTCTTCCATCAGTCGACTCCAACGACAGCCTCTATGGGGGAGACGCCAAGTTTCTGGCTGAAAACAACAAGCTGTGCGAGACGGTGATGGCTCAGATCCTGGAGCATCTGAAAACCTTGGCCAAGGATGAGGTGGGTGCCCACTGCCCCCCCGACCCCCGCCACTTGCCCCAAAATCACAGGTTCCCAGGGTGTTTGGACACTGTTTCGTCCTGAGAGTAATGTGCCTGTGTGAAGACTGTTCATCGGGGGCCCCGAGGCCTTTGTTGCTGCCGTTTTCTCTGCCTGCACTGCGCCTCCCCACCCGGGGTTCCCCTGGCCACCCCACTCATCATTCTAGTCACAACTCAAGTACGTCCTCAGAGTGGCCTTCCCTGACCCCTGTCTCAAGCAGCCACGCCCTCCTGCATCCCTCTGAATCTCTGTGTGTGTCCCTGTGGCGCTTGGGCGTGCTCTGAAACACTGTGTGTGCGTGTTCACTTGTTAGTCACCTGCTGCCCCCACCAGAATGTAAGCTCCATGTGGCCAGGCCCTGGAGACCTGGGTCTTGGAGACCTGCCTGTGCCGGAGACGGGGTCCTGGGATCCCTCTGTTCCTCACCTCAGCATCCTCTCCTGAAACCTGGCGTGCAGCAGGTGCCCAGTCTGAGCATGCTGAGTGATAATAGCCTGTACTTGCACACCTTAGCTCTTCGGACACCCTCAACAGGGCTATGATGTGTGTGCTGTTTTTATTCTCCTTCAACAGGAAAGAAAACCGAGGCTCAGAGAGGTTTCCAGAGCCCCCAGTTTCCTCTGGTTGTGACAGAACAGGGTTCCTGGCCCAACCCCCAAGCCTGAATCCTTACCACTGCACTGCCCTCCTCAGTGAGGCCTTTCCGCTTATGGAAGTAGAAAGTGGCATGTGGTGTCACCCAGCCCCGGCAACAGGCTGTGCTTTCCTAGCTTTTCTGTTGTGTTTTTCTCTGCCTTGGCTGCGCATCGCGGTTTGCTAGTTCCCCAACCAGGGATTGAACCCACGCCCTTGACAGTGAAAGCTTGGAGTCCTAACCATTGGACCACCAGGGGATTCCCATTCCAGCCTCTCTTGTAATAAGTGTAGTGTGGAGAGCTTTGTATGCATTGTTTCAACTGAGTCTCATGACCGTCCAGTGAGTGGGGACGGCTGTTATCCCTTTATACCTTAGAGAAGCCGAATCCTAGAATGGCAGCTATGCAGTGTGGTCAGACAACATTCTAGAGCCCATGCTCTGATCCCTGAATGTGTTCTTTTATCAGCTGTTGCCTTTTCAGAGTGGTTTTTTCCGTATTTTCCATATAGATAAATGGTTGATTAATTTCAAAATAATTTCCAAGTTATCCTACAGTCTAAATAACTACCTGGTATTCTTCCCCAGTATTCCAGTTTTGCAACTTCAGCTCAAACATGTGGGTGACAGATGGATCCCAGAAGCCCTGTCTTAGGCTTGGTGGGAATGGTTGTTCAGACATTAAGACTGATACCTGTTGTGTAATTAAGGTGGAGAGGTTGGCAGGGTAGCTCAGACGGTAAAGAATCTGCCTGTAATGCAGGAGACCTGGGTTCGATCCCTGGATTGAGAAGATCCCCTGAAGAAGAGAATGGTAACCCACTCCTGTGTTCTTGCTTGGAGAATTCCACGGACAGAGGAACCTGGGGTCGCAAAGAGTCAGACACAACTGAGCAACTAACAAACACTTTCACTTCACTTCAGGTCAAAGCCAGTGCCTGACCTTTCCCTGTGTCCTTCCCCGGGACAGTTGTTGCCAGACTTTCTGCTTCTGTGTTCCCCCTGCCATACCCCTTTCCCACCCCAAATCTTGTTCTTTGTCATTCCAAGCTGTCTGCTTGCATCTCTGAGCATTTCAATTTTTTAAAATCCCATCTAGCAGGAGACAACCTGACACTTCGTTCCTGATCCCACCCTAGCAGATTCCTATTTTCTCTCACTGCCACTCACCCCCACCCCACTCCAGTTCCCTTTCCCAGACCCAGGACAGATTTCAGACTGCTTGGTTCCCAGTCCTCCCCTTCCTTCCACGCACTTCCCCAGCTCCCTTTTTTCCAACCTGGAGTCTCACTTTCCTAGGATTTGCTTCTGTACCCCCATCCACCAAATCCTTTGAAGACAAAATAAGATCAAACTGGATTTTTAATTTATTTCTTATTCATGTCTAGGACTGTATAGCATGCCACCATTGCCCTTCCCGCCCTTCCCCACCCCAACACAAAGCTACAAGAATATTCTGTAGCTGTGAGTGCACACACACACAACATACATATATGTCCTGGGTTCTTATTCTCTCCAGGGTATTCAAGCAGGTCCGAGAAAGAGTGGAGCATTTTCCAGACTCCATTCCCCAGTGGCCACTACCAAGGTCAGGGGCACAGTGTAAAGGGCCAGCCTTAAGGTTAGCAGTCCAGAGGGCAGATGGAAAACCCAGAACCACTGCCACCCTGGGGGCCCCGAGTGCCTCCTAGAGCCCTCTCCAGGGATGGGAGGGTTGTAGGTGGGTCCCACTGACCTGGGACCCACGGGGTGCAGGGCTGCAGAACTCTGGGGGAATTCATGCATGGAGGGCGTTGGCTGTCAGTGGAGGGAGCTGCATTGGAACCCTAGTTAGAAGAGGTAACTCCCCTCCTCCAACCAGAAGGCCTTTTTTGAATGGTGTCAACTTGGTCTCTGCAGTTGGCGGCTTTCTGAGAGAGCCCTCACCACCCTGTAGAAGAAAGGGGAGTTCTTCACCTTCTGTCTGCACTGACCAAACTGATCACATCCCTTCTGCTCCCCTGCTCTGAAGGATCTTAGCACCTTCCCAATCCCTGCAAACATGGGCCCTGGCTCTTGCTTCCTGCCAGAGCAGGGCTGTGTATTTAATTGAAAATGCCTTTCTTCACTCTGATGCCACAGGCTGGGTCTAATCAGAGGTGGCTGCTGACAGCATAAACGACCACAGTCTAGGACCTCCAGGCTCACAATAAAAATGAGCCCAGAGCCATATAACCTGCAACTATTTTAACTTGTCTCTTTTTCTCTTGGGGGAGGAGGCATTGATGGTGATAACAGCTGAAATACTTCTGAAGGAATAGCAGGGCTGGAATGTTTCCGAAGGACATTTCAACCCATATAAATACCAGGGATGCTCACTGAAAGTGTCTGTCCATATATGCACATTTATTGGGAAAAACATGGGTGGACCAAGCTAAGATGGAACATGTCATCCTTCATTTTAACAATGTGCTGTGAGATTCGGCACAGGCGGCCCTGGGGGGGGGCGGAGGCTTCTAGAGCCTCGATCAGGAGCGCTCTGAGCTCTCTCTGCTGTGGGGGAGCCAAGCTCGGCGCCGTGAAAGCCCTGCGCTGGCGCCTGAGCTGAGTGTCTCACCTCTCAGCACTGACTGGTGTCAGCCCTGCCTCCAAACTGCCCTCCACCCGCACGTGAAGGAGCCAGCCCTGCTCTAGTCACGGGCTTCACGAAGCTGTTTGTTTGGGTGTGGTGAAGCTGGGAACCACGCCAGACCCTTACAACTTCCTGGAAGTGACAGTTCCCCTAGGCAAAGAATCAAAAGCAGCCCCTTTCTATTGAAAAGCTCTGTGGAGATAGGAGGGGCTTGAGGCCTGGGTTTGATTCTCTCCCGTGTTCACAGTTTCCTGGGTCTCTCTGCACGTCGGGCAGCCTGCCTGCTCATTCCCAGACCCTTCTCTAATGATTTCATTTTTAATGTTTTCATTTAAAACACATGCAAACTGGGCTTGTAGGGTAAAATGCTTGAGAAGATACAGAACAGAGAAAAAGCCAGTGAGATGCTGTTTTCCTTATTTGACTTTTTAAAACTCTGCCCTGCTTCCAGGAAATGTAGTTAAAAGGCACCTCTCAGAAGAATCTTATTTGAGCACTTTCTATGAGGTTGGTCCTCTGGACCTGAGTAGAAGTCAGGGCCCTCATTTCCAGGCATCTCCAGTTTAAAGGGAGAGCAGGATAGGCTGGAACCCACTGGATGATCTCTGCCCGGTTCCTGGCAGGGGCAAGTTCATTGTCTGATTAAACAAAGGAGCCCAAAGTAGGCAGTGGCCAGCCAGTTAGTGATCTGCTGGCCAGGTGGTTGCCGCCTTCCCTCCACACCTGCAAGGTGGGGACCCGACAGCACGACCCCTCCCTTTGACGGCAGTGTTGTTCAGTTGGGTCAGCTGCTGCTGTGATGGTCACTGGCCCAGGCTGTTGGCAGGGCAGGCTTAATTTTGGGGGGCCTGAGTCTCTTCACTGTCACACGACACCCTCACCCAACTGCATTCTTAGCTGCCCCTTGGCAGTTTTACTGTCTTGCTTTTTTTCTCCACTAGATTTGAAATTCTCACCTAGGAGAGGGCGGCAGGAGGGGATGACTAAGTTGGCTCAGCAGTTAACACGGAGTCTGCTGCTCTGTAGGCTCCACACATGGAAGGATGGACAGTTAATAGGTTGTTTGAAGAAAGCAGGAAAAATATGTATTGTTCTAAACCACCTCAGACCATGCCTCCTTCCCTGGATGAATCTGTAGCTGCACTGGGCAAATCTCTTGGCCTCTTCAGAGTTTGATCCCTGATCTGTGCTGTGCGCAGTCCTGTCGACTCTTTACAACCCTGTGGACTGTAGCCCACCAGGCTCCTCTGTCCATGGAATTTTCCAGGCAAGAATACTGAAGTGGGTTGCCATTCCCTTCTTTAGGGGATCTTCCTTCCCGCCCCAGGGATCAAGCCTGCATCTGTTGCATCTCCTGCATTGACAGATGGATTCTTTACCAGTGCACCACCTGGGAAGCTCTTTGGATCCATAATGTGATGCTAGCCATGGTCTTGGGGAACATCTTTTAATCTGGGTTGGGTGTGAATTGCACAGGCTCAGAACTGGACAACTGGAGCTCAGAGTCTCACTCTGCATTTGCTAGCTGCGGTCCTTGAGGAAGTTCCTGAAGTTCTGACCTCATCAGCAAAATGGGAATGTAGTGGTTTCCTGTTATGGCTTAGAGTCACCCCAAACTTTAAACCCCGTTTATTATCTCACAGTTTGGGAGGTCAGAAGTCAGTGTTGGCTGGGCCAGTTTCTGTGCTCCTGGTTTCCCAAGGCCGACATCAGGTGTTGACTGGCTGGGCTCTAACCAGGAGGCACTGGGAAGAATCTCCTTCCCAGCTCATTCGAGTTGGCCACCTCAGTTCATCCTAAAGGCCAGCAGTGGTGGGTCATGTCCCTCTCAAGCTTCGAATCTCTTTAGTCTCCCTTTCTGCAGCACCTTTCCTCTGCTTTTCCTCTTCCGCTAACTTGTCTCTTCAGCCTGAGAAATGTCTCTGCTTTTTAGGGCTCTAATGATTAGACCGGGCCCACCCAATAATCCTGGATTATCTCCCTAAGGTCCATAACCTTAATTACACCTGCAAAGTCTTTTCACAGTAGCACCTAGATTACTGTTTGAATAACCAGGGGGTGGGATCCTGGAGGACAGCTCTAGAATCCTACCTATCTACAAAGAGTTGTTGTAAAGATGAAATAAGTTGTGTAAAGCACAGAGCTCATGCCTGGCACAGTGCAGGGCCCTGTACCCTACGCTCTGCAAAGCAGGCCCTCAAGGCTCCTGACAGCACTGATGTTTGCCAAGAGCACCCAGCAAAGAGTGCCAGCCAAAAGCACCCAGCAAAGGCCCGGGCGTCAGCTCTCAAGGGCCCACACAGACCTGTGATCTGACCTGGGCCTTGCTCAGGCCCACCTGCTGACTTGGCCCTCCCAGGTGCCTCTGTTTACCTTTGGGAGCTGGCATCCTTTGTCCTGGGCCTGCTGCGTTTTGGAGATTTAGTTTCCCTTTTTCCTTTACTATTTAAAGCCGGAGTTCAGGCTTGGTCTCCTCTGACAGTTTGGTTAGACTTTCCTTGTTGGAGTACCTCTCACATCAGATCATTGAGCAAGAGGGGAAGGATCTGGTGTTAAGCATATCCAGTGGTTCTTATGGGCTTCCCTGTTGACTCAGACAGTAAAGAATCTGCCTGCAGTGCTGGAGACCCAGGTTTGATCCCTGGGTTGGGAAAATCCCCTGGAAAAGGGAATGGCAACCCACTCTAGTATTCTTGCCTGTTCTTATAAGTGTTCATGGGGAGCTGAGGTCTCTTGTCTTTATTCCTGGCAGCCAGAGAGTAGGAATAATGACAGGAACTTTGGTGGCTTGAGGACACATCTGTGAGAGCCCTGTTTCACCTCCGGTACTGGCATTAAAGCAAGAAGGCCGGTCTCTGCTGGCCTATGTCATTATCCCGCTGAGCGCCGAGTCTCATGAGAACATCGCTGCCTTCCGCTTGCACTCCATGAGTAATGCCCCACACAGCATCTCGTTTGTGTCTCACTTACCCTGTGAGCTGGTATTACCTTAATTCTTCTACAGATGAAGCCAGGAGGCTAAGCAGCTTGCCCTGCAGAAGATCCATGGCAGAGCTGGCCTTGGCACCCCAGGCAGCGTCAGTGCTGCAGCGAGTCTGAGCCCAGTGCCAGAGAGTAACCTCTTGTTTCCTTTTCAGGCCTTAAAGCGCCAGAGCTCTTTGGGCCTTTCGTTCTTTAACAGCATCTTGGCCCACGGGGACCTGCGCAACAACAGGCTCAACCAGCTGTCCGTCAGCCTGTGGCACCTGGCACAGAGGCACGGCTGTGTGGACACCAGGACCATGGTGAGGCGCGGGGCGGGGCGGGCGGCCCTCAGCAGCCAGCGGGCACGGCTGTCCTGGCCAGTGATGCAAGCCCACTGGCCTGGCATGGGCGGTCTCGGCGCAGCCCCCCCTCCCCTTCCAGGAAGGTGCCAGGCCCTACAAAGGACAAACGGCTTTCCCTACCTACAGGTTCAGCACCCTCAGATTCAACCAACCACGGCTCAGAAATATCCAGGGGAAAAAGCCCCAGAAAGTTTCCAAAACCTGAATTGGTCGTGTATCTGCAACTACTGACGTAGTATTTATAGTAGGGATTATAAATAACCTGGAGATGATTTCAATATACTGGACGGTGTATGAAGGTTACATGCAAATACTACACCAATTTCTATAAAGGATTGTGTACCCTTGGTTTGGTATCCGCTGAGGATCCTAGAACCAAGGGACCACTGAGTAGTATTAATTCCCTATAAATAAGAGCCACACGTATGAAAACATTAGTAATTCTTGATTTTAAGAGCAAGTTGTAATCTAAGGAGTCTTATTTAAAAGCTGCTGGCTTCTTCTCCTCTCTAAGAAAAAAAGCCTAAGTTCACAATATGGCTGATTTGTCAGAGCCTTGAGAATTATGAACCACAAAGGAGACACGTCTTTCTCTTTCCTCCTAGGTAAAAACTCTGGAATACATCAAGAAGCAGAGCAAGCAGCCCAACATGGGGCATCTGACTGAGCTGGCCCTCAGGCTCCCTCTGCAGACAAGGACCTGACTCCAGGGTCTCTGATGCCAATCCAGAAAAGACCTGTTTTGTATTTTTGTTTTCATTTTTACACACATACAGATTGGTTTCTCTGCTGTTCTGCCAGTGAAGTGAAGTGGGAGCTGTCAAGAGTATTCGAATCTATTCCTGCTCACTGAGCGCGGCGTCTGTTTCTTTGCACAACTGGCCTTCACGTGGGCCTTTAGAGAAAAACAGAGGATGCAAGTAACATCTCTCTTTTTGGGAAGGTTTAATTGAAAGTTAATTGAAAAAATAACCTTGAAAAGCAGTCCACTTTGAAAGAGTCACTGTGCCCTTTCCCCGATTTGCTTTATGTCAAAACCGGCTCTTGATTGGATTTTAAATATGCTTATAGATTAAAGGAGAAAACAAGTCAGATTTAAGATTCTCTGGGGCTTCGATGGAAAATATACTGTAATTGAATAAACCTCCCTGAAGGAATATTTATGTTCATGACTGTTCATTTAATTACCACTGACTCTCACTCATCCAGAAGAGAATGTGTCTAAACATCCTCAGTATGTGTCTAAACATACTGTCTGGTTTTCTTGCAGCCCTAACCCTAAACAGCATGTGATTCAGTCTGCTTTTTTTACTAGTTTGATGGAGTTTGATTCTTGTATTACCACTAATGAGCTCCCACCGACATTTTATTTTGAATCAGTAAGATCATGAATCTTGGTCGTAGTGGTGACTCACAGCCTAGAACCTTTGTGTAGGAAGATGCATCCAAGCTGTGGATTAAAAGTGCCCCCAAACCATTGTATTTTTGGAAGGTATCCACTGAGCAGACTGCATTTCACGTCTACTCTGTGAAAAGCCTGATTACAGTTTGCACAGAAGGAGCTAAAATAATTTTTAAAAATTTATATAAACTCATGTTTTAACTGAATAGTTTGGGACCAAGAATATGCTGTGAATTTTCTGCCAGCTGAACAGTGACCCCCACCCCATCCCCAACCCAAGAATTCTGCTGAGAAAATGGCCTCCAGTGAAGAACGGCGTGTACTGAAGAAAACCCATTGAGAAGGCATGGTGGCAGTGCTCAAATATTCCCAAGTGGCCTTTATTACACAAGATTATTCCATTAAAATCATCTCCTATACCACTTTTACTATATGATACTGGTCATATGAAAGTCAATTGGCAAATTCAAATTATGCACTTTTAAGTCATTTCTTCTAGTTTGAGTCTATACATAGCAGACGGCATCAGTGCCCAAGCCTGAGTCAGTGAATTCCTACTGCTCTTCCATTAACCTGGACTTGGACTTTCACATTAGGTCAGGGATACGTTACACCAAAGCAGCTTCTGATTCACATGTCACCTTGGCCCAGGTGAAAGCTGAGATTTTGTGTTCTCGTGTGGGTTCCCCAGCCTGTTAACTACATAACCCAGTCTCTGAAGACTGCAGCCTACATGGCATGAGGTCTACAATCGTGAAGAATGATGGAACCAGAAGAAAAAGAAAATTTTTAGGAAATAAGGTAAAAATGAAAACTTCTGAATGATACCTGTATTAATTTTTTTATTGCTGCTTTAAACTGCCACACTTAGGGGTTTAAAATGTCACAGTTTTATCACCTTATAGCTCTACTGGTCTGAAGTCCAGTGGCCTTTCCTTCAAAATGAAGGTGTTGCGTTCTTCTGGAGTCTCTAGGGGAGAATCAGTTTTCCTGCCTTTCCCAGCTTCTAGAGGCCACCCGCATGCCTTGGCATGGGGTCCCTTCATCTTCAAACTAGTGACAGCTTGTTGAGTGTTTCTTACAAATCTCTTGACTCTTCTGTCTCTGTCTTCTATTGATACTTTTAATCCTGGATTATCTGGGTAGGCCCAGTCAAACCATACTGCTTAGCAACCTTAATTCCATCTGCTACCTTAAACTCCTGTTGGTTTTGCATCACAACGTATTAACAGGTTCCAGTGATGAGGACTGGGATGGGCGGGGGGTTGCGGGGGTGCATAGAACCTAAACAGTTCTGTTTGTAGAGCTGAACACACAATTTTTAAGGGAAGAACTCTAATCTGGCAGATACTTTTAATGGGCCAATCTAGTTGCAGAAGGGTGGCCTCAGGGAGGAGCTTAGTGGGAAACAGAGGAAATCACCTCAAGGAATAAAGTGGTCAAGAATCCTGAGGTTTGGGAACAGCTGGATAAAGGCAATCGTAAGGAGGGAAGGCCCTGCCATACTGAAGGAGGATCAGTCTGAGAAATCCCCAAGGGAGAAAAGGCCAATGTGTTTGAGAGCAGGGTTGTTACATATTCAGCTAAGACCTTGGCTGTGCTTACATACCAGACACCCCCACCCACCTCTCCCAGATTCTGAGTGAAAATCCAAAAACTGCCTTGTTCCAGTGGAGACAGGCTGTGTGCTACACAAAATCAACAAATGAACAACATGGGAAATCACACCAAAAGAAAACCTTGAAGACAGCTTGAGGAGGACCCAGGACATGGGGCAAAGTGGAGAGGGGCAACTCAAGACAATGTTGTTCAGTTTACGAAAGGACAGCGAGGCCCAGTTAACCTCAGAGCTGGAGCTGTCACTAGAGCAGCATGGTCTGCACCTACACAAGCAGCCGAGACAAGGCCAGGTTCAATCTGAGGACACCTGGCATCCTGCCGTCTTGGCTGTCCAACCTTCTCTGCTTAGACCCTGCTTCAGGAACAGACTTTAATAAACCTTCCCAAGCCAAGAGGAACTCTTCAGCCATATGGTGCTAGAAAGTCAAATCTTATCACAGAGAGACTGTACACGTTGAACGGCAAGAGGGGAAAGGCCTGACCGTCACACCCCTAACGAGAGGGACCATGATGGGGACAGGTGGGGGACAACTGCTCACCCGCTCTCCAGAATAACGCAGTAGATGGGTGGGCACGGTCCTTCCTGACAGCCAAGCAGGCCCAAACTGTGACGTGAGCTATTAGCAAGACACAGGGATCAGAGATGTTGGTTCCTTTCACACTGGGCAAATTCCTGGGGTGTGGATCAAGACCACCGCTGTCGGAAGAGGACATGCCCTGAAGAGCTAACTCAATGCAGAACCTCACCTTGTAGGCCTCTTCCATTATGTATCTCAAGATTGAATCCGTGGAGGGCCACATTCAGGTTCTGTGGGAGGTGGCCCACCAGAATCACGGCTAACACAGGTAAGCGGGACTCCAGACCTGGCCAATGGTTGTTGGTCAGGGCCCAGGTAGACCGGCCTCACCTCTGCCCGCTGGGGCAGTAGTGGACCCACGTTCACCTCGCCAGCATCTGAACCTCAGTCTTCCTTCCTGACTGGCCTAAGAATTTCCCTCCACATGCGAGGGGCTGGCTCAAGAATGGGTGGGCAACACTGGGCACCCAATGCTGGGCAACGAGTTATGACAAAAGGGCTTCTGGAAGTTTCCTTGAACCACAAGCAGCTTTCTCTTCTCCCTCTGGAATGGTCTAGTGTCTTGATTTGCTGCATGCAATTGCTACAGCCATCTTTCCACCAAGCTGATGAAGCCAAGGTAGGATGGTGGAGCAGAGAGGAAACATTTGTTTCCTTCATGGGAAGCTGAATCAACCCCCTACACAGGACTCCTGCCCATGTGAGACTGAATTCCCGGGCTGTCCAGGCCCGCCTGAGATAGCATGTCTGGAGGGGAAGTTCAAGCCAAGTGGTGTGAAAAAGGCCCAAGCAGTTGTATTTTGGGACGCAAGATGCTAGGTGAATGGAGAGAAGGTGGTCACGTGTCACTCGGGGTACTGGGAGTTTGTGAGGCTGGCTGCAGCATCAAAGCTTTGGAAACACTGTTCCCAGACCGATGAGGCAGCGCCCTGTCACCCCCCGTCTGTTGCCTCCTGACATTCGACCTCCTCCATGGAAGTCACCTAGAATTCTCTTCCTTGTGGTTGCAAAGAATCCAATAAACACGTCCCTGGGAAGGAACATGCCATTCGTGGGTGTGGAGGATTAGCCAACTGCTCTCTTAAATGCCTTGCTTAGAATCCAGTTAAAGCAAGAAAGATTAAATCCCAGCACAGCCCTGGGGATGGAAGGAACACAGACTGCAAAAGGCAAGATGGGTTTAGAAACAGTTTCCCAGCAGCAGAGGCAGCTCAGCCACATCTGTTTGGTGGGAATCCAGAGCCTCTCTGCCTGTGGCTACTCCAACAAGGGGGAGGGGAAACAAGCTT
Source organism: Dama dama (assembly GCF_033118175.1). Taxonomy (NCBI): domain Eukaryota; kingdom Metazoa; phylum Chordata; class Mammalia; order Artiodactyla; family Cervidae; genus Dama; species Dama dama. The sequence goes on from NC_083690.1 coordinate 18,497,731, forward strand.
GCTTTTGTTTACATTAATCCCACTTCCTGTTTGAGATGTAGACATGTAATAAGCCTCTGTTTCTTCAATCAAAAGACATATTAATCCCAATGAGTATTTTGGGTGAAATTCCCTAGAGTGGACATTCATTGTAGTGAATAGTTGACACAGGCCTTGGGGCACAAAAGTACACTTGGCACTTAACTCATTGAGTGACCCCAGGCAATGTTATTACTTTATCCCTGAACCCCAGTTTCCTCATCCCAGAACCCCATTTCCTAAGATGAGGATAATAATAGCACCTGTTTCAGAATCATGATGATTAAATACATGAATGCAGGGGAGACATGTAAGTGCCTGGCACCCAGGATGCCCTCGACAAGTGCACACTCCTGCTGGTTTTACTCACTGTCTTCAACAGGAATGGACGCGTCACACAGAAAACAGGAGCCACTCAACATGTTCTCCTGGCTCTTGAAAGGAGCTGCCCTCACCCCAGTCTGTCCAAGCACATCAACACAGTTGTCCTTAATCTTCGCAGGAGTTTGATTCGAGACAACTGTCCTATGGCTTTCATCTGCCTGACAGAACAATAAAAGCAACACTGGGTGTTTTGGGGGGATGAGACAGCAGAGTTTAATCTTCAAACTTGATTGACTTGGATGCGTTCCTGTCAATATAAAAGACTTTGGCCGGGGCGGAGGAGAAGCCGAGCCCGGCCCCCCGGCTGTACTTCCAGCTCAGGGCCCGGTCGTAGTCCTGCTGCAGGTTCCGCTGCAGGGTGTCGGCCGCCTTCTTGCTGAGAGCCATGTTGGGCCTGGCCTCCGTGGTGGAGGGGCGACTGAAGGAAGGGGGCAGGTTTTTAAAGCCACCCATGAGTTTGAGAAATTTCAGTTTCTGCTCCTCGTTTTCAAAACCAGCAGTATCCCATTGGCCAAACTGGGTTCCCTGTGGTAAGAGAAAACAGGTGGTTACTCTCCTGGCTTCCAAAGCCCTGGTCTTTCCCCAGCCCCCAGTCAGGGAGGATCCAGATGATCAAAGGCTTACTGGAATTACTTCTTAATTCCAACCAGAGCCCTGTGAGGAGTGCTGTTGGGTCCCCCTCCACTGATGAGGAAATGGAGGTCTGCAGCTGGAGGGGCCTCAGGCCTACTCGGTAATCCTGCAGGACTGGTCTCAGGTCTGGCCCTCACCAGAGCCACCTTTCACACCAAGCTGCCCGTCTGCTTAACTCCTTCTCCCCCGGTTCACGGCAGTCAGTACGACACACCTCGCCAGCTGGCTACTCATCCGTCAGCCTGAGGCAGAGGTGGAGAGTGCAAGTGGGAGTCTGAAAAGCATTTAGCTTCGCAGAAACACTGCATTTTCTAGCAGCAAAGGCGTGGAGGCCCAGAGAGGTAAAGGGTCACAGGAGCTGCAGGCAGAGTCAGCCTAGGAACTCGGGGTTCCAATTCCTGTCCAGAGCACTCTACCACCCATGCACTAATCACCCATGTTCGAGAAAATGCAAAAGAGCCCCTCAGAGAAGTGGCCCAACAGAAGACTCCCCTCCAAAGTCTGTGGCAGAGGTGAGAAACCCAGCTCCCCACGAAGACTGACTTTGAAGAGTCAGGCTCAAACCCCACCAGTCTTACCATGGTCAAGTTACTTAACCTCTCTGAGCCTTAATGTCCTCATCTGCAAAGTGGGGGTGTAACACCCGCCCCCACCCCAAAAGGGCTTCAGTGAGGCTCAGATCAGACTTGATACCAGCAACCCAGAGCAGGATGCCTGGTTGGCTTTAAATCCTCAAGAACTGGCTGTTCTTGGCACTTGGTACCCACCCACCCCATCAGGACCGCTGACCTCCGTGCCACCCGGGAACTTTCCGCTTATAAGCCAAACGCTAACTGAGCTCTTAATTCTAGGTCAGCTTTGGGAGAATAATAGGAACCAGTCATCACTACAGCTGCCCTGAGTGAACTGGTGACAAGTTCCCCCAGCTTCCCAGTGGCCCCAATACAGGACCAAAGACAGCTTTCTAGGCCTTCAATTTCTAGAATGAGAGGCCACATCTGACAACCTCGTACTTGGTGTAGAGGAGCGAGCTACCAGAGGCTGACCAGTCCTGGAAGCCAGCTCCTGGAAGGGACCCGGTCTCACATGCCCACCGTGCGCCTCAGCAGTCAAGAGACCCTGAGCCCTGGGGCAGTGCCACCTAAAGCATGTGCGGAAGACCTCAGCCTGCGAGCAGCCCCCTGATGTCGGGTCCACCAGTAAAGCCGCTGGGCTGCTGCTCTGGGTGGTGCGGGCCTGTTTCTGGCCTTCCTCACTCAATCATGGATTCTTATCAGCTCCGCCCAGCTCAAGCAGATGGAGAGAAAGGAGACCCTAGAGGAAGGACACGTAACAAGCCGCATTCCATCTGCCACTGGCCCAGAGCACCAGTCCCGTTTTACAGGTGCGGAAACTGAAGCTCACAGGAGGGAAGTTACTTGCTCAAGTCTCAGCTATAGAGAGTGGCCGAGCTCAGAATGGATCTCAGGTCTTTAGATTCGAATCAACTGTTGTTTTCTGTGTTACACTATGAAAGCTTCAAACAGCACAAGCAGACACGCCTTCCCGTCATCTGGATCCTCTTCCCCCAGATCCACGTCTATTAACAAGTACTCTTCCCTCTCCTCTGCCCCCTCCTAGGCCTCAGGCCTGCAGACTGAGCCTTCTACCCCAGCTCCCAGCTTACCCACACACACAACCCCCAGCAGTGCCCACTGCACCCTCCCATCCCCCCCTTCGGCCAGATCACGCGCCCCCTGCTATACGCTCTCCTGTCCCATCTCCTCGGCCCTGCTTTGGAAATTTCCTATTCCAACTGGACCAGACCTGCCACACACGCCCCCACCTCTGCCCCCTCCCCTGTGCCAGCAGCCTTCTGAGGGCACCGCCCACCGCTGGGAAGGGCTCGTCATCATGTGCCCCGAGAGACTGGTGCCCAGGACACCGCGCCCGTCCAGAGGAGGAGGTAAAGATCCAGGCAGCTTATCTCAAGCAGCCAGCTCTCCAGGAGGGAGGCAAGCACCTCTTCCAGAAGGAAGGAAATGAGCTCAGGACGAGCTCTGTGCAGAAGGGAGCCAGCTGGCGGGCTGGGGCTGCCTCTGGGCCAGAGGGACTTGGCCTCCTGTCCCTCCACTCCACAAGGTGAGAAGGGGGTGGGACGCTGAAGACTCCTCAAAGAGCCCAGCGGCAAACTTACTGTCCAGGTCTTGGTGTCAGAAGCTTCCGTCTTACCCGACTCACGATCAATCTCTTCTTGCAAGGCTTTCCGCCTCACCTGAGCAAGGGAAAGGAAAGGGAAGAGGGCAGTGAGACAGTTTCCTCTGAGCTTCAAAGCCAGGACAGAGATGCGGTGGGAGTGGGGGGAAGACTGAAGGGATCTTCACCTGAGGGGTCTGGTGGTATCTCAGGCAGCTTTGTTCTGCTGCAGACTGTGGGAGGCATTTGTCAAAAATACCCTCTGATCATCTAAAGGTGCAGTCCCTTGGCCTAAGATGGGCATGCCTCATTCATCCTTGTTTTCCATTCCTTATGGATGAATCTTCCAGGGAATTCCCCGGTGGGCCAGTGGTCAGGGCTCAGCACTTTCACCGCTGGAGCCCGGGTTCAATCCCTGATGGAGGAACTAAGATCCCAGAAGCCACAAGATGTGGCCAAGGAAAAAAAAGGATGAATCTTTCTAGACTAGAAGAAGCTTATCAACCTTTAGGATTAGAACATGTTTTCTTTGTGAGAGCCATCTGGGGTTGAAATTTTCCCAAAATATACTGCCCACAGCCCTGGCTATACAAAGGATATTGTGGTTAACTCTCTTGCTGACAGCATCTTCCAGAAAGAACACAGACTGTTGAGACAGGCATTGGCTAGTTTGAGTCCTAGCACCGCCTTTAACTAGTTGTGTGCTTTTGGGTAAGTCAGTTAATCTTTCTGTATCATGGTCTATTTATCCTCAAATAGATGAATACATCTACCTCAGAGGATAACTGGGAGACAGAGAACCGTGATATTGTAATCTACAGTAAGAAATATAAAACAAGAAATATTATATTCATATATAGACTCATCCCCATTCCTGGCACAAGTTCCAAAACCCTAGGAATTTCCTGAGAAGAACAATTCAAGTTGTTATGTTAATTAGGCGATTCTGGGAAGCACCTGAGGATGGGAGCTAGTTGCCTGGAGAACCAACCACCAGATTAAAGGGTTGAAACCTTCAGGCCCACCCCCCTGACCTCTGGGGAGAGGCCGGGAGGTGGAGGTTGAGTTCAACCACCAAATGGCCACTGATTCAATTAACTGTATCAGTAATGAGGTCTCCATAAAACCCAAAGGCTAGGGTTTGGAGAGCTTCCGGGTTGGCGAACCCTGGATATCTGGTGAGACTGGAGCTCTCCAGGAGGGCATGGCAGCTCCAAGCCCCTGCCCCGTGCATCTCATTCTTCCGGCTGCCCCTGAGTTATATCCCTTTAGAATAAACCAGTCATGTATCGAGTAAAGTGCCTCTGTGAGTTCTGTGAGTTGCTCTGGCACATTCATTGAACCCGAGGAGGAAGTCTTTGGAACCTCTGATCTGTAGCTGGTTGGTGTGAGGCACAGCTGACGACCTGGCTTATGACTGACATCTGAATGGGGGGGTGGGGGTGGGGAGCAGTCAGGTGGGACTGAGCCCTTCAGCTGAGGGATCTGACAGTGTCTCCAGGCAGGCAGCGGCAGACCTAGCTCAACTGCGGGACCCTGAGTGTGTCAGGCACTCACTGGTTGGTGTGAGAAAGTCCCCCGCTCTCACAATGAACTGTGCTAAGTCATAAGCTCATAAGACAGGGACCTCACACACTGTACAGTCAGCGTATGAATAACGCTGCGGTTGGATACAGACGCTTCCAGGGCCTGACCCTTCCCCCCCAGGGTTCAGTTGTAATTCAGCTGCCCCCAGTTTGTGGCCGCTCCTCCTCTCATCTGCCACAGGCTGAGACGAGGTGATGGTTTATGTAGTTCAAAACCACAGACAACAAAGTCGAGTGGCAGCTGCGGGGAGGAAAGAGAAAGTGACGGCAGATTCCTACAGGGAAGGCAGCTGCCAGCGGGGAACCACGTGGGACTTCAGTGGCTGTGCGCTCAGGGAAGCGGAAAGCAGTGCGCCTGCCGAGTGATAGAGAAGAACAGTACAGAGCGTGTGACTGCATGCTGCTTTGAAGTCACAGGTATACTGTTACAAAGGCAAAGTCTGGAAGAATATAACAAAGGGTTAACAGCGATTATTATTAGGTGGTGGGATTTCAGGTTGCTTGCCCCATCTTTTTTTTTTTTTAACATAATGAACTTTTTTACAGGAGAAATAGAGAGGTGAGGCAGAAAGCTTCACTTGCATTGAGGTCATCTGTCACCTAAACGGTTTTCTTAGAAACTGTGAAGTACTTAATAGGCACAAATTCATAGGAAGCAAAGAGGTGGCTGGTGAGCCTTGCGTGGACAAGTGGCATGTGAGTGGCCGGGAACCTGGGAGCGAGGCGGGCAGGGGCTGGGCCTGGACAGTCAGTGCCCACCGGTCGTCTCTGTGAGGCCCCACCAGCCTCGCAGCCCAGCCGCCCCCCCTTCAGTGACTATGCCCTGCAGGAGGCTGGGGAGCTCCCGGTTCTGGGAGGCCCGTGGTCTGTGCCACGCCTTGGATCAGGCTCTGGCAGCATCATCTCACTGATCCTCTCAGCCCCTCCTCCAGGGAGAAGGGCCCCAAAGGCAGCAGGCAGGGAATTCTCCATGAAACATCTGGTAGGCCTCCCTCCCCGTACAAGGCTGGCTTGCACGCTCTCCTCCATTTCTCTCTCCTGGAGCAGCGGGGCCACCCCCGGGCCGTGCCCACATCACACCCTGCGGCTTCTATCCAGCAGTCCCTCCCTGATGCGGCCTGAGGGCACAGGCAGGTGAAGGGCTCCCGCTTACTAAGCGCAGATCTTGGGCAGGCCTTGCTGAGCGCCTCCCCGATGCGGCCTCACCTGGTCGTCACAGCCCCCTACATGGGGTCATGAGGCTGGTGACTGCCGAGGTCACTGCATCAGCAATGGCCCAAGGCCACATTTATGTGGTTATTTACTATGCTGTCCTGATAAGCCTTTTCATCCAGGATCATAAAATAGCCCAATTCCGGAAAGTCCGGCTCCCACATAGGATCTGGGCATGACAAAAGCAGAAGCTGGTCCACAATAGAACAAACCCTCCTAAGGCTTCTGTACAACAGTTGTATCTCTACAGACTCACAATATATGCAACAATGAAAAACTGAACTAAAATACTATTTACAATAGCATAAAAATATAAAATAATTAAGGAAAACTTGACAAAAGATGTGCAAGACCTGTACACTAAAAACTATAAAACATTACTGAGAGGAATGAACGAAGACCTAAATAAATGGACAGAGATGCCATGCTTATGGATCAGAGGGCTTCATACTGTTAAGATATTAATTCTCCCCAAATTGGTCTAGAGATTCAAGGCAATCCTACTCAAAACCCCAGCAGTATTTTTTGGTAGCAGTCAACAAGCTAATTTTAAAATTTATATAGAATCACAAAGGCTGTGAAATAGCCAAAGTAACTTAAAAAAGAATGATGCCAGAGACTTACGCTACCTGATTTAAGACTTATTATATAGTTACAGTAATCTAGACAGTGAGGTACTAGGATAAAGACAGATATACAGATCAGTGAAACTCAACGGAGAGCCTAGAAACAGACCCACACCACACATCACACACACACAGAGTCAACTGATTTTTTCCAAAGGCAACCTAAGCAATTCAGTTGAGAATTGAAAATGTTTTTAACATCAAAACAAATAATACTAGGAATACTGGACAGCCTATAACAACGAATAAATTATTGATACATGCAACAATATAGATAAATCTCAAAATGATTATGTTAAGTGAAAGAAGCCTGTTTAAAAAAGAGCACTACTAAAAATAAAAAAATAAATAAAATTAAAAAAAATAAATAAAAAAGAGCACTACTGTATGATCCCAACTATACACAAATTCTAGAAAATATAAACTAATTCACAGTGACAGAGTAGAAGCAGTTACCCGGGGATGGGGAAGGGTGGGATGGATTACAAAGGGGCACAAGGAAACCTCTGGAAATGGTGGGTATGTTCATTAATTGCTTAGCTGGTTTCCTAGATGCATACATATGTTAAAACTCATCAAACTGTACATCTTAGATATGTGTAGTTATTGTATGTCAATTATATTTAAATAAAGTTGAAAAAGACAAAAAAAAACACCGCGCTGCTGCTGCGAGGAGCCCAAGAGGTGGCACATGTGCCAGGCAGAGCTCACCTTCCCTGCCCAGCCTGCGGGTTCGGGGAGCATGTCCCCCCGCCCCCCGCAGCAGTTGGAGTAGGACAACCTCAGCCCGGGATGCTGCAGGACCCGACAGCCCCTCAGCCAAGGCCGTGGCGGTGGAGGGCTCTCCCAGCAGTAAGTGAGGGCGGCCACAGGCTCCCTGCCCCTGGAGGTGGGGCAGAGGCCGGCCCGGAGGCCTGTGGAGCCCCGACGCCTCTGGGACCAGGATCCTGTGGCCGGTTAGGAGGCGAGCATGTTTCTTGGGGGGCTGGGGGAGGTGGTGGGTGATGAGGACCGGTCATACCTGGTCTATGTGCGCCTCGTCCATGTTGCCCTTCTTTTCCAGCACCACCTCCAAGTCTGTGTCGGGCTCCTGCAAAGAAGGCGGAGGGAGTAAGGCTCAAGTGGACCATGGCCTCCACTGGGGCAGCCCAGCAGGCGAGACTGTGACGAGTCCAGAAAAGACGCAAGACTGCAGCACCCCGCCTCTCCCACCCCCCACCAAAGAACACCTGCCTTCCCCCCTCTTCCACTAGTGCTAAGTCGTAGCAGACTCTTTGTGACCCTATGGGCTGTAGCCCACCAGGCTCCCCTGTCCATGGAATTTTCCAGATAAGAAGACTACTGTGGGTTGCCATTTCCTACTCCAGGGGATCTTCCCAACCCAGGGATCAAACCCACGTCTCCTGCGTTGGCAGGTGGATTCTTGGCTGCTCAGCTACCTGGGAAGCCCTTCTCTTCCACCATGCTCCCCAATTCTGTCCTTAGAACTGTGGCACTGACCTATTTGCCAGGTGAAGAAACTAAGGCTCAGAGCAGTGAAGGGGCTACACGAGGTCACCGCACAGCTCAGAGACAAGGCTCACATTAACCCGAATCTCCCGACTCAGGCCGAGAGCACGACCTTCCCTGCCAGACGACGCCTCACTTCCCAGGTGACGCGCCAGCCAGGAGCAAGGCCAGGGAGGGCAGAGGCGGGGGCTGGCCGCCCTGCAGCGAACCTGAAGCCCCCCCAGTTCCCTCCTCCATACCATGCCCCGCACCCGCCAACTCCGAGTTCCAGTCAGTACCTTCTCTCCTGCCTGAACCACTAGGACAGGTTCTACCGCTGCTTCCCCACCCCCAACACCGGTCCATTCCACATGGCAGCGTGGGGACATCCTGAACTTACAGAATGCCCTATGTCGGTTCTATCTCAATTAAAAAATAGTAAAACCACCACAACTGGACCACACTACCTCATCCTGCAAAACCCTCCGCGGGCTCCTATCTTATTTACATGAAAATCCACATCCCTGCGGCTGCTAGTCTCTGCCAGGCCCCAGCGGCCCACCCCTGCCACTCCCGCCCCTTCGTTCCTCCCAGGTCTCCGCACCTGCTGCTCCCCGGGCACAGATGGCCCCGGCCCCTCACAGGTCTCAGCTCCCACACGGGTGCACAGGCCACGCTCTCTGTGACCTCAGCCCCTTGCAGGACCCTGTGACAGTGAGGTTCGGGGTGGCCACTTTCCCCGAGGTCCTCAGCAGCGACAACTGCCACTTCCGTGCTTCGGGTGTGCTCCGCCTGGCACCCCGAGTCCCATGTGCTGACCCCTGGAGGGCTCTGTTCGCTCACATCACCCCCGGGCCCCCATGCTCAGCCCATCTCCTCCCTCCCCGCCCGCATCCCGGAAGCTGGTCTGGATGGACAGCACACCTCTGCTTTCTCCACCAGGCGGCCATCCCTTCCCTTCCTCCTGGTAACAGGACCACCACCTCCCCCCAGCTTCGGACAGTGGGGTTCCAGTGGGACAGACGCCGTCAGCCCCTGCCCACTGGCTTCAGACCAGGGCTTCTGCTTTGTGCGACCCAATGGACAGCTGGGAGAGCAGTGCCAGGACGCTTCCTGTAATCGTTTTGGAGGGGCTGCCCGTCTCCCTTTGGGGGTGGCTTAGCTACTATGATGAAAGCCTGGAGATGCTAGGACCATCTCACCTTGGGGCTGGGGTGGGGAGGAGCCTGAGACTAAAACCAGCATTGAAAGATAGAAAGCACAGAGCTAGGAAAAGCCACATAGGCATCTTCTGTGATCCAAATTTAATCTGATCCCTAGACTGTGTATCTTGAGCTCAGATAGCTCTGAATATCGTATTATCTCAGGAACTGTTTGGGTCCTGAGGTTTAGATAGCAAGTGGTAAGAGTTTAGAAAGAGGAGTTTATCTGAAAGACTTATTCCTATTAATAAGTTTTTAATAATTAAAAATTATTAATATCAATTAAGTACTATTAATAATTTAAAAACTTAATCCTATTAATCCAGACCCTGAGTGCAGAAAACTTGGGTAAAGTTTTGATAGCAAGGGATACATACCTGTACTACTGAGGATATTACACTAGTGCCCAGATCCAGCCATACCTGAAGCTAGACAGCTATCAAACTTTCTAGTTATCTGTGTCAATAAATCCTCCTTTTCTGACGGATTGCACACATACACACACTCCCAGCTTCCACCCTTATTCTCCCCAAGCAGTTGGCTTCTGAAGGAAAGACTACCTCTTCCCAAGGCTCCTCTGCTACTTTGCTCTCCTGCCTCTTCTTCTTCTTCCTCTTCAGAGCTGACTCCTCGGTGTCTGCCTGCTCCACCCTTTTCTTGGACTTCACTTTCTTCTTCACAGAGGCCGTGGGGCCATCTCCTATGGGGATGTATTCTGGAGCTTCAACTCTGACTGGCTTCTTTTTACTTCCTTTCGCAGGGCTGCTCTCCAGGGACCAGGAGCACTCAGGGTGCGCCAGCGCGGGATCTCCCTCCCAGTGGATTTTCTTCTTCTTCTTCTTCTTCTTCATCTTCACGCTGTGTTCCCTGGGACTCCCTTGCTTCCGCTTCTGTCCCGAGGCTGCCTGCTCCTGGACGCCATCCTTCCCAACTGGGTGAGTATACAATGCATTCCCGGCCTCGCAGAACCAAGGATCCCCGCCTGAGAAGGCTGTAGCTTCCTTGGCCTTTTTCTCCTTCTTGTGTTTTTTGAGCTTCTTGCCAGCTCTGGTCACTTCCTCGTCCTGTCTGGGGTCTGGAGAGGTCTTCACCCTTGAGCCGGGGGACACGGACTTCCTCTTCTTCCTCTCCGCACTGAGGGACTCAGACAGACCAGGTGCCTGCGTCCTGGGGCTGCGTGACCACTCAGTCTGTCCAGCACGTAATGTGATCTCAGGTTCAAGGTGCTCCTCACAGACGGTGCTGTGACCCTTCTTTTTCTTCTTTTTCTTCACAAGAGACATTTTGGGTGCCTGCTCTTGGATCACATCCTTCAAGGGTGGTGTGACTCTTGGACAAACCTCTGCGAAATAACTGTCACTGTTTAAAACTGAGTATTGAGTCTCTGGTTCTTTAACCACTTTCTTTTTCTTCTTCTTCTTTTTCTCTGGGAGCCCAAGGCCCACCTCTCCTTTGTGAGCCTTAATCATTCCTGAAAAAAGAAATGGTACTAATTATCCCACGCCAAGTGGCTTTGAGAACAACTCCACTAGGTATGACCAAGAGCCACACTTCTTGGAGTGGATGGTCTGAAAGGTTAGGGGCTTGGAAAATGGGCACGATTCCCGGGGAGCAATGGGAAATATGATGGAAGAAGCAGTGCGTGCTAAGCGGCTTCAGTTGTGTTCGACTCTGTGACCCCATGGACTGTAGCCCACCAGGCTCCTCTGTCCATGGGATTCTCCAGGCAAGAATACTGGGGTGTGTTGCCATGCACTTTTCCAGGGGATCTTCCCAACCCAGGGATCGAATCTGAGTCTCTTAAATCTCCTGCATTAGCAGACAGGTTCTTTACCACTAGGGCCACCTAGGAAACCCCCAGAATGAAGTTTAAATCCTGACAGCTTCAGGTTCAAATAAATCCAAGTTGATCCCTCAAGTCAATCCCCTATCCTCCCTGGGCCTTAACTTCCCCATCTGAAAATGGGGAGAGATAACCCGTCCTTTCTCAGAGAGCTGTTGGAAAGAATAAACAATAATCCATGGAAAGTGCTTGGTAGATTGTTGATTACTTTCCTAACCCCCTTCCTCAAGCCTCTTAAGCCTAATCATTCATTCCACAAAAATGTACCCTGTGCCAGCCACTGAAACAACTGCGCTCAAGCCACAGGCCAGGCACTGCCCCCAGGGGCTTACCTTTTGTTGGATGAAGAGGACAGAAATCTTAGATTAACTCTTCTTGCTGATTCTCACTAGACATAGTAACTGTGATATAATTAACCTGTTACCTTGCTTCATCTGAAGAGCTCTGTTGCTTTGCATCTGGAAATTAACTGCCCCACCCTATACCTAGGTAACTCTCTTCTAATTACCTTCCTAAGAAGGGGAGCAAAAGTGACGTATGGCAAGAAGCCCCAGTTGGGGCTGAGAATGGCTGTGTTCAAATGGTGACTCATATAGTCTTGCCACCCAGCAGTGGCTTCTCTGGGCCTCAGTTTCCCCATCCATAAGAGACAATGAACCAGATCAGATCATAGGATCACAGGTGGTGGTGGGAGCCATATCCAGTCTACAAGCCTGTTTCAATGTTTTTAATTTTTCAAACAAATTGGCAACATTTAATGACCCTGAATGCTCAGCTTTTCCTTTTTTTTTTGGAGGGAGGCCATCCTGAAGGTGCCTATGAGAAAGTGCTGGTGGGCCTTCAAGTATATTTAAGCTTCCAGTTGTGGACTAGTCTCTCACTCCAGTCACCAGCCCAGGTCCTGCTCCCTGGACTGGATGACATGCAGACACTCAGGAAATCCAGAATCAAACAGCTCCTCACAGGAGCTTTGGACAGTGGGCAGGAAAGGCCAGGAGCTGCTTCATCCGGCAGTTTTCCTCAGCCTCAGAGCCCAGAGGCTGAATGTGCCTCACTCTAAGCCATTTCAAAGAGCCAGGCCAGGCCTGAGCTGTAGCTCAAGTTCACTCATAAATGGCTCCTATAGCACCTGGAGATCTGACAGATCAACCACAGGCTTCCTCTGGCTGTCTGCTGTATTTCCAGGGCCCAGCTTTCTACCTAGCAGAATGGGTGCTCAATAAACGCTCAGTGAACGAAGGAAGGGATGCTAGAGACACAGAGATGAACAAAAGATGACCCTGCCATCAAGAAGCAACTAGCTGTGGATGGGAAAGAGCTGTGCTAACAGTGATACATGTGATAAAAGCAAGCACAGTGGTAAAGTCAGAGTAAGAGACGTCATCAAATCTGGCCTACCAGTTGTCGGCAAACTTTCTGAAGAGGTTTCCAGCTTGGGCAAGCACAGGATGGAAATGCTAAGCCTTAAGACAAAAAAAATTTGAAGTGTGAGGTGACTGCGGAGGGGTGACTGAAGGCAACAGGCTGGTTGGAATAGTTCAGTTCAGTTCAGTCGCTCAGTCGTGTGTGACTATCTGCGACCCCAGACACCTCGAGATATCCATGGGGAGATGTTGGTGGACAGCTGGCTGTACGGGTCTGAGGCTCGGAGGTGACTGGGCTGATATGGGTGACATAAATTTATAAATATATGGATGCTATGTAAGCTTTGAACAAAGGAGCCTGAGGCAGAACCTCAGAGAATACTAACGTTTAAATGGGTGGGCAGAGGAAGACGGGCCTGCAAAGGAGGGGGAGAAGGTGCCAAACCAGGGAGGGTGAAGTCAAGGGCGCCTCAAGTGGAGGAGTGGTCTAGAGATCTGATAAACAACGAAGTCAAAGGGAGTTTGTCCCAACTTAATCCCTTTCTCTTCCTAGCTCCACCCTTTAAAACACTGCAGCACTGTCCTCTATGGCAGTGAAGAAGAGCCTTCCCTTCAAACCCGACATCCCAAGTGTATTCATTCCTTCAAGAAGGGAAGAGTAAATAAACCTTATAGCGTTTCCTGCGAACGCAAAATGCTTTCTCCAAAAGCGCTTTTAAATTATCGCAGTAGCCTCGTGAGGATCGGTGTAAATAACCCATCTCAGAGACGTCCAAACTGAGACTTGGAGACTTTAATTCACTTGCCCTGGGTTCCAAAGCCAGTAAGGGATAAAACAGGGATTCGAACCCAGCCTGCAGAACTTTGGAGCCTGCGCTCCAAAACCCAATTCCCACCGCAGGCTCACAAACATGAAACAAGGGAGCCGCGAAGGGAGACTGCCCCCTCAAACGCCCGACCGCACCAAGGTTTCCGCACAGAGGGAGGGATTACGCCGGGTCCCAGGTCCAGCTCCAAAGCGGGAGAATTTCCTGAAGATGGCGCCTCAGACCGGCGACGAGGGGGACGTGGATCTGAGGGTGCAAGTCATCCTCGTCCGGTCCCTCGGCTCGTCGCGCAAGTCCCCAGACCCAATCTCCAGTCCCGGTTCCGTCCCGCCTACGACGCGCTCTCCGAACTCACCCAAAGGCCAATGTTCCCCGCCTCCACGTGAGAGCCCGCGCCGCCGTGATCCGGAAGTCAATCTCGACTCGGCGGTCCGTCCCTGCCAGATACGGTTTCTTCCGGGTCGCGGCCTTTTGGGACCCGCGGTTGCCGTGGAAACGGCGGCCATGACCGCTGCCATGGCGGCGCCCGGAGCTGTGGGCCGCAGCGCCCAGCGCTTGGAAGGGACAGTCTCCAACGAGTCGTGCATCACCGCCAGGACGCCAGTGCCCGTAGTGTCTCCCGAGTCCCTCGATCTGCCTGTCTCGCCGGTGCAGGTTTCGGAGCTACCTAGCAAGAACCTGTGGGAGCAGATCTGCGAGGGTAGGCAGCCCGGGCCGGCCGAGAGGGACGGGACTAGAGCGGCCCGGCGGGACCCGCGCTTGCTGGGCGCCTACTGTGCGCCAGGCGGCTGACGTGTGAGGCCTCCTGGCAGCCTCGCCGCGGGCCCGCCGGGCTCCCCATGTTACGTGCGGGGAAACTGAGACTCTTGAGAGGCTTGCCCGAGGTTACGCAGCTCAGTCTCCAGCCTAAGTCCATAGTCAGGTTGAAGGCAAGGGAAAGAAAGGGGAATAAAAGGGACCTTGGCGTTAACCAGTGATGCTGCAACCTCCTTTCAGTTCAGTCGCTCAGTCGTGTCCGACTCTTGGCGACCCCGTGGACTGCAGCGCGCCAGGCTTCCCTGTCCATCACCAACTCCTGGAGCTTGCTAAAGCACATATCCATCCAGTCGGTAATGCCATCCAACTATCTCATCCTCTGTCGTCCCCTTTTTCTGCTTTCAATCATTCCCAGCATCAGGGTCTTTTCCAGTGAGTCAGTTCTTTGCATCAGGTGGCCAAAGTATTGGAGTTTCAGCTTCAGCATCAGTTCTTCCAATGAACATTCAGGACTGATTTCCTTTAGGATTGACAGGTTTGATCTCCTTGTAGTCCAAGGGACTCTCAAGAGTCTTTTCCAACACCACAGTTCAAAAGCATCAATTCTTCAGTGCTCAGCTTTCTTTATAGTCCAACTCTTACATCCATACATGACTCCTGGAAAAATCATAGCTTTGACTATATGGACCTTTGCCGGCAAAGTGTTGTCTGCTTTTTAGTATGCTGTCTAGGTTGGTCATAGCTTTTCTTCCAAGGACCAAGCATCTCCTAACTTCATGGCTGCAGTCACTATCTGCAGTGATTTTGGAGTCCAAGAAAATAAAGTCTCTTACTGTTTCCATTGTTTCCCCATCTATTTGCCATGAAGTGATGGGACCAGATGCCAGGATCTTAGTTTTCTGAATGCTGAGCTGTAAGCCAACTTTTCCACTCTTCTCTTTCACTTTCATCAAGAGGCTCTTTAGTTCTTTTCTTTCTGCCCTAAGGGTGGTGTCATCTGTGTATTTGAGGTTATTGATATTTCTCTCGGCAATCTTGATTCCAGTTTATGCTTCATCCAGCCGGCATTTCACATGATGTGCTCTGCATATAAGTTAAATAAGCAGGGCAACAGTATACAGCCTTGATGTACTCCTTTCCCAATTTGGAACCATCCGGTTTTTCCATTTCCAGTTCTAACTGTTGGTTCTTGACCTGCATACACATTTCTCAGGAGGCAGGTAAGGTGGTCTGGTATTCCCATCTCTTGAAGAATTTCCCAGTTTGTTGTGATCCACACAGTCAAAGGCTTTGGTGTAGTCAATAAAGCAAAGTAAATGTTTTTCTGGAACTCTCTTGCTTTTACTATGATCCAGCGGATGTTGGCAATTTGATCTCTGGTTCCTCTGCCTTTTCTAAATCCAGCTTGAACATCTGGAAGTTCACAGTTCCCGTACTGTTGAAGCCTGGCTTGGAGAATTTTGAGCATCACTTGCTAGCATGTGAGCTGAGTGCAACTGTGCGGTAGTTTGAGCATTCTTTGGCATTGCCTTTTTTTGGGATTGGAATGAAAACTAATGTTTTCCAGTCCTGTGGCCACTGCTGAGTTTTCCACATTTGCTGGCATATTGAGTGCAGCATTTTCACAGCATCATCTTTTAGGATTTGAAATAGCTCAACTGGAATTCCATCACCTCCACTAGCTTTGTTTGTAGTGATACTTCCTAAGGCCGCTTGACTTCACATTCCAGGATGTCTGGCTCTAGGTGAGTGAACACACCATCATGATTATCTGAAGATCTTTTTTATCTAGTTCTTCTGTGTATTCTTGCCACCTCTTCTTAATATCTTCTGCTTCTGTTAGGTCCATACCATTTCTATTCTTTATTGAGCCCATCTTTGCATGAAATATTCCCTTGGTATCTCTAATTTTCTTGAAGAGATCTCTAGTCTTTCCCATTCTGTTATTTTCCTCTATTTCTTTGCACTGATCACCGAGGAAGGCTTTCTTATCTCTCCTTGCTATCCTTTGGAACTCTGCATTCAAATGGGTATATCTTTCCTTTTCTCCTTTGCCTTTCACTTCTCTTTTCTCAGTTATTTGTAAGTCCTGGTTAGAGAACCATTTTTGCCTTTTTACATTTCTTTTTCTTGGGGATGGTCTTGATCCCTGGCTCCTGTACAATGTCACAAACCTCCATCCATAGTTCTTCAGGCTCTCTGTCTATCAGATCTAATCCCTTGAATCTATTTATCATATCCACTGTATAATCATAAGGGATTTGATTTAGGTCATTCCTGAATGGTCTAGTGGTTTTTCCTACTTTCTTCAATTTCAGTCTGAATTTTGCAATAAGGAGTTCATGATCTGAGCCACAGTCAGTTCCCAGTCTTGCTTTTGCTGACTGTATAGAGCTTCTCCATCTTTGGCTGCAAATAATAGAATCAATCTGATTTTGGTATTGACCATCTGGTGATGTCCATGTATAGAGTTGTCTCTTGTGTTGTTGGAAGAGGGTGTTTGCTATGACCCATGCGTTCTGTTGGCAAAACTCTGTTAACCTTTGCCCTACTTCATTTTGTACTCCAAGGCCAAATTTGCCTGTTACTCCAGGTATCTCTTGACTTCCTAATTTTGCATTCCAGTCTCCTATAATGAAAAGGACATCTTTTTTGGGTGTCAGTTTTGAAAGGTCTTGTAGGTCTTCATAGAACCGTTCAACTTCAGCATTACTGGTTGGGGCGTAGACTTGGATTACTGTGATATTGAAGGCTTGCCTTGGAAACGAACAGAGATCATTCTGTCATTTTTGAGACTGCAGCCAAGAATTGCATTTTGAACTCTTTTGTTGACTATGAATGCTACTCCATTTCTTCTAAGGGATTCTTGCCCACAATAGTAGATATAATGGTCTTCTGAGTTAAATTTGCCCATTTCAGTCCATTTTAGTTCACTGGTTCCTAAAATGTCAGTGTTCACTGTTCACTTTTGCCATCTCCTGTTTGACCACTTCCAGTTTGCCTTGATTCATGGACCTAGCATTCCAGGTTCCTATACAATATTGTTCTTTACAGCAATATTTTTCTTTACAGCAATGAAGGAGGTTGCCATTATTCATTACCTCCACTATAGTTTGGTGTCAGATCAAACAACAGGGAGGGAACACAGCCTCGCCTAGCAACAGAAAATTAGATTAAAGATTTACTGAGCATGGCCCAACTCATAAGTACAAGACCCAGTTTCCCCCACAGTCAGTCTCTTCCATCAGGAAGCTTCCGTCAGCCTCATATCCTTATCCCTCAGAGCGAAGACAGAATGAAACCCACAATTAAGCGAAGTGTACTTGCATCTCATCCTGTCAGTAAAGTAAGCATAATAACAGCACCTATTTCATGGTGTTAGGAGGATGCAGCTAAAGGGTCATTTCCGAAAGGGCTTAGCA
This sequence comes from Dama dama, assembly GCF_033118175.1. Classification (NCBI taxonomy): domain Eukaryota; kingdom Metazoa; phylum Chordata; class Mammalia; order Artiodactyla; family Cervidae; genus Dama; species Dama dama. The sequence continues at coordinate 18,515,267 of NC_083690.1, forward strand.
AAGTGCCCATTTTATGGCAAGGGCTTAGTGTGTATTCCTCTTAATAAATAATGCTGGATGTATTATTTTCCTCCCTAAGATTGTGTACTCCTCAAGGTCAGGAACTCAGATTTTTCATTCTTGTGGCTACCATCACTGCCTCAACTGTCTGAAAGAGTGCTGTCCAATAGAACTTTCACAGATGGGTATTGAGCACTTGAAATGAGATTAGTGCAACCTTGGAACTGAATTTTTTGTTTTGCTTCTAATAAGTTCTGATAAGCTAACACAGCTGCATGTGGCTGATGACCACTATATTGGACAGTGCAGGTCAGTAAATGTTGAATGGAGAAAAGACTGAATGTGCTAGTGTATTGAACTAGGTAGCAGGAGACAGTGATGAGTTGAGAGAAGTGGAAAATTCAAAGAAAAGAGAATAATGGACTCAGAGGAGATAGATATCTATTTGATCATAGAAATAGATGAAATAGATGACCATCTATTTCAACTCCTACCCAGTACTTGAATTCCTTCTCCCATATTGCATTATACCTAGAAAAATCTTTTTCATCTTGGTTGTTTTCCTTGTAACATCTACCTCTTGGTCCTTACCCTCCTGGTGCTGTGATCCAAGTTGCTAATCACAGTACCATTATGAGGACACTCAAATGTCAATAGAAGGTTATTATTGTGGCTGTCTTTTCCCGGGAATGTGCACTTCTCTAGGGCAAACAGCTCTTCACAATGCAGTTGACTAGTGGTGTTTTGTTGGGGAAGCTGCTCAACAACTCAAAGAGGGGATAATCCTTGTACCTACCTCACAGGGCTGTTGTGAGGATGGCTTAAGATGACATATGCAAGGTGGTTGGCACAGTCCTGGCATTTACAAAGTGCTTAATAAATGTTCTGATGTTGGGCAAGAAGCATGCTTTACATTTGTTTTAGAATCATGGAATTTATTTTTGTCAAACAGTCCTGTAGCAAGAAGGTAAAGACAGAAGTGTTTGATTGCTCTGAAAAGCAGCTAAATTGATGTCATTTACAAAGTGGTAGAGTTATAAATATAAGTTAATGAGGTCAAAGATGGTGAGTTTATACACACAGGCCCTGAAATGATTGTTATAACGTGGATGGTAGATCCAGTTTCTTAAAACAAACATTCTCACAAATGTAATTTTCTATAACAAACATAGTAAATTCAGTTTCTCATGGCAAACATGAAAAGCAGGCTTGGTAATGATCCTGTGTTTTAGGTTAAGTATTATATTATATTTGTTAGGATATCTCCATTTAAAAAGCAAATCATCACAGCTAACAGAACTGTCAGAAACTCAGTTTCAAGAGAATGAGAATAGGTGTTAAGACCTTTATTCTGTCTGGCTAGTCCTGTGCATGTGTTTGTCTGTACGATAACTTGCTTGTTAATATTCTTCAGTTTTCTCACCTTTCTAGTGACAGCTAATCTGGGGCTTTTTATTCTCAAAAGCACCTGTATTAGTATCAATAAACATCTTTCCTGCTAAGGCTTCTAATTAAATCTTATGATTGCTTATGCCTTAATGATTTTTAACTATGGTCTTAACCAAGACTGAGTCAAATTATTTGGAGCTTCCAGTCTTCTATTCTGATACTGCTGTTATTATCATTGCCATTGGCATCCTCATTATTGCCGTTAGTTCATCACTCCAAAGCTAGTCTCTGGCCTCAGCTCTCAATGCTGTTGTGAAGCCAGGTCCCTTCATGCCACCTGCTAGGTGACAACACGGACCAGTTCTGAGTCAGTGCTTGCTCCCCAGCACGGCAGCTGACCAGATGGAGAAAAACGGCAGCAGGCGGCTTGTCCGCAGTGTCTATCCGGCAGCACCCATCGGCGCCTTCTCACGTTGCCTGCGTGTGCTGGTCCCGAGTTTTCACTCCACTCCTCTGACCCGGTGAAACCATCTGACAGCTGGAGAAGGCATTCACTGAGACTAGGCAGGTGATCAGGAGCAGGGAGAGAATCCTCCAACTTGCAAATACCAGCAAGCAGATTTGTGTCTGCATACATGGAAGAAGTATTTATCGCGCTACCCACACAGCTCAGCCCTGCATCTGTGCTTTGGTGCCATCCTCTTGGTGTCCTCAGATCCTGCTCTATCACTCATCTCTCCCACATCTTTAACTTCTCTGCTGGCTTTTCCCTCCATCATCCTGTAGCCAGTTAGCTTGGGAAAGCCTCTCCTTGGACCCCTGTCGTCTTCTAGCTCTTGTCTGTCCCTCACGCCCTCTCAGCTGAACTTCCAAAAAGAACTCTTGTTTGTACTGCAACCAGAAGTGAGGTCTGGCTGCTCATCACTCAAAAGCCAATAAAGAGGCAAGTTTGGTGGAAAGGAAAGGATGCTTTTTTTGGGTGCTGGCAACCTGTGGGCGGGGGGTGGGGAGGTGGGGGAGGCAGACTCCTGTCCAAAGGCCAACTCCTTGCCTCTGCACCCCCCCCCCCACCCCTGCCCAACTGGTAGTCTGAGGGAGAGGGCTGCATGCAGAAATAGCACAATCAGCTGTGACAGTCCTGAAATTGGTCATCGGTGGTCGGGCCAGGATCATCTTGACTGTTTAGAGTACAGGTGATCTTCAGTTCCAGGGTTGGTTTGTTCCCATTTGCTTGAGGTCAGTTCTTGGAATTGTGGCAGCTTATGTTATGGCTACGGTCTGCTCATCATGTAGTTAACTTCTTCCCCGACCTGGTGGGTATTTCAGTACTTGTAAGACAGCTCACAGGATACGGCTCAGAATATTATCTATAGTCCTGCTTGAGATGGAACTAAAGGTCCCTGACTGTGCTTAATGACTAAACTATTATTATTTAGTTTTGTTGGACTGCTTTCCTGTTTCTGCATTTTCTCACTTCTCTGGTTATTCTTTGGCTAACGTTTTCCCACAAACAGAAGGCAAGTGGAGGACATGGTGGGCTAGGACCATAGGGTCCGGCTCAATTTCACCACGACTGTCATTCCCATTCCTTTATAAACCCATGGCTCCTGTCTCACGGCTGTGATGAAATCGTGCTCATACATCAGTCATCATATCTGCCCATGCTGGGCCAGGCATTGACCCAAGGCACGGTTCAAGACACCAACAATTATTTTCCATCATAGACTGCCAGTCCAGAAATCAGCAGTTCATCTTATATGCATCCTTTTCACTTATCATGGTCCCTACATTGATTCTCTAATCCCTATAGATCCTACTGGCTCCACATCTCCTGTGAGCCCCAACTCCCCACCCCCTGGTTCTTATGGCCCTTACCACTCCCTGTTTAGATTGCCACTGTAGCTTTCTAATGGGGAAGGGCTTCCTTCCAGACTGTCTTTCTACAAGAAGCTCTCTCAAATTAAAATCTGATCACATTATCCGATGACCTGGAATGATTTTCACAGCTTTCACGGTGAACATCAACTTTTTAGCTGAACATCTAAGCCCTTTAATAATTTGGTCTCAGACTTCCCTGGTGACTCAGTGGTAAAGAATCCACCAGCCCAGGCAGGAGGCCCCGCTTCGATCCCTGATCTGGGAAGATCCCACATGCTGTGGAGCAACTAAGCCCGTGAGCCACAACTACTGAGCCTGTGCTCTAGATCCAGGGAGCCACAACTACTGAGCCCACGAGCCGCAACTACCGAAGCACATGTGCCCGAGAGCCTGAGCTCCACAACAAGAGAAGCCACCACAATGAGAAGCCAGCGCACCGCAGCTTGAGGGTAGCTCCTGCTCACTGCAACTAGAGAAAAGCCCTCGAAGCAACAAAGTCCCAGCCAAACATAAATAAATAAAATAAAAAAACCAATCATTTGGTCTCTGTCTCTCTCCTTTTTTTTTTTTAGGCTCATCACCTACCATTTATCCAAATCACCCTAATGGTTAACATTTACAGAGCTGCCCTTTATGTGCCAGGCACTGTGCCAGGTGCTTGATTTTCCTCTTGTCTAAACCTCACAGCAACTTGGTGGTTTAAACAGATAAGGAAATTGAGGCATAGAGAACTTAAACTTGCCCCCAAGTAAGTGGTGGAATCAGACTCCAACTCAGATATGCGCCACACTCAACTTCAAGCCCTTAAGCAACACACCAGCATGGTTCAAAGTGTAGAGCTGGGGCACCTATGTCACAATCTCCCAGATACTTGCTAAAGTGCAAATTCCTTTGGTGTGATGACTTGCTCTATTCCTTGGGGGTGAGTCCCTAAGCTCTGCATTTTAAATAAGCTCTCTTGGCAAGTGACTAAGCCCCAGTACCACTGTCCTGCGCTGTGTACCTTTAGCCATAAGAAACCATGCCTTCCGACACACCATGCTGTTCCATTCCTCTGAGCCTTTGCACAAGCTCTGCCTCTCACTGGACAATCTCTGCCTCTATCTTCATCTTTTAAGACTCAAGCCCAAGTGACCTCTCTTCTGGAAAGCCTTCTATTCTTCACACTGATTTTGAAGCCTATTCTTGGTGCTTCCCGAGGGCGGTCCTCTATAGCATTGCTTTCACACCTCGTAACCGCTGAGTCTTACCATCCATCCCCTCACCAAACAAGCTCATCTCCCCCTTCGTCTGTCCCTCCAGCACCTTGCACAGCCCCTCACCACAGTGTATGCTAGCCAAGTGTTCACTGGATTCACTTCCAGCCTCCACCTTCCTGGTTCATCCGTTTCCAGTAGGCCGCTGTTGGGGAACGTTGCATTTTAATGGCTGTTTCAGTTAGAAACATGTTCAGCTGCAAATCGCAGAAAGCCCCACCAATAGTGGCCTGAGCAGTAAAGACATTTCATTACCTCACATCCCTGGAGCATGGCGGAGTGGGGAGCAGGTTCCAATTTGAGCGCAAGGGTTCTGCTCCACCAAAAGGATTAGAGGCTGTTTCTGCTCTGCCTCTTGCATAATGTTGCCTTTGTTGTGTAAAATGAACATCTACCTTTACTTGTTCTTGGATTACTGTTTGTTTAACAGACATGTAACATCAAATTCCCCTAACCAATTTCAGGTTCCCCCTGCTATCCAAAAGTAGAGAGTTCCTATGCAACCTTTCAGAAGCCAAAACGGCATAAAGTGAAGAAGCAATTGTACTTTAGGACATATCTTGCTAAAGAATGCATAAAATAAATCGAGATAAAGCACAGTGTTCACAGAGAATTCAAAGCTATGGTGGCTTGATGCTGAGTTGTTCAGTGTAGGCCCAGGGAAGGAGCATGGCATCACCGACTCAATGGACGTGAGTTTGGGTAAACTCCCGGAGTTGGTGGTGGACAGGGAGGCCTGGCATGCTGCAGTTCATGGGGTCACAGAGTTGGACATGACGGAGCGACTGAACAGAACTGAACTGAACTGAACACTGCTTGGGGTACACACTTCCTCTACAACAGTTCACTGCACAACAAACTGAATGTTCTTTTTCATTTTTCATCTTTTCTCATAAAAACAACAATGCTTTTTGGACTAATTTTGGTTAGTGAACACAGGTAGGTCTTTCGTCAAAGTGAAGTGCTTAAAGCAAACTTTCGAAAACGGAGAGACCTGGAATCCAGTTTACAAGCTTAAGCAACTAAAAGATTGTTAACATATATACATGTAATGCACCTGATTTTCTTAAGAATTTCTAATGCCAAACCAGCAAATTTTTCTTCAGTTCTCTGTACAAAGTTAATCAAATGCATACAAGCTTTCAATGTAAAAAGCATCAGTCTTTAATCAATTATATGTGTTTTAATTAAAATTGCAAGGTGATGGCAGTGTTAAATTCTCAAATATGCCAAATTCTCTTAAACATTACAGAGGCTTGAAATAACACATCAGATTGTCCTGAAGCTAATTATTTTCCCATACTTCTGCAGAACCATATGCATAATCATAACTATATCTTACGTGGTTGTATGATGAAAAAGTTTGTATATTTTCCATCAAATTTCTGCTTGGGAAAAATATAAGTGGCAGATAAATAATAATTAAAGAAATATAGATAAAAGTAAAATTACTTTTAAATATGTGTAAGATAGATTATACCTGAGAGGAACAGACAGACTTAGGAGTATGAATTATTGTAAACCTTTTGGAGGGCAATTTGGCCCAAAATTTAAATCATTTTTTCATTTGAAAGAACAATTTCACATCTAAGAGTTAATCCTACAAAAGTACCTCCTCCCTGGTAGTCCAGTGGTTAAGACTTGGCGCTTCCAATGCAGGGGCGTGTGTTTGATGCCTGGTAGGGGAACTAAGATCCCACATGCTGTGCAGAGTGGCCATCAGTTTTTCTTTAAAAAAAAAGTATTCATTCAGCTTCATATTCTTTGGGAATATGATGGTGAGCACAAATAGACCAGGTACATCCCTGCCCCCACCCCCACAAAGAAAACCAGTCTATTAGAAGAGATACTCAATAATTTTTATAAATTTCAAATAAGAATAAGACTTGATATGAGCTTTGCAGAATAAGGACACAGTATTTATCAGGTTCTATGCTTGGGTGATTTGACCTAGTCTAGGAGATCTAAAGTAAATGAATGTGAAATATGTACAAATGTCATTAAATGCATTGAAAAAGGCTTGGAGGAATCTATGCCAATTCCAACAATAGTTATGAGATGTAATGGGATTAGGTGTGATAAGACATCTCTGTGTTCTTTGGAATTTTTCTCACAATAAGCACGTATTGCTTTTGTAATCAAAGCTATAAATGTATGCTATGCTGTGCTTTGTCACTCAGCTGTATCAGTCTCTTTGTGACCCCACGGACTGAAGCCAGCCAGGCTCCTCTGTCCATGGGGATTCTCCAGGCAAGAATACTGGACTGAATTGCCATGCCCTCTTCCAGGTGATCTTCCCAACCCAAGGATTGAACCTAAGTCTCCCGCATTGCAGGCGGATTCTTTACCAGCTGAGCTACCGGGAAGCCCGTAAATGTATGTGTATCTTAAATCCAAATAAATAGTTTTTACACCACATTGGTGATTCTCAACGTGTTGGGGGATGACAGTGAATTTACATTTTTTGGTTGAAAGGAAAAAATAAAGTGGTAGAACTAGAGCTACTGTGGTGGGCAGAATTCTCAGATGGTCCCCAAGATTCCTGCCCCTAGTGCACATACTTCCCAGTTGTCCAAGCAGATACTAACCCAGGGATTGGTGTCAAAGGGTTTTCTAGATCTGTTTTAAGTGTATAATCTATTGACATTATCTTTTTTTTCCCTAAATTGAATCTGTAGTTTTGTTTTTGGCTGCACCACGCAGCTTATGGAATCTTAGTTCCCCTGGCCAGGGATTGAACCCAGAGCCCCGGCACTGGAAGCTCAGAGTCCTCACCACTGAGCCACCAGGGAATTCCCTCAATTGACTCTAAATTGGGGAGATTATCGTGGGTGGGCCTGGCTTAATCAGATGAATCCTTAAAAGAAGTCAGATTCAAGCAGAAGAGACTCCTGCTTGCTTTGAAGAAGCAAATAACCATGAGTGAGCTGTTGTGGCAGGGATCTGAGGGTAGCCAGCCTCTAGAAGTTGAGAGCAGTTTTCATAACAACCCCCCCCCCCAAAAAAGGGAACTTCAGACCTACATCCACAAGAAACTGAATCCCACCAACCATCAGTGAACTTGGAAGAGGACTGCAGCTGTCAGATGAGATCACATGGCTCACACCCTGATTTCAACCTGATGAAACCCTGACCCTCGGGAAGCGTGAGATAAGAAATCTGTGTTGTTTCAGGTTGCTAAGTTTGTGGTAGTTTGTTACACAGCACTAGAAACCTGTTAAGTTGCTAATAACCTGGGTCCTGATGTACTTGTCCCCAATCTGATACCTAAGAGTTAAAAAAAAAAAAAAGGTGAGAATTGCTCTACTACCTGATAAGGAACTAGACGATGGGATAAAATTTGCCTCCACTACAACTGCATCAGTTCCCTCTTACCTAGAAATTTTGTTTTCCCTCATCACTACAAAGCAACTATGCGATTGCCTTTGAAACACTGACCTTTCCAGAAATATTTTACCATCTTCCCCTTAGGGGTGTAACTAATATGGCCATGGGCATTTTCTGTTTCTCTCAGCAATAGCTGTCATAGAACTTGTGCGGAATGTTCTTTGCATTGAGCTCCGCAGCAGGTTAACTGTGATCAGTCTTGAAACCTGGCAGTCGTTCTCCATCTCACTGCATGTTAGAATCAGCTGACGACTTTAAAAATACTGATTTTCTGGTTCATGCCTCAGACCTATTGGAATAAAAATTTCTGGGGTTGGGCCAAAACATTGGCATTTTCAAAGAGCTACCAGGTGATTCTAATGTACAGCAAAGATGGAAACTTACTGGAGTTTAAGTAGGACTGCTCCAACTTTAGTTTAATTACATATATATGTATCCATATTACATATATTATTGTATGTATACATATTATATTTATACATTATATGTATATATTATATGTATATTATATGTATACATATATGTATATATTATATGTATATCACATGTATTATAATTTTATTGTATATGTGTTATATATGCATTTATATATATTATATGTATACATATATAATTATATATAATTTTTATTTTATAATATTTATTTTATATATAATTTTTATTTATTTTTGGCTGTGCTTGGTCTTCGTAGTTACCTGAGGGCTTTCTCTACTTGCAGTGAGCAGGGGCTACTCCCCAGTTGCAGTTGCACGGGCTCTAGGGCACAAACTTAATCATTGTGGCCCAGGGGCTTAGTTGCCTCAAGGTGTGTGGAATCCTCCCAGATCAGGGATGGAACCTCTCTCTCCTGCCCCTGGCAGGCAGATTCTTTACCACTGAGCCTTCAGGGAAGCCCCTTAGCTGCGTTTTTAACTCCCCAGGAATGCTGATGCTGCTAGTCTGTGGACAGTGTTTTGACTAGCAAAGGTTTATGGGATTGCTTTTCTAGCCATGTGCGCCAATCTGGCAACCAACTTCACACCCATCCCCAGGACTGCCTGAGATGGCTCATCTTGCCTCTGTCTCTTTTATTCTGCCCTCCTACACACAACATTCTCGTCTTCCTTTTCTTCCCTCTCCTTCCTGTATGCCGTTGGTGTCTTCCCTGAACCATGCTCTTCATTTTCTTTCTCTTTTATCCCTTGTCGTTAGCATAATTTGGGGGGCAAAATCTAAATCTACCTGCTTAGGAAGAGTCTCAAACTCTTGCATAAAGCCTAGACAGATGCAAGAGAAGAATCATCTCTCACCCATTTAAATAAACACCCTGTTTGTTGTTTTTTCACTTTTGTAAACCACTAACCAAAATAAAATTTAAGAATATTTTATTCAGAGGAAAGGGAATTACATCAAGCTGTAATGAAGTATGGAATTGAGGGCCTTTTGTTTTTTCCCTCCACTCCCTGCAGAGTATGAAGCTGAGCTTCCTCCCTTTCCTGAAGGATATAAAGTCAAACAAGATGCTGTGGTTACTGTGAGTATCACTCGGGCCCCAACCTAACTGAAAGGTTCTAACTGGAGAACAGTACTGACAACTGGTGAGCATCAGTGTCATGGATCGGGGAAGTGGGGAAAGGAAAGGCCCTGGAACCAGAACCAGAAGTGGCCAGTCCCACCTCTGCTGCTTAAAGGACGTCACACAACCACTCTGAGTCTCAGTTTCTGTATCTGTTAAATGGAGCAGGTCCCCCTTGACTGACTCACAGGGCCTCTGTAGGGCTCAAATGAGATCCTAGAAGAGGAGGACCTTCCCAGTGAATTCAGTGTCGCTTCCATGTTGGGGACAGTTTTGCAGGTGGAGCAATTTCTTTTTGCATAGCTGGGTGGGCTAAGACTGTACTAAGGAAGAGAGAGGGCCAAGGACAGGGCATCAGAAAGGGAGGCCCTAAGGCAATATTGATGCTTCCCTTGTAGCTCAGTCGGTAAAGAATCTGCCTGCAGTGCAGGAGACCCAGGTTCGATCCCTGGGTTCGGAAGATCCCCTGGAGAAGGAAATGGCAACCCACTCCAGTATCCTTGCCTGGAAAATCTCATGGACAGAGGAGCTTCGTGGGCTGCAGTCCAGGGGGTCGCAAAGAGTCGGGCATGACTGAGCGACTAACACTTACTTACTTAAGGCAATGTACCTGGGAATAAAATAGGTCTTAATGGAGTTTAAAATAAAAAGGTAAGGCTCTGAGGGATGAGCAGTGTCACTGGAATGGGTCCAAAACCTAAGTCTCTAGACTTCCAGTATCTCTCTGCAGCTGCCCCTGTTAGAGATTCTGTGTCTAAGGACTTCCATGGCCTATGATTTTTCCTTTTTCCTAGCATCCTGTTCTTGCTTTATGGATGCAGTGCTTTTTCAAGTTTCTCCACAGATACTAATTGCAGTTCTCTTCCCTGAATTATTTGTGCCTCTTCGGGGTCAGTTACTCTTTTTAGATCTTGATCTTTGTCTTTTATGCTGTTGATGTTCCTCACCTATGTAGAAAGTTCTGATTTTTTTATTCAAAATTTAAAATGCAGGCCTTAGTGGATTTTTTCTACAAAGCAGGCGTGGTTGTTTTTCTCCTGCCATACATGTAGGTTTGTTTTCTGGATGGGTCACTTCTATGAATAGAAACACTGGGAGCTCATGGCGGGTGATTGTCCTCTGGAGGACTTTTCTTCAGGGTTGGCAGGCAGGGAGTCCCTATTTGGGAACTGAGCTGGGAGCCTCCAAATCAATGTTGAGGTTTGTGTTTTTGTTTATCTTTTGACTGCCAACCTGGCACCCTGAGTAGTTGTACTCTTTCCCAGGCTGTTTGTTTAATTTGTTTACAAAAGATTCATTGGAAAGGAAGGAGAGCAAGATACATCGGGCTGCTGAGAACGTAGCTTTATGTATGCTGATGGGGGCAGGAGGAGGGGTGACAGGGTAGCCGGCCAAGGAAACCCCAGCTGGATTTTCATGTAACCTCGCCTGTATATTGTTTTCTTTCTCATCTCCACACTCTGTGGAATTGAATCTCTGAGCACTGAAGCCCTTGAGAATTCCGGTGGGAACCTGGACTCTTGCCTTCTGAGGGCAGTTTCCTCCTGTGGACTCTGAGCTGCCACTCCTCTCTATTATCTGACAACAGGCTTTATCCTGCTTCTTTTGGAAATGTTTGAAGATCTCTCACCCACTGACAGCCCTCCTACTCTTTCTTGTTGTTTAGTTGTTAAGTCACGTCCGACTCTCGGCGACCCCATGGACTGCACCACACCAGGCTCCTCTGTCCACCGTCTTCCAGAGTTTGATCAAACTCGTGTCCATCGGGTTGATGATGCCATCCAACCATCTCATTCTCTGTCACCCCTTTCTCCTCCTACCGTCAATCTTTCCCAGCATCAGGATCTTTCCCAATGAGTCAATTCTTCGCATCAGATGGCCGAAGTATTGGAGCTTCTGCTTCAGCATCAGTCCTTCCAATGAAGATTTGGATTGATTTCCTTTAGGATTGACTGGTTTGATCTCCTTGCAGTCCAAGAGACTCTCAGGAGTCTTCTCCAGCACCACAACTTGAAAGCATCAATTCTTCGTCACTCAGCCTTCTTTATGGTCCATACATGACTACTGGAAAAACCATAGCTTTGACTAGACAGACCTTTGTCAGAAAAGTGATGTTTCTGCTCTTTTGTTCTTTGCTAGGGGTTTATTTCTTGATTGTCATTTATAGGTGTCTTGGGAGAGAAGAGAGAGAAAGATTTGTGCTCAGTATACCCCCTCGAATCTAAAGTCTGACACAGAATTTTATTCTTTGTTAGATTATAAAAGAAAATGCAATTATTTAAACAATATGAATTGATTCTCTCCCGCATCACCACCCCAGGTGTCGCCATTGGAGGAAACGGTTTTCCATGGCTTCAACGCAGAACACCTTTATCCAGTTCCTCGTTTAACCATGGTCTCACAAGTATCCTGTTCTCAAGTGAAACGGGAAACAGTTGACCCAAAAACATGTACGTAAGGAAGTGAGATCTCAGGTCTATGGTTTGGGACTTATAACTTTGCGAAATCGTGGGGTGGGGACCGGGTGGACAGATAGAACTCAGGGAGACCACGTGATAAGAAAGAATGTGTGCTTGTTTTAACTAAAGTGTCCTTTATTCCACTGATGTATTGTTAAGGGTGAAATGTATTAGTAATAAAGATGATGAATAACAAGCACACCTAGGTTCTACATTAAATACAAAGGGGGAGAACGTACGGAGTAAAAGAAAATATCACGCTGTCTTGCTTGGTGTGCGGAAGCCAGAGACGTGGGTGTCCTCGTCTTCCTCCCTGAGTTCCCATTCCTCGTTGCCCCTGATGCCAGGCCCTCTCCTGCTGGCTTGCTCTGTTCCCTCAGCCAGCGTACTTTGGGCGTTGGCAACCACCATCACCGTGCCCTGAGGATCCGAACCTCGTACCCACCCTGTTCCCCTGTGGCCTCAGTTCCCAACACACTCCCCTTGTGTATTTCCCTCCAGCTGAGCCGGCCCCGAGCTGGGCCACTGGCTGTGCCTGTGACCTTGACCCCGAGTGGGACCCGGTCTCAAGCCCCACCAGACTCAGGGGGATATTTTAAGTTTCTTCAGTAAGAGAGCCCAACTCAGCAGTCTGGAGTCAAATGTAACATTTATGGTCATGTTGTTTAATAGAGAGTACCTTTTTTTGGTTCAGAAGCAAATGTTCCTCCCAGATTAACTTGGGCCATTTGGGATTTGGGATGGGAATGTTTTGTTTGTTTTAGGTTCCCCCAAAGAGTTTTTGGAAATGTTCATCTTTCCAGTTCTGCTACCCGGAATGGCTAGCCTGCTTCACCAAGCAAAGAAAGAAAAATGTTTTGAGGTCAGTTGTTTTGTTTATTTCTAAATAACAATTCATTTTTATCAGATGGTAGCTCATTATACTATCAGGTGGTGGTTTTCAAAACAATCCCTTTGGGAGAGAAAGCCCGTGTTTTGGTCACTTACCCGGCTCCAGCCAGGACATCTAACTGAGCACACACACGCACTGCCATCTGTCTGGCCGCCTGGCCATGGGGAGGTTTTCTGCTTTGCTTGGCCTCCCTGCCTGCCCTTCTCCTTGGCATTTGGCATCTGCCAGGTTTCTTGAGTCGCCTGCTTCTGTTAGGATGAGCCCACGTTATAGCTCTCCTCTCCTCTTATCTGGCTCTGGATTGACCTTCTCAGCTTGGGCCTCTTCCTACTCCATTTCATGCCAAATGCCATGAATGTACTTGCTTCTTGCCTTGCTTCCCCTAGAACACAGCGAGTCCTTGGTGACCAGTCATTATCACACTGTAGCTAGCTATCCGTATGAATCAAGTTCCAATTCTGGTGCACCCCCATGTGAATACCCCAAAGTGAATACTTTTTTCTGCAGTGAATACTCTTTTCTGCAGTTGACAGGATACATTGGGTGTGTGCGTGTTCGCTGCACAGGACTAGAATTTTGGATGACCTGCACGCAGAGAGTAAAAGAACAACATTTAAGGTTGATCAAGTGCTTGCTCTATGCTGGGAACTCTGCTAAGGGTTTGATCATCAGTGACTTCATTTACCTCTCTCAATAGTCCTTTGAGGTTCCTCCAATTCATATCATCTCCATATTTGCAGATGAGAAAACAGAGGAATGGAAAGATTCAGAAAGGTGATCAAGGGTGAATAGCAGAGCTAGGATTCAGATCCAGATCAAATGATTCAAAACGATGTTTTAAAATATTGGCCATAACTACAATGCAAACCCCAATCTGCTGGACAGATGTCTTTAAAGCATTCACAGTTAATATTATCATCTGCTTCGTTGCCCTTCAGCATGAGATCTCTGTGAGAATAGGAGATATACTGTCCTGATGATTTTATATGCTGAAGAACATTTTCACATGCTCTAGCAAACATTCAATTTTGCTTTAGCACTGCCCCTCCTTGTCTTCATTCCTTAGCCTAATTCACTACAACCTGATCCATTCAGCATAACATCCCTTCTGACAGGCCTCACCATGACAGTTGTGTCTTTAATAGGAGAAGAAATGAATTATGAGACACTGATCTGAAACCAGGCAGTGTACCTGTGAAGGAAGAATTTAGGGCACTCTGCTGGGCCATGGTACATCATTTGAGAACCATGGATCCACATAAGGAGACCAAAACCTCTCAGCCTGTCTTTCAGGACCCTCCCCAGTTTTCCCCTCTTTCCTTCTAGCCTCATTGCTCTCTGTTCTCCTTCCTGGATGATACCCTCCATTCCAGCAGATAGAACCACTTGGAGGTCCCTGCACCAGTCCCACACTTCTGTGAATATGTTCCTTCTTCTTCTTTTTTTAGGAAAAAAATCCTTGAGTTCTTATTCTCTGCATATTTAAGTTCTGCTTGTTTTTCCAAACTCAGTACCGTGGCTTCTCTTTCAGGCCTACTATTCCAAAACTGGAAGCAATTGAACCCAGCCCTCAGATTTCATAGTATTTCATCTATTTCTCTTCTTGTGGAAAATTAAGACATCCTTAATTAAGACATTCTTGATCCATAAATGCACTTCATTTTTTAAATGTCTGTTTCCCCAGCATTTTAAGTTCCTTGAGGACAGATATTCTGATTTATTTTTGTATCTCTATTTAGTGCCTAGTATATTCTACCTAGTACGTAGCCCCTGGTAAACATGTAGTTGGCCCTTAATGAATGAGTGCGTGGTTGGACCTCCGGGGAGCACCTCCAAAACTATGTCCTTGACCAAAACTCAGCTCTCTTCTGCCTAGGAAGGCTGTTCTCTAGGGCACATCCCTGGGGGGACAGCGTGAAGTGGGAGTGAGAGAAGACTTCCCTCCACTTTGTGGGTTTAGTCAATCGAAGAAAGCAGTGGGTGGCAAATTGCACTACCTAATCCTCATTATATAGTCATTATGCAATTAACAAGTAAATCGGGCTTTGGTTTATAGCGTCGTGGCTCATGACATGTCTCTGGAGTCAAGGTTACCTGGTTTTGACATTTACCTCCACCTTAGCTGGCTGTACAGACTTGGGCAAGTCATTTCCTCTTTCCAAGTCACCATCTTTTCCTGACATGTAAACGGAAGAATAGCACTTGCTCATGGTGTCACTGAACCAGGTTCATCTGCCTGATGTACGGCAAGGCAAACAGTAAGATGCCAATGTTTACAGCAGAGGAGAGGTTTCTTCACAAGGCCGCCAAGCACGGAGATGGGAGGACAAGTCTCAGATTCACCTCCCCAAAGGCAAGGGGCTTGGGATATTTATCGGTGAAGAGTATAGAGTCAGAGATATGGGGCAGGTGACTGGAGGCAGAAAAAGGGAGATTGAATTTTTACTTCTTTGATATTCGACACGGTGTAGACATTTTGCAAATACTGGATTTGATTTTCCATCCCATAATAATATTAATGCTAACATTGGGCACTTACTATGTGCTAGGCAGTGTAAGTGCTTTCCATGCATAATGTCAGTCTTAATTTTCCCTAAAGGGATTAAGAGTATTTACCTCTCTTTCACAAATAAGACAATGAAATTCAGAGAGTTTAAGTCCCTTGCCTAAAATCATAGCCAGTAAATCATGGAGCCAATTTTAACCCAGACAGACTACTCACTCCAGTTTAGACTCTTAATACTTTGGCCTACTAACTTTGTTAAATGGTATTTTTAATTTTAGTAAGACCATGCTGGGCTTCCCTGGTGGCTCAGTGATAAAGAATCCACCTGCCAAGCAGGAGATTTGGGTTTGATCCCTGGGTCAGGAAGATCCATTGGAGAAGGAAATAGCAACCTACTCTAGTATTCTTGCCTGAAGAATCCTATGGACAGAGGAGCCTGGTGGGCTTTGTCCATGGGGTTGCAA
Source organism: Dama dama (assembly GCF_033118175.1). Taxonomy (NCBI): domain Eukaryota; kingdom Metazoa; phylum Chordata; class Mammalia; order Artiodactyla; family Cervidae; genus Dama; species Dama dama. The sequence continues at coordinate 18,531,053 of NC_083690.1, forward strand.
AAGAATCAGACACAACTTAGTGACTAAATAAGAACAAGACAAAAGACAGTCACTGTTCTACACAGGTATATCTGAGTTATATTCTTCTTCATGGGACACATGTTCAGAAAATGGAGGTGCTAGCCTGATCTGAGGGTAGAGTCTTTGGCTCTCTGACATCACAGGGTCATTCAGTGGACACCTACATAGGTACTGTTTTAGGGTCGGCTTGAAATGGACAAAAACTGACTCCAAATTTCTGAAAAACAGCTTGCTGCTAAGTCACTTCAGTCGTCTCCGACTCTGTCCGACCCCATAGACGGCAGCCCACCAGGCTTCCCCGTCCCTGGGATTCTCCAGGCAAGAACACTGGAGTGGGTTGCCATTTCCTTCTCCAATGCATGAAAGTGAAAAGTGAAAGTGAAGTCACTCAGTTGTGTCCGACTCTTCCCGACCCCATGGACTGCAGCCTACCAGGCTACTCCATCCATGGGATTTTCCAGGCAAAAGTACTGGAGTGGGGTGCCATTGCCTTCTCTGAAAAACAGCTTAAGCCACTGTTATAGCAACTTGTATGTCAGAGGCGTTATCTACAGGGTGTGGTGATGGAGTCTTCTGATATATTATCCAGGCTACATGAAGCTTGGAGGATATGCAATCTACAAAAATGATTAAGACAAGCTGGATCAGTGAAAGCAGGTTCTAAGCAAAGGAGCTTTTCACAAGTAGTTCCCTTATCTGCTCAAGACAAACTCAAGAATTTCTATTAGTCACCAGTTTCTGTTAACACCATGGAGCACGGTTTCAATGGGATATCATGCTGATAAAATGAGGTAGCCCATACAAAGTGCTTAGAGCAGTCCCAGGCATGTGGGAAGAACTCAGTAAATGTTAACTGACTGATCATTAGTATTACTGGGCTACAGGTGCTTCCCAGGTAGGATGGGTTATACACGTTACCTGTTACCTGAGTGGGCTTGCTTTCATTCCTTGGTTACCCCGAGGCCTTATTTTGCACTTGGTCCCAGCTTCCCCCAAATATCTAATTACACAAGGACTTCAAGAAGAAGGTTTATTTTGCTGGTAATTTCATAGGGAGGTGGGAAGAGGGCTTTGTTGGCATCTATTAAGCAATTCTTCTTTAATCCTTTCTAAAGCCTTGTCTGTTCTCTCCAGTCACTTCCTCCCACACAAGCCTCTACAGACTCCTTGGATCCTGAACAATTCAGATCTGGCTGCGTGACCATGTCATGTCAGCCTGCTTGACCCACTCAGCAAAAAAAAGTCTAGCATTCAGCTTACCCTTCCTTCCTCGAAATACAATTAAACCGATACTTGGAGCCTTTGGTGGGTGGGGTAGTGGAAGGGGGCCTCTCACCTCTCACCCAAACAGAGACAGAATTGTAAGGTTATATTGCTCTGGCAGAAATGCTTAGTTGTGAGACACAGGCCTAGTGAATTCAAATCTGGGAAACCCTGATCCTGCCTCATTCTCCTGATATGCTGGTACAGACCAGTTGCCCTGACTGAACCAGAAAAAGCTGCAGTGATCAGATCCCTATTTTAATTAACTTGAGAAGCTCCTCTGCTGAAGGGTCTATAAACAGAAAAAGCTGGTAAAACGAATGTCAGCAATTCATTACTGACTATCCATATTCATCCAGGTCATGGCACTATTGAATGTCAACTTCCTACCCCACCTTCCTGCAGTCTTTATCTGGAAGCTTGGTATCTCAAATAGGCAAGATGGGTGAATTGTTATTACTTCTTTCATTTGTTAATTCAAGATTTTAGAATTTCTTAATTAAATTTAATTCCCTCCCCTCCCCACCCCCGTGTCACAGAGTCTTTTGTGGGTTATTTTTGCAGGCTTAAAAATTACATTATTGCCATCTCAACATTTGTCAGATCCTAGTGGAGCTCTTCTTATCCAGATATGCACAACAGATTTGCATTTTCTCCATTCAGCTGTTCCTCACATCCTGTCGTTGGGAATAGACGCTTAAACTGAATGATAACCAGCCTCCGGCCAGAATTACATAACCGGAGCATTCTTATCTGTCACCTACAATTGAACTTACCTCCAAATGACTCTCAAACAGCAGCATAATTCACTGTTTATTAGGGCCATTCAAATTATATCTTGAAACAGCAGCTTACAAGTAATTGCTGATTTGTGTTTTGCCCTTAAAATGCTGAGGTCTAGTTATTTCTTCTCGCTTTCCTTATTTTCTGTTTTGTTCTATGATATTGTTTCAGCAGTGCCTGGAATATAGTTGTTGTTCAGTCGCTAAGACATGTCTAACTCTGCGTCCCCATGGACTGAAGCATGCCAGGCTTCCCTGTCCTTCACTATCTCCTGGAGTTTGCACAAACTCATGTCCATTGAGTCAGTGATGCCATCCAACAACCATCTCATTCTCTGTCACCCCCTTCTCCTCTCCTTAGTCTTTCCCAGTATCAGGGTGTTTACCAATGAGTCAGCTCTTTGCCATCAGGCCAAAGTATTAGAGCTTCAGCTTCAGCATCTGTCCTTCCAATGAATATTCAGGGTTGATTTCCTTTAGGATTGACTGGTTTGGTTTCCTCGCTGTCCAAGGGACTCTCAGTCTTCTTCTTCAGCACCACACTTTGAAAGCATCAGTTCTCCAGTGCTCAGCCTTCTTTATGGTCCAATTCTCATATCTGTACACAACTACTGGAAAAACCATAGCTTTGAGTATACAGACCTTTGTCAGCAAAGTGATATTTCTGCTTTTTAATATGCTTTTCTTCCAAGGAGCAAGCTTTTCTTCCAAGGAGCAAGCATCTTTTAATTTCATGGCTGCAGTCACCATCTGCAGTGATTTTGGAGCCCAGAAAGGTAGGGACTCACTAAATATTTGTGAGATAAATATATGAATATGTGAGCATGCTAAGTCACTTCAGTCATGTCCGACTCTGCAACTCTTTGGACTGTAGCCCAGTTCAGGCTCCTCTGTCCATGGAATTCTCTGAGCAAGACTCCTGGAGTAGGTTGCCAGGCATTCCTCTAGGGGATCTTCCCAACCTGGAGATCAAACACATATCTCTTATGTCTCCTGCTTCGGCAGGAGTGTTCTTTACCACTGTACCACTGATTCTGCAAAAGTCAGAGTCTACTTTTCAGATCGTAATTAAGTTATAGGAGCACATAGCTGTTACATGCAAGAGGTTGTTTACTAATTGTACCTGCTCTGTCTGGATTTGCCACCCATGGAGGGAGGTAGACCATGGGGAGGCTGCTGCGATCTGTCCAGTGCCCTGGAGCCAGAGCTGAGTAAGGAGCAAATCCTCTAAAATTGAAGAAGCCTCATAGCCGGTAGAGAGCCAGAGTTGAAAAAGAGGCTGGAATTCAAGAATAGTAGTTTCTAGCACATTGAGGGCCAGTACTTTGTGCCAGACATTGTTCTAAGCGCTTTAGCCACGGAAGTTCATTTAATCCTCCCAGTAGTCTGCTGATGTGGGTGCTGTTCTCGCTGTCTTACAGATGAGGGCCATGCAGCACCAGGGTTAATCAACAATCCGAGGGCACAGCTAAGTAAGTGGCAGAGCCGAGATTCAAACTGGGCAGCCTGTTTCCTGGGTCTAGGAGTTTGACCCCTGCACCACACTGCCAGCCACTCTAACGGCTTGCAAAAGCAGAGGCCAGGTTCGGATGGGAAAGATGACCTGGAGGCTCTGGGAGAAGGAGACTGAGGTACTAGGCAGGTCTGGGGCAGGCAGCTCGTGGGGCCAAGTCCTTGATTACATTGTCCTGTGAGCACCAGGACCCTTCATGGGAAACCAGAGAGAGTAAAACAGTGAAAGGGATATGGGGGCGAGAAAGAGACAGCAAGAGGGGACACCTGAAGACTGGGCCACAGAGCGTTTGGCCGATCACACACATGCCTGGTGTGTGTGTGTGTCTATGTGAGTAAGGAGGTCTGTGGCCCACGGTCCTGTAGTTCAGGACCTGGCCTATGGAATCAAACAGTCTGCCTGGGACAGAGTATTTAAGCTTGATAATTTTGACTTTGATTCATAATAATCCAAATTCTTTTATATATGTCATTTTAAATTTTAATTTTTAAAAATATGTACTTATTTTTATTTGGCTGTGTTGGGTCTTAACTGTGGCACGCAGAAACTTTTAGCTATGGCATGCAAGTTCTTAGTTGTGGCTTGTGGGATCTAGTTTCCTGATTGAAACTGGGCCGCCCTGCCCTGGGAGTGCAGAGTCTTAGCCAATGGGCCTCCAGGAAGTCTCTACAGCATTTTAGATATTATCAGTTAGGCTGACGGATTTCATAACCAAATAGTTTGCTCGTCATTAGATATTTGAATCTTTCAAATGCTCAGAATAAGATCCAGATTACTTAATAAGCAGATATTTCTCTATTCTTTAACTTTTGGAGAACATAGTTGGGGGGGGTTAAACCATAAATTTATGATTTCCATCAATTATCTCAGCCTTAGAATCAGATGAAGACCCTGTTCATTTCATGATATGAATTTAGCAAGTGAAATAGATATCTTTAATCCTTTCCCGGATAGTTGTTTTCAACTACGTGTGAAAAGATCACGCTGTTGTTATTGTTGTTGTTGTTCAGTCGTTAAGTCATGGCCCGCCTGTTGTGACCCCATGGACTGCAACACGCCAGGCTCCTCTGTCCTTCACTATCTCCCAAAGTTTGCTCAGATTCATGTCCATTGAGTCGATGATGCCATCTAACCATCTCATCCTCTGCTGCCTCCTTCTCCTTTGCCTTCAATCTTTCCCAGCATCAGGGTCTTTTTCAGTGAGTCAACTCTCCGCATCAGGTGGCCAAAGTATTGGAGCTTCAACATCAGTCCTTCTAATGAATATTCAGTGTTGATTTCCTTTAGAATTGACTCATTTAAAATTAAATCATCCATACTTTGCCAAAAGGTCATTCTAAAAGTTTAAAGTCAATATAATGTTTATGTTGTTATGATTTTGTTAAAAAAAAAAAAGAACTGACTGGTTTGATCTCCCTGCATTCCAAGGGACTCTCAGAGTCTTCTCCAGCACCACAGTTCAGAAGCATCAGTTCTTTGGTGCTTATCCTTCTATATGGTTCTACTTTCACATCTGTACATGAGTACTGGAAAAGCATACCTTTGACTAGCGGGACCTTTGTCAGAAAAGTGACATCTCTGCTTTTTAATATGCTGTCTAGGTTGGTCATAGCTTTCCTTCCAAGGAGCAAGCATCTTTTAATTTCATGGCTGCAGTCACCATCTGCAGTGATTTTGGAGCCCAAGAAAATAAAGTCTGTCATTGTTTCCATTGTTTCCCTATCTATTTGCCATGAAGTGATGAGACCAGATGCCATGATCTTAGTTTTTTGAATGTTGAGTTTTAAGCCAACTTTTTCACTCTCCTCTTTCACCTTCATCAAGAGGCTGTTTAGTTCCTCTTCACTTTCTGCCATTAGAGTGTTATCATCTGCATATTTGAGACTGTTTGTATTTTTCCTGGCAGTCTTGATACTAGCTTGCGATTCATCCAGCCGGGCATTTCACATGATGTGCTCTGTGTATAAGTTAAATAAACCTGGTGACAATATACAGCTTAAAAAGATCATAGAGAAAACTTAAGTGGCATCTGTAAATAAAGTCAATGAGTCTTTTAGTTTTGCTGTGAAATTGGCTGGGTTCTAGCAATGGTTTTGTTCTTCAGTCACTCAGTGGTGTCTGACTCTTTGTGACTCCATGGACTGCAGCACGCCAGGCTTCCCTGTCCTTCACTATCTCTCGGAGTTTGCTCAAACTCATGTCCATTGAGTTGGCGATGCCATCCAACCATTTCATCCTCTGTATAAATGGGGCTTTATATGTTGTTAGACAAATAAACTGTGAAAGATAATGACTGGAAATGATTAGTTTGTACAAATAGCTGGTGGAAGCATATCTGTGGGCCAACAATAGATATTGTACAGGCACTTTCTGAATTTAGATAATAGTATCCAAATCTGTTAGCCAATAAGTGAAAAATCACATGTAAGTTGGGGGAGAGATGACACCTTTGGAGCCTTTGCTCCCCTATATTCTATTCCAGTGTTGCCATGGCAAGGTTGCTCTGCAGCAGCGTTATCATATAGGCCAGTGAAGAGTGTGCATTTTACTTTAAGAACATGGAAAATCCTCATGGGAAATCAACCTTGTTGGGACCCCCATCCCCTTGTCATCATATTTCATGGTGCCCTCCTTACTATTCTGAAATGAATGCTTAGTAATACTGCTTATTTATCAATTACCTGATTGATGTATTACTGACAGTAAACTACCTGAAAACCCCATAGGTTAAAAAACAAACAAAGTGATTTATTATTTCTGTGGGCTGACTGGGCAGTTCCTCTGTGGGTCTCACCTCAACTCCCTCATTGTGGTTGCTCTGAGCTGGTGTCAGGGCTGCCCTGGGAGGTCCAGGCTGCCCTCACTCACCTATCCAGGGCCTCTCTGCTGGGCCTGGACTGCAGCTTTTCAGCTCCCCTCCACATGGCTCTCATCCTCGAGGAGGCCAGACCAGCTCCTTCACAGCCTGCTGGTTTCAGGGCTGCCTTCCAAGAGGACAAAGGCTAAAGCCTAAGGCCTGGGCTCCGAAACTCCAACAATATCACTTCCACTGCATTCCACTGGTCAAAACAGCTCACAAGGCCAGCAACTCACAAAGCAACTCAGAGGTGGGTGAGAAACGGACTCCATGTAGAAGTAGCAAAGTCACATTGCTAAGGGGCATGGTCCCAGGAGGCACAATCCATTAGGGGCCACTGTCATCATGATCTGTTCATACAGTAAATTCAAACATGTATATATAGTGGTCATTTAATTATTGTGGACTATAATATAAAGAGGAAATTAAAAAATTCTTTGTAATGTAGGTAATATGTATTTCCTTTTTTAAAGTTCAAATAAAACTACACTAGAAAAGGGACTTCCCTGGTGGTCCAGTGGCTAAGATTGTGCTTCCAATGCAGGGGGCCTGGGTTTGATCCCTATATTGGGGAACTAGAACCCACATGCCACAATAAAAGATCCTGCACACCATAATGAAAATCAAAGGTCCCGCATGCCACAACTAAGACCTGGCACAGCCAAATAAATAAGTTTGCTGTTGTTTAGTTGCTAAGTCATGACCAACTCTTTTGCGACCCCATGGATTGTAGCCTTCCATGTCCATGGGATTTCCCAGGCAAGAATACTCAGGTGGGTTGCCATTTTCTTCTCCAAGGGATTTTCCCCATGCAGGGATTGAACCTGGTTCTCTTGCATTGGCAGGGGGATTCTTTACCACTGAGTCACCAGAGAAGCCCAAACAAATAAATAAAAATTAAAATAAACTACACAACCAACAAAGGTCCGTCTAGTTAAAGCTGTGGTTTCTCCAGTGGTCATGTATGGATGTGAGAGTTGGACTATAAAGAAAGCTGAGCACTGAAGAATTGATGCTTTTGAACTGTGTTGTTGGAGAAGACTCTTGAGAGTCCTTTGGACTGAAAGGAGATCCAACCAGTCCATCCTAAGGAAATCAGTCCTGAATATTCATTTGAAGGACTGATGCTGAAGCTGAAACTCCAATACTTTGGCCACCTGATGGGAAGAACTGACGCATTGGAAAAGACCCTGATGCTGGGAAAGACTGAAGGCAGGAGAAAGGGCTGACAGAGGATGAGATGGTTGGATGGCATCACTGACTCGATGGACATGAGTTTGAGTAAACTCCAGGAGTTGGTGAAGGACAGGGAAGCCTGGTGTGCTGCAATCCATGGGGTCGCAAAGAGTCTGACATGACTGAGCAACTGAACTGAACTGAACTGAACACCAGAAGATACTGTGAGATGGTCACTTTCTTGCACCTGTGCAGAGAATCACCATGAACACAGCAGCTACAGAAAGCAGAATCACGTGTGTTCTATCAGTCACTCAAATAATGTGATGTTTTCCCTGGTGATATGATTTTCTGAAATGGTGAGAAACTCAGGTTCTGAATTTTAAAAAAAAGTACAATTTTCTCTTAATATACATAGTAGTTACTCTTCTGGAAAAAAAATCAATGTTTATTGTTAAAACCATGCAGAAAGTCTTGGTGTTTATATATTAAATGGAGCTAAGTTCCAGATTCAGATCACTGTAAACAGCTTTTTACCTGGTAAGCATCCAGTGAGATATCTGAAAATATTTAGGCTTCAGGAGAGGTTTTTTTTTTTTGGTATGCAGAACTCGTAATGACAAGGTATAGAGGGTCTCTGGTTCAGAAATCTAAGCTGGGTCTGCAGGACTGTGTTCCTTCTGGAGGGCCTCGGGGAGGATCTGTTTCTGTGCCTCTTTCAGCTTCTAGAGGCTGCCGCATTCCTGGGCTTGTGGCCTTCGTCTATCTTCAAAGCCTGCGATAGTATCATTCTTAACCTCTGCTCTTGTCTTCACGTTTCCTGGTCTGACTCACCCTCTCTCCTCCCTTACAAAAACTCTTGTGATTACATTGATCCCACCTGGATAAGCTCCCCATCTCAGGAGCCTTAGTTTAATCACATCTGCAAAGTTGTTTTGCCATGTAAGGCTTTGGGGGATTAGGACATGGACATCTTTGTGGGGTAGTTATTCAACCTACTGTACCCAGCGCATCAACAGAGTTTATCTTAAGGGAAAAACATTCAAGGGCTGCAGGGCCGGATAGATTTTGAAACAGGCATGGAGTAACAATAAGGGGACACCAGGAAGTGGTCGGGACTGTGGTCACCACAGAAGCTCACCCACTGCAGGGGTGGCTGCCCCATTTCTCATTTCCTACTGATTGTTTCCATGCTGAATGTGGGCTCAGTGTGGCCATATCTCCTGAGTTTTCAATAGAAGCCCCCGATTCAGACTTTGCCATGAACTGTCCTGATCAATTTTTAATAAAACTGTTGACAGTTTTCAAAAAGATTAGACACAGCATGCCAAACAGAGCACATTTGTGAGCTGGATCTCACCAACTGGTGATCTCTGGTTTGAACCCTTAACTTCTCCTATGAGTTCCTGGTCTGCATTTCTTCCCTATTTACTATCACCCTGCCCTGGGCCCATTAGGACATGCTGAACCCCACCCTCTGACCGGACTACACCCTTAGGAATATAACTACTTCCCTTTAGGATATCTGTCCTTTATGCCAGGCTCTGTGATGCTCAATATTTGTTTACAAGGTCTCATTGATTTTTAAGAACAGTCTTCTGCTGTAGGTGGTGTTCTTTATCATTTTATACATGTGGCAACTGCAGACTGGAAAGAACAAAATTCACTTACACACACAAGGTCGCTGAGCTAGTTAGAGGCAGAGCCAGGATGCCAGTCGTCCTTCTGACTCTAAGGCTTGGTCCTTAACCACTCCAGGAAGTCGACTCTTGACCCAAATGATGGAGGCTCAAGTACACCCTCCCCTTCCCCCAGGCTCTTTGCAGTGTCCCTGGGGCTCCTGCCCTCACACCAGACTGGACTGCATCAGCTTGGTCTGGAGTCAGGCCCTGAGCTTGCCTCACCTGCCCTTTGGATTTGGAATTTGTTCTTGAGATCTCTTGCTTTGAAACCCAACTCCTTTAAAGGACTCTAAGCCTTTGCCCTTTTTAAAAAAGAGATGAGAAGGGAATGGTTACTGTGCAAGCAATACTTGCTCTGTGTAGAAAAATTAGAAACTACCAATAAGAAAAGCAAACAAACAGAAACCTTGTGTCCAGTCATAATTCTAGCCCTGTTAGTGTTAAATATCTTTGTGGGCTTTGTAAAATTCATATAAACTCATACTTACATATTTAGTACATATTAATGTGGCTAATACCTGGCACATAGCAAGTGCTCAGTAAATAACTTGATATTGTCATGATTACTCTTGGGCCCTGAGGGAAGCACATGGAGAATAACAGCAACGGGTATCGAAGTGACTCTGATGTCAGGCTATCCACTTCCCATCTTGTGTTGATCTCTGCTCTTATTGACTCTTATCTCTTAATGTTTGCTACCTACCTGCAGCAGAGACAACAGGTTAGTATCCAGGCTGTAAGGAATTCCTATAAATCAATAAGAAAAAAGAGAACAACACACTAGAACTATGAAATAGAAAAATAAACAAGGATAAGATCTGGAAGTTCACAAAAAAGGAGACCCAGAGAGCCAACAGCAAATCAAAAGATGCTCAGTCTCACTAATGTTGATATTATGTCTCATCTGACTCTTTGTGACCCCATGGACTGTAGCCTGCTAGGCTGCTCTGTCTATGGGATTTCCCAGGCAAGAATACTGGAGTGGGTGGCCATCTTCTACTCCAGGAGATCTTTCTGACACAGGGGTCTAGTAGACCCGAGTCCTGCATTGGCAGGTGGATTCTTTTTGCCACTGAGTTACCAGGGAAGCTCATCATGTCTCATAGATTTGCAAAAATATAAATGTTTGACAATATAAGAAATGGATGACGCTGGAGCAGAGAGAACTTTCATGTACCAATACATAACTGGTATTCCCGCTTCTGGAGAGAAAGCCGGCAGAACCTAATAAAACAGAAAATAAATGTACTCTTTGGCCTAGACACTTCTCTTCTAAGGTTGTATGCTGTTATAAAAACTCTCAGTAGTTGTATACAAAGAGTTCTGAGGAAGGATATTAAATGCTACATTGTTTGAAATATAAAGAAATGAAATTGACCTTAAGATGCTTTAACAGGATAATATATAAAGAAAACTGAGTGCTGAAGAATTGATGCTTTTGAACTGTGGTGTTGGAGAAATAGTGAATGGAGAAATGGTGCTGAGTGAAATAGTGCAGTGTAATGCTCAGTCATGTCCAACCCTTTTCAACCCCAAGGACTGTAGCCCACCCAGATCTTCTGTCCCTGGAATTTTCCAGGCAAGAATACTGGAACGGGTTGCCACTTCCTACTCCAGAGGATCGTCCTGACCCAGGAATCAAACTCACATCTCTTGCATCTCCTGCATTGGCTGGTGGATTCTTTACCACTGCACCATCTGCAAAGTCCTGAGTGAAGTAAGCCAGTCAGAGGAAAAGACAAACATAGTGTGATTCTCCTTATATGAGACACCTAGAGTTGCAAAATGAAAGGAATTCTGGAGATTGGTTACACAATGATGCGAATGTACTCAACACTAGTGAATTATACGCTAAAAAATTGTTCTGATGATAAATTTTGTTGTGTGTTTTACCATACCTTTTAAAAAGTCCACTCATTTTTTTTTTTTTTTAGGTAATTTTCTTTCTTTTTTTTTTTTTTTTAACATATGTGTTTTATTTTTTATTTATTTTTTTTTTCAGTGGGTTTTGTCATATATTGATATGAATCAGCCATGGATTTACCCGTCTTCCCCATCCAAAGTCCACTCATTTTAAGTGGAGCAAATTTACAGAGCTGTGCAGCCATCACCACCACCTAATTTTAGAACATTCTCATTGTCACAAAAAGACTTCCAAGTGATCATTTGCTGTCACTTCTCATTCCTACTCCCGCCCTCAGGCAACCACTACTCTGTTCTTTATTGCTATAGATTTACCTTTTCGGAGGTTTCACGTAAATAGAATCACACACGAAAAAGTCTTTTGCATCTGGTCTATTTCACTTAGTAGTGTTTTTTTTAATTAATTAATTTATTTTAATTGGAGGCTAATTACTTTACAATATTGTAGTGGTTTTTGCCATACATTGACATGAATCAGCCATGGGTGTACATGTGTTCCCCATCCTAAACCCCCCTCCCACCTCCCTCCCCATCCCATCCCTCAGGGTCATCCCAGTGCACCAGCCGTGAGCACCCTGTCTCATGCATCGAGCCTGGACTGGCGATCTGTTTCACATGTGATAATATACATGTTTCAGTGCTATTCAGTAGTGTTTTTTGAGGTCCATTTTTGTTGTAGCAGATAGTAGCATGTCATTCATTTTTTTGTTGTTGTTGAATAATTTTTTATTGCATGGATTTTGTTTTGGTGTTTTTACTTTTTTGGCTATTACGAATAAAGCTGCTATGAACGTGTGCATACAAATCTTTGTGTGGACATATGTTTTCATTTCTCTTTGATAGGTACCTAGGAGTGGAGGAAACTGAGTTTTAAACCTGATTTTATTACATTTGATTGAATGTCATGACATTTAATAGGTTCAGACAGCAGATCTCAATTTCACATTTTGGAATTTAGAACCTAAATAGGAAATTTGGCTCCAAGTTAAGGGCTGTTTCATAATGACCTATTGTTACCAAACAGTGCCCATCTATGTGAGTAATCAATAGTGATTGATGGCAATTACTGATAGTGGGCATGCACATGTGTGTGCTCAGTCGTGTCCAACTCTTTGTGACCCCATGGACTATAACCCAACAGGCTATGTCCATGGGATTTCCCAAGCAAGAATACTGGAGTGGGTTGCCATTTCTTTCTCCAGGGGATCTTCCAATCCAGGGACCAAACCTGAGTCTGTCTCCAACATTGGCAGGTGTGTTCTTCACCACTGAGCCATCTAGGAAGCTCCCAATCACTGATAGAATACTTCTTAAATGCCAGACATTACTTTACACTGAGATCTCACTTAATCATCACAGTAACACTTTGAGCAGATGCTTTTATTGTTCCATTTTGTTGCTGAGGAAACTTGAGACTGAGAAGCTCATATGACTCCTAAAAGGAAGAGCCCGAATTTGAACAAGGAGCTGGGCTTCGGAGCTTGGCACCCAGTTCTACTATGTCAATAAGACTGCTGGTCCTGAAAAGACTTCCCTTTGCGACTCTTGGAATTGCTGTCAGATCCAGTTTGTAAACCATGCAAGAAAATCTTATAGCTTTATAGTCATGCTTCTTTTCTTTCTTCTTTTTAACAAAAGCGGCATTGATCTCTTCATTCTCCAAGCTTGGCTAGGAGTTGCTTTTGTTTCTAAAGATCAAAGTTATCCTCAAAAGACAAGACTTTAAAAAGAAAGTCAACAGACTCTGACCTGAGGGTAACCCCATGGTTGTCCTACAAAATAAAGGCTGTGGCTTTGTGACAGAATTTTCCTTCTCTGCTCTAAAACTTTGTCCTCTTGCCTGAAAGCATATGGCTCTGTGCCGGGTGGCTGTGGTAGCAGTCTTGACTGGTCGCTTGATAGGGAGAATATTATCATTTGACCGTAAGTTGTATATCATTTTTTATACTCTGGCATCAGTTAACTTTTTGCTATATAACAAACTACTCATAAGCTAGTGTCTTGAAACAACAATTTATTTAGCTCATTGTTCTGCAATTCAGCGATTTGGGCTGGGCTCAGCTGGGAGGTTCTTCTGGCTTTGGCTGGGTTTGTTCATTTATCTGGTCCGCTAACCAGGTAGGCTGGGTGTTGTCTGGTCTAGAATGGCCTAAGCTGGGATGGATCATCTCTGTCCCACTGGGTTTCTCATCTTCCATCAGATTAACCCTGGATTGCTCACATGGCAGCTGGGCAGGGTTGCAAGAATTTGAGTCGCAGTCCTCAAGATCTTGAATGTGAGGCCTGGATTTGGCACAGTGTCACTTTTGTGTCAAATTGGCCAAAGCAAGGCATGAAAAGCAGCCCAGATTCAGGAGTGAGGAAATTGAGTCCATCTCTTGGTGGAAAGATATATATACCGGGAGAGGTGGGAATGGTGGCCTTTTTTTTTTTTTGCAATTTACCTTTTACACTGTATTAGAAATAAAATGGGTTTGGCAGCAGATGGCAGATTTGACTTCTGACTCTAGCCTAGTGTCTTAAACTTCCTCCTCTCCTCATCTGTAAACCACAGGCAGGATGACTGAGGGGATGACAGGAGGTAATAGGTGAAGAAGTTAGCTCTAGAGTCCGGCTGGGTTCAAATTCTTAGACTTCCATTTACTCTCTTTTAAAATTATATTTTTAGAATGCAATGCTTTGTTTATTTTTTATTTACTATTGTTGGTTGCGGTAGCCTTCGTTGCTGTGCGAGTTTTCTCGAGTTGCAGTGAGCAGAGGATACTCTTCATTTTGGGGCTCGAGCTTCTCATTGCAGTGGCTTCTCTGGTCGTGGAGCAAAGCCTCTAGGCACGTGGACTTCGGTAGTTGCAGCATGTGGGCTTAGTAACTGTGGGGATGGGCTCACTTCCTCCTTGGCATGTGGTATCTTCCCAGACTGGGGACTCAAGTCCCCTACATTGGGAGGCAGATTCTCATCCAATGCACCACCAGGGAAGTCCCTGTTCCACTTACTCTTAAATGATTTTGAGGACAGTATTTAGCCTTTCTGTGCCTCCATTTCCTAATCTGTAAAGTGGGAATAATAAAAAAGCAAACTTAATAATACATACTTGTTGGAGGATAAATGAGTTAAGTAAAATTTAAAAGGGTGTCTGGCACTTAGAAGGCATTCATTACGTGTTAACTGTTGTTGACACTATTAACATTATCTTGGAAAATAGCAAGTCTATAAAAGGAATGTCATTCTCCATGGCCCCTTCAGAATCACCAACTGTTGCTTTTGAATGAATGGAGTAGTACCCTTGTTACTACTTTCTGGATATTACTCATGGCAAAGGATGGACTTCCCTCATCCTTAAAATACTAGTGCCTTAGAGGAATGATATTTATATGTAAAAATCTAAACATAACTCTTAGAAATTATGGTGGGCTCAGAACCTGACAATGCAATATAAAGAGACTTCCAAGGATTAAAGAGATGCTAGAATCCCAGTTAGTGAGAAAGAGAGAGAGAGAGAGAAAGGAAGGGTGGAAGGAAGGAAAGAAGGGAAGGGAAAGGAAGGAAGGAAGACAACCAGCAAGCATCCCAGACTTCTCTTGAGAACTTATGTCTTAAAGAACTGAAGCCATTTTTTAAAACAAGGGAAAATAAGATTCGGTTGCTTGGTTTTTCACAAGAACATGTCTTAAAATAAGTCATTGACTCTTTCAATTTTATAGAGAGCTGCATTTTTGCTGCCACTTTTTAGGAACAGAAAACCCAAGTCATAAACTAGTCTTAGACTTAAAATCCGTTTAAACTGTTAGTCCCTTAGAATAAAGGGTTATTAAGGAAATAGAAGAGGTGAAACAGAGCTTTTTTTTTTTTTAGTTGTAATAATAAGTACTTAATAATATGTGCTTGTGAGGATAACTAAGTTAGTCAGCCTAATTAACTAATTGCACAGCATGTGCGATCTTAATTCCCAGACCAGGGATCGAAGCCATGCCCCCTGCAGTGGAAGCACAGAGTTTTAACCACGGGACCACCAGGAAAGTCCCAAAGCAGAGCTTTCCTGAAGTCAAACATCTGTGTCAGAAATCAAGTACGATGGATTTTTCCATGCATCCATGTGAAAGAGTATTTACCTGTAACTGATAATGTTCTGAAGCACAGGGCTGAAAACTACAGCCCTTGGGGTCCACCCTCTGTTTCTGTAAGTGAAGTTTGATTGGAACACAGTCTCACCCATTGCTTTCCATACTCTATGGCCAAATTTGTACTACGGTGGCAAAGCTGAAGAGTGTGACAGAAGGCTAAAATATTTTACCATGTGACTCTTTCAGAAAAAGTTTGCTGACCTCTGTTCTGAAATCCTGGAACTAATAAGATTTCTTTTTTCTTTTTACATAATAGCTGCTGTTGTCACATGGAAGGCAGTCTATAGGAAGCTTAGCATAGAGTTTAGGGCCATGCTCACCTGAATTTAGGGCCCAGCTCTACCTCCTCCCAGATATGTGGCCTGGGACCTTGCTAGCATTGCAGCCCTGTAACCTCAACCTTCCTAAGCCTCAGTTTCTCCCCTTGTAAAGTGGAAATAATGATAACAGTAATTGCTTCATGTTGGGAATTTATGAGAATTATAAAGATAATGCATTTAAGCATTTAGCCAAATAACTGGTATAGCTATAGTGAAAAGTAGCAATAAAATAACAAAATTAAATTGGGGAAAAGTTCCTTAGACCTGTAATGGAAGACTGAGGGCAATGTGTAAGGAAAAGGAGGGTCAAATCAGGCTACATGGGGCTTGCATGGTGGAAGATTAGGCTGAGAAAGGTGGATGCTCTGGCAGGACAAGGGTGCTGAATCACCCTCTGGGCCCCTAGAGAGATTCCTCATTCTGTGAGCCTCAGTTTTCTTATCTGTTAAATGGGAGGGTGATTATCACAGTGCCCACCTCCCCATGGCTGTTGGAGGACTGCATGAGATGATGTAGGTACTGCACTTATCTCATAAGGGGTTAGCTGTTGTTACTGAGAATTGTGCTTGAAGGAGGGATTTGTAAGAGAGGCAGATGTCAGCAAGTGAAAAGCCAGAGAGAGGAGAGTTGGGTCCAGGTGGACGGTGAAAGAAAGAATAAATCCAGTTTAAGGCAGGAATAGTGAGACCAGGACAGACATACCATCAGAGCCTCTGCCGGAAGCTTCCTTTTGCACAGGCCCTGACACAACTTCTCCGTCTTCTCTGAGCAGAGGGCCTATCTTGAAGAGACTATTCTAGACCCTTTCTCTTGGAGATATGACTGTGAAGCTAGGTTTGCAAATAATTTTGGTTCTAAGATAGGAGTTTTCATGGGAGCAGAGTTTTCATGAAGACCTGCCTGTTCCTCATGGAGTCTCTGTTGACCTTGAACTTCCTGATCCTCCATTTATAGTGATAACTGCCTTCCTTAGTTCCCCTAGGCTGCCACAGTCTCTGTGAGTAGGAAGGAGAAAGGTTTTAAGGCAGGAGATCAACTGGGCAATTGTTAAGTTAGACCTTCAGCAGTCTCTTTAGACAGATGGTTGATTAATAGGCTATAATACCATTCCTGTTCTCTCCTGAAGTGGGTCGTATTCTGGAGCAAACTAAGTTTGAGACATGTAAATATCATTATAAAGATTAGACATTACAGTTGATGATGTTCTTAACTGATCCCCTGACATTCAGCCATGCCTTTGGATTAGCATAATTGGAACATGAGAGGTCAGACCTTAATTAGAGCTTAATTGGACTGCTATATTAAACATAACTGGCTTAGTGGCTGTGTTGTAAACTACACTTGGAAATTCTTTCCATTGCTTCTCTAAATATATTTTGGGTACTCAGAGTAAAGTTAATGATTTGTTCAGTTCAGTTTGGTTCAGTCGCTCAGTTGTGTCCAACTCTTTACAGTCCCATGGATTGCAGCACACCAGGCATCCCTGTCCTTCACCAACTCCCAGAGCTTGTTCAAACTCATGTCCATCGAGTCAGTGATGCCATCCAACCATCTCATCCTCTGTCCCCTTCTCCTCCTGCCTTCGATATTTCCCAGCATCAGGGTCTTTTCTGATGAGTCAGTTCTTTGCATCAGGTGGCCAAAGTATTGGAGTTGCAGCTTCAGCATCAGTCCTTCCAATGAATATTCAGGACTGATTTCCTTAGGATGGAGTGGTTGGATCTCCTTGCAGTCCAAGGGACTCTCAAGAGTCTTCTCCAACACCACAGTTCAAAAGCATCAATTCTCTGGCACCCAGCTCTATTTATGGTCCAACTCTCACATCCATACATAACTACTGGGAAAACCATAGTGGAAAAAACATAATGGTTTTTACTGTAAGCAATTTTTGATATGAGGTTTTCTGTTAGCAGTAAAAAGTAGTATGAACTCAAGGGTTTATTTCAGCTGGATGTGTGAAGGATACAAATCTAATGTTCCCATATTTGCTGAGGCTGAGCAAGAACAACAAAAACTCCTTGAGGCAGCTCATGCAAGTGAAACAAAGCCCCCATGCAAACTGACTTAGGTGGAAAAGAATTTCTTTTGTTGTTCATTTATATAGACAAGAGGCCCGTGGGGAGACCTTCCTTTACAACTGGATCTGGGGTCCCAGTGAGGTCTTCATGACTTAGTTTCCCCTCCATCTCTTGATTCTGTTTCCTCTGGCTTCACTCCACCCTCAAACCTTCCCTCTCCTTGTGGCCCTAACCCACGTTTCATAAGGCTTGAGGGTAGCAGAAGAAGAGAATGTCTCTTCCAGAGTTTCTCTCATCAAACTGGCTCAGGTCAGTGACCTAGTTTGGAATCAGCCCTTGGAACTAGGAGGATTCAGTGGGATATTAGGCAAATGGAAGGAGACTTATCCAAGGCACACAGCGACAAAGAAGACAGAAGGGATAGCGGGCAGCTATCTTAGCTATGGTTCATTACGTTGTAACTAGCGGGCAAGTGGCTTAAATAATAAAGGGGATTTATTGGCTCAGGAAATTAGAAGCTAGAAGTTTCTGAGATGAATGAAGGCTTCGGGATTGGATTGATTCAGGTGCTCAATGATGTAATCGAAAACTTGGCTCTCTTCTCTGTCTCTCTGCTTGACCTCTTATAGCGTCAGTTTTGTCCATAACTTGGCTTCTCTGAAGATGGTAGCACAGCGGTGGCCACTGGCCTAGGTTTTGCCTCAACCAGAAGGAGAGAATGCTCAGATTCTTTCAGAAAAGCAAACAAAATGGTTTCCCAGGAGCCCCAACACATCTCTTATCGCTATGAATTGATTACATGCCCATCCTGAGTCAGTGAATCCCTTTGGACAGGATAAAGGTGGACCTCATTGGTTTAGGGGTTGGTGGCAGGTGAGGTGGGATTACCTGCGCCGCTTTATCAGGGTTCGTACCTGGAGCTGGAGAGGGGTTCATCCTGTATACTCAACTGCAGTCACTGCTCACCTTGGGCAGGGAGGGCGGCTTGCTGGACATTGAATTCATAACCACAGTACGGCTGTGGCCTACTCATTTCTTCATCTCTAGGATTCAGCATGGGGCCTAGAACATAGTAAGTGTTAGTGTTAGTAGCTCAGTCATGTCTGACTCTTTGTGACCCTTGGATTGTAGCCCACCAGGCTCCTCTGTCCATGGAATTCTTCAGGGAAGAATACTGGAGTGGGTTGCCATTCCCTTCTCCAGGGGATCTTCCTGACCCAGGGATTGAACCTGGGTCTCCCACATTGCAGGCAGATTTTTTTTTTTTTTACCATCTGAGCCACCAGGGAAGCACATAGTAGGGCTACATTAAATGTTTACTGAACAGGGCCAAACTGGAACAGCATGCCTTGCTTAATTCGGAAAGAAATCAGGAGTTTTATACATGAATAAAATGGTGGCTGAAAATAAATCTTATCTCAGCTTTAAATACAGATTACACGCAGAGTCTGGATAGAGGTGATAAGACTTTCTGCCTCTTTCCCCATCCTATCCCACACAACATAAAATTTTCCCTTTTGGCTTTTGGTTACTCATCAAATTCCATTACGGTGAAGAGAATTGTAAACAATTGTTGGTGTCAGGAAACTATTTCTAACTCCTGATAAGTCCTCTGATGATCTCATGACATTAAAATTTGTTACTATGAATAATTCAGTAAAACAAAACCTTTTTTTTTCTTTTTATATTCGTTGCTTATGTAATAGTCATTTATTCTAGCATTTTAAAAATAAAATACCTGAATATCTTTTTAAAAAGTGCAAGGACTCTGGTCATTGAAGGAAGAAATTCCATTTCCTGGCTTTGACTAATAAGGGAAATTAGATGTACCATCAGCTTTTGTTTGAAAACAAATTTCTAAGCAGTGGAAAAAATAGATTCTTGCAGGAAAGGTGTGGTAGAATTATTTTAGTGTTACTAAATTTTAAAATCTAAAACACTTTTAGAAATGACCACATGGCCTGTGCTGGAAGCCTTGGTCAATATTTTGTGTTACAAGTATATAATTTTAACTTCTTTTGAGAAGTATTATTTTTTGCTAATGAAATTCTAATGCAATGGGAGAAACAACGAACCCCTGTTTGAAGTTTGCTGTGATAAGCATTTTGGCAGCTGGTTATAGTTCACGTGTGTGCATTTCTAGGATTATAGTTACTGTTCAGTTTTGTCATGTTTGGAGAGGGTCTCAGATATCTGGAAGATTCTTGTGGAGAATATGTGAGACATTCTAAGTGGGTACCATGCCCACAGCCTCAACTGCAGCCCCTTGCCACTACTTTGTCCACATCCCCATCACTCTGGCCACAAAAGAATGAGCCAAGAACAAGTGTCAGGCCATCTGGGCAGCCACTCAGGGATGGCAAGTGGCATTGAAATGGCCTGACATTGCTCTGCCCAGCAGGGATGATCCATCCTGGGTAGTGTCTAACCAGTCCAATCAGATTCTCCAGGCTTGGGAGTGAGGATGTCAGGCAAAGAGAGAAAGGGCAGCTGACAGTGTGGGTAGAAGGGGAGAGACACCAGAGAAGAGGAGAAAGCTTGAAAATCCATTAGTCAGCAGATCCTGAAGCAGAGAAAGGAGAAAGACCCAGTTGGGAGAGAGCAGCAGAAAAAGCAGCAGCAAGTTGAGAAAGAAGTCACAGTCAAAAAGGAACTCTTGAGAGTCCCTTGGACAATAAGGAGTTCAAACCTGTCAATCCTAAAGGAAATCAACCCTGAATAGTCACTGGAAGGACTGATGCTAAAACTGAAGCTGCAAAACTGTGGCCACCTGATGCAAAGAGCCGACTCATTGGAAAAGACCCTGATGATGGGAAAGATTGAAGGCGGGAGGAGAAGGGGATGACAGAGGATGAGATGGTTGGATGGCATCATCAACTCAATGGACATGAGTTTGAGCAAACTCCGGGAGATAATGAAGGACAGGGAAGCCTGGTGTGCTGCAGTCCATGGGGTCGCAAAGAGTCAGACAAGACCGAGTGACTGAACAACTCCCTTAGGGGATCTTGACATCACTGCTTTGATCAGTGGAATGAATGCTTATGTCATTTCAAACGTGTTTTAAGGGTCAAAACATAGTTCATCATATTTGTTTCATTTGCCATGACAATCAGCAACATCTTAGAGAAAGGCTGCTGTCAGCCTGAAGCCTGGAGCAAAGACCACATGGAGCAGAGAGCCACAGCTGGTGGAAATGTTCCTTGTTTGTGTAACAAAAGTTAGAAACCATCAATGTTACAAGCTTCTCAGATTTGAGGGGTGTCTGTTACAGCCTAAACTGATTTTTCTTTTTTTTAAAGCCTAGGGCTTCCCTGGCGGCACAGTAGATAAGAATCCACCTGCCAATGCAGAGGACTTGGGTTCTATCCCTGGTCCGGAAAGATTCCACATACAGAGGAACAACTTAGCTCATGTGCCACAACTATTGAGCCCACGCTCTAGGGCCCACGAGCTTCAACAAGAGAATCCACCACAATGAGAAGCCCGTGCACCCCAATGAAGAGTAGCCCCCACTCACGGCTACTTTGGGAAGGCCCTCCCAAAGCAATGAAAACCCAGCAAGCCAAAAATAAATAAATAAAAATTTAAAAAGAAATATCAGTATCTAAAATAATAAAATAGGTTTTCTTTCTTTTTTTTTTTTAACAAAGCCCAGTAACCAAGGTAACCCAAGCATCTTTCTCTCTCTTGCAAACCCAAAGAGCCTCAACACAATGCTATAGCCAGCTATGCTTCAGTGACCTCACAGCCTATTCTTTTGACCTTGGTGGAGTGAAATTGCATTCATTACTGGAAGAGAGTCAGTGACTTTCTAATGCGGGTTGTTCCTCGTCCCAGTCTTCAGTCCTCTAGTCTGTCTCCTATATGTGTATCCAGCATAAAAACTGGTACAAAATAGTCTGATTTCTGCCCTTTTCTCTTTGGGGTTTGAGTCTTTTATGATTTGTTCTCCTCCCCCATTGCCCCTCCCCTCAATTTTGTTACAAACTTTTTTCCAGCATGTAGAAGAATTGGAAGAATTTCAGAGTAAACACCCAGGTGTTTACCACCTAGATTTCATGGTTACCACTTTGCTTTGTTTGCTTCATCACTATCTGCTTCATCACACCAGTCCATCAACTCATCCCATTTTCCATCTCTCTTGTTTTCTTGGATGCACAACAAAGTAACTTGCAGGTTCATGATGGTGTGATGATGTCTTATCCCTTGACACTTAAGTCTTCTTTTTCCTTTTAATTCTGGACTTTTAAAAAAAAAAAAAATTGTTTTTTAACTTTGTATAAGGTTGCCTTAACTGATCACCCTGCTTGCCCAAACTTGGACATCTTTTTACCCTTTAACAATCATGAATTCGGTGTATTGTCTACATTACATTAACCCTGGGTGCCCATACTTTCTTAATCTCACTCTTTAATTTTTCTCTCTATTACTTCCTCTCTTATCTCTTCACTCACCACAACTTTTCATTTGCTTTCCCTTCTCCCTTTCAGCTCCCTGAAGATAATTTTTAAACTAAACAACGGCTGAACAATATCCCCACTGTTTCATGTGTCTGAGTATGCACAGCACGTCCACACTTGCCCAGGACAGAAGGAAAACACAATTTCTTCCATTTTATTTCTTTGCATCAAAATGATTAAATCTGTCTGCATGACCTTCATACATCAGACCATTTGGCTATTTTAAGTCTTTTTAATGGAGTAAGTCAAGCTGCATTCCGTTCATAGAAAGAATCTTTACCACCAAACGGTGCGCTAAATGCCAAGGGAACAAAGAGTCTTTTGTAGGGAGAGAGGGAGAGACACTGCCATCCTACAATTGCTGGATTGTTTAAATTATTAGATGGCAATTCATGCTAGATACATATTTGCATTGTTGTACAAGTATTTTCTTATTTTGATGAAAGATAGCTTTTCAAAGGGAATCCTACTCTTGCAGTGCAAACTTAGAAAACCCTATTACATGGTCTAGTGCATTTAATTTTATTACTGTGGCCTGCAGTGTTTCAATTTTTTAATAAAAGTCTATCAGCAGTGAGGTAAAAGACTGCAGACAATCTCCAGCAACTCAGGCACCTCTATATTTTATTTACTAACAGCTGTAGTAAAGCTTTCAGTGAAAAATCTTAAGTAGCACTTTCCTTTTTGGTGAGAATCAATTACACAGCAATCTTTTAAACCTTATCTAAGCTTATAAAGCTAATTTGGCTATTTCAAAGTAAAGGGCGGTGGGGGGGAGAAAAACAGAAGAAAAATATTTCTCCTAATAAATAAAATATTAGAAGAAGAAAGTGAAGAGGAATTGTCTAGAAGTTATTAGCAGTGCCTACTTATAAATGTCAGAATTTTTGTACAGAAGTTTTTTCTTGATTTTTTGCTTGAATTGAATGGGGAATGCATTCATTCACTTACTCACCAGTCATTGATCACCTGCTCTGTGCCAGATACTCAGTTAAGCACTGGGAAGATAAAGAAAAAGAAGACACATGCCCTGTCCTCAGAGTTTATAGTTTGATAGAGGAGTTGGACATGTGGGCTAGCAGTTATGTTACAGTCACATCTGAGTTGCTATAACAGAGGGTCACACAGAACCAATGGTGGCGGGGAGAGGAGAGCTTACTCTAAATTGAATAGGGTAAGAAAGCTCAGAAAGGCTTCCAGGAGGCATCTTGAAAGACAAATGGAGTTAGCCAATGGGAGAAGAAAGGAATTAGTTAAGAAATTAGTTAAAACTCTTTCTGTTGGAAGCTATAGACAAAACAAACTGTCTGAGTAAGAAAGGGGGAATATATTGGCATATGAAAGGCTTCAGGCATAGTTGGATCAAGGGTCTGGTATGGTGTCATTAGGGATCTGCCATTGGTGGTCTATTCTTCTTCCTTACTAATAAAACCCCAGATTTGTTCACTCTCATTAGACTTGTGCCCTTCAGGAGTGGCAGGGCTTAACTAATTTTATTTGTACTGATCCAGTTTCGAAACAAGGTCATGTTCTGAAGTGTTGGAGGTTAGGACTTCAATATATGAATATGGGGCAGAGGGTGGGGGAGGAGACACAGTTCACCTCATTACCCCCTGCCTTTCTGTCTTTCCTCTCTTGGATTTCTTGCTGGTATCTCCAGTGACTGGACCCAACAAGAAAGTAAACAAGCCTCGTTGATACGAACCATAAAATCAGCTTCATAAGGCACAGAGTGAGGTGGAGAAGGGTGCACCTGGGAGGGCAAAGAGAGAATTTCCATCAGAGTCTGTCTTGCCTTCACTCTTTGAAAGGATCTCTTCACATGGTAACCAACAATTGGGTCTCAGCCCCTGCTATTTAAAGGAGAAGCAGATGGGCCTTCTATCTCCCAGTTTCCATAATAAACTTCTAAAAGGGATTAAGCAGTTCTCTTTGGGTTATAGGACATTTTAAATGGGACTAGGAGGCAGGGCAAGCAGTCCAGTTCAGTTCAGTCGCTCAGTCGTGTCCTACTCTTTGCGACCCCATGAAAGCACGCCAGGCCTCCCTGTCCATCACCAACTCCCAGAGTCCACCCAAACCCATGTCCATTGTGTTGGCAATGCCATCCAACCATCTCATCCTCTGTCGTCCCCTTCTCCTCCTGCCCTCAATCTTTCCCAGCATCAGGGTCTTTTTCAACAAGTCAGCTCTTCGCATCAGGTGGCCAAAGTATTGGAGTTTCAGCTTCAGCATCAGTCCTTCCAATGAACACCCAGGACTGATCTCCTTTAGGATGGACTGGTTGGATCTCCTTGCAGTCCAAGGGACTCTCAAGAGTCTTCTCCAACACCACAGTTCAAAAGCATCAATTCTTCTGCGCTCAGCTTTCTTTATAGTCCACCTCTCACATCCATACATGACCACTGGAAAAACCATAGGCAAGCAGTGGATAAGCAGTGCTCCACCCTGTATCTGTCCCGTGAGCCTTCAGCCCTGTTACTCCAGGACGTTCTTTCCCTTGTGCATTGTTAGCTACCTATCACCTAGGAACCACATTGAGGTGCATGTTATGAAAAATCAAGAACAGTGGCAATAATCCAAATGAGGTTGATTTTTCTTTACTTATCAAGATATCCAGAGTAGGTCAGCTGCAAGCTGGTGCATTGACTTAAGGAAGTCATCAGAAGCCCAGGTTCTTTCTAATCTCCTGTTTTTGGCCTCTTGGCTGGTAAGTGCTGCTTTGCTTCCAGCCCCACATCTGTGTTCCAGATGGAAAGACGTGGAAGGAAACTTTAAGGAGGAGAGCAGTAGAAATTGGGAAAGTAGCATTGTCTCAGAAATCTATGGGGCATGTCAATTTCTGTCTCAAATATCAGAACTATGTCTTATGGTTGTCCCTCGCTACATGCTGCTGTTGTTCTGTTGTCTGACTCTCTGACCCCATGAACTGCAGCACGCCAGACTTCCCTGTCCTCCACTGTCTCCCTGAGTTTGCTGAAACTCATGTCCATTGAGTCAGTGATGCCATCCAGTCCTCTCATCCTCTGTCGCCCCTTTCTCCTCTTGCCGTCAATCTTTTCCAGCGTCAAGGTCTTTCCCAGTGAGTCAGCTCTTCACATCAGTTGGCCAAAGTATTGGAGCTTCATGGGAGGCGGGGAAATGTAGTTTTCCCCCTGGACTGATTGTTACTAGGCTTCTGGTAGTAAGGATGAAGTGGAGAGGGCCTATTAGGTGGGCAGCAAGGCAGGGTCAATGGCACCCGGACTTGATGTACTGACTTCTGAGGATTTGAGTGGAATGGGGGAAAGCAATAAATATATTTACTCCAAGACAATGTCTAGATTTAAATAAATCCTTCTGATGCAAGTCCAAAATACATGTAATAAGGCTCCTACTATGTGCCTTGTATTTTATTTTATTCGTTCTGGCTAACATAGTCAGAAAAGATGCTTACCCCAAGATGACTGGAGAAATGTCATCAGTATTCTTTACTTTGCCTGAGTTATTGTTTCTTGATGTACTTATAAGCTTCATCAAGGACTTATGCATATTTCATCTAACACAAGCAATAAAGTAACCCCTATTCCTTTGTCCTACTTAAATATGTGGGCAAAGAATATAATTTAATTCTCTCTTCTCTCTTTAGAGGAAAAGAACCAAATTCATTGCCTGTGATTTTCTGACTGAATGGTTATACAAGTAAGTTTTTCAGTCTTTGAATATTCAGTGACCCTAAGAATTCAATAGTGTTAATTTGCCAGCAGAATAGCAATAATTGACTTGAGTTCTTGCTTATTGTTTTCTTGTCAATCAAACATATGATGTTGTGACCAGTCAAAATCCAAAGAGAACAGGGGAGCCGTTCACAGAATTCTTCTCCATTCCATTTGTGGAAGAGTGGCTGAAACTGCAGTAAGTAGTGGCACAAGGCTTTGAATAATTTATTCCTAACTTTAAGATTGTGTTAATGATTGTTTCCTCCAATCTAAGAGAACTAACTTATGTAATCCATCCAGGACCTGGGTCAGTTACACATGTAGATCTTTTCTCTGGTTAATTTTAGCTAAGGGCATCCTGTCCATGCAGTGATTATTCAAGAAGCCCTTCAGAAATAAAATAGAAAAGCTAAAACATTTCTTATCCTAAGTAATCAATCTTTCCATTTTGTCTCCCTTTCCACCTAGCCCCAAAGGTCATTATGTCTTATGACCGAAGTTTTCTAAATTTTAACTTTTAGTTATATGTATCAGTTCTACATTTAAAATATTGGAACATGACACATAAAGTTAACACTCTATTTGACCATCATTCTAATCTGAGTCTTATCACAGAATTAATGTTGGTCTATATTTCATCCCTCCATAGTTCTTAAAATTAGTTATTTAACTGTATAAACAGATTATATCATACAAAATTAGTAGTATTATTTTATGGGAACTGTTTATCATCAATGATAAAGCAATAATGACAAAAGTGTGAAGTGAAAGTGTTAGTTGCTCAGTCATGTCTGACTCTGAGACCCCATGGATTGGAACCTGCAAAGTTCCTCTGTCCATGGAATTCTGCCAGCAGAAGTACTGGAATGGGTTGCCATTCCCTTATCCAGGGGATATTCCCAACCCAGGGATCGAACCCAGGTCTGTTGCATTGCAGGCAGATTTTTTTTTTTTGCTATCTGAGCCACCAGGGAAGCCCTAATAATGATGACAACTAACGTTTATTGAGTGTATATCACTAGTCTCAGCATTTAATGCCAATGAACTAACTTGATCCTTATAACAATGCTATTACCAGCCCTATTTTGCAGATGAGGAAATTTATGCATTATCCTGCAACTTGCTTTTATTTGACTAAAATACATTTTGAGATCTAGCCATGTTTATTTAATTACATCTGATTCATGCCGTTGATATCTTTATCATGTATGTCATTTCTAGATTTGCATTATTTGTTCATTCATACATGTTTACTGAGTCCTGTTGTGTGCCAAGCATCATTCTAGGTGTTGGAGATAGAGTGGTGAACAAAGCAGCTAAAACTCCTGCCTTAATGGAGCTTATATTCTGGTGGTGGATAATAGATGATAAGCAAAGAAATAAGTGCACTATAAATAAGTGCTTATAGGGAAAAATAAAGCAGAGAGGCGGGAGTATAGAGTACTGAGGGGGACCTAATTTTACATCATGTGGTCAGGAAAGACCTTACTTGGAAGATGACATTTAAGTATTGATCCATAATTTTAAGCCAAAAGTGGAAGAACGACTACTCAATTTAGAGAGAATAATATTTAATCTATTCTTTGGAAATGTTTCACATCAGCCCTTTGCAAGAACAATGGCAGGAAACTGAGGCACCAGGAAATTAAGCAAGGTTTGTGAAATCCCATATCAAACAGAATATGAAACACGAAATTAGACACCTAGCCCTCAAATATCACATCTTTTGCTTAAATCTGCCCTTCTGGGGAATGCTAAATTCAATAGATTCTTGGCTGACTTTCTCAATTTTGAGAGTTTGAAAGACTCCAGGATTTACTAGTTTTTAAAAATCTGAGACTATCCATTGAAAGGAGGATGATACTAGAAGATCTTGTTTCTTATTAAGCTTCTAAGCTTGTACCTAATTTAGTCCACTATGAAGATGAAAAGCCTTTGTTGACTATAAATGATCAGTAAGTGAAGGATTTGCATATGTTTTTCTAAGACAAGGTTTTTTATATCTTTCTCCAAATTGAAAATGAAACATTTTTTTTACTTGCAATAACCAATGAAAAAGAACCTGAAAAATAAGAGAGTTTCTCCAGATGAGTTCTCTCAAATCCCTAGTCACTTACCGTACAAATACCTAAATTTAAAATTGTCGCTAACTTCTGCTGGTAGCTCATATAAATATACTGCAAAGTAGCAATTGCAAGTATATCAGCAGGACTCCACAGGAACAAAAACATAACAGCTCTTGATTTAAATGGTGTGTGTTCTCTGCTTTACAAAGGGGAGCATACAGAGCATGATAAAAATTTAAATGATACTAATCTAATTTGATGCAGTAAATATTTATTGAACACCTCCCAAATGCAATGCAGAGCTTGGTGCTGTGGAGAAACAGAGATGAATAAAACATGGCTCCGACTCTCGGGGTGAGAGAGATGTGTTTACAACTAGCTATAGATTCTGTAGTGAGTGTTGTAAAACAGATGTTAACAAAGCCTTCAAGGGAAATGCAGACATCCAAAACCATCTATGCTCCACCCACTCCACCCCCTAGCAGGCCTGGCACCAGGCAGGTGGGGCCAGTGGTCAAGCTGGTTGGTGCCCAGATGTGGTCTTGAAGAGGCCAGACCTCAGGGGCTACGTCCTTCTTGAGAATGCTCATGAGCAGGGAGAGCAGACAGCCAGGTAAGGTAGGAGATGATCTCTAATCCAGGTTTCCCCAGCCTCGGCCCTACTGACATTTGATTGTTGTTGCTGTGGACATGTGTGTGTGTGTGTGTGTGTGTGCGCGCGCGCACGCGCGCGCTCAATCGCTCAGTCCTGTTGGACTCTTTGCGACTCTGTGGGCCACCAGGGTCCTCTCTCTGTGGGAGTCTCCTGGCAAGAATACTGGAGTGGGTTGCCATTTCCCTACTCCAAGGGATCTTCCCAACCCAGGGATGGAACCTGCATCTCCTGCATTGCCAGGCAGATTCTTTACCTCTGAGACACCTGGGCAGCCCTGTTGGCATGTAGCACTGGGTAATTCTTTGGTGAGGGCAGGGGTGGCCTGTACACAGCAGCATGTTTCATGGCATAGTAGCGCCCCCTGCAGTCTGTGTCCATATGCTGCCACATGTGGGATGGGGGGCAGACAGAAGGGACCCCCTTGGCTGAGAACTTGTGATTGAATCCAGAGGGAACAGTGAGAGGAAATCTGAGGGGGGAAGAGAGAAAAGCTGAGAAAGTTCATGGTCGGTGCTGTCCTGGTCGTTCGTGTGGATGTGAAGGCATCTGCTGAGAGGGAGGCCCAGGCAGGTTCCGAGGCTTGTGGGTGTGGAGAGGAGACGGCAGCAGCTGCTATGGTGAAACTGATAGGGAACCAACTAGGGTAAATAGGGATGGCCCAGCTGATGGCCTGAATTTGTGATGCGTATAGCAGCCTGTTTAGGAGATTATTTCCAGCAACCCTCTGCAATCCTGGAAAGCGGGTGGAGGAAACAGATGGTTGGGAAGACTCAGGATTGAAGACTGGCAAAGCTAATATAGTAAAAGGTCTAGACTAGGCCCAGAGGATCGTTGGGGAGGGAGAAATTTCCCCCTACCTTTCTAGGTTCTCATTGGTGTAAGAATTAAATTGACAGGAGACAGATTATCAGAAGGAAATCAGACAAAAATTTCATAACATGTGTTCATGGGAGAGACCTAGGAGAACTGAGTAACTTACTAAAATGGCTGAGAACCTCACCTTAAATACCGTCTTCGGCTAAAGACAAAAGAAAATGTTAAGGGTAGGGATCTGGGACTTCAAAGGGGAGGAAGGCAATTGACACGAAGCTGGAAAAGCGAATGTTTGGTAAATAAATGTTGCAGCGGCCCTACAGAGACAATGGGACAGAGAGTGACCTCTGATCTCTACGTTTCCCTACCACACCTCACCCACATTCTCTGCAGACTTCTCTGGTGATAACTCTATTCCAGGCACAGGCCCTCTATCTAAAGTCTTTCAGCAGTTAGGAGGAAGGTCGAAGTTTCTTCCTGAGTCTTCTGGGCCTTGATTGTTTATGGCAAAAGAGACATTTTGGGGCTGCAAATTTTGTTTGCCTACAGGATCTCAGGGATGGGAAAACATTGTTAACTTCTCTAAAAATAACGTCTTACAGTTTTCTCATGAAGTACCATATTTTCTGAATTGTGTTAATGTTTAACAATCAATTTTCAGAAAGAGGAAGAACACTACATGACGTGTTCACATTGGAAGTAACCAACTTGGAAGCACTAAAATGGGAATGGTAGGGTCCGTACAGTTTTAGAAATTTCAATGAATCTTATTTGAACCCTGATTCAAAGAGACAAATTAGAAAGAAAAATTAGGAGCCAATTGGAAATTTGAACACTTAATAAATAATTGATGATATAGAGAATTGTTACACACAATGATTTCATAGTCATGATTAAAAAGTTTACTTTTTAGAGAAACATGCTGAAATACTTATGAAGTTATGAATGAAATATGTAACCTTATGATGTCAATGGATAAAGCTGGGGGAAGTTACATTGAGTGACTGAAATGGAGAAGAATATAATTAAGTCTGAATGGTGACCTGGGTTCATTTTTTTTTTCTGCCAACTTTAAACATATTTATTTATTTGGCCTCACTGTGTGGTATGTGAGATCCTAGTTTCTCAACCAGGGATCAAACCCACACTGGGAACAGAGCAGTCCCAACTGCTGGACCACCGAGGAAGTCCCTCTGCCTACTTTTTATATCTGCAATGTTTGATAATAAAACCCTAAAAGGAAGAGAAATAACAAGATGCTTCAAAGCTCCTTGTGAGCAGCTGATTGAATAGCGGATGGGCTGTGTCAAGGAGGCATCTATTGACTGGCGGTGAACCAGGAAGGCTGTGAGCTTTTCTCCACTGGAGATGGCTGGAGTGATGGCGGAGGAAACTGAGTTTTCACATGATTACGACTAGAGGCTCAAGTTACATGGAAGGAAAATGGCCCTGGGGTCGGGGAGCAGGAGAGTGACAAGTGTGAGCCCAGTGAGAAGCCTCACGGTGTGAGGAGGCCCGAACAGACACAGCTCACCAGCCAGTTCCCTTACCTCAGCCTCATTCTCCCTCCCTGCGGCCCTCCAGTGCCAAATCCAATTTTCCCAGTGACAAGGAGGAGGATTAATATAATCAGAGCTGTGGGCTTGCCCTAAAAACATGGCTCCTGGGGAACACGGAAATGACTTTCTAGGTCAGGTCAGCAGAGTAGATCTTTTAGGCTTTGCAAGCCACATCATAGGGTCTCTTGCAACAACTCAACTCCAGGGTTGTAGCCTGAAAGCCGCCGTAGACATGTGACACAGGGGCTTGGCTGTGTCCCAACACAACTCTGTTTACAAAAGTGCTGGGCAACATTTGGCCCCTGGGTTCTAGTTTGCTGAGCCCTGTTTTGATGGACACCAATAACCCAAGTCATAGTCTCATGCAGTGGCGACAAACAATATAAATAGAAGTGAGTGGGTGGGAAAGATGAGAGGACAGAGAAGGTTACGATCAGACCAGGAATTTGGGAAGTTGAGATGTGATGGTCTTCAGGGATGACCCATTCTAAGATGTGACCGTTCTGTTGGGTGACTGTCACAAAGGAAGATGGGGGTCATGGAATCACATGGCCTGGAGGCCTTGGTGTCAGAGGTATCATCAGTATGAATAATGAAGTATCTGAGAGACTTGTGGGGTGGGTTGAAGAAGATGATGCATGTGAAATCCAGGAGCTGTCAAGGGTGGAGTAATAATGTTCTGGAAGTCAAAGTGGAGATAGTGCCGTGTAGGGGTTGGGACCCTGGGCTCTGGAATCACAGTTCTGCATACTAAACCGTGCTCTACCATTTCCAGCCATGTGACTCAGCGCACATGACTTAAGCTTTCAGAGCCTCAGTTTTCCCATCTGTCAAATGGTCGATGATCTAAACAAAGCTAGTTCCTTACCTAAGAGAAATTCTGGTGCCAGCTATTAAGGAAATACATCTTTCCCCACTAATGACACATATATGAATGTGTACGTTTCAGTTATTTGAAGGGAGTTATTTTTAATTTATTTGCTTATCTGTTCAGCTAATATTTATCATATGCTTAATTGTGCTCTAAAATCATGAAGCAAGCATATTCATAAATTGGCTGGCTACCATTTACTGGGTGCCTGCTATGTGACATGGAACCATGACACAGACTAACGTGGTCCTTTGTTTTCATAGACAGACAGATTTTATGCACAGTTGGGATTGCAATGTATATGGACTTATTTCTGCTAATTCAATGTGCTCCTGAGGGAAGGAGAGAGAGGGAGAGGGAGAGAAAGAGAGAGAAACAAGATTTTTTTTTTAAATGCAGGCAATTTCCCCTGCATTATACTCTGGAGGTGAAGCATAAAATGGGACATGGGACTTAGCTCTGTTCTTAGTTGTCTTCAGTTTTATGTGACACTTACCATAAGAGCAGTCTGTAAGGCAACTGCATCCTTCTGTGTCTGTCTGTCTGCCTACATAATCTACCTACCTACCCACCTACCAACCAAGCATCTATATAGTGTTTATGTGTGTGCTTAGTCGTGTCAGACTCTTTGTGCCCCATGGGCTATAGCCTGTCAGGCTCCTCTGTCCATGGAATTTTCCAAGCAAGAATACTGGAGTGGGTTGCCAGTATATATAGTGTTTTAAATGAAGTGAAAGTGTTAGTCGCTCAGTCATGTCCAGTTCGTTGTGACCCCATGTGACTGTAGCCCACCAGGCTCCAATGTCCATGGAATTTTCCAGGCAAGAATACTGGAGTGGGTAGCCATTCCCTTCTCCAAGGCATCTTCCTCACCTGAGGGCCAAACCTTGCTTTGCAAACAGTTTCTTTACTCTCTGAGCCACCAGGGAAGCCCCGCTGTTGACTCAGGTACTATTCTGAACAGTTTATAAATATTACCTAATTTAACTCCCATGACAACCCTACAAAGTGGGAACTGTTATTTACCCACTGTGTTAACTAAGTTAGCCTAGACTAGGTTGCAGTTACAAATAAAACAGAAAGAACAGTTTATTTCATACTTATGCAAAGACTGATAACAGGTTGGACAGCCTTTTATAAATTATAGCTATTTGGAACGTTTCATTTTTGAAGCCATTAAAACAAAAAGAAGAAAAGAATGGAGGAACGACCCTCGTTCTTAATCTTCTCACCTCTCCTCACAGAGCAAGGCCTCAAAGCAGCTCTAAGGGAGGGTGACATATGTAAGGAAACACTGGATAGCCCATGGGTTCTAACTGTGCCAGCAACAGCTAGAATGTCAGAGAAAAAGCTGAGGCACGGCAATGTGAGTTACTTCCCAAGGTGGCAAGCTAGGAAATAGCAGGGGTAGGATTCGGACCCAGGCGGCCTGGCTCCAGAGTCAGTGCTTGCTGGATCATGACTGATTACTCCGCCTTCCTGCCTCTCACCTGGTACTAAGATGGAAAACACAGGCTACCTGAGACTGCTGGAAAGATGCTATGTCTTTATATGGGTAATTTAAGGTCTGCCAAGGGTAAATCTTGGCTAAGTGTGATTTTCATCTTATGTGATCATTTTAGAGTCAGCTCCTGTGTCAGATGCTGCTCCTTTGTATATGTTATGTGTCCTAGCATTTATTGCCTCAAATAATCTTAATTACCAGCCAAGGGAGCCATCTAAAATATGAGTGGATTTTTTTAAATGTTCTTCTTAAAATAAATTCTCCCAAGTCCAGCTGTCTTTGAGGCTCGACATCGTCATATTGTCAGATCACAGCTGGGAAGTCACGATCATTTGTCACTGGCGGACCGGCGGCTGCCTATTGCTTATCACATAAATGATGGGTCCTTGTCCCATAGGTCCAAATAATTTAACACACTCTTCACTCTGCCCATCTCTTTTCAGCTACTCATTTCTTTTCCTGACTCTTTGCTTTAAGATCTGCACTTTTATGTAGCTGTTTTATAATAGACATTGACCACCCTTTAAAAATTCTTAGGTTTATACAAATAATGAAGTTTTACAATATATAATCTATACATATCTGTTAAACTATACAGTGAAAGGGAACATTTTTAAGTCAAGGAGCATCACAGAATTAAAGAACTCTAGATCTAAATTCTTTCAAAGGGATGTTTCACTCCAAATGGCAAGACTGTGGCTTTTGTTTTCCCCTCTACATTATTTTGTAGTTTTCATATTGTCTACAGAGTTACATTAAGAACTAAAAAGAATTGCCAAAGGAAAGGGTATTTATTCTATTTCATTTCATTCCATTTTCTTGCTGTTGTTTTAGACATTTCTGTTTTTTCCAGCCCTGCACTGAATTCCCCCTTCTTTTGGTCACAGTACACCCTGTGTGTTTGGAAGGATCATCCCTCTCCCCTTCTCAGTTCAAGCACAAAGTGAACTGACTCCACCTCTGGCTCTGGGCTGAATTTGTGACCCAGTATGTGACCAGAGCAGTGAATTCCCCTGACCACCATGGTTAAATGAGAGACAACCCCAGAGACAACTCCAAGATTTTTCAAGAAGCAACCAGGAAAACTTTCCTGTCTTTTCCTCTAGACTTAGAACTTTGTTATAAGCCTTGAGCAGCTGAGGGCAATTATCTAAAGAGACTGTGCCAGGGGTAACAGCAGAACTGAGAGGCGGCCAGAGTCTGAGTCCCTACGGCATTGTACTAAACCTCTCTGACCTCACCTAAAGCCAACTCTACCCCTATTAGTAAAGTGAATTAATAAATACCTTTTTTCTTTTCCTTTTTGAAGATAAATACTGCCCCCCCCTTTTTGTTCTGTTTTTGCTTAAGCCATTCTGAATAAGGGTTATGATACTTGCACATGAAAGAGCCCTGATACGTTCTCCTACATGATATTTACCCAGCTACCCTCTTGTATTCCGTATTAGTCAGCTCTCTCTAGATTTTGCTGCAGTAACAAACAACCCTTACATCTCAATACCTTATAACAACAAAGACTTATTCTTCACCCAGGTTTGTTGGCTGTGTGTCCTCTTGGGCCCTGCTCCAAGTCTCTTTTCATTCTAGGGCCCGGGAAGGAGGAACAGCACCTTCCTCAGTCCCACAGCAGACGGAAAAGCGCAACGAGCAACCCAGGCCATTATTACTTCTGCTCACACTTCATCGTTCAGTACAGGGCCCACGAGAAAGCTCAATATCAGTGTTATGGGGAGTTGACACCACCCACTTCGGGGAAATACCACAGGTGAATGGAAGAGCAGGGATGCACGATTCTCTTATAGGGAAAGGAGTGATAGTTTGGAGAAATGAAACAATCCACGCTTGTTCCAATCAGCCTGAGGAGGGGGGTCTTCATCCCCACCTCTTGGCAGTGGCAGATTACATCATTTCTCCTGTTTGTGAACCCAGTGCTGTCCTCTTTTGTTGAATGTAGTCCTGACTTAACCAACCCATAAGAAACAGTGAAATTATTTGCTATCATACTAAGAACAGGAAACATTTAGCTTTTTATTTTGACCAAAAAGTATTAGTCCAGTTTGTTCGCACAAATAAATCACTAAATAAATACAAGGAACAAAAAGCACACTGCTGCCTCTCTGGCCCTGTGTCCCTGGGGAAAAGGCTCATGAAAAACATCATTAAAACTGAGACCTTCAGTGAAACAAAGATTATGTTATAGAAGAGAAAAGAAAAGTTTGCTTTGGGCAAAATGTCTTTTCAGCTAAGTTCTACTGTTGGATAAAAGAAAAGAAAAATCCCCAATACTTTCAGGTCGGTGAAAGGTATCTTATGACCAAAAGCTGAGATGAAAACAGAGAGTCACTGTGCCGTTTGAGGACAAGCACCAGCGTGTGTGTGATGGTCTGTGCTGAGCGTCAGCATTTTGTGGGACCCAAAACGCTCACGCCTTCAGGGCGGCACAGGAAATGGCACCCATTCTGCACCAAAGATCATAGTTAGATGGTAGCCTGGCAGAAATTTGTTGTCATGCCCTATTGAAAGGAAAGCATCCTGTAGATTTATTTTGTCTTATAGAAGATTTCTGTCTCAGTAATTCTAAAGGCCAGAGTATCCTGATAATTAATCTTTTTTTTTTTTTTTGCTCTTTATGTTAACTTTCGTCTTCAAACAGGAAGGAAAGAGAGCTGTTTCCTGAATCCAGGACATGCTGAGTGCCTCCCTCTCACGGGAAACGTGTCGCCTGGGTGGCCCTTTCCCTGGGGCACACAGTTGGCTTCCTCTCCTTCTTCCTGTTGTTTCTTTGTGGCTCTTTGGGGACAAGCTCGGGGAGCCTGCATGAGGCAGCATGGCAGACACCTCTGGGTTCCAGTCTGAGCTCTGACGTTTAGTAGTTGGAGTATTAGTTTCCTATGACTGTTTAGTAAATTACCACAACCTTGGTGGCTTCAAGCAGCACAGATTTATTTTCTTACAGTTCTGGAGGCTAGAAGCCCAAAACCAGTTTCACAGGGCTCAGGTCTGTGTTGACAAGGCTGGTCCCTTCTCAAGACTCTAGGGGAGAATTCTTTTCTTGTCTTTTCTGGTATCTGGAGGCTGCCTGTGTCCTGGAAGGCTCCTGACCCTTTCCTTCTGACCTCTTGTTCCTGTTGTCACAGGGCCTGCTTCTGTAGTAGTGTCTCCATCTGCTTCCCTCTCATAAGGACCTTCTCATAAGGACCCCTGTGATTATATCATTAGGCCCACCTAGATAATCCAGGATAATCTCAAGATCATTCATTTAATCACAGCTACCAAGCCTTTTTTTGCCATATAAGGGAGTGTATATATTATATATATATATTCATAGAGTCTGGGGATTGGAGGTGGGCATCTTGGGACCTTTATGCAGCCAACATAATGTATGATGTTAGGTGACCTGGAGCTATCCCTTCACATCTCTGGACCTTACTCCTCTCTTCTGTACTATGGGAATGGTAATAAAACCTACAGCATAGGGTTGCTGTGACAGTTAAAGATGACATCAGAGTTTTTTTGTTGCAAGCAGCGGCAAGTTAAAGGCTACTTGAGAAAAAGGGTATGTATTGAAGGTAAAAAGATAACCCACAGACATGAAAGGAAATGTAAGGATCTGGCCTAAGAAGCAGGTTTAGGGACCCAGGGTGCATAGACCCCTCTAGTCTTTGACATTCCACTCAAGGTTCCTGCTCCAGGGAAAGGGCACCTGCTTGGCTCAGCCTGGGTTTCAGATGCACACCTCGGTCCGGGGAGGGCAAGGCACCGCAACCCATATTACCCCTGACATGGGGTGGGGAGCAGTCAGAACAAAATCTGAGGGCTGATACCACAAGAGGGGGAGGGTATGAAAGGCAGATAAAAATGAAAGATATTCTTACTGCAAAGGGCTCACGGCAGGTATTCAAAGAATGATAGCTTTTATATTATCCTTAATCTTAAGAGAGTAGTAACCATTGCTTTGGCAAGATGAAACACGGGGAGCAGCATGACCAGGCAAGAGAAAGGATATCTGCATTTAACCTCAGCTTTGCCACTGATACATTCTGACAGTAAGGGAAGTCCTCTATTTTCTTATCTATAATAATACTTATTCACTCAAAAATGCTTATTGAATGCCTACCTTTTCCAGGCACTTTTTCTAGGAACCATAGCTACAAGGTACCTTAGGTACAAGAGACAGAAAGTCTTGGCTCCTGTGGAATTTACCTGGTAAAGACAGAGAGTCACCAAATTCACAAATAAACCTATTGTATAATGTAAAGAAGACCCAAGTGCTTTGAAGAAAAATAAAGCCGAGTAAGTGGATTGAGAGTCACAGTCCTGGGGTAAGACATACTGGTGTTTTTAGGGAAGGCAGGGAAGCTCACTTCTCCAAGGAGGAGACACTGGCACCTGAATGACACACGGAGGGAGCCAACTTTATGATAAAGACTGGAAGGAAGAGTGTTCCAGGCAGAGGGAACAGCCTCTGCAAAGTCCCAGAGACAGGAACATGGCCAGTGAGGCACAAAGAGATGAGGGAGGCCGAGAGAGTGGCAGGACATGAAGACAGAGAGGCTAGTGAGGCTGCCTCTTTAGTGGGGCCTTGGATGCCATGATGACGAGTTTGGATTTTTCTTTTTTTCTTTTGAGCATGATAGGAAACCATTGGAGGGTTCTGAGCAGAAGAGCGAGGTAATCCAATTCATCTTTTAAAAAGACCACCCTGGCAGGTGGATGGGGAGTTGACCAAAGGTCTGCACTACTAGTGCAAACAGGGAGGCCAGTGAGCAGGTACTTGCAGGCAGGAGATGATTGTGGCTTGCAGTGGAGAAGGTGAGAAGAGGTTGGATTTGGGATCTGTTTTGATGTTGGATGCGGGGTGACAGGGAGCTAAGGCAAGAATGACTTGGAGATTTTAGGCCCAAGCAAGTAGCTGAATGGGAAACCATTTACTGAAATGCTTTGGGGAAAATTAGAATTAGATATTGAAAGTTAATGGGTTTACTGAAGAATCACAACTTACTGGAAATAAAAACATGAAACCTATTTCCTTTTTTTCTCCAGTAACTACATCACCATATTACATTGAATCTCTCTTCCATCTCGGAAGTAGCCCTTTAATAACCTTTTGAACAAATTCCATAACTTCCTAGTCACTGTTTTTAGATAGTCTAATTTCACTGTTTGGATTCATCTTGTTTATTTTAAAATCCTGAGTCTTTAGTCTCATCCTGGATGCAAAACTCATCTTCCCAGCTCCCCCAACAATTGTCTATGATTCATGGGTCCTTGACCTTGGAAGATAGGGAAATTACCTCTTTATTTATTTTCACTGGTCTCTAACTGAAATTTAGCCTCTCTTTTACTTATGAAAGTGGGACACAAACTTCAATTGTGTCCACAGTAACTGTAACTTTGTCTCTAATAGCAACAATCAGATGTTTTCATATCCCGCTATGGTTGTTACAGTGATCTTGAAATATCATTTACCCTTGCTCTTTTTTCAACTTATATTAGTTAATGGAACTGCCATTAGCTCTTTTATTTACAGCATGATTTGGAAGCAAGTACATTAGTATTTTGCCAACAGTTTAAAAAAATATTTTGATAACTGTTGTTGTGTTCAGTCGCTCAGTTGTGTTCAGCTGTCTGCAACCCCATGGAGTGTAGCCCACCAGGCTCCTCTGCCCATGGGTTTTCCAGGCAAGAACACTGGAGTGGGTTGCCATTTCCTCCTCCAGGGGATCTTCCCAACCCAGAGATTGAAACTGTGTCCTCTGTGTCTCCTGCATTGGTAGGCTGATTCTTTACCACTGCACCATCTGGGAATCCCATTTTGATGACTGTATTTTAATATAATTGGTTTGCTTAAAAACCTTGTGTATTTACTATTGTATTTTTAAAAATATTGTTCAGAGAAGAAATCCAAATTTCCAAAATGTAAAGGGATTCTGGCACAAAACAAGTTAAGTTCCCCTGTGAGAGGTTTGGAAGAGGTGAGGAAGGAGGCAGTCTGCCCTTCCCAGACACCCCAGGAGCAGGAAGAAGGACAGTGGGGAAGAGGCAGGTCTCCTGAAGGTTCTCCTTAAACCAGTTTAGAGGAAACAGGTACTCAGTTACGAAGAGGCTAAATAACACAGCAATCTGGGCATATTTATCGAGCAGCATAAAATAACCAGCCCTGGTTTTGAAGATGGTTAAACCTTCAGCCCAAGGGTGAGCACAAGGTCTTGCAGTGAATTGTTTAGGGAGCATTGTTGACTGGACCCTTATGTGGCTTCCGATGACAGGGTTGGTAAAATGGGACTTGACCCTGTGTTTATGTGGGAGAATGATTCAGCCCGATGCTGGGTAATAACTGTTTTGTTGGTCTCTCAGAGTGGAGTTGGTGGGCGGGTAAGCAAGAGGTTTCTTGGAGCCATTCCTCATGTCGTGGAAGGCTGGATTAAAAGAATCCTAGGAGATTCTGACCTAATGACTAGTCTGGAAGTCCCATTCCAGATAACTTCTACTGCAGGAGTCCCCAACCTCCAGGATCTAATGCCTAACAATTTATCTAATGCCTGGAGACATTACTAATCGCTAATCTGAAGTGGAGCTGATGTAATAATAATGGAAATAAAGTGCACAATAAATGTAATGTGCTTGAATCAAACCACCCCCTCTGGCCCATGGAAATATTGTCATCCACGAAACCAGTCTCTGGTGACAAAAAAGTTGGGGACCACTACTCTGTTGTACTTCATCCAAATATTTGAGGTTCGTTACTCAAGATGGTGATGCCTCCAACATACAATGTTTGGGAAGCCAATTAAGGCTGACGGCAGGGACTGGGTAATCTCTTTTGCTGAATACCGTGAGTAGAGGTTTTCAAATGCCAGCCCTGTGAGTTGGTGAAAGGTTTTATGAATGATGGCTGACTTTAAGGCCAGTGTCATTTTGTAAATGGCTTTACATCTAGCTTGTTCTTTCATGTTACAAGAAAACAACTTAATCTTTTACCTAATGAAAAGCGGAACAAATTTGGATTTCAAGATTCAGTTTTCAATATAAAGCAAGCCGTTCTCCTTTCTGCTTTCGTCTTCATAAATGCCATTTCAGACTAGATTGGGCGCATTTAGAGTGGTATGGCCATAGACCATAAATGCCATTTCAGATGGTAACTTTCATCTTGCAACTGGATGGAGAAATTAATAAAGACTAACTTCTCAGATTCGCTTATGTATTTTGTGAGTATGCCATAACTTCTCTAGGTCCTGAAATATTTTACTGACCCTCCATATATTGTGGGGAGCGGGGGAAGAATTGTGTGTGTGCGCGCACATGCACGTGGGTGTATTTATACATACACATGTATGCAGTCAGAAGAGTAAATTCTTGTTCCTTCTCAAAATTAGAGGACTAATTGTTGTGATTCAAATAGATTTAATTCAGGTTTGAGAAAAAAAAAAAGAGGACGTTACAAATGCACACTACCAATGAGACAATTCTTGGAAACACTCAGCAGCACTGTTGTGCCGTTGAAATGCTCAAACATATTTGCTCAGGGGTTGGGTGGGGGGTCCAGTTTAAGCCCCTGGGAGCCTCAGCTGCCTTCTCCTGGGATTGACACTCTTGTTTCCCCTTCCCTCCCCAGTTCCCCAAAGATGAGCAGTCACCTCTACTCGATCTTAATTTTTATTTGACCTGAAGCCAGTTGCACTGATTCCAAGAGAGAGAAAAGGGCTTGGCATGGCTTCTATCCTTTTGAGCTAGGCTGCCGAAATGACTGATAATTCCTAGGGACTCCTTTCTGAAGATTAAGTTCTCTTCATCTGCCCTAATTCACGCTTATTCTTGGTTTGGGAACTAGACAGTTCAGTTCAGTCACTCAGTTGTGTCTGACTCTTTGCGACCCCATGAACTGCAGCACGCCAGGCTTCCCTGTCCTTCACCAACTCCCAGAGTTTACTCAAACTCATGTCCATCGAGTTGGTGATGCCATCCAACTGTCTCATCCTCTGTCGTTCCTTTCTCCTCTTACCCTCAATCTTTTCCAGCATCAGGGGCTTTTCTAATGAGTCAGTTCTTCGCATCAAGTGGCCAAAGTATTGGCATTTCAGAGTTAGCATCAGTCCTTCCAATGAATATTCAGGACTGACTTCCTTTAGGATGGACTGGTTGGATCTCTTTGTAGTCCAAGGGACTCTCAAGAATCTTCTCCAACACCACAGTTCAGAAGCATCCGTTCTTTGGCGCTCAGTTTTCTTTATAGTCCAACTCTCACATTCATATGCGACTACTGGAAAAACCATAGCTTTGACTTGACAGACCTTTGTTGGCAAAGTAATGTCTCTGCTTTTAATATCTGTTTATGTTGGTCACAGCTTTTCTTCCAAGGATCAAGCATCTTTTAATTTCATGGCTGCAGTCACCATCTGCAGTGATTTTGGAGCCCCCAAAAATAAAGTCTGTCACTGTTTCCATTGTTTTCCCATCTATTTGCCATGAAGTG
Organism: Dama dama; assembly: GCF_033118175.1. Lineage (NCBI taxonomy): Eukaryota > Metazoa > Chordata > Mammalia > Artiodactyla > Cervidae > Dama > Dama dama. The sequence goes on from NC_083690.1 coordinate 18,572,829, forward strand.
ATGGGACCGGATGCCATGATCTTAGTTTTCTGCGGGTTGAATTGTAAGCCAACATTTTCGCTCTCCTCTTTCACTTTCATCAAGAACTAGACAGAGCCCCATTATTTCACCATGAAAGCCAGGGTGTCATTAAAGGTGGCCTCACATTACTGCTTAAAGGCCTAGTAGAAATCTTATTTCGCTTTTTGGAGATGCCATTGTGATGCAAAGTGATTTGGGGTCTCATTACTACCGGAAGCCCTTTGTTGGACTGACCGGGCCTGTCGTGCCCCCAGATTCTCCATCTCCTCTCCTATCCTACGGCTTTTCCAAAACAGGGATACTGATACTTTGAGGATTTCATGATCTCAGTACAGAGAAATATACTGAAAACGGGAAAATTGCAGCTCCACAGAAAGGCCCCAGCAAGCCTCCTCTCAGATACCCATGACACAGTCCACTTTGTTCTGCTGTCCTGACACTGGATCTCTCTGTGGAGCATCAGGCAAATGAACACCTGCCAAGTTATTGCTGTAAGAATTAATCAAGAGAGCATTTCAATGATTACGACTTCTCCTCGCTCATTTTTTCCTTTCAGGCAAATGGCTGTGCTTTCCTCTGTTGAACACTCACAGCTGCTAGACCCCGAATTCCACGTGAAAGAACTTTTGAGTTGTCCTCCTCTTTTCTGTGGACCACTTCCTGTGGCCACTTCCCTCGGCAGTTTAGATTCTCAGCAGGAATGGGCCAGTGACCTTGAACGACCTATGTCACCCCTCTATGCCCAAGTTTCTTCACTCTAAAAGAAGGACAACAACAGCTCATTATTAACATTGTGAGGATTTAATGAAACAACGTGTGGAAAGAGCTTAGCGCACTGGGCCAAGCAGAGGCTCATCCCACCAAGATTTATTGAGTGTCTCCTATGTGCCAGACGTGCTTCCAACTGCTGGAAATGCCAGAGGAGCAAACACAGGCCCAGTTTCTGCTCTTGTGAAGCATTCAGTCCAGTTGAGGATTTGGGTGTTAATTAGACAATCACACAGATTTATATCTCCAAATTGGGCCAAGGACTAGGAAGGAAAATTATACAGTGGCCCTGATCTAATCAAAGCACATCGTTTCATAATGTTTGAGTGGCATTCAGAAGAAAGAATTCGAATAAACTGGGAGAAAGAGGTTTCAGCCCCAGTGCACCTTTGAGCAATTTAGAAAAAAGGGCCTCTGCCCTAGAACAGAAGTAGCAGAGCGTGTGCTGGGGTTTCAGTGCCCTGTGGCCCATCTGCGGGGAGCCCTTGAGCAGAGACCAACTTGCACAACTGTATGCAGTGATCTGGCTGGAAGTAAGAGGATATTGGAGACAGAGGAGAGCCCCTCTGCCAAGGCCCTGAGGTGGGAGGGCACATTGGAGGAGATGAAAAGGGCCCCTCTGGTCGGAGCCAAGGAACAAGGCTGGCGGGAGGGGAGTCAGGGTGCTCTGAGCACATGTCAGCTGGCACTGATGCACGATAGCATCATTCTCATGAAGTCACTGCCAGCACACCAAGGTCTCCTCAGAAACACCGAGGTTTCTCTAGGCGCTGTTGATTTTTAACTACTGAAGGGAAATTCCTTCAGGGATGTGATTTGCTGGTGTCATACAACTGAGATTTACAGAATAAGGGCAATGTACAAGGAGAGACGTTTAACGGGAAAGCAGGGAGACCACATGCCTCTAGAAAAACACAAATGCTCTCTTAAAGCCCAGAAAACTAGATATTAGGCAAAAAGAAGTGGGGAAAAAAACAGAACAAACAAAAAAGCAAATAAAAGCACATTAGGGAAAGGTTTCCAGCAGCACTATCATTTGGAGGTTGTAATTCTCTCTCCAAAGAAGTAGACTCTCCTTTCCTTGGTCTCTTAAAAAAGACCCACCCAGCTGGAGACGCAGACCTGGCAACACTGCACTTGCTAGAAGTGGTCCTGATCACCCCTCAGGTTCTTTCTGGCTTTGATTTCTTTGATATTGGAGTAATCCAAAAGAGTATTCATTAATTCACACAAATATACTGTATCAAGGGTGGGATTTTTTGTTGTCATTTTTAAGTCTGAGTGTAGTGGGAAATAAAACCCCAGATCCTAGAGAACTGTGCATTGTTGCCTGTTAGCTCTGGAGTCTGTCGGGCTGGACATCTGCAAGAGGTGGCCCAGTGGAGGGCTGGTGTCAGCACAAATTGTGAGGGAAGCCTGGGCTTGGGGAATTGGGTGAGTCTGGATCCAGATGCTGATGAGGCCACTTACAAGCCCTGTGACCCTGGGCAGGTTAGTCAACGTCTCTCCGTACACAGTGAGAGTGGCTGTAAACTCAAGTGATGGCTGTCATTAGGGAGAGCCTTGCAGCCAAGGTTCTCGGGGATCCCCCACATGCAAAGTCATTTCTGGGGATCCTGCCCAGAGAGCAGCCTCCATGTCACCCACATTCTTTCAGGGATTTATTTCTTTGCCTTGTATCTGAAAAGTCTTGACTTTTGGTCTTTCAGAGATAGCAGTGCTTTGGGGAAACATAAGGAATCAGAATTAAGTCAGACTTGTAAAATCTTGTCAGCAGTTAGTAATCTCTAAATAGCTTTAAGGAAATAACAAAAAAAGAGCATTTAGTCATTTTAAATGTAGTATCCATGATCAGAAATCCCATCGTAATCTTAGAATCCCACAAGAACAGACACTGTCAATGTACCCAGTACTTGAGATATTTTATTGCTCGTTAAGATGTAACAGAAGAACTTAACTTAAAAATGCGCTTGACTTTAAACCACATTAAACTGGAATGTACACCAATCAGAGAAAATTGCAATATTTCAGGAAAGAAATGAGCTACTTAATTTCCCTCCAAAAAAGAGCCTTTTGTTACGTCTCAGTCATGATGCTGTATTTAAAGGTGGCTTCTGCTTTTTCTTTTGCTTTATGGTCACATATGCAGCTTTCCAACCCGAGCCCTTCAAAGCAGAGCAGGCTAATAGTGATTTAAGAGTATGCTGGTTAAAAAAGAAAAAAAGAATTCCATCCAAGATTTTAAAACAAAGAAATGCTAACTCAAGCCTAAACTTTTCTATGAAAAATGACATTGTTGCTTTCTAAGAATGGGACTGGATGAGGCACTTAATCAGAGAGGCCATTATGTTGTCAAAGGCTCTGCTGAGGCTGTGAGACGGATTCTCATGGGCTTATGACCATTTTATTGCCTTTCAGCCCACGGCCGGCAATCCCACTCTCCCTCCTACTGACAGAATCGGAAGCGGCACTCTGTATTCAGTCCTTCTGGAGAGCCTATCTGGTAAGCGTCATGTGCAATTTTGGCATTTCGTCTGATGGGGAATTTGTGTACTGCAAAGGACTCAAGGGAAAACCTGTGGATGAATTTGAAACACAGGTTAGGATAGCTAACATTCAGACCTTGGAAACAGAATTCTCTGTAAAACAGGTCTTAAAAAGAGTGATTTAGAATTTCTACAAAACTTATTTCACAATTGTCATTAAAACTACCCTGCAAACTTTTTTAAAATTTACTTTTTATTGAGGTAACTTTAGTTTATAACACTTTCTAGGTTTCGTGTGTGCCACCTATTTCTGCCTTGTATGCACTACCAGATGCTCACCAACAGAAATTTTGTTTCCATCCGTCACCCTACAGCTGATCTCCTTTACCCATTTCACCCTCCCCCTGCCTCTTCCCCTCTGGTAATCTATATCTCCATATTGGTTTGGTTTGGTTCATTTATTTTATGTTTTGGTTTGTCTGGGTTTTTTTTTTTTTATATTCCACATATAAGTGAAATTGTACAGAATTTGTCTTTCTTCATCTTACTTAGCGTAATACCCTCAAGGTCTAACCATGTTGTTCCAAGTGGCAGGATTTCTTTTTTTGTGTGACTGAGTAATATTTCATTGTGTGTGTGCGTGTGTGTGTATTACATCTTTACCCATTCATCCATTGATGGGCACTTATTTTGTCTCCCTATCTTGGCTATTGTGAACAATGCTGTGGTGAAAATAGAGGCGTATATATACATATGTGTGTGTGTGTGTGTGTGTGTGTGTGTATTCAGATTAGTGTTTTCATATTCTTTGGATAATTACCCAGAAGTGGAATAGCTGGATCATATGATGGTTCTATTTTTATGTTTCTGAGGGATCTCCATAATGTTTTCCATAATGGTTTCACCAGTTTACATTCCCACCAGCAGTGCACAAGGGTTCCCTTTTCTCTGCATCCTTATGAACACTCATTATTTCTTGACTTTTTGATGATAGCCATTACAATAAGGATGCTGAACATCTTTTCATGAGCCTATTGACCATATTTATGACTTCCTTGTAACATATCTATTCATTGCTTCTGTCTTTTTAAAAAGAGTTTTGCTGTTGTTGTTGAATTGTATCAGTTCTTTGTGTATTTTGATATTAACCCCTTATCAGATATATGATTTGCAAATGCCATCTCTCATTCAGTAGACTGTCTTTTTGTCTTGTTGATGGTTTCATTGTCTGTGCAAAAGCTTTTTAGTTTGATGTAGTACCATTTTTTTTTTTTTCTTTTGTCTCCCTTGCCTGAGGAGACACATCCAGAAATATATTGCTAAGACCAAAGTCAAAGATCATACTTCCTATATTTTTTCCTAGGAGTTTTATTATTTCAAGTCTTGCATTCACTCAAAGTATTTAGTTAATTTTGAGTTGATTTTTGTGTGTGGTGAATATTGGACTACTTTTAGTTTTTTGCATGTGGCCATTCAGTTTTCCCAGCAACGTTTATTGAAGAGACTATTCTTTCTCCACTGGATGTTCTTTGCTCCTTTGTTGTAAGTTAAGTATCCATATATGTGTAGTTTTATTTCTGGGGTCTCATTTGTGTTCCATTGATCTGTTTAACTGTCTTTCTGCCAACACCATGCTGTTTTGATGATTATAACTTTGTAATATAGCTTGAAGTCAGCTTTGTTCATTTTTCTCAGGATTGCTTTGGTTATTTGGAGTCTTTTGTGATTCCATATAAATTTTAGAATTTTAAATTTTATTTCTATGAAAAATGTCCTTGGAATTTTGATAAGGATCCTAGTGAATCTGTCTGCATAGGTAATATTTAACAATGTTAATGCTTCCAATCCATAAGCATGAAATATCTGTCCATTTATTTGTGTATTATTCAATTTCTTTCAACAATATCTTACAATTTTTAGTGTACAAGTCTTTTGCCTCTTTCGTTAAATTTATCCCAAGATATTTTATCCTTTTTGTTGTGATCTTAAATGGGATTGTTTTCTTAATTTCTCTTCCTGCTACCTAATTGTTTGCATGTAGAAATGCAATAGATTTTTCTATATTGATTTTGTACCCTGTAACTTTACTGTATTCATTTATTATTTTTAATGATTTTTTGTAGCATCTTAAGGATTTTCTGTATATAAAATTATTCCATCTTTGTATTGTGGCGGTTTTACTTCATTCTTTCCAATTTGAATGTCTTTTATTTCTTTTTCTTGCCTAGCTGCTTGGGTTAGGACTTATAATACTGTGTTGAATAAAAGTGGTGAGAGTGGGCATCCTTGTCTTGTTCTTCATTTTAGAGGGGGAGTGTTACTAATCCAAACTCAGTCCTGCTCACCAGACGCACAGCAAAGCCAATACACTGCCACTGGGTTGTGGTGAAGGAAAGTACAGTATTTATTGCAGGGTTCCAAGCAAGGGGAATGGGCAGCTAATGCTCAACAGACCCGAACTCCCTGGGAAAGATTTATAGAGACGGTGTTAAAGGTGAAAGTCGCAGGGAACCTAATCATCAGCTCATAGACAATTTTCTGATTGGTAGACAGTGAGGTGACAGGGTAGTATTTCAGGAAGCTCCATCATCAATTTTCCAACTCCGGCTGGTCTAGGGTCTCTGGGTATAGGGCCAGCGGTTTTGACCTGGTGGGAGTCTAGTTTTTACTACATTTAATACTAATTTTTTCTTGAAATTAACAAAAACCTTTACTTCTTTAAACACTCTGAAGGAAAAATATAGTCTTCCACTGTAGTCTTCCACTGTAGGAAGTAAAAAATTTTTGTGTGTAGTACAGTATACATAAGATTTACCATTTTAACCAATTTTGTGTACAGTTCAGTGGCATTAAGTACACTTGCATTGTTTTTCAATCATCACTACCATTCATCTTTCTAAACTGAAATTCTGTATCCATTAACTTCCTATTCTTCCCTCCCCCAGCCTCTGGCAACCATCTTTCTACTTTTTGTCTCTATGACTACTCTGAGAACCTCATGTAAAAGTGGAGTCATACAGAATTTATCCTTTTGGCTTACTTCACTTGGCAAAATGTCCTCAGGTTTCATCTGTATTGTAGCATGTGTCAGAACCTCCTCCCTTTTTTAAGTCTGAATAATATTCTTGCCGGGAAGTTTTAAAATCCAGAAATCTGACACCCTCACTTGTTGTCATAAAACCATCCAGACATTCATGAAATATTTTTAAACTGACCACATGAATAGAAATGTCACATGGTATGAAGAACTATTTGTAGTAAACCATTCTTGAGAGTTGTGATGATATAATCAGCATTATAAATAGGTTCTGATAGTTACTTCTTGACATTAAGCACTTCTGTAGAAGCAGACATTTTCTTCTTTCTTCTTTCAAAATACTACATTAATGGTTAGAAAGCCAGATTGTTTCAACATGCAAAACTGGAGTTTTAAAAAATCCATTTGGATATTGTGGATAAAATCTGGTCCTCTCATAGTCTCCTTTCTGAAGTGTGTTTGGTGATAAGCCAAACTACCACATCAGTGGTGCCCTTCTGCTTATGAAGTACTGGATGCAGTAGGTACCAACTGGTAGAGAAAACGGTTCTTTTGAGATGTTCATATGAGGTTCTCATGGGCCATAATGACTGAAATTTCTTTAATGATTTAGGAGGCAGAGAGCAGATAAATCCACTGAGTATTTATTCTGTCTAAATAAGCGCCTCGTCTCATGCCTTCTGCCCATTTGTTTTATTTTATTCTGTCTAACTCAGCCTAGACACCAGCATGGCATGTAGTCTTCCCTTCCTCCCAACATCAATTCCCCCTCCATTGTGACAACTGAGAATCACAGAGGTCATCAATCATTAACATTATTTGATGAACAGTACAATGCAGAGTTGCTCCAGCAGCTGCCTTTCTGGCTTTGCAAAGTTAAGAGAATTGGAGATTCTGCAAAGAACAATGAGAATCTGTGCAGTTATCCCTTTGTCAATAGTGAACTGACCTGGGGCAAATGAGGTGCCCCCAAAGAGAAACATCTTGGTGTAAACACAAAATCTAGAGTTGTACAGGGTCCCCCTTCCCTTATGGCCTGAGACAGCTTGGATGCAATTCATTCAGGAACATGGACACTTAAGTATTGCATTCCCCTGGCTACAGGGATTAGTTCATGATAAGCAGGGGAAGGCCAGTCACACTGAGTGAAACTCCATTCTGGGATTCTACTAGGAGTTGTTGCAACAGAGCAGCTCAATAGTCTGCTAAGAGGCTAGGTTATCAACAACTATCTCCCACTGTGTGAAGAGCCTGCAGAAGAAGTGACCACAGAGGCAAGCAGAGCTGAGAGACCAAGGAAGGGAACTGAGTCTGGAGGAGGATGTGGCTGGAGCATCTAGATTCAGCTGTGCCACCGAATCCTCTCCCAGATGGATTTCTGTCACAGCTAAAGTCCTCACAATTACAATTTTCAACATAAAATTTCTAGACTCTTGATAACCTGTACATTAAAGAGGTTATTAGCACAAAATAAAAATCTGGGTTCACTTGTGCAGAGTAACCATCCCAATTTGTCTCAGGGAAAGACTGGCCTATATCAACTGGAGGCTTGACTAGAGAGGGGACATTAACTCCAAGGAAAACCTATCTATATTTTATTGTATAAGTAATACTTTGCTATTGTGGAAAAAGATAATTCTTAAACTTTTAAAAATTATGATTCATTCCTTTTAGAATTTTTCCTATCCATATAAAAAGATTTAAAAAATAAACCAAAAAGCTGCTGATAAACACTGTTTTGTGCCTGCTCTCTTCCTTTAAAAACATATTGGGAATATCTTTGTCATTGCACTAAGTTCTATTGCACACATTTAAATGACTCTGTGATAGTCCTTTCTGTGAATGCACCAAACCATGATTTAACCATAATTGTCTGGACATTCTAGTTTTCTCTCATATATAAGATATATTAAGAAAATCATCCTTGCTCATATGTCTTTGCATACATATCTGATTTTCTCTGTAAGAATAATTACTTGAAGTGAAATAGATGGCTCCAAAAGTAAGCACCTTTTTTAGGAGCTTTGATTATTATTGCTAAATTATTCTCTAGAGAGGCTAGAGTTTTATTAGCCTCTAGACCTACTTTCATGCAGCAACAATGTATGCAAGGATGTTCTAAGCATAGGTTTTGATGACAGAGTGGAGAGAGGAAGAAGAAAGTTATTGGGAACATGAAACACTCTGAGAAGGATGGCGTTGCATGGCTACTGTGCTGGAAGAAAATATTTTAAAATCATATATCTGATAAGGAATTAATATTTAGAGTATATAGAGAACTCACAAAACTCAACAACAGTAACAACCAAAAGAACAACCTGATTCAAAAATGGTCAAACAACTTGAATGGACTTTTCTCCAAAGAAGATATATGAAGGACCAACAAGTACATGAAAAGATTCTCAACATCATTAATCATTAGAGAAATGCAAATCAAAACCACAGTGAAAAGCAATCTCACACTCATTAGGATGACCATCATTAGAAAAATGGAAAACAATAAATGTTGGCAAGGATATAGATAAACAGGAATCCTGTGCACTATTGGTGGGAATTTAAGATGGTACAGTCACAATGGAAAAAGAGTATGGAGGGTCCTCAAAAAACTAAAAATAGACATATAATCCAGCAATTCCATCTCCAGGTATGTATCCAAAAGAATTGAAAGCAAGATCTTTTTTATTCATTTATTTATTTTTAATTGGAGGATAATTGCCTTATAATATTGTGTTGGTTTCTGCCATATATCAACATGGATCAGCCATATGTATATATACGTCCCCTCCCTCTGGAACCTCTCTCCCACCTCCCGTTCCATTCCACCCCTCTAGGCTGTCACAGAGCACTAGGCTTGAGCTCCCTGCATCCTATACAAAATTCCCACTGGCTACCTGTTATACCTACGGTAATGTATATGTTTCAGTGTTGAAGGCAAGGTCTTGAAGTCACATTTGTACACCTATGTTTGTAGCATTATTCACAGTTGCTAAAATGTGGAAGCAATGCAAGTGCCCATTGGTGGATAAATGAATAAGCAAAATGTGGTACTATACTTACGATGCAATGTTACTCAGACTTAAAAAGGAAGGAAGTTCGATATATTCTACAACATGGGTGAGCCTTGAGGACGTTATACTGAGTGAAATAAGTCAGTCACAAAAGGACAAATACTGTATGATTCCACTTATATGAGGTGCTTAGAATAGTCAAAATCATAAAGACAGAAAAATACAATGGTAACTGCCAAGGTCTAGAAGGAGGGGTGAATGGAGAGTTATTTTTCAGTGAGTACAGAGTTTAAGTTTTACAAAATGAAAGGATTATGAGGGTGATGGTGGTAATGGTTGCACAATATTGCTGCTGCTGCTGTCGCTTCAGTTGTGTCTGACTCTGTGCGACCCCATAGACGGCAGCCCACAGGCTCCTCCGACCCTGGGATTCTCCAGGCAAGAATACTGGAGTGAGTTGCCATTTCCTTCTCCAATGCATGCATGCATGCTAAGTCGCTTCAGTCATGTCTGACTCTGTGTGACCCCATGGACAGCAGCCCAGCAGGCTCCTCTGTCCACAGGATTCTCCAGGCAAGAATACTGGAGTGGGTTGCCATTTCTTTCTCCAGTTGCACAATATTATGTGGTATTTAATATCACTGCACTGTACACTTAAAAATGGTTAAGATGGTAAATGTTATGTAATGTATATTTTACCATAGTAAAAAAAAAAAAAAAAAAAAAAGACATGGGTGTTCCAGGGTGTTTTAATTTGATTTACCTTAACTTTTTCCCCTAAGGGAACACTTCTTTCTGTTTAGAGATGACCTACATAGTTAGATAGAATATGAATGATGAAAACAGCCCAAGATAAAAACCAAGCAACTATGAAAAGGCTTTTCAGAGACTTCAAAGGAATAGTTTTGTAGTTCCTCCTGTATTTTTCTGCAGAAATTCCAACCTGAGTCTCTGTACTTAAAGGAAGAGAAAGTTTTCTCCACTCCGGACAGCTGACTGGGCTATTAGGCATGGCAAACTTTTTTTTTGAAAGATCACTTGAAGTTCTCATTATTAACCTTAACTTTTTTATTATTGAATATTATGACTGAATGGAAAGACTTGATTTATCTTTCAGTGTAAAACATGCCCTATGGCAACTTGTTAAAAATGTGGGCTCTCCCGGTATGTCTTGTCAGATTATTAATAACTCTGTGTAGGTTATTTAACTTCTGAGCCACAGTTTCCTGCCTGCCAAATGATAATAATAATAATAGCGCCTACTATGAAGATTGAATCAGATGATTTGTCCACGTGAGGGAGGTTCTCATGGTGCCAGGTACGCAATAAATACACAACCAATATTAGCTGCTGCTGGTGGTGGTGGTGGTGGTTCTATTTTCCTTGTTAGAGAATCATTCAGAAAAGCCAGCCAGTGGCCTCCTTGCAGCTCCTCGGGGAGCTGTGTGCTCCTGGCTCAGGGCCCTTGCACTTGCTTCATATTCAACAGTTGTCAATCACAGTACCCTCCCTGCCTCATTCAGGGTTCTTCTTGGATGTCTCTCCCCATCGCCATTTCCCAGATAGCACTCCATCATCACTCTGCAACCTCTTCCTGTGCTTTATTTCCTGCTGATCACTTACCAACTCTGACACCGGGTTGGGTATTCACTTGTCTACTGCCTGTAACCTTGACTAGAACGTGAGTTCCAGGAGGGTGGAAGTTGCTTGACCTATTCATCCTGTATCCCAAGCCCCTAGAACACTGTCTAGAACACATATTAGGCACTTCATAAATATTTTAGTGACTAACTGAACCCCTTGAATGATCTCTCTAACCAGGATATCTGAAAACAAAGAGGAGGAAACCGGATTGTTCTATTTTATAAGCCCTTCTCGGGGGCTTAAGCAGGCACTTAAATGTGGACTTTTGGGGGAGTTGCTTGTGTATCAGAATCCTTGAACTCAAAAGCTTGCTTCTTATCAATAATTTCCCAGAGGTTATACTTGAGAAAAATGTATTCATTTTATCACTGACCTTCATGAATTACCCCTTCACCAAGTCTTATAATGTGAAGAAATGAAGTTTGCTATGAGAAATTATTGCAATAAAGAGCTCATGATCTGAGCCACAGTCAGCTCCAGGTCCTGTTTTTGCTAATTGTATAGGGCTTCTCCATCTTTGGCTGCAAAGAATATAATCAATCTGATTTCGGTATTGACTATTTGGTGATGTCTATGTGCAGAGTCGTCTCTTGTGTTTTTGGAAGAGGGTGTTTGCTATGACCAGTGTGTTCTCTTGGCAAAACTCTGTTAGCTTTTGCCCTGATTCATTTTGTACTCTAAGACCAAACTTGCCTGGTACTCCAGGTATCTTTTGACTTCCTACTTTTGCATTCTAATCCCCTATGATGAAGAGAACATCTTTTTTTTTTTTTTTTTTGGTGTTAGTTGTAGAAGGTCTTGTAGGTCTTCATAGAACCAGTCAACTTCAGCTTCTTCAGCATTAGTGGTTGGGGCACAGACTTGGATTACTGTGATATCAAATGGTTTGCCTTGGAAATGAATAGAGATCTTTCAGTCATTTTTGAGATTGCACCCAAGTACTGCATTTTGGACCCTTTTGCTGGCTATGAGGGCTATTGTGTTTCTTCTAAGGAATTCTTGCCCACAGTAGTAGATAAAAAGATAATCTGAATTAAATTTGCCCATTCCAGTCCATTTTAATTCACTGATTCCTATTCATTCTTGCTGTCTTTTGCTTGACCATGTCCAATTAACCTTGATTCATGGACCTAACATTCCATGTTCCTATGCAATATTGTTCTTTACAGCATCAGATGTACTTTCATCATCAAGAACATCCACAACCAAATATTATTTCCATTTTGGCCCAGCCTCTTCTTTCTTTCTGGAGCATATTGGGCACCTACTGACCTGGGGGGCTCATCTTCCGGTGTCATATGTTTTTGCCTTTTCATACTGTCCATGGGGATCTCAAGGCAAGAATACTGGAGTGGTTTGCCGTCTCCTTCTCCAGTGGACCACGTTTTGTCAGAACTCTCCTGTATGACCCATCTGTCTTCAGTGGCCCTGCAAGGCATGGCTCATAGCTTCATTGAGTTACACAAGGCTGTGATCCATGTGATCATTTTGGTTAGCTTTTGGTCATTGTGGTTTTCATTCTGGAGTCTGTGGGATTGTGATTCTTGCTTCTTCTGTCTGCCTTCTGATGGATGAGGATAAGAGGCTTGTGCAAGCTTCCTGATGGGAAGGACTGGCTGTGGGGAAAACTGGGTCTTGTTCTGGTGGGCAGGACCATGCTTAGTAAATCTTTAATTCAATTTTCTGCTGATGGGTGGAGCTTTGATCTCTCCCTGTTAGGCATAGTCAGCAAAAACAAGACCTGGAGCTGACTGTGGTTCAGATCATGAGCTCCTAATTACAAAATTCAGTCTTAAATTGAAGAAAGTAGGTCATTCAGGTATGACCTAAATCAAATCTCTTATGATTATACAGTGGAAGTGAGGAGTAGATTTAAGGAATTAGATCTGGTAGACAGAGTGCCTGAAGGACTATGGACAGAGGCTCGTAACATTGAATAGGAGGCGGTGACCAAAACCATCCCCAAGAAAAAGAAATGCAAGAAGGAAAAGTGGTTGTCTGAGGAGGGCTTCTCAGCTTCTCCAAATAGCTGAGAAAAGAAGAGAGGCCAAAGGCAAAGGAGAAAGAGAAAGATACACCCACCTGAATGCAGAGTTCCAGAGGATAGAAAGGAGATATAAGAAAGTTCCATAAGTGAACAATGCAAAAAAAAAAAAGAGGAAAACAATAGAGTGGGAAAGACTAGAGGTCTCTTCAAGAAAATTAGAGATACCAAGGGAACATTTCATGCAAAGATGGGCTCAATAAAGGACAGAAATGGCAAGGACTTAACAGAAGCAGAAGAGATTAAGAAGAGGTGGCAAGAATACATAGAAGAACTACACACGAAAGGTCTTAATGACTCAAATAACCACATGGTGTGGTCACTTACCTAGAGCCAGACACCCTAGAATGTGAAGTCAGGTAGGCCTTAGGAAGCATTACTATGAACAAAGCTAGTGGAGATGATGGAATTTCAGCTGAACTATTTCAAATCCTAAAAGATGATGCTGTTAAAGTGGGTACAGGTCTGGAAAAGGTCAGTTTTCATTCCAATCCCAAAGACAAGCAATGCCAAATAATTTTCAAGCTAACATAAACTGTGTTCAAGGAGTATGTCAAGCTATATATTGTCATCCTGCTTATTTGACTTATATGCAGAGTATATCATGTGAGATGCTGGGCTGGATGAATCACAAGCTGAAATCAAGACCCTGATGCTGGAAAAGATTGAGAGCTGAAAGAAAAGAGGGCAACAGAGAAAGAGATGGTCAGATGGTATCATTGATTCAATGGACATGAGTTTGAATAAACTTCTTGAGATAGGGAAGGACAGAGAAGCCTGTGTGCTGCAGTCCATGGGGTCACAAAGAGTTGGATACAACAATGAGAAATTATGATCCCTAAGCAGGCTTTTTATCATATTTATTTTAGTTGAAAAATTTTTTTCTGGCTGCTCTAGGTCTTTGTTGCTGCTCATGGGCTCTCTTTAGCTGCAGTGAGCGAGGGCCACTCTCTAGTTGCGGTGTGCGAGCTTCTCATTGCAGTGGCTTCTCTTGCTGTGGAACCCAGGCTCTAAGACCACTGGCTCAGTAGTTGTAATACACAAGCTTAGCTTCCCCATGGCAAGTGGAATCTTCCTAGAGCAGGGATTGAACCCATGTATCTTGCATTAGCAGGCAGATCCTTAACCACTAGACCACCAGGGAAGTCCCCCAAGCAGGCTTTTTAAAGGAGAGCATCAGCTTGAAGTTATGGGCTTCCCTTGTAGCTCAGTCGGTAAAGAATCTGCCTGCAGTGCAGGAGACCCGGGTTCGATCCCTGGGTTGGAAAGATCCCATGGAGAAGGAAATGGCAACCCACTCCAGTATCATTGCCTGGAAAATCTCATGGACAGAGGAGCCTGGTGGGCTACAGTCCATGGGGTCACAAAGAGTCAGGCAGGATTGAGCGACTAACATGGTTTATCAGCTGAAGTTATGTTCTGTGCTTAGTTGCTAAGACGTGACCGACTCTTTGTGACTCCATGGACTGTAGCTCACCAGACTCCTCTGTCCATGGAATTTTCCTGCATTGGCAGGCAGATTCTTTACCACTGAGCCCCAGGGAAGCCCAGCTGAAGGCATACTGACAGTGAAAGTTGCTCAATTGTGTCCGACTCTTTGCGACCTCATGGACTATACAGTCCATGGAATTGTTCAGGCCAGAATACTGGAGTAGGTTGCCATTCCCTTCTCCAGGGGATCTTCCCAACCCAGGGATCAAACCTAGGTCTCCCACACTGCAGGCAGACTCTTTACCAACTGAGCCACCAGGAAGCCCGAAGGCACACTGGGCATGTCTCATTCATCTGAGAATTGACAGAAAAGATTTTCTCCATTTGGAATTTCTCTTCCAATTGCCGATATCTGCTGGCAGGTGAGCAGACCTTGCCAGGAAAAGTCAGACATTGTTTTGTACAAAAGGAATGCTAGAAATGGGGCATTGCATCAGATGATCACCAGTTACCCCTCTGGATGGTGCACAGTCACTTCCAGTTGTCCTCAGGGGTGGGCCATGCCCTTTGTGATTTGATGAGAGCTCCCAGGGCTCCCCTAGTGGGAGCTTCCATGTTGAAAGATTTGTCTTCTCTTTGGAATCTTTTTGTTGTTTGTTGGCTTATGAATCCAGTTTCAGTCTATTTTTTACTGCCACATTACCAAGCAAAAGACTGAATCCCCTAAGAGTCTTTTTGTTAGGCCATCCTAGAGTAATTGTGAAACCTACATATTTGAAATTGATTTTGAGCATTTTTTAACATGTGGAAAATGCTTGTAGGCTTTTAGGGAAGCTGAGACCACCTATACAAGTCCCACTGAACAGGTAGAATAAAACTCCTGATCTTCTCAATGATGTAGAAGTCTTGGTTTTGGCTGGGGATTCAGATATTAGACCTAGAACACTCGAAGTGGAATGCTCCCAAGGACGGCTGATGCCAACTCTTCTGCCATTCCACTCAGATAGAGACTTTATGTCTTCCATTGCATGCAACTTCATTTGTTCATTCTTTCATTGTTGAGGGCTCTCTACTTGCCAAGAACTGGAGACACAAAATTCATCCATTCCTAGAGGAACCCAGAGACAGCTATACCAAGGAGAATGATGATAATAGTAAGAGTAGCCAAATCTAATATTTTTGGTCACTTGCTATATGCCAGGCACTGTGCTAGCTTTTCACAAAAAACATCTCCTTTATGCCTTATGCTGATTCTATAAAATAGGCAGGAATGTACTTCTATTATCCCATATATATATGAACCAACCAAGGCCTAAAATCCTGTAGTGATTTGGCCAACATCATACAGTGATAAGTGACAGAGTCTGACTGTCCTCAGAACCCCATGTCTCCCTTTTTTTTTTTCTTTTTAAAAACTATTCCTACCAGCAATGTCTGAGAGTTTCCAATGTTCCATGTCCTGATCTGTTCATCCTAGTATGGTCAGTCTTTTTAATTTTAGCCATTTCAGTGCATGTATAGTGGTATTGCATTGTGTGTGTGTGTGTGTGTGTGTGTGTGTGTATGTGTGTGTGTGTTTCAGTTAAGCTTACTGAGATATAATATATATATATATGTTACATACAATAAAATTTACCCTTTTCAGTGTTGTTGTTCAGTTACTAAGTCATGTCCATCTCTTTGTGACCCCATGGATTGTAGCACACTGGGCTCCTCTGTCCCCTGCTACCTTCCAGAGCTGGCCCATATTCATGTCCACTGAGTCAGTGATGCTATCTAACCACCTCATCTTCTGCCGCCTCAATCTTTCCCAGCAACAGGGTCTTTTCCAGCTCTTTGCATCAGGTGGCCAAAGTATTGGAGATTCAGCTTTAGCGACAGTCCTTCCAATGAATATTCAGGGTTGATTTCCTTTAAATTGACTGGTTGTGTATAGTCTCTCAATTTTGCCAAATCCATACAGTCTAATTGCTCCCACAATCAAGATATAAAAATGTCATCCCCCAAATTCCTGCATGCTGCCCCTTTGCAGTTAACCTCTGCTTCCATTACCACAGCCTGGCACTCACTGATCTGTTTTCTACTCCTATGGTTCTGCCTTTCCAGAATGGCATACAAATGGAACCATAAAGTATGTAGACCTTGAGTCTGACTTCTGTCACTTGGCCTGATGCATTTGAAGGTCTTCCACGTGGTTGCATGTATCAGCAGCCCCTTCCTTTTTATTACTGTGCAGTATTCCATCATGAGGGAGGCCTTCGCATGGTGATGAATAAACACATGTGAATAATATGAAACTGGCTTATTTATACCTATGGGTTGCAGTGGTCTCAAGCTCAGTATGCATCAAAGTCATCTGTGGAAAGATTTTGTTTTAAAATTCTAATGCTCAGGGGCTCATTCTCTGAGATTCGTGTGCAGTTGGCCATGGTGAGAACAGGAGATGGGCATTTGTTTAAAGCACCCAGGGTTTAGACCCACTGATGAATTGGAATCATCTTTGCTACCGACTAGTTAAATGGTCCAGGACAAGTCACTGAACTCAGAATCTCAATTTCTTTCTCTTTAAATTGAGGATAATAGTAGCTGCCCAGTCTGTTTCACTAGGTTATCAGAAAGATCAAAATGATTTTTAGTGGCAACGCTTGAGAAAGTGTTCTGTGAACTGTAGATGCATAAATATGAATGTAATTACATATCAGTGTCTTTCCTCTTGGAAAAATACCAGAAGTTCCAGTTCTGAAACAAATGAGAGGTTTTAAAGACCACAGGGAAAGAGAAGTCTTTCTCTGTCACTTGTGTGTGTGTCTTAGATGATTGCTTGATGAATGAGAGTAAGTGTAATGCCAACATACAGATGGAGAGAAGAGTGGGAAAAATACACTCCTTCTTGAGACTGTGGTGATGTTGGCAGAACTGGGTACCACTGTAGACCACGAATCCTTGGCTGGATAGGTCAAGTCAGTGTGTTTGCAGAAAGTAAAGACTGATGTAACTGGAAGGACAGGCAAGCAGATATGTGTTGCCAAGGATACAATTACAGAGCAGCTCATGATCCAGTCCTTACCTCAAGGCAAGTGAGAGGAGGTCTGCTTCTCAGAGAAGGGCCCCTTGTCCCTGGCAAACATCATATGAAGCAAGAATCCTTTCACAACCACATCTGACCACCTCTGAAAATATTGTAAGGAGTGGCATGTCACCTCTGGTACAGAAAAAAAAATGGCCATCTTTGGATGAAAAATTCTTTTATTGGTATTTTTATTGTAAAAGGGCCAATGCTCCTTGTAAGAAAAAGTGAAGCCATATAGAAATAATGTCTTAGTTCAGGCTGCTCTAACACCACCACAGACGGAGTGGCTTAAACAACAAGCATTTATTTTCCACAGTTCTGGAGGCTGAGAGGTCCAAGATCAAGATGCTGGCAGATGCGGAGTCTGCTGAGAGCCCTCGTCTAGGCTTGCAGATGGCTGGCTCCTCACTGTGTTCCCCCGTGGCAGAGGGAAAAATCAAGCACTTGGTTTCTTCTTATAAGGTCACTAATCACGCCATGAGAACCCCACCCTCGTGACCTCCTCTAACCTTAATCATCTCTGTCATGTTGGGAACTAGGACTTCAACATAGGAATTTTGGAGGGACATAAACATTCAGTCCATAACAAGCAATTTAAAATAGAATGTGATATCTCCTGTCCTGTCCTACTCTAAACCTGTTTCCCAGACAGAACCATTGTTGACAGTTTCGTGTGTGTATTTTCAGTGTTTTTCCACTGTATATGTGAACATTTATGTATATTTATTGCACCTTTTACAAATATGGGATATTTTTATAAATATGGGCTCACACTCCACCGCCTGCATCTTGACCTTTCATTTAGCATCGAGGCTAGTTTTCCACAAGAGCACACATAGATCTATGCAGAGCATTTGTGTTTTAAGGAAAACATACTTCTGATGTAGTTGGCAGGTAGGAATTTGGCCAAACATTTTCTCATTCAAAATACTCCCAATTCAAAGTGTTCTGAGATGGCAGGACTGAAGAAAACTCTTGGGTTAGTGTTGGTTTTTTATTTCCTCAGCAAGTCCCGACAATCTAAGGACCAGCTTCTTTTTTCCTTCTGCTTTCTTGTGAGTGTTGGCTTCCCCAGATTGTTGTCAGCTTTGTAGCTTTGCTGACTTCCTCTTCCTCCTCTCCAGAAAGGGGTGTCTCCTGGTGCAGCTGTTCTGGGGGGTGGGGGACATTTCCTCCCTTTGTGTGAGTTGCTAGCTGTCTCCCTGGCCTCCCTCTGGGGACAGCGGCCCAACCAGGTGAGCAAGTGTCGTTTAAAGCAGCACTTCCGTTCTCAGGCAGGGGTGGGTTGTCATTTCTGGATGCTTCAGATGTGGCCCAGGTGAAGAGGGATGGCACCTGACGCAGAGACAAGGCTGACACCTCGGAGTGAGTCACGTTCTCCTCATGACGGACGTGCTGCTTAGAGCTCCTATTCAAGACAACCTAAAAAAAGTACTTGGCAAAGTTTTGGACTACTCTGAAAGCAATCTCGCATAAAGGTTAAGCAAGCAGGCTCTACATTGAGATCAATTCACTCACTGATATTTGTTCACTCTTATTTATTGAGTACCTATAATGTAGAAGGCAGGCATTGGTCTAGATGCTGGACATGTTGCAAGGAATAAGACCAAGACCCTATCCTCCTGGAGGTTGCACTCCTGCCATTGACTATCAACAGAAATATATATATATATGTGTGTGTGTGTGTGTGTATGTATGCACACACGTGTGTATGTGCTTGTTGTTGTTTTAAACCACTCAGTTTTGGGGTTCATTTTCATTTATTATGCACAATGGAGACTAACCCAATCATTCAGGTTGCTGTGGAGAAAGCAGATTGTAGGAGGTTGAAAGCAGGAGCAGGAACACTCATCCTTGCTACTCAAAGCGTGGTCCTTGGACCAGTGGTATCATCTTCACGTGGCAGCTGGTTGGAAATGCAGAATTTAGGCCCCACTCCCAGATCTCCTGAATCAGAGTCTGTATCTTCACAAGGCTCCCAGGTGAGTCTTACCTGTCAACATTGGTGAAGCAGTGCAGTAAGTGATGGCCCGGGCATATGGAGTGCTGTGATTTGGGTTTGAATCCTGGCTTATCAGCCCTGTGACCTTCAGTCAATTACTTAATTTTGCCAAGCCTCAATTTCCTTTCCTGTAAAATGGGGATAATAATAGTGCTACCCTCATAAAGTTGTATGTGAGGTTGTAAATGATATGGTACGTGTCAACCACTTTGCATAGTGCCTGATGAGCTGTTCGGTCTTTATTGACTTGATGAGATCCATGCATTTTCTTCCCTAAGATTATGTTCCTGGTCATGGCCTGACGCTTTTCCTTAATTTTTAAAAAATTCTCTTTCAACGAAAATCCTGTTTTTCAGAATGTCCTTGAGCTCATCAGAAAGGCCTTTGTCTGTGCCCAGTGTGATTCCAGCCACATCCCAGAATGAAGGCGCCTGGTTTCTAGCATCAGTTCCAGGCCCAGTTCTCAGGGCAATTTTCAGGGCCACCCAGCGGGCCAAAATAGGCCACAGTACTATAAATAGGGAGTCTGGGCTGCTCAGAGCCTAGCTTCCCAGGCCAGGCCCTTCCCCTTCCCCCCTGCCTGGCCCTGTAGTTGTTTAAATATACTCTGGATTTTATCAGCAAGGGGATTCTCCTTAATATGCCCCGTAAATGCTTTGCCAACTTGCCAGACCCTTGCAAAGCCCCTCTTTTCATTTGCTCACGGCATATCCCAAATATGTGATGAAAGCTGATAAACCCAATTCTTAGGATTTTTGTGAGGAACAGATGAAAAGGCTGCTTTTCGCAGGACTGGTTACATAATCTGCAGGGCCCTTTGTTCAAAGTTACTATGAATTTCCAGATGGCAACAGCGGAGCCTTAGAACAAGTGTGAAGCCCTTCGAAGCACGATGTGGCTACCATGCAGGGAAATGCCCAGGAGCCAGCCCTGCACCGGGGCACCCGTACCCTGCCGGGCAGTCGGGACCAGCCACATTCCCCGCTTTCCTAGCGACTTTTGCCTTAAAGGGCTGACTGAGTTCCCTTTAAGGCAAAGTTTAGGAGTAAAGTGCACAGCGGCTACTTAGTCCCAGTGACTTAAAATCCCAGCAGCTGATTATCTTTCGTGATTCTGTGGGTCAGCCGTGTGGTTCCTCTGCTGGTTTCACCTTGGCTCACTCACTGCATTCAGTCAGTGTGTTTGATGGTGGACACCGCATTCAGGAGCCTCAGCTGCAGGGTATCCACGCTGGGCTGTGGGTTCAGTTTCCTCTGCACCCCCTTTAGCAGGATGGTGTTCTTCGCTGGAAGGCCTCCTGGCTTCACTAAAAGGTCCAGGGTTGTCTCATACATGTATTTGGGATGTCAGTGCCGCTCTTGGCTAGGGCACTTTAGTTCTTCTCCACGTGGCCTAAGTCAGCCAGACCAGCTTCCTTGCATCATGGAACATTCTAAGAGGGCAGAAAATGGGAGCTTCAGGCCTTCTTGAGACCGAGACTCTGGAATCGGCACAGCAGCACTTCAGTTCCCTGCTATTGGTCAAAACAAGTCACACGGCTCACCCAGATTCACGAGCAGGGGGAATAGACTCCCCACTTGATGAGAGTGGCCAAGTTTTCAAAGGGGCAGGGACCCACTGGGGGCACAGTGCAACAATTCTCAAACATTAGCCTGCATCAGAATTACCTGGAAGGTTTGTTAACACATGGCATGCTGGGCCCCAAGCCCCGAGTCCCTGCTTCAGTAAGATTGGAGTGGGACATTGCAAAGCGAAAGTGAAGTTGCTCAGTCGTGTCCGACTCTTTGCGACCCCATGGACTGTAGCCTACTAGGTTCCTCTATCCATGGGATTTTCCAGGCAAGAATACTGGAGTGGGTTGCCATTTCCTTCTCCAGGAGATCTTCCTGACCCAGGGCTTGAACCCAGGTCTCCTGCATTGTAGGCAGACGCTTTACCGTCTGAGCCTCCAGGGACATTGCAAATGAGTCCTCAAATGACACTGATGCTGCTGGTTGGGGATGGCATTTTGAGAGCCACTTGTGGAGGGGAGCAGTGGTCCTCAACCTTGACTGCATGTTAGAGGCATCTGGGCAGCATAAATGTCAGATCTGCGTGTTGATGGTAGGAAAGAGATCAAAGCTTTGTGTAATAATGTGGTCCATAGCATAGCAAACTATGCTGTAATTTTACCCTATAAATCATTGGAAGGTTCATCAAATACCTTAAATGCTTTTGCAACTTACTCATTCCCTGATTATTTGAGTAAACAAGTACCAAGAAAAGTTGGATGAACCTTAGCTCAACTGTCATCGACGAGCTGTTGGGGGAAATTCCATTTTTCCAAGTATGTACTGTGATGTGGCTTTATTATTAAAGGGACTTGATTTAAAAAGATATAGGTGTGGCTTCCTGAGAGAAGGACTTTCTAGAATTGCACTGAAAGGATTATCCTGCAAAAAGCAGCTGCTATTCATGAGTCACACAGATCCTGCCTCCTGACCACACACTGAGAGGCTGAGCTGTCCTTCCTGACTCTGATTTTAAGGACTTGCCGTAATCAACGTGGCATTGTGTGAGTAAGAACGGGGGACTAAGTTGTTCAGTCTTGTAACATTAAGTTCATTCTTCACATTCTCTTCCATTAGAGTGGGTTTAGCAAACTTTTTGAATCATTAGATCACCTGGGGCTCTTACTAAATATATTCATGTTTTTTTCCACCTCGCACGGACTGAATCAGAACCTACAGGGCAACAACCTGGGTAGTTAAAGAAATGATCTCAAAACAATAATATCTATGAACTACACAGAAGAAGTAATTAGGGTGCTACATTAAAACATGCCCACTCAAGGATAAGAGCAGTGATGGGCAAACCATAGCCTGTGGACCAAATCTGGCCCATTTTCTACTTTTATAAAGTTTTATTGAAACAGTCATGCCCGTGTTTTTAAAACAAGTTGGCTATGGCTGCTTTTGTGTATAATGGCAGAGTTGAGTCATTAGGACAGAGACTATATTGTCCATAAAGCCAAAAAATATTTACCATCTGAACTTTAACCAAAAAAAGTTTACTGATCTCTGGATAAAAGACATGACCTCAGACCTGAGCAAACTTGGAACTGAAACTAGGGCCCTCAGTGATTATGAACTCATATAAAAAAATAAACCAACAAGGAAGGAGATAGTAAATACAACCAACTGGAGAATCCAGGCCCCCATGAGTGGCAATTTGAAACATGAAATAATATGTTTAAGATGATTACAGAGAGCTACAAAATTATTTTTAAAAGAATGTAAACTTTGCTGAAAGAAAAGGGCTATAAGGGGAGGAAAAAAAAGATCAGGTTTGAAAAAGAACTAAGTACCTCCTGTAGAAATGAAAATAATTTAGTGAATGAGCTAAAGCAGTGCCTCTCAAACTTCAGTGAGCGTCAGAATCAGCTGGAGTGTTTGTTAAAACACTGATTTCTGGGTCCCAATTGCTAATTCAATTCTGACTTCATAAGTCTCAGGTGGAGCCCATGAATTTACATTTCTAACAAATCCTAGGTGACGCTGATTTGCTGATCCATGAACCGTATTTTGGGTATGAGTTAAGTAGCAGATAAACACAGCTGGAGGAGTAATTAGTAAGCTGGGGGATAGACCTGGGAGACAGAATGTAGCAGAGAGAGAGAGGTGGGAAATGTGGGAAAGCATTGAGACAGAGAGGGAGAGTGAGAAAATGTTCAACGTAAGTCGAATAGAAGTTTCAGAGGGTGACAACAGAATGAATGGAAAGAGGCAACATTCTGAGTTGAGACACTAAATGAGAATATTACAGAGTTGAAGGAAAGTGGACCTTGGACTGGATAGAAAATGATAAAACCACATCGAAATGTTTCGTGGTGAAACTAGAATACCAAAAGCAAAGAAGCCTTAAAGCTATGTTGAAGGAAGGATTACCTACGAAGGAAAAACAATGACACAGAGACTTCTAATCAGCAGGAGTATGCGCCAGAAGACAGCGAAGTGTATTATCATCTCATCCTAAAGGAAAGTAACCCTCAACCTAGAATTACATGCCCCATGAAATTATCATTCAAGAGCAAGAGTAAATACATTTTCAAACACATCTCTCACTGAAAGAACTGCTAAATGAGGTTCTTCAGTTAGAAGAAAATTGAACCCATAAGGAAGGAGTGAGAATGGGATGCAAGAAACAATGGTGAATGAAAAAGCTGTTAAATCTGAATAGGCATTGACTGTTATATATGCACATATGTGTAATACAACATTTATACACAATGTAACATATAAAATATACATATACACACACATGCATGCACACACACACACAGATCCCAATGGGGGATAAGTGAGAGGAAATAGAAATTCTAGACAACAATCATAGGAAAGTTGAGAGTAGAAAGATTGAAGTTAAAGTGTTTTAAAGTTCTAAAGAGTGTCCTTAATGATAAATGAAAATTAGTTTTCTATCAGAGTAGACTGATATGTAAAAATGCTATTCAACCCATTAAATTGAATTTACTACTCACTTGCTGAGGCTGAAACTCCAATACTTTGGCCACCTCATGTGAAGAACTGACTCGCTGGAAAAGACCCTGATGCTGGGAGGGATTGGGGGCAAGAGGAGAAAGGGACAACAGAGGATGAGATGGCTGAATGGCATCACTGACTCGATGGACATGAGTTTGAGTAAGCTCCGGGAGTTGGTGATGGACAGGGAGGCCTGGCGTGCTGCGATTCATGGGGTCGCAAAGAGTCGGACACGACTGAGTGACTGAACTGAACTGAATGTGCTACTCACCCACCATTTAAAAAAATAAATCTTTGATGAAAACAGTCTAAGGGCCCATCAAAAGGTGTATGAAGAAAATGTGTATATACATATATACAATGTAATACTACTCAGCCATAAAAAAGAATGGAATCTTTCCATGTGCAACAACATGGATGGACCTAGAGAATATTAAGTGAAATAAGTCAGGGAAAGACAAATACCATATAATTTCACTTATATATGGAATCTAAGAAAACAAAATACATGAATAAACAAAATGGAAAGAGAGTCATAGATACAGAGAACAGGCAGGTAGTTGCCAGAAAGGAGGTGGGTGGCCAGAGGAGAGAAATAGCGGAAGGAGATTAGGAGCTTCCAGTTGCAAAGTAAATAAATTAAGGATATGAATGCACAGTCTGGGGAATGTAATCAATCGTTCTGTTCAGTTCAGTCACTCAGTCGTGTCTGACTCCTGGCAACCCCATGGACTGCAGCACCCCAGGTCTCCCTGTCCATCACCAACTCCCGGAGTTTGCTCAAACTCATGTCTATCGAGTTGGTGATGCCATCCAATCATCTCAACCTCTGTCATCTCCTTCTCCTTCTGCCTTCAATCGTTCCTAGCATCAGGGTCTTTTCCAATGAATCAATTCTTCACATCAGGTGGCCAAAGTATTGGAGTTTCAGCTTTAGCATCAGTCCTTCCAATGAATATTCAGGACTGATTTCCTGTAGAATTGACTGGTTTGATCTCCTTGCTGTCCAAGGGACTCTCAAGAGTCTTCTTCAACACCACAGTTCAAAAGCATCAATTCTTTAGTGCTCAGCTTTCTTTATGGTTCAACTCTCACATCCGTATGTGACTATGGAAAAACCATAACTTCGACAATATGGACCATTGTCAGTAAGGTAATGTCTCTGCTTTTTAATATGCTGTCTAGGTTGGTCATAACTTTTCTTCCAAGGAGCAAGTGTCTTTTAATTTCATGGCTGCAGTCACCATCTGTAGTGATTTTGGAGTCAAGAAAGTAAAGTCTGTCACTGTTTCCATTGTCTCCCCATCTATTTGCCATGAAGTGATGGGACTGGATGCCATGATTTTAGTTTTCTGAATGTTGAGTTTTAAGCCAGCTTTTTAACTGTCCTCTTTCATTTTCTTAGTTCTTCTTTGCTTTCTGCCATAAGGGTGGTGTCATCTGCATATCTGAGGTTATTGATATGTAATAAATAATTATGTAATATCTGTGATGACAGATCATAATATAAGCTTATCATGATTAGTTTGAAATGTATAGAAATACTGAATCACTATGTAACAGGAACTAACATAGTATTGTAGGTCAATTATACTTCAAAAACCAACTCATAGAAAAAGAGATAAGATTTATGGTTACCAGAGATGGGGCTGGGGGGAGGGGGAATTGGATGAAGGCTGTCAAAAGGTTCAAACTCCAGTTATAAGATTAAATAAGCACTAGGGATGTCATGTACAACACAATAAATATAATTAACACTGCTGTATATTCTGTATGAAAGTGAAGAGAGTAAATCCTGAGTTCTCACCACAAGAAAAAAACATTTTTTTCTGTTTCTTTTATTTTGTGTCTATATGAGATAACAGATACTCACTGAACTTATCATTGTAATCAGTTCATGATGTATGTAAGTCAAACCATTGTGCTATACACCTTAAACTTATACAGTACTATAGGTCAATTATATTTCAACAAAACTGAAAGAGAACAATTTTTAAATAAAAATGCTGCTCCAAACACACTTCTAATTCTCCCTGAAAGCCCAAGTAACTCCTAAGAAGCATACTGTCATACCATAGATGAATATCTGTATTTCTACAATACCAGAAAATATGCAAAATCTGTGGGTTTTTATGACTAGTTCCTAAAGACAATAAGGAACACTCATAACCACCAGAATGAAACCAAATTTGTTTTGTTTTGCCCAATATCTGAGAAGAAATCACACAACTTACCTACATGAGACAGTTGGGAACTCTGAATATTTCAGTAGGTAATTGAAAGAGATTTCAAAAATCTATGTTTCCTTTATGTTGAAATCTGTCTTTCTGGAGCATAAAACCTTTCAACATAGTCATTAGTATGTTACGTTGTGGCAAAGATGTAGTACGGATTTGTGAGCACTATGGAAGTGTTGTCCACCGTACTACTTCTACGGCATCTTAGCTGCATTATCTTCCTCCAGAGTAATTAGCAAATCTCCAGGGAATCATCCAGAGAGGCTCGTTATTGCCATGTTTTTGCCAAGAAGCAAGGAAAACAACTGAGCTAAGAGGAATTAAGAAGTATAGTTATGAAGGGTAGTGTCCATCTCAGACAGCCTCTCTCTCTCTGCCCGCAGTCACCACCTCACAGACCTGTCTACCAGCTGACCAACGCCTAAAGTGATGCAATTATGAAATCCTTTATGTACTCAATATATTGTAAACCCTTGGAGAAGGTCTCACTTTCAGTTTTATGAATCATTGACTCTTCAGTCTCTTGGATCCTAAACAGCAATTGTATGATGCAACCTCAGAGCTGAATTCCGGTTATTCTCATTACTTTATTAATTGATTTAAGAAATTGCTGATACCTTGAGAGCTTGCTATGTGCCAGACAATATCTCACCTTGTTTTCATAATGACCCGATGAGGGAAATACTTGCATTACTCTATTTTATAAATGAGGAAATGGAGGCTCAGAGAGTTTAAACAACATGTTCAAAGATGTCTCAATTTATAATTTGCAGAGCTGAGATTCAACTTCAGGCTTTCTGGTCCAGAGTTGGCTGTCTTCACCCTATATTGGCTTTCGTTGGAATAATATATAATTAAGTGAATTTGATTGCTTCATGGGCATTTGGGGGGGGGTGGTTATTTCTGTTTCTTTTCTTTTTTTCTTCCAGTTTTATTGAGATATCATTGACATACAACATTGAATAAGTTTAAGGTGTATAGTATAATGATTTGACTTACATATATTGTGGAATGATGACCACAATAAGTTTAGTGAATATACATTATCTCATACAGATACAAAATTAAATAGAAAAACAATTCCTTGTGATGAGAACTCAGGATTTGCTCTCTTAATGGGCATTAAAAAAAAAATTCATATCCACATGATGGTGTTTTGTTCCTAGTCTTACCCCAAAGTTAAGTACACAATAATGTGTATAAAACTCAGTGTGCACATCCTGGAAGAGCAGACGGACTCCACATGGTAATTTAAAGAAGTAAAAGTAGAAAGCCACTTGAAAGGGAGCCTTTGTTTGCAGTGAAATTGTTTATGTGTTAAACATTACTCTGCACTCTGTGGTATTTGCTGATTGGTGCAACCACGGCCATTTAAATTGATTCCCTAATCATGACAATAATGACCAGGATTAGCCCAGTTCAATGGGTGCATACTTTCCCCAGGGCTTACAAAAGCCTTCTCTAGGGATCCAGGCTTTCCTGGTAATAAGTTAACTACAAGGCTGCCGTATTCTGCATTGGTAAACAGCAGTCCTCGACTAAAAATGATGGAAATCAAAGAAAAGATGAAGGTCTTGGACCAAACAGGAAAATCACCTACCCTAGTCAGCAGAACCCTGAGGACAACTGCAGGCTTCCTGAGTGATGGGCAAATGGGTGTTTCTGTTTGTTGAGTACTTAAGTGATTGAGAATTCCGGGGATTATAGCAAAAATCCATCAATGATGTCTAAGTTAAAGAACTCTTGTTTGCTTCTCAGCAGCCTGTTATTTAAAATTAAAACACGTGTATTCCTAAAACAATATATGATCATTGTAAACATCCCAAACAATTCAATCCAGAAAAACATGTAGTGAAAAATGAAAGTCCCTCTCCCCACCATTTTCACTTTCTCCCTGGAGGAACCCACAACTCCTTCCAAATTTTAAGAATAAACCAACTGTAAAGAAATAATTTGACTATAGTAAAGCAACTTGCTGATTTTGATTAGTATTAACCCATCTTTAGTGATTTAGAAGATTCTCCGAGTTTATTCTCGTTTAGGGTATCAGTTGTCACAGGGAAGAAATGTGAGGATGTCTGTGTTCTTGGATCCTGATAAACAGAAGCTTGTAGAAACATTGTGGATAACCCTCTTTTTTGGCCTTCTGGAAGAATTTGGGCTTGCTCAGAGCACAGCTGATAACCTTCCTATCCAGAACAAAAATGTTGAAGGTACCTAACCTTATGAAATAAGACTTTGGGAAACACTATAAAAGTGTTGGTTTGTAACTTAAAAAATTTGGGGGATTATTTCTATGACATAAATATTGGGTCATCTTTATTCTCTGAAATTTGCATCATTTTATAATTTGTAGGTAGATACATATCTAGTACTTTATATATATATAATTTTTAAAATATATGTTTGTAGACAAATTGTATTTGTTTAAGCAAGAGTAGTTTTCATTTATAAATTCAACTGGAAATAGTCAGTCTTCTTTATTTTGGAAAAAGAAAATTACTTGAATAGTTGTCTTAAAACAAGTAAGGCATACTATACCCCATGCCCTGGAAGAGGAAGTAACAGGAAGAATTCTATTTTTCTTGAATTTGAGCAAGGCAGTTCTCCAAATTCCTCTTGGTGAGTAGAGCTCTGGGATGCATTGGATTGATCTGCATAAAGAAACTAGAAACTTTCTGGAAGGGAAGGGATAGAGATCATCCCAACCCCAACATTTCTCAAGATTCCTAGTTATAAAAATCTATGAGCGAATCCTTCTGGAAGACAGCAGGACTGTTGGGAAACTAATCCAGGAAGGTAAAAGGTTAAAGAATATTCATGACAGCAAGTTTGCCATGGCTGGGCTCCCTGCCACTTTAAAGTGGTTGTTCTTGCTTTGAAACTGAAAGAAAAAAAAAAAAAAAGTACAGTCATCCCTCAGTATCTACAGGGGATTGGCTCCAGAACCTGCATAGATACCAGGATGGGTGGAAACTCAAGTCCCACAGATGCTGCTTGGTATCTGAAGCTCCTCATCTATGGATTCAACCTACGGTGGATTGTGTAGTACTGAACCATGTAAGTGGGTACACGCAGTTCAAACCCCAGTTGCTCATGGGTCAACTGTACTTCCATATTTTAGTGGTGGATCTGGATCTGAATAGATTTTGCTGCTTCTTCTTGTGTTTCAACTTCTTCGACTTTTGTTTTGCCAAAATAAAGAAGACTGACTGTTTCCAGTTGAATTTATAAATGAAAACTACTCTTGCTTAAACAAATACAATTTGTCTATAAATATATATTTTAAAAATAATATATACACGCAAAGTACTAGATAAGTATCTACTGATAAATTATAAAGTTATGCAAATTTCAGAGAATAAAAATGACCCTATATTTATGTCATAGAAAATAATCCCCCAGTTTGCAAGAGGTACGCAAATCTCTTTGGATATCTAGGAGACTTATAATGTGCTATACTCAACTAAACCACATTGCCACATTCAAAAAATAATCTTTCAATCCAGCTGTGATGAGCATTTTGGGAAGAAATTCATATGCTAACCTGTAAGCAGCATTAAATATGTCAGGATTTATTAAGTGTATACTAAGCTTTATTCACAATCTCTGTACCTTATTTAGGAGGTGAATAAATTTTAACTTAAAGAAAAAAGCATTAGGGGAATAGAATTGAGAGGTCAGAAATAAACCCATACAACTGTGGTCAGATGATTTCTCAGAAGGATACCAAGACTATCCAATGGGGAAAATAATTGTCTCTTTAACAAATGATGCTGGGAAAACTGGATGTCTACATGGAGAAGAATTAAGTTGGACTCTTAATTTTATGGGCTTCCCTGGTGGCTGAGACACTAAAGAATCCACCTGCAATGCAAGAGACCCAGCTTTGATCCCTGGGTCGGAAAGATCCCCTGGAGAAGGAAATGGCAACCCACTCCAGTATTCTTGCCTGGAAAATCCCATGGACGGAGGATCCTGGCAGGCTACCCCATGGCAGTCCATGGGGTCACAAAGAGTTGGATACAACTGAGTGACTTCACTTTCTTTCACTTCCTAATATTATACTGTGTAAAAAATTAACTCAGAATGGATCATAGAACTAAATACAAGGTCTAAAGCTATACAACTCTTATAAGAAAACATAGAAGTAAATCTTTAAGGCCTCGAATTCAACAGTGATTTCTTAGATGTGACACCCAAAGCACTAGCAACAAAGGAAAAATATTAAATTGGACTTCATCAAAATTAAAAACTTTGTGCATCAAAGGACACTATCAAGAGAGTGAAAAGACATTTTACAGAATGGGAGAAAATATTAACAAGCATGTATCAAGTAAGAGTCTAATATCCAAAATATATAGAAAATATTTATAATTTGACAATAAAAAGACAACTCTATTTTATAAAGGGCAAAGAACTTCAATAGATATTTCTCTGGAGAAGATATACCAGTGGCCAACAAACACATGAAAAGATGATCAATGTTATAGTCATTAGGAAAAGCAAATCAAAACCAAAGTGAGATACCATTTTACATCCATTAGGATGGGTATGATAATAAAAATTTTAAAAATGGAAAATAAGTATTGGCAAGGATGTGAAGAAATTAGAACCCTCATACGTTGCTAATGAGACTATACAATGATGTAGCTACTGTGAAAAACAACTGATGGCTTCTAAATAAGTTAATCATAAGCTTACCGTATGACCCAACAATTCCACTCCAATATACTAAAAAAAAAAAATTGAAATTAGATGCTCAAGCAAAAACTCATAAACATATGTTTGCAGCAGCTCTATTAAGAATAGCCAAAAGGTAGAAACAACTCAAATGTTTATCCGCTAATGAATGGATAAACAAAATGTGGCATGACTATGCCATGCAATATTATTCAGGAAGGAAGTACTGAACATGTTACAAAGTGGATGAACCTTGAAAATATTAAATACTAAGTGAAAGAATCCCCTTCATGGATCATGGCCTTGTCATGGCAAAGGGACTCATGTAACTCAAATAAGCTATGAGCCAAGCTGGGCACACAAGACAGATGGGTCATAGTGAAGAGTTCTGACAAAATGTGGTCCCCTGGAGGAGGAAATGGCAACCCACTCCCGTATTCTTGCCTGGAGAACCCCACGGACAGTATGAAAAGGCAAAAAAGATATGACACTGGAAGAGGAGCCTACCCAGGTTGGAAGGTGTGCAATATGCTACTGGGGAAGAGTGGAGAGCAATTACTAACAGCTCCAGAAAGAAAGACGTGGCTGGGCCAAAGTGAAAATGATGCTCAGTTGTGGATGTGTCTGCTGGTGAAAGTAAATCTGATTCTGTAAAGAACAATATTGTATAGGAACATGGAATGTTAGGTCCATGAATCAAAGTAAATTGGACATGGTCAAGCAGGAGATGGTGAGACTGACATTGACATCTTAGGAATCAGTGAGTTAAAGTGGATGAATTTAACTCAGATGACCATTATATCTACTACTGTGGGCAAGAATCCCTTAGAAGAAATGCAGTAGCCCTCAAAGTCAACAAAAGAGTCCAAAATACATTATTTTGGTACACTCTCAAAAACAACAGAATGATCTTGGTTCATTTCCAAGGCAAACCATTCGACATCACAGTAACCCAAGTCTATGCCCCAACCACTGATGCCAAAGAAAATGAAGTTGGATGGTTCTATGAAGACCAACAAGACCTTCTAGAACTAACACCAAAAAAAAAAAAAAAAAAAAAAAAAGGTGTCCTTTTCCTTTTAGGGGGTTGGAATGCAAAAGTAGGAAATGAAGAGATACCAGGAATAACAGGCATGTTTGGTCTTGGAGTGCAAAATGAAGCAGGTCAAAGGCTAACAAAATGTCAAAAGAACACACTGGTCATAACAAACACCCTCTTCCAACAGCACTAGAGATCAGTCTACACATATACATCACCAGATGGTCTACACCAAAATCAGATTGATTATGTTCTTTGTAGCCAAAGATAGAGAAGCTCTGTACAGTCAATAAACAGAAGACCTGGAGCTGACTGTGGCTCAGATCACAACCTCCTTATTGCAAAATTCAGGTTTAAACTGAAGAAAGTTGGGAAAGCACCAGGCCATTCGGGTATGGCCTAAATCAAATCTCTTATAATTATACAGTGAAGATGATAAATAAATTCAAGGAATTAAATCTGGTAGACAGAGAGCCTGAAGAACAATGAAAGGAGGTTCATCACATTGTGCAGGAGGCAGTGACCAAAATTACCCCAAAGAAAAAGAAATGCAAGAAGGCAAAGTGGTTGTCTGAGGAAAGAAGAGAAGTGAAAGGCAAGGGATAAAGGGAAAGATATACCCAACTGAATGCAGAATTCCAGAGAACAGCAAGGAGGGATAAGAAGTCCTTCTTAAATGAACAATGCAAAAAAGTAAAATAAAACAATAGAATGGGAAAGACTAGAGATCTCTTCAAGAAAATTGGAGATATCAATGGAATATTTCATGCATGGATTGGAACATTTCATGCATGGATGGGAACAATAAAGGACAGAAAAGATAAGGACCTAAGAGAGGCAGAAGAGCTTAAGAAGAGGTGGCAAGAATACATAGAAGAACTATACAAAAATGGTCTTAATGACCTGGATAACCACAATGGTGTGGTCAGTGGTCACTCACCTAGAGCCGGACATCCTGGAATGTGAAGTCAAGTGGGCCATAAGAAGCATTAGTACGAACAAAGCTAGTGGAGGTGATGAAATTTCAGCTGAGCCATTTCAAATCTTAAAATATGATGCTGTTAAAGTGTTACACTTAATATGCCAGCAAATTTGGAAAACTCAGCAGTAGCCCAGGACTGGAAAAGGTCAGTTTTCATTCCAATCCCAAAGGCAACCTATGCCAAAGAATGTTTAAACTACTGTACAGTTGCGCTCATTTCACATGCTATGCTAGCAAGGTAATGCTCAAAATCCTTCAAGCTATGTTTCAGCAGTACACGAGCTGAGAGCTTCCAGGTGGACAAGTTGGGTTTCAAAGAGACAGAGGAACCAGAGATCAAATTGCCAGCATTCACTGGATCATGGAGAAAGCAAGGGAGTTTCAGAAAAACCTCTACTTCTGCTTCATCGACCATGCTAAAGCCTTTGAAGGGGGCAAGCAGAGGATGAGATGGTTAGATGGCATCACTGACTCAAAGGACATGAATTTGAGCAAACTCTGGGAGATAGTGGAGGACAGAAGAGCTTGGCGTGCTGTGGTTCATGGGGTTGCAAAGAGTTGGACACAACTTAGTGGCTGAACACCAACAAGAAATGAAAGAATCCAGACACAAAATGCTATCTACTAATGAGTTTATTTATATGAAATAGCCAGAATAGGAAATCCACAGAGACTGGATCTACAGATTAAGATGGGACTTTGGAAACTACGGGCTTCCCTGGTAGCTCAGCTGGTAAAGAATTCGCCTGTAATGCAGGAGACCCTGGGTTGATTCCTGGGTTGGGAAGATCCTCTGGAGAAGGGATAGGCTACCCACTCCAGCATTCTTGGGCTTCCCTTGTGGCTCAGTTGGTACACAATCTGCCTGCAATGTGGGAGACCTGGCTTCAATCCCTGTGTTGGAAAGATCCCCTGGAGGAGGGAATGGTAACCCACTCCAGTATTCTTGCCTGGAGAATCACCATGGACAGAGGAGCCTGGCTGGCTGCAGTCCACGGGGTCACAAAGAGTTGGATACAACTGAGTGACAAAGCATAGCACCGCACATGGAGACTATAACAGTTTAGTGGATGCCAGGGGCTGGGAGAGGGGAGAATTGCAAGTGACTGCTTAATACATTTGTGATTTCTTTTCTGGATGATGAAGATCTTCTGGAATTAGATAGTGGTGATGTTTGTGCCATATTGTAAATATACTCATGCCACTGAATTTTACACTTTGGTTAAAATGGTAGATTTTATGTGCATTTTAGCGTAACTTATAAGAACTGGAGTTACTGGTGACTCGACTGAAAATCTGGTGGGAGGGAAGGGCAACAGACTCCCAAAGTCAAGTTACTATGAGAGAAGTAAGAGGTAGACTCTCCTGATGGGGGAGAAACAAAGAGGAATGGCAGTGATTCTGGGACAGTGAGGTGGCTGATACTGTGAGTTGGGACTCAGTGTAGCTCTTTCAAGGACTGTGTTTTTGCCCTGGGAAGGCAGACGTGTGAGTGACTTTGAACAGTTCAAATTAAAGAATTGCAGTGATCACAGTAGGAAGCCTGGGTTCCAGTGATCAGAGTAGAAAGTCAGAAGACCCAGCGGTGTCCGGGAAAATCAGGAGGTTGGGCCCTGGCTTGGAGGCGTTACCTGGATCAGCAGAGCTGGGGGCAGCTGGCCCTATAGAGGAGCCTGTGTTCTCCCACTTGACCCTTTCCTGGGCTTTCTTTACTCATTTTCCTTAAACGCCAGGTCCCCAGGACACTGTGACACTCCACTCTCCTCCTCTCCACAGTCAACTCCAGGTCATCCTTCCACACTCAGCCTAGAGGCCATCTCCTCCATGAAGGGTTTCCCGATCTCTCCAGGCTGAGTTCGCTTCCCACTCTGTCTCCTTGTACTCACCAATATCCTTACTCTTACCACACCTTATTGATCTTGCTCCTCTGAATCCTGTGTCTCTCAAGGGAAACTGAAACAGCGTGCCTATGTTTGTATCCACCATTTCCTAGCTCTGAGACTAGGCAAGCCACTTAAACTTGGTTTCCTTATTTGTAAGATGGGAATAATCTGATTTTGATGGTTAAAATTATAAAAACCTAAACAGTGACTGAGACATAAATGTTTAATAAATGTGAGTTATATTAATGGTTTAATAATAATAATTATTATTACAATTACCAATAATTATTTCTTTATTCTCAATGTCTTGTACAAAGCCTAGTATGCAATAGGCACTCAATCAGTTTTAGAACTGTGGTTAATACGTTCGTCTAGAACTCTGCTGTCCTGTACAATAGCCACCAGCTACATGCAGCTATTGAACACTTAAATATGTCCAAATTTAAATGTTCTGTAAGTAAAATACATATCAGAGGTTGAAGACTTAGTATAGAAAATAGCAAAATATATCATAAGTAATATTTTATATTGATTACATGTTGAAATCATATTATTTTGGATCTTTCAAGGTAGATAACATGTATACTTTTAAAATATATATTTATTTATTTGTTTCTTTAGGTAGCTATACTCCTAAGTATTTTATTCTTTTTGTTGCAATGGTGAATGGTATTGTTTCCTTAATTTCTCTTTCTGTTTTCTCATTGTTAGTGTATAGGAATGCAAGGGATTTCTGTGTGTTAATTATATATCCTGAAACTTTACTATATTTGTTGATTAGCGCTAGTAATTTTCTGGAAGAGTCTTTAGGGTTTTCTATGTAGAGGATCATGTCATCTGCAAACAGCGAGAGTTTCACTTCTTCTTTTCCTATCTGGATTCCTTTTACTTCTTTTCCTGCTCTGATTGCTGTGGCCAAAACTTCCAACACTATGTTGAATAGTAGTGGTGAGAGTGGGCACCCTTGTCTTGTTCCTGATTTCAGGGGAAATGCTTTCAGTTTTTCACCATTGAGGGTGATGCTTGCTGTAGGTTTGTCATATATAGCTTTTATTATGTTGAGGTATGTTCCTTCTATTCCTGCTTTCTGGAGAGTTTTAATCATAAATGAGTGTTGAATTTTGTCAAAGGCTTTCTCTGCATCTATTGAGATAATCATATGGTTTTTATCTTTCAATTTGTTAATGTGGTGTATTACATTGATTGATTTGTGGATATTAAAGAATCCTTGCATTCCTGGGATAAAGCCCACTTGGTCATGGTGTATGATCTTTTTAATATGTTGTTGGATTCTGTTTGCTAGAATTTTGTTAAGGATTTTGGCATCTATGTTCATCAGTGATATTGGCCTGTAGTTTTCTTTATTTGTGGCATCTTTGTCTGGTTTTGGAATTAGGGTGATGGTGGCCTCAAAGAATGAGTTTGGAAGTTTACCTTCTTCTGCAGTTTTCTGGAAGAGTTTGAGTAAGATAGGTGTTAGCTCTTCTCTAAATTTTTCGTAGAATTCAGCTGTGAAGCCATCTGGTCCTGGGCTTTTGTTGGCTGGAAGATTTCTGATTACAGTTTCGATTTCCTTGCTTGTGATGGGTCTGTTAAGATCTTCTATTTCTTCCTGGTTCAGTTTTGGAAAGTTATACTTTTCTAAGAATTTGTCCATTTCTTCCAACTTGTCCATTTTATTGGCATAGAGCTGCTGGTAGTAGTCTCTTATGATCCTTTCTATTTCAGTGTTGTCTGTTGTGATCTCTCCATTTTCATTTCTAATTTTGTTAATTTGGTTCTTCTCTCTTTGTTTCTTAATGAGTCTTGCTAATGGTCTGTCAATTTTGTTTATTTTTTCAAAAAACCAGCTTTTAGCTTTGTTGATTTTTGCTATGGTGTCTTTAGTTTCTTTTGCATTTATTTCTGCCCTAATTTTTAAGATTTCTTTCCTTCTACCAACCCTGGGGTTCTTCATTTCTCCTTCTCTAATTGCTTTAGGTGTAGAGTTAGGTTATTTATTTGGCTTTTTTCTTGTTTCTTGATGTAAGCCTGTAATGCTATGAACCTTCCTCTTAGGGAAGCACTGCTAGCTTCTAGCACTGCTTTTACAGTGTCCCATAGGTTTGGGTTGTTGTGTTTTCATTTTCATTCATTTCTATGCATATTTTGATTTCTTTTTTGATTTCTTCTGTGATTTGTTGGTTATTCAGAAGCGTGTTATTTAGCCTCCATATGTTTGAATTTTTAACAATTTTTTTTCCTGTAATTGAGATATAATCTTACTGCACTGTGGTCAGAAAAGATGACTGGAATGATTTCAATTTTTTTGAATTTTCCAAGACCAGATTTATGGCCCAGGATGTGATCTATTCTGGAGAAGATTCCATGTGCACTTGAGAAAAATGTGAAGTTGATTGTTTTGGGGTGAAATGTCCTCTGTAGATATCAATTAGGTCTAGCTGGTCCATTGTGTCATTTAAGGTTTGTGTTTCCTTGTTAATTTTCTGTTTAGTTGATCTATCCATAGTTGTGAGTGGGGTATTAAAGTCTCCCACTATTATTGTGTTACTATTAATTCCCTCTTTCATACTCGTTAGCGTTTGCCGTACATATTGCGGTGCTCCTATGTTGGGTGCATATATATTTATAATTGTTATATCTTCTTCTTGGATTGATCCTTTGATAATTATGTAGTGACCTTCTTTGTCTCTTTTCACATCCTTTATTTGAAAGTCTATTTTATCTGATATGAGTATTGCGACTCCTGCTTTCTTTTGGTCTCCGTTTGCTTGAAATATTTTTTCCAACCCTTCACTTTTAGTCTGTATGTGTCTCTTGTTTTGAGGTGGGTCTCTTGTAGACAGCATATATAGGGGTCTTGTTTTTGTATCCATTCAGC
Source organism: Dama dama (assembly GCF_033118175.1). Classification (NCBI taxonomy): domain Eukaryota; kingdom Metazoa; phylum Chordata; class Mammalia; order Artiodactyla; family Cervidae; genus Dama; species Dama dama. The sequence continues at coordinate 18,610,565 of NC_083690.1, forward strand.
CAATCTTTGTCTTTTGTTTGGGGCATTCAACCATTTACATTTAAGGTAATTATTGATAGGTGTGGTCCCGTTGCCATTAACTTTGTTGTTTTGGGTTCACGTTTATACAACCTTTCTCCATTTCCTGTCTAGAGAAGATCCTTTAGCATTTGTTGAAGAGCTGGTTTGGTGGTGCTGAATTCTCTCAGCTTTTGCTTGTCTGTAAAGCTTTTGAATTCTCCTTCATATCTGAATGAGATCCTTGCTGGGTACAGTAATCTAGGTTGTAGGTTATTCTCTTTCATTACTTTCAGTATGTCCTGCCATTCCCTTCTGGCCTGGAGGGTTTCTATTGATAGATCAGCTGTTATCCTTATGGGAATCCCTTTGTGTGTTATTTGATGTTTCTCCCTTGCTGCTTTTAATATTTGTTCTTTGTGTTTGATCTTTGTTAATTTGATTAATATGTGTCTTGGGGTGTTTCGCCTTGGGTTTATCCTGTTTGGGACTCTCTGGGTTTCTTGGACTTGGGTGGCTATTTCCTTCCCCATTTTAGGGAAGTTTTCAGCTATTATCTCCTCGAGTATTTTCTCATGGCCTTTCTTTTTGTCTTCTTCTTCTGGGACTCCTATGATTCGAATGTTGGGGCATTTCACATTGTCCCAGAGGTCCCTGAGGTTGTCCTCATTTCTTTTGATTCTTTTTTCTTTTTTCCTCTCTGCTTCATTTATTTCTACCATTTTATCTTCTACCTCACTTATCCTATCTTCTGTCTCCATTATTCTACTCTTGGTTCCCTCCAGAGTGTTTTTGATCTCATTCATTGCATTATTCATTTTTAATTGACTCTTTTTTATTTCTTCTAGGTCTTTATTAAACATTTCTTGAATCTTTTCACTCTTTGTCTCCAGGCTATTTATCTGTGACTCCATTTTGTTTTCAAGATTTTGGATCATTTTTATTATCATTATTCTAAATTCTTTTTCAGGTAGATTCCCTATCTCCTCCTCTTTTGTTTGACTTGGTGGGCATTTTTCATGTTCCTTTACCTGTTGGGTATTTCTCTGCCTTTTCATTTTGTTTAGATTGCTGTGTCTGGAGTGGGCTTTCTGTATTTTGGAGGTCTGTGGTTCCTTTTTATTGTGGAGGTTTTACCCAGTGGGTGGGGTTGGACGATTGGCTTGTCAAGGTTTCCTGGTTAGGGAAGCTTGCGTCGTTGTTCTGGTGCATGGAACTTGATATCTTCTCTCTGGAGAGCAATGGAGTGCCCAGTAATGAGTTTTGAGATGGGTCTATGTGTTAGGTGTGACCTTGGGCAGCCTGTATGTTGACGTTCAGGGCTATGTTCCTGCGTGGCTGGAGAATTTGTGTGGTATGTCTTGCTCTAAAACTTATTGGCTCTTGGGTGGTGGTTGGTTTCAGTGTAGGTGTGGAGGCTTTTGGACGGTCTCTTATTACTTAAAGTTCCATGTAGTCAGGAGTTTTCTGGTGTTCTCAGGTTTTGGCCTTAAGTCTCCTGCCTCTGGATTTCAGTTTTATTCTTCCAGTAGTCTCAGGACTTCTCCAACTATACAGCACTGATAATAAAACTTCTAGGTTAATGGCGAAAAGATTCTCCCCCGTTAGGGACACCCAGAGAGGTTCACAGAGTTACATGAAGAAGAGGAGAGGGAAGAGGGAGATAGAGATGAGCAGGAGGAGAAAAAGGGGGACTCAAGAGGAGAGAGACAGATCTACGCAGTTGTCTGTTCCCAGAGTGTTCTCCGTAGCCCAGTCACCTACAAAGATTCACAGAATTGGATTGGGAAGAGAAGGGGAAAGGAGGAAATAGAGGTGTTCTGAGGTAGAAAACAGAGAGTCAAAAGTGGGAGAGAATAATCAACACACTCCTGATTAAAAGTGGGAACTGAATATTGGATTCTTAAATGTTCACAATTTATATCATATACTGAAAAACAAAAATTAAAAATCTAGAGTAGAGGTTAGACTCTTAAAAATACTGTATTAAAAACAAAAACCAAAACACACAAAAAAATTTTAGAAATATATATGAAGTTCGGTTTAAAAATAGGGCTTCTCTTCTTTTTTTTTTTTTGTGAGGTTACAGTGTAATGAAAATGAAAATTAAGTAGTAGTAGAGGAGTACTAGAGGACTTTAAAAAGAAATAAGAGAAAAAGAAAAATAGAAGAGAAAAAGGAAAAAAAAAAAGAAGAAAAAAAAAGGAAAAAAAATTTCCTAATTAAAAAACTCGTAAAAATCTATGAAAATGAAAGTTAAGGAGTACTGGGGGAGTAATAAGGAATTATAAAAGAAAATAAAAGAGAAAAAAGAAAAAGGAAAAAATTTTTTTTAAATTTTTTTCTTACTTAAAAAAAAAAAAAAAAGTAAAAATATATCTAGGAATTTCTCTGGAGCTGTTGCGGTCGGTGTGGGTTCGGCTTAGTTTCAGATAGCTCCTCGTTCCAGCTTACACTTCTCGATATCTACAGGCCTCTTCCGGTGTAGTCAGTGTTTTCTACAGGGATTTTAATCTGTTGCACCAGTCCCTTCTGAAGCGGTTCCCTTTGCTTATTTGGCTTCTGTTTGCCGGTCTCTTCAGTGCCTCCTTTCCGCCCTGACACAGGCGGCGGAGGTGGACTCTTATTCAGGTAGCTAGTTCCGTCGCTCTCCGGGGACGGGCTGGCGCTGCAGGGAGGGGCTGTCGCTGCTTTCCCCTCTACGCTGCTCAGGCTCCCAGCTGCTCTATATGGAGCGTGCCCTGCGCTGCGCGTGGTTCCAGCCCTCGGGTGTTCCACAAAAGCGCGGAACAAAAAGCTGCGCCTGCTCATTGTGCCTTCCCCGTCAGAGCAGTCCAGGCAGCCAGGGGCTTGACGGGCACACTCTCCCCGGATGCGGCGCGCCCACTCCCTTCCGCGATCCCAATCTCAGTTTCCGCCGGTGCCAGTCGGGTACGTGCGCCTTCTGCCCTCCGCGTCCCCAGCCCCAGTTCCTGCCCGCGCAGGTCGGGTGCCTGCGCCCTGTGTCTCGCCGCGACCCTCCTGGCAGATGTCGACCATCCAGAATCTCAGGAGGCCTTTGATTAGAAACTGGAGGCCTGTTGGCAGTGCGGTAGGGGATGCGGTCCTTGGGGCCAAGCCTGCCCCTTTCCCCTCCCCCCTGCCTCCAGCCTCCGGCGGGGCTGGGCCGGTCCGCAGCCTGCGAGCTCTTCTCTGGACTTTCTCGGTCCCTTTGTTCTGCAAACAGCCGGCAGTGTGTTCGGGCCAGTTAATTTTCTCTCTCTCTCTTTTGCTATCCCACAGTTTAAGTTGGTAACTCACAAAAGCTCCCTCCGATTGCCCTCAGGGCACTCAGGCCCAGTCCTTACCCTAAGCAACGCCGCCCACTCCTCTCCATTCCGCCCCCACTTGCTGGTGGCGGATGCGGGTGTCTGGGGTACTTTTCTGCTGGGAGTTGCTTTTAGGCTCGTAATCTGTGGGTTTTATTTATTGTTCCCCTCCCAGTCAGGTTGCCCTCTGAGATTCAAACACTTCCGCCAGACACGCCAGTGCGAGGGTTTCCTGGTGTCTGGAAACTTCCTCTATTAAGACTCCCTTTCCGGGACAGATCTCCGTCCTTAGCTCTTTTGTCTCTCTTTTTATCTTTTATATTTTGTCCTACCTCCTTTCGAAGACAATGGGTTGCTTTTCTGGGCGCCTGATGACCTCAGCTAGCGATCAGAAGTTGTTTTGTGAAGTTTGCTCTGAGTTCAGTTATTCTTTTGATGAATTTGTAGGAGAGAAAGTGGTCTCCCCGTCCTATTCCTCCGCCATCTTGGCTCCTCCCCCGACATTTATTTTATAATTGGAAGTTTTGTACCTCTCAATCACCTTCACCTATTTGCACATCCCCCCACTCACCTCCCCTCTGGCAGCCACCAGTTTGTTCTCCCTATCTGTGAGTCTGTTTTATTTGTTCATTTGTTTCTTTAGATTCCACAAATAAGTGAAATTTTACAGTATTTGTCTTTTTTTTACTTATTTCACTTAGCCTAGTATCCTTTAGAACTATCCATGTTGTCACAAATGGCAAGATTTCATTCTTTTTTATGACTCAGTAATACTCTGAAAGAGATGAGAATACCAGACCACCTGACCTACCTCTTGAGAAATCTATATGCAGGTCAGGAAGCAGCAGTCAGAACTGGACATGAAACAACAGACTGGTTCCAAATAGGAAAAGGAGTACGTCAAGGCTATATACTGTCTCCCTGCTTATTTAAATTATATGCAGAGTACATCATGAGAAACACAGCGCTGGAAGAAGCACAAGCTGGAATCAAGATTGCTGGGAGAAATATCAATAACCTCAGATATGCAGATGACACCACCCTTATGGCAGAAAGTGAAGAGGAACTAAAGAGCTTCTTGATGAAAGAGGAGAGGGAAAAAGTTGGCTTAAAGCTCAACGTTCAGAAAACTAAGATCATGGCATCCGATTCCATCATTTCATGGCAAATATGGGGAAACAGTGGCAGACTTTATTTTTGGGGGCTCCAAAATCACTGCAGATGGTGACTGCAGCCATGAAATTAAAAGACACTTGCTCTTTGGAAGAAAAGTTATGACCAACCTAGGCAGGCGTATTAAAAAGCAGAGACATTACATTGCCAGCAAAGGTCCATCTTGTCAAGGCCATGGTTTTTCCAGTAGTCATGTATGAATGTGAGAGTTGGACTATAAAGAAAGCTGAGCACCGAAAAATTGATGCTTTTGAACTGTGGTGTTGGAGAATCCCAACCTTGAGCTCTTGAGAGTCCCTTGGACTGCAAGGAGATCCAACCAGTCCATCCAAAAGGAAATCAGTCCTGAATGTTCATTAGAAGGACTGATGTTGAAGCTGAAACTCCAATACTTTGGCCACTGGGTTCGAAGAACTGACTCATTGGAAAAGACCCTGATGCTGGGAAAAATTGAAGGCGGAGGAGAAGGGGATGACAGAGGATGAGACGTTTGGATGGCATCACTGATTCAATGGACATGAATTTATGCAAGCTCTGGGAATTGGTGATGGACAGGGAGGCCTGGCATGCCGCAGTCCATGGGGTCACAAAGAGTCGGACACGACCAAGGGACTGAACTGAACTGAAATATATGTATACATACATACATATATACATATATATATATATATATATATATATATATATATATATATATATATAAACACATCTTTATTCATTAATCCATCCATGGACACTTCAGTTGCTTCCATAATCTTAGCTATTGTAAATAATGCTGCAGTGAACATAGTTCCCCAATCAGGGATCAAACACAGGCCCTTGGCAGTGAAAACACAAGTCCTAACCATTGGAGCACCAGGAATTCCTGTATCTTTTTGAATTAGTGTTTTTGTTTTCTTAGGGTAAACACCCAGAAGTGAAATTGCTGGATTACATGATAGTTCTATTGCAATCTCATGTCAAAAAGTGAAAATAAACTGGCAAGATTATTTTTAGGAGTACATTTTATTGGACTTCCCTCGTGGTCCAGTGGCTAAAACTCTATACTCCCAATGCAAGGTGCCTGGGTTTGACTCCTGGTCAGAGAACTAAATCCCATGTAGCTCAACTAAATATCCCACATGCTGCAATGAAGATCAAAGATCCTGAGTGCTGCAACTAAGACCTGGTGCAGCCAAATAAATAAATATTTTTTTTTTCATTTTTTTTTTTTTAGAATCTATAGTTTTGTGTTTTTTTTTTTCCATTTATTTTTATTAGTTGGAGGCTAATTACTTCACAACATTGCAGTGGGTTTTGTCATACATTGACATGAATCAGCCATGGAGTTACATGTATTCCCCATCCCGATCCCCCCTCCCACCTCCCTCTCCACCCAATTCCTCTGGGTCTTCCCAGTGCACCAGGCCCGAGCACTTGTCTCATGCATCCCACCTGGGCTGGTGATCTGTTTCACTATAGATAATATACATGCTGTTTTCTCGAAACATCCTACCCTCGCCTTCTCCCACAGAGTCCAAAAGTCTGTTCTGTACATCTGTGTCTCTTTTTCTGTTTTGCATATAGGGTTATCATTACCATCTTTCTAAATTCCATATATACGTGTTAGTATGCTGTAATGTTCTTTATCTTTCTGGCTTACTTCACTCTGTATAATGGGCTCCAGTTTCATCTATCTCATTAGAACTGAGTCAAATGAATTCTTTTTAATGGCTGAGTAATATTCCATTGTGTATATGCACCACAGCTTCCTTATCCATTCATCTGCTGATGGGCATCTGGGTTGCTTCCATGTCCTGACTATTATAAACAGTGCTGTGATGAACATTGGGGTGCACGTGTCTCTTTCAGATCTGGTTTCCTCAGTGTGTATGCCCAGAAGTGGGATTGCTGGGTCATATGGCAGTTCTATTTCCAGATTTTTAAGAAATCTCCACGCTGTTCTCCATAGTGGCTGTACTAGTTTGCATTCCCACCAACAGTGTAAGAGGGTTCCCTTTTCTCCAAACCCTCTCCAGCATTTATTGCTTGTAAACTTTTGGATAGCAGCCATCCTGACTGGTGTGAAATGGTACCTCATTGTGGTTTTGATTTGCATTTCTCTAATAATGAGTGATGTTGAGCATCTTTTCATGTGTCTGTTAGCCATCTGTATGTCTTCTTTGGAGAAATGTCTGTTTAGTTCTTTGGTCCATTTTTTGATTGGGTCATTTATTTTTCTGGAATTGAGCTTCAGAAGTTGCTTGTATATTTTTTAGATTAATCCTTTGTTGCTTCGTTTGCTATTATTTTCTCCCATTCTGAGGGCTGTCTTTTCACCTTGCTTACAGCTTCCTTTGTTGTGCAAAAGCTTTTAAGTTTCATTAGGTCCCATTTGTTTATTTTTGCTTTTATTTCCAATATTCTGGGAGGTGGGTCATAGAGGATCCTGCTGTGATTCATGTCGGAGACTGTTTTGCCTATGTTCTCCTCGGAGTTTTATAGTTTCTGGTCTTACATTTAGATCTTTAATCCATTTTGAGTTTATTTTTGTGTATATTGTTAGAAAGTATTCTAGTTTCATTCTTTTACAAGTGGTTGACCAGTTTTCCCAGCACCACTTGTTAAAGAGGTTGTCTTTTCCCCATTGTATATCCTTGCCTCCTTTGTCGAAGATAAGGTGTCCATAGGTTCATGGATTTATCTCTGGGCTTTCTATTCTGTTCCATTGATTTCTGTCTTTGTGCCAGTACCATACTGTCTTGATGACTGTGGCTTTGTAGTAGAGTCTGAAGTCAGGCAGGTTAATTCCTCAAGTTCCATTCTTCTTTCTCAAGATTACTTTGGCTATTTGAGGTTTTTTGTATTTCCATACAAATTGTGAAATTATTTGTTCTAGTTCTGTGAAAAATACGGTTGGTAGCTTGATAGGGATTGCATTGAATCTATACATTGTGTTGGGTAGTATAGCCATTTTGACAATATTGATTCTTCCAATCCATGAACATGGTATGTTTCTCCATCTGTTTGTGTCCTCTTTGATTTCTTTCATCAGTGTTTTATAGTTTTCTATGTATAGGAAAAAAAATGTTAAAAATTCAAACATATGGAGGCTAAATAACACGCTTCTGAATAACCAACAAATCACAGAAGAAATCAAAAAAGAAATCAAAATATGCATAGAAATGAATGAAAATGAAAACACAACAACCCAAACCTATGGGACACTGTAAAAGCAGTGCTAGAAGCTAGCAGTGCTTCCCTAAGAGGAAGGTTCATAGCATTACAGGCTTACATCAAGAAACAAGAAAAAAGCCAAATAAATAACCTAACTCTACACCTAAAGCAATTAGAGAAGGAGAAATGAAGAACCCCAGGGTTGGTAGAAGGAAAGAAATCTTAAAAATTAGGGCAGAAATAAATGCAAAAGAAACTAAAGACACCATAGCAAAAATCAACAAAGCTAAAAGCTGGTTTTTTGAAAAAATAAACAAAATTGACAGACCATTAGCAGGACTCATTAAGAAACAAAGAGAGAAGAACCAAATTAACAAAATTAGAAATGAAAATGGAGAGATCACAACAGACAACACTGAAATAGAAAGGATCATAAGAGACTACTACCAGCAGCTCTATGCCAATAAAATGGACAAGTTGGAAGAAATGGACAAATTCTTAGAAAAGTATAACTTTCCAAAACTGAACCAGGAAGAAATAGAAGATCTTAACAGACCCATCACAAGCAAGGAAATCGAAACTGTAATCAGAAATCTTCCAGCCAACAAAAGCCCAGGACCAGATGGCTTCACAGCTGAATTCTACGAAAAATTTAGAGAAGAGCTAACACCTATCTTACTCAAACTCTTCCAGAAAACTGCAGAAGAAGGTAAACTTCCAAACTCATTCTTTGAGGCCACCATCACCCTAATTCCAAAACCAGACAAAGATGCCACAAATAAAGAAAACTACAGGCCAATATCACTGATGAACATAGATGCCAAAATCCTTAACAAAATTCTAGCAAACAGAATCCAACAACATATTAAAAAGATCATACACCATGACCAAGTGGGCTTTATCCCAGGAATGCAAGGATTCTTTAATATCCACAAATCAATCAATGTAATACACCACATTAACAAATTGAAAGATAAAAACCATATGATTATCTCAATAGATGCAGAGAAAGCCTTTGACAAAATTCAACACTCATTTATGATTAAAACTCTCCAGAAAGCAGGAATAGAAGGAACATACCTCAACATAATAAAAGCTATATATGACAAACCTACAGCAAGCATCACCCTCAATGGTGAAAAACTGAAAGCATTTCCCCTGAAATCAGGAACAAGACAAGGGTGCCCACTCTCACCACTACTATTCAACATAGTGTTGGAAGTTTTGGCCACAGCAATCAGAGCAGGAAAAGAAGTAAAAGGAATCCAGATAGGAAAAGAAGAAGTGAAACTCTCGCTGTTTGCAGATGACATGATCCTCTACATAGAAAACCCTAAAGACTCTTCCAGAAAATTACTAGAGCTAATCAACGAATATAGTAAAGTTTCAGGATATAAAATTAACACACAGAAATCCCTTGCATTCCTATATACTAAAAATGAGAAAACAGAAAGAGAAATTAAGGAAACAATACCATTCACCATTGCAACAAAAAGAATAAAATACTTAGGAGTATAGCTACCCAAAGAAACAAAAGACCTATGCATAGAAAACTATAAAACACTGATGAAAGAAATCAAAGAGGACACAAACAGATGGAGAAACATACTGTGTTCATGGTTTGGAAGAATCAATATTGTCAAAATGGCTATTCTACCCAAAGCAATCTATAGATTCAATGCAATCCCTATCAAGCTACCAACCGTATTTTTCACAGAACTAGAACAAATAATTTCACAATTTGTATGGAAATACAAAAAACCTCAAATAGCCAAAGTAATCTTGAGAAAGAAGAATGGAACTGGAGGAATCAACCTGCCTGACTTCAGACTCTACTACAAAGCCACAGTCATCAAGACAGTATGGTACTGGCACAAAGACAGAAATATAGGTCAATGGAACAGAATAGAAAGCCCAGAGATAAATCCACATACCTATGGACAGCTTATCTTTGATAAAGGAGGCAAGGATATACAATGGAAAAAAGACAACCTCTTTAACAAGTGGTGCTGGGAAAACTGGTCAACCACTTGTAAAAGAATGAAACTAGAACAGTCTCTAACACCATACACAAAAATAAACTCAAAATGGATTAAAGATCTAAATGTAAGACCAGAAACTATAAAACTCCTAGAGGAGAACATAGGCAAAACAGTCTCCGACATAAATCACAGCAAGATCCGCTATGACCCACCTCCCAGAATATTGGAAATAAAAGCAAAAATAAACAAATGGGACCTAATGAAACTTAAAAGCTTTTGCACTACAAAGGAAACTATAAGTAAGGTGAAAAGACAGCCCTCAGATTGGGAGAAAATAATAGCAAATGAAGAAACAGACAAAGGATTAATCTCAAAAATATACAAGCAACTCCTGCAGCTCAATTCCAGAAAAATAAATGACCCAATCAAAAAATGGGCCAAAGAACTGGACAGACATTTCTCCACAGAAGACATATAGATGGCTAACAGACACATGAAAAGATGCTCAACATCACTCATTATTAGAGAAATGCAAAGGAAAACCACAACGAGGTACCATTACACGCCAGTCAGGATGGCTGCTATCCAAAAGTCTACAAGCAATAAATGCTGGAGAGGGTGTGGAGAAAAGGGAACCCTCTTACACTGTTGGTGGGAATGCAAACTAGTACAGCCACTATGGAAAACAGTGTGAAGATTTCTTAAAAAACTGGAAATAGAACTGCCATATGACCCAGCAATCCCACTTCTGGGCATACACACTGAGGAAACCAGATCTGAAAGAGACACGTGCACCCCAATGTTCATCACAGCACTGTTTATAATAGCCAGGACATGGAAGCAACCTAGATGCCCATCAGCAGACGAATGGATAAGGAAGCTGTGGTACATATACACCATGGAATATTACTCAGCCGTTAAAAAGAATTCATTTGAATCAGTTCTAATGAGATGGATGAAATTGGAGCCCCTTATACAGAGTGAAGTAAGCCAGAAAGATAAAGAACATTACAGCATACTAACATGTATATATGGAATTTAGAAAGATAGTAATGATAACCCTATATGCAAAACAGAAAAAGAGACACAGAAGTACAGAACAGACTTTTGAACTCTGTGGGAGAAGGTGAGGGTGGGATGTATCGAAAGAACAGCATGTATATTATCTATAGTGAAACAGATCACCAGCCCAGGTGGGATGCATGAGACAAGTGCTCGGGCCTGGTGCACTGGGCAGACCGAGGAATTGGGTGGAGAGGGAGGTGGAAGGGGGGATCGGGATGGGGAATACATGTAACTCCATGGCTGATTCATGTCAATGTATGACAAAACCCACTGCAATGTTGTGAAGTAATTAGCCTCCAACTAATAAAAATAAATAAATAAAAATTTAAAAAATAATAATAAAATAAATGTCATCGGGATGTAACTTACAGCCTCAGGAATATAGCCAATAATACTGTAACAATTTTGTATGTGACAGAGGGTTACTAGACTTAGCACGATGATCATTTCATAAGGTATTCAAATGTCAAATCACCTGGCACTAACATATTGTATGTCAATTATCCTTCAATAAATAAAGAAATATTTTTAAAAAATAAGATGAGACTGCAAGGAAATTTATAATTACACATGTAGTTTCATTATATTTCTGTTGAACAGCACAGATCTAGAAAGTTCTCAGCCTGCCATTAGTATAGCAAACCTTCATCCAGCCTCATTTACTCTTGAATGTTGCATATGCTTTAGGAGTATAGTTAATTCATTTAGAACAATGATTCATTTGGAATCAAAACTAATCCAGGTGATTTGTAAAAGATTTTCCTTGCAGGGTTAGCAAGTTAATGTGTAGAAGTATGTAGAAAGGGTACTAAAGCTTTGTGGGAATTTTCCAGGTTCGCTGTGATCCTGAGATTCAAGAATTGCGTCAGTGGCAGAAGAAGCTGCGTGAGGACAAGCACATTCGCCAGCGAGTCAAAATCTTCTGGGCCAAACAAGAACAAAAAGGTCAGTTGTTTGATTCACAACCCTTGGTTTATTCAGGAAAAGCCTGAGTCTTACTCCAGGCTCAAGAAGGAAGCCCTGGCGCGGTTTCCTAGGGTCCTTGTTCTGCACGAAACTCCACCTGGGTAAGGGAGGTGGAGGCATGTTAAGAGTCGGCTCCGGAATGTCAGCGGTGACGCGGAGTAACTGACCCAGCCGTTCCCCTCACTCAGAGACACGTCAGTGTCATCCCGTGTTTGCAGCTCTCTCTCTTTTAGCTACAAACAAAAAGAATAACCCATCATTTTGGAAACAGTGCCCATCAGTGTGATGGGCAGTTATTCTTCTAAGCTGTTGATTGTGTGTCTGAACTTAAGTGCTGTTTTATGCCATCCTCGCCCCTTTTCTGAGAAATTAAACACATGTGCAAAGTGAAGCGCTAAGAATAACAGAGCAAGCACCCTTCACCTGTCTTGTACGTGTCACAATTTTGTCCTATTTGCTTCCCTTCTTTTTTTTTTTTTAATTTTTAAACTTTGTTACTACACATTCGTGGTAGAAAAATTAGAAAAAAAAACAAAAACGGAGAAAAGTCAGAAATGTCACCACTGTTAAAATTTTGGTGCACATCCTGCTATACTTTTTCCAGTACAAAATGATGCAAATCAATATCCATTTGTATATTATTAAATATGGGTTTTTACATTCTACTACCCATGTATCTGTTCATTATATTATGTCATCTACCCTGTCACTGAACATACTCAGAAAGTCATTCTGGTCAGCACTAGAGAGTGGTATTGTGATGTTTGATGGCTGTGTGGTATTGATTTAGCATCATTTATTTAACCAACAATATGGAATGAGATTCATGAAGGATTGTCAAGTGGAAAAAAAACTACAGGACAATAAATTTTCATTAATGTTAAGAATCCCCTTGCAAAGCAGGAGACCAGGGTTCCGTCCCTGGGGTGGGAAGATCCCCTGGAGAAAGGAATGGCTACTCACTCCAGTATTTTTGCCTGGAGAATCCTATGGACAGAGGAGCCTGGTGGGCTACACAGTCCATGGGGTCGCAGAGTCAGACACGAGTGACTGACTAACACTCACTAACTAAAATACATGCTTGGAAATAGATGTCTAAAAAGCCTGGAGAATACATTAGTGTTAGTTTCCTTTGGGAATCAGGACTAGGGAAAATCTTGCACTTTTGGAATTTTTTAAATTATGAAAACCAACGAGAAAAAACGATCATACCTCCCTTGACAGGCTGCAGACCACTGTACTCTCACGGTCCATGCTCTGACCTCCCCATCCTCCCCGTTCCTTTTCCCTTTTCACTAGACTGCAGTCCCTCTAGTCTCTCTTGTTCTGCTGTATGCCAGCACCTTCCTCACCTCGGGGACTGCACTTTCAATCCCTTTTCTGCCAAATCATCCACTCCAGGCTGCTCTGTGGCCACTCCTTCTCACCCTTCGGCCTAGGGGCATTAATGCCTCAGAGGGGTCGCCCTCACTTGCCTTACCTAAGGGGACCAGGAACAATATGGAGCAATCTCAGCATGGTGGAATCTAGAAAAAAGTTTTCCTTTTTTGCCCAGAAGCTGTCTTCAATTCTGTTCTCTCAGATCCCTCTTTCCAGTTCCTTCATGGCATATTGGGTGGATTTCATGTCTTTGAAGTATGTTCTGATTTCATGAAGTCCAGCCTACTTAAAAGTCTCAGATCTGATTTAATGCTCTGATTCAGTGTGGTTGGGAGTGGGAGGGAGGGAGATCCAGGGGGCATCTTCCCTTCACTTCCTGTGTGGTCCTCTCTTGGCTGCTGTTGCTTCTCTGGCTGAGACCGTGTGGCCATCCCTGTCCTGTGGGCAGGCATCCCCGTGCTGGCTCTCTGACTCCTAAGTCTCATGTGAGCGCTTCCTCAGAGCTCATATGGCAGGATCCTTGAGGGATATGGTTCTGATTCTCCGTCTTCTACTTCCTCTTAGACCCCACTTCTGCCAGCGCTCTCCCAGCCTTTTGCTCCTGGGGTCTCCTTAGCCAGTGGCCAGCCCTCTTGAACCCAATGGGATGGTGTTCACTTGACACAACGGAAACCGGTAGTGGACACAGGTTTCTCCACTGCCCCCTTTTCTCCACCTCGCATGTCTCCCCAGTTCACAAGGAACTTGCTCTCACAGGCACAGTAGATTGAAGTGTGTGTAAATCTACCCTTAAAGGAGATGACCAATCAGAGAATGAGGGCCCCCCAGTCTTTCTGAGTTGTTCTCTTGGATCTTCCCTCCCCTGCCTTGGGCTTCTTGGGTGGGGGAAGCACCCACTCCTATCTAAGGGAGGATAGAAAAACACAGCATTCTCCTTTAGGCCAGCAAGTCTCAACATTTTTGGACTGTGAACCAGGAAGAAGTAGTTTTATGTCACAATCTACTACATATGAATATACTGATGGTTTCATATATACATAGCTAAAACAGAAATTTTATGAAAAATGACCTTATTATATGGGCTCCCCTGGTAGCTCAGTTGGTAAAGAATCTGCCTGCAATGCAGGAGACCCCAGTTCGATTCTTGGTCGGGAAGATCCCCTGGAGATGGATAGACTACCTGCTCCGGGATTCTTGGGCTTCCCAGGTGGCTCAGCTGGTAAAGAATTTGCCTGCAATGTGGGAGACCTGGGTTCGATCCCTGGGTTGGAAAGATCCCCTGGAGCAGGGAATGGCTACCCATTCTAGTATTCTAGCCTGGGGAATTCTGTGGACTGTATAGTCCATGGGGTCCCAAAGAGTTCGACATGACTGAGTGACTTTCACGTACATACCTGTTATATGTAATACCCTCTGGTATTTTCTAGTCTCTTGAGTTTTTAACTTAAGCATCAAAATTAACTGACAGTAATGAACTCATTGACTAAAAGAAATATCCAAATGTCCCTAGGGATATAAAATAACCAAATAAATAAGTGTGGGAGAAGAGGAGGCTTTCTTCTACTTTCGAATGACAACTAATACATTTAGAAGGTATAATGGAATTTAAAAGTCACCATCTTGTAACCATATTAATAAATAAATGGACTAAAGCAAGAATCATCAGTGGATGCTAAACCACTGAGTCAAAGTTTGTTGAGGGACATGATAGTCGTAGTCTTAAAATATCTCTCCACAAGGGAAGGGAACCTCCTACACTGTTGGTGGGAATGTAAACTGGTACAGCCTTTATGGAGAATAGTATGGAGGTTCCTTAAAAAACTGGAAACAGAGCTGCCATATGTCCCTGAACCCCCACTCCTGGGCATGTGTCTGGAGAAGAACATGATCTGAAAGGATACGTGTGCCCAGTGTTCATTGCAGCATTGTTTACAATAGTCAAGATGTGGAAGCCACCTGAATGTCCATTGACAGAGGAATGGATGAAGGAGATGTGGTGCATATATACAAGGGAATATTACTCAGCCATTAAAAAGAGTGAAATCATGCATTTGCAGCAACAGGGATCGACCTAAAGATTGCCCTACTAAGTGAAGCAAGTCAGAGAAAGAGAAATATCTTGTGACATCCCATGTATGTAGAATCTGAAAGCAAATGATACAAATGAACTTATGAAACAGTAAGAGACTCACAGACTTCAAGAACAAACTTTTGGTTGCCAAGTAGAAGGATGGGGGGAAGGGATAGTCAGTTTAGGATAGAAGTGTACACACTGCTATGTTTAAAATGGATAACCAACAAAGACCTACTGTATAGCGCATGGAACTCTGCTCAATGTTATGTGGCAGCCTAGATAGGAGGGGAGTTTGGGGGAGAATGGATACATGTATGTGTATATGGCTGAGTCCCTTTGCTGCTCACCTGAAAGTATCACAACATTGTTAATCGGCTATGCCTCAATTCAAAATAAAAACTTTTTAAAAATATCTAAGAAAATAATAACTTTGCACTAGAGAAACCTGGCTTAACCAGGCGATGAAGATTAATGTTACCAATATTGGGACAAACTGACATCACGTGCCTCCTGATGTGATGTACTGAGGAAGACATACATCACACATCCTTAGACACAACTGCCAAAAATGCGTAACTTGAACCTATCTAATTGTGAGGGAATGTCAGGTCAACCCAAATTGAGGACATGCTCCAAAATAACTGATTTGGACTCTTCAAAAATGCCGATGTCAAGAAAAACAAAGATTAAAGGAGACCAAAGAGATGTGATAGCTGAATGCTGTGCATGATCTTAGATTGGATCTTGGTTGGGGGAAAATTCTATAAAAGACATGACTGAAACAGCAGACTTTGAGTATGGGCTTTATGATAGATAATGGTACATAGTATTATTAAGTTTCCTGATGTTGATCAATGTTCTTGACCAATATCAGAAACCTCCTATTCTCTTTGGGTTTTTTTTTTTTTTTTTGGATGTGGATCATTTTTTTTAAAGTTTTTATTGAATTTGTTACAGTATTGCTTCTGTTTTATGTTTTGATTTTATCTGTGACAGATGTGGGATCTTAGCTCCTCAACTAGAGATCAAACCCACACCCCCTGCATTGGAAAGTGCAGTCTTAACCACGGGACCATGTCTTAACCACTTAACCACTGAACCAAATATTTGCCTTGCTATTTCATGGCAAGTAGATGGGGAAACAATGGAAACAGTGAGAGACTTTATTTCCAAAATCACTGCAGATGGTGACTGCAGCCATGAAATTAAATGACACTTGCTCCTTGGAAGAAAATCTGTGACCAACCTAGACAGCATATTAAAAAGTGGAGACATTACTTTGCCAACAAAGGTCTATCTAGTCAAAGCTATGGTTTTTCCAGTAGCTATGTATGGATATGAGAGTTGGACTATAAAGAAAGCTGAGCACCGAAGAATTGATTCTTTTGAAGTGTGGTGTTGGAGAAGACTCTTGAGAGTCCCTTGGACTGCAAGGAGATCCAACCACTCCATCCTAAAGGAGATCAGTCTTGAATGTTCATTGGAAGGATAGATGCTGAAGCTGAAGCTCCAATCTTTTGGCCACCTGATGGGAAGAACTGACTCATTGGAAAAGACCCTGATGCTGGGAAAAATTGAAGGCGGGAGGAGAAGGGGACGACAGAGGATGAGATGATTGGATGGCATCACTGACTCGATGGACATGAGTTTGAGCAAGCTCCGGGAGTTGGTGAAGGACAGGGAAGCCTGGCGTGCTGCAGTCCATTGGGTCGCAGAGTTGGACATGACTGAGCGATTGAACTGAACCACTGGACCACAAGAAAAGTCCCAGAAGCCTATTCTTAAGATGCATGCTGAAGGTTTTATGCAACTTAAACTCCAATGATCCAGAAAAAAATAATAACACACATGCACAATATACATGCACATAGAAAATGATCAAGTATAAACAATGGTGAATCTGAGAGTTCTTTGGATGATTATTATGATTATGAATGAATGGACAGATGGGTGGAGTTCTGAGCCTTGTGTGAGTCCACATACAGAGCCTGGTGCAGAGCAGGGGCTCATCACATGGGAGTTCTTAGTGTCCCTTGTTAAGAAGTAGCTTGAGCTGTAACTGTTTGACAGGCTCATCTCTGTAAAACTGCTGGTTCCTTTCATTTCAAAACTAGAAGACAATCAGAACTGTAATCAGATTAAAGATCAAGAAACAACAACAAAAAAAATAAAGATCAAGGAACATGCAGCAGTGTGCCTATTTATTTCTGCTTTTACTTATTATTATTCTTATTTTTTGAGTTGATTTGCCACTGGCTCACTGATTGGTTTGGCTTGCTAGGTGGCACTGAGCTCAGGCTGGACTTAATGCAGTGATCCAGCCAGCAGCAGAGAGCAGAATGACAGGTCCCATCTCGGCCACCTGCTGCCCATGTCCCTTGCCGCCTTTCCAACTTCCGAGGGTTCCAAAAGGAGCAGTGCTTTCCAAACAAGATGAGGTTATCAGTAAACGCCCCGTTGTGAACTTGTGGGCAAATTTCTCATTTGCAATGAAACTGTAGAGATGGCCCTTGGGAAAGAAAACCATTCTAAACACCGTCCCCAGATCTGTGGTCAGTTCAGAAGGAAGTCAGTACAGCACAGTGGAGTTTTGGAGTTGGCAAGACTTGGCCTTGGAATCTTTTTGCTTTTATCTGTGTGACCCTGATCTAGTTAACTTCATTCAACCTCAGTATTCCCACATGCAAGATGGAACTATTAATAGTCCTGTCTCATACAGCTGTTAAAGGATTGCAAGAGATGATCTTTGGAATAAGTCCTGGCACATAGTTCCCGTATGTGTTGGTTATTGTCATTTAAAAATATGTTTGTGCTTCAAGCAGTTTTGTATTGAGTTCCTCTCCTAGACTCTAAGCTCGAAGGGGTTCCATGCAGGGACTGAGTGTCTTATTCATCATTTAGCACAGAGCTTGGCACAGAGCTGACAGTCTATACATATTTGGTGGATGGAGCTCTGGTTTTCATTTTATAGATGTATAAGTAGAGGGCCTGGAAGGTCGAGGGCTTGCCAAGGTCACACAGCCGGGGAGGCCCTAGGGCTGGGACTTGGGCATGCCCTTTCTTTGTCCTGTGTTCTGACACATCCCAGAGGAGCGATGCAGAGAGACAAGGCACTCTCTTGGATTCCACCATCAGACCCAAAGCTCTCAGGAATCCTGAACATGATACACGGCTTGTCTGATTTCTTAATGTCCTATGGTTTCTTGCTGTTTGTGTTTGCATTGACTGAAGCCCTTGCATAGGGGCTGAATTGCCAGGAGCAGGGTACAACCTGCTTCCCATCAATTGAAGTAAAACTTTGTCTCCTTCAAGTATCACTGAGCTGATTTACTTTGTTAAGTTCATGTACAACAGAGTTATTCCTGTTGAAAATCTTATGAATCTGGGTAGTGTGGAGGTTTCGAAAATCAACTCCCTCCAGCCAAGGTGACATTGTAATTAGACCCCCAAAGAGCTCTGGTGAAGCAATTTGAAAATGAATGTTAAACACATGTAGTTCTCCTTTAGATTTGTGGTAAAAAAAAAAAAGTGGAGTGATTGCAAATAAAAATGGGTTTCATCTTCATGTAAAAAAAAAAAAAACACTACAGACTCATCTATGTACAAATCCAGCATACAAGCATAAGATCTTTTTCTTAGTGGATGCCATTTTATCCATATTGTGCTCTGGTATTTATAGTATGAATGAGTTTTGCCAAGTTCATTCCTTGGAGCAACCTTGGTGCAGACAGGAGGTCTGAAGCAGAGGAGCGTCAGCTGTCAGGGTAGAACCGTGGTCATTTATAGCCTGTCTCATCTTACCCTGAGTCAGAGGCCGTCCTGCAGGCTTTTCTTCTAGGACAGAAGCGGTGTGAAGTTATTCTTAAGTCTCTATCCATCAGGACAGTTGCAGGAATTATTTTTAAAGCATTTATGACAAGAATTATAGCCAATATAATCCAAAAGAAGATGCCAAAGTCATTTTTGAGATGTGGTCAAAAATCTCTTCTTGATTAATAGCATATTTTTAGCTTCATATAATTGGTAATTGTTTTCAAATGTGCTTTGTAACTGAATATTCATATTTTATTTGGAAATCTGGTATGAATAAGGAGAAAGAAACCATAGAAACTGTTCCATAACATCAGATTACATTTTTTATGTATACAACATCAGATTACGTATAGATACAGCATCCGATAACAATTTTCTTACGTGTGTGTATTCTGCATATTTGTGTAAATACTCTTTGAATGACTTTTATCACTTCTTGATATTTTTTTGTGATTTTATGTGGTTTTATTTCTATCATTGCAAGACTGACAGTATTTTAATCTTTAAGAATGTGATGAATTGGGAGATTGGGATCGATGTATACACACTATTATGTATAAAATGGAGAACTAATTAGAACCTGCTGTGTAGCACAGGGAACTCCACCCAGTGCTATGTGGTGACCCAGATGGAAAGGGAATCCAAAAAAGAGAGGATATATATATATACATATAGCTGATTCACTTTGCTGTAGAGCGGAAACTACCAATATTGGAAAGCGACCATACTCCAATTTTAAAAAATAGTCATTTACCTATAACTTTCTTTTTGGAAAGAAATAACTTTCTTTTTGCTATTTTAAATATCACTTCTTGATATTTTAAAAGAAAGGGGTGGGGGAAGCTGACCTGTCAAAGGAAACAGATTCTTTACTTTGGTTTGCTCACCTTTTTATTCCCTATGTCAGTCCAAGAGTGCTTTATAGTCACTTACAGAAACACATAACATTTTTAGGTAAATGTGTAATTGGATTAAGGAAAAATTAAAAGTAGAGAAAAAATAAAGCTGTTAAACATGGTAATCAAAATACTTACTCCAAGGTCTGTATTTGCTAGAGATTTCTTAGGGACAAAGTAAAGAGGGAAATAAGGTCTGTTACACAATTCATAGTATCCGCAAGAAAAAAAAAAGTGAGCCAGTGGTTCAGGAAATACTGGGTCCTTCCCCATACATTATGCAATGTGAATAATAACCTCAAAAATGTTCCTACAACAAATAGAAATGTCTGAGCTTCCTAGAAGCCACAGCAATGAATGAAATAGGATCATTACATTGTTCATTGTCCTCAAATTTAAAAAGTTTCTTGGAAGCACGCTTATTCTTGGAGCTAATTTTTCTCTCATAAAGAAGATACTATAATGAGGTGAACATTATCCTTTCCCTAAATATCATGAGTTTCTTAGTAGGGCATGGCTTCTGGAGGAAAAAGATAAAAGCCTGAGGGTAGGGTGGGGTAGAAACCAGAGAAATTTCTTGATTTTAAATCTAGTATTTAAGTTTAGATTGTAATGACAAATCTTAACTATTAGGATTGGGGTTTTAGGCTATTCTTAAAATGCGCATCTTGTCCTGGTCACACCCTGGAACTTGGTTCTTAGAGCAGAGAAGGCTGTCTGGAGCTCAGGAACAGCTATGAGTTGGCGAGCATACGCCGTGTGCCAGGCCCTGTACCAGCACCCGTGTTCCCATGTAGCCCCCATACTTCTCTCCCAGAGGGAGGATGTCTCCATCGTACAGGCGAGGAAACCGGGGCTGGAGGTTACATGACTCACACAGGTCACATGGCCAGGAAGGCTAGAGACCAGGGATTTGAACCCAGGTCTGCCTGATGCCAGGGAATCTCTGGTCATCTCCTGCCTTAGTGTCCAGTTATTAATACCTTAAGCTGCGTGTCCAGTAGGGCTCATCGGCCCCCTGCAAATCTTCCCAGCGGGGTACCAGGACCCCCAGGCTGGACAGTGGGCAGCATCTGGCTGTACCTTCCACTTGGCACTAGCTGAAGTGATGGCAGGCCGCTGGAAGAGAGGAGATCTGAGGGTAGGGTGGGCCTGGTCCCCAGTCAGAAGAATGCAGGATCTATAACCATGTTTCTGGGAGACATTTCCATTAGAGCAGGAAGCCGGGGTGAGAAGATGAGGATGCGGATGCTTTGTCTGCCTCCTTCCATACTCCCTGCCCATCTGCAGATGAACAGAGAGGGCCTTGACCACAAAAGAGGGGCCCAGGGGCAGAGGATACTTCAGCCTGAGGCTCAGGAGGTGGGTTCTGGCATTAGGTGTGACCTTTTGTGACTGACAAACCTGATCTATCATATAACAGAAAGGGGCAAATTTTCAGTGACTTATTTTCCAGAGACAACCACTGCTGAGTGTGCCAGCTCATAGAGTTTCTTCATCTATTAATATATATATACACATATTTATGTTTATAAACATGAGCCATGTTATATATAGTGTCCTGTAACTTGCTTTTCTCTTCACTTGACAACATATCATTGACATCTTTTCTTTCCTTCTTTTTTTCATTGACATCTTTTCATGTCACATATATAGAGACCTCTCTCATGATTTTTTGTGGTTCTGTAAAAATGATAAATCTATGCTGCATGCTCTGTTGCTTATTCGTGTCTGACTCTTTGTGACTTTATGCACTGTAGTCTGCCAGAATTCCCTGTCCATGGGATTCTCCAGGCAAAAATACTGGAGTAGGGTGCCATGCCCTCCTCCAGGGGATCTTCCCAACCCCGGGATCAAACCTGCATCTCCTGATCTCCTTGCATTGGCAGGCAAATTCTTTACCACTGAGCCACCTGGGAAGCCCATTGATAAATCTGTACCATATTTTTTTCCAAAACAATTAATGGATATTTGGCTTGTATTATGAACAGTGTAGGGGCTTCCCTGGTACCTCAGCTGGTAAAGAATCTGCCTCAATGCAGGAGAGCCTGGTTCGATTCCTGGATCTGGAAGATCCCCTGGAGAAGGGATAGGCTACCCATTCCAGTGTTCTTGGGCTTTCCTTTTGGCTCAGATGGTAAAGAATATGCCTGCACTGCGGGAGACCTGGGTTTGATCCCTGGGTTGGGAAGATCCCCTGGAGGATGACATGGCAACCCACTCCGGTATTCTTGCCTGAAGAATACCCATGGACATAGCAGCCTGATGGGCTACAGTGCATGGGGTCAGAAAGAGTCGGATACGTTGAGCGACTAAGCACAATGCATCACAGCATGACCAATGTATTGATAGGCATTTTGTAGATATATTCCTGCTTATTTATAAAAGTATTTCTGTAGGATAAATTCCTAGAAATGGAGTTGCTGGGTCAAAGGATATAAATATGTTAAGTTTAGACATAGTGTCATCCAAAAACACTACAACAATTTATGGTTAATGCCACCAAGTCACTTTGGAACTTTTGATGAGTGATGTAATCTTAGTGTTTCATTTTCCCCACTTGTAAAATGAGAATGATTATGCCTCAGGAATAATTCTAAATGAGGTCATTGCTTTGATATCACCATGGGTCTTTAAGAAGAAATATACTATTGGGAAATCTAAGGTGTCATTTTCATTTTAATTTCTTCTCTCATATCTCCTTAAACCTTAGTTCCTTTTCTATTTTAACTAGCCGAAGAAATAAAAATTTGATTAAAAGAAGTCTAGTGACTTCATGCCTTGAGATTACTTTCATCAGTTCTATTTTTAAGACTCACCAGTGGGTGAGGATATTAGGATGACATCAACTTTCATACATATCTTTTCATTTAAAATTTGCAAAAGTCTGCACAACTGGGATGTGCCTTTGCTTAAAATGCTTAACGTTCCCCTACTATTCTACTGAAATGTAAGGTAAAATAAAAGATGACTTCCTTTATTAAATGATCTGCTCCTAAAGTTTTAGTCCCCAGTTTAAACTTTTGTAAATGGATGCTTCCAACCAGTAGCTTCATTCTGTCATCTGACTTTTCAGCATTCTTTGCAGTTATAGTAGACGCAGAATGCTTTTGTAGGATCTAGATGTATCCACAAACATCTGGAAGGCTCAAGGAACCAGACTGGATAAAGTTTCCCATTTATCGGCTGTATAACCTTGTGCTGGTTGCCTAACCTCTCAGTGACTCAATTTGCATGGCAATAAAATAGAAACACTATAAGTAAGGTGAAAAGACAGCCCTCAGATTGGGAGAAAATAATAGCAAATGAAGAAACAGACAAAGGATTAATCTCAAAAATATGCAAGCAACTTCTGAAGCTCAATTCCAGAAAAATAAATGACCCAATCAAAAAATGGGCCAAAGAACTAAACAGACATTTCTCCAAAGAAGACATACAGATGGCTAACAAACACATGAAAAGATGCTCAACATCACTCATTATCAGAGAAATGCAAATCAAAACCACAATGAGGTACCGTTACACGCCAGTCAGGATGGCTGCTATCCAAAAGTCTACAAGCAATAAATGCTGGAGAGGGTGTGTAGGAAAGGGAACCTCTTACACTGTTGGTGGGAATGCAAACTAGTACAGCCACTATGGAGAACAGTGTGGAGATTTCTTAAAAAACTGGAAATAGAACTGCCATATGACCCAGCAATCCCACTTCTGGGCATACACACTGAGGAAGCCAGATCTGAAAGAGACACGTGCACCCCAATGTTCATTGCAGCACTGTTTATAATAGCCAGGACATGGAAGCAACCTAGATGCCCATCAGCAGACGAATGGATAAGGAAGCTGTGGTACATATACACCATGGAATATTACTCAGCCGTTAAAAAGAATTCATTTGAATCAGTTCTAATGAGATGGATGAAACTGGAGCCCATTATACAGAGTGAAGTAAGCCAGAAAGATAAAGAACATTACAGCATACTAACACATATATATGGAATTTAGAAAGATGGTAACGACAACCCTATATGCAAAACAGAAAAAGAGAACAGAAGTACAGAACAGATTTTTGAACTCTGTGGGAGGTGAGGGTGGGATATTTCAAAAGAACAGCATGTATACTATCTATGGTGAAACAGATCACCAGCCCAGGTGGGATGCATGAGACAAGTGCTCGGGCCTGGTGCACTGGGAAGACCCAGAGGAATCGGGTGGAGAGGGAGGTGGAAGGGGGGATCGGGATGGGGAATACGTGTAAATCTATTGCTGATTCATGTCAATGTATGACAAAACCCACTGAAAAAGTAAATAAAAAAAAAAAAAAGAAAAAAAAAAATAGAAACACTAATGTTAGTAACCACGCCATAGGGTTTTTATAAAGAATAAATGAACTGAAATAGTGCCTGGCTCAAAAAAAGAGAAAGTGGTCAATAAATGATAACTATTATTAGTAATATAAGTGCTTAACACATGGCCAATATATGTTGTTATTAAGAATACTTGCTCTGGGGTCTGAATGAACCGAGTCCTGCCTCTAACATCAGTGAGGGCAGGGCAAGGTGCTCATTCTCATGAAGCCCAGTTTCCTCCTCTGTTATGTGGGGATAGTCAGGGCCCATCACACAGAGCTCCTGTGAAAATTAAATAATATTTAATATCATGTATGCTATGAAATAGATCCTTGGTACAAAGGGAATGATCAATAACTGGTGGTTGGTTTCTGAAATATTTTTTGAACTGTTGAGAAAGAGAAACAAAATGTATTCCAGGTAATTTACCTGCAGCAGCGGTTCTCAATCTTGGCTGCTGGTTAGAACCCCCTGGGGGAAATTTACAAGAATGTGTCAGGCCAGAGGCCAGAGAAGGCGATTACATGGGTTTATTCTTAGAAGAGAATGTGTTGTAACCACATCAGCACAATCCTAATACTATGGATTAGCTGGAGGATCCCAGTAATAGCTTTGGATTCAAAATCTTCCTTTGCAGGGCTCCTCTCACTAATGCAATTTCATTTGGATTAAAATTCAGGGGCTCTGAGTTCCTTCAGTTTACCAACTAGCTGGACTTTGCTTTCCCCTTTGAAAAGTGGAAGAAGTGAGCAAGGAAATCTCTATAAAACAGGAAATCCAATAGGTGTTTGCTGTAGAATCTCCTGTCTCCTGGGCTAAGAGACCTATTGTTGAGCAAATTTGAAGCGTGCAAAACTATTGCTGTTGTCTTGGTGGTGGTTGTTGGTTTGGGGAGTTTGGTCTTAAGATCGAAGCCAGGAAAAATATATGAGGAACATTCTGGGTTTTGCTGCGAAGAGTGAGGTGAGATAGTGAGGGCCAGAGAGTAACTGGGGTGGGGGCGTGGGGAGAAGAGCAAAGGGGATTTTGGGTGTTTGGCAGTTTAAGAGAATTTGAGGGGAAAGAGTAGGGATGTTTAAAGGCGCTTTCTGTTTGGTCATAGACTTGAAGAGTAGGAAGCATGTCTCCTAGACCGAGGGATTCCTATCGCACCCAGGGGTGACTTGCTGAGTGAAAACCGGGCTCACGGAGGGAGGGCCATGGGAAACTGCTCCTGCCGTGGTGTCCAGCCCATAGGATAGCCTTGTCTTTACCCTTAGCTGCTGCGCCTTGGTGTCCGCAAAGATCCATGGTCCTTATGAGTGCCTACCACCTGCCTTAAATATATTATTTTTAATCTTCATAACAAATGTAATGAGAGTAACCTATCGTCACCCCATCTCTTGTCTCAGATGTTAAGTCACTTGCTTTTGGTGGACAGCCGCTAAGGAGCAGAACTGAGGACATGTAGACTTCCGCAGCATCATACTGCCTTGCTGTCCTCATACCCTTCCTTTCTGTCAGTCCCTGAACAAGTGGGCTGAGGGAGAGGTCTGGAATTCATGCTCTCAAAAGTGCAACAGATGTTCAATGCAGACATGAAGGCCGCCCCATAAAAAGCAATGAAGGACTGATAGATGCTTGAATGTGGATGAACCCTGAAAACTTGCTAAGTACAAGAAGCCAGACACAAAATACCACATATTATGTGATTCCCTTTGTGTGAAATGTCCAGAATAGGAAAGTCTGTAGAGATAGAAAGCAGATCAGTGCTTGCCTGGGCCTGGGGGCCTGAGGGAATGGGGGTGATAGCTGAAAGGTAAGGGGATTCTTTAGAGGAATATGAAGATGTTGTGAAGTTGATTGTAGTGATGGTTGCACCTGTCTGTGAATACACTAAAAAATCATTGAATTGTGTACTTTAATGATTGAATTGTATGGCACGTGAGATATTTTCATAGAGCTGTTATATAAATAAAAATGAAGGTACAGACTGCCCATTAAGATGGATACTATCAAAAAATAGAAAATAATAAGTATTGATGAGAATGTGGAAAAATTGGACCATTTTGCGTTATTAGTAGGAATGTAAAATGATATAGATAAAGTGGTTCCTTAAAATTTTTTTAAAAAGGATTTACCCATGAGCCAGCAATTCCACTTTGAGGCATATACAAGAAAGAAAGCAGGGACTTGATGAGATGTTTGTACACACATGTTAACGGCAGCATTAGTCACAATAGCCAAAAGGTAGAAGTAACCCAAGTGTCCATCAGTGGATAGGAAATCTATGGTGTTGAAACTAGAACACTTTCTAACACCATACACAAATAAACTCAAAATGGATTAAAGATCTAAATGCAAGACCAGAAACTATAAACCTCCTAGAGGAGAACATAGGCAAAACACTCCGACAGAAATCACAGCAGGATCCTCTATGACCCACCTCCCAGAATATTGGAAATAAAAGCAAAAATAAACAAATGGGACCTAATGAAACTCAAAAGCTTTTGCGCAATAAAGGAAACTATAAGCAAGGTGAAAAGACAGCCTTCAGAATGGGAGAAAATAATAGCAAATGAAGAAACAGACAAAGGATTAATCTCAAAAATATACAAGCAACTCCTGCAGCTCAATACCAGAAAAATAAACGACCCAATCAAAAAATGGGCCAAAGAACTAAACAGACATTTCTCCAAAGAAGACATACAGATGGCTAACAAACACATGAAAAGATGCTCAACATCACTCATTATTGGAGAAATGCAAATCAAAACCACAATGAGGTACCATTACACGCCAGTCAGAATGGCTGCTATCCAAAAGTCTACAAGCAATAAATGCTGGAGAGGGTGTGTAGGAAAGGGAACCTCTTACACTGTTGGTGGGAATGCAAACTAGTACAGCCACTATGGAGAACAGTGTGGAGATTTCTTAAAAAACTGGAAATAGAACTGCCATATGACTCAGCAATCCCACTTCTGGGCATACACACCAAGGAAACCAGATCTGAAAGAGACATGTGCACCCCAATGTTCATTGCAGCACTGTTTATAATAGCCAGGACATGGAAGCAACCTAGATGCCCATCAGCAGACGAATGGATAAGGAACCTGTGGTACATATACACCATGGAATATTACTCAGCCGTTAAAAAGAATTCATTTGAACCAGTTCTAATGAGATGGATGAAACTGGAGCCCATTATACAGAGTGAAGTAAGTCAGAAAGAAAAACAATACAGTATACTAATGCATATATATGGAATTTAGAAAGATGGTAACAATAACCCTATAAGCAAGACAGAAAAAGAGTCACAGATGTATAGAACAGACTTTTGGACTCTGTGGGAGAAGGCGAGGGTGGGATGATCTGAGAGAATAGCATCGAAACATGTATATTATCAAGGGTGAAACAGATCGCCAGCCCAGGCTGGATGCATGAGACAAGTGCTCGGGGCTGGTGCACTGGGATGACCCAGAGGGATGGGATGGGGAGGGAGGCGGGAGGTGGGATCAGGATGGGGAACACATGTAAATCCATAGCTGATTCAGGTCAGTGTATGGCAAAAACCAGTACAATATTGTAAAGTAATTAGCCTCCAACTAATATAAATAAATGAAAAAAAAAAAAAGGAAATATATGGTGTGTCCATACAGTAGAATATTGTTCAGCCTTAAGAAGGACGTCCTGATACATGCCATAACCTGGATGAGCCTTGAGGATATTTCACTAAGTGAAATAAGTCAAAAAGATAAATACTGAATGATCCCACTTAAATCAGATACTTAGAATAGTAGTATCCGGAGAGACAAAAAGTAAGATGGTGATTTCCACAAGCTGGGTGCAGGGGAGAAAGGGATGTTCTTATTTAATGGGTGCCGAGTTTCTGGTTTGCAAGATGAGGAGTTCTAGAGATGTATCGTGGCGACGGTATGAGTGTACTTAATACCACCAAATGGTACACTTTAAGCTGGTTAGGATGGTACATTTTATCTTATGTGTATTTTATCACAGTAAAAAAATTAGGAGGAAAAAAGTGAAGGCGCAGACCCCAGATTCCCTCATGGCTCTCTCCCTTACCTTCATCAGACTCTGCTTAATTGTTACCTTCTCATCGCGTCCTCCCTGACACCCCCATCCCTCTGCCCTGCTCATCTCCATTTAACATGTTGTCTACAGGGTGATTCAAAAGGAACTGACCACTTCCAGACTTTTATTAAAACACGCATGGACATAGATAAAGAACTTAGTGTTGGTGCCATTTCCTCTGCCACTTTGGAGAAATAAAGTGATTGCCCTTCAACTCTGATTGCAATGAAGGATATAGGACAAAGCCAGCTCCAGGATGGCTGAGTGCCCTGAGTCTTGTGTGTGTTCTGGGGGCTGCACCACAGAGGATCGGTCATATTGGAACTACTGTATTCCCTTTACAAACTGTCTTTGACTGTGTGATGTATTTAATATATATTTAGTCACTGGTTAATAATTTTTAAAGTTTTTAATTCTTTTGACTTGCCCAGGATTTTAATAATTTATTTTGTTTATTGCATATTGTTTGCTTATTGTGACTGCACTGGAACATGGAAGCCTCCTGTGGCAGCTTGGAGACTTTTTCCTTTCTGTGGCATTCACCACTCTATCCCAGCTCCTAGCACAGTGCCCAGCATACACGTGATAGATGTTCAAGAAGTATTTGTTGATTCAGTGAATGAATCTGTGTTACACAATCCCCTTCCCAAATCATCCGGCTTGATAAACACCCTATGGACAAGGTCAAGCTAAGGTAATCAGAATTGTTTCCAAGCAACCAACCAAACAAATAAATAAAAGGAAATATATTATCCATCTTTTCTAAAACAATAAAAAGGACTGTTCACATTCCCATGTGTTTCCTGTGAAGCAACCACTGTTCTAAGCACATCCTTAGTAGGAACTCAGGCTTCTCAGCAACCCTTTGACGTAGGTACTGTATGGTCTCCATTTTATAGATGAAGAAACTGAGGAATAGAGAGGTTGAACAATGTACCCCGGGTCACCCAGAAAGGAAGAGGGCTTGGAAGTCCTTCCTCTTCCCCACCTCCTTATGCTGCAATGCACAGATGTTATTTATGGAGTTAAGCTGGGAGAAATCTGCGGGTGTTTGGTTTTTTGCAAAATCCATCAGGACCCACCCTCTGATTACACTGCTGAGGGCCTGAAGCACATGTTCCTTTACGCCCATTAGCCTGGTTTAAAGGGCGATGGGCCCACCCACCTAATAGTCCCACCTTCTCTCTGTAAGCACAAGTCCAACCCTGGTTGATGCTATTCACCCTGAGGATCTAAATTTAGGATCTGAGCAGCTAAAATGTCTTCCCAATTTTTAGATTCAACTCTCATTAGTCCAGGACATGGAAAAATTTAAAGGTATAGAGCTATGGAGGCTAATCTGATACTTTTTAGAACTATAACTTAAAAGCTGTCCCCTTTTAATAATTTAAAAACTGTTCTATATTCTCATTCTGAAAAATACAGAGAAGTATCAAGAGATCAAACAAACAAAACTAGCCACCATGCTGTCACTGATAATATTTTGGTGTATAGGAAGACTGAGAAAGACTTTTTAGAAAGTGCTTCATTTCATCCCATCTGAGCAGGTGGGAGGGAGAGGAGACTGAGTCTTTTGCATGTGTTCTATTTTTGCTGTGTGTATTGGAGTTGCCCTCATTTGCTTTTTGTGGCATCTGAAGACTTGTCATTTAAGAGGTTTTGGGATGATATTTGAAGCTGTTCCAGAGTGAGCAGCTTATAACCAGCAGAAAAAGTCCTGGGCCTGGAGTCCCAAGCTTTATTTTCAAACCCTGATTGGAAGTGTCCTAGCTGTGTGTTCTTGAGCAAAGCACCCTAACCCTCCTGATCTTCCATCTTTTAACTATAAAGTGAAACTAATACCCTCCTAAAGGTTCAACTTAGAGACAAGGTTATTTGAGTTAAAAAAGACTTGAGCTAATGCTCGTCTGTAAATTCTCACTGACTGTGGGATCCTGAGAAAGCTATTTAACCTCTCTGACCTTTAGTTTCTTCATCTGTACAATAGAAATGATAAAAGTACCCCCCTCAATGGATCCTAGAGAAACTCATATGAAATAGTGCATGTACCATGTTTAGTCCAGTGCCTCACAGACAGTAGGGGTTCAATGATGATCAGTGACTATTGTAAATCATACAGTTTTTGACTCCTGTGAGAGCAGTGTCTTTCCCACTATGGATGGTGAAATCAGTTAGTGGGTTACCACATGCATTTTAAAAACTGAAATAATTTTAGGTCTTAAATAAGTCTTTAATCCATTTTGAATTTACTTTTGCATATGGTGTGACAAAGTAGTCCAGTTTTATTCTTTTAAATGTAAGACCTGGAACCATAAAACTACTAGAAGAAAACATAGGCAGTACATTCTTTGACATCAGTCGAAGTGATTTGGGAGGGGGTGGTATGTCTCCTCAGGCAAGGGAAATAAAAGCAAAAGTAAACAAATGAGACCACTTCAAACTAAAAACTTTGGCACAGAGAAGGAAACTATTGAAAAAATGAAAATGCCGCCTACTGAATCTGATAAGGGGTTAGTATCTAAAATATACCAATAATTCATATAACTCAACATCAAAAAAAGAAAAACCTCAAACATTTAAAAATGGGCAGAGGATCTGAATAGATACTTCCCCTCAGGTAACCACCAACCAACCAGCTTAGCGCCAACATTACCGTTTTTTGTGAAAGCTTTTCCATGCCCCATCCCAGTCAATCCACCCCACCCACCTTCCTAACCTCTCACCTCCCTGACCCCCCTAGATAATCACTGTTTTGATTTTTATCATCCTCAACTAGTTTTACCTGTGTTTTGATCATCATTTAAATAAAAATCATATAGTATGTTCCCTTTTATATCTGGCTTTCTCACTCCATATTTTGTGTGATTCAGCCATCTTGGATGTATCAGTAATTTATTCTTTTTCACTGGTGGTATGGTATTCTATTGTATAAACATATTACAGTTGTTTATCACTCTACTCTTGAAGGATATTTGAGTTGTTTCCAGCTTTTAGCTATGATGAATATAACTGCTATGAACATTCTTTGTATATATCTAAGAGGATCTCTTGAGTGTATACATAGAAGTAGTATTTCTGGGTCATGGGCCATAAAATCTTTTTACAAAAATAAATTTCCGCAAGAGAAGTGTTATCCAGCAAACAGTACCAAGAAAAATGTAGCTCCCCTTGGGGAAATTGTTCTTTATACCCTAACTTTTCCTTTTTGCCTTGTCTGCCAGGAAGCTCAGAGTTCAATTTAAAGCTCATTTATAGCAACTTATTGACTCTTCCTGGTTAGCATATCTAAGTTCTCCATTTATCTTTAGATCTGCCTTTTTCTTTTCTGTTTTTGTTAACTGTATTTTATTGTACTGGGTTGGCCAAAATTTTCATTCAGATGATATGAAAGAACATTTTGGCCAACGCCCAAAATTATCTGAAATCCTTTTAGGGAGGAAACAGGACATAAATAGCTTCAGGAAGAAAATAGGTCTTTGCCTTGCTTACAACACAGAGAAGTTGTGAATCTCACATGGGATAATGTACATGAGAGAACATTAAACCCTGAGAAGCCTGACCTGGAGGAGTTATCATTAGTGTGCATTCAACTCTTGCAGAGGTGTGAGCTTTATCAGCTTTGTAGAAAAGGAATATGAATACCGCTAGCACTCGTTCTAACAGAATTTTAAAAAATAACTTTCTTCTTAACTTTCTTTCTGGAAAGTTGAGCAAAAAGAGTGTTGGGTTGGCCAAAAAGTTCATTCAGCTTTTTTCCGATAAGCTAGCTCTAGTAGTGCTTGTTGTTGTTGTTTAGTCTCTAAGTTGTGTCCGACTCTGCGACCCCATGGACAGCAGGCCTCTCTGCCCCTCACTGTCTCCTGGAGTTTGCCCAAGTTCATGTCCATTGAATTGGTGGTGACATCCAACCGTCTCGTTCTCTGTCACCCCCTTCTCTTCCTGCCCTCAGTCTTTCCCAGTACTAGAGTCTTTTCCAATGAATCAGCTCTTTGCATCTAGTGGCCAAAGTATTGGAGCTTCAGCTTCAGGATCAGTCCTCCTAGATGAGTATTCAGGGTTTATTTCTTTTAAGATGGACTGGTTTGATCTCCTTGCTGTCCAAGGGACTCTCAAGAGCCTTCTCCAGCACCACAGTTTGAAAGCATCAGTTCTTTGGCAGTTGGTTGGCCTTCTTTATGGTCCAGCTCTGTCTTTAACTTCATTTGAAGTGATTTCATTATATTTTACTGTGATAGCTGTCATATTAGTGTGCATTTAAAAAAAAAACAACATCAAATTTGGTGAATTTTATGTAGCCATTTTAATATTGAAGAAGGAATAAAAAACAACATTTTGTCATAATATACTTTTTTATTTCAAGAAAGGTAAAAACACAACTGAAACACAAAAGGAGATTTCTGCAGCTTTTATTTTCTTGGGCTCCAAAATTACTGCAGATGGTGACTGCAGTCATGAAGTTAAAAGGTACTTGCTCTTTGGAAGGAAATCTATGACAAACCTAGACAGCATATTAAAAAGCAAAAACATCACTTTGCCAACAAAGATCTGTAGGTCAAAGGTCAAAGCTATAATTTTTCGAGTAGTCATGTACAGATGTGAGAATTGGACCATAAAGAAAGCTGAGCACTGAAGAATCAATTCTTTCTAATTGTGGTGTTGGAGAAGAATCTTGCGAGTCCCTTGTACAGCAAAGAGATCAAACCAGTCAATCCTAAAAGGGAATCAGCACTGAATACTTATTGGAAGGACTGATGCTGAAGCTGAAACTCCAATACTTTGGCCACCTGATGTGAAGAGCCAACTTATTGGAAAAGACCCTGATGCTGGGAAAGATTGAAGGCAAAAGGAGAAGGGGGCAGCAGAGGATGAGATGGTTAGATAGCATCACTAACTCAATGGACGTGAATTTGAGCAGACTCCAGGAGATAGTGGAGGACAGAGGAGCCTGGTATGCTGTAGTCCGCGGGGTCCCAAAGAGTCAGACACAGCTTAACGACTGAACAACAACAACAGCAAATTGAGAAGGTGCTGTGACTGATAGAACGTGTCAAAAGTGTTTTGCGAAGTTTTGGGCTGGAGATTTCTCACTGGACGACGCTCCACAGTTGTGTACACAAATTGATGGTGATCAAATTGAGACATTAATTGAAAGCAATCAACATTATACCATGCAGGAGATAGCCGACATACTCAAAATATCCAAATCAACCGTTGAAAATCATTTGCACCAGCTTGGTAATGTTAGTCACTTTGACGTATGGGATCCACATAAATGAAGCAAAAAAAGCCTTCTTGACCATATTTCCACATGTGATTTTCTAGATAAAGGTAATTAAAATGTTTTGTTTTTAAAACTAATTGGGATGGGTGATGAAAAGTGGATACTATACAGTAATGTGAATGGAAGAGATTGTGGGGCATGCGAAATGAACCACCACCAACCACACCAAAGGTGGGGGTCTTCATCCAAAGACAGTAATGTTGTGTATATGGTGGGATTGAAGGGAGTCCTCTATTGTGAGCTCCTTCTGGAAAACCAAACGGTTAATTCCAACAAGGACTGTTCCCAGTTAGCACTTGATGAAAAGAACCCGGAATTAGTCAACAAAAAATGCATAATCTTCCATCAGGGTAACACAGGACAGTATGTTTCTTTGATGACCAGGCAAAAACTGTTACAGTTTGACTGGGAAGTTCTGATTAATCCCCTGTATTCACTAGACATCACACCTTCAGATTTGCATTCATTTCGGTCTTTACAAAATTGTTTTAATGAAAAAAATTTCAATTCCCTGGAAGACTATACAAGGCAACTGAAACAAGTGAATTCTTTGCTCAAAAAAATAAAAGTTTTGGAGAGATGAAATTATGAAGTTGCCTGAAAAATGGAAGAAGGTAATAGAACAAAACAGTAAATATGTTGTTCAGTAAAGTTCTGGGGAAAATGAGGAACGTGTTTTTTATTTTTTACTTGAAAACCAAGGAAACTTTTTAACCAGCCCAATAGATCATTCTTAGTTAAGTATCACCATCCAGAGATGATTGCTATTAAAATGTCATCTTTCTTTTTTAAAAATAACTTTAGATATAATTCAGGGACTTGCTTGATGACTCAGATGTTAAAGAATCTGCCTGTAATGCGAGAGACCCAGGTTCAATCCCTGAGTCGGGAAGATCCCCTGGAGAAGGGAATGGCTACCCACTCCAGTATTCTTGACTGGAGAATTCTGGCAAGCTCCAGGACACAGGATCCTCGTGGGCTAAAGTCCCTGGGGTTGAAAAGACTTAGCAACTAACACACAACACAGATATAATTCATATATCATACAATTCAGTGACTTTTAGTATAATTCACAGAATTTGCAAGCATTACTGCAATCAATTTCAGCACATCTTCATCACCCCCAAAGGAAACCCTACTCCGCTTAACCACAGTGCCGCAAGACTCCCATTCTTCCCAGCCCCAGACAACTATTAACGGACTTTCTGTCTCTATAGATTTGCCCTTGTGCCCTTGTGGCTTCTTCACTTTGTACAATGTTCTCAAGCTTCATCCATGTTGTAACACATATTAATACATCATTTCTCTTTATGGCTTGATTACATGGCTGCGAAATACTGTAGACAGGGGGACTCAAATAGCAGACATCTATTCCCCCACAGTTCTGGAGGCTGGATTTCCAAGATCAAGGTGCCAGCATGATTGGGTCTGGTGAGAACTCTCCTGGCTTGCAGAAGCTGCCTTCTAGCTGTGTACCTACATAGTGTAGGGAGAGTTCTGGTATCTTCTCTTCTTATAAGGGTACCCATTCTTTCAGGTAACATCTTATGACCTTATTTAACTTTAATCACCTCCTTAAAAGCCCTGTCTTCAATCCAGTCACATGTGGGGGATTAGGGCTTCAACCTGTGAATCTGAGGAGGACACAGCTCATGTTTCCAAATAATATTCCAGTATATGGATGTATCACACCTTTGTATCCATTTATCAGTGGACAGAAATCTGAATTGTTTCCATATTTTGGCTATTATGAGTAATGGTGCTATAAACATTCATGTGCAAGATTTTATGTGGACCCATGTTTTCATTTCTCTTGGGTGTATAACTAGGAGTGGAATTGCTGGGTCATATGGTAACTCTAGATTCAATTGGATGAGGAGCTGCCAGATTGTTTTCACAGAGGTTGCACCATTTTATGTTCCCACCAGCAGTGGATCAGGGTTCCAGTTCTTGCACATCCTCACCAACACATGTTATTAACTGTGTGTTGGATTATAGTCATCCTTGTGGATGTGAAGTGGTATCTCAGTGTGGTTTGAATTATGTTTTCCTCATGCCTAATTGTGGAAAATTCTGAAAGAGATGGGAATACCAGACCACCTTACCTGCCTCCTGAGAAATCTGTATGCAGGTCAAGAAGCAACAGTTAGAACTGGACATGGAATAGTGGACTGGTTCCAAATTGGGAAAGGAGTACGTCAAGGCTGTATATTGTCACTCTACTTATTTAGCTTATATGCAGAGTATATCATGTGAAATGCCAGGCTGGATGAAGCACATGCTGGAATCAAGGTTGTTGGGAGAAATATCAACAACCTCAGATATGCAGATGACACCACCTTAATGACAGAAAGCAAAGAGGAAGCGAAGAGCTCTTGATGAAGTTGAAAGAGGAGAGTGAAAAACCTGGCTTAAAACTCAACATTCAGGAAACTAAGATCATGCCATCTGGTCCCATCACTTCATGGCAAATAGATGGGAAACAATGGAAACAGTGACAGATTTAATTTTCTTGGGCTCCAAAATCACTGCAGATGGTGACTACAACCGTGAAATTAAAAGATGCTTGCTCCTTGGAAGAAAAGGCTATGACCAACCTAGACAGCATATTAAAAAGCAGAGACATTACATTGCCGACAAAGGTCTGTTTAGTCAAAGCTATGGTTTTTCCAGTAGTCATGTATGGATGTGAGAGTTGGACCATAAGGAAGGCTGAGCATCAAAGAATTGATGCTTTTGAACTGTGGTGTTGGAGAAGACTCTTGAGAGTCCTTGGACTGCTGCTGAAGCTGAAGCTTCCGTACTTTGGCCACATGATGCGAAGAGCCAGCTCTTTAGAAAAGCCCCTGATGCTGAGCAAGATTGAAGGCAGGAGGAGAAGGGGACAACAGGGGATGAGATGGTTGGATGGCATCCCTGACTCAATGGGCATGAGTTTGAGAAAGCTCTGGGAGATGGTGATGCACAGGGAAGCCTGGCGTGCTGCAGTCCGTGGGGTTGCAAAGAGCTGGACATGACTGAGGGACTGAACATCAACATGCCTAATGAAATGACTGAGCGTCTTTCCAGGTATTCATTGGCTGTTTGTGTAGTTTCTTTGGAGAAATGTCTGTTCAGATCCTCCACCTTTTTAAATTAGATTGCCTTGTACTGAATAGTAAGGATTTTTTATGTATTTTATTTTTTTAATTAAAAAATTTTTTCTGGCTGTGCTGCTTTTTGTTGCAGCCTACACGTTTTCTCTGATTGTGACAGAAGGGCTCCTTATTGCAGTGTGTGGGCTTCTCTAGTTGTACGGCACAGGCTCTAGAGCACAAAGGCTCTGAGTCTATACCAGTGAGATACTTCATAGCCCTTGTTTCATGTATCCCTGCTTTTTTTCATCTAACTTTCATCTAACTATGTGGTAGACCCATCCCCCTATATTATAAAGTTGTTTTACATGATTAGCTACATAATTAAATTATTTTCTTATTGGACACTTCTTTCTCAGTTTCACCATTATAAATACTGCTGCCATGGGTGCCTTCATTCCTAAGAGTTTAATTCCATTTGTGCAGCTTTTGAAGATATTTTTACATATTGAAAACCTGAATCTTTTAATTCAGACTTTGAGATGATTTTCTTAAAAGCAGAAGAACAGGAACAGGCAAATGAGGTGTCGAATCCCACACTTGCACCTTAGGGAAGTCACTTACCTTTCAGAGCCTCCGTATTCTCATTCGAAAAATGGAGATAATGATACCTTCAGAGAGTTGTTTTGAAGATTAAAGACAATATAGGGATATATGGAGAAGGCAATGGCACCCCACTCCAGTACTCTTGCCTGGAAAATCCCATGGACGGAGGAGCCTGGTAGACTGCAGTCCATGGGGTTGCTACGAGTCGGACACGACTGAGCAACGTCACTTTCACTTTTCACTTTCACACATTGGAGAAGGAAATGGCAACCCACTCCAGTGTTCTTGCCTTGAGAATTCCAGGGACGGGGAAGCCTGGTGGGCTGCAGTCTATGGGGTCGCACAGGGTCGGACACGACTGAAGTGACTTAGCGGCAGCAGCAGGGATATATGTGCTTGTGTATATTTTAAGAACTCAATAAATAGTACTTGTAATGATTATCATTATTTTCATCATTGTTGTTATTGTTGCTAGCACTATTAAATGTGCAACAGGCAGTGGAAGCAGAGAATACCTGTGAGGAGATTTGTGGGGGGATGTGCAGGTCTTTCCTACCAGCCTGGGAACTGCAATCAGAATAAGTAGACATTAAATGTTTTCTCACCTCAGCCAAACAGAAGTGTTTTGGTATCACACAGCAGATAAGTGTCCACACTCCTAAATCTTTATATGTATCTAAGATCAGTTTCTTTGGATCATTACTCAGCAACGGCTGTGAGAGGGTTTAACCCAATTCATGTAACTGTTGAAGATATTGTTTGCATGTTGAAAATACTTATCTTTTAGTTGAAACATAGATTAGCTCCAAGAGAGCATAGCTCTGTCTGGTACGTTCGTCATTTTACGTTTTGCATCAACAAACACACAATAGGTGCTGGCAGAGGAAGGTAAGAAGGAAGGCAGCAGGCCCCCGGTTACATTTTGTTATATTTTGCCTAGAAAACTGGAGAAATAGCCATCTGAATCCTGAGAAGAACCGCCATTTATTAAGCATCTATCGGATCTGCTATGTGCCAGGCACTCTTCTGGTGGATTTGTGTATGTAATCTCAGTTAATGTATTTAAATATCAAGATTACCTTGAGCAATTTGATCCACAAAATCCCCAGTTTTTGTGAGGAAACAAGTGTCAAGAGGGTTAGTGACTAGGCCAAGGGCATGCTGGTAGTAAGAGCTGGAGCCTGGATGCAAATACTTCAAACACTTGCCTCTCCGATGCTAAAGTCTGGGTGTCCCCACTGAACTGGAGTATCCTTTATGTTGCTGGTAAACATGTGTGTCCTTTCGACAGTCTGGAGGGAGGCTGAGAGAGAAAGGCCTGGGGGCTTCCAATTGACTGAGCGCCTGCTCTGGGTGCAGGACTGGAGCTGCTCGATGCTGGAGGTTCAGTGGCGAACAGAAGCCAACACCTTGCTCTCCTGGAAAGTTAAGCCAGTTGGCGAAGCTGGATGCTATTCCAGTAATCACATGAATCCTTGATTACAGACTGTGACTATTGCTCTGAAGAAGTTCTGAGGCATCAGATGGATGCCTTGAGAGACTTTAGCAGGAGGTTTGAATAGGTTCCCCTAGTAATTAACTAGACATGAGTGGCAGTGAGGGCTTTCAGATGAGTGAAGGATGGAGGCAAAGACCTTGAGCCTGGAAGGGGGACTGAAAGAAGGCTTGAATGATGAAAGCAGGTGCAAGGTGAAGGGGAGCTGGGAGAGAGAGCAGTGGCCTCAGGGGCCTGGTTAAGGACTTTGGACTTGATCCTAGGGGCAGCAGGCAGCATTTAAAGGGCTTTAGCAGGGCAGTGGCATCATCAGATGGGCTTTATAGAAAGATGAGCATGGTTGGAGGTGGCGGCTGGATCGGATGACCTGGTGGCAGTGGAATTGGACAGAAGTGGATGGGTTTAGGAGATGTTTAGAGGGTAAAAATGACATAGCTGATATGAGTGACCCTTTCTAAAAAGCAGCTTTGTTTGGGAATCAGTATGTTTCTCTCCAAGGTCAGGGTTTGAGAATATTTGATTTTTTTCTTTTCAGTATACCAGAGAGCT
The DNA here is from genome assembly GCF_033118175.1 of Dama dama. NCBI lineage: Eukaryota > Metazoa > Chordata > Mammalia > Artiodactyla > Cervidae > Dama > Dama dama. The sequence continues at coordinate 18,649,797 of NC_083690.1, forward strand.
TCCTTTTAGAACTCTGTGCTGAAACTCTTGGAATGTTACTTCCCATCTCCTTCTTTTAAGGTTTGATAAAACTGTCTTCCTAGTCCTGAATGTTTCTTGGCTAGAGCTGTGTCAGCCCAGGGTTCTGGACTGAACCCTGGTGCCTAAGTACAGACTGAAATAGTTTCTCAGTTAGTTATTAACTTGTTAAACTTACAGAGGAGCTGTGTAAAAATAAACTGGAGGATCTGTTTCCGTTTCACTTAAAGACAGCATTCAATATACAGAGCTTCTGCCAGTCTGAACTGGATGAGAACTGTTTATACCCCAAGCTCATTCAGAATGCCTGGGATATTTCTAAAGGTTCAGTCTTGGCGGCAGCAGCTGAGAATGCAGAGATAAATAAAAAAGTCATGAGACACGGCTGACAGGGTTCGTCTGTGTTCATTCACACCCTGGACTCACTAGGCTTTTGAAGATGCAGAATTTCGAAGGATAGCCTACTACATAGTGGCTATTTAAACTGCTGTACTAAATCTCCAGTCTTGATAACTTCAAAATGGAACTACCTTTGTAAATTCTGATGTAGAAAGAAAATACTAATTGATATATAAGTACATATGAGTAGCACAAAAGCTCACCTACATAATTTAAAGAAAATTTGTTTACATATTTATTTTCCGGTTGTTCTAAAGTCACTGCATTGCTATTGTTCAGTCGGCCAGTTGTGTCTGACTCTCTGCGACCTCAGACTGTACAGCACGCCAGGCCTCCCTGTTCCTCACCATCTCTCGGAGCTTGCCTAGAGTTTGCGTTACCTGTATAATTAAGAAATAATTTTATTGAGCATCAACCATGTGCCAGGCAGGTTCCATCTCATTTCACCCTTTGCCCTCTATTACTGACCCCATTTTATGAGTGAGGGAGCTGAAGCTTCAAAGAGCTTAAGAGACTTGCTCAGGTGATTCAGTTGGCAAATGATGGTGGGATTCAAAGTCAGGTCCCCTGGCGTCAGAAGCTGTGCCCTAAACAACTAAGCTGTGCTCCAGTGGCCCCATTCCTTCCCCTGTTGGAGCCTCAGTTTCTGTTATTTATGAAAAACAGGTCTTTTATTGATGGTCTCCCTTTCCAGAAGTCAAGGTCCTTTCCCGGGTCAAAACTTGACATTGAGATTCTGTCTCAAGATAACTAATATTGTCCAGCACCAAATATTACCACTTACAAAAGGCTGCCTTCCAGGAGACTTCATCCTGAGTTTACATTATTTAGAAGTCAACACCAGTAATTACTGCACATTCAAGACTGTCCACCCCAGTCCCTTGGGGCTTCCAATTTGGCTCAACTTTCCTCAAAAATAACACAACCCAACATCTGGCACCATTAGGAAAGGGAGGGAAATGTACCAGACTACTCACATTACCCTCTGCATGTCAACATCTTCCAGTGGGGACATGTAGAGTCTTTTTCACATTTTTTTCTCTATTTTTCAGACTTTCTATAATGACTGTCAACTGCTTTTATAATCAAAAAGTAACCTTATTTTAAAAATTCAGTCCAGTAAAACAGAAAAAATATAGAACTTTGGTAATATGTATTGTACAGTCCCCTGCCTTCCTAACTGGAAAGTCTGGAACATGACTTTAAGCTCTGTTGGATGATTCTGGGTCATGATCAGGGGCCCAGTTCTTACTCTGCACTGGTATGAATGGTGGTTAAGACCATGGATTTTGGACTCAGATAGACCAGGCTTAGAGTCCTGGCAGGGCCATTTATTTTAGCCCTGTGACCTTGGGCAAGTTGCTTAGAGTCTCTGGGCCTTAATTTTTTCATCAGTAAATGGAAATAATGCTAGCATCTACCTCCCGGAGTGAGTAGGAATATTAAGTGAGGTGATAAATTTGTGTAAAGCCTGAACGTAACGTCTGGTATTCAGTAAATGCAAATTTTCTAATTAATTCTGTGATATTGTTAATAACCTGTGGCAAGTGTGGAGCCGTCAGGGACTACCGAGGCACCCCAGACTCTGCCCTGGACCTGAATGAAAAAGTCCTCAGATTCTGGTGCCTGTTCTCTTCCTCCCTGTTTTCCTATTTTATTTTATTTTTTGTTGAGGTGAAACTCAGCAGGGTGTACTCATTCTTAGCATACAGCGCAATGAACTCGTCTGCATGTACATACCGCATAACAGCACCCAGATGGTTGAAGAATGGGCTCCACCTTCCAGGGGCCTCTCTCAGGCCCCCACCCAGGCAGCAGCTGATCCCCAGGCAAACTATTTGGATTTCTATCACTGTGGAAAAGGTTTTGCTTATTCTCAAACCTCACATAAATGGAAACTCAATATGGACTCTGTGTCTGGTTTCTTCTGCTGGACATTACATCTGAGCGACTCAACCAAATTGTTGAGGGCAGCAGTAATTTGCTCTTTTCCCCTAAACTGTAGTATTCTTTCCTTTGAATATCATCACAGTTTCTATATCACTTATGGCTAGACAGTTGAGTTATATCCAGCTTTTATGAACATTCTAACCCAGGGCTCCTGCATTGTAGGCAGGTTCTTTACCGTCTGAGCCACCAGGGAAGCCCATATGTTTTTTTGGTGGATGTAAATACTCACTTCAGTTGAGGATTAGCCAGGAGTGGAATTGATGGGCCTGAGAGTGTATAAATAATATTTAATTTGGCAAGATACTTTCAAATAGTTTGCCTAAGTGGTGGGACTGTTTCCCATCCCCACTAGCGATGCCTGAGCATTAAGTTGTCCTGCATCCTTGTCAACACTTAATGTGATGAGACATTTTCATCGTAATCATTCTGGTGGGTGTGTAGTGGCTGTCCCACTGTGGACCCTCACGTTTTCATATGCTTATCAGCCACTGGGACACTGTGTATGTGCGTGCGTGCGTGCGTGCGTGTGTGTGTGTGTGTGTTAATTGCTCAGCCATGTCCAACTCTTTGCAACCCCATGGACTGTGGCCTGCCAGGCTCCTCTGTCCATGGAATTTTCCAGTCAAGAATACTGGAGTGGGTTGCCATTATTCCCTTCTCCAGGGAATCTTCCCAACCCAAGGATTGAGCCTGGGTCTCCTGCATTGCAAGCAGATTCTTTACTCTCTGAGCCACCGGGGAAGCCCATTGGGAAACTAATTCATTCCTAAATTCAGTTATGCTCGAGGATAACTCAGCTTGCCAGTATGATGCTTTAGGAATGGGCACACAGCTCTGAGAGAGGTCTCAGAGACTCTCCTGTGACTAATATACCAGTTTAGGGAACACATTCCAAAACATCTACACGGCTTCTTCAGCTTACTTTCAAGTCCTTGACTGTGTTTGATAGCTGAGCTGGAAGATAAATAACTTTCAAATGAGTGACATGAGTTTTAATGATGCTAAGTGAACTCTTTAGCAGCACTTCAGCTTGTGTTTCTACAGGCCACTCAGGGGAGAGGAAGTCACATTTGTTGAGTACCTGCTGCTGCTGCTGCTGCTAAGTCACTTCAGTCCTGTCCGACTCTGTCCGACCCCATAGACGGCAGCCCACCAGGCTCCCCCGTCCCTGGGATTCTCCAGGCAAGAACACTAGAGTGGGTTGCCATTTCCTTCTCCAATGCATGACAGTGAAAAGTGAAAGTGAAGTCACTCAGTCGTGTCCAACTCTTCACGACCCCATGGACTGCAGCCCACCAGGCTCCTCTGTCCATGGGATTTTCCAGGCAAGAGTACTGGAGTGGGGTGCCATTGCCTTCTCCTGTTGAGTGCCCACTACATATCAATTCCTGCACCAGGCACGTTAGGTACATTATCCCCCTAATCTTCCTAAGGACTCTGTGAGGGCAAACATTATTTCTCTTATTTCAAATGAGGAAATGAGGCTGGGACTGGGTCACCCAGCTATTAGATGGAAGAGCCAGGATTCGAACACAGAGTCTACTTGTCTCCAAAATCTTCCCTTCTGTGAACAAGCAAACTGTTCCTAGCATACATTTCATTTATATTTTTTGAAATGGTCACTTCTACTAAGGCCTCCAGGAAGGCTCAGTTGGTAAAGAATCTGCCTGCAATGTAGGAGACCTGGGTTCAATCCCTGGGTTGGGAAGATCCCTTGCAGACAGAAATGGCAACCCACTCCAGTAATCTTGCTTGGGAAATCCCATGGACAGAGGAGCCTGGCGGGCTACAGTGCAGGGTCGCAAGAGCTGGACATGACTTAGCGACTAAACCACCCCCCCCCTCCCCACTCTGCTAAGGCAACTCCACCCTGGGTAGAGCTCTCCCTGGGGTCTTCCAACATCCTAACACCGGGTCTGCTGATACCAGGAGGCCAGCCCCCCACCCCTCCAGACTCTGCAACCCTGACCTTTCCTCCTCCTTTCCTCTCCCCACCTCTGCCTGATCGCAGTAACACCACATACATGTCGATGCTCTGACAGTCTGCTTTTCTTCTGTCTGGTATATTTTCTGATAATTCTTTTAGAAAAATTTTCCCAATGGTATAGCAATGCATGTATATTGTAGACATTTGGGAAAACAACAATTCACCCATTTCTTTTCAGTCATTTTATCTATGTTTAGTTTTTTTTGTTGTTGTTTAGACAGTTAAAAAGCTGGGCTACAACTTAGTTATGAATGGAATTTTTTTTTTTTACAGGGCAGTCACATTAAAAGGATGTACTATGAACAGCTCACTCAGGAGCAAACGTAAACTAGGAGTCACTTGTTTTAATTTTTTTTCACTTGTATTTTAAAAAAAATTTTTTTTCAGAAAGGCACGAGGGAAAACAGGGGCAGAGATGACTGAGTGGAAAAAACTAAATTCTATTTTACTTTCAGAGGAATCAGCTTGGTTGGCTTTCACCACTACCAGACAGAAGCCACAGTGTCCCCTTTGGAGACATTGTTAACTTTGGGAATGGAGCAAGAAATTTGCATAATGAAAATGTATAGGAATTTTATAAATTCCACTGTATTTTGCCCTTGGCTTGTCTCCCTGTTCCTTTAAACTTTGCAGAAGCACATTCGTAATGGCAGCCTCCTGTTTTGTGAAGTTTATAAAATTATCAGATACCTATTCATTCCCCAGGGGTTGGGCATTGTGATTGTTCCTAAACTGTCTATATGGGAAGTGAATCTTTATTACATCTTTATGACAGAGATCATCTCCCTAGGGGGAAACCAAGACCCTGACGAGGGTAAGGGCATGAATGCATGAGCCAGACAGCCCACAATGTGACCCCAGGCCCCTTGTGGAACATGTGTGCCTCCGTTTCCTCATCCGTATGATCACTGGGAAAAGAACAGCATGTACCTCACTGCTCCTTTTTATGCGCAAAGGGCCCAATGAGCACCATAGAAGTGCTGTTTTATTATTTACCTGGAATCCTAAAAACTGAGGATTTTAAAAAAATATTTTAAGCCTTAAATGCATACTGCTGACTTGAAAGTGTGGACCAGTCTCCTCTGTGTAACCTCAGGGCCCAGCTCTGCGATGGATGCACATTTACTGAAGCAGCTTCTCTCTTTGGTTTGTAAGCATCTCTGTGATGTACTGTGTACTCTGCTTAGTCGCTCAGTCTTTGCAGCCCTATGGACTGTATTCCGCCAGGCTCCTCTGTCCATGGGATTCTCCAGGCAAGAATACTGGAGTGGGTTGCCATGCCCTCCTCCAGGAGATCTTCCCCATCCAGGGATCTAACCCTGGTCTCCCGCACTGCAGGCAGATTTTTTTTACTGTCTGAGCCACCAGGGAAGCCCATGAATACTGGAGTGGGTAGCCTATCCCTGCTCCAGGGGATCTTCCTGACCCAGGAATCGAACTGGGCTCTCCTGCATTGCAGGTGGCTTCTTTACCAGCTGAGCTACCAGGGAAGCATCTCTAATTCCCTGTTAATTTTCCTGCCTCTCCCTCTAGACAGTGAGCCCCTTGAAGTCAGAGACTGTGCCCTGAAAATAGTAATGGCTAATGTGCAGTGTGTGCTTCTGTGGATCCGACTCAGTGCTGAGTGACCCCTTCGCGGGTCTTGTCTCGATTGCCCCTCCCAGGCCCTTAGGAGGCAGGGCACCTCTCAAACGTGGGCCCTCAGGAAACAGGTACTGAGTGATGGCTGAGTGATACCATACTCTTTCCCAAACTTGTCACATCCAGAGGGATCACTCAAAGCACAGTGGTGGGAGCGGTCCTGATTCCCAGGCCTCACTCTCTGAGGTTCTAATTGTCAAGGTCTGGGACCCTTTGCACTGAGGCCGCATGTGGGCCACAATGAATGAGCAGCTGGGTGACCCCCGTGGTCGCTGAATTTCCTCCCTGCGTCTTAGGCAGCTTCTCTAACCACATCTGGGGTTCTCAGCTCTGTGACCGGCTGGAACCGGAGAGTGTTGGGGGGCGATCGAGAGGCGGAGAGTGTAAGCGGGTCTCATTAATATGCGAGGCTTTTCTTGTCACACTTCCTTTGACTGAAGCTGAAGGGCTGGCGCATCACCCCGGGATTTTCCACTCTCTCAAGCCCTTCCGGAACTGGCTGCTCACCAGCCTGCCAGAGGGGGACAAGGACAGCGCAGGGGCACGGAGGCAGCCGTCCCTAAGTGATGGAAGCCAACCTCAATGATGTCTCTAAACTAAGGTGGAAACTGGGGTCTCTCATCTCCCTGCCTGCTCCTCCCCGCTGCCTCCTCCCTTGCTCTGTCCTTCTTCTGAATAACCTATCTGTGCAAGGTTCTGTTCTGTCAAGATCCGGACGAGAAAAACCACTAGGGAGAGGTTTTATGTTTCTTAATTTTTTAGCAAAGTCATCCTTGTACATGGTTCCCCTGGTTACGGGTATATAGGATAAAGCAGGAGGCGGAATGAGCATCAATCTCAGCACTGTCACCGTCTTCTTTGGCAGTCACTTGGAGCGCTCAGCTGTCTCTCTGGGTGGTTAAGGGTAAGTTAGGGTCGGGAGGCGTTTAGACACTGTCTCCTGATTTCCTGCTGTGACATATGAGAGTCAGCTCGCTTCCATCCCGTTCCTGCCCTCCCAAAAGACTTAAATTGCTCGTTTACATTCCTTTATTAGTTGACTTTGTAATTTCAAGTAATACACTCCCATCTTCTTACCTTTTATTTGAGGGGGGAGACATATACATATAATAGCTACCATAAAACACATATAACTTATAAAGCAAATACTTACGTAACCATCATCCCCGTTAAGGAAGTGGGACTCTGTGGACACTTTTAAGGCTACCCTCCCCCCACAAAGTCACTCACCCTAACTTTAGTGATGATCATTATCTTGCTTTTCTTCAGAGTTCTTCTCATCTTTATATGTATCCCTTAACATTTATTTTTTTTCATTTATTTTTATTAGTTGGAGGCTAATTACTTTACAATATTGTAGTGGTTTTTGCCATACATTGACATGAATCAGCCATGGATTTACATGTGTTCCCCATCCCGATCCCCCCTCCCGCCTCCCTCCCCATCCCATCCCTCTGGGTCTTCCCAGTGCACCAGCCCCAAGCACTTGTCTCATGCATCAAACCTGGACTGGTGATCTGTTTCACACTCGATAATATACATGTTTCGATGCTATTCTCTCAGATCATCCCACTCTCGCCTTCTCCCATAGAGTCCAAAAGTCTGTTCTGTACATCTGTGTCTCTTTTTCTGTCCTGCATATAGGGTTATCGTTACCATCTTTTTAAATTCCATATATATGCGTTAGTATACTGTATTTATCTTTCTGTGTTTATCTTTCTGGCTTACTTCACTCTGTATAATGGGCTCCAGTTTCATCTATCTCATTAGAACTGATTCAAATGTATTCTTTTTAATGGCTGAGTAATATTCCATGTTGTATATGCACCACAGCTTTCTTATCATTTGTCTGCCGATGGACATCTAGGTTGCTTCCATGTCCTGGCTATTATAAACAGTGCTGCGATGAACATCGGGGTGCACGTGTCTCTTTCAGATCTGGTTTCCTCAGTGTGTATGCCCAGAAGTGGGATTGCTGGGTCATATGGCAGTTCTATTTCCAGTTTTTTAAGAAATCTCCACAATGTTCTCCATAGCGGCTGTACTAGTTTGCATTCCCACCAACAGTGTAAGAGGGTTCCCTTTTCTCCACACCCTCTCCAGCATTTATTGCTTGTAGACCTTTGGATAGCAGCCATCCTGACTGGCGTGTAATGGTACCTCATTGTGGTTTTGATTTGCATTTCTCCAATAATGAGTGATGTTGAGCATCTTTTCATGTGTTTGTTAGCCATCTGTATGTCTTCTTTGGAGAAATGTCTGTTTAGTTCTTTGGCCCATTTTTTGATTGGGTCGTTTATTTTTCTGGTATTGAGCTGCAGGAGTTGCTTGTATATTTTTGAGATTAATCCTTTGTCTGTTTCTTCATTTGCTATTATTTTCTCCCAATCTGAGGGCTGTCTTTTCACCTTACTTATAGTTTCCTTTGTAGTGCAAAAGCTTTTAAGTTTCATTAGGTCCCATTTGTTTAGTTTTGCTTTTATTTTCAATATTCTGGGAGGTGGGTCATAGAGGATCCTGCTGTGATTTATGTCGGAGAGTGTTTTTCCTATGTTCTCCTCTAGGAGTTTTATAGTTTCTGGTCTTACATTTAGATCTTTAATCCATTTTGAGTTTATTTTTGTGTATGGTGTTAGAAAGTGTTCTAGTTTCATTCTTTTACAAGTGGTTGACCAGTTTTCCCAGCACCACTTGTTAAAGAGGTTGTCTTTTTTCCATTGTATATCCTTGCCTCCTTTGTCGAAGATGAGGTGTCCATAGGTATGTGTATTCATCTCTGGGCTTTCTATTCTGTTCCATTGATCTATATTTCTGTCTTTGTGCCAGTACCATACTGTCTTGATGACTGTGGCTTTGTAGGAGAGCCTGAAGTCAGGCTCCCTTAACATTTAGATGTGTTAAAATTAGGATCACGGCATGTGTGTTATTTTGTGCCTTGCACCTTTTCCTTCAATACTGTAAGCTAACACAAGCTGACATGAGCAGTTGTGGTTCATTCGGGTTCACTGCTGTATATTCACCATTCCAGGAAATCAGCATTTGTTGATGCAGTCAGCTGGTGATGGACTTTTGGGCTGTTTCCAGTTTTCCGCTATCATGAACATCCTCATTCATGTGTGCCAGTACACGTGAGCAAGGGCTTCTCCAGGGACTGGATAAAGGAGTGGAATCAGTGCATTGTGGGGAATGTACACACCATTTCACTTTAAAATGTCAGTTTTCCAGTGTGTTTGCACCAATGAACAGTCCCTACCTCCAGAGATTCTGACTTGATTGGCCAGTGTGAGGCTGGGCACCAGGAGTGTTCAGAGTTCCAGGTGATTCCATCACGAGTCTTCACAGCACCTTTATTTCCAGCCCATCAACTCCAGTTAGTGTCTTGACACTCCATCTTGGAAGGAGTGTCCCTAGCATCCCTTTCGACTCTTCTCCCTCAAGAGTTTTGTATAAAGATCTGAAAGAGAGAGGAGCTTTACCCTGGCAAGGTCAAAATGTAGAGTTGGGGAAGAGTATCTTAAGGCGTGACAGGACTGGTTAAAATCCTGGGACAAAGGAAAGGCATGCAGGTGAATTTTTCCAGCAGGGTTGAGGAATTAAAGAAAACCCCAAGGGCTGCGAACTCCACCTCTCAGCCAGTTCCTCCTTCCTCTCATGCTACCAGTAGCCTGAAGTGTCTGTCTGCCACTTGTAGGCCAGAGAGAATGTCATTCATATGGCTTATATATTGAGACATTGAGACGTCTGTGACCTTCTCTGAGGGCCTTTGTAGTCATGTTTCCTTAAAGAAACCATGGTTTGGGTTTCTTGACCCTGCCTGAAACTTAGAAATAAACAGGAGCTTTGAATGAATACTGATATCTGGGCTCCAGACTAATTACATCAATGTCTGGGGAGAGATCTAGGTACCAACAGACTTCAGAAGCTACCCAGGTAATTCTTAAATGCAGCCAGGATAGAGAACCAGTAGTCAGTGGGTCTCAGCTTTATCCAGTGTCCGACAGAATCACCTGGGGGCTTGTTAAGGACACACATGGCTGGGCTCCACTTGCCTGGGGTAGGGGCCTGGATGTGCATTTCTAGTAGGTTCCCCAACTACATGTGGAAAACCATTGTGCACCAAGGGTTTCCCTGCATATCTCTTCATGGGGATTCAGGGCTGCCATGGGCTGAGCTGTTCCATCTGGCTGTGTGAGCCCCCTTCTACCTCAGTATTATGTTATCAGGCTGGTAGCTTGAAATCAGCCATGGAAATTGGCAAATGCTACAAATCAAAACTCTGCCACCCCAGTCTGTTGCTAAACATTTCATAACGTAGTTCACGTTATGGGCCCACAGGATAATTTTCCCATGCCTATAGGTTCCTAGTATTAAAAATATTTTTCTGGTTGAGTTATTAATACAACTAATAGTAGTTCAGCTTCTTCAGCATTACTGGTCAGGACATAGACTTGGATTACCGTGAGATTGAATGGTTTGCCTTGGAAACGAACAGAGATCATTCTGTTGTTTTTGAGATTGCATCCAAGTACTGCATTTTGGACTCTCTTGCTGACTATGATGGCTACTCCATTTCTTCTAAGGAATTCCTGCCCACAGTAGTAGATATAATGGTCATCTGAGTTAAATTCACCCATTCCAGTCCATCTTAGTTTGCTGATTCCTAGAATGTCAACATTCACTCTTGCCATCTCCTGTTTGACCACTTCCAATTTGCCTTGATTCATGGACCTAACATTCCAGGTTCCTATGCAATATTGCTCTTTACAGCATTGGACTTTACTTCTATCACCAGTCACATCCACAACTGGGTGTTGTTTTTGCTTTGGCTCCATCCCTTCATTCTTTCTGAAGTTATTTCTCCACTGATCTCCAGTAGCATATTGGGCACCTACTGACCCGGGAGTTCCTCTTTCAGTATTCTATCATTTTGCCTTTTCATACTGTTCATGGGGTTCTCAAGGATAGAATACTGAAGTGGTTTGCCAGTCCCTTCTCCAGTCGACCACATTCTGTCAGACCTGTCCACCATGACCTGTCCGTCTTGGGTGGCCCCACATGGCACGGCTTAGTTTCATTGAGTTAGACAATCTGTGGTCCATGTGATCAGATTGGCTAGTTGTCTGTGATTTTGGTTTCAGTCTGTCTGCCCTCTGATGCCCTCTCTCAGCGCCTACTGTCTTACTTGGGTTTCTCTTACCTTGGACGTGGGGTAACCTCAGATATAACCTCAGATATGCAGATGACACCACCTTATGGCAGAAAGTGAAGAAGAACTAAAGAGCCTCTTGATGAAAGAGGAGAGTGAAAAGTTGGCTTAAAGCTCAACATTCAGAAAACTAAGATCATGGCATCCGGTCCCATTACTTCATGGCAAATAGATGGGGAAACAGTGGAAACAGTGGCTGACTTTATTTTTTGGGGCTCCAAAATCACTGCAGATGGTGATTGCAGCCATGAAATTAAAAGACGCTTACTCCTTGGAAGGAAAGTTATGACCAACTTAGCATATGAAAAAGCAGAGACATTACTTTGTCAACAAAGTTCCGTCTAGTCAAGGCTATGGTTTTTCCAGTAGTCATGTATGGATGTGAGAGTTGGACCATAAAGAAAGCTGAGCACAGAAGAACTGATGCTTTTGAACTGTGGTGTTGGAGAAGACTCTTGAGAGTCCCTTGGACTGCAAGGAGATCCAACCAGTCCATCCTAAAGGAGATCAGTGTTCATTGGAAGGACTGATGTTGAAGCTGAAACTCCAATAATTTGCCCATTTGATGCGAAGAGCTGACTCATTTGAAAAGACCCTGATGCTGGGAAAGATTGAGGGCAGGAGGAGAAGGGGACGACAGAAGATGAGATGGTTGGATGGCATCACTGACTCAATGGACATGGGTTTGAGTGGACTCCAGCAATTGGTGATGGACAGGGAGGTCTGGTGTGCTGCGGTTCATGGAGTCGCAAAGAGCTGGACACGACTGAGCAACTGAACTGAATAGTAGTCCACAAAGCCAATTAAATACATCCTAAAATTGATAGTTATTAAATATGGAAAGTAAAGAAGACTCGGGGAACACCAGGATTTCAAACTGCATCCGTTTGGCCCCTGGGGATTTTTGACACCCTGGGCAATGCCAGGATGGGGAAACTAGCACTGTAGGTCCACTCAAGGAAGCCAAGATTTGGCAATTGACTGTCTTTGAATAAAACGTGACCAAGAACTCTTGGGAAGTCTTTGTGTAGCCCCAGTATGAAGACTGCTGGGCTAGCCCACCACACTGCATGCGACAGGGTCCATGGCCAGTGTGTGCCCTGTCACTGGGAGGTCAGGCTTGATTGAAATCTCTGCTCTACATGGTACCAACCCCCAAATACCCTTTCTAATTTGAACACTGCTCTCCACAAATGACCAGAGCCTGTGGCCTTGCTCTGAATAACCCTTTAGGCATTAACAACGGGGACAAGCACTTGGATACAAGAAGCAAAGATTTATTAAAAAGAGAGGGTCTTTCCAAATGGATCCCCCCACCCACCAGGAGATTGGATTTACGTACATCTTGGGGGAGGGGTTTTTATGTACTGGGACGATTTCCCTTACAAACAGTGCCCTGTTGTGTGTTCACCTAACTTTCCTGTTTGACCAACTCAGGAAATCACCCGGATCACATTCTCGTCCGGTCCATCAAAGACAAGAAAAGGTTCTCTTCTGGCCGCGCATTGACCCCAGTGTTGTCCTGAGTTTTTAATTTTGGGTGTGGGGGGGGGCGGGGAACAGGGTGAGTGGTGATAGATTCAGTTGAATCAAGAGCTTCGAATCTGTCATCATCTTTAGTGAAACTTCCCTCAGTGCCCCTGACCTGCAAAGCATACTTTTGACCTTCTTCTGAACTGAACTCAGAACAGCTGTGAACATTTTGTGCTGTTCCTTTGAAACTTCAGGTGCTGCCAGTGGAGGACAATGGCCCTGTGTTCTTCCCTGGTGGATGTGTGGGATCAGGACCATTGCTGGCGCTCAATGGGATTTGAAGCAACCGACTTCCGTGTATCAAAGTTTGCGGTGTCCAGGTGCCACTTCTGTCTAGGTGTGTGTTGATAAATCAGCCCTGACTTTCTCTTTTATTTCTTTGCAGTGAAATGCAAAATGGAGGACGAGGAAGAGCTGCAGCTAAGACTCCACAACCTTAATAGCTGTCCAGCATCTCTCCCACTCTAAGCTCCAATTACCCAACTGGAGGACAGTGTTCCAGCTATGCTTCCTCTATTGTGTTTTCTCTTGAAGGACTAGATCTGGTACATTAGGATAAGGATCTTTTTGTTGCAAATATATTGTAGTGCAAATAGTTTATCAAGTAGTTTTAACTTTCTGCATTATCCCCCAATTTTATTCATCTGTCTATTTCTTCAGTGCTCCAGGAATATACTTCTACATCACCCTCTGCTAAAATGTACAATGAACTCTAGTTCCAAGGGATGTTGAAATGTTCTAGTTATCAGCTTCCCACTTTTGGTTGCCTTTGCAAAGATCCATGTTTAAAATAAAGTCCCAAACCTCTGCAGTGGGTTTACGTATATCCGCTGAGCATGCTTAAAAAAAAAAAAAAAAAAAAATCATTGCCTGTGATCCTTTCACAAGGAGGTTGACCCTGAACTTTGACTGCAAACCTAGCAAGATGCTTAAACACAGGCAACTATAACAGATAAATAAGTTTTGTTGTCTACACCCCAAAACATTATAGAAAGTTCCTCATTTCATGGGTAAACTGATTTATTATCTTCAATTGTTCCACAGTTTGCTGTTACCCATTTTTGAATGGATTTTCCCATTCAAAATGCCACAGACTTAGCCTCCAGGCAAATCTGAAAGCCAAACAGTTGTACGTGGTTATTTTGACAAGCTACCACACGTCTTAAGTAAATAGTAAAGCCTTTATTTTTTGTGTTAAGAACAGCATTTTGAAAATAAAACCTATCTGCCCATGCTTTACAACCTTTTAAATCTGTAATATTTATTATATACAGTCATTTATGATACATGTTGATTGTCTTGAAATTTCTTTAACGATGTTTTTTTAAAGTATGCAACAGTCAGCCAGGGGAGGATAAAGGTACATTATAAAACACACATTAATACATTTAATAAATATATATTATCTATCAAAAACGAGCCTTAGCTCTTTATCAATTAATAAAAAGCACCTGCTGGGAACTCCTGTAAGCTGGTATAATCATTGCATCATTGGATTATAAAAGCCACAATGCTCCCTTCTGGTTCAGGGTTCAACTCGGCCTTGCCCCACCAGGAAGACCACCCCCACTTCGCCCATGCTTCCTGGACCCTGACAGAAACTGTGCTAAAACAACGGATCCCCAGCTTGCAACAACCAAATCTGCAACCCTTGAGACACGCAGAACTTCCCAGTCTGTCATTCCCTCTCTCCCTCCCTGCTTCCATCTCCAGGGGAGGAATCCAGCACAGAATAACCATTTCCTATTAAAGGGGAGAAAGAGTGGCTGTTACAGTCCCAAAGTGATTTTGATAACTGGATCTGGAAAGACTTGTGCTTACAATGAGGTGTTTTGATCACAGAAGCTCTCCTTCCTGGTCATTCTCCCCTAGCGTCTTGTTTACAACAGATCTGAAACAGCGGTGCCATTTAATTTTGTATTTAAACTTCACTCAGTGGGGGCGGGGGCTGCCACAGTCTCTTGGCAAAGATGTCTCTTCTACCCTTCAGGTGAAGTCCTTAGAAAGAGAACAGTTTACTGCCCTCCCCCTCACTCCCTGCCTCCCACCCACCTCTGCTGGGAGAGCACTCAGCTCCCTCTTGACCTTAAAGCCAAAATAAAACCCAGAAGCGCAAAAAACTATCAGAAACTTGAAAAGAAAAAGGTCTCATTAAGTGAGGTTTCCTGTGGCTCAAAGCCAGTTCTATTTTTGCAGTGGTGAAACATTGCTTTCCGCTTGCAGCCATCTCTGCTGTGTTCACCATGCACGCTTAGACTACCCAGAACTTAGAGCATGATCGTGTGAGTTCTCCGCTCTGCAAGGGGCGGGGGGTGCTTTTGCAGCCTGAGTCCCTGATGGGATCAGAGAGCTCCGAAGGACTCCAGGGAGCGGGGGTGAGCCACTGTTTCCTGGCACGAGAACGTGTAACGCGGCCGCTTTTCACCGGACTGGACCGAGGTGTTCGGAGATTTCTGTGATTTTCAGAATTCCAGATCCACATGCATCCGCCCACATCCCCAACCCCAGCCCAGGTCTTAGCTTTCCCCCTCCACCCCAATACTCCCCGTGGTAGTCCCCCCGGGGGCCTTCCTGGCACAGAGGTCCCGGATCTGACTTCCCCAAGTCGGGTATGCCCCCTCTTCCCCATGCTGGCAACACGTAGAAATGGGCTACCTTGGAGGAGAGCCACAAGGGGGCCAGATCGGCCTCCCTACCCGGGTGTTCTGCAAGGATGGGGACATGGGAGAGCGAGGATGGGACACAGCAGACTAGGGCCTCAAGAAAAATCAGAAGGTTTATTAAAACATACTCAGCTCAGACATATTGGCTTTTGAAGAGGTCAGTTTCCCCCCAAACACTAACCTTTTTCATTTTCTGTAAAGGTTAAAGGCTTATGGGTTGTTTTATAGAGAAAAAAAAAAGCAATACAGTGACTAGAGTATATGCAAAAAGACCCACCCTCATTTATACATTCCGTGCCGTCAGGTTAAAACTCTTTGCTTTGAATCATTGCCTGCGATTATGCTGGCCAAACAGTGCAGAGAACATGGGGCTTTTAATGGCCGAGATGTCTGAAATGCCAAATAAAGGAATGACTTGCTTAGGACAGATGGAAACCATGACAGAAACAATGGCTTGGAAGAGAACCATTTTCATGGAACTTGCAGAAAACTGAGACAAAAATGTCCCTCAGGCCCTCCCAAAGCAGCAAGAAACCCTCATGTGCTCCACCCAACCCTGGAGCTTTCACTACGTCCGCAGAGAAGTCCCAAGAACTCACTGCTTGCTAGGCAGCCGGCATGGCCTCTCCACCCTGGGGTACCCCTGCCGTGTGACAGCATAGTGGAAAATCCACCCCGGCATCTGCCCCCTGGCCAAGCCACGGGGCTCTGAGCTGGTGGCTCCACGTGAGCTTTTGAAATGGACGTGGTGGGAGAGGTGGGGAAGGGCTGGAGGAACACTCACGAGGTGGGAAGATGGAGGGGTGATCAGGGGAGCGACGGCTGCTCCAGTCGGAAACTGCCCCTTGGAGGCAGGCAGGCTTGCTCCCTGGCAGTGATGCCAGAGCACGTGGCCCAGAGAAGGAACAAAGGCTGGGTGCTACTTTCTAAGTGTGACGGTCCCTTCAACTCCCAGACTGCCTTCTCTTCTTTGGCACAGGCCAGGCTTCCTCCATCACTGCTCATAAAGCTCTTCCCCGGATGCAGTTGGGCTGGGCCTCGGAATCATACCCACAATCTCCTCCACTGCTCCTGACCCCCCTGAAATGTGAAAACCCACAGGCAGGCCAGTGGGGAAGCCCCTATTCG
This sequence comes from Dama dama, assembly GCF_033118175.1. Classification (NCBI taxonomy): domain Eukaryota; kingdom Metazoa; phylum Chordata; class Mammalia; order Artiodactyla; family Cervidae; genus Dama; species Dama dama. Next base: position 18,666,322 of record NC_083690.1, read on the forward strand.
CCTTCCTCAGTGAAATGACAGTCTCCAAGAGGCCACCTGGGGTCCAGCACTTGCTGGCGAGGGGCGATGGTGTGGGGCTGTCTGTGCTCAGCCAACACCGGCCTGGCCTGCTGGCTGTGAACGCGGTTCTGCTCTTAACCCCAGAGGATGAAACAGTCTTCCCAGCCACATTTTCGAGTGAGCCTAATCCTATTTGCAATTAGCTTTGCTTTAGTTTGCAGGGTTTGAGGTTGGTTTGGTATTACGTGTGTGTATGTGTGTGTGTGTGTGTGTGTGGCAGGGGCAGGGAGGGCAGTTGGTGTTAGCTTTTCAGTTCAGCAGTGTTCACATTTACACGAAATCCCCTTGTCTAGGATTTCCAAATCTCCTGGCTGCGAGGCGGCCTTGTTCAGCTACTGTTACTGATTTCTCCCTCAAGAAAGACACGACCAGGGAATAAAATCGGTAAGAGAGACTCTTATTCTCTGGAACTTAAAAGTCTTTCACCAGAGGTGTCTTCCAGTGTAACTTGGCGGAGCGGTTGGGATCTGGAAATAGGAATAACACACTAAGAACTCAGCTTTGCAAAGTCAATGTCAGAAACCCATTTGTTAACAATGTACCAAAGCTAATATGTTAGCTTGCCTTTTCCTAAAGGGCTGAATAACTCCCAAGAAAAGCAGCAACCACTGTGTGTTAGCTACAATACTCTGCTCGTGGGAAGGCTGTCTGCCCCTTTTCTATAATCACGCACCCGAACAAATATTTCCTTACCCAGAACCCACATCACTTTCTAAGTACAGGGTGTTTTTATGTACATTGGCCTTGACTGGACACAGAGGGCTTAAGAATGACTGGTGGGGCTAAATTTATTAAAACCCACAGGTCAAATGCTTGAAATTCAGGCTTTTCTTGGTACCCAATGACAAACAGGCCCATGGATGGCTGGTGCTCTTCATGAATGCAACCCGTGAGCCTATTGCTTTGAGTCCCTCCCATACCAGTGCAAACGATGCCTCTCATACCAGTCAAAGGCCAGGAAAACCCAAGTTTCCTCTAGAGATCAAAGACCATCTCTGACTCACATTGAAAATAAAAAAGTTCAGGTTGAGTTATGGAATTGGCACATGATATAGAGAATGGAAATCCAGTTTACATGTGTAAACTGGTTCATGTGTTGTTTGTGAAAGAAGCATGTAGCTATGTTTGAAAATTAAATGTGGGAATGAGAGTGCAATTTTGGATTGCTAGAGAAACAAAATGATGTAATTCCACGGAGGCAAAATGTAAATGATGACAATTCTGCTGAAGGTCTGTTTGGCATCAGATAGTATCTATTTTTGTGTTTGTGGGAGAGAAATGATAATCATTTCGATTTCTTAAATCTTTTAAAGAGTGGGGAGGGTGGGGGAACCTGGTACCCAGCTGGGGCATGGGGCAGGAGGCTCATCTAGGTTGGATGCCAGCAAAATCTGCCAGGGTTTTGTAACTCGGGGCTTTTCCTAAAAGTCACTTCCCAAGGAGAATGTGGGTGGGGGCACCTCCTGTACAATGAAAAGAAGAGAATTCACTGGGTACGAGAGCCCCAAGAACTCTCGTTTAAACAGGGACTCGTTTAAATGATCCCCAGATGGTCAACTAACTACAGGGAGATGTCTCATGCATGGAGAAAGGGGGCGGAGAGGAAAGAAGAGAAATGGAAACACTGCAAGCATCCTAGCTGCAAGGGGTGTCGACATGAGCTGCTCTCTTTGCAGCCCCGTGAGCAGCGTCCACAGAGCGGTGTGTCCCTGTCGAAGCTGCCCCACCAGTGCTGACCACTCCAAGGCTTCCTGCCAGAACATCACCTCTTGATACTTACAGTCCCCCCATTGAGCACAACGGCCATCTCAGTTGGCTGATACACGTTGCTTCTGAACGGAGCGCTGGGTCTGTTTCCCAAGCTGCCATTGCGAAATCCTGCAGTTCGGAGAGCTGAGGAAGGGAAAGGCAACACCACAAAAAAAAAAAAAAAAGGACACAGTTTTGAATTTTGTTTTCTTCCCCTGCATCAACACCATGCTCCAGGCACACGCCCCCCCCTCCCTGCTCCTCCCCTTTGTCACAAGCCAGATTCAAAACAAGAGTCACAAAGGCGCTTTGTTCTCGGGTTCTCTTGGAGACTGACCCATCTCAGTGGGGTTGGGGAGTCTGCAGAATCCAGGGCGCAGGCAGCTCTTGGGGAGGGCACCCGGGGTGGAGCCTCCCCCCGCACCCTCAGAGGGCCATGGGTGACAAAGGCAGCGCCTGCATCTCTTACAAGGTCTCTTCTGACAAAAGACCTGCTCACGGCTGAGTGCCATCCATGTCAAGTTCAACGCCATACTGTGCAACACGGTTTCTGGACACACACAGAGGTGGGCAAGCCTGAGATGCGGGACCACAGGTACATGGTCCAGGTCGGACATCTTCCTGGGAAAGTGACGCGGGAGAGGACGGAGGGGCCCCAGGCGTATGGGTGGGGTCATTTCTAGACAGGAAAAAAGGGAGATCTGAAGCAAAGGCAGAAAAATCGGTCTGCTCTTTTTACCTCTGAAAGGTAAATGATGTTTCTTATTTGCAGTGCATTTTTACACATCTAAATTTCCTCTTTTGGTGAAGAAAAATCAAATGACACAAAAAGACTTGGATGAACCATGAATGTGTTCAGTGGGCTATAAAATCTCACATTATATGATTCCAACTATAATATTCTGCAAAAGGGTAAACTATAGAGGCAGTGAGAAGATTAGTGATTGGCAGGGGTTTGGGGGGAGTACAGGGCATTTTTAGGGGATTGGAATTACTATGGGTGATACTGTAACAGTGGAGACATGACCTCATGGATTTGTCCAAGCCCACAGAACTGTACAGAGTGACCTCTAGAAAGCAAATTATGGACTTGAGTTAACAATAATGTATCAATATTGTTTCATCCATTGGGACAAATGTAACACCAATGCAAGTTGTTAATAATAGGGAAAACCAGGGGGGGATGGGCAGGTGGGAACTCCATGTACTTCCTGTTAAATTTTTCTGTACCTAAAACTGCTCTAGAAATAGTCTATTAAAAGATAACAGAGAAAGAAGAAGCACTATAAAAAAATCAAGACAAAAGTCTGTCTCAATTGTGAGCTGTCGCCTTCATTATCTTCCTTCTCACTGAAGACACTTATCTTACTTTGCTAAGAAAACCCTCAATTAAAGTCCTCCCTGAAGAGAGTCATTTTTTTTTTTTCTCCCTGACTAAAAAGTGGTAAGAGGACTTGGGATTTTTACCAATTAAATTACTTGGGGAAGGGACCAAAATCACCGTGATAGTACAGTTAACCTTTACAGAGTTACCTTCACACAGTAACCAACCAAGAGCCAGGGCTGGTTATAAAAAATGCTTTATATGTATTATCTCATTTCATTTTCATAGCATAGTAGGTTCTTTTATTATTTCCATTTTACATGGGGCACAGAGTGATTAGGTAACTTGCCCAAGGTCACACAGCTGCTAAGAACCAGCATTTGAATCCAAGTAGAGAGAATCGGTTTCCTTGACCATCACGCTATTTGGGGTCCAAATATGATGTTTTTAACCACTACACTTAGTTACTTAGGAGCAATTTGAATTTAAGTGACATTTGGGGCAGATCAGCCCAGACTGAACCAAGAAGACATGCGCAGAGTGCAGAACGCATATTCTAAAAGACTTGTGAAAACCTCTTTGCCCTAGCACCTTCCAGCCTTCAGTAGCTCCCACGTGCATACTGACAAGGAGCTGCCCTTCCTGGGGAGCTGAGAAGAGGCGACAGGGACCAGGGGACAGACAGTCCCCGGACTCTCACTGTCACTAGTCCCGACTCCTAGCTGAGACCTCCTCGAAGAGAGGGAAAACCCAACAGCACGCTTTCCTCATAAAGCAGAGGCTGGCCAGCTGCAGTGGGGAAATGTGGGTCTAACATTCTCTTCAAAGAAACAAAGGCCCAACCGGATCAGTGTCTGTGGGGTGCCCTGGCCCAGCGACCCCTCTGGGTAGTGGTGATTTGGAGTGGTTCTCCTCTGCTAAACATCCCTCCCATATTCTGGGTCCCTGAGTACTGGCTACAACTGCATCCTCCCCGGGGCCTTGAGGTTGGGCATGTGACTTAGGCCTGGCCAGTCAGGTCCAGTCAGAGCTAACTCTGGGGTTTTATACTCAAGCATCCTGGGAAACGTTCCTTTTCTCTAGTAGGACTCTGTGTGAGTCCAGAGCTGCTGTGATTCTAACAGAGCCAAGAGATGGAGAGAGACCGAATCTTGGCATCACTTGAGCCTCCTGGATCTATCCATTTCTGAAGTCTGATCCCCAATACATGAGTTTTGTTGTTGTTTTGTTTACTTAAATTGCTTCAGATGAGGTTTTTTTTTTTTATTAACTTGCATCTTCAAGGATCCCAACTGACAGCCCACTCTGACCCAGAGGTGAGCCCTCTGAAAGGCAAGCAGGGCTCACCCGCATGGAGGTCCTAAGAGGAATCTAAGAGCATGGGCTAAATGCCAGCCCTCTCCTGTCGAGACTACAAGTGAGGAAAGACTGGGTCCTGTCCCCAAAGCTGACACAGGGTCTTCCACTGGGCAGCGAAGGGGCACAGAGTTTAAATCGCCCTTGGCCTAACGAGATCCGAAAGCCCAAATCCCCTCACGGAGGAAAGAACACTTTTTCTTCCTGCTCCTTTGGAAGGTGAACATTTCATGCGCCTTGTTAGCGCTTTCCAAAATGTGATCTGAAGTGCTATATCCTTTAGTGTATTTTCATCTTCTGTCACATACCTCATGCCTTGTTGATGCTTATTAAGAAACAGCAGGCTGCTGAAGTCCTACATACCTGGGGTCCCACTGGCGGAAGCAAGCAAGGCAGCAGGGGCTGAGCCGCAGGCCAGCCTGGGGCATACCCCTCTTGTCTCTTGACCTCGGGGCTGGACTCTCAAGGGTAGAGAGCCCGAAAGGCTGGCTGGTTAAAATGCAGGAGAGACAGTGCCCACTGTAGCTCCCGGGTAAGGTCCCATGTAGGGCCTGGTTCCCTAAAATACAGCTGGCTGAGGTCAGACCAAAGATGACAGCAGCTGTTCTCACCATGGCCAGGAAGGGTGCCCAGGCATTCCCCAGCCAGCAAAGTAGGATTTCTAGAACAAAGGCAATCCTAGCCAGGATGACTAATCATTCTCTCTCTGTGAGCCTTCCGAGGGAATTGACTTTGCCTGGCGCCCACGTGAGTTTTGGTGGACACACATTTGGGAGAATGCAAAAAACAGGGCTATTAAAAAAAAGTCTGACAATATCCAAGGTTGGTGAAGAAGTAGGGATGGGGGCTCTCAAACAATTATTCAGGGAAGACTAAATCAGCCCACCTTTCTGTGGGGTGGCATCTGGCAGTATATATCAGGATTGAAAGGTGCAGATTCTGATGCATGTCTAGGAACTTTTTTGCAAAGAGGTAATTGATCAAGGACACAAAGATGAATGGAGAAGAATGGTCTTTGCAGCCTAACTTGTATGGAAAGCTGGAAACAAGCAGAGTATTCACTACCTAAGATCAGAAATAGCTCAGTTACTAAATCATCTGCCTGCATTGCAGGAGACCCGGGTTCAATTGCTGGGTTGGGAAGATCCCCTGGAGGAAGAAATGGCAACCCATTCCAGTGTGCTTGCCTGGAGAATCCCAGAGACAGAGGAGCCTGACAGGCTACAGTCCACGGGATTGCAAGAGTCGGACACAATTTGGCGAGTAAACCACCACCAAGATCAGGAAAACAAATTGTGGTGCCTCCTAGAAAGCTCGTGAAAAGGACAGCTCTGCAGTTGTTGACCTGGAAAGGCCTCCCTCCACGATCCACTGTCAATTTAAGCAAGCGCGTTGCAGACAACCTCTTAGACAACCAGTGCTTTCAACCTGGTTACATCTTAGAAGCACTTGGAGAGCCTAAAATACTTGAGCCCAAACAGACTTACTCAATCAGATTGAGGAGGCAGGCGCTGCTAATTTGTTTAAAGCTGCCCAAGAGACTCTAATGTGCAGACAGGTTAAGAGCCGCTCTGCTGGACTGGTGTGTGTGGGGTTGTGTGTGTGCATGCGTGCGTGCACGCAAGGTGGGGGTACTGTGTCTGGCAAGACAGGAGCAAACAGTCAGCAATAGTTGCCTTTGGGCAATGGGATTCTGAGCAATTTTTATTATTTTCACTTGCTGAACTCCTGATTATTGTTGATCTTCTGTCATCAGAAAGGAATAAAAAGGTTATTTTTGTTTTGGAAAAGAAAGAGGGGAATGAGGGACAATGTCCTTGGCTCTGGAACCCAGAGTATGAAACAGATGGGTGGGTGGGCACCTCTGAAGCCCCATCACCCCCTGTGCCAGTCCAGACACTGCTGGTTCTGACGTGGGTCCCAAATCGCTTTGATCTCTGGATCTTACATGGATGTGACACAGTGACTGCATTTTTGCAAGAAAGGATGCAGGGCATGCAGAAAACCAACCTTCCCTCTCTCTGCTCCACTGTGAGCCTGAACAAGTTGCCGGACACTCCGAGACTCAGTTTCCTGCTCTGTAAAATGGGACTGATAATCCCTGTCTTCTCAAGGCACAGAGTTGCTCTGGCACACCTGTGAGATGAGGGACGCTGAAGGGCTTTGAGAAGAGAAGTTCTGTGGCAGAGTGGTCAGAGTGGGCTCTGGAGCCAGGCTGCCTGGGTTCAAACCCTGGCTCTGCCTCTTAGGCAAATTGTTCAGCCCCTCCATGCCTCAGTTTCTTGTCTGCTCAATGGACCTCACTGAGTTATTGCAGGGATTAAATGAGATTGGTTGCTAAAATGCTCAGAATGGTACCTGTCCATCATAAGTACCCAGGAAACGTTAGCCATCCTTCACTTTTGATGCCCCTAATACTTGTAAGTAGTTCTAGCACCCCACTCATTCTTGCACTGCAGATAAACTAGACCATCAGGTTCAACAACACTGATTCTTAACCTTCTAGGGATCACAAATGGCTTTGAGAATTTGACAAAGCAATAGACTAATTGCCCAGTGAATGTATAAAGGTCTACATCCATTTCAGGAGTTCCTGTTACCATTAAGGTCCAAGGGGAGTTTGTGAGTGTCAGATAAAGAGGATCCTATTCCAAGAGAGGCCAGGGAAAAGGTGGCTCCACCAGGACCCCAAGAACTGATCAGGTGCCTGGCCTCCGCTTATCATATTCCCCGAGGGACCCTCTGGGCTCCCCGTAATGACCCCCATCTCCTGGCCACCAGGGGAGTCAGCCCCACCAGAGCTGTGGCTCATCCCTGTCAAATCTCTCGACAAACATAGGCTTGCTGGTCTGGGGCTTCCAGTAAGAAGGAAACTGCTCTGATAAAGGCCACCCCAGTACTGTGATTCTGCCCATGGTGGGGGGAGGAGGAATGAGGGGGGAGTGCGGGTCTATCATTCTCCTGGGGGTCTGACCAGGAGCAGGGTGCAGAGGCAGCTGGGCACCTCCTGGTGGGAGGAGGGCTGCAGGTGGCCTTGGAGGACCTGGGGGCTTGATGTATTTCCCCTGGCCTATGGGGGTGGGCGGCTGTGCTGAACCCAAAAAGGCTGACTCTGCAGACCAGACCACCGCCCAGGCACCTGGGTGAGCATCACAGAAAAGGGGACTCAACCATTCGGAAGGGGCCACCTCCTATGTCACTGGGCAAGACCAAATCTCTTAGAGCCTCTACTTATTCCTCTGTGAGATGGGGATAATAACAGACCCTACCTCCGTCAGCTGGAGGGAGGGACTAATGAGATAATGCAGGTTAAGGAGTAGGGTCTGGCATGTAGTTAGTGTTCAAAAAATGATGATTATACTAGGTTATTATTACTACTGCTGCTGCTACTGCTACTATTATTATTATAGCGCCTGATAAATCTTTAGGTAACTGAGAAAAGGCACTTTTAATTAATGTCAAGTACTGGGAACCCAGCAGACTTGCTTTAAGCAACAACGGTAAGAGACACTTCTCCAGCATCTCTAGCAGGGGTACCTGGGGCCTGGGCCGTTTCTTCTTGGCTCACCTGGGGATCCCACCGCGGTAGTGGCACGCAACCTGCATTTCACACAAACCTGCCGAACCTCTGCTTTTCTGTTGGCGGAGCTAGTAGAACTTGGCTAGCCCATTTAGGGGAGCCCTGGGGGACATTCATGGCAGCGGGAGATAGGAGTTGATGGGCAGATGCTGCAGCCTCCTGTCCTCCAAGGATCAATTCTGAGGCTCATTCTTACACATGTCCCTGGCAGGCATGAGCCCCAGCTGCCCAAGGTGGTAACCAGCTCTTGACGCTCTTGTTCTGGCGTTTCCACCTTCCCAGTCTCATTCTCCCTGGCAGGGGCGACCTTCTAAGTAAACTACCTGCAACAAGTCTCAGGCTCCGCTTCCAGGGGAACCCAACCAAGTACACACTCAACAAGCCAGGTGCTGTGGGAGCGCCTCACATCAGGACTCAGAGCAGCTTTATGGGGTACACAAAGTCTACATCTGGGAAGGGGCAGGATCCCAACCCAGACTCTGACTCCAGGGCCCAAGTTCATCCACTCCTGGAGACAGAGCTAGAGGCAAGAACACGGGCATTGCCTCTCAACATCTCCTGCATCCAGCTAGCACACGGGCTGCAAACTCAAACGCTTCCAGGAAGCAGGCAGCTGATGTTGATATGCTATAGTGGCTGGGACAGGGAGCCACGGGGAGTGTGAAAAGTGAAAGTCACTCAGTCATGTCCGACTCTTTGCAATCCCATATACTATACAGTCCATGGAATTCTCCAGGCCAGAATACTGGAGTGGGTAGCTGTGCTCTACTCCAGGGGATCTTCCCAACTCAGGGATCGAACCCAGATCTCCTGCATTTCAGGCAGCTTCTTTATCAGCTGAGCCACCAGGGAAGCCGAAGGGGAGTGTAGTGAAGAGAAAATGCATGCCCACCTAAAAGGCCACCACCACCTGGGAGGGTAAGACACAGGGCCTTCCAGCCAGCTGCAGACAACGGTGCCAGGTGAAAACAGCAGCCCAGCATTGCCAGATCCAACTTTTCAAAAAAGGCCAGCAACCTGATTTTTTACATTAAATTAGTTGAGAGTGCTAATTAAGTCTCTTCCCAGGTGGCTCAGTGGTAAAGAATCCGCCTGCCAATGTAGGAGACACAGGAGACGCGGGTTTGATCCCTGGCTCGGGAAGATGCCCTGGAGAAGGAAATAGCAACCCACTCCAGTATTCTTGCCTGGAGAATCCCATGGACAGAGGAACTTGGAGGGCTATAGTCCATGAGGTTGCAAAGAGTCAGATACAACTGAACACGCATGCAGGCATGCATGCTAAATAAATTGATAATGCTGAATCTCTGGGGGCCAGTTTCAGCACAGGGCTCAATGTTTGTGGGCTCTGACCTGCCAGGACTACCCCCAGGACCTCCGATCCCCAGTGGAGGAAAAGGAGCTCTTTTGGGAGGAATAGCCTAACCCAGCGGGACAGTGCCCCCTTTACCTGCATTGTGTTCATCCATTGAGAAGGCTTTGTTCTCCATGTAGGTCCGCGGCAGCTGCACATCTTCCTCAAACGCCGTCTCCCGCATCCTTGGCTGTGACGTGTCGAAGTAGTTGGGCGTGTTTTCCTGCGGGGCCGGCAGAATGGTGCAGTGGATCTCCGGGATGGCGTGGAAGATGACAAAGACCCAGCCACTGGCCACCAGCGTGATGGCCAAGGTGGGGTCGCCCCAGGCATCTCCCTGTTGTAGCTCGGCGTTGCCAAAGAGGTACATGGTCATCCAAGCCACCCAGATGAGCACGGACAGGAAGGCCGTGACCAGGATGCAGACTCCGTTCTGCTTCCACTTCTTGAACTTGCCACACAGCGAGAAAAAGGCCAGCCCCAGGGTGGCCACCAGCAGTACCATGTCGTAGATGAGGGCCATCGCGAAGTCCATGGGCTCGTAGGCACAGGCCGGCTTTGCGTCTCGGAGCACGGTCAGCACCAGCCACTCGATGGCGATGATGACCTGCACCAGCATCAGGCACAGGGCCATGCCCAGCAGCTGCCAGCCCGAGGGGCTCTTGCCATGGCGCACCAGCCTTCTCACTCGCCACGCCTGGCTCAGCAGGCAGGAGAAGCAGAGTGCAAAGAGGACGCCCCAGAGGAACCGGCGGACCGAGCAGATGGTCTCGTCCTCCCGGATGATAAAGGCGAAGGTCAGCCCAAAGAGGCCCAGGGTCCCCAGGAGGAAGAGGAAGTGGAGGCCCACGGGGTCCTTTTTCTCCTTGTCCTTGATGAACGGCAGCCGCACCAGCAGGATAAGCATCAGAAGCAGCGTGATCAGGGCGCCCGCCCCGGCCACCGCCTCCACCACGATGCCCCAGATGGTGTCCAGGTCGCACAGGGACACGTACTGAGGGAGAAGGTCCAGCCCGCAGCCCCGGGACGTGCTGGCGTTCTCAGAGGCCCCGGAGGCAATCACGAAGAGCAGGAGGAAGGCGAGCGCCTGGTGGGTTCTCATCTTTCTCTCTGATGCCGCCGCGAAGGTTCCAGAAAAGTTGGGGGGAGAAGACCAATTCATGGTGAGACTTCCACTCTCCTGACTTCTTTAAAAGGAGACCCTACGTCCCTTCAAACCCACCACCAGCCCCTTTCTCCAGGCAGCACAGCCTGGCACCGGGAGTGGGTGAGGATTTCGGTCCCCATCTGCCCCCTTGGCTGGACTCGGTGAACAACCATGAACCCTCAGCGCTAGTGGCTGGAGGAGAGGGTGGGGGGGAGACTCCCTTTGTCTGAATACCCTGTCCTAGTCTTTGAATGTGAGGCCGTGTCTGACCTCTTTAAAAATAAGGGAGTAAAATGAGACTCGAAGAGATGCTCATGGGCTGAGCGCTCGCTGGGAGGAGGACAGGCCTTGTGGTTTCGGTCCTTCAGTGCTAACAGCTGACACTCCCCGATGACTCAGCCAGGCACCCGACACAGTGAGTCCTCACGCCGGTGACAACAGTCTTGAGGAGGCTGGGACACTTGCCCAAGGTCACACACTCAGCTCCTAGAAGCACCCCCTCTTACAAGCTTCCCCGCATTTCAAACACAGTGTCAACTGTCTTCCTGGGTTCCACCCTTTCCCTCTCCCCTCACACATCCTACCCTTCTCGCAAAGATCTCCCGAGAATCCATCCTCTTGCTCCAGGGAGCCCCCCCCCTCTCCTGGAGAGGCCTGCAGGACGCCCCAGAGACGGGCTTACTCACCCGAATCTCCTCTTTCCTCCCTGCTTCCTCCGCTTAGACCCCTCCCACCCCCGCTTTCATGGAAAACTGCTCCTCCGCACCCTGGTCTCAGCTCTCCTGTCATCCACTCAGACCTTGGCCAAGGTCACACCCCCTCCCCCTCCCCAGCACGTCTTGTCTATTTCTTAGGTCTAATCGCATCTGTCATCCTTTCGCCTGCTTACTTTGTTTCTCTGGTCCCTTCCTCCTCTCCTCCCTTCCTGTCGTTCTTCGCCACCAGCTGCAGGAGGACAGGGACACTGTCTTGTTCATCCGCCCAAACCAGGGTTTCCCAGCCCCGGGATCACGGACACCCTGGGCCCAAGCCTCCCTTGTTTGGGGGTCTGTGCTTTGCAGGAGGTGGAGGAGCACCCCTGGCCTCTACCACCTAGGTAACTGAAGCACACCCTCTCTCCTAGCAGTGACAACCCCTCAACATTTTTTAGACACTGCCAACATTCCCTGGGGGGTGGGAAATCACAGAATGAGCACCACTGGTGAAGAACCAGCACCAAGTAGATGCTTCTTAAATACTGTGGGAATGAGACTTCTCAACAGGGCCCTCCTCTACCCACTGCCACCAGGTCCTTGCTTTTGCAGGGAGCCTGGCCTTGGGAAAGCCCGGCCTGCCCAGCTCCGCTTCTGGGCATCTTAAGGCAGACTTAGCTCCGCCCACAGTGAGGCTGTAACCAGCCACCTCCCAGGCAGTTCAGCACATCCCTGGGGCTTTCTTAAGTAAATGCAGTATCGACCACTTCTCTCTCTCTCTCTCTCAGCTACTTGATGGGATATACTGAGCAGCTCTGATCCTGCCTTGGCCGCAGGATAAATTATTGATGTCACAGAATGAGAAGGAGCCTGGAGCTACAGGGTGATCCTTCCTTTGCCCAGAGATGAGAGAAAGCAGGAACAGAGGGTATCTGACAAGAGATGCTCCTGAAACAAGCACCCAGACAGTGGTAATCAGGCCCCTGGTCCCACCACTCTTCATGCTGTGTCAGTCAGAAAAGTGCCGCCTCAGCTATTTATGCCTTGTCTACACACCCCTTGTAAGTTACTTACTTAACTGACTCACCATGGTCTCTTGAAATTGACTCAGAAGAAAGCTCAACACATTGGAATGCCTGTTGATGGAATTCATGTTGCATCCCCATTGCCATATCCCAATGTATATCACCTTTGGAAAAAAACGCTGTCCTAGTCAGAGCTGTTTTATCACAAGAGCACACTTGGAATCAAAATTTAAGAACCAACAAGCCCAGAAAAAAAAAAACAAAATAAAAACTGGATATGCTGGAACAAAATGCCATTGGCCCCTGACACATTGTAGTGGATTTCCTGTAGACCTCTCATCAATGGCAAATGTGATTAAGAGACTTCTCAGCAAGTGTTCTCAGCAAGTGACAACAGAACACACCCCAGGCAGCCTTTCTAGTTCATACAGAAGCCAACAATCCCCAGGGCGGCTGGGAGGAGACAGGGAAGAAGGTGCTTCTGGAGTCTTGACCATCAGCCCTCTCCCGAACTCTCCCCACACACCTCCAGGCCAGTGGTTCTCAACCAGGGTGATTGTGATCCCAGGGAACACTGGGCCATGTCTAGGGACAGTTCTGCTTGTCACAACTGGGGAGGGAAGTGCAACTGGCAGCCTCTAGCGGGTAGAGTCCAGGGAAGATGCTAAGCATCTCATGCTGGAGAAGACTCTTGAGAGTCCCTTGGACAGCAAGGAGATCAAACCAGTCCATCCTAAAGGAAATCAACCCTGAATATTCTTTGGAAGGACTGATGCTGAAGCCGAAGCTCCAATACTTTGGCCACCTGATGCGAAGAGCTGACTCATTGGAAAAGACCCTGATGCTGGGAAAGACTGAAGGCAGGAGGAGAAGGGGATGACAGAGAATGAGATGGTTGGGTAGCATCATTGACTCAATGGACATGAGTTTGAGCAAACTCCGGGAGTTGGTGAAGGACAGGGAAGCCTGGTGTGCTGCAGTCCATGCGGTCACAAAGAGTTGGACACGACTGAGTGACTGAACAACATGCCTAAGATGGCCCTCAACACTTGAGTGATCTGGCCCCACATGTCAGCAGTGCTGAGGATGAGAAAGCCTGGTTTATATTGAGAACAGACTTGATATGAAGAAGCCAGGAGACCAGCCAGGCCTCTCAGCCTCGTGCCTGCACCCCAGGTCATTTCCTTGCAGGATCTAGACTTTCTTTAGCTGCCCCCACTCACTCTCTTGGAGGAATCTCCTCTCTTCAGACCTGCCTACAAGTTGGAACTTGGTCCTGTCGGTTCATCCCTCGGTTCTGCCGGCTCTTCTCTCTTCCTGACTGACCTTCCAACAACAACAGGAAAACCAATGTGAAGAAAATAGAAAGATGGCAACCAAGCTTCTGAAATTGTGTGGGTTCTTCTGGCTGTGGTCCCCGTCTCTAGCTCCCACTCCTTTCCGACATGGGAAATAGATGCACTCTTGCTTTCTGCTTTCATTCCTGAGGGTGGAACCCTTTCCTTCCTCCAGTTCTGAAAAGAGCTGATTTTCCTCTGGAGAGCCCCCGTCAGCCCCTGCTGTGAGCCCCAGACCCAGCCTGGCCAGTTGAAGCATTTATCCCACCCTTTGGCCGCACTGATTGGCCAATCGAAGCATTTAGCCCACCGTTTGGCCGCACTGATTGGCTAAGGGACAGGCACTTGGCCTCAACCAGACCCATGAGAATCAGTCTTAGGATTTTTGCTAGAATTAACTGGAAAGAGGTTTTCTCCTGTTACTAGGGTTAATAAGCAGAAAGGAAGGCAAAAGGAGAAGAGGGCGGCAGAGGATGAGATGGTTGGATGGCATCACCGGCAAAATGGACATGAACTTCAGCGAACTCTAGGAGACAGTGAGGGAGAGGGAGGCCTGGCGTGCTGCAGTCCGTGGGGTCCCAAAGAATCGGACACAACCTAGCAACTGAACAACAAGAAGCTAAAAGGATATAAACCTAGAGCTGGAGAGGGCATATTTACCATCACAGGAAAGAACCTGCCTGAGAGGAAAGCTGGCCCACAGGAAATCATCACGTGATGGACAGGAGTCCCAGTACACTGCAAGGCTGGATTCAGTTATGCCTGAAGCTAGATACCCTGGTCTTTGCACCTCCAGCAGCCAATTAAGTTCTCTTTTTTGGATTAAGCCATTTTGAGATGGGTTTATGTAACCTGTTAACAAAGAAGTTCTATGATGTATCCCACATGATGGGGCTCTCTTCCTCCAGGAAGTCCTCGTTAATCAACATCTAGGCACCAGGGGCTTTGGAAGCATTCAGTTATCCCAAGTAGGTCATTATCACTAAGAGGGATGCCCATGAGGTGACAGTCATTGTTCTGCAGGACTCTATCCAGGATGGGCAGAAGGAGGGCTACACCACCTCACAGAATGAAGCTGAGTCCAGCTCATCTAGGCTTTCTGGGGGATTCAGAATTGCCCTGTGGAGTTCTCTTACTGCCGCAGTGAACACAACAATGACTGTTAACTCTCACAGGCTTTACAATGCTCTAGGCCCTCTGCTATGCACTTCACATATACTAACACCTAATCATCTGGACAATGACACCAGGAGGCAAGTGGTATCACTATCTGCATTTTACAGGAAATAAAACAGAGAGGCCAGTTGGCTTGTTCAAGCTAGGACAAGCTATACAGCTAGAAAGTCGTGGAATCAGGAGACAAACATACTATTGTTACTGGGCTCTTCCGACAAACCAGGGCTCTGGAAATGTCACCAGGTGAGCCCTTCGCTAGCCAGTCTATCTAAATTAGGTTCCTTTTGCCCCTTTATGCTCTATACCAATATTCCTGATCTTTATCTTTGTAGCATGTACCACAATTTTCAATTGTTTTTATTTTATTACTCTTTTGGTCTGCCTCCCCCACACCCAGGCTCCTGTTTTGTTCTGCATCAATTCCCCAGCACCTGGCACACGGGCAGTGCTCACGGCCCAGTTGCTGAATGAATGAACTGATTAAATATGGTCTCCAACCCTCATGTCATAGGGCCAGAAGATGCTCTCACAGTCATCTTATAGAGGAGGGGACTGGGGCTTAAGTCAAAGTTTGATCCTCAGGCTGGCAACAGCAGCAGCATTGCCTGGGAGCTTGTAAGAAATGCAGCCTCTCCAGAGTGGGCCTGGCCACCTGTGTTTCCACAGCCCTCCAATAAGCTCCAGGTGTGCTCAGATGCTTGCGTGCACTGAGGTTTGAGAAGCACGAACGTATACAGCTGGGGAGCCAGAACCGTGGCCCTACACCTTCTGCTTCACTACCGCTGCCCCAGACCCTACTCAGGCTCCATCGCACTGTCAGGTAAGCCCCATCCAGCCCCATCCTCCACCTGAGGCCTCCCCCTGCCAAGAAGGGAGCTCTCCAGGATCCCCAAACTGCACAAAACCTGATTAGAGGTTTGGAGTCGGCCCCAGGGCAAGGCTGACTGGGGCGGGATGAATATATGGCAACAAATCCATGGGATGTAGGCATGCAGCTCCTCAAAAGGAGTAATGAATAAAGTGACGAATGTGCAAGACTCGGCTCACATACTAATTACTTTGCTGCCGGCCAGGCTCCCAGAAATGTGACTCATTCAGATGCTCTTAAATACACTGCGTCGCACACGCACGCGCACACACGCTCTCTCGCCCCACAGAGGGGCCAGAAGCTGCCGGCAGGTGGTGGAGCAGCACGCACCATTTCTCACAAGCTGGGGCCTGCAGAGGCTGGAAAGAATGCAGACAAGATTCCTTGTGCGAGGATAGGGCTGCTGCCTGCCTGCAGGCCACAAGCAGGGCTGGTTCTCCCAGCCTTGATCCTCACCAAGCAGCATGAACTTTGGGTTTCCGATTCCACCTCTGGCATTTGCTAGAACCTTGTGACCTGGGGCAGCAGACTTAACCTTACTTGCCTCGGTTTCTTCATCTACAAAATGGGAGTGATAACACCCGTCTTGCGGGGTTCTTGTGAGGATTAAAATAATAAGTAGGGTTTAGGACTATAGTTAACATGGGGTAAGCACTTATATACAAAGTGTCTGTTAAATAAATAACAGACTGGCAAATGCCCTGAGGTTATGAACTTTTCTGACTTTCCTTTTCCAGGAGGGGCAGTTGCCATGGAGATGGGACTCAAATAGGCTTACCCAAGTGTTGGTTCACCACTGGTTTCCTGCCTCCACCATCACACACCGAGAAAAGAAGTCCCTGAGGGGGTGTGAAGGGGAGAAGCCTTTGGGGTGGCCTACCTTCAGTCCAGTTCAGTCGCTCAGTCATGTCCGACTCTTTGCGACGCCATGGACTGCAGCACGCCAGGCCTCCCTGTCCATCACCAACTCCCGGAGCCTACTCAAATGCATGTAGTCTACCTTGGAAACTCTCAAACTCTCCTGATTTCCCGCAGCAGGTGCTCTAAATGGCGGCTTGACTGCAAAGGTGGTTTTCCAGAGGGGAACCAGTGCTGGAGGACCCGAGGCCAGTCTGCATGCCCTAAAACCAGGTGCCCCTGCTGAGGAGTCAGGGGCAGACACCCAGAAACCAGACACCAGCCCTTCTGGGAACTAGCGTCCTCACCTTCCCACCCACCCAGACAACAGGAGATACAAGACGTACAAAACTGCTCTGGAACATGCCATTCTGACCTGCTTCCCCTTGGCTACTGCCAGGAGAGGCATCTTTAACCCACCTTCTCTAAAGAAGTGGGGAGGAGGCACTGGAGCATGGACGGGAAAGAAAACCCAAGCAGGTCTGGAGGGCCTTCCCTAGCCCTGGGCATGTCTAAAATACCATTGAATATCTGGCACAGAATTTACACTCCCATACGTGTCCTCAAGGGTGGAAGACCTCAGCTGGAGGAAGTCAGACAGAACTGAGTGACATAGGGCATTACTTAACCTCTCTGACCTCCAGTCTTTTCCTCTGTAAAACAATGATAGTAATGATGCCGCTTTCTCAAAGCTGATGTGAAACGTACTTAGTAAGTACTCAGCCTGGTGCCTGGCAGACAGGGAGCGCAGGGCCCTGATTTGTTACAATAACAATGACAATTCTCAGTGTCCTGTTGGGAATAGGAAGTGGTAATGCGACTTGGCCAGTCTTCCTGGAAGTGACGGGATGAGCTGGGACTAGAATTGGCTGCTCAGGACTCCTGACCTCAAGGCCGCTGCACCCCGGTTGGATTCCCCCATGTTTGGAGGGCCAGGATGAGGCTGCGGAGCCTGTCTCCCCACGCACCCCAACACCACACTCTGTCCCTGCCCACTCCCCTTGGAGCGCTGGTGCATTTCCTGCTCCTGAAGGATTAAACTGTTACAAGCTTTCCTGACACTAAAACTCTTTCCCAGACCTGCAGTCTTACCCTTTGATATCTTTTCCAAGTTATACCGTCTCATAATCTTTAGTTCCCAGCACCATCCAGACCAGCAGACTATCTGGGGGCCCTTGAATTTAATAAGCCTCACACGTTAGTAAACAGGGTTGTCAGAACACAGGCTCCGTGATCCATGAATATGCAAAGCAGCTCCAATCCTGTAAATAAAAGCAATCATTTAAATGCAAATTGCATCCTTGGCTGCCCGTTCCAGGGTGGATGGTTCCTCTCAGGCTGTAATTCCGAGAAGAAAATGTGACTAACTCAGAAGCCCCAGGAAGCTCTTGCGTGGAAGTGCTTATGGAGCCGTGGGCGCTGGGTGGGGGCTGCTCAGGGTGGACAGAAACTGGGAGAAGTGGGTTCTAAAACCTGACCCATCCCTGGCGTAGGCTCATTCAAAGCAGTCCCCACAGGTCCGCTTCAGAGGCTCCCGGCGCCTCGCCATCCCCAGAGTCAGAATGAAAGGGGAGCTGCTTTCCCTCTCCTTGTGGAGGTCAGGGGAGCTTTTAAAAATCAGATCTCGTGGCTTTTCACTCCAAACCCTCCCTCCAAAGATTCATTTGGGAGAATAAAACCTAAGCTCCTTTCCATGGGCTCCCAAATCATGGTTTGGCTGGTCCCTGCCATCTCCTTTCAGACCCCCACTCTCAACATCTGCCTACGAGCTCCAGCCACAATGGCCTTTGTTCAGTTTCTCTAAGCTCATTCCCACCTCCCAGCCTTTGCACTCGAAGTGCCCTCTGCCTGGTTCAGTCTTTCCCCAACATCTGCCAGTGGCGGGGGAGGCGGGGGGCGGCCCTATCTTGCAAAGCTCCACTAAAATGTCACTGCGCAGAACTCTTGTCACTTTATTTTACATCATCCTGCTTTATTTTCCTGGCAGCACTTATCCCAATTGGAAGTTCTATCCACTTACTATTTATTTACTTGTTTAGTGTTAGCCCAGCTCCCCAGTGCTCTGAGAGCAGGGGCTTATCTGCCAGTTGTGTAGCTGGCACATTTACTGAAATAATACATTAACCAATCAAGATTTAAGCTTCTCTATCAAGACTGCTTGTCTCGCTGCCTGTGCCCTAAATGGCGACTCCTTCCCACTTCCATTTTTCCTTTCCCAGCTCAGTTCACCACTTTTCAGACAGAGCAGGAACAGATAGGAAAGAGTTCACTCCACAGTCCAGATACAAAATTGGCCGGGTGGAGGGCTCCCAACCAACAGACACCGATTTGCATTCTATTTACATCCCATTTGCATGCAGTTTAACTCAGCGTCTTGAGTCCTCCAGAAAGCCTCCATCCCTGGGGAAACTTATGAATCAAGGTTCCTCGGCAGAAGTTCCAAAGCTTTTGTGCCGGGCCCCTCCCCCACTTTTCGCCTCTTTGCGAGGACCCCCAGTTCCTCCTGGGCTCTGCTCAGGTACCCCCCCCCCCCCCACCCCCCATACTGGCGCAGTTGGGCAGCCAATGTGGCGCGTGGCCCGGGGCCCCAGGCGGGGACGCCGCTGCCCGCCACACTCCAGGGGCCTTTGTCCGCGCTCCAAGGAGCCGCCCCCTTAGCGAACTGGGGACAAGTTGCGTTGGGGGGTGGCGGGGGGGGGGGGGGGCGGCGATTGGCCAGGCCTGGGAGTGACATAGCCGGGGAATGAACCCATGGGCTGCGCTGGAGCCGTCCTCGGTGGCAACGGTACCCCCTCTCTGGCTAGTTAACCAGCCCTCCGGCCGAGGCGGGTGCGGGCGGTAGGGGTACCGGGATGCTTCGGACTGAAAGCCTGTGTCCCCCAAAGGGTGGGGACGCAACACAGGGCTGATCATCGCCTCTAGTCTGGCCGGAACTGAAACGCTAACCCCCCGCCATTGTATGCAGCCGCCCCTCACTTGTACCCCAGCTCCAGGTCCCAGCTCTGCCTCTTTGCCCCCGCAGTGTCCCCTCCTTGTCGGTAGTGCGTAGCCGCGGCCGGCTGAGAGCCTGACCCCCAGTCCCTACGGCAGGTGCGGCAGCTCACCTCCAAAGCTCGCCCCTTGTGCCCCCGGCTCCGCCTGCCCTGTCTGTGGTCAGGCCCCGCGCCTGCCACGCAGCCCCCAGACCTGCCCGCGGCTGCCCTCACACGAGTCACTCGGGCACGCCTGAAGTCCCTTACAGTTCCAGCGGCCCTTTGCCTGATCTGCGATCGCCCCCAGACCCTCCTCTGAGACTTTGATCTCCGCCTGGTCCGGGAACACCGCCCCCGCCTCATAAAGGTCCTAGCCTTCTCCTCCACCCCCTGCCCCGCGCTCTGCGGGCTCCTTCTCCCGCCAAACTGTGGTCCTCCAGCCCGGAAACCCCAACTCCCCCAGCAGACTAACCCCTTGGGGAAGAGGTGGGACTCAGAAAAGCCCAAGAAGCAGACCCCATCCCAACGCCCCCAAGTCCACCGCGGGAAAAGTTTCTAGGGTCGCCGCAGCGCCCTCCACCCCGCCGGCGCGGCTGGCACTCACCGACCCCCGCGGCCCCGCAGCGCCGACGCTCCCGCTGGCCCTCGGCCCGAGTCACATCTCTGCAGCGCCGCCGTGGCCCCAGCCCAGCGATCCCGCCCGCCCGCCCGTCCGTCCGGCCTCACTGCATCGCACTCGGGAGCCGCAGCCGCGCGAGGCGCCCCCTGGCCCGGCCCGCGCTGCTGCAGCCGCCGCGGCCCCGCCCCCCGAGGCCCCGCCCCCAGGGCTTTCGAACCCCGCCCCCGTCCCGGCGAGGGCTGATTGTTCCAAGCGGAATCCTGCGCACGCTCCTGGCTCCCCGCTTGCAACGCCCGAGACGAGCCCCCTCCAGTGTTCGCATTTAGAGAACACCACCCTCACATCCACAGCGCGTCCAAAAGCACTCTGGACTCGCCGGACACTTTCCTCCGTTGATTCACTTGCAGAAACACACACGTAGAGGGGCTTTCTAAACTGTGGGTTCCTAACAGCTGCTGTTCTTTCGTCCAGTCGTGGCCGACTCTTTGCGACCCCCCTGGACTGCAGCATGCCAGGCCACCATCTCCTTGAGTTTGCCCAAGTTCATGTCCGTTGCCTCGGTGTTGCCATCCAGCCATCTCATCCTCTGACGCCCTCTTCTCCTTTTGCCTTCCGTCTTCTCCAGCATCAGGGACTTTTCCAATGAGTCCACTGTTCGCATCGGGTGACCAAACTACTGGAGCTTCTGCTTCAGCATCAGTCTTTCCAGCGAGTACTCAGGGTTGATTTCCCTTAAGATTGACTGGTTTGATCTCCTGGCTGTCCAGGGGACTTTCAGAAGTCTTCTCCAGAACCACATTTCGAAGGCATCAATTCTTTGGCGTTCTGCTTTCTTTCCGGTCCAGCTCTCACAACAGTACCTGACCGCTAGGAAGACAATAGCCTTGACTATATAACCTTTGTCGGCAGAGTAGTGTTTCTGCTTTTCAACATACGATCTAAATTTGTGTTGCTTTCCTGCCAAGAAGTAATCATCTTCTGATTTCATGGCTGCAGTCACCATCTACAGTGATTTTAGAGCCCAATAAGAAGAAATCTGTCACTACTTCCACCTTTTCCCCTTCTATTTGCCATGAAGTAATGGGGCCCGATGCCATGATCTTAGTTTTTTGTAATATTTAGTTTTAAACTGGCCTTTTCACTCTCCCCGTTCACCCTCATCAAGAGGCTCTTTAGTTCCTCTTTGTTTTCTGCCATTAGAGTGGTATCATCCACATATCTGGGGTTGTTGATGTTTCTCCCGCCTATCTTGATTCCAGCTTGTGTCTTATCCAGACTGGCACTTCTCATGATGTGCCCGGTGTATAGGTCAAACAAACAGGGTGACAGCAGACAGCCCTGTTGTACTCCTTTCTCAATCTTGAATTCTAAGCAGTTACTTCCCCACAATATACCCGTGCCAGATCCAGGGTGCAGAGAGGATTCTGCTGAGACTGTTCCAGAATCAGTAACACCCCAATTTCAGCCAGGCAGCCCCTCCTGCCTGGGCACCCTCCAATCCTGCCACCTCCATCCACGTGTCCCTTTATGCACCCTGAGCCTCACATCCGTGTTCTTGGCTACCCCAAACATCCTCACACATCCACCACAAGCATATTCACAAGTCCACTCACCCCTCACATGGGTCCACATGTAGGATCCCACTACTGCTGCTGTCCTCAGCACCCACATACATACGCACCTTTCCACGATTGCCCTGGGCACACACTCGGAGGCCTGGGGGCCTCCGATCTGGTGCTCAGCCGACACCCAGAGCTCAGGCTGCTCACCCACCCACTGTGAGACACTCCTTAAGGGAAGGGTCTGGGCCACCTCCTACCTCAACAGAGTGTGGCTCCTAGTCCACCTGGGCCGTCTGAGGTCAGCATTGCCTCAACCCTGCCTCGGGCCTGCCCTCCAGCTTCAGGCCGGCTTTTCCCAGTCGTCTCTCCACAATCCCCCCCTCCCCAGAACTTTGAGGACCCCTCTGTGGTGTGGATAAGACCACTCACCCCATCCCAGCCCTATAAGACATGACAGAGAGATGACTCCTGTTCCCGCACTTCTCTGTGTGGGGAAAGGGGGGTGTGGAGAAGCAAGCAAGATGGGTTGTGGAATAGCACTTCCTTCTGGGCAAAGCTGCAGGCCCTGATCTTTGGGGATCGTGGAACTTTCAGATATTCTCACACCTTCCTGCGAGTCTCCTGCCCAGCCAAAACTATTTTCTCCCAGGCAGGTCACATATCTTTGGGTAGGCCTCTCTCCAAAGACCTTATATTAATTTTAAGAAAAAATGGAGGAGAGGAAGCACGAAAACTGAAAACGTTCCTCGTTTCATTGGCAGATGTATTCTCAGAGCCTAGAACAGTGCCTGGCCCTCTGTAAGGCCATCTTTGAACGTTTGTGAGACATCCCCCTCCTCGGTGGTCCCCCAGACTGGGGAACTGAAAGTGGGTGGGCACTGCCACCTGGTGGTATGTGGTGGAACTGACACCAAGATGCTTTTCTCTTCCTCTGTGCCTGCATGCTAAATTCCTTCAGTCCTGTCTCTTTCCCGCCCCATGGACTGTAGCCCACCAGGCTCCTCTGTCTTGGGATTCCCCAGGTGAGAACACTGGAGTGGGTTGCCATGCCCTCCTCCAAGGAATCTTCCTGACCTGGGGATCGAACCCATGTCTCTGACATCTCCTGCATTTATCACTAGCACCACCTGGGAAGCCCCTCTTTCCCTCTGTTAAAGGTGGGGAAATTCAGCTTTGTAAGTTTCAATTTCTTCATATGCAAAATGGAGGATAATTTTAGCAATGCATGCCTATTGGTGTTGTTGTGAAGATTAAACACATACTAGAGGGAATTCGTTGGTGGCCCAGTGTTTAGGACTTGGCACGACCACTGTCAAAGGCCCAGGTTCCATCACTGGTCAGGGAACTAAAATCTCACAAGGCTTGCCCAGTGGCCAAGAAAAAAACACCACCACACATAAGAAAAAAGGGCTTCACATTGAGCCCCGCCTGGAAAGCTATGTGAGTTGGTTAATATTACAATTATGGTTATATTCCCCTTCCTGGCTCATTTTACAGAGGGATCTGACTGTGATGATCAATTTAGCTTTGAGTGATGATGCTTTGAGAAGTAAAGGGTGAAAACAAAGGCGGCTGTTGAGGGGCAGGTGCATCTGCCCCAAAAGTTCAAAGGTCCCAAGGACCCATCATCACTGTGAGCCAGGAGCTCTTCTAAGTGCTTTATAATCTTTAGAGTACTAATCCTCCCAGCAACTCTCTATGCCAGATACTGTTATTTACCTGTGTTATAAATGGAGGCACTGAGGCTCAGGGTGTTAATTACCTCCCACAGTCATAAGTTGGCAGAGCTAGGATTCCACCTAGATCCTTCCTCTCAACCAGTGGCTAAACTTGTGTCATTTGCTGTAAAGTCAGATATCATCCTAGACAAGCCTCATGTCTCTGGAGGGCTTCCCTGGGCTCCAGCCCCAGAGAGAACAGCTCTAGGAGGTGCTGAGAGCTACATCAGGCTCTCAGATGCTCAGTCCACTTTGAGCTAATTGCTTGCCAGGCTCTATTTCTCAACTGAAAAATGGCAAGAGCACTGTCTGTGACTTTTCTGCTGACAAATGTCCTGGTGCGTAATCAGGTGTTTGTGTGGCTCTTTTTTTAGTGTCTGTTTGCCTACTAGACTGTATCTCAGCGCTTTCCAATAAGAACTTTCTACAATGATGGGAGTGTTCTCTACCTGTGCTGCCTGGTATGGTAGCCACCGGTCACATGTGGCCATTGAGCACTTTATTTGTGACTGGTATGACTGTAAAACTCTACTTTCAGTTTTATGTGTTCTTAATTAATTTAAATTTCAATAACCCCACGTGACCAGAAGCTCTAAGTGCAAAGAAAACAGGAACGATGTCCATTGTTCATCCCTGTATCCCGTGCTCAGTACAGGGCATTGTTCATTAGATATTTGTTGGCTAAATGAATAAATTCCAGCCATGCTTGCCCCTTGGAGGTACGTCTATTCTGCATCCAAACCCATAACAAACCTCTTTTCTCTGCTAAATAGATCATTTTCCAAAGGAAGGTGCCGGTCAGGATTCTGGAGTCACCGCGTCCACTTCTGTGGATCAACTAGCTCTAACCAAGGATCCTTCTGAGGTAGATATTGCTGTCTTGCTGTGACAGCATTGAGTCTTGGAAAGGTTGAATGACTTCTCCAAGGTCTTATGGCTGGTAAGCGAGCAGAGGCAGGATGTGAACTTAGCGACGCATGCTCTTCCCATCCAGTGCACCGCCTCACAGGTGAGAATTCTGGAAACATCAGTAAACTCCATGGAGAAGTGAATTTGAATGATGTGGATGCAGACACCAGGTGACTACCTGAATATCAGACCTTGATGGATCACTAACACTTCCCTTGGGTGTCTGCTAAGTCCGGGCTTTGTACCTGATCCTGTTGTGATTCACAGATGGACATGAGGTGGCTCCTACCTCAGGAAGCTCCAGTGAGCAGAGGAGGCAGCCTGTCTCACTAGAGTGTGAGAGACAGGTTGTTAGTCCAAAGCATGTGGGAGTACCTCAAATTAATGGAGTCCTGGGAGCCCTTGCTTGGGGGCTCAGCTTCCCCAGAGACTTCAGAACTTGACTTTCCCTCCAGAGTGGGAATGAGGGGCTTTGAGGCCATTGTCGTGTCTGGATGCATTTTTTGGAGTGAGCCATTCAGGAGTAAGCGAGTGTGGGATACATCACTCTGTGGGTTTGTGCCTGTGACAGACATCACTAATCGATCATCACACTCGTTCTTATCTCAGTGTAACTTATACTGCTCATTATGTGTTAGAAGAGTCGGTCACTCTTGCAAAGTGCTCCTCAGTTATTTCTGGAGTCCCTATCAGGGTGCCTCACAGGTGTCCACAAGCCAGGATATCAGCTGCCATCACCATATGGCAACCACCTGCTCTTCCTTTCCTGCATTGGCTCCCACAGGCCCTTGTCTGTGGTCCACAAATTACTTGGAACAGTCTCATCATGGCCCCTGTGGTTCCCTGTGAGGTCAACATGGGGACATTCTCCAAATGCCCCTAAAGCTATTAGTTAGGCAGTATTGAAGTGTCAATACAGAATAAAAAATGGCCTAAACAATAGAGATTCTTGTTATCACACAGCAGTAAATTAGGATGAGTGATCTCTCAGCTGGTTCAGAGCTCAACAATGTCAACAATGGCCCAGACTCTTCCCAGTCTTCTGTTCTGCCATACTCAGGTTGGCACCTCATGGTCACAAGATGGTTGCCACAGCCCCTTCAAGTCTTCACTTGATAGTCTCCAAATGTAGGAAAGAGGTGGTCAAGAGAGAGCTCTCCTTATGAGCCTCCTGTTAACCAGGAAAGAAATCATTCCTAGAACTGCCGCTCTCCCCTTCTCCCAACTATAGACTTGGCCCTTACATTTCATTGGCCAGAAATGGCCTAAGCTAGGTGGGAGGAGACATTAGAACTCCGAGTTTCAGAGCAGGAGCTCCTAAATCAGAAACGCTGCGCGCTGAATATCCAGATCACTGTGCAACCTTGGAAAAAATCACTTAGAGTCTCTGTGTCTGGGTTGGTTTCTGATCATAACAGGTCCCGCTGATTGGAGCTGAATGAGCAGTAACTGATCTGATGCCTGTCAAGGGCTTTGTATCATTGCCTTGTCAGAGCTGGTGCCCAGTGAGCCTTCTCAGATTGGGAGGAGACATGGAAATATGCCTGTTTTCTCTGCTTTCTTCCTCTCCTCAGTACACCAGGTGGTTCCCAAAATGAATTCCAGGGAACGTCTCAGGGGGTCTGCCAGATCAAAACTATTCATAATAGGCAGTCAGTTCAGTTGCTAAGTCATGTCTGACTCTTTGTGACCCCATGGACTGCAGCATGCTAGGCTTCCCTGTCCTCCACCAACTCCTGGAGCTTCATAATAGTGCTAAGATCTTATTTGTCCTTTTCATTGTCACTCTCTCACAAGTATATAGCAGAATTTCCTAGCATCTTCAAGACATGGGATATTACAATAGGCTGAATGCAGTGGCAGATGTGGCATTCAGCTGCCTTCTATTAAGTCAGATCTAACAGATTTTCAAAAACATAATATCACTACGCTTTTCACTAGTGCTTTTTGTTTGGGGAAATATAGGAGTACTTTTTTTGGTTAAGATTTTCTGTTAATATGTAATAAATTTATTATTGTTATTTTTAGATGAATGAGTAAATATTTTTAAAAACTGCTTGGCTTTAATTTAAAATATGATAAATACTGGTAGGTAAAACCCACCTAGACAAAAACTCTTTGAAGTCTTCTATCAATTTTAAGAGTGTAAAGGAGTTCTGAGAAATAAAGTTTGAGAACCACTGATCAAGACACAATTATTTAGAATCCATTTCTCCCCTCTTCCCAAAAGCAAATAGTTCTTTAGTATTTTATGGAGTGCTAGGCAATGTTCTAAATTAATTACATATATCAGTTCAGTTCAGTTCAGTTCAGTCGTTCAGTCATGTCCAACTCTTTGTGACCCCATGGACTGCAGCACGCCAGGCTTCCCTGTCCATCACCAATTCCCAGAGCTCACACGAACTCATGTCCATTGAGTCGGTGATGCCATCCAACCATCTCATCCTGTCTGTTGTCCCCTTCTCCTCCTGCCTTCAATCTTTCCCAGCATCAGAGTCTTTTCCAGTGACTCAGTTCTTCCCATCAGGTGGCCAAAGCATTGGAGTTTCAGCTTCAGCATCAGTCCTTCCAATGAATATCCAAGACTGATTTCCTTTAGGATGGACTGGTTGGATATCTTTGCAGTCCAAGGGACTCTCAAGAGTCTTTTCCAAGAATAGCCAAAGTAATCTTGAGAAAGAAGAATGGAACTGGAGGAATCAACCTGCCTGACTTCAGACTCTACTACAAAGCCACAGTCATCAAGACAGTATGGTACTGGCACAAAGACAGAAATATAGATCAATGGAACAGAATAGAAAGCCCAGAGATAAATCCACGAACCTATGGACACCTTATCTTTGACAAAGGAGGCAAGGATATACAATGGAAAAAAGACAACCTCTTTAACAAGTGGTGCTGGGAAAACTGGTCAACCACTTGTAAAAGAATGAAACTAGAACACTTTCTAACACCATACACAAAGATGAACTCAGAATGGATTAAAGATCTAAATGTAAGACCAGAAACTATAAAACTCCTAGAGGAGAACATAGGCAAAACACTCTCTGACATAAATCACAGCAAGATCCTCTATGACCCACCTCCCAGAATATTGGAAATAAAAGCAAAACTAAACAAATGGGACCTAATGAAACTTAAAAGCTTTTGCACTACAAAGGAAACTATAAGTAAGGTGAAAAGACAGCCCTCAGATTGGGAGAAAATAATATCAAATGAAGAAACAGACAAAGGATTAATCTCAAAAATATACAAGCAACTCCTGCAGCTCAATTCCAGAAAAATAAATGACCCAATCAAAAAATGGGCCAAAGAACTGGACAGACATTTCTCCAAAGAAGACATACAGATGGCTAACAAACACATGAAAAGATGCTCAACATCACTCATTATTGGAGAAATGCAAATCAAAACCACAATGAGGTACCATTACACACCAGTCAGGATGGCTGCTATCCAAAAGTCTACAAGCAATAAATGCTGGAGAGGGTGTGGAGAAAAGGGAACCCTCTTACACTGTTGGTGGGAATGCAAACTAGTACAGCCGCTATGGAGAACAGTGTGGAGATTTCTTAAAAAACTGGAAATAGAACTGCCATATGACCCAGCAATCCCACTTCTGGGCATACACACTGAGGAAGCCAGATCTGAAAGAGACACGTGCACCCCAATGTTCATCGCAGCACTGTTTATAATAGCCAGGACATGGAAGCAACCTAGGTGCCCATCAGCAGATGAATGGATAAGGAAGCTGTGGTACATATACACCATGGAATATTACTCAGCCATTAAAAAGAATTCCTTTGAACCAGTCCTAATGAGATGGATGAAACTGGAGCCCCTTATACAGAGTGAAGTAAGCCAGAAAGATAAAGAACATTACAGCATACTAACACATATATATGGAATTTAGAAAGATGGTAACGATAACCCTATATGCAAAACAGAAAAAGAGACACAGATGTACAGAACAGACTTTTGAACTCTGTGGGAGAAGGTGAGGGTGGGATGTTTCAAAAGAACAGCATGTATACTATCTATGGTGAAACAGATCACCAGCCCAGGTGGGATGCATGAGACAAGTGCTCGGGCCTGGTGCACTGGGAAGACCCAGAGGAATCGGGTGGAGAGGGAGGTGGGAGGGGGGGGATCGCGATGGGGAATACGTGTAAATCTATGGCTGATTCATATCAATGTATGACAAAACCCACTGGAAAAAAAAAAAAAGAGAGAGAGAAAAGAGTCTTCTCCAACACTACAGTTCAAAAGTATCAATTCTTTGGAGCTCAACTTTCTTTATAGTCCAACTCTTCCATCTGTACTCTTATGGAAAAACCATAACTTTGACCAGACGGACATTTGTTGGCAAAGTAATGTCTCTGCTTTTTAATATGCCGTCTAGGTTGGTCATAGCTTTTCTTCCAAGGAGCAAGTGTCTTTTGATTTCATGGTTGCAGTCACCATCTGCAATGATTTTTGAAGTCCAAGAAAATAAAGTCTGTCACTGTTTCCATTCTTTCCCCTTCTATTTGCCATGAAGTGATGGGACCAGATGCCAGGATCTTAGTTTTTTGAATGTTGAGTTTTTCACTCTCCTCTTGCGCCTTCATCAAGAGGCTCTTTAGTTCTTCTTCACTTTCTGCCATAAGGATGGTGTCATCTGCATATCTGAGGTTATTTATATTTCTCCCGGCAATCTTGATTCCAGCTTGTGCTTCTTCCAGCCCAGTGTTTCTCATGATGTACTCTGCATATAAGTTAAATAAGCAGGATGACAATATACAGCCTTGATGTACTCCTTTCCCGATTTGGAACCAGTCTGTTGTTCCATGTCCAGTTCTAACTGTTGCTTCCTGACCTGCATACAGATTTCTCAAGAGGCAGGTCAGGTGGTCTAGTATTCCCATCTTTTTCAGAACTTTCCACAGTTTGTTGTGATCCACACAGTCAAAGGCTTTGGCATAGTCAATAAATCAGAAATAGATGCTTTTCTGGAACTCTCTTGCTTTTTCAATGATCCAATGGATGTTGGCAATTTGATCTCTGGTTCCTCTGCCTTTTCTAAATCCAGCTTGAACATCTGGAACTTTTTGGTTCACGTACTGTTGAAGCCTCGCTTGGAGAATTTTGAGCACTACTTTGCTAGCATGTGAGATGAGTGCAGTTGCGTGGTAGTTTGAACATTCTTTGCCATTGCCCTTCTTTGGGATTGGAATGAAAACTGACCTTTTCCAGTCCTGTGGCCACTGCTGAGTTTTCCACATTTGCTGGCATATTGAATGCAGCACTTTAATAGCATCATCTTTTAGGATTTGAAATAGCTTAACTGGAATTCCATCACCTCCACTAGCTTTGTTCATAGTGATGCTTCCTAAGGCCCACTTGACTTCACATTCCAGGATGTCTGGCTCTAGGTGAGTGATCACACCACTGTGGTTATCTGGATCATTAGATCTTTTTTGTCTAGTTCTTCTGTGTATTCTTGCCACCTCTTCTTAATATCTTCTGCTTCTGTTAGGCCCATACCATTTCTGTTCTTTTTTGTGCCCATCTTTGCATTAAATGTTTCCTTGGTATCTCTAATTTTCTTGAAGAGATCTCTAGTCCTTCCCATTCTATTGTTTTCCTTTATTTCTTTGCATTGATCACCGAGGAAGGCTTTCTTATCTCTCTTTGCTATTCTTTGGAACTCTGCCTTCAAAAGGATATATCTTTCCTTTTCTCCTTTCCTTTCTATTCTCTTCTTTTCTCAGCTATTTGTAAGGCCTCCTCAGACAACCATTTTGTCATTTTGCATTTCCTTTTCTTGGGGTGGTCTTGATCCCTGGCTCCTGTACAATGTCACGAACCTGCATCCATAGTTCTTCAGGCACCCTGCCCATCAGATCTAATCCTTTGAATCTATTAGTCACTTGCACTGTATAATTGTAAGGGATTTGAGTTAGGTCATACCTGAGTGGTCTGGTGGTTTTCCCTACTTCCAATTTAAGTCTGAATTTGGCAATAAGGATTTCATGATCTGAGCCGCACAGTCAGCTCCCAGTCTTGTTTTGGCTGACTGTATAGAGCTTCTCCATCTTTGGCTGCAAAGAATATAATCAATCTAATTTTGGTATTGACCATCTGGTGATGTCCATGTCTAGAGTTGTCTCTGTGTTGTTGGAAGAGGGTATTTGCTATGACTGGTGAGTTCTTTTGGCAAAACTCTGTTAGGCTTTTCTCTACTTCATTCTGTACTCAAAGGCCAAACTTGTCTGTTACTTCAGGTATCTCTTGACTTCCTACTTTTGCATCCAATCCCCTATGATGACGAGAGCATTTTTTTTTTGTTTTTTTTGGTGTTAGTTCTAGAAGGTCTTGTAGGTCTTCATAGAACCATTCAACTTCAGCTTTTTTGGTATTAGTGGTTGGGGCATAGACTTGGATTTCTGTGATATTGAATGGTTTTGCCTTGGAAATGAACAGAGATCATTTGGTCATTTTTGAGATTGCATCCAAGTACTGCATTTTGGACTCTCTTGTTGACTATGATGGCTACTCCATTTCTTCTAATGGGTTCTTGCCCACAGTAGTAGATATAAT
Source organism: Dama dama (assembly GCF_033118175.1). Taxonomy (NCBI): domain Eukaryota; kingdom Metazoa; phylum Chordata; class Mammalia; order Artiodactyla; family Cervidae; genus Dama; species Dama dama. The sequence goes on from NC_083690.1 coordinate 18,697,249, forward strand.
GGTCATTTGAATTAAATTCACCCATTCCAGTCCATTTTAGTTCACTGATTCCTAAAATGTTGATGCGCACTCTTGCCATCTCCTGTTTGACCACTTCCAATTTACCTTGATTCATGGACCTAACAGTCCAGGTTCCTATGCAATATTGTTCTTTACAGCATCAGACTTTACTTCCATCACCAGTCACATCCACAACTGGGTGTTGTTTTTGCTTTGGCTCCGTCTCTTCATTCTTTCTGGAGTTCTCCACTTTTCTCCAGTAGCATATCGGGCACCTCCCGACCTGGGGAGTTCATCTTTCAGTGTCATATGTTTTTGCCTCGTACTGTTCATGGGATTCTCAAGGATAGAATACTGAAGTGTTTGCCATTTCCTTCCCCGGTGGACCACGTTTTGTCAGAACTCTCCTCTGTGACCTGTCTGTCTTGGGTGTCTGTCTACACAGCATGGCTCATAGTTTCATTGAGTTAGACAAGGCTGTGGTCCATGTGATCAGTTTGATTAGTTTTCTGTGTTTGTGGTTTTCATTCTGTCTGCCCTCTCACAGGTAAGGATAAGAGGCTTATGGAAGCTTCCTGATGGGAGAGATGACTGTGGGGGAAACTGGGTCTTGTTCTGATGGGCGAGGCTATGCTTAGTAAATCCTGAATCCAATTTTCTGTTGATGAACCGGGTTGTGTTCCTTCCCTGTTGTTTGATCTGAGACCAAACTATGATAGGGGTGATGAAGATAATGGTGACCTTCTTCAAAAGGTCTTGAAGTATTCAGCGCCCCGATGCTGCAGCAGGCCACTGTCAACCCATGCCTCCACTGTAGACTCCTGGACACTCACAGGCAGGTCTGGGTCCATCTCTTGAGGGGGTTACTGCTCCTTTCTCCTAGGTCCTGGTGGGCACAGGTTTTGTTTGTGCCCTCCAAGAGTCTGTTTCTGCAGTCCTGTGTAAGTTCTGTAATCAAACTCTTGGAGGGCACAAATGACACACACACACACACACACACACACACACACACACGTGCACGCGCGTGGTTTTCTCAGGTCAAACCACTCAATCCTAAAGGAAATCAGTCCTGAATATTCACTGGAAGGACTGATGCTGAAGCTCCAATACTGTGGTCACCTGATGCAAGGAATTGACTCACTGGAAAAACCCTGATGCTGGGAAAGACTGAAGGCAGGAGGAGAAGGGGATGATGGAAGATGAGATGGTTGGATGGCATCACCGACCTGATGGACATGAGTTTGAGCAAGCTCCAGGAATTGGTGATGGATAGGGAAGCCTGGCATGCTGCAGTCCATGGGGTTGCAAAGAGTCAGACACAACTGAGCGACTGAACTGAACTAAACTGATATAGTTGCATACACACACACACATACAGTTTTCTGATCTTGTGGACGTCTTATGAGGCAAACTATATCCACATTTAACTTTGTCAAAAAGTTTTCCCAGCTTTTTTGAGGTATAATTGACAAAGAAAATTGCATTTGAGGCCTGTAACATGATGGCTTGATATATGTATCCATTGCGAAATGATTACCATAATGAAGCAAATTAGCACAGCACTCTATCACCTTACATATCACCTTGCAGTTATCATTTCTTCTTGAAGGTGTGTGGTAAAATCACTTGAGATCTATTCTCTTAGTAAAATCATTAACCACATCGCTATCCTCATTTTACAGAGGTGGGAGCTGAGGCACAGAAAGCCAGCTTGAGTCTCCTGACAGCAGGCCACGGGCCAGGGCTTCCCCTGCAGAACCGGCCCTCCAGAGCTCCTGCCTCCCAGGGAGCCTCGTCCAGCCCCTGCTGGGGTGAAGAGTGGCCTCTCCCTCCCTCTCACCCGCTCCCTCTCTCCACATTCCTCTTGAGGGCTTGGCCCAGCCAACTGTGAAGGATTGTACCTGACAGGCGAGGCCGAGGTGGGAGCTGCGAGGTGGGGATGGGAGCCCGAGGTGACTTGGTTACATAAGAGCCCCTGGGACAGGGGATAGTTACATAAGGGGGAGGCAGGCAGGGACGAAAGTGAGTCAGGGCGGAGGAAGACGCCAGGAGCAGAGGGAGAAGAAAGAGGACAGAGGAGAGGAGACGTGTCCATCACTGGTTGGGCAGCTGCCTTGCAAGGGGGACACCAGAAACAGCCCAGGGTGGACCCTCCTCTGGCCTGTCCCTTTCCCAGTTCCCTTGCCTGGGAAGACCCCAACTTCTCCTGTCTGGGCCCCATTGGGGGCCAGATGATTCCAAACCCCCCCCCCCCCCAATAACTTTTGACAAAACATCTTTATTACTTAACTAACCAGAGCCAGGTTCTGTTGCTTGAGCAACACAGAGCCCTTTCCTTTCCAAATACCAGAATCCAAGGGGGTCTAGAAACTTCTAGGCACCTGGTAGTTACTCAATATGCATGTTAAGTGAATAAATGAACAATGGCTACTTAATACATTCTCTTGTAAAAGTTTAACTGTCATATTTTTTTCTACATGAAGGTCACTTTGGTGGGCAAGTAGCCCAGTGGGTTATTCTCACCTATCTCTTCTCTGCCACCAACAGGACCACAGTCCCCCTCTGACAGGCATTTCGTCCATGGACAAATATTACCCAGGTACTGCCCCAGGAGCCAAGGAGACAGATGAGAATAGGATGCTAGAGCTGTTGACCCAGTATTTCCAGCTCGCTGCATTCTGCATGCATGGTGGGATTTGCACATCAGTCTCTGTGGGTGGGTGTGTGGGGGTCCTGATCATTCCTGACCAGTGAGTTTGTAGTGGGAATGACTGGTGTCACTTCCAGGAAAAAGATTCCATGGCTGTCATGAGGCCCTCCCAGGCTTTCTTCCCTTTAACATTACAAAATTGTGGCTTCCCTGCCAGCCTTGGGACCTCTGGGGTCTCTGGGTGCCTGGGTGACCACGGTGAGCAGAAACCCATCAGGTACATATGCATGAACAAGAAATAAACTTCACTCTTTCATGAAACTGAATATCAAACATTGTGTGTTTCTGCAAACAGCCTGGCCTCACCTGACCGATTAAATGTGCTAGTCTTCCAGGAGTTTCCATTCTGGTAGGCAAAGTGGACACATACGCTGCATCTCTGTCTGTTCTCCCAGATCCACTTTCCACCCCTGTTTTGTTCCAGGAGGCTGAATTGTATAGATTCCTCAATGGGCTCCCTGCCATCTGGCTTCTGATTGGGTTTGTTCAAGTGGGAACCCTGGCAGAACATTGGACAGAGATTGGCAACAAAGGCCAGGGTATTTATCCCAGTGCTTTGGGCTGGTGATGGCCCTCAACCCAAAGGCACTCTTCTTTGTGAGGCAACCGTTTCCATGCAAATCCTTTGGATTCTGGTAACCACTCTTTCCCCATGACCACTAACCCTGGGTGACATACTGTCCCATAGGGCACCCCGGCACCTACACTTATGTAACAGCCCCTTTGTGAACAAACATTTGTAGTGGATTAGCAACCTTGAGGGCATTGTATTCAGGCAGGGAGGTAGATCGGATGGAGAAAGACAAATACTGCATGATGTCACTTATATGTGGAATTGAAAAAAGGCAAGTTCGTGAGAGCAGAGTCAATTGGTAGTCACCAGGGGCAGGCAGCTGGAGGGATAGAAAAGGTGATGTTTAAGGGCACAGACTTGCAGTGAGTAGTAATTAAGTCCTAGGATCTAATGCACAGGACTATGATACTGTGTACGTGCAAGTGTGTGTGTTAAGACGCTTTAGTTGTGTCCAACTCTTTGGGACCCCATGGACTGTAGCCCACAAAGCTCCTCTTTCTATGGGATTCTCCAGCAAGAATATTGGAGTGGGTTGCCATGCCCTCTTCCAGGGGATCTTCCCCACCCAGGGATCAAACCCGTGTCTCTTACATCTCCTGCAATGGCAGGCAGGTTCTTTACCACTAGCGCCACCTGGGAAGCCTGTGTGACTCCATAGATGACTAAATTGTGTCCTCCGTTAAACTTGCTGAGAGACTAGAATTTAATTATCCCAACAACTAAAAGGAAATGAGAATTATGTGATGTGATAGAGGTACTAATTATCTCTGCAATGGCAATCATGTTGCTAAATACAAATGTATCAAGTTAATACCTTGTACACCTTAAATATACACAATGCTATATGTCACATGTATTTATTTTTAAAAACTATTTATTTACCAGTTTTTGTTGTACTGGGTCTTTATTGCTTTGTGTGGGCTTTCTCTGGCTGCAGTGAGTGGGGGCTACTCTTAGGTTTGGGGCCCTGGCTCTAGGGTGAGTGGGCTTCAGTAGTTTTTGCACACGGGCGTAGTTGCTCCATAGCATGTGGAATCTTCCCAGACCAGGAATCAAACTCGTGTCCCCTGTATTGGCAGGCAGATGCTTAACTACTATACCACTAGGGAAGTCAATATCAAATGCATTTAAATTAAAAAAAAAATAGGTAAGCTGTAAATTCCAGTTATTCCCTCTGTCAGGATGTGGAGTCTATTTCCCTTCTCCTTGAATCAGGGCTGGCCTTGGGAATCTCTTTGCCCAGTGGAATGTGTAATAGTGATGCTGTGTATTGTTCAAGGTGGGATCAGTAGAGCCCTGCAGCTTCTGCTTCTACATGCTTGGGAACTTTTTTCTTAGAGCCTAGCTTCCAGGCCGTGAGAACCCAAGTTGCATGGAGAAGCCACAGTTTGGAGAGCTGCAGTGCTCTGATCGGCAGTACCAGTTGAGCTTGCAGTCACCAGCCGTGTGAGCGAGCCACCTGGATATCCGGCCTGAGCACTCAGATGATTGCAGCTCCAGGGGACAACATGTATAACAGAAGAATTGCCAGCTGAGCCCAGTCAACCCCTAGAATCAAAAGAGATACTAAAACTTTATTGTTAAGGCACTAAGTTTTGGGGTCCTTTGCTACTTGGCAGTATTAACCCAAACAATATTTTCTGTTAATACATTGTCCTGTTTCGAGAGTATCAGCTCTTCTGTTGGGACTGACTCATTTGTCGTTGTTTTTGGTTGCTCAGTCATGTCCGACTTTTTTTTTTTTTCCATTTATTTTTATTAATTGGAGGCTAATTACTTTACAATATTGTAGTGGTTTTTGCCATACATTAACATGAATCAGCCATGGATTTACACGTATTCCCCACATGTCCGACTTGTTGTGACCCCCATGGACTGCAGCACACCAGGCTTCCCTGTCCTTCACTATCTCCTAGCGTTTGTACAAACTCAGGTCTATTGAGTCAGTGATGCCATTCAACCTTCTCATCCTCTCTCATTGTGTTCTCCTCATGCCTTTAATCCTTCCCAGCATCAGGGTCTTTTCCAACGAGTCAGCTCTTCGAATCACGTGACCAAAGTATTGGAGCTTCAGCTTCAGCATCACTGCTTCCAATGAATACTCTGGACTGATTTCCTTTAGGATTGACTGGTTTCATCTCCTTGAAATCCTAGGGACTCTCAAGAATCCTCTCCAGCACCACAACTCAAAAACGTCAATTCTTCAGTGTTCAGTCTTTATGGCCCAACTCTCACATCAGTACGTGACTACGGGAAAAACCACAGCTTTGACTATGTGGGCCTTTGTTGGCAAAGTAATGCCTCTGTTTTTTAAATATGCTGTCCAGGTTTGTCATAGCTTTTATTCCAAGGAGCGAGTAACTTTTAATTTCATGGCTGCAGTCCATGGGGTCGCAAAGAGTCAGACATGACTGAGTGACTGAACTGGACTGAATTGGTAACAAACTAGGTAAAAGTAAAACAACATCGTATAGTACAGTTGTTTTTAAACAAGTCTGCTCATTAGAAACATATCTGGAGCTTTTAGGTTAAAAAAAAGCAAGAGCTGAACATTTGTACTTTTCAAAAAATTCCAAAATAATTCTGATATTTATCTGGATTTTAAGAGGTGATTACAGGTTTTTCTATCAAATGGTAGTTTTGGTGATATAGAGTCTATTATTTTTCTGTTGACTAATCATTATACAATGGTATTAAGTGAATAATAGTTACATAATCACAATGGTAAAAGATATTTATAAGTTTTCACAATCAATAGCCAGGCAAAAATAAAACATAATTGCAATTGTAAGCCATAATGGGAACATGATTAACCTAACAATATAAAATGATTACATACAATTCTGGGGGGTCAAGCAGAGTGGTATCTAAGAGGAAGTGCATACATGTTCACATGTTTACAACAGGCATACATGTTTTCATCCACCCAGCCAGCCTATGTCTTTTGGTTGGTGCATTTAAACCATTTACATTTAAGGTAATTATCAATATGTATGATCCTATTACCATTTTCTTAATTGTTTTGGGTTTATTTTTTATAGGTCTTTTCCTTCTCCTGTGTTTCTTGCCTGGAGAAGTTCCTTTAGTATTTGTTGTAAAGATGGTCTGGTGGTGCTGAATTCTCTTAACTTTGCTTTTGACTTCTCCATCAAATCTGAGTGAGAGTCTTGCTGGGTTAAGTATTCTTGGTTGTAGGTTTCCCCCTTTCATTAATTTAAATACCCTGCTGGCTTGTAGAATTTCTGTTGAGAAATCAGCTGATAGCCTGATGGGAAATCCCTTGTATGCTATTTGTTATATTTCCTCTGTTGCTTTTAACATTTTTTCTTTGTCTTTAATTTTTGTCATTTGATTACTATGTGTCTAGGTATGTTCCTCCTTTGCTTTATCCTTCCTGGGGCTCTCTGTGCTTCCTGGACTTTGTTGACTATTTCCTTTCCTAGGTTAGGGAAGTTTTCAGCTATTATCTCTTCAAATATTTTCTCAGGGCCTTTCTCTCTCTCTTCTCCTTTTGGGACTTCTAAAATGTGAATGTTGGTGCGTTTGATGTTGTCCCAGAGGTCTCTTAGGCTGTCTTCATTTCTTTTAATTCTTTTTCCTATATTCTGTTCTACAGCAGTGATTCCCACCATTCTGTCCTCCAGGTCATTTATCCTTTCATCTGCCTCAGTCATTCTGCTATTGATTCCTTCTAGTGTATTATCCATCTCTGTTTGTTTGTTCTTCAGTTTTTGGTAAACATTTCTTGCATCTTCTCCATTGTTTTCCTGAGATCCTGGGTCTTCTTCACTATTATTATTTTGAATTCTTTTTCTGGAAGCTGCTTATCTTCAGTTCATTTAGTAGTTTTTCTGGGGTTTTATCTTGTCCCTTTATCTATGACAACTTTATCTGTGACAACTGTGTGTAAACTTTCTGCTTTTTCAATCTGATTAACTTTTGTAAATTCAAATTTGGAAAACTCAGCAGTGGCCACAAGACTGGAAAAGGTCAGTTTTCATTCCAATCCCAAAGAAAGGCAATCCCAAAGAATGCTCAAACTACCGCACAATTGCACTCATCTCACACACTAGTAAAGTAATGCTCAAAATTCTCCAAGCCAGGCTTCAGCAATACGTGAACTGTGAACTTCCAGATGTTCAAGCTGGTTTTAGAAAAGGCAGAGGAACCAGAGATCAAATTGCCAACATCCACTGGATCATTGAAAAAGCAAGAGAGTTCCAGAAAAGCATCTATTTCTGCTTTATTGACTATGCCAAAGCCTTTGACTGTGTGTATCACAACAAACTGTGGAAAATTCTTCAAGAGATGGGAATACCAGACCACCTGATCTGCCTCTTGAGAAATCTGTATGCAGGTCAGGAAGCAACAGTTAGAACTGGACATGGAACAACAGACTGGTTCCAAATAGGAAAAGGAGTATGTCAAGGCTGCTTATTTAACTTATATGCAGAGTACATCATGAGAAATGCTGGGCTGGAAGAAGCACAAGCTGGAATCAAGATTGCTGGGAGAAATATCAATAATCTCAGATGTGCAGATGACACCACCCTTATGGCAGAAAGTGAAGAGAAACTAAAAAGCCTCTTGATGAAAGTGAAAGAGGAAACATTCAGAAAACTAAGATCATGGCATCTGGTCCCATCACTTCATGGCAAATAGATGGGGAAACAGTGGAAACAGTGTCAGACTTTATTTTTTGGGGCTCCAAAATCACTGCAGATGGTGACTGCAGCTATGAAATTAAAAGACACTTACTCCTTGGAAGGAAAGTTATGACCAACCTAGATAGCATATTAAAAAGCAGAGATATTACTTTGCCAACAAAGGTCCGTCTGGTCAAGGCTATGGTTTTTCCAGTGGTCATGTATGGATGTGAGAGCTGGACTGTGAAGAAAGCTGAGTACCAAAGAATTGATGCTTTTGAACTGTGGTGTTGGAGAAGACTCTTGAGAGTCCCTTGGACTGCAAGGAGATCCAACCAGTCTATCCTGAAGGAGATCAGTCCTGGGTGTTCATTGGAAGGACTGATGCTGAAGCTGAAACTCCAATACTTTGGCCACCTCATGTGAAGAGTTGACTCATTGGAAAAGACCATGATGCTGGGAGGGATTAGGGGCAGGAGGAGAAGGGGACGACAGAGGATGAGATGACTGGATGGCATCACTGACTCAATGGACATGAGTCTGAGTAAACTCCGGGAGTTGGTGATGGACAGGGAGGCCTGGCATGCTGTGATTCATGGGGTTGCAAAGAGTCGGACATGACTGAGTGACTGAACTGAACTGAACTTTTGTAATGTGGCCTTTTTTTTAGTCTCTGTGGGCCTATGTCTTCTTGCTTCTTCTGTCTGCTCTGTGATGGAGGAGGCTAAGAGACTTGTATAAGCTTCTTGATGGGAAAAACTGGGTCTTGGTCTGGTGGGTAAGGCCTTGCTCAGTCAAGCTTTAATCCAATTATCTGCTGATGGGTGTGGTTGCACTCCCTCCCTGGTAGTTGTTTGGCCTGAGGTGACCCAGCTCTGGAGTCTACGGTAGGGTTAATAGTAGGATTATGGTAGGCTTGTGGTAGGGTTAGCTTTCAAGTGGGCTCACATCAAGGGGGACTTCCCAGACTGCTACTGCCAGTGCCCCCGTCCCTACGGCGAGCCCCTGCTGACCCATGCTTCCACAGGAGGCTCTTCAACACTAGCAGGTAGGCTTTATTCAGTGTCTTTTGAGGTCACTTCTCATTTCCTCTTGGTCATTGCATGCAAGATTTTGTTCTTACCCTCCAAGACTGGAGACTCTGTTTCCCCTAGTCTGTGGAAGTCCTATAATCAAATCCCACTGGCCTTCAAGGCCAGATTCCCTGGGGACTCCCAGCCCCTTTGTCAGATCCTCAGGCTGGGAAGCCTGATGTGGGGTTCAGAACCTTCACAACAGTGGGAGAACTTCTTTGGTATTATTGTTCTCCAGTTTGTGGGTCACCTACCTGGCAGGTGTGGGATCTGATTTGATTGTGATTATGCCCCTCCTACCATCTCACTGTGGCTTCTTCTTTGTCTTTGGATGTTGGGTATCTATTTTGGTGGGTTTCAGCCTCCTCCTGTCGATTGTTGTTCAACAGATAGTTGCAATTTTGGTCCTGTCAAAGGAGGAGATGAGCACACGTCCTTCTACTTTGCCATCTGGAAGCAAGAGCTTGTAAATATTTCTTATCATTGTGCAATCAGATTATTTTTAGATTCCCACTGCTCATCAACAGTCCTACAGGAAATGTACTTATTTGCATTTTTCAAAAAGTTATTTCCTTAACCTTGATTTTCTTTGGCTGTACCTCACAGCATATGGTATCTTTGGTTCCCTCACCAGGGATCAAACCTGCACCCCCTGCAGTGGAAACATGGAGTCTTAACCAGCGGATAGCCAGGGAAGTCTCTAAGCTTGATTTTTAAAAGCAGATTTTTTAATATTGATACATATGAAGATTTGTTGGCAACCCACTCCAGTGTTCTTGCCTGGAGAATCCTGTGGACAGAGGAGACTGGTAGGCTACAGTCCATATGATCACAAAGAGTCAAATATGACTGAAGCAACTTAGCATGCATGCATGAAGATTTGTAAGATCCAGAAAGTTTGTTATAGTATACATACACGCTAAAATAAGATTGTTTTAAAAATTTATTTCTCATTGGATAACATGTTCAAGTGGTTAACAAACAGCAATGCAAATGTTACTCAGTCCAAGCTTGCTCTGCTTGCCACACGATAGGCCAATACATCCAGGAGAAGACGAGGTGTTGAGGCAAGGAATACAACTTTATTCAGAAAGCCGGCTGACCGAGAAGATGGCAGACTAACATCTCAAAATAACCACCTTGTTGGAGCCTGAATGCCAGGTTTTTTTATGGCTCAGAAATGGAGGGAGGTGAAGAAACAAAGGAAAAAGACCATTTAATTCTTGCAATGATCTCCTAGAATGGCAAGTCTCAGGCAGGGGGATGTGTTCATTTTGCTTCCTTACAGTCATTTTTCAGGTGATGTGAAATGGAATATCTCCTGCCATATTAATAAACAAGGATGTCACAGCTGACTGTGATTCTGGCCCCCCAAGTGTGAATTTCTGAGCCATGTTGGTAGGCAGCAGACAAGGGGGCACCATTTCCCACACAAAGAACTCAAGAATATCACAGTCCCTCACAGGTGGACAGGGTCAGAGTATCTCCCTGTGAGGTAAACACAAAGCACTTTAGTTTAAGGATCAGGTAGAGGAAGGCAAGGGCTCTCTGAGGCAGGCGCTATGGACGCCTACAATAACAAAAGCGGCAAAATAAGAATTCAAGTCAGGGAAATAGATCCAGCATGGGGTCAGAATTGACCTTTTCTGGTCACACACACACAATGATACCCAGTGTAAAACCCCACCTGCAGGGGCCTGCAGGGAGCTTTCCATGGATGAGGACAGATGTCACCTCTGGTGGGTGCAGCCAGGGGCTCAGTTAGAGGAAAGTGGCATTTCTTCCTCCTGGGTCAGTGACTCTGGCATGGTGGGTGCCCTCCAGCCTCCATCTCAGCCCCTCTCTCCCCTCAGCCTGTCCTTCTTCCTCCAGCCATGCACCCAGGTCATCTCCCACACAGGTCACCACTGCTATTCATGTCTTCTGCAGGCTTCCAGACATTTTTGAAAATTCAAGTCCAAGGTGTGATGTTGTGATTGGTAATAAGAAATACATATTTGGTCCTCAGCTCTGTTCCTGGCACAGAGCTCCTAAAAAACCTTGGCATTTCCTGTGATGAGAGTAGAAAGAAGTCTTTGGTTATGTTAGGAACCTTGGGAGAGGGCTGGTGGTCAGGGGGAACCAACCACATGACCAGAGGATAGAAACTTTCAATCCCACCTTTCTGAGGTGGGGAGAGGGGCTGCAGGTTGAATCAATCATCAGTGTCCAATGATTTAATCAACCATGCCTCTATAATAAATCCTCCATAGAAACCCCAAAAGGATGGGTTTCAGAGAGCTTCTGGTTAGTGAACACAGGGAGATTGGAGAGAGAGTTGTCCTTGGAGAGGACATGGAAGCTCCACACCCCTTCCTCCATGCCTTGCCCTATGTATCTTCCATCTGGCCGTTCCTGAGTTGTATGCTTTTGTAATAAACCCAAAATGTTTCTCTGAGCTCTGTGAGCTGCTCTAGCAAATAAACCAAACACGAGGAAGCTCCAGTTTCTAGTAGATCAGTCAGAAGCAAGGGGACAGCCTGGATATACTATTGGAATCTTGGCATAGGGTGGGGATGAGGGGGTCTTGTAGGACTGAGCCCACAACCTGTGGGACCTGGTGCTATCTCCAGGTAGGTTGTGTCAGAATTGAGTTGAATTGTAGGACATGTGGCTGGTGTCAAAAGAATTGCTTGGAGGTGTGAGAAAAAACATCATAATTGGTGCAGAATCACTGTAAGCAAATATGAACAGTCACACTTTTCACCTAATATATCCTTTCTGCATGATTGCAAGAGATGAAAACTTCTCCTGTGCATTGGAATGGTCTTCCCTGAAACTGGAGTCTGAGCTGTGTACTGGGTTCTATGTCAGGGCTGGGATTTTGAGGTGGGGGGTTCTTCTGATCCAGTGAGTGGCTGAAGCTGGGAGCCCCTCTGGACTCAGCTCGCCTGGCTGGTGCCGTACCTGGGGGAGCAGTGGCTGATCAGGTAGGGGCATGGGTGAAGGGAATGGGGTGAGGAAGGGTCACCCCTCATGTGTGGTGGTGGAGGGTGGGGGCAAGAGTCCTTGATGAGTTTTCTCTCTTGAGTCAGAAAACAAAACAGAAGCAAAATTCCTTCCACCTCCTGCATCACCCATAAACTCTGTTCTTGCTTAATCAATCCCACTTCCCTTGGTTGCAGGCTGAAGGAGGGGGCATTAACATCCCCTTTGGTAGAGGGAAGAGCTGTGTGAGGTGAAGGCTTCGCTGACAGCAGCCTGTGCCCCTGGGAGGGCACTTTGTCCTCCCTTGGGTCCCTTGGGAGGTGTTGTTTGAAGCTCAGGGGTGAAGGCAATGGTGTCTGAGCAGACCTCTAGACTTCAGAGCCCATTCAGAAACAGTTCAATTGTATGAAAGCTGTCTTAGTCAGCTTGGGTTGCTAAAATACCACAGACTGGGTGTCTTAAACAACAGACAGTTATTTCTCACAGTTCTGGAGGCTGGGAAGTTTGAAATTGGGATGTCAGCAGATTGGGTTCCTGGAGAGATCTCTTCCTGGCTTGCAGATAGCCACCTGCAGACCGAGAGAAAGAGAGGGCTATGGTCCCTTCAGCTCTTTACAGGGGTGCTAATCTCCCATGAGGGGGCCCCACCCTCATGACGTCACTACCTCCCCAAGGCTCCACCTCCAAACACCCTCACATAGGAGGTTAGGACTTAAATGTATGAACCTGGGGGAAGGACATAAACATTTAATCCATGACAGAAGGACCACAGTCTGTATGCAGAGGACCCTGGCTGGGCAAGAGGAGAGGGCTGTATACTGGGGAGAGTTAGGTGTAAGAAAGCCAGGCAGCTCTACCTGGACTTGAGGGGCAGAGGTGAGTGTGTTTTCAGGCAAACACCCCCAGGTGGCAACTAGCACCTAGGAAGTCAGAGTGGGGTGTTCTTGGGGGCACCGCCCAGGGAACAAGGAGGAAGCACCAGGCAGAGGGAGGACGGGGGCCCCAGCCCCCCTCACAGGAGCAGAGCTGTCCCATGCTGTGGCCAGGGACTGGGCCTCTGCACCCCATGTCAGCCGGCTGACTGCAGACTCTGGGTGCATCTGCCTACCTGCTTCCTGAAGGGAAGAGGCTGCGGGGGAGACTCAGCTTCCAGCAGGCAGTCACTGTCTCTGTTCTCTCCTATCCACTCTCCATCTCCTTGTCTGGGTGGTGTCCCTTGCTGGTCTCAAGGCTTTACTTGGCGGCCGACCAAGATCTTCATTTTCAAGGTCTCCACTCCCTACCTAGGCTGTGGCTACTGCACTGGACCATTTCCCATGTGCCATGGAAGGAGTATTTGTGTCTCCCTAGATTCATATGCTGATATCCTAACTCCCAATGTGATGATATTATGAGGTGATTAAGTCATGAGGATGGAGTCCTCAGGGATAGAATTAGTGCCCTTATAAAACATCCCCAGAGATCCCCCTCTTTCTGCCATGTGAGAATACAACGAAGAGTTGACATCTGCAATCCAGAGAGGCCCTTACTAGACACGACCCTGCTCTCAACCTGATCTTGCTTTCCCAGGCTCCGAAACTGTGAGAAAAAAATTTCTGTTGGTGAAAAGCCATTCTGTAGTACTTTGTTATTGCAGCTGAACTAAGACCCTATCAGAAGCTGGCACGAGGTGCCCAGTTGGAGTCATGGGGACGCTAAACACACTCACCCCTGACCCCCTGGTGGGAAGGCACGCTGCCTCTCCCACTAATCCTAGGTGATTCCTCCTGTGCAGACACAGGCTCCTTTCTTTGCCTGCTCGTCTCTCACCACGAGGAGCTCAAAGGGACCAGATGGCAGCTGTAGCTTGAAATTTAATGGGACCTTTGCTGCCCCCTGGTGGAGATGTGCCCTCTGAGATCAAGGCCGTGCCATCCTGCAGAGCCCAGAGCTGGAACTGAGTCCGGGAGCTGCCCTCCCCCCCAGGTTTCATCCAGCCGGCTCCCAGGATCCACCCCCTCACCTGCCCCGGGGGCACTTGAGTTTGCAACTTGACCATGACTGTTTTCCAGCTTCACTTTCAAGTTCTCACTCAGAAGAATTTGGACAAGGCTCCCTTTCCGCCTTCCTCCCGACGGCACTTCCTGAGACTCCCACTAGGGGGAGACGTCTCTTCATCCTTTTAACATTAGTCTCTGGCCAGACATGTTTTGATTCTGACAGTGTCTCTGGCGGGCCCCGTGCTTTGGGCTTTGTTATAAAGTCCGAGTACCCTGACAGCTTTCTGGATTGACAGCCCCGCACCTCCCAGGGGCCCCTGTGGCCCTCGGACCCCTGGAATCTAACACATCACATGGGACACATTTTTAAAGGTGTGTGAGAACTTTGTCTTCTGAGGATTAATGATGTTATTTACAACGTGTGTGCATATGTATTTGTTTGTTAATTCATTCAATTATTCATTCATTCTTGGTCCTATTCTTTCAAGATCCAAGGTAAGTCTATTACTTATCCAGCGGCTTTGTAAAGAGCATCATAAACACAAGATTCAGTTTGCTTGCAGCTGAATTTGCTTGGGGTCTGAGCTGTCAGAATTGCATAATAAACTACTATAAAACACAGTGGCTTAAAATACAGCCACTGGTCTGGTCACAGCTGTGTCATAGGACAGGGCTTGTCTGTGCTCTGGGCTGGAGGGTCCCAGGAGGCCTCTGGAGCTCCGGGGCTCTGTTCACAAGGGTTTTCTCCCCAGTAGAGCAGTCGCCCCGTTTCTTACCATGAGGCTGGGTTCCCAGAGGAACCAGTTCAAAGTTCCCACAAAGCAGGCATCAAGCTTGCCGACATCCTACTGGCTGAAGCGAGTCCCATGACCACGTCCAGTGAGTGTGGAAGGAATTGCACAAGGGCATCGCGGTGGGGGCCACCAAGGCTGTATCACTTTCTTCTTTCTTGCAGTGATGTCGTGTCCCACAGCCCTGGGTTTGCTACATGCTAGATCGTCTGGGTTGACATCCGCCCACACTCCTAAATTCATATGCTGAAGTCCTAACACCCAAGACTGCAGAATGTGGCCCTTTTGAAAATAGGGTCTTTACAGAGGTAATCGGGTTGAAGTGAGGTCATCAGGGGCCCTAATCCAATCTGACAGGTGTCCTAATAAAAGGGGGAAGTTTGGATATGGACACACAAGAGGGAAGAAGTGAAGACACATAGGGAGATGCGGCATTCACAAGCTCAGGAGAGAGGCCAGGGACGCCTGCTTTCTCACAGCCCGCAGGAGGAACCACGCCTGCTGACACTGTGATCTTGGACTCGTAGCTTCCAGAACTTCCAGAATTTAAACCCAGGTTATGGTACTTTGTTCTGGCAGCTGTAGGAAACTCCTGCATAGCTCTATGACCTTGGACAAGTTACAGAACTTCTCTGTACCTCAGTTTTCTCCTCAGGAAGATATGAGTAGTAATAATACTTGTAAATATTATTTGAGACTTGTTGATACAACAGGCAATTAACAAGCACTTCTTACTTGCCAAACACAGTAGTCAGCATTGGGGGTCCTGCAGCGAAGAAGGCAGGGGAGGTTCCCAATCTCCCGGAGCTTACCTTTCATACAGATAGAAGGTAAACAAGTAAATAAAATAATTGAGATGATGTCAGATTGTGATCAGTGCTGTGAAGAAAAAACAATAAAATCATGTGATGGAAAATAATGGGCACGATGGGCGCTCCTTTGGATACGGTGGTCAGAGTGTGCCTCTCTGAGCGGAGATCTGCCACATGAGAAGGAGCCATGGGGGGGAGGTGAGAGGGAAGAGCAGTTCATACAGTGGAAACAGCAGGTGCAAAGGGCCTGAGGTGGGAATGACCTTCTGTGTTTGAGGAACAGAAAGAAGGAAAGAATGGTTGGAGCAGAGTTAGCAAGCTGGAGAGTGTTGGGGCCATGATGTTGAGTGAAGTGGCCAACGTCAGATCTATAGAACCTTGTAGTCAGAAGTTTGGATTTTATTCTGAGTGGTGAGAAGATCTGGGAGGCTGATAACAAGGCAGAGGCATAATCTGTTCTGTGAATTGAGGAACTTCTTCTGGCTGCTGGGCCAGAGAGAGAATGGTTTGGGGGGCCATGGGAAAAGTCAGAGGGCTTCTGTCTGACCCAGACTGCTTGCTGGTCTTGACCCTCTTTGTCCTTGTACTACTGAGGTCAGCAAAATAATGCACACCATCTCCAAGGATGCCAACGTCCTAATCTCTAGAATGTTACCTTACATGGCAAAGGAACTTCGCAGACATAATTAAGTTGAGGATCTTGATATGGGAGATGATCCTGCATTATCCAGGTGGACACCATGGACTCACAAGGGTCTTTATAAGGGAAAGAGGGAGACAGGAGGGCCAGAGTCAGAGAAGGAGATGTAAGAATGGGAGCAGAGGTTGGAGTGGGCAGGCTGCCCCCTGGAAGGGGCCACAAGCCAAGGAATGTGGGCAGCCTCTAGAAGCTGGAAAAGTCAAGGCAACAGGTTGTCCCCTAGAAGCTCCACAAAGATCCAGCTCTGCCAACATGTTGACTTTTAGCCCATCGAAACCTGTTTAAGACTCCTGTTCTCCAGAACTGTGAGATGATAAATAAGTGTGGTTTTATTCATTTTCTTCAGACTATTTTAAAATAATTTTATTTGTTTCCAGTTTTTTAAGAAATCTCCACACTGTTTTCCATAGCGGCTGTACTAGTTTGCATTCCCACCAACAGTGTAAGAGGGTTCCCTTTTCTCCACACCCTCTCCAGCATTTATTGCTTGTAGACTTTTGGATAGCAGCCATCCTGACTGGTGTGTAATGGTACCTCATTGTGGTTTTGATTTGCATTTCTCCAATAATGAGTGATGTTGAGCATCTTTTCATGTGTTTGTTAGCCATCTGTATGTCTTCTTTGGAGAAATGTCTGTCCAGTTCTTTGGCCCATTTTTTGATTGGGTCATTTATTTTTCTGGAATTGAGCTGCAGGAGTTGCTTGTATATTTTTGAGATTAATCCTTTGTCTGTTTCTTCATTTGCTATTATTTTCTCCCAATCTGAGGGCTGTCTTTTCACCTTACTTATAGTTTCCTTTGTAGTGCAAAAGCTTTTAAGTTTCATTAGGTCCCATTTGTTTAGTTTTGCTTTTATTTCCAATATTCTGGGAGGTGGGTCATAGAGGATCTTGCTTTGATTTATGTCGGAGAGTGTTTTGCCTATGTTCTCCTCTAGGAGTTTTATAGTTTCTGGTCTTACATTTAGATCTTTAATCCATTTTGAGTTTATTTTTGTGTATGGTGTTAGAAAGTGTTCTAGTTTCATTCTTTTACAAGTGGTTGACCAGTTTTCCCAGCACCACTTGTTAAAGAGGTTGTCTTTTTTCCATTGTATATCCTTGCCTCCTTTGTCAAAGATAAGGTGTCCATAGGTTTGTGGATTTATCTCTGGGCTTTCTATTCTGTTCCATTGATCTATATTTCTGTCTTTGTGCCAGTACCATACTGTCTTGATGACTGTGGCTTTGTAGTAGAGTCTGAAGTCAGGCAGGTTGATTCCTCCAGCTCCATTCTTCTTTCTCAAGATTACTTTGGCTATTCGAGGTTTTTTGTATTTCCATACAAATTGTGAAATTCTTTGGTCTAGTTCTGTGAAAAATACCGTTGGTAGCTTGATAGGGATTGCATTGAATCTATAGACTGCTTTGGGTGGAATAGCCATTTTGACAATATTAATTCTTCCAATCCATGAACACGGTATGTTTCTCCATCTGTTTGTGTCCTCTTTGATTTCTTTCATCAGTGTTTTATAGTTTTCTATGTATAGGTCCTTTGTTTCTTTAGGTAGATATACTCCTAAGTATTTTATTCTTTTTGTTGCAATGGTGAATGGTATTGTTTCCTTTATTTCTCTGTCTGTTTTTTCATTGTTAGTATATAGGAATGCAAGGGATTTCTGTGTGTTAATTCTTTTACAGTGTCCCATAGGTTTTGGGTTGTTGTGTTTTCATTTTCATTCATTTCTATACATATTTTGATTTCTTTTTTGATTTCTTCTATGATTTGTTGGTTATTCAGAAGCGTGTTATTTAGCCTCCATATGTTTGAAGTTTTAACAATTTTTTCCCTGTAATTGAGATCTAATCTTACTGCACTGTGGTCAGAAAAGATGACTGGAATGATTTCAATTTTTTTGAATTTTCCAAGACCAGATTTATGGCCCAGGATGTGATCTATTCTGGAGAATGTTCCGTGTGCACTTGAGAAAAAGGTGAAGTTGATTGTTTTGGGGTGAAATGTCCTATAGATATCAATTAGGTCTAGCTGGTCCATTGTGTCATTTAAGGTTTGTGTTTCCTTGTTAATTTTCTGTTTAGTTGATCTATCCATAGTTGTGAGTGGGGTCTTCACAATAGTAAAGTCTCCCACTATTATTGTGTTACTATTAATTTCCTCTTTCATACTCGTTAGCGTTTGCCGTACATATTGCGGTGCTCCTATGTTGGGTGCATATATATCTATAATTGTTATATCTTCTTTTTTGATTGATCCTTTGATCATTATGTAGTGTTCTTCTTTGTCTCTTTTCACTTCCTTTATTTGAAAGTCTATTTTATCTGATATGAGTATTGCGACTCCTGCTTTCTTTTGGTCTCCGTTTGCATGAAATATTTTTTTCCAGCCCTTCACTTTTAGTCTGTATGTGTCTCTTGTTTTGAGGTGGGTCTCTTGTAGATAGCATATATAGGGGTCTTGTTTTTGTATCCATTCAGCCAATCTTTGTCTTTTGGTTGGGGCATTCAACCCATTTACATTTAGGGTAATTATTGATAGGTGTGGAACTGCCATATGACCCAGCAATCCCACTTCTGGGCATACACACTGAGGAAACCAGATCTGAAAGAGACACGTGCACCCCAATGTTCATCGCAGCACTGTTTATAATAGCCAGGACATGGAAGCAACCTAGATGCCCATCAGCAGATGAATGGATAAGGAAGCTGTGGTACATATACACCATGGAATATTACTCAGCCATTAAAAAGAATTCATTTGAACCAGTCCTAATGAGATGGATGAAGCTGGAGCCCCTTATACAGAGTGAAGTAAGCCAGAAAGATAAAGAACATTACAGCATACTGACACATGTATATGGAATTTAGAAAGGTGATAACGATAACCCTATATGCAGAACAGAAAAAGAGACACAGAAATACAGAACAGACTTTTGAACTCTGTGGGAGAATGTGAGGGTGGGATATTTCAAAAGAACAGCATGTATACTATCTATGGTGAAACAGATCACCAGCCCAGGTGGGATGCATGAGACAAGTGCTCCGGCCTGGTGCACTGGGAAGACCCAGAGGAATCGGGTGGAGAGGGAGGTGGGAGGGGGGATCGGGATTGGGAATACATGTAAATCCATGGCTGATTCATATCAATGTATGACAAAACCCACTGGAAAAAAATAATAATAATAATAAAAAAATGAAAAACAAAACAAACAAACAAACAAAAAATAAATAAAATAATTTTATTTGTTTACTAATTTATTTATTTCATGCTCATTATTTTTGGCTGTGCTGGATCTTTGTTGCCGCGCGGGCTTTTCTCTGGTTGTGGCAAGTGGCGGCTACTCTCTAGCTGTGGTGCGCAGGCTTCTCATTGCGGTGACTTTTCTTATTGTGGCACACAGGCTCTAGGGCACGTGGGCTTCAGTAGTTGCCACGTGTGGGCTCAGTAGTTGCGGCACCCAGGTTTCAGAGCACAGGCTTTAGTTGCTCTGTGACATATAGTATCTTCCCAGACCAAGGATCAAACCTGTATCTCCTGCACTGGCAGGCGGACTCTTTACCACTGAGGCACCAGGGAAGCCCAAGTGTGATTTCAAGTCATACATTCCTGATAACTTGTCATAGCAGCAGGAGGAAGCTGACACACCCGTTTCCTTGGAGAACCCTGGAGCTGGTAGAAAACTTTACTTCCCCAGCAGGTCTGGCTTTCTCACCAGTGTGCCTCTGATGCTCCACGACAGGTCAGAATCATCCACCAAACCCAAGAGAAGCAGGAGAAGGAGAGGTGGATGCAGAGTGAGCCATACCCAGGGGGGAACCCCCACCTCAGGAGCGGCCCTGGAGCCTCCTCTTTGGAGACCATTTGCAACAAGAGCTGCTCAAGCACCCTGTTTAAGATCAAGGAGCCCCGCCTGAGGCCCAAGCTCACTGGGCTATGTGCACATTTGTATTCAGCATGGATAAATAACTAATGCAAAGGCATTTATTTTTAAAAGAAAACGTTTCAGAGAAAAATGCATATAAAGAATCCATGCTGGCGGGACTGTAGTGAACAGAGCATGCATGTAGTTCAGCCGCAAGCATCTGCTTCGCGCCCTCATGTGTTAAATGGGAAGCTGCTGAGTTTCCCGTGGCTGCCACAAAAAAGTGCCACAAAACAGGTGGCTTAACATGGCATTATTGTCTCACAGTTCTGGAGGCGAGCAGTCCAAAAGCAAGGTGTTGGTGGAGTCATGCTCCTGCTGAAGGGGTGACTGTTCTTGCCTCTTCCAGCTCTTGGTGGGTCCAGGTGGTCCTTGGCTGGAGGCAGCACCACTGCCGTCTCTGCCTCCATCTTCCCTGATGCCATTGGACTTAGGGCTCATTCTAACCCAGGATGACCCCCTGTTAAATAATCACACCTACAAATTTCCAAGTAAGATCATATTCTGAGGTTCTGAGTGGACTGAATTTTTGAGGGACACGTTCAACTCACTAGTTCAGTTGCTCAGCTGTGTCCAACTCTTTGCAACCCCATGGACTATAGCACAACTGGCTTCCCTGTCCATCACCAACTCCTGGAGCTTGCTCAAACTCACGTCCATTGACTCGGTGATGCCATCCAACCATCTCATCCCCTGTCATCCCCTTCTCCTCCTGCCTTCAGTCTTTCCCAGAGTCAGGGTCTTTTCTGATGAGTACGTTCTTCACATCAGGTGGCCAAAGTATTGCAGATTCAGCTTCAGCATCAGTCCTTCCAATGAATATTCAGGACTGGTTTCCTTTAGGATTGACTGGTTTGATCTCCTTGCAGTCCAGGGGACTCTCAAGAGTCTTCTCCAACACCACAGTTCAAAAGCATCAATTCTTTGGCACTCAGCCTTCTTTATAGTCCAACTCTCACATCCATACATGACTACTGGAAAAACCATAGCTTTGACTAGATGGACTTTTGTTGACAAAATAATGTCTCTGCTTTTTAGTATGTTGTCTAGGTCGGTCATAGCTTTTCTTCCAAGGAGCAAGCGTCTTATAATTTTGTGGCTATAGTCACCATCTGCAGTGATTTTGAGCCCAAGAAAATAAAATCTGTCACTGTTTCCATTATTTCCCCATCTATTTGACATGGAGTGATGGGACTGGATGCCATGATCTTAGTTTTTTGAATGTTGAATTTTAAGTCAACTCTCTATAGAATCCATGGAATAGGAACTCATTTGATCTTCACTGCAATCCTGTGATGCAAATAAAGAAGGGATTGTTTTGTCCTTATTTTACAATTGAGGAAACTGAGGTTCAGAGAGTCTTAGCAGCTTGCCTTAGCCACTGAACCCATTCATTCAATTAAAAAATAAATGTCATAGGGACCAGGCACTGTCCTAGGCGCTGGGAACACAGCCGCCAGCAAGACAGAAAAACTTCCTGTCCTGTTAGAACACACTTTCTAGCTAGGGAGAGACAGTTAGCAAGGCCTGTGGTCTAAGGCACTAAAGCATGTAGCCCCTTAGTTGGAGTGAGTGCTACAGTGAAATATAGAGCATGGGGCCGTGGGGCGTGCTGATGCTGCTATTCTAAATAAGGCGTCGAGAGACACTGCGAGCCGAGGCTTGGAGGAGTGAGAGGAATCCTGTCTTTATATGGGGAAGAGCATTCCAGGGAAACAGCCTTTGCACTTCCCAGCACGCCATGTTGCCTTCTGTCTCCTCTGGGCCAGGTTGAATTTTGCCACCCCTAAGAGTCAAAGCGCTTTCCTCTCCACCATTTGAAATGCAGCCCTTGAGTGTCTGGCGGACCACTTGCAAATCCCTGAAAGTGGCTTGCAGTGGAGCCCAGTGGCCACAGGGTGGCAGAGCTTCCCGCAGATACGGCTCCTCACCCAGCTCAGGGGAGGTTGTAGAATAAGTGGTTAATGTAGATCTGTTTCTCTTTGTCCTTGAAAGGACGGCAACTTTGGGCTCCAATGAGCAGGCTTCTTTGTGTCTTATGGCTCCTTGTGTCTACCCCTTCTGAAGGTGAGGGTGAGGAATGGAGGGTCAAGGTGTGAGAGGAGGGTGGGACTCTCCCAGGGGACTGTTGATGCCCGCAGATGTAGGGCGAGGGCTACAGATGTAGGAATTTAGGGCTTAGAGACGGGAAGTTAGTGACCCAAGATCACACAGCTGATTGGTGCCAGAACCGCATCTTCTGATCCCTGGACCAGTTCTCCAGTGCGTCACTCCGCTTGCTTCCCTAGGCCTGGGGCTCAGTATTGGCTCCGTGCTTGGGGGGTTTTCAGACTGAGTGGGGAGAGGAGTGGAATGAAAACTGGATGGAGAGTCCAGAGATGTGAGCGTCACACTCAGCTCATGGGATGTGTCATCAGAAAGGAGATCCATCTCTGCTGCTGGAATAGACCGTAGGACTCAGCTTTCTTATCTGCAGAATGGGAATAAAAAATTGGGTGATACCTGTGTGCAGAGGCCAAACTGGACCAGTCTTTGGGATGAGATCTTTATTCTGAACTTTCAATACCTATGGTAGGAGGACTTTTAAAATGACTCCAACTTTGGGGAATCAGGTTCACCTGGTTTCTAAGCCCATCTGGTAGGTGTACAACCTTAACTTCTCTGAGCCTCAGTTCCCTCCTCTGTAAAATGGATCTAATAATATCATGGATTAAATGAGATAATCCAGATAAAGAGCCCAGCCCAGTCTTTGCCATTATAAATGTTCACTCTGTATTAATCCTGGGGTCGGCTGGGGAGGGGAGGGCAGCTAAGAGCAGAATGGAGGTTCGGAAGCTCAGAAATATAGTCAGGATAAAAGCTTGAGAACATCTAGTCATTTTGCTGGGTGGCAAGGGGAGGCTGAGAGTCCAGGTTTTCGACTTAGTAAAGATAAAATACCGCAGTATTTACTGTTTGTTAAGCACACACGTAACTTTATTTGTTTCCTACAATCAGGTATAATCATGCTGGGAAAGTGCTGCACCCCATATGCCAGCAAATTGGAAAACTCAGCAGTGGCCACAGGACTGGAAAAGGTCACTTTTCTTTCCAATCCCAAAGAAGCGCAATGCCAAAGAATTTTCAAACTACCATACAATTGCGCTCATTTCACATGCTAGCAAGGTAATGCTCAAAATCCTTCATGCTGGGCTTCAACAATACCTGAACCAAGAGCTTCCAGATGTACAAGCTAGCTTTAGAAAAGGCAGAGATCAAATGGCCAATATTTGTTGGATCATAGAAAAAGCAAGAGAATTCCAGAAAAACATCTGGTTCACTGACTACATTAAAGCCATTGACTATGTGGATCACAACAAACTGTGGAAAATTCTTAAAGAGAAAGGAATACCAGACCACCTTACCTGCCTGCTGAGAAACCTGTATGCAGGTCAAGAAACAAGTTAGAACTGGACATGGAACAATGGATTGGTTCAAAATTGGGAAAGAAGTACAACAAGGCTGTATATTGTCACCCTGCTTATGTAACTTCTATGCAGAGTACGTCATGTAAAATGCAGGGCTGGATGAATCACAAGCTGGAATCAGGATTGCCAGAAGAAATAACAACCTCAGATATGCAGATGACACCACACAAATGGCAGAAAGCGAAGAGGGACTACTAAAGAGACTGTTGATGAAGGTGAAAGTGGAGAGGAAAAAGCTGGCTTAAAACTCAACATTCAAAAAGCTAGATCATGGAATCCAGTCCCATCACTTCATGGCAAATAGATGGGGAAAAAATGGGAACAGTGGCAGATTTAATTTTCTTGGACTCAAATAACTGTGGATGGTGACTGCAGCCATGAAATTAAAAGATGCTTGCTCCTTTGGAGAAAAGCTATGGCAAACCTAGACAGTGTATTAAAAGGCAGAGACATCACTTTGGTGACAAAGGTCCGTCTAGTCAAAGCTATGGTTTTTCCAGTAGTCACGTATGGATGTGAGAGTTGGACCATAAAGAAGGTGAACATTAAAGAATTGATGCTTTTGAACTGTGGTGTTTGAGACGACTCTTGAGAGTCCCTTGGACAGCAGGGAGATCAAACCAGTCAATCCTAAAGGAAATCAACCCTGATTATTCACTGGAAGGACTGATGCCAAAGCTGAAGCTCCAATAATTTGGCCACCTGATGTGAAGAGAAAGCTCATTGGAAAAGACTCTGATGCAGGGAAAGATTAAGGGCAGGAGGAGAAGGGGGCAACAGAGGATGAGATGGTTGGATGGCATCATTGACTCAATGGATATGAGTTTGAGAAAACTACGGGAGATAGTGAAGGACAAGGAAGCCTGGTGTATGGCAGTCCCTGGGGTCAGAAAGAGTCAGACATGACTTATCAACTGAACATCAATCATACAAGAGGAGGGCACTGTTATTAAACTCATTTATAGAGGTGGTGACTGGGACTTAGAGAGGTTAGTAACTTGCCTAAGGTCACACATTTGATAAATAGCAGAGCCTGAAGTTTTAGCTGTCAGATCACTGGGCTCAGCCATGGGGCTGTAACATCTCTTAGCTTCTGTAATATTCCATTACCCTCATCTATACTCTTGGGATGATAAAATCTATAGGAACCTACTTTGTGATGCAGGTTCCAACCCTCCAGGATAGTTTCCAATATTTCTTAAAAACCCAATAAGAATTGTAGCCTAGCTCCAGGAGAGAAGTGAATCTACTTTTAAAAAAGAATTACCCTTTAAAAATTTTGCTTAGTTTCACCTTTCTACTATGATAATTTTTACAATGGTATACAAATATTATGTGTAGTGGACTCATTGCCCAGCTTCAGTGGCTATCAACATTTTTCATCTTGTTTCATCTATCCCCACAGCTGAAATTCAATTTTTTTTTTCTCAAGGGGGATTTCTCAAGACTTATCTTAAAAGAAAATCTTGTCAACTCCACCCTATTCCTCCTGTAGCACAATTTCTGGCTCAACCTTATTGTTATATTATTGACATATGACATTGTATAAGTGTCAAGTGTAATGTAATGATTTGATATATGTTAATATTGAAAAGTTATTGCCACAATAAGGTTAGTTGACACAGTCATCACTTCACATAGTTACAGGTTTTGTGTGTGTGTGTGTGGGGGGGGGGAGGAGAACTTTAAAAATCTACTTTCTTAGCAACTTTTAAATATACGGTACAGGATTATACAGTCACAATGCTATATATCACAGTCTCAAAATTTATTCATCTTATAACTGGAAGTCATTTTGTTTGTTTTTGCTGGGAGTATTTAAAATCTGAGGCGTCATATCATTTTATGGCCTGGATCTTTTATATTTGTTTTATTGACTCATGCTGGCCTGTGGGGGTCTACCTCTACCAGTAAAGGGTGTTTCGTTGCAAAAAAGAGAAGATTCAAATAATTGAGCTTAAACAATAAAGGCGTTTGATTGATTTGTATCATGCGAAGTCTGGAAGTAGGCAGTTAAAGGATTGGGGAAGTGACTCATCGATTGTTAGGCCCTAGAGTGTTATCTCTATGAAGTCTCAGTCTTTACCTCATGGCCCCAAGATGGCTGCCAAAGCGCTAAACATCATGTCCTCACACAATAGCATTCAAAACACAAAGGGTAGGAGGAAGAGATCAAGAGATCAAAATATGTTCTTGTTGGAACCTGCAGGAATAGGAATGATCCCACAGAGTCTTTTTGAAAAATGTGTGGAAACATTGATGTTGTCACAATGGCCTGAGGGTGCCAAGGGCACTTAGAGCATGGGGCCAGAGATGTTACATTATCCTGCAATGCTTGAGGCAGTCCCCCTAGTGAAGAATGTTCCTACTAGACATTCACTATAATCACCTGAAGCTAGAACCTAACTCTACTTTGCAGGTAAACACAACATGCTTTGAGGGTTTTAATGTTGCCCAATTTTTCCAGGGATGCAGCTACAGACTGTCATGGAGAATAGCCTGGACTTTGTTTCAGTGAGAATGTTAACAAGAATTGCTCCCTGTCATCTTCAGGAGCTCAGATTACTGGTGGCAACCTGCAAAGTGGTGTTTGAGGGGCTTCCCGCAGGCCCATGCCTGTCCCTGTTTGTGGTGTTTGTGGTCATTCCCTTTATGCTGATTTTGAGTCTTGCTATAAGCACATGGTTGCTTCATCCTGATGACTTCCAAGTGGTGGTGTCTGGGTATCAATATATAAAAATGCCTATTATTTTTTATTATAGATATCCTTTAATTTTTTCTTTGTATTGCAACTGATTTATTATTCTGATTTAATGAAAAAATTATGTGTGTGGGTATCCTTGAATTTCCCTTCAGGGGAGTAATATGGGACAAACATTTTTATTATAATAAAGGAACTATTGGGTCTGAAAGGCTGTGGACCCTCAGCTTGGAAGTTTCTCCTGGAGTTGAGCCACCTTCCCTGAGAGCTTGGCCATCCCGTCCTGCACAAGACTGGGGCGCTGTTGGCAAGGAAGAAGGGGGGGCTGTTGGGAGGAGACCACGGGTGTCTGTCCTCCGCTGACCACGGGCTGCAGAGTCTCAGCACATTTCCTAGGGTCCAGGGCGGCTCAGAAAGAACAAGGCCCCTAACGACTGAGCAGGCACAGCAGTGGGGAAGACAGGTGTGCGTGTTTGCAGGGCAGGGGCGGGAGGTGGTAGTATTCAGGAAGTGTCATGCGTGGGTAAATGTGTAGGTGTACATGGCATATATATGTATGTGTGCCATGCATCTGTATACATAGCATGGTACACATGTACTGTATGTGCACTTGTGGTATGTATATGTGTCTGTGGTGTATATGTATATGTATGTATGCAGTATGTATATGTGTGTATGGTATGTATAAATGTATGTGGTATGCGCCTGTATATGTGGCATGCATATGAGTGTGTGGTATATAAATGTATATATGTTGTATGTATATATGTTAATTTTATTATTTATTAAAATTTTTATTATATGTTGAAGTCTAGTTGATTTACAATGTTGTGTTAGTTTCAGGTATAGAGCAAAATGATTCAGTTATACATATATATGCATCTATTCTTTTTCAGATTCTTCCCCAAGTAGGTTATTACAGAATATTGAGGAGACGTCCTCATGCTTTATAGTAGGTTCTTATTGATTATCTATTTTATGTGTATTAAAGTGTATATGTTAACCCCAAACTCCTAGTTTATCACTTTTCCCAACTTTTCCCCTTTGGTAATCATAATTTGCTTTCTATGACTGTGAGTCTGTTTCTGTTTTATAAATAGATGCATTTGTATAATTTTTTAAGATTCCACATATAAATGATACCATATGATATTTGTCTTTTTCTGTCTGGCTTACTTCACCTAGTATGATAAACTATAGGTCCATCCATGTTATTGCAAATGGCTTTATTTCATTCTTTTTATGGCTGGGTAGTACTCCACTGTATTTATGTACCACATCTTTTTGATCCATTCATCTGTTGATGGACATTTAGTTTGTTTCCATGTCTTGGTTATTGTAAACAGTGCTGCAATGAACATTGGGACGCATGCATCTTTTTGAATTATGGTTTTCTCTAGATATATGCCCAGGAGTGGGGTTGTTGGATCACAATGACAACTCGATTTTAAGATTTTTTTTATAATTAAAAAATTTATTTATTTCGATGCATTGGGCCTTAGTTGTGGCATGTAGGCTGTTCTTTGTGGCACAGGCTTCCCTCTAGTTGTAGGGAGTGGGCTGTAGAGCTCATGGGCTCTGTAGTTGTGGCTCATGGGCTTAGCTGTGCCACAGCATGTGGGACCTTAGTTCCCTGACCAGGGATGGAACCCATGTCTCCTGCAGTGGAAGGAAGATTCTTAACTACTGGATCACCAGGGAAGTTCTGAATTTTATTTTTAAAATTTTATTTTATTTTTAATTTGTTAGCCTTATGGGGACCACCTTGTATGTTATTTGTTGCTTTTCCCTTGCTACTTTTGATATTTGTTCTTTGTGTTTAATTTTTGTTAACTTGATTAATACGTGTCTTGGCATGTTTTTCCTTGAATTTATCCTTGTACGGGACTCTCTGGGCTTCCTGGACTTGGGTGCTGTTTCCTTTCCCATTTTAGGGAGGTTTTCAACTATAATCACCTCAAATATTTTCTCCTGCCCGATTCTTTTGTCTCTTCTTCGGGGACCCCTATGATTTGAATGCTGGGGCACTTAATAGTGTCCCAGAGGTCTCTGACAGTGTCCTCATTACTTTTTATTCTTTTTTTTTTTATTGTCTTCTGCTTCAGTTATTTCCACCATTCTATCTTCCAGCTCACTTATCCCTCTTCTGCTTCAGTTACTCTACCATCGGTTCTCTCCAGTGTATTTTTAATATCAGTTATTGCACTGTTCATTGTTGATTGTTTATTCTTTAATTCTTCTAGGTCCTTGTTAAACATTTCTCACATCTTCTCTATCCATGCCTCTAATCTGTTTATCTGTGTGTCCATTTTATTTTCAAGATTTTGGATCATCTTTACTATCATTACTCTGAATTCTTTTTCAGTTAGACTGTCTATTCCCTCTTCATTTGTTTGGTCTTGTGGGTTTTTTTTTTTTTTTTTTTTTTTACCATGTTCCTTCATGTGCCACACATTTTTCTATTTTTTTCATTTCGTTTAATTTACTGTGTTTGGGGTCCTTTCTGCAGGCTGGAAGGTCGTAGTTCCTCTTAATTGTGGGTCTGCCCCTTCTTGGTGGGGTTGGGCCGGTGTCTTGTGAGTTTCCTGGTTGTGGGGGTGGAAGGACTCGTGCTTGTATTCTGGCGGATGCTTGGGTCTTGCCTCTCTTGAAGGCAGCGCCATGTGTGTTTTGGGGTGTCTATGGGTTTGGTATGGCTTTGGCCAGCCTGTATGCTAATGTGCAGGGTTGTGCTCCTGTTTTGCTGAGGGATTGGTGTGGGGCATCCGGCACTGAAGCTTCCTGGCTTTTAGGTGGGGCTTGGTCTTAGAGTTGAGATGGAGGCTTTTGGGACGGCTCTCTCCTACTAATGTTCTGTGGGGTTGGGAGTTCTCTGGTGGTACGAAGTCCTGGAGTTGAGTCTCCTGCATCTGGGGTTCAAGCCTGACCTCTTACAGTAGCATCAAGACATTAGAGGCCACACAGTACAGAAAACAAAGCCCCTAGACTAATGGTGGAGCAGCTGTCAACAGCCAAGATCACCCAAAGAGATTCACACACTTATACAGGGAAAAGAAAGAAGAAGGAGAACACAGAATACAAAAGGCCAAGAAGAGGGCCAAAAGAGAAGAGAGCAGTCAAGCCAGTAACCAAACCCCTAAGTGAAAACCAATACTAAAAATTAGACTCTCAAAAATATAAAATTAAAAACAAAGGATCAAAAAACGAAGTAAAAAACATGGGGGAAAAATCACGCCCTCAAAAATATAAAATCAAAAGCAAAAATAAAAAACATGGAATTCATTTAAAATAGGAATTTTTTAGAAAAGGAAAAAGTAGGTTATAAAAAATAAAAAATTAAAGGAGTAATAAATAACCATGTTACACAACATGAGGGAAAAGGGGGGAAAAGAGAGGGACTATATATAGAGAGGTAGTGAGAGGAATGTCCCATAATTCTTCCATTTCTCCTGCTCCAATTGATTGACAGAAAGTCCTCCAGGATATCTACAAAGGTCTCTGGATCTGTTGTGGCAGTGTAGGGTCAGCTCAGACTCAGATCTTCCCTTGCTCCAGACTGTGTTTGCTCGCAAAGTCTATAATTACCCCTAAAGTGCATAGTCTCAGGCTAACTGTGGGAGTGTAAACCCTTGCCCCTGCCACTTCTGGGGCAGTTTGCCCTTTTTTCCTCTGTGTACATAGCCCCTGGCATTCTGCTTTGGTTTTGGGCCTGCCTCTGCCTTTAAGTCTCTCTCCGGGGTCTGTTCTCTACCCAGTCACTTACTGGGGCTCACTCGCTCCGCTGTGCTGGGCAGGTTGAGTGGTACCGCAGACAATGCCAGGGTGTGGGCAGTGCCCACGGTGCCCGGTCCCTGGGGGAGGTTGCCACCGTCTGAAGCAGCCGCACATTTCCCCAGGGAGTTGGTCCTGGGCTGTGGGACCCTTGGCAGAGCCAAGCCACTCAGGCTCCTGGGAAGACCTGGGTTCACAGCTTGGTGGGAGCTGCAATCTCTGGAGTCGGACGTAGTGGCCCCCTGCCTTCCGCCTCTGGTACTTGCATCTGCTTCTCTGTCTCTGGGGCCATAGACCCCAGTCAGCTCACCACCTCCCAACCCTCCTTCAGCATTCACTAGAGCGCGATTCTTTCTTCTGTGAGAGATTGGGGTTAGAGCACGATGCTAGAGCCTTCCGGCACGAATGATCTTTTGCTTCTCTGGCAGTCCCAGGGTTTTTCCTGGCCTGTCTCTGCAGCATCACATTAGCCCCCTCAGAGCATTTTCATGGCAGTCAATCTTGGTCCCTTCCCTGAGAACTGACCCCCAAAGGCCTGAGCCTCCATCCTCAGCCCCGGCTTGCTGTGGACAGACGTGAGCATGTGAGCTGCTTCTTGGCTGGGAGATGCCATTCACTGTGATCTCTCTGGTGAATTTTCGCTGTTTTGCCTTTGGAGCACCTGTCTGGCTGCACTCTCCTCTGAGATTCTGAAGTTCCCCTGACCCAGCCTGTGAGCCGGTTTCCTAGTGTGAGAAAACTTCCTGCTTCAACTCCCTCCCCCCACACAGGTCCCTGTCCCAAACTCCTTTGTCCCCCTTTTTTTCTTTATCTTTTGCCCTACCTCATTTTGAGGAGTTCGGTTTGCCTTTCTGGAAGACTGGGATCCTCTGCCAGTGTTCAGAAGATGTTCTATGGAAATTGTTCCACATGCAGGTGATATTTTGATACATTTGTGGGGGAGGAGGTGGTCTCCCCATCCTGTTCCTCCACCACCTTGAAGGTTCCCCAGTCCTGATTTTTAGTGTTTTAAGGAATCTCCATACTGATCTCTACCATGGTTGTATCAGTTTACATTTTCACCAACAGTGCAGAAGGGCACACCCTCTTCAGAATTTATTGTTTATAGACTTTATGATGATGTCCATTCTAATTGGTGTGAAGTGATACCTCATTGCAGTTTTGATTTGCATTTCTCTAATAATTAGTGGTGTTGAGCATCTTTCATGTGATTTTTGGCAATCTGTGTGTCTTCTTTGGGGAAATGTCTATTTAGATCTTCTGTCCATTTTTGTGATTGGGTTTTTTGTTTTCTGTTATTGAGTTGTATTAGCTTTTTGTATACTCTGGAAATTAAGCCCTTGTTGGTTGCATCATCTGCAAATATTTTCTCCCATTCTGTAGGTTGTCTTTTCTTTTTTTTTTATTTTTAAATTTGTTTTATTTTTTATTTTTTTTTTTTGTCTTTTCTTTTTGTTTATGGTTTCCTTTGCTGTGCAAAAGCTTTTAATCTTAATTAGGTCCCAGTTGTTTATTTTTGCTTTTATTTTCATTACTCTGGGAAGTGGATCCCCAGGTATATCAACAACCTCAGATATGCAGATGATACCACCCTAATGGCAGAAACTGAAGAGGAACTAAAGAGCCTCTTGATGAAGGTGAAAGAGGAGAGTGAAAAAGCTGTCTTGAAACTCAGCATTCAAAAGACCAAGATTGTGGCATTTGGTCTCATCACCTCATGGGAAATAGAAGGGGAAGAAGTGTTAGTAACGACAGATTTTTTTCTTGGGCTCCAAAATCACTGGGGATGGTTACTGCAAGCATGAAATTAGAAGATGCTTGCTCTTTGGAATGAAAGTGATGACAAAGTTAAACAGCATATTAGAAAGCAGAAATATCACTTTGCTGACAAAGGTCCATAAGTCATGTACGGATCTGACAACTGGACCATAAAGGAGGCTGAGCACTGAAGAACTGATGCTTTTGAACTGCGGTGCTTTTTTCTTGGGGATGGTCTTGATCACTGCCTCCTGTCCAATGTATATACCACCCTTATGGCAGAACGAGGAGAACTAAAGAGCCTCCTGATGAAAGTGAAAAAGTTGGCTTAAAACTTAACATTCGGGAAACTAAGATCATGGCATCTGGTCCCATCACTTCATGGCAAATAGATGGAGAAACAATAAAAACAGTGACAGACTCTATTTTTTGGGGCTCCAAAATCACTGCAGATGGTGACTGCAGCCATGAAATTAAAAGATGCTTGCTCCTTGGAAGAAAAGTTATGACCAACCTAGACAGCATATTAAAAAGCAGAGACATTATTTGCCAACAAAGGTCTGTCTAGTCAAAGCTATGGTTTTTCCAGTAGTCATGTATGGGTGTGAGAGTTGGACCATTAAGAAAGCTGAGCCCTGAAGTATTGATGCTTTTGACCTGTGGTGTTGGGGAAGACTCTTGAGAGTCCCTTGGGCAGCAAGGAGATCCAACCAGTCCATCCTAAATGTAAATCCAACCAGTCAATCCTGAATATTCATTGGAAGGATTGATGCTGAAGCTGCAACTCCAATACTTTGGCCACCTGATGCGAAGAGCTGACTCATGGGAAAAGACCCTGATGCTGGGAAATATAAGGCCAAAAGAGAAGGAGCTGGCCAAGGATGAGATGTTTGGATAGCATCACTGACTCGGTGGACATGATTATGAGAAAACTCTGGGAGATAGTGGAAGACAGAGGAGCCTGGGATGCTGCAGTCCATAGGGTCACCAAGAATCAGATACAGCTCAGCGACTGAAAAACAACAATGATATGCATGTATCGTATGAATGTATATGTGGTATGCATATGCATGTGTAGTGTGTATAGGCATGTGTTGTATGTAAATATATACTTGTGGTATGTATATATATTTTAATATTCTCTGATTTAGGTTATTGTCTAAATAAACAGGTGACAGAGGTAAGGTTAGTTTGGATGTAATTAGAGAAGCTCTTCAGGGAAACTGTGCCATGTTCTGTGGTTCCTCAAATAGCATCTGGACGGAATAGTAAAAACCAGGATGTGAGAGCCTGGTGGTGGAGGTAGGGGGTGGTTTTTGGTTCTGTATATGGCATTTCTTTTAACCAGTGTTACCCTGACTTGCCTGAGGCTCAGAAAGGAGTGGGCTGAGGAGAGGAGTTTGGATTTAATTCAAAATTAAATGGGAGTTATTGGCAGTTTGAGCAGGAGAGTAAAGGGTACTTGGTAAAAATGCACGCTCCCAGGCCCCAGTCCAACCTCTGAGAATCAGAATCTGGGTGGGGAGGTGTCTAGGGGTGATAAGCACCGCCCCCCTCTCCCCCCGCAGGGATTCTTATCATCATGAAAGTTAGGGGAGACCGTGCCTCCTAGTGGAGGGTCTTACACTTGAATCTGCTTCAGAATCTGCCGGAGGGCTTAATGAACCACCACCATGTGTGGGTCCCACCCCCAGAGTTTCTGACTCGTAGGTTGGGGAAGGACAGACCGAGAATTTGCATTTTTAATGAGTTCCTAATGATGCTGATGCTGTGGGTCTCTGGACCACGTTGAAAAGCTCTGGCTCATAGCAGGGGTTCTCAACCCTGGCTGCACGTTGTAATTAGCTGGGAGCTTGAAAAAAAATCTTAGTGTTCTGGCCACACGATGGGCCCAAGAAATCAGAATCTCTGGGCGTAGGATCTAGCATTATAAAAAAAGGAAAAACAAAGCAAAACAAAAACCCTAACCTTTTCCAGGTGATTCCAATGTGTAGCCAGGACTGAAAACTGTGTTTTTGAAAGTCTTAAACCCTGAATTGGTTATCAAAAATGCAACATCATCAATGTCCCTGCTGCACCCAAAGCACTGGGCCTGGGTCCTTGCTTTAACAAGGGTCCAGGTGCACTGAAGTTTTTTTTTTTTTTGCATTAGTCTTTTTTTTACTTAATTTTATATTGGAGTATAACTGATGAACAACTTTGTGATAGTTTCAGGTGGACAACAAAGGGACTCAGCCATACATATACCTGTATCCAATCTCCCACAATGCCCTGAAATTTTAAGACATTTCTCGGGTCCCATGGTCACCACTGGGGAACTGCTATGGAAATGACCCAACTCATCTAAGACAGTTAACAATAGCAGCTGCTACGTGCTGAGCCCCAGGGCAAGCCAGAACATTCAAATTCAGCCTCTCCTAGTTCCCAGGATAACCGTGAAAGAGGGGGAAGTTATTAGCTCCACTTGACAAGTGGGTAAACTGTGGCTCAGAGAAATGAAGTGTCCCCTTGAGGCCACTTGTCATAAGTGGCAGAGCCAGGATATGACCTCAGATTTCTTCAGCTTTAGTGTCTGTGTCCTTTGTGCTAAGCTCGTGCAATAAAGTAAAAATGCATGAGCGCCAGCCATCTTGCCTCTTTCTTCTGGAACTGGCTCGGTGGTATTAAAGGATGAGTGGGCCTCACTCAGTTATGATTAACTCTCTGACTGCTGAGAATGCCATAAAGCATTGTTTAATGCGGTGTGTCTGTCATGCCGCTCTGGGTCTCTGGCTTGGGAAGAGCCAGCCCCAGACTTGGGTGGTCAGCAGAAATGAAGGCCTGTTGGCATGTGCAAACCGTTGGCCGTTAGCATTTCCTTGCCCGGCCTGGCATCAGCTCCAAAAGCTTGATTAATGGAGACTGAGAGAAGCAAGGCATTTGGGACATGAAGTGGAGTTTGGGTTTGTAACCACATGAGCTGCTTTGAATGTGGTAATTAAGACTTTGGATCAGAGAACCTGAGGTTAAATCCCTGCTCTGCCCTTCTCTTAAAAAATTGAGATATAATTCACTTAGCATACAATCACCATATTCACACAGTTCAGTGGATTTTAGCATATTCATAGAATCGTACAACCTTGATCAGTATCTATGCTGTGCTGCTTGCCGTGTCCGACTCTTTGTGACCGTTTGGACTGCAGGTGGCCAGGCCGCCAGGCTCTTCTGTCCATGGGATTTTTCAGGCAAGTATACTGGAGTGGGTTGCCATTTCCTCCTCCACTATCCATTCCAGAACATTTTTATCACCCCTAGAGAAACCCCATCTCCCCATTCCCTTCTATCCCCCAGCCCTTGGCAATGACCGACTGCTTTCTCTCCTGATGGGTTTTCCTGTTTCACATCAATGGACTCATTGTGTGGACACAATGTGTGGCCTTTTTTCGCTGAGCATCATGTTTGCAAGGTTCACCCATGTTGCAACCCGCATCCGTATCTCATTCATTTTTATGGCTGAATGATATCCCACTGTGCAGATATATAACATTTTGTTTACCCATTTGCCTGGTGATGGCTATTTGGACTTTTCCTGCTTTTTGACTATTGTGACTGGTGCTTCTGTGAACATTCCTGGGCACATTTTTGTGTAGCTGTATGTCTTCATTTATTTTGTGTAGATAACTAGGACTGAAATTGCTGGGTCATACGACAACTACATGTTTAACGTTTTTTTGGAACTACCAGAGTGTTTCCATAGCATCTACTCTGCTCATCACCTCTTTGCACGTTGGTCTCCTCTTCTGTCAAATGGAGATCATTAGAGTGCCAGCCTTATTGGGTTCTTGTGCTGGAATGAAATATTGTAGGCCAAGTCCTCCAGCATCATCCCTGGCCCTACACCAGTCACTTAATGAATGTTAACTCTTAGTATTAGTATTTACCAACATATTTACTTATTTATGAAAGGAACACAGTCCCCAAATATATACAACCCTCACCGGGAAGAGGAATAATAAAAATAGGCTTAGAAAATCGATGGGGATATAAATGGTGATGGTTCCTGGAGTCTAAACAAAGGTTTTATTAAAGTTCAGTGCAGTAAGCATTTATGCAGCAGGGCTGAGCCAATTCACTCTCAAAGCTTGAGCAGAAGGGAGAGACTGAGGCACCTGAGGGTCTATTAGCTCCCTGGGGTGGCAAATTTCAACCCTGGCACCCTCACTTCTGGTTTGCTAGCTGGGTAACCTGAAGACTGGATTGATCTGTGATTGGCTGGCATAGGGGGAAGCGGGCAAGAAAGAGGCTGGAAGGAATTCTGATGAGCTGTCTCTTGTCCTTGGCGGTAGTCACAAGAGGAACAGCTCTCATTTTCTGAGCAGTAACTATGGGCCAGGTGATTGGTTGAAGTCTAGAGATAAAACCTTGACTGTTGACTGTCACAGTTACACAAGTCTTTTTGGTCAAGGATGTAATTAACAAATAATGTGTGCTAAATATGTGTTAGTTACTGTGCTAGCTTCTTTACATGCATTTTCTCATTTAAGTCACATAATAAATCTGTAGATTGTTTCTGTGCAATTTGTGTTTTACAGATAAGGAAACAGAGGCTCAGACAAGATAAACGACTTACTCAAGGGTTCTCAGTGAGTAATAAGTGAAGTTAGAATAGGAGCATGGGTCTGTTTGACTCCAAGGCTAAGGCTTTGCCCAGAGAGGGAGGTAGGCACCTGGGTTTGCAGATGTGTGTAAGGGGGCTGGGTCCTTCTCCTTCTCCTGGTTCCTCATCTCCTCCCATTCAATGTGCCCCACCCCGGTCTCCTTTTGGTTTTGAGAACACACCAACATCCTTCTCTTCTTAGAGTCTTTGTACTTACTATTCCTTCTACCTGGAACCTGCTCCCCACAAACTCTTACTTAATTGCCTCCTGTTGTTCCTGAGTCTATAGCAGGTGGTGCTCATTGCCTCTCAATAACAATTCCCCCTTTTTAGTAACAACTCTGGGAAACACCTTACAGACTACATTTCCCAGCCTCTCTTGCAGTATGATATGTTCATATGACCAACTTTTGGCCAATGAGATAGAAATGGAATGTTCTGTAAGACATAGGTCCTTAAGTAGGTGGAGGTGTAGTCCCTTAATTTTTTAATGTTCTTGCCCTGTCCTGTTGTCTAAGATGTAGATTTGGTGGCTGGAGCTCTAGCAATCATTTTGGACTATGAGGCAACCTTGATGATGAAAGCCACATGTTAAGGGATGTGAAGCAGAAAGACAGAAGGAAGCTGGGCTCCTGATAACTGGGAATTATCAAATCAGTCCCGTGTTTATTCTACCTTCTCATGGAATGAGAGAAAAAGGAAGCTGTTTTGTTAAAGCTACTAAGTTGTTCCTAGCAACTAAATAAAATTCCTAACTAATATAACTTCTAGTTTAAAAATGACTTTCTCAGAATGACTTATGTGAAGCTCAAAATAGCTCCCTCTTTTTGTTTTCTCTCATACACCTAGTTTTTTTCCTTCATTGCCCTGATTCCAATAAAAAGAAATACATGCTGCTTTATTTAACTTATCTTCTCCCCTGGACTATTGGACACATGGACAGTGCCACTAGGTGTAGATAGGTTGTGTCCTGCACAAATCCAGGGGTTACCAGTTAAGTGGTAGTCTATGTGAATGGCACTTCCTGAAATTGGATAATGCACAGCTTCTGTGGCTGTATATGGTAGCTCTTCTACAAGGCCAGGAGGGACTTTGACCATGAGTTTATTCAGTGAACTCTTGGCCCTTAACCAGAATGTCTCAACAAATATTGTTTGCAAGATGAATAAAAATGATGGATTCCTTGATCTGGGTACTGAGGGTGCAGAGATGGGCAAAGCATGGAAATGATGGCAACAAGGTGTGGTCAGTGCTTTAACCCAGGGAAGAGCGAAGGATGATTTGAGAGAATAGCATTGAAACATGTATATTACCATATGTGAAATAGATTGCCAGTCCAGGTTCGATGCATGAGACAGGGTGCTCAGGTCTGGTGCACTGGGATGACCCTGAGAGATGGGATGGGGAGGGAGGTGGGAGGGGAGTTCAGGATGGGGAACACATGTACACCCATGGCTGGTTCATGTCAATGTATGGCAAAAAATGCTAAAATATAGTAAAGTAATTAGCCTCTAATTAAAATTTTAAAAAAAGAAGACTAAGCCACACCAAAAAAATAGAAATAGCTTCATGAAATAAAACGAATGCATTCCCTTTTTTAAAAAACTGATTACAGTGGTGACCAGTTGTTTTTTAAGAAAAGGCAGGCACAGAGGGTATATAGGGGGCAGATTTGGGGAATTTGGAGTGAAAAGAAATTTACTTTTCTTCCTATGCCTTTTGTACTATTTGCATCTTTTATCATGCAAGCATGGTCTACTTAAAACAAATAAAGATGTAAAATAAAATAAAAGAGAAAATTAAATGTTAAACAAAACCACTTTTCTGCAACAAGGCCTACATTTTACAGATGGAAATCTGAGGCCAAAAGGGAAGGGCCTCCTCTGCCCACAAAGCTTCCAGCCCCTCTCCCGGTCCCCTCTGTCCCCGCCAAGCTCCCTCTGAGCCCACCCTCACCTTCTCCCACAGAGTCCACAAATCTGTTCTTTACATCTGTGTCTCTTTTGCTGTCTCACATATAGGTTCATCATTATCATCTTTCTAAATTCCATATGTATGCGTTAATATACTGTAGTGGTATTTTTCGTTCTCACTTACTTTATAGACTTACTTTATAGACTCCAGTTTCATCCACCTCATTAGAACTGATTCAAATGCATTCTTTTTGATAGCTGAGTAATATTCCATTGGGTATATGTACCACAGCTTTCTTACCCATTCATCTGTCGCTGGACATCTAGGCTGTCATGAAGCTATTTTTAAAGAGGAGCAGTGTGTGAGGTGAGGATGTAGCTCAGTGGTAAAGCACATGCTCAGCAAGCATGAGGTTCGGGGTTCAGTCCCCAGCATCTCCATTCTGTCATGTCCTTCTTTGAGACACATTTTTCTTCTCTGTTGCTATTATATTATAGCCCATTCCTGTAGAATCTGGAAAATTAATCACCTTGCTGCCAAGTACTGATATGTTCCTCTGGTTATGCTTGTTAACTTTCTGTTTTATTTTCAGATTTTAAATTGACTTAAAATTGTATGTCTTCTTTGTAAAAGTGTTTATTCAGATCCTCTGCCCCACAACCAATTATCTTTGTGTTTGTATCTTTCCAGAATTATGTGTATAATGCAAGTATACATATGCTATACATGTATATATTGAATTAGGATATGCTATACATGTATATATTGAATTAAAGTATCCCCTTCATGGATCGCAGTCTTGTCATGGCAAAAGGGCTTGTGTAACTCAATGAAACTATGAGTCATGCCATACAGGGTCACCCAAGACAGACAGGGCATAGCGAAGGGTTCTGAAAAAATGTGGTCCACTGGTGGAGAGTGAAGCGGCAACCCATTCCAGTATTCTTGCCTGGAGAACCCCATGAACAGTATGAAAAGGCAAAAAGATATGACACTAGAAAATGAGACACCCTTCTCGCTCCCAGGTCAGAAGGTGTCCAATATGCTACTAGGGAAAAACAGAGGATAATTACTAATAGATCCAGAAAGAAAGAAGTGGCTGGGCCAAAGCAGAAACAATGCTTAGCTGTGGATGGTCTGGTGGTGAAAATAAAGTCCGATGCTGTAAAGAACAATATTGCATAGAAACTTGGAATATTAGGTCCGTGAATCATGGTAAATTGGATGTGGTCAAGCAGAAGGAGGCAAGAGTGAATACTGACATCTTGGAAATCAGTGAACTAAAATGGACAGGAATGGCTGAATTTAATTTGGATGACTGTTATATCTACTACCGTGGGCAAGAATCCCTTAGAAGAAATGGAGTAGCCCTCATAGTCAACAGAAGAGTCTGAAATGCAGTACTCAGGTGTACTCTCAAAAATGACATAATGATCTCATTTCATTTCCAAGGCAAACCATTCAAAATCACCATAATCTAAGTTTATGCCCCAACAACTGATGCTGAGGAAGCTGAAGTTGACCAGTTCTATGAAGACCTAAAACACCTTCTATGTTTTTGTTGTTTAGTCATTAAGTTGTGTCCCAACTCTTTTGCAATCCCATGGACTGTAGCCTGCCAGTTCTTCTATCCATGAGAATTCCCAGGCAAGAATATTGGAGTAGGTTGCAATTATCTTCAGCAGAGAATCTTTACTAACATCAAAAAAATTAAAGATTTCCTTTTCATCATACAGGATTAGAGTGCAAAAGTAAAAAGTCAGGAGATAACTGGAATAACAGGCAAATTTGGCCTTGGAGTACAAAATGAAGCAGGGCAAAGGCTAACAGAATTTTGTCAAGGGAACACACTGGTCACAGCAAACATTCTTTTCCAACAACCCAAGAGATGACTCACATGTGGACTTCACCAGATGGTCAATACCAAAATCAGATTGATTATGTTCTTTGCAGCCAAAGATGGAGAAGCTCTATATAGTCAGCAAAAACAAGACTGGGAGCTGACTGTGGCTTGGATCATGAACTCCTTACTACAAAATTCAGGCTTAAATTGAACGAAGTAGGGAAAACCACTAGGCCATTCAGGTATGACCTAAATGACATCCCTCATGATTATACAGTGAAGGTTATGAATAGTTTAAAGGGAGTAGATCTAGTAGACAGAGTCCCTGAAGAACTATGGACAGAGGTTCATAATATTGTACAGGAGTCTGTGTAAAACCATCCCAAAGAAAAAGAAATGCAAGATGGCAAAGTGGTCATCTGAGAAGGCTTTACAAATAGCTGTGGAAAGAAGAGAAGTGAAA
Source organism: Dama dama (assembly GCF_033118175.1). Taxonomy (NCBI): domain Eukaryota; kingdom Metazoa; phylum Chordata; class Mammalia; order Artiodactyla; family Cervidae; genus Dama; species Dama dama. The sequence continues at coordinate 18,737,974 of NC_083690.1, forward strand.
GGCAAGGGAGAAATGGAAAGATATACCCAACTGAATGCAGAATTCCAGAGAACAGCAAGGAGAGATAAGAAGACCTTTTTCAATGAACAAGGCAAAGAAATAAAGGGAAATAATAGAATGGGAAAGACTTAAAGATCTCTTCAAGAAAATTGAAGATTTCAAGGGAAAATTTCATGCAAGGATGCACATGATAAAGGACAGAAATGATAAGAACCAACAGAAGCAGAAGAGATTTTAAAAAGAGGTGGCAAGAACACACAGAACTTCTTAATATAAGAACGGTCTTAGTAAACAGGAAAACCACAATGGTGTGGTCATTCATCTAGAGCTAGATATCCTGGAGTGTGGGTCAAGTGGGTCTTAGGAAGCATTACTATGAACAATTCTAGTGAAGGTGATAGAATTCCAGCTGAGCTATTTAAAATCCCCATAGATGATCCTGTTAAGGTGCCGCACTCAATATGTCAGCAAATTGGAAAACTCAACAGTGGCCACAGGACTGGAAAAGGTCAGTTTTCATTCCAATTCCAAATAAGGTAAATGCTAAAGGATGTTTAAACTACCATACAATAGTGCTCATTTCACATACTAGCAAGATTATGCTCAAAATCCTTCAAGCTAGGTTTCAGCAGTACAAGAACCAAGAACTTCTGGATGCACAAGTTGGGTTTTGAAAAGGCAGTGAACCAGAGATCAAATTGCTGACATTTGTTGGATCATGGAGAAAGCAAAGGCGTTCCAGAAAAAGATCAACTTCTTCTTCATCGACTGTGTTAAAACCTTTGACTGTGTGGATCACAAATTGCCATGGAAAATTCTTAGAGATGAGAGTACCCGACCACCTTTCCTGTCTCCTGAGTAACCTGTATGTGGGTCAAGAAGCAACAGTTAGAACTGGACATGGAACAATGGACTGGTTCAAAATTGGGAAAGTAGTGTGACAAAGCTGTGTGTTGTCACTTTGCTTACTTAACTTATGTACAGAGTACATCAAGCGAAATGCTGGGCTGGATGAAGCACAAGCTGGAATCAAAATTGCTGGGAGAAATACCAACAACCTCAGATATGCAGATGACCCCACTCTAATGACAGTAAAGAGGAACTAAAGAGCCTGTTGATGAAGGTGAAAAAGAGTAAAAAACTTGAAACTCAACATTAAAAATACTATTACTTCATGGCAAATAGAAGGAGAAAATTTGGAAGCAGTGACAGATTTTCTTTCCGTGGGCTCCAAAATCCCTGTGGACAGTGACTGCACCCATGAAATTAGAAGATGCTTACTCCTAGGAAGGAAAGCTATAACAAACCTAGAGAGCATATTGAAAAGCAGAGACATCACTTTGCCACAAAGGTCCGTATAGTCAAAACTATGGTTTACCCAGTAGTCATGTGTATATATGAAATTGGACTGTGAAGAAGGTTGAGAGCCACAGAATTGATGCTTTTGAATTATGGTACTGGAGGACTTTTGAGAGTCCCTCAGACAGCAAGAAGATCAAATGAATCAATTCTAAAGGAAGTCAACCCTGAATATTCATTGGAAGTATTGATTCTGAAGCTGAAGCTCCAATACTTTGGCCACCTGATACAAAGAGATGACTCATTGGAAAAGACCCCTATGCTGGGAAAGATTGAGGGCAAAAGGAGAAGGGGGTGGCAGAGGATGAGATGGTTAGGTAGCATTGTCGACTCAGTGGATATGAATGTGAACAAACTCCGGGAGATGGTGCAGCACAGAGAAGGCTGGTGTGCTGGAGTCCATGCGGTCTCAAAGAGTTGGACTCTACTTAGTGACTGAGCAATAACAAAATTAACAATCTTTAAAATAGAAGCATATTATTTTATAATAGTTAAATATTTATTTTAAAATCTAGAGTATAAATTGAGAGAAGTGGTTAGCAGTGAAAATAATTTTGTCATTAATCACACACTATTTTTCACCTTGTAATTTTTTTCATTTAATAAAATGTCTTGGGATTGTTTTATGGACTAGACCTTTCTTTTATTTAAATGGTTGTCTAGTAGAGTATTCTACTATATGGCTCTACTCTGATTTAACTGGTCTTCTGTTGGAAAATGGGCTTCCTGGTGGCTCAGATGGTAAAGAATCTGCCTGCAATGCAGGAGACCTGGGTTCGGTCCCTGGATTGGGAAGGTTCCCTGGAGGAGGGCATGGCAAACCTCTCCAGCATTCTTTCCTGGAGAATCCCCACGGACAGAGAAGCCTGGCGGGCTACAGTGCATGGGATCACAAAGAGTCGGACATGACTGAGTGACTTTCACTTCACTTCACTTCTGTTGGGAAATGGGTTATTTCTGATCTTTTGCTGCTACAGCTAGCACTGAAGAAATGAATATTCTTGTAGTGAAATCTTTTCACACATGTGCAATTACATCAGATGGTTAGATTCCTGAGAGAGGCGTTGATGGCTCAAAGAGTAATTGCACTTGTCATGTTATAGATATTGTCTGCATACGGCCTTATCTGTCTGTCTTCTCACCAGCCTGCTTCTGGATGACCTTATCAGTCTACCACCAAACTATCTGATTAGATTGTTTTGTTACATATGAAAAGACCATCTTGTCATATGCTTAAGAGTCATTTGTATTTCCCTTTGTGTCAGCTATTTGTTTCTTCTGCCCTTTTTCTATTGAATTGGATTATTGGTCTTTTCATTACTTATCTGTAGAAGTACTTTATAATCCAGAGGGATTAGTCCTTTGTCTAAAAGTATCAAACTTTTGGTCTTTGCCAATCTGATAGGTGAAAAATATGATTGCATTGCGGGGTTCCTGTCTCTGGGTGAGATTAGCATCTTGTGTCTGAAATCCTTTGGTCCTCCTCCTGTAAACTCTGCTCACGCTCTATACAACAGTGGGTCTTAACGGTTTCTTTATCACTTAAGTGGTTCTTAATTGCATGAGACTCACCTGGTGGGACATCTTTTAAATACCTGAAAGCAGTCCTAGCCTTGGGTATTTTCACACACGTGCATGTGTGCTATGTTGCTTCAGTTGTCCTACTCTGAGACCCTATGGGCTGTAGCCTACCAAGCCCCTCTGTCCTTGGGGAACCCCCAGGCAAGGACTCTGGAGTGGGTTGCCATGCCCTCCTCCAGGGAATCTTCCCGACCCAGGGATCGAACCTGCGTCTCTTATGTCTCCTGCATTGGCAGGCGGGTTCTTTACCACAAGCGCCACCTGGGAAGCCCTTTCATCCCAAAGGTCAGGGCAATTCTAAAGAGCACCTGAGCTGACCCCGAGGTGCTCCCTTAGTTATGAATCCAGGCGTTGATGATTCAGGGGCCCTTTTCCGCTCCGTATGGCTGTGGAGTTAGTATGCAGCAGTGGCAGGAAGGCGAGTTATACAGGGAGAGAGTCGCTAACCCTCCTCCCTGTGGAGTCCAGCAGGCGTGGCTCAGCTCTCGTTGCCATGGTAGCTGGTCAATACGTGGGACTCTGTTTGGGAATCAGTGCCCCTGTGTGCCCGCCCTGGGGTTCATGGGCTGATAGGCATGTGGTTGACAGACAGTAGGTCTTCAGAAAGATCTTGGAAGACAGACACAGGAGGGGGAAGCCCCAGTCACAGGGACCATGGCTGGAAGCTCTGTGAAGGAAAAGGTCCCCCTACGCTCCTCATCTCTTTCTCTTTGGGGGAATTTAGTGCTTTCATCATTTTATTTTAGAAGAAGCAGTCCAAAAGAGAAGGTTTAAGGAACTTAAATTCCCAGTATTGCTGTTTTGTCTTAAGAGGAAAGCTCAAAATAAAGTCTGCACAGAAAGGTTGAAGGAAATTAAGTTAGGGAGGACACGATTAGGGAAGGGAATTTTGCAACTAAAATTAGACCTAGTCTGTATTTCTTTGTGCTGTTTGACTTAAAATTGCTTTAATATATTGAATAAACAGTAGAATGAGGACAAATCTAATGTTACCATCACAGAGTGTACTTCCCAGTAGCACACCTAGTATTTTATACTCAGGGTATATTATTTTATACTACCTCCCTCTAGTATACAATAAAGCTACTTTGAGTAAGGATCATTTACTAATCAGTAAAAAATTTCCTGATTCATATTTTGATTTAAGATAAACAATTTAAAAAGAAATACATTTCTATTTTAAATGTATTATTCAAATGAAAAAGTATTTAATATGTTTATCAGAAATTGGAAACACTAAAAAAGTTACACTTGGTAAATGTTTTTTTCAAAAATTTTTTTCACTGTTTAAATTGTAAACACAAATAAAAACTCCACGTTGTCAGGTAGAAGGACAGAAATGACAAAACTCAGGGAGATTAGAGATGTGAAATGTACCTGAAACAAACCCAAACTAATTTAAACTGTTACTGATCTACAACTGAAAATGAGAGGATATCACTGAATCTGCTGTGTGTGTTAAAGACTGACTGTATACCTAGTTTCTCAAATTAACTTCCATGTAAAAGACACATGCACCACAGTGGTCATAGCAGCACTATTTACAATATTCAAGATGAGGAAGCAACGTAAGTGTCCATCGACAGATGAATGGATAAATAAAATATGTTTTATGTATATATATATATGTGTGTGTGTGTCTGTGTGTGTGTGTGTATATATATATATAAATGCAATACTACTCAGCCATAAAAAAGAATGAAATAATGCCATTTGTAGCAATAAGGATAGACCTAGAGATTATCATCGGAGAAGGCAATGGCACCCCACTCCAGTACTCTTGCCTGGAAAATCCCATCGATGGAGGAGCCTGGTAGGCTGCAGTCCATGGGGTCGCTAAGAGTCGGACACGACAACACTTTCACTTTTCACTTTCACTCATTGGAGAAGGCAATGGCAACCCACTCCAGTGTTCTTGCCTGGAGAATCCCAGGGACGGGGGAGCCTGGTGGGCTGCCGTCTATGGGGTCGCACAGAGTCGGACACGACTGAAGTGACTTAGCAGCAGCAGCAGAGATTATCATACTAAGTGAAGTAAGTCAGATAAACACAAACATAATATGATGTAACTTATACATGGCATCTAAAAAAATAATATAAAGGAACATATTTACAAAACAAAAACAGATTTACAGACATAGGAAACAAACTATGGTTATCAAAGGGCCAAAGAGGGAAGGGGAGAGGGGAGGAATAAATTAGGAGTTTGGGATTAACAGATACAAACTACTATTAATATATATAAAATAGATTAACAACAAAATCCTACTGCAGAGCCCAGGGAACTATATTTGCTATCTTGTAATAAACCATAATGGAACAGAATATGAAAAAGAATATATACGTATAACTGATTCACTTTTCTGCACAGCAGAAATTAACCAAACATTTTACATCAATTATACCTTGATAAAAAATAAACAAATTAACTTCCCTGTAGAACACAAAGTTTATTAAAGATTTTGCCCACCGGGGACCACTCAGATGACAAATACCACATCAGTCATTTGTATAGGGAAAATTTTATTAAAAATTATTAACTAGAAGAGGGGATTAATTACAAAGAGAGGTAAAAAAATTAAACAACAGGGGACCAGTAGATGGAAGCAGTTACGATTTCTTGAGAGAGAGAGAGTACTCAAATGTATTACTTTTCTATTGCTGAATAACAAATTAGCAAGAAGGAAATGACAACCCACTCCAGTGTTCTTGCCTGGAGAATCCCAGGGATGGGGGAGCCTGGTGGGCTGACATCTATGGGTCGCATAGAGTCGGTCACGACTGAAGTGACTTAGCAGCAGCAGCAGCAGCAGTTTAAAACAATACCTCTTTAGCTGCCATGGAAAACAGTATGGTGACTCTTCAAAAAATTAGACATAGAATTACCATAAGATCCAGCAATTCTCCTTTTGGAATATACCCCAACTAATTGAAAATAGAGACTTAGAGATATTTGTGTACCTATTTTCATAGCAGCATTATTCACAGTAGTCAAAAAGCGAAAGCAACCCCGGTATCCATCAATAGATGAATGGCTAAACAAGATGTGGTATAACGAACTATACTATGGAATATTCTTCAGCCTTTAAAAGGAAGGCTGTTACATCAGACTCATGATATAGCAACCTTGAAAACATGTTAAGTGAAATAACTTCAGTTGCAGAAGGATAAATACTGTATGATCCCACTGATGTGAAGTATCTAGTAGTCAGATTCATAGTGACAGAAAGAATATTGGTTGCCAGAGGCTAGAAGGAGAAGGCATGAGGATTTATTATTTAATAGGTTCAGAGTTTCAGTTTGGGAGGATGAAAAGTTTTGGAGGTGGATGGGGGAGATGGTTGTACAACCATGTGAATGAACTTAATACCACTGGTCTGTACACTTAAAAATGGTTGCAATGGTAAATTTTATCATATGTGTATTTTACCACAATAAAGAATATTTAAAAAGAAACAGCACTTGTTTGTTAGCTCACAGTTCTGTAGGTTATCTGTTCTTTACCTAGGAGATAGCAAGACTGCATCAAGGTGTCTGCAGGACTGAGTTCTCATATGGAGGCTCATTCTGGTTCTTGGCTGAGTTCAGTTTCTTGTAGTTGTTTGTAGGACTGATGTCTTTATTTCCTGCTGCCTGTCAGTTGGGGGCCACCCTCAGCTCCCAGCTGCCACTCACATTCCTTGCCAAGTGGTTCCATCTATCCTCAAGCCAGCAATAGCAGGTCAGATCCTCTGTGCTTTGAATCTTTACTTTTCCCTGTCTCTGACCTGTAGACCTAGACTTAAAAGGGCTCATGTGATTAGGTCAGGCAATTATGGTTTATGCCATACAACATTATCTAACCGCAGGATTTATCATAAGGATTATACATGGCAGCTACACAAGGGGGAATCCTTAGAATTCCACCTATCACACCAGGAAAGGAACAGATTGGAGGATGCTGCTTTTAGCCTCTGGGGGAGAGGAAGGGGTGAGGTTCACTACACAGTTCACTGATGTACTTGCATGACGGGGCTGGTGGCAGTAAATGAGCAGTTAGGATGCCAGCAGAATTCACAGGGAAGCTTCCTGGGGTCCTCCTGAAACCCCCTGGGGTGCCTCCTGCTGGAACCAGGGAAAGGAAGCAAGCTCCTTCCTTCTGCAGTGTCCCTCTAGCACCTTCTACTGACAGGCAACATGTGTCAGCTGAAAAATGTTTCCAGTCTCAGCTCTGAAATCCCAAAGCAGGTGAGAGAAGAATGAATTTGGAGCTGAGAGACCAAAACGGGGAAAAAAAAAAAAAAAAAAAGTTAACTGGCATACAGTATAAGGGGTAAAATGTGAAAATTTGAAGTTTACATATATATATGTATGTATATAAGTATATACATATATACATCTGTATTTGTATCTATATCTATCTGTCTAGTAATTGCAGCAATTTTTAGAACTTAAACCAACGAAAGCTTTGTTAGGGGAAGTTTATGTTATTGCTGACCTTGTTTACAATCGCTGGAGCTTGGTGAAAGTAAAAAACAGACTGAGTTTTAGCCTGTTTTAATGTTTTAAAGTTCTCCGCAGCCACACACCCCATGCCTGCACCCAGGGAGGGCTGCACTGTCCCTCCCTTACCTCCTTCTCTTCCCTGAGAAGTCACCATTATTGTGAATTTTGTGTTTATCGTTCTGTTGCTTTTTTTTGTTTTTTGTTTTTACTTAGTATGTTTGTAGCTGTAAACAATATATTGTTTAGCTGTGTTGATTTCTTTTTTTTTAATTTGAATTTTGTGTAGTTTTTTTTTTTTTAAGCAACAATTTATTTGGCTGACTGAGTCATGTGAAGAGTTGACTCATTGGAAAAGACCCTGATGCTGGGAGGGATTGGGGGCAGGAGGAGAAGGGGACGACAGAGGATGAGATGGCTGGATGGCATCACCGACTTGATGGACAGGAGTTTGAGTAAACTCCGGGAGTTGGTGATGAACAGGGAGGCCTGGCATGCTGCGGTTCAGGGGTCGCAAAGAGTCGGACAGGACTGAGTGACTGAACTGAACTGAGTCTAAGTTACGGCATGTGGGACCTTGAGCTGTGGCTCATGGGATCTAGTTCCCTGACCAGGGGTTGAATCCAGGCCCCCTGCTTTGGGAGCTTGGTGTCTTAGCCACTGGGTCACGACGGGAGTCCCAGCCATGCTGATTTCTGAGTTTGTGTCAATGGATTCAACGTGTATGCATTTATCCCCAACTTGCTTTTCCATTTTACCCTATGGCACATTCATATCTGTGCACTGCTCTGACTTGACCTCCGCACCTGGGGCTCTCCCCTGACTCTTCCCTGTCATTTGCTGTCTGAGTCATCCCTGACGGCCCCCTCAGTTAGGCGACACCTGTGACTCTTACCTCTCCACCCTCCTAGCATGGGCATACCTGCCACTGACTGCCTCTGGGGAAACACTTCTCACTAATGTCTAATTCCAAGCAGAGAGAGTTGTTGTTCTAAACCCCTGGGAGGTAGAGAACTTGGCATGCTTGAAATCCAAGTGCTGTGCTAATAGGATAGCTCCTAAGCACACATGGCCATTTAAGTTTAAATGAATGAAAATTACCTAAACTTAAAAACAAATTGGCCTCTCACTTGCTTTTGCATTACTCACATTTGAAGTCTTCAGTAACCATGTGTGGCTGAGAGGACTCCTGTTGCTAGTGTTGATACTGAACATTTTCAGCAGCAGAGAAACTTCTGCTGCGTGGGGCTGGTCTAGGACTGGAGATTAGTGACCCGTGTCAGGAAAGGAGGCTGGAGACAGGGGCAGGAATGAGACCATGTTGACCCTCTCGATGTCTTGATGATGAAGAGTTTGGGTTCCAAGTCCAGTTGGAAGTCATTGATGGTTTTTAATTCAAGGCACGCAGTGTCTGCTTTGTGTATTAAAAGGATCACTGGTTGTTTGACAGAAAACAACAAAATTCTGTAAAGCAATTATCCTTCAATTAAAAAGAAAAAAAGGGTCACTGGCTGCTGTGTGGAGAAGCATCCAGAGGGGGACAAAAGGAAGTGGGGAGTAGGGAGAGGAGAGAACGGGAGGTTTAATGAGGAGGCTTCCAGAATGGTCAAGGCACATGGGGCTTCATGCTGAGTGGTAGCAATGAAGCTGGACTCAGATGGACAGGTTGTGGAGATGTTTAGAAGGCGGAATGGCAGAACTTGCTATTGGCGATGGTAGGAAGGCAGCTATGGTAGTGTGAGAGTGGCCTTGCTGAACTTCAGGGAGTGTAACTACTTCAGGGACTGACCTCACTCCAAACCAGTGGTCACAACCCTGAATGTACCTCCAGAATCTTCTTTAGGAGCTTTAGAAGTACAAATCAATCTCTTCTCTTCAGGACTCTAATATAATTGGCTTGGAGTGAAGTCTGGACATCTGTATTGTTTGGAAAATCTCCTCAGGTAATTCTAAAGTGCAGTCAAGGCTGAGAAGCACCTTTCTAAATCAGAGGACTCCAAGGGGCATGTGCTGGCTTCCAACACAGTAACTGGAGCAGAAGCTGATTAGTTTCATGGTACTGTTCACGGGACAGTCTGTCATGCATCCTGTTTAGAATAATACTTGATTTCTAAGACCAGAAATGAAATAAAATGGCCATAGAAAGGTAAAAATGTAGCCCAAGGCATTGATAAAGAGTTTCAGCTTCAGTGGGAGACTGACCTTGGCAATGGCATTGTTGGTACCCACTGTCCAAACACAGTCATCCATGGGAACTATCAGAGCAGATATCTTTAATAGTAATAGGCTAACTATTTTGACATCAGCAGAAGACATCACTGCAGCTAACAGGAGTGGGAGTTAGATAAGCATTGAAGTCACTGCATTTGACATTGCTTTTGTCTGCCAGTGTTATTTTCTTGGTGGGACCTCTCTCCATCTCCTTCCTTTGCAAATGGAGTTGTCATCATGGTGCCTATTTGGGTTACTGACTGGGCCCATCATGGAATAGCTTTCTCCCGGATTCAGTGATTTGTCCAGAGGCATACACACCTCAGAGAGTACCAATCCCAGTCCTTCCAAAAGATTTTCTATCTAGATGCTGCATGAGATGGCATCATTTAAGTTCTTTCTCTATTAGTTATCAACTGTTGCAACAGAACACAATGCTTCAATAACACTGATTTTTATTATCTCTCACAGTTTCTGTAGGTCAGGACTTTAGACAGGGCACAATGAATGGGATGGATTGTCCTTATTCTATGACGTCTGTGTCTTTGGCTGGAAAACTTGAAGGCTGGAGACCAGAATCATTTGGACTCATCTCCCTATATGTTTGGTTTTTTATTCCACCTGTCAGCTGAGCCAAACAGACCACTATTGTTTGCCTCTTGCCTTTGGAGGTGGCTGAGCCACAGATCGAAGTCTAATCACTTTCAAGCCACTGGGAAACCAGCCCTCATGGGACCAGATTCACCAGACCACTCCTGCAAGGTGACTCTCACAGGGACTCAGAGTTGCTGAACACAAAATAGACTGTGTTTTCTGATCCTGAGAAGGCAGGATGTCATTTAGCCAGCTCAAGAAAAAAAGTTCAGCTCAAAGACAAATGGAAACTAAATTTGTCCACCTTTCATGTAAGTCCCAAGGTTGGGGAAAGATCCGGGGAGGGGAGCTGGTTTAGACATCGAGCAAGTTGTTAATTACCTTGAATGGGTCCCACGTGATGCTTTTAAGCAGGCAGATTTTGCCCAGGGAGGATGGAGTGAGCAGTTTGGTTTGGGCCAGGGGCAGGACGTGAGTGAGGTTTTATAGATCCACATCCCCAGCTGTTCTGAGCTCATCCTTGTGGGGATGAGGCCGGTGTGGTCAGTGGGGCAGAGGGTGTGAGCATGGTCAGACCCAAACAGTGAGTGGGATTTTGTGTTCCTCCCTCTTTCACCATAACCTAGAAGCGCTGAGATGGGGGTGTAGCAGGGACTGTGATTTCTTCCCCTGGTTAGGTTCTCCCCAGATGCCACTTTTTCAACAATTTGCTAAAGGCAGGTGGTTATACGATTAATTTGCCAAACTGGGACATACTGTTAGTAATCACACTGAGACAACAGGTACAAATTGAAGACTTTTCTGGGCAAACAGAGTTGTATAATCATCCTAGGTAATAGTGGCAACATGCTTGTGAAAAGATGTTAGCAGAAGTGAGATAAAGGTCAGACTGACAGGCATGTAGAGAGGAGAGTCAGAGGGTGGTGGCCTCTTAACTGGGCTGGCTCTTGCCAGGTCCCTATTGCCTCATGGTGCAATTTGGCCATTTTTCTTCCATAAGCAGCATCCTGCCCTCTTCTAGGCTGCAGACATGTCCGTGGGATATAGGGAGAACTGTTCGAAAAGATATGGTTAGGACATTCACTGTGACTTTTTGACTTTTTAATTGATGTGTAATACAAATGTAGTAAAGAGAATTTTACATATGTTAACATGTATCTACACTACCAGCCAGATCAAGATTTAGAAATTGTTTCTGTCTGGAGCATTTGAAGGTCCTCCATCCTGCTGGGAGCAGGAGTTGTTTGTTGTGTTCACTTCAGCCTCCACATTATGCTACTTTAGTTTCCTGTGGCTGTTGTAACAAGTTACCACAAACTGAAGAGGCCAAAACAACACATTTATTAACTTACAGTTACGGAGGTCAGACATCTGAAATGGGTCTCACAGAGCTGAAGCCAAGGTGCTGGCCGGGCTGCGTTCCTTCTGGAAGCTCTGTGAGAGAAACTGCTTTCCTGCCTCTTCCAGATCGGCTGCCCGTTCCTTGGCTTGCGCCCCCTTCCCTCTTCAAACCAGCAATGCTCACGTGACTCTTCCTCTTGTCACATCCTCAGACACTCACTTTCCCTCCTTCCTCTTCCACACTTAAAGACCACAGTGATTCCAGTGGGCCCACCCAGGTAATCCAGATTAACCCCCCATCTCAAGGTCAGCTATTGAGCAAACTTAATGCCATCTGCTCCCCTCATAGCTCGTTGGTAAAGAATCCACCTGCAATGTAGGAGACCCTGGTTTGATTCCTGGGTTGGGAAGATTCCCCTGGAGAAGGGATAGGCTACCCACTCCCAGTATTCTTGGGCTTCCCTTGTGGCTCAGCTGGTAAAGAATCCGCCTACAATGCGGGAGACCTGGGTTCAATCCCTGGGTTGGGAAGATCCCCTGGAGAAGGGAAAGGCTACCCACTCCAGTATTCTGGCCTGGAGAGTTCCATGGACTGTATAGTCCATTGGGTTGCAAAGAGTCAGACATGATTGAGCAACTTAAAAAAAAATTCCATCTGCAATCTTAATCCTCTCTTGTCATGAGCATATATTTACAAGTTCTGGGGACTCGAATATGGCCATCTTTGTGAGGAGGAACATTATTCTGGCTACTGTAAATACCTGTGTCACCTATTCACTAATTAGGAGGAAAAATCCACTTCAACCCATTTTACTGTTCTCACTGTTAAAGGGTCCAGATTCCTGCAAGGGGGCTTGGGAGGACCATACTTACATGCACTGACCACCACATGTGTGTCTGGTACATAGTTTAGTTTTATGATTTCATGCAGATTATCTGTCTCACTCCTCCTAGAAGTCTGTGCTGGTGGGTAGCTAGGGATGTTTTCAGCTATAAGGAACTTAGAGCCTGACTCACAGAGGCCCAAGCAAACAGGGAGGTATTTCTCTCACAGAAGTCTGGAGGTAGGCAGCTCCTGAGTTTGGTTTAGCCAAACCAGTGTCTCAGGGACAGTAGTTCTTCAGCAGTGTCAGGGACAACATTTCTGAGTTCCTTCAACTTTTTCTAATTGTTTGTTGCCTCATGGTCAAAAGAGGGCTGCCCCTGCTCCAGGCATCATATCTGTTTTCAATGTAAGAAGGAGGGAGAGAGAAGGATGTAACCAGCTACAACTGTTTCTTTATTTTTAGCTAGAAATGTAAAGTATCTCTGACATCTATCTATATATTTTGGTATCTGATCATATGACCACTCCCAGCTATTAGGGAGGCTGGGAAAGTGAATATTTATTTGGTTTTCATCCCTCTTCAGTCAGAGTCAGCTTGGGAGAAAGAAATTGGGCAGCTCAGCAATTGTGTTCACTATGGTGATATTGTTCCTAATTCCACAGACCTCTTGCCCCCTTGCCTAAGAACTCTAAGGCTGAAAGTAGAGGAGTCAAGACTCAAATTCCTAAGCTCACACACATTCCACCACCTCACACTGCCTCTTGACAATTTTTTAAGAAAAATTAGTGGTTAAGATTTTTCTTTATTGAAGTAAAATTCCCATAGAGTAAAATGCACAGATCTTAACAGTATAGCTTTATGAGTTCTGACAAATGTGTATATCCATGCAACCATAACCAAGTTAAGGCACAGAACATTCACACCACTCCAGAAAGTTCTGTCAGGATCCTTTCCAGTCAACATCCTCCTTCCACCACAGAGACAACCACTATTCTAGCTTATTTCACCATATCTTTGTTTTGCATTTTAAAGGCATTTCACAGACACTTCCTCCAGCATGTATGCTTTTGTGTTTGGCTTTTTTTGCTCAGCATAAATGAAATTTTTGAGATTCATCCATGTTTTTCATAGATCAGTAGTTTGTTCCCTCTTATTGCTGAGATGTATTCCTTTGAATGGGTGTACCATAATTTGCTTATCCTTTCTTCTGTTGATGGTCATTTAAGTTGCTTCCGGTTTGAGCTATTATGAAAAATGATGTTTTGAGTGTTTTCATACAAATCTTTTTGTGGGCATGTGCATTTGCTTCTCTTGGATGTACATCTAGGAGTGGAATTGCTGGGGCATGTATTGCATGCGTATTTACTTAATTAGAAATTGCTTGGCTGCATCTTGTTAATGGCCTTCCTAAAAGAGGGAGAGATGGGGAAGGTAGGAAGTAGATGAGCTTCAGGGACATCAAGAATGTAAGTAGGTCAGGCAACACAGGCACGTGGTACCTGGCAGATTATGAAAATGCATGGCAAGGCGAGGTGAGGTTGGGGAATGCCTCCTCAGCCCTGGTCCCTTTTACCTTCTGGGAACAGGAATTCAGTATTGCTGGACACTCTGATTTAATGTACTGGTTCTTGACCTTGGTCACTCACTGGACTCACCTGGGAGCTTTAAAAATACAGATGCCTAGGTCTGACCACCAGAGATTCTGAATGAAAGGGATGGAGTGTGGCTGAATATCTGGGTTTTAAAAAAATTCTTCAGATGAGTCTGATGTGCAGTCAGGGGTGAAAACCACTGGTTTAAAGCAAGTTTTGTCAAACTTTGACATTAGAATATTAATTCTGGCCCAGAATGTCAGGGGTGAGATCTTAGGTTCTGCATTTCTGATAAGCTCCCACTTAATGCCATTACTTCTGTTCTGTGGGCCTCACATTGAGTAGCAGTATTTAAAAGTGTGAGTTGCTCAGTTATGTTTAACTCTTTGTGACCCCAAGGACTATAGCCTGCCAGCCTCCTCTATCCATGGAATTTTCTAGGCAAAGAATACTGGAGTGGGTTGCCACTGCCTTCTCCAGGGGATCTTCCTGACCCAGGGACTGAACCCAGGTCTCCTGCATTGCAGATAGGCTCTTTTCTGTCTGAGCCACCAGGGAAGCCTAAGAATACTGGAGTGGGTACCCTATCCCTTCTCCAGGGGATCTTCCCGACCCTGGAATCGAACCGCGGTCTCCTGCATTGCAGGAGGATTCTTTACCAGCAGAGCTACCAGGGGCTTCCCTGGTAGCTTCTTTCAGTTCAGTCCAGTTCAGTTCAGTCACTCAGTCATGTCCGACTCTTTGCGACCGCATGAACCACAGTACGCCGGGCCTCCCTGTCCATCACCAACTCCCGGAGTTTGCTCAAACTCATGCCCATCGAGTCGATGATACCATTCAACCATCTCGTCCTCTGTTGTCCCCTTCTCCTCCTGCTCTCAATCTTTCCCAGCATCAGGGTCTTTTCTAATGAGTCAGCTCTTCGCATCAGGTGGCCAAAGTATTGGAGTTTCAGCTTCAACATCAGTCCTTCCAATGAACACCCAGGACTGGTCTCCTTTAGGATGGACTGGTTGGATTTCCTTGCAGTCCAAGGAACTCTCAAGAGTCTTCTTCAACACCACAGTTCAAAAGCATCAATTCTTCGGTGCTCTTTAACATTCTTTATATTAATTATTTATTAATATATTAACTAATTAATATATTATTTAAAGAGCAGTATTTAAAGAGAAGGTACAAATAAGGATTTTTAAAATGGGAAATCTCCCAATTAAAATAGCAAACCTGTAGGCTGGGATCTCCCTATGGGCTTCTGGTTTAATCTTTCTCTGTTTCTTAATACCTCTTTTGCAGGGTTCTGTAGTGGCCAAGACACAGGGGTCTTGTGAGGTCTGAGATGAGGTCCCTGACTTGCAGGGGCTCAGAATCAGGTTTATCTGGAGACAGGGGTGGACAGGAAGGTGGGCGGGCTGCCAGTCTGTTTTGGGACATGTAATCTGGTAAATGCCTTGGGAACAGTCTTCCCCACACCACCCCAGGGCAATCTCACCCTTAATTGGCATAACTGGTTTTCCTGCAGATGAGAAGAGGCTAGACGAGGTCCAGACAGCTCCCCGTCACACCCCAGCCTTAGGAGCACGTATTTCTACTCTCCCTTTATCGGATCAAAGTCTTCCATCAAGCTGTCTGGTTCTGTCTTATTCAATTAAATTTTTTAATTCAATTTGACCCATGCATTCATCTTCTTTGAAATCTGAGAGACGACAGCATCCGCTACAAATTGAGAGTAAATGGCTGAATTAGCTTTCAGAGAGGATTCAACAAGACTGCTTCTTCCCAGAGACCAACAGGCTCTTTGGAGGCAGCTGGGGCAGGGAGGAAGGAGCTGGGGGATCCTTGGAGAGACAGCTTGTCACATGTCCCCTGGAGCCAGAGTGTCTGGGGTCAAGTCCAGCTGGACCATGTCAGGCAAATACTTGAAATCTCATGCCTCAGTTTCCCCATCTGTAAGATGAGAATGACAATAATAGTACCTGCCTCCCGGGGCTGATGGATTGAGTGCATCCACCCGTGTGAAACACACAGGGTGGTGTCTGACACATGCTAAGAGACAGGTAAGGGTTAGGCAGTGTTGTCATGATGCAGCAAATCCACACACAGAATGGTGGAACTGCATTACGCACCCACTTAATTTAGTGGAATTAAACCGTGCAAGCTTGGCCCAGATAGCACCCAGCCAAACAACCCCCAACCAGGTGGTTTTTCGGTGTTTTGCTAAAGGATCAGCATTCTGTTTCAATGCTGGAGTCTAAACTGGCTGGGTGAGGTTGTACAGTAGTATTTACAACCATGCCTTATGGATGATATAGGGGATTGTCAAGGTGAATTTTGGATTAAATATGAGTTTTGCTTGAATACTGATTTTTCCGGTTTTCAGCTGAATGTCCTTGTGCTTTTGGACTTTACTATTTGGTCCTAGCCCAGTCTAATGAGGTAAGCAGGGTGTGTAAACATAATGACTGAGAGTTTGGGAGTCTGACTGCCTGGGTTCAAACCCCAACTCTGTTATGTAACTCTCTGAGATACCACAGAGAAATTAACCTCCTTTCATTTCCATATTTGTAAATGGGAAAGATTATGATAGTAATAAAAATAAAATAAATTATAATAGCACTCATTTCATAGGGTTGTCTGAGGATTAGATGTGTTAATCAAGTACTTAGAAGAGTGCTGGCCCACTGTGCTTAATAAATGTTCGTTAAAAGTCATAGCAGTAGTAATAAAATGATGACTAATGCCAAACCTTGGGTGATGCATTTGGTACCTGGTAGTGCATTTGAACTTGGTAGTGATGCAGTGGTCATGGTCCACAGCCATGGAGCCAGCTCTGCAGCGCATTGAGCCTTTAGCTTCAGCTGACACCCTCTGAGAATGTATTAATGATATAAGCCTGTTCCTTCTAAGGATATATACCAGAACTTCAGTTTATTTAACACCTTCTATTTACAGGGCTTTGTGCCAGATCTCATTTAATCTTTTTTTTACTATACTCTGTGAAGCAGGCATTGTCATTAGTCCCACTTCCGTATAGAGAAATTGAAGCACAGAGGCTTGCGTCTTAGCCACTTCTGAAGTCCTGTGTCCCTCCTGAGTTTGTTGGGTGTAACTGTTTGCTGAATGAAAGATGACTTTGGCTTCTGGGACTACTTTGTAGTCTGTTTCATCTAGCATGGGACATGGGGGGTGGAGAAGAGCTGAGTGGGGTTTTGAGGGGAACACACTTAGGAGAGCCCTGGAGAGGCTGGCTGGGGAGGCTGTGGGTTCCGTCTCACAGCCCATGAGTGCTGGTGGGCAACTGTCTGAAGAAACCCAACCAGATAGCATAGCAGCGATTTGGGAAGCTCATCCTGAGGTGTCTGATCAAGAGCGAGCCCGGTTTGAGGACATTTGGGGTGTCTTTCCCATCCAGAGACATTTGGCTTCTTGGAGGGCTTGGGGCAGGGTGTGTGTGTGTGTGTGTGTGTGTGTGTGTGTGTGTGTGTGTATGTGCATGCAGAAAAAGATCTTGGATGGTCCCAAAGGAGTTTGCTTATGACCTTGACATGACATTCACTTTTGCCTTGGGAAGAGATCCCTTGCAAAGCATTCGTAGAGCTTATATCTCATTCTCTGTGTGAGGATATGGAAAAGGCAGGACCTAAACTGGATTCAAATCTGGCTCAGTAACCTTGGGTGACCTTGAGGTCACTGGTGGTCTTCTTGAAGGGCTGCTTTAGAACTTGCAGTGGGACTGCAGGGGGCTAAGGAGTGGATGAGAGGGGAGAAAAAGGAAAATGTATAGATTGCAAAAGGGGTCAAGTACCTTGTGGTTTTAATTTGCCATTCCCTAGTCACTGATGAAGCATAGCCTCTTCTTCATGATTGATAAGACAGTCAGATAGTCCAGACGTTGCAGTTTAAATGTGGGGTGAAGCGAGAGCCTCACCAGGAGGTGACGCCTGGGTACAGATATGAAAGACGCGAGGGAGAGGGTTCAGGAGGTCGGGGGTCAGGGTCCGGGCACACAGAAGCTTTGGTCCTACATGGGAGGAGGCGGTGGGCACAAGATGTGCATCAGCTTCTTCAATCCTTCCAAACAGTGGGCCGAGAGGAGCATGTAGATCAGAGAGGTTAAGTGACTTGTGCCTGAGGTCATACAGCTAGCAGATGACAGCTGGATTTGAACCCAGAGCCATCCCCACAGAGCCTCAGCTCTACTCCATGGAGTGTCAGGGAGACCACTCAGTCTCCTTCAGAGCAACCCACTTCCACCAAGTTAGCTCTCACAAATCTACTCCACTCTGAGGTCTGGGGAGCTCTGAGTTCTAGGTAGAGTGACCGCATGAGCCCAAAGGACTCTTTGTGCCAATAAATTGATTTCTTTATGTCCTCATGCTGCTGGATTATAAGAAATGAGCCCAGTCTGCTGCCACCCCGGGAGTCCCTGGGGAGGTTTTTGGAAGCCCCTGTTGCCATGGCAACCCAGGCCACCTCTGGAAGTGCCTGATCCTGCTCGCGCTCCTGTCTGTCTGGACCCAGCTGTCTGTTTGGACCCTGGCCAACCTTCCTGGCAGGAGTAGCAGGCAGAGTGTAGCAGGAGAATTCAGGGGTTCCCTGTGACAAGGCTTCATCCAGTGCCTGCTTGCTCCTCTACTTAAAACCCTGCCGTGGTTCCCATCTCACCCACAAGACTTGCTTGATCCAGCCTCCCTGAAGTCATCACTTGTCACCTTCTCCGTGCTTCAGTCCAGGCTCCCTCCTGGTCCTCAATACTCCAGTCCTACTCCTGCCTCAGGGCTTTTGCACTTGCTCTTCTCTCTGCTTAGAAGGCTCTGTGTCCAGATTCTAGCCAGGCTTATGCCTTGGACAGAAAAGAGATCAAACCAGTCCATCCTAAAGGAAATCAACCCTGAATATTCATTGGAAGAACTGATGCTGAAGCTGAAGCTCCAATACTTTGGCTACCTGATGGGAAGAGCTGACTCATTGAAAAAGACCCTGATGCCGGGAAAGATAGAAGGCAGGAGGAGAAGGGGACAACAGAGGATGAGATGGTTGGATGGCATGACCGACTCTATGGGACATGAGTTTGAGCAAACTCTGGGAGATGGTGGGGCACAGGGAAACCTGGCGTGCTGCAGTCCATGGCCGCAAAGAGTCAGACATGACTGAGAGACCGGACAACAAATGCCATCACCTCCTTCTACTCTTTATGAAAAGTAGCCTTCTCAGCAAAGACTTGACTTACTATTTGACATTATATCTCCAGGTTTCCCATCCCTATTCCTTACTATGTGTGCATGTGTGCTAAGTTGCTTCAGTCATGTCTGATTCTTTGTGACTCCATTGACTGTTGCCAACTAGGCTCCTCTGTCCATGGGACTCCCCAGGCAAGGATACTGGAGTGGGTTGCTATGCCCTTCTCCAGGCAATCTTCCCAACCCAGGGATTGAACCCGCATCTCTTATGTCTCCTGCATTGACAAGTGGGTTCTTTACCACTAGTGCCAACTGGGAAGCCGTTTCTTACTATATTTCCCCCTGTCTATACTATACCTAATTCACTCATTTCGTTTACTTTTTTTTCTTATACAGTCTTGCTCTCTGGGTGGGCAGCCTCCGAGAAGTCCCCCAGGGGTCACCTCCTTCTAGTACTCATGCCCTTGTGCAATCCCCTCCCAGGGAGTAACTTGCTTCTAGCCAATAGATCAGGGCTAGAAGCAAATTACTTTCTTTGCTGACAAAAGTCCTGTAGTCAAAGCAGTAGTCATGTTTGGGTATGAGAACGGATCATAAAGAAGGCTGAGTGCCAAATCGATGCTTTCAAATTGTGGTGCCGAAGAAGACTCTTGAGAGCCCCTTGGATAGCAAGGAGGTTAAACCAGTCAAACCTAAAGGAAATCAACTCTGAATATTCATTGGAAGGACTGATGCTGAAGCTCCAATACTTTGGTTACTTGATGCGAAGAGCCAACTCAGTGGAAAAGACCCTGATGCTGGGAAAGATTAAGGGCAGGAGGAGAAGGGGGCAACAGAGGATGAGATGGTTCAATGGCATCACTGACACAATGGACATGAGTTTGCACAGACTCTGGGAGATAGTAAAGGACAGGGAAGCTTGGAGTGCTCCAGTCCATGGGGTTGCAAAGAGTCAGACATGACTAGTGACTAAACAACAATAAGCCAATAGATCATGACCACAGATCTAATCACAGGATTGGACTGTGACTTCTATCTTGGTAGCTAACTCTTTCCCTATTGCCTTCTTAGCTAGCATGTTTTGATGAAGCCAGCAGCCATGTGGAGAGGCCCAGTGGCAAGGAATTGAAAGAGACCTGCAGCCAACACTCCACAAGGAGCTGAGACCCTCTGTCCAACAGCATTTCATGGAACTGAATTCTGCCAACAATCATGTGGGGTTGGAATCACATCCTTCCCCAGTCAAGTCTTTAGATGAGACTCCAGTCTGGCCAACACCTCAATATAGCTTGTGAGAGACCCTGAGCAGAGGAGCTAGCTAAACTGTGTCCAGACTCCTTGACCCATAGAAACTGAAATGTGTGATGTTTCAAGCTGCTACATTTTATGGTAATTTGTTACATAGCAACAGATAAGGAATACACTCCTTTCCTGGGAGGTAAGCTCCACATTCTTGTTAAGTTTGCTTGTGACCTTAGTGTCTGAAATCCAATAGATGTGTCTCTGCTTGACCTTGCATGAGAGAACTGCTGCCCCCAATACCAGGCCTGGGTCCCTGCCTGGTTGGCCAGCTGCCTCCACAGTGAGCAAAAAATCCTCTCAACACACATTGAAAACATTTGCTGGGACCTTGTTTTCTAGGGACTGTCTGATCCACCTGGAGAGAGACTTCCAATACATTGCTTGTTTGGAACCTTGGAGAGTGCCCAGGGGAGAGGGTCTGGAGGGGACCAAAGAACATGTTACTTCCTTTAAGAAAACAAATCCCAGACCCCCATTGGAGGGAGGGGCTCTGTGGGGGAAGGATCAGGGTGGCTTCTAGAGGCTGTGGCCACGTGGCTGGATTCAAGGGTGACAATGGTCTCCTTTTAGCCTTTTCTAAAAGCAGCTTTTTATTGAGGCATCATCTATATACTATAAAGTTTACCCATTTTAAGTGTACAACTCAATGATTTTTAACAAATGTATGACACCATTATCAGAGTTCAGCTTTAGATCATTTTTACCATCCCCAAAGATCCTTTACGTGCATTTACAGTTAATCTTCATCATTACCTCCAGCCCCAGCCACCACTGGTGTGTATCCATAGTTTTCTGGACATTTCAGATAAATGAAATCACACAGTTATGTGGTTTTTTTGTTTTTTTTTCACTTAGCATAACGTTTTGAGGATTCATCTATGTGGTAGCATGTCTTAGTGTTTTGTAGCTTTTCATTGTGAGTAGTTTCCCAGCGTGTGTATGTAACTTATCTATTTGGGTCTCTATTCACCACTTGATAGGCACTGACATCACCTCCTCTTCTTGATCATTATAAACAGCACTGCTGTAAACATTCATGGGAAATCTGCGGGTGTATATCTTCACTTCTTTTGAGTTTCCACCTTGGAGACCCTATTCCTTATAGCCTCAGTAGTGGGGCTGAGATGAGGCTGGACTCTTTAGGAGAGATTTTACGAAAAGGCTCAGGAACCACCATAAAAGCGGAGAGACACGGAAGGAACTTGCAGACTGACCTTGGTTTCCTTCACTTCAGAATGATGTTCTCTAACACTTGGCCTGGCACTGCTTCCACTCCACCAAGGCATCGCACTGTAGAGCTAGCAGTGGGCTTGGCAGTCGCTCTGTCTGGGATCCAGTCCCACCTGTGTGACCTTGGGCTTTGTGCCCAAATGACTTAAATTTTGTGCCTCTGCTTCCTTGTCTGTGAAATGAGATGCCTGATAGTACTGCCTTCACGGGCTTGGGTAGAATGGATGTGATTATGCACACACAGGGGGCAGATTTAGCACTCAAGTACAGGCCTTTCATTTGTGTTTGCTTCATCTTCCACCCCAGGACATGGACTTGGAGATGGTGGAGCTTGGACAATGCCAGCTGGCACACATTCCACTGGATGCTGGGTATGGACCTGAAAGTGTAGAGAAGCAGGAATTCAGATGAGAAATAGGGACCAAAAAGAGGATAGGTGAAGGTAGGGGCAGGAGGCTGGATGGAGCTGGGTGAAACCCCCATTCCACCTCCTCGTTATTCCCGGGATGATGACCCCTGCCTCACAGGGTTATTGTGAGGACAAAGATGCACAGAAAGCATCCAGCTGGTCTGATGTGGCCAATGATCTGGGATGAATCCTCTGGGCTGTGGAGTGAAACAGACCTGGGTTTGAATCAAGCTCTGTTATTCCCAAGGACAGAGGAGTCTGGTGGGCGGCCGTCTATGGGGTCGCACAGAGCCCAACACAACTGAAGCGACTTAGCAGCAACTGTTATTCCCTAGCTGTGTGGCCCTTCTGAAGCCCCCTGTTCTCCCTGCATTTTAGTTTCCCCCTTTATAATATGGGGAAAAGAGTACAGGCTTCACAGATTTGATGTAATGTGAGATGTTAGTTGGTCTCCAGCTTACTTGGTCAGCTGGTCACTGTTGTTTTTCAAAATGCAACTTCTTGGCTTTACCTCTGAGTCAATAAAACTGCAATGGGGTCCAAGAATTGTAATTTCAATAAAGAAGTTTGGGAAACACCAAGATAAGTATGCAAAATGCTTAGCTTTCTTTGTATTTATGATCATTTTGTTAATTATAGCGCCAGGACACATAGCGTTATTGTAGTTACATTTTTTTTTTCTTTTTTTGCATGGAACAGAAGCTGGGCTGTGGGAGCTGCCATGCAGCCTCTAAGGATAGCACTCCTTCCCCCGTCTGCCCTCCCTCCTCACTCCCTTCCTGTGTCCTTTCCACGGCAGCCAAATGGTGCAGTTTTCCACGCACACACCATCCATCAGCTCAGGTCAAGCACTGCTGAAAGGTTCACTCTCAAAGCAGAGTGCTTTCTCTGCTAAACTCATTATTTCTTCCAACAGAGCCAGGAAAGGATAGCATCTTTAAAACCTGCTCAGGCCCAGCCAGCAACGTTTCTCAGCACTCTTTGCTTTTGGAGAGCAAAGGCATAATCATTGATTGCCTCCTGGATCAGCCAGATCCAACTGGGGTGTGGGGTGAGAAATAGAAAAGAAACTACTTCAAGTTTTTTAAACTGAAGGAGTTTATATACACAGAGGTTTGGTAACACAGGGGAAGGAAAAGCTTTGGAAGCCAAGTGGAAGACTGCGCTGAAACCCAAAGCAGGAAGGCTGGAAGGATAAAGGGAGGGACTGGGGTTGGCAGAGCCCAGGGCTGGAGGCTTCTAGAAGAAGCTGGAACTGTGGCACACATGTCTTGTAAGGGCTGAAGCTTCGGAGAAGGCAGAGATGCTGTCTGAGAGCTTGACTGAATCTGGGGACAGGGAGAGGGAAATTTTCTGGCTTTGCTCTTTCTCCTACCATCAAATGTCCTGCTAACCTGTTGGCTGCTGACTGATTCAGGAGCCTGGAAAATGCAGCCTGCCGGGGAAGGGGATGGGTGTCTAATGTTCCCTCAAATGTCCTAGAGCAAGGGCTGGCGCTCGATGGTCCAGGGGCCAAATCCAGCCTGCAGCATGTCTTTGTAAATAAAGTTTTATTGTCACACACCCACGCCCATTTGTTTTTACATTGTCTTTGACTGCATTTGTGCTACAGCAGCAGAGTTGAACAGGTGTAACATATGGTCTGCAAAGCCTAAAATATTTACTATCTGGCCCTTTACGGAAAAAGTTTGCAGATCTCTACTTTAGGGGAATGTACCTCTATGGTAAAAATGCCTCCTCAGGGAGGGCATCTGCTTGGGCCTGGGGACTTGCAGGGGAAGGCAGAGAGAGGATGAATGGGGGTCCTGGGGAATCCCGCCCTCTGTCACTAGCTTTGCCCACAGAAGCAGTGATTTGATTGGAAGAGGTTTGAGTCTTCCAGCTATACTGAGAGTTCCATGAGGGTAGGGACTCTGGAGCCCCAGAATCCATTAGTACTAGTTGAAATTGGTCAATTCTCATCCTTGGAAAGCAGCAAAATGTTCCCATCATGCGCCATCTGGTAACTGCTCATTTTAACTGCAGGAGGCCCTACTTATCCAAAGATAATTTACGAGGGTCAGCCTGCCCACTCCAGTATTCCTGGGCTTCCCTGGTGGCTCAGCTGGTAAAGAATCTGTCTGCAATGTGGGAGATTGCAGAGAGTCCTGGATTCGATCCCTGGGGTGGAAAGATCCCTTGGAGAAGGGAATGGCTAACTACTCCAGTGTTCTGGCTTGGAGAATTCCATGGACTGTGTAGTCCATGGGGTTGCAGAGAGTTGGATACAACTAAGCGACTTTCACTTCACAGAGTGCTGAAAGTCAGTCTCCTTTAAAAAGGGACCAAGATTTCATTGTAGATGAAGGGGGAAAAATGAAGGAAAAATATGAAAAGATAGAGTTATAACATTGGAAAAATGAAGTTTTATATTGGGTTTGATGTATTTAATATAATTTCAGTTTTACTAACAACTCTGCACTAAATCTTAGGATAAACAAAAAATGAATCACCTTTTTTAGCACATATTTTTCAACCAAAATTAAGTGACAGCATAATGTGATGTCCTTTTGTTCATATTTGACTGACAACATGATTATGGACATTATTATTATTTTATTTTGCAAAGTTTGAGAGCTTCATACAGCTTTTCAAGGCCCTCTCAATCCATTGAAATTCAAATCTAAATTTCAGTGCCCTGGAGCATGTCTCAATCACCTTATTCTAGTTATAACTTGGACTGACACATGCTAGGTCCCCTGCAGATAGTTCAGAATGGATTCAAGTCTAGAGGGAACAGGAGAAGCCATAATTGGCACTCATTGATGATCTTTTGGAAACCAGGAAACATGAGTGCCTTGGTTTGGTTGAAAGTGACAGAAACCTAACTAGAAGTTACCTAGGAGAGCAGGGGGTTTTGGCACATGGAATCCAAGCAAGGGTTAAACAACCACGGAAAGGGCTATGAGGCAGCTGGGCCTGATGAACTATTGCAAGGAGGACCACTGTTCCTCTGAAAGTGTTTGCTTCCCTCTCTTGTGATGGATGAGTGTACTCCATGTGTCAGGAAATGTGGCAGTCACAGGGGTTGACTTTTTCAAATCATGGTTGTACCAGCTAGAGAGAGGCCACTCTTGGCTTCCGATTGACCCCTCCTTGGGTCAAGTTCCCACCCCAACAACTGATTGTCACTTGAGGCCAAAGAACTTGGCAGGTCTTGTGGAAATGTTATGGATAGTGTTGGGAAAGGAACAATGACCAGGAGAGAGAGCTCTGGGGAAGAAGAAATAATAGATCCTCTCTACAATGGGCTTATCCGCCATGCTCAGTGCTGGTCTTCCTACCCAGACTTTGCTGCAAAAATAGTTTCTTGGGCCGTTGTGAGGCTCAGACTTTGGCATGGTTGATCCCAAGTGTTGTCTGTGCTCTACCTAGCATGCACTCTCTCATCTCTCAGGCATGTCTCCTCTGTGAAGCTGTCCCAAGCTCTCCACTCTGGAGAGAGTTGTTAGCTTTCTTCTTTGTGTGTTGACATTTAATTTATACTTATGTGCCTACACATTTAATATACTTCTGTGCCTATGTAGCTGTGAACCCTATGAATATTTGAGGGTGGAGATTATGGGTACCCAGCAATTGGCACGTGCACGGCATTTGGTAAACATTCAGTGCATCTTTGCTGATTGAAGGAGGGCTTCCAGAGAGTTATCATCACATGAAGACAGCCCCTGGCATTTCCATTTGTGCGAGTTTTAGAAAAGGAGGCAGCATAACACAGGGGTTAAAAATCCAAACTTTGGAAACAGTGTGTGAATTCCAGCTCTGGCTGCAAGAACTTGGGCAAATTACTTAATTTCTTTGAGCCTCAGAGGTTAAAACAGGGATGATGATGGTAATAATAGTATCTTCAGGCAACACATAGTAGCACATAGTAAGCACTCAACAAATGGCAGATATTATGATTGCCAGGTAGTTAACCTCTCCTCATTTTTTCCTTTTCTATGAAATAAAGATGCTCCCAAATGGTAAAACTGAGGCAATAAGCCAGACAAAAGAATTCTTCAGAGGAAACCTTCCCCATAACTTCACGACTCACTTGTTGGGAATCTTGAATTTCTTTGGGGCAACAGTATGTCAGATAGTGGCTTACTTGGATTTCACATTATCCACTTAAATGATGTTGGTCTACAAAGCAGTGTTTCCAGTGCAGGTTGGATGCATCCAAATAGAGTGAATGAACAGCACATGCCCACCAATCAGGCCCTGTGAATAGCAGACCCCAGTTCAAACTTCTTTTTTTTTCCAGTTCAAACTTCTAAAGCCAAAGCTTCCCTTGTGAATAATTTATTCCATCTTCCTTACAAGCCCTGTTTGTGATTTCATTACATTTGAGATAGGACGGATGCTTTACATAAAATATCATATTCATTTTATTAATCAATGATCATGGGAAAAAAAAAATAACCTTTGTTCCCCTTTGGAAGTGAAGGTAGTCAACTGAAGTGAGCCTCCACCTATTGGTGGTGAATGCCCAGGTTAGATGGTGTTCACGCTTCCCACCATCCTTTCCCACCCTGTGACCTTGACCTTTGTGAGGTGTGTGCACCGGTCAGAGGATGGTTGTTACCTCTCTGGCTTGATGCTTGCCTTCCCATGTACACCTGCTCCCTTTAGATTCTTCATTTTCAGAAAGGAAGAGGCTTTCCTATAGCTGGATGTGCTGTGCTGTACTCAGTCATGTCTGACTCTTTGCAACCCTACATACTGTAGTCTGCCCGCCTCCTCTGTCCATGGGATTTTCCTGGCAGGAATACTGGAGTGGGTTGCCATCTCCTCCTCTAAGGCATCTTCCTGACCCAGGGATTGAACCTGCATCTCCTGTATGACAGCTGGATTCTTTAACCATTGAGCAACCCAGCTAGAACTCCCTTAAAGCAGCAGTTCCCAACTTGCCTGGTTTGAGAATTAGCTGACTCTTACAAAAATGCAGATTCCTAGGCCCTGCCCCAGAGGGCTCTGGTTCAGGAGGTCTGGAGTAGGACTGAAAGATGTAAATTTATTCACCATCACAGGTGATTCTTATGATCAGGGGATTTTTTTTTTTTGTTCTTTTTTAAAAAAATTAATTTTAATTGGAGGATATTGCTTTACAATGTTGTATTGGTCTCTGCTATACAACATTGCAAATCAGCCATAAGTATACATATGTCGCCTCCCTCTTGAACGTCCCTCTTATCCCCCTACCCCATTCCACCCCTCTAGGTTGTCACAGAGTACCAAGTTGAGCTCCCTACGTAGTACAGTAACTTCCCATTAGCTATCTGTTTTACACATGGTAATGTATAGCTTTCAATGCTACTTTCTCATTGAGAGACAGTGTTTTAGTTCAATGCTTGTCAAGACTCACCTGGGTACCTCGTTACGTGAAGATGCTGACTGCAAATCTGGAATGGGGCCTGAGATCCTGTTTCTTTTTTTTTAATTTACTTATTTTAATTGGAGTATAGTTACTTTACAATATTGTGATGGTTTTTGCCATACATCAGTATGAATTTGCCTTAGGTATTCATGTGTCTTCCCATCCTGAACCCCCCTTCACCTCCCTCCCCACTCTAACCCTCTAGGTTGTCACAGAGCACCAGTTTTATGTGTCCTGCTTCATGCAGCAAACTTGCATGGGTTATCTATTTTACGTATGGCAATGTAAACGTTTCAATGCTATTCTCTCAAATCATCCCTCCCTCTCCTTCTCCCATTGAGTCCAAAAGTCTGTTCTTTACATCTGTGTCTCCTTTGCTGCCTGTATGTAGGATATCGGTATCATCTTTCTAGATTTCATATATATTCATTAATATACAATATTTGACTTTCTGACTTACTTCACTTTCTATTTCTAATGTGCTTCCCAGTTGTTGCCCATGCTGCTGGCTCACAGACCACATTTAGGCAGCTGCAGCTGCTAAACTGTTGGGTCTTTATAATAGTTTGCATAAGAGATTTAAGAAGCTGATGATTTGCACAGATTATTTATTGGGGGTTAGGTAGTTCAGAATCCTCTTAAGGTATATTGTTTTACATAGATGACAATGTCATATTCAACTTTTCTTTAAGCTACCTTCATTTTTTAGGACAATGATTTTCTAAACTGACACATCTCTTGGAGTGTAGGGAGAAAAATTGGACTTCACTTTCTGATTATTTTTCATCTCATCCTTAACTCCCCCCTTCCACCATGGATATTTTATAATCATCCTACACTTTCATATAATAAATATGTATAATCTATGTATACATGTATGTATACTGGGGGCATATGCTCAAAAACATTTTATTAATGGAGTAGGCAGTAGAAAGTTTAGACTTCTTGGCTTTAGGTTCTTGTAAAGGGAATGACTTTCAGATGGAGGTGTGGTTTCTAAAATGATGAGGTCTTTGTGTCTGAAAGAAGAGAAGAGTCTGAGCAACCAACACTCCGTCCGCCAGGCTAACAGGTCACAGCAGTAAAGGTCATTCAAAGGGCAGAAGGTCAAATAGTAGTGTGTTCCCTGGACCTTTCCTGTAGGGTTGGGGGGGGGGTCGGTCTCTTTCTTTCCTGTTCCCTCTTGTCTCTCCACTTAGTCCCTCCCCTGGAAAAAGTTTGTGCCCAGGTGGCGCAAAGACAAAGCTGGGCAGGATGAGCTGGTAAACATTTCCTGGAGCACAGGAGAAAGAACTCTGGACAGGACCTGTAATTTCATCTATCCTTGATTTACTGCTGCCCCTCATCCCCACCATCTAATTTCTTGTCTTCTCTCCTTCCTAACTGAGTGGTGCTGAAAGGTTTGATGCACATCAGTGTGATGAATATACTCAAAAGAGTGGAAGTGGTGGATTCGGGCCACTGATTTATGTCTCTTTAAAGCCAAGGGTAGAGGTGCAGTGATTGAAATTGCCTAGTAACTCAAAGAGAAGGCACCAGGGATTCAGCCAGGTGCATAATCATTGGTTTCCAGATCAGTCTCCATTCCCAAGGACACTGTCTTCCAGTGGGTCTTCCAGGGCCCTTGGGGCAAGGTACTAACTTATTAATACTATGGAGACCATAGGAGATTTTATTAGGCCAACAGTGTGTCTTATAGGAGTCAAGTAATGTCCAGGACCAAGCCTGACTCATGGTCCAATGGTGTGCTGTTTTGCACAGTGTGACGGGTTTCCAGTATCTGCCGATTATATGTTCACTGGATAAATAGGAGATGTTGATTTTGCTACTTTCAGATACTCCTGGTAGCTAAATCACCTTCAACAGATCATTTTCAGGGCCCAGTATTGCTCCAGGGGCTGTATCCAGGGACATGGCATTGAACGAGACAGAAAGGGGACTTCTCCGATGGCTTGCAGGTAAAGAATCTGCCTGCAATGCAAGAGCCACAGGGGACATGGGTTCAATCCCTGGGGGAGGAAATGGCAGCCCAATCCAGTATACTTGCCTGAAAAATCCCAGGGACAGAGGAGCCTGGAAGTCTACCATCCAAAGGTTCACCAAGAGTCGGGCATGACTGAGTGAGTGAGTGCAAACAGACAAGACAGAAAAGGAACTTGTCCTCTTGGGTTCACATTCTTGGAGTCAAATAATAAATAGTCAAGTAAATAAAGGAGATATTTCCTGATGCTGGTAAGGATTATGAAGAAACCAAAGCATGATAATGGGATAGAGAGTGACTGAAGAAGTGACCATAGACAAGAAGGTCAGGTCACAATTGAGCTCAGACTGAAAGAAGAGATCTGGACAAGAGCCTTCCAGGCAGAGAGAACTCACTTGGCCTCATCAAAGAATGGAGAGAGGGGCAGAGTGGACACAGAGATGAAAAGCAGGCACTAATAATAAAGCGTTGACCTTAAGACTGTTCTTCAGGGTTGGAGACTCTCATGGATTTCCTGACTAGGGCCACGACTGGACACAGAAAGCTTATAGCCTGAGCCGTTCAGTAAGACAAGATGGTACAGAAGGAGACAGTGGCCGGATGATTCCTGATGCTGACCGCGATGTTCCCTTGTCTCCCAGTAAAACTCTGGACAGCAGCCAGGCTGTGTTAGCCCACAGCACCTCCTAGCAGCTGCCCTGGGATTGTCTGATTTTTTTTTTTTTTTTTTTACAAGCTTCTTTTTTCTTCTGCAAGAGGATTTTGTACAGTCTTGCCCTCTGCCTTTATACACAGATCTCAGTTCTACTTCAGGAATTCCCTTGCTGTTCACAACACACAAGTGCTCCTTTAACCACCACTCTATCTTCCATTCTCCCAACTCTTCTGCTTTAGGAAGATTGCTGAGTCTCAAAGAGTCATAAACAGGCTTGCTAAAATGGTAGACTTTTGGGTGATATGTCTGTACTAGGGTGAAGGAACAACTTTAGTTTTTTGTTTTTTTTTTTTTTTGATTGTGAGAATGCTCAAGATTTGCTCTCTTAGCAAACTTCAGACTTCAAGCACTTGGTATTGTTCATGACAGTTACCATGCCTGAGATTCCCCAGAGCTTATTTGTCATGGCACTGAAGCCTTGCCCCTTAGATCAGCGTCTCCCATCTCTCCCACCCTCTGTTCCACACTCTGTTTCTCTGAGTTTGAAGAGAAGCTCCAGTGTTTCGCTGACAGTAGTGGCATCATGGAGAACCACCTTGTCAACCTCAAAAGCCATTGAAAGGGCCCAGGGTTGAGTCAAGAGCTACACAAATGCCTCCCTTGATTCCTCTGTCATCTTGTGAATTAAACCTGTTTTTCATCCTCCTCGCTGATGCACATCCTAATGTTGTCACCAACAGAATGGCAATCATGCAGTTCTTGTCCTCTCGAAGAGAAAGAATTCAGTTGCGAGGCATACACAGTTTTAAGTAGCAAGAGTTTTATTAAGCAGAGAGAAAATGCACTCCTGAGAAAGGATGAGAGCACATTGGCTGGAAATCAGAAGCAGCCCTGTGATGGGGGTAGGGTTGGGTTTTTAGAGTGGTGGGCCCTCCCTATGTCCTGTGTTATTTGACTGACAAGTTGATTGACAGCTTTAGGTTATATGTACTTTTCTCCTAGTGCACGGACACTTAGCCATAAGCAGCCAAGTGAAACCCACATGTGTGGGGCAAAAACTGCAATGTCAATTTATTAAATTAAATATGGCACAGTAAACCCCAGGTTACCTTGAGTCACCTTTTAGGTCTTGGTGTGCCTGCATCTACCTGTGATGTCAGTCTTATCTTGCCTGGTCCTGATAAGGTGAAACCTAGCAGAGGTCCTTGACCACAGGAAGGAGGGTCTCTGGGAGTGTTCTGATGACCAATGTCCAGGTGGGGGAGGGAAGGATGACCCCATCCAGGATTAGAAGGGGACCTGCTCCTATCTGACTAACTACTTAACACTGTGTACAGGGCATCTGCCTCTAACCTGACACTTTCTTATTTAATATTTTAATTATCGGCACTCACCAGAACTGCTTTATACCATTTTAGAGACTGCAAACACAGAGGACTTCAGCTACTTCACTGTTAAATAAGCTATTGAGAAGGTCTCTGGGAACTCAACCATCACATATTTCTGCAGAATGTGCTTTATTTAATTCCAAAAATATTTATGGAGCACTTATGATGTGCTGGGGCTGAGCTGAACAACAGCATTGAGTGAGATTTGATCTCTGCCCTCTAGAATCTCACAGTGTGTGTGAGAGAAAGTCAAGGAAACAGATAAGTGTGATACAATATTTGGCAGGATAATGTGTGGTATGTTAATCTGTGTTCATTGTACCTTTATGTTTTTCTTTTTTGATGTTTCAAGTGAATTGCTAGGCATGCCTTTCTAACCCTGGGGAGTGTTTACAGGATTAAAAGAAGAATCTGCTCGAAGTCGGTGGTTCTTCTGTCTTTTTGTAAACTGCTTAAACTCACTGAAGAGATGAAGGAAGAAGAGGGGAAGGGAGGGCAAGGTCATAGAAAGTACATGATCTGGTGTCTGGGAAGGCTGAAGGCTGGCAGGTCACTTGATGAGTTGATGTGATGGTGGTGTGTCAGCTTGACTGGATTAGGAGACCCAGTGTGCGTGTTAAGTTGATTCAGTCATGTCTGACTCTGCAACAATATAGACTGTAGCCTATCAGGCTCTTCTGTCCATGGGATTTCCCAGCCAAGAATACTGGAGTGGGTTGCCATGCCCTTCTCCGGGAGATCTTGCTGACCCAGGGATAGATCCCCAGTCTCTTATGTCTCCTGCATTGGTGGGCAGGTTCTTTACCACTAACACCACCTGGAAAGAAGGCCCAGAGAGCTGGTCAAACATTACTTCTGAGTGTGTCTGTGAGGGTGTTTCCAAGAAGAGATTAGCCTTTGACTCTGTGGCTTGAGTTGGGAAGGGGGCCCTCACCTCTGTGTGTGTGCATCATCCAGTCTACTGAGGGCCTGCGTGGGATGAAGAGGTGGAGGAAGGGTGAATTTGCTCTCTGCTTGGGCTGATACATCCATCCTCTCCTGTCTTTGGATTTCATCAGTCTTGGGTTTCAGGCCTTTTGGTCTGGGCTGGAACTACATACATCACCACCGGCTTTCCTGGGCTTCCAGCTTGCAGACAGCAAATCATGGGCCTTCTCAGCCTCCCATAATTATGCAAGCCTATTTTGCATAATAAATCTCTTTCCATATATCTCTACATATCCTAATGGTTCTATATTTCCGGAGAAACCCACACAGTTGGTACTCCAAGCTCGCTCAGAAGAAACGTCTCATGGATAAACAATTCGCTTGGGGATTATGAACCCTAAGGGTATGGGATTCTAGCTTTGGCAAAGATTTCCATGCCCCTGTCTTGGGCAGAATCAGAGAAACCCAGGAATTCAAAGGTCTTGTGTTGGTTTAAACCCAGAGTCAGCAAACTCTGGCTTGCTACCTGTTTTATGTAAACAAAATTTAACTGAAGCACAGCCATGACCATACATTTGTACAGCCTATGGCTGCTTTTGTAACGCAGCAGCAGAGCTGAGTATTTGCAACAGAAGCTGTATGGTCTGAAAGGTCAAAGTATTTATTATCCCTTTGCAAAAAGTCCTGGCTGGCTGGCTTGAACAATGTGCATGTCAGCAGTGATAGCATGGGCCAAAAATCTCACACTTACTACCTGAAGAATTTGGGCTAAGACTTTGGGATTTTTGTATGACCGTCAGGGATGGTGGGCTGTGATGCTCAGGAAAGGTGTTCTGATAATGACTGAGGTCAACTTTCCTACCAGTACAATAGGATGGGGACCCAGAGTTGGGTTTAAGTTGATTTAAGGAAAACAGAGGAATGGGATGATCTTGCATGCTGAAGATTTGCCTCTGCTTTGGTTAAAATGGTATGATAATATTATAGACCACTTTTCAGTGCTTTTCACCACTTCTGAGAATTCCTTGTATCACTGTCTTCCTCATCTCATTCCATTCTCTTTCCATCTTTATCACCCTCAGAGAATGGTCATAACAGCAGGAATGCATGGAGGAAGAATAAAAAAAGACAATGCTTAGCTTTTGAGTTTCCAAACAGGCTTTTGAAACTCCTGGCACTTGACAGTAATTTTGAAAGCAAAGGCTTTGTTTAGAAGAGCCAGGTTTTTTTTTTTTTTTTACAGTTTCAAGAGCCTGAGTCCTGAAGAACTTGAGGTGTAAGTTTTATGCCATAATAAAACAATTGGAAAGCATAGATGAAGAGTCAGTTTTATCACTATAGAAGTGATAAAACATCTCCTTGGGAAGAGAGAGAAACAAGGAAAAATAAGAGAAATAGATGCTGATAAGTATTGAATCAGTTATTTATTGCTGCATAGCAAATCATCCCAAAACTTAGTGGTTTAAAGCAATCGTACTCATCTGTTTTGGCCAGTATTCTGCTATTTGGGCTGAGTGTGATGTAGAAAGTGCCTCAGCTGAAATGGCATGGGTGGAAGGGGGGGTGGAGTGGTGAGGAGGATCCATTTTCAAGATGGTTTATTCATTTGTCTGGCAGGTTGGTGCTGGTTGTTGATGGGGAACTCAGCTGAGGCAGTGGCCATGGATCTGGCTCCTCTTCAAGAGGTCCTTCTTGGGCGGTTTAAACTTTTCATAGAATGGGGTTTGGGTTCCAAGAGCCAAGTGGAACCCAAGTGGTTCCACCAACCGAAGAAGGTAGAAATGCATAACATTGAGGTGATCTGATCTTGGGAGTCACATAAGGTCTTGTCTACCCTTACTCTGTTGGCTGAGGCAGTCATAAACTTCTGCTCAGGTTCAAGGAAAGGGGATGCAGGTCTACTGCTCAGTAGATGGATTGTCAAGATCACACCGTAAGCAGAGATATGGGATGAGAGACGTTGTTGCCTCCCTTCTGGAAAGTCAAACTATCACAAGTGTTTAGAGAAGGGACCTTGTCTCCTGTCTCCTCCACACTGAGCCTCAAGGGGGAGGATGTTGAACAAATTCTAGGTAGGTTTAGAGGACCTGAACCTCATCTGTTCAGCCTCATAGAAGCTCCCATGCAGCCCAGCTTGGAATGGTATATAAAAGGTGGCTGTGGGTATTGTCTGAGCTGACAGGCTAGTGGCAGGCTCATTGAGTCCTCAACATCCGCAGCCTCTCCCAGGGAGCATAGAACATACTTTCTATTCCCAAGGTCATCCAAGGTCAGCATGGTTAGGGCTCTCAGTGAAAGCCTGCAGTGGGAGTGAGGAGGAATTATCATCAGTGACTGATACCAGACAATATTAAGCCCCAGTGGATGTCAACAAGGAGTAACAATGCTGATTAAACATCGGACAAGACAAGGTGCTCCTTTGTGGATACCAAAGGGATAACCCAGGGTCAGATAATTCTCCCACCAATAAGCCTCCCAGAAATTAGATGCAACTGGAAGGAGAAGGCAGAAGGGAATAGATCATGAAATAACCAATGAAACCTTGAATTTGCTGAGTTCTTCCTGAATTGTCCAAGTTTATCCTCAATGAACAGGATAAGTTTTACTGCAGCCAGGTAGAGTGGGGACACTGGGAAACAATAAAATCCGGTTATAAGGAAATAAGAAAGATTATATTCTTGCTCACTGGGGCTTGTCACTTTTAAATGTTAGACCAGCTACCAAGAGATATACATTGGCTACAAAAGGCAGTCCAGACCCACACAGTTTGAAAGCAGGGGTGGGTCAGGGCTTGACGGTGAGTGAGTCAGTTGGGGGTCCTGACAAGTGACTCCAAGAGCACCCAGGATGGTAAAGTAGCCGTCTTTTCCTGAATCTTTGTAGAACGGAGGGGTAGTCTGTGACAGATACAGTTTTAATACTCCTCTTTTTGAAATGCAAGACAGAATTGCAAAATTGAACAAAAAAAATGATGGACACTTTCGCATCGCTGTCCAATTTGGCCAAGGCTGTATCAGCTCCACAAGCAAA
This sequence comes from Dama dama, assembly GCF_033118175.1. NCBI lineage: Eukaryota > Metazoa > Chordata > Mammalia > Artiodactyla > Cervidae > Dama > Dama dama. The sequence goes on from NC_083690.1 coordinate 18,773,458, forward strand.
CAAGTACTTGGCATCCCTTGGCAGGTTTTTCCTCGAGTCTCATTAGTTCCCCAAATGGAACAGCTGCTGCCAAAGCAGTTGCTCCACCAGCCCCGCGAGCACCGCCTGCCCGCCCAGCTCCCTCAGCTCTGGAGGAATTAATTTCATCTGTAGCAGAGCTCGGGCACCACGGTGATTTCTACTGGTGGCCAAGGGGCTCAAAACAGCCAAGCTAAACATGGTGGGGAGGTGAGCTCTGTGGTCCCTCCCGATGGCCAGCATGCCAGGACCCCGTTAGTCACAAGCACCCTCCCTGGTGCTGGGCAGGACGGGGAGGCTGCTGGGCAGACATTGAGTTCTGAGGGTGGGAGGGGGGCCTATGGAGCAGGAAGCAGTGGTCAGAGCTCCTCCCACTTATTTTTTGGCTTTTAGGCCGATGTCATCCTTTTCCCTGTTCTCAGCCATCCCTGCAAGGGCTTCTTTGTATCTGGTGGCTGTGCAGTCTGTTGGCTGGGCTTCTCCAACTTTAATGTGCCGGCATGTACCTGAGGAACTTGTTAAAAAAGCAGGGCCTGGGCTAGTCTTTGATGTGGCCCCAAACTGCAGTTTGGGGGGGAATAATTAAGTATTAATATTTTATTGTGGTAAAATATACATAACATAAAATTTACCATTTTTAAGTGTACAGTTCAGTGGCATTAAGTATCTTCATATTGTTATGCAACCATTACCACCAGTCATCTCCAGAACTTTTTCCTCTTCCCAAATTGAAACTCTATACTCATAATAGCGTGGGTAGCCTTTCCCTTCTCCAGGGGATCTTCCCAACCCAGGGATTGAACCCAGGTCTCCCGCATTGCAAGGAGATTCTTTACCATCTGAGACACCAGGGATGCTCAACACTCATCAGACAACTCTCCCCTTCCACCACCCCCAGCTTTTGGAAACCACCTGTCTCTGTGAACTGACCACTCTAGGAACCTCATGTAAATGGAATCACACAGTATTTGTGTCCAACTGACATTTCACTTGGCATAATGTTTTAAAGGTTCATTGAGATGGGAGCATGTGTCAAAATTTCCTTCCTATTAAAGGCCAAATAATATTCCCTTGTCTACCACATTTGTTTGTCCATTTATCTGTGGATGGACTTTTAGGTTCTTTTCATCTTTCTTGGCTCTTATAGATAATGTAGTTATGAACATGGGTCCAGCAGCAGCAGCAGCAGGCAAACAAGACTGCATTTTAAACAAATCCCTAAAAACAAACAAACAAACAAACAAACAAACAAAACAAATCCCTAGTAGGTGCTATTGCTGCTGGTTCTTGAACCTCACTTTGAGTAGCCACTGGCTAAGGGCCTAGTTCTTGGGTTAAGACCCCAAGGATGAATTGAGAGAGTAGCATTGAAACATGTACATTGTCATATGTAAAATTAGATAGTCAGTGGAAATTTATTGTATGACAAAGGGAGCTCAAATCTGATGCTCTGTGATAACCTAGAAGGGTGGGATGGGGCGGGAGGCAGGAGGGAGGTTCAGATAGGAGGGGACATACATACACATATGGCTGATTCATGTTGACATATGGCAGAAACCAACACAATATTGTAAAGCAATTATCCTTCAATTAAAAATAAATAAATTTTTAAAAAGGATGTCAACCCTAAAAAAACAACAACAATCCTGACTTTATATCTTAGGTTGGCACCTTGGGCAAATAATTTAACTTCATTCATCTTAGTTGCCTCCTTTGTAAAATGGAGATAATAATCGACCTTCTTAGAGAGTTGGAATGAGTATTAAATGAGATGATACATGTTAATTTTTAGTATGATGCCTGGCATATATTAGGTTGAACCATAAGAGACTGCCATTCTGATGGGTTAGAACTGGTTAGATATCAGATATTTCATATGGTTCAACCTAAAAGCAAGCTTTTAGTATGGTTTTAATAACTGTTATTGAATAATATTTATGTTAACTCTCATCTCCAAACTATAGTACTCATCTCCTTACTCATGAAGGCATGAGTTGTCTTCAGAGGGCTCCCTTGGGTAAAAGTCATCATCCCCTTCTTTCTCTCCCCACCTCATCTGACTCCAGCCAGCAGCTGCAGCTGCCACCTTGGCCTACCTTTGGCAATGTGCCCTCTTCCCCAAGCCTGCCAAGGTGAGGAAAAGCCTGTGAGTGTCAAGTGATGATTTCTGCATTTTTCTGTGTAGAGATTTTTTTCATTTGTGTATATCTGTCCTTACCTATATATAGTTTTCCTGTGAGGTGAAGTGTAAGTCACTCAGTCATTTCCGACTGTATGCAACTCCATGAACTGTAGCCTGACAGTCTTCTCTGTCCATGGAATTCTCCAGGCCAGAATACTGGAGTGGATAGCTGTTCCCTTCTGCAGGGGATTTTCCCAACCCAGAAATTGAACTGGGATCTACTGCATTGCAGGCAGATTCGTTACTCACTGAGCTACCTGATTTTACAGGGCTCAGCAGACTTTGGGGGTCAATGGGGCCTTATTTTCTGAGATAGTGTTGCTTTTGCTGACTCATGGCTTTACCTGCGTAGCTCAGAATTCCCCTGGGTCTTTCCCTGAGTCTCCCAGCATTCCTGCAGTCCTGGGGCGTCTCACATGACCCTGACCAGTCCTCTTGGTTGCCTCTCTGTGTCCTCTGACTTACCTTGGCTGTCTGACAGGGCACGAGAGGAGGGGACGTTCGCTGTGGTTGCTGAGCTTGTACCTTTAATAATGCCAGCCCCCCGTCATGGAGGTGTTGCCTATCCTCCCCCAAAAGATGAATCCTTGAGATGCTGAAGTAGCACAGCATCTGAGTCCATTCTTGCTGAATCCTGGTCACAATGCAGAGAGAGGCTCTTTCTCATTGCTCGGGAACATATTTAATTTTGTGGACCTAAAACTGTGCTTGGGTCTCTGTATTTAAGACTCCATTTGAAACTGGCTTCTGTGGTTGCTGCCTCCAGCCCTGATCTCCAAGTGGCCTGGTGGGAACAGACCCCAAACCATCCTCACCATCCTTCCCTGTATCTTGGCCCCTAAGAGCCCAGCCTCTCCTGGCTGTCCCCTTCTGCTATGTCTGAAAATCTTAACGGCAAGCTTTTACTGAAAGCTGTATTAGAATTTGTATATATATATTTCCTGATTATTTCTTCTCCCACTGGAATGATATTCCTGCTCCATTGATTTTGAGCTTGGCCATGTGACTTGCTTTGACTAATGGCATGTGAGTGGAGGTGGTGCTTTAAAGTTGTTGCCTGTAACAAACACATGAAAAGATGCTCAACATCAGTCATCATCAGAGAAATGCAAATCAAAACCACAATGAGGTACCATTACACGCCAGTCAGGATGGCTGCTATCCAAAAGTCTACAAGCAATAAATGCTGGAGAGGGTGTGGAGAAAAGGGAACCCTCTTACACTGTTGGTGGGAATGCAAACTAGTACAGCTGCTATGGAAAACAGTGTGGAGATTTCTTAAAAAACTGGAAATAAAACTGCCATATGACCCAGCAATCCCACTTCTGGGCATACACACCGAGGAAGCCAGATCTGAAAGAGATACGTGCACCCCAGTGTTCATCACAGCACTGTTTATAATAGCCAGGACATGGAAACAACCTAGATGCCCATCAGCAGACGAATGGATAAGGAAGCTGGGGTACATATACACAATGAAATATTACTCAGACAATAAAAAGAATTCATTTGAATCAGTTCTAATGAAATGGATGAAACTGGAGCCCATCATACAGAGTGAAGTAAGCCAGAAAGATAAAGAACGTTACAGCATACTAACACATATATATGGAATTTAGAAAGATGGTAATGATAACCCTATATGCAAAACAGAAAAAGAGACACAGATGTACAGAACAGACTTTTGGACTCTGTGGGAGAAGGCGAGGGTGGGATGTTTCGAGAGAACAGCATCGAAACATGTATATTATCTATAGTGAAACAGATCACCAGCCCAGGTTGGATGCATGAGACAAGTGCTCGGGCCTGGTGCATTGGGAAGACCCAGAGGGATCGGGTAGAGAGGGAGGTGGGAGGGAGGATCGGGATGGGGAATACATGTAAATCCATGGCTGATTCATGTCAATGTATGACAAAACCCACTACAATATTGTAAAGTAATTAGCCTCCAACTAATACAAATAAATGAAAAAAAAAAAAAAAAGAAACATGCTAAAATAAATAAATAAATAAATAAATAAGCTGTTGCCTGTTTCTACCAGCTCTCTTGTTCTTTTCCTTCTGCCCGAGGAATGGCTCATCTCAGGGCTTATCTCAGATAGTGTTGCCCTTCATCATGAGAGTGGGAAGTAAACTTCTGTGGTTGTAAGCCACTGAAATTTGGGGGTTATTTGCTATCTCACAAAGCTGACTAATACAAAGCCTTACCAAGTTCTAGGTACTGTTCTATGCTACCCACCCTGTGCCCTCCTCCACCCCTCCACCATGCATGCTCAGTCACATCCGACTCTTTGAGACTCTATGGACTGTAGCCCACAAGCATCCTCTGTCCATGGGATTTCCCAGGCAAGAATACTGGAGTGAGTTGCCATTCCCTTCTCCAGGGAATCTTCCTGACCAGGGGATCAAACCCGTCTTCTCTATTGGCAGGCGAACTCTTTACCACCATGCCATCTGGGAAGCCCACTGTTCTACATGTATTTTTTAATTAGTTTGACTCTTACAATGGCTTTATGAAATACATACCAGTCAGGATAAGGTAGGTTTTGCTACAGTAACAAAAACCCCCAAATACTCAATGGCTCCCCAAGAACTTACAATTTTTTTTTTTCCAGTTAAGAAATTATTTTTGACTCATGCCATGTGTCTGCTAACGTTCATCAGGGGGAACTGTTCCTTAAAGTTACTGAGGGTCCCAGAATGATGGAGGTTCCAATTTTGGCATGTAGCCATAGTACAGGAAAGAGCATACAGCAAATGGTGCATTGGCTCTTAAAGCTTCTGCCTTGAGGCTTTACATGTCACTGTGCTCAAGTTTCATTAGTCAAAGCAAGTTAAATGTTGTATCTTGCATTGAACTCAGGGCTGTCTGACTTCAAAGCCTGTATTCTTAACTAATAAGTCCACTGCCTTGCAAAATTGCTTGTGGTTCCACCAGACAGATTCAGACTCTCAGCTTCTCCTTGCTTAAAAATTGCAAGCTGGTGGCCTAAGAGCTGTATTTGACCTCTAGGTGTAACTTGTTTGGCTTTCATGGTGTTAAAAACATTCTTAAAGATTAATTGCAGATATTTAAAGTTGAGACTTCTCATACATGCACACACAGACACACACACACAAACCCCTTTTCTGCGTTCCTGGAACACTGAAGATCTGATCACACTGGGGTCCCATTTGCAAATGGCAACAAGGGGTGGGGGCTGAGTTGGGTCATCCCCTTTGATGGCGCTTCCTTATCTCCTCCTGTGCTCCGCCCACCAGCCCAATACCCTCATCTGCCACACCCGCAGGTCCTGACAGCAAATGAATTTAGACTCTGCCCTAACTCTCCCATACTCAGAGAGCTGCTAATCAGAAAACCCTCCAGTGCCTAACCAACAGAGATAGGTGTTGGTCGGTGTGTGTGTGTGTGTGTGTGTGTGACTTCTTGTCCAAAGAAATGAGCAAATAGACTGTCCATCAATAAAACTCTAACACAGTAATCCAGGGTGGTCCCAGCCACCAGGACAAGCAGGTTAGGCATGCAGGAGCAGCCTCAGGGACAATTAAATTCAATACATATGAATTTTCTATCAGCAAGTTTTTGCCACCAGCTTATTAAACTGGAGTAATAAGTATGGGGCTGAGTACCCACTTAACATACTGCAGCCAGAAGGAGGGTTGATGAGGAACCAGGCAAGGGCCTCACTGGGGGAATCGATACAGGCAATGAGAGGACATTGATCACAGCTGCGAGGAGGCCCGAGAACACTCCACCCGGCATCGGAGGAGGAGGAGGGGAGGCAGAATACAGAAGACCAAGTGTTCAAGCCAGGCCAGTTTACCAGTGGTCCTGGTGAAATTAAGGGGCTCCTAGCCATCACCTTGCTTCCTGTTCCTTCCTATAGGAAGGCTTCTTCTCCTTATCCCAGCACAGGTTGCTGCATACAGTTGTGTAACTGCATAACCAGAGTGGATGACATTTCCACCATGTCTACATGGAAGGTATCCCCAGGACGTGTGTGCTGTGTACAGTCTACACAGATGCCCATGCAGCCTGGTTCTTGTACCACCAAGTCCTACTCATCCATCCAAGTGGAGTTCAAGTATCATGGCCTTTCAGAAACCTCCCCTAACCCCTCCTCTGAACTACCTCTACTTTTTGCTGTCTCAGTTTTGGTACATGTCCCATTTCTCCAGAGAGTTCTTCCCTGATCATCCCCTGCCCCTCAACCTCAATGTGTTTTCTCTTATTATTCTCTCTTACAGCATCATGTTCTTTCCCTTCATGGCATTTATCCCAGTTTGTAATTAAATATTTATCTGTGTGATTATTATTTCATGGTCTCTTCTGCAGCTGAGCTGTAACCTGCCTAAAAGCAGGGGACCGAACCTTGATTTTGTCCACTGCTATTGTCTCATTCCCAGCACATAGTAGGTGCTTGATGTTTAATGACCAAAGGAAAGTGCATACATATCACTTCATTTACTACTCGGCATGTGAAGTGAGGCCAAGGACCAGCCTTATCCATGCATAGGTCCCCTGGGTACTTAGCAAAACCCTAGCACATAATCAGTGCTCAGTGAGGACCTACTTGAGGAAATAAATCACATGAGCGTCCATCATCAGATTTGCTCAATTTGCTCCAGCCTTTTCCAAAGCAAACACCTCTTCCTGGACCATCATAATTTCTACTACTCCTCTTTCTCCAACTTTTTGTCTGAAAGATTTGGGTATGTAATGGACAAAGCTTCCATAGATCAATACCTAACTCAGGGGTTTACAACTTCTGCCTACCGCCTGGTATGTGAATAAAATTTTGCTGGGACCCAGTCAAGGCTCTTTGCTTCCATGCTGTAGATTTTGTGCTGTCACGGTGGAGTGGAATAGCTGCCACAGAGACCATAGGACCCATGGACATAAAATATCTGTGAACTGAGACTTTACAGAAAGACTTTGGTGATCCCTGCTTTGGCTTAATAGCCTTGAACAAATAATTTAAAACTTTCTGAAACTCAGATTTCTTATTTGTAAAAGGATTTATAATACCCGCTTCATAAGATGGTTGTGAAGGTTCACATATGGTAGTTCATTTATTTATTTATATTAGTTCAATAAATGTTTGCTTTTTTCTTCTCTCTTTTTTTGTAAGGAGAATTCCGGTCCCTCTGCTGGATTCTCAACAGAACCCCCGTTTGTAGTCACTTATTCAACAAACAGTTATTAAGAACCAACTAGCACATCATGAGAAATGCTGGGCTGGAAGAAGCACAAGCTGGAATCAAGATTGCTGGGAGAAATATCAATAACCTCAGATAGGCAGATGACACCACCCTTATGGCAGAAAGTGAAGAGGAACTAAAAGGCCTCTTGATGAAAGTGAAAGAGGAGAGTGAAAGAGTTGGCTTAAAGCTTAACATTCAGAAAACTAAGATCATGGCATCTGGTCCCATCACCTCATGGGAAATAGATGGGGAGACAGTGGAAACAGTGTCAGACTTTATTTTTTTGGGCTCCAAAATCACTGCGGATGGTGACTGCAGCCATGAAATTAAAAGATGCTTACTCCTTGGAAGGAAAGTTATGACCAACCTAGATAGCGTATTAAAAAGCAGAGACATTACTTTGCCAACAAAGGTCCATCTGGTCAAGGCTATGGTTTTTCCAGTGGTCATGTATGGATGTGAGAGTTGGACTGTGAAGAAAACTGAGCGCCAAAAAATTGATGCTTTTGAACTGTGGTGTTGGAGAAGACTCTTGAGAGTCCCTTGGACTGCAAAGAGATCCAACCAGTCCATCCTAAAGGAGATCAGTTCTGGGTGTTCACTGGAAGGACTGATGCTGAAGCTGAAACTCCAATACTTTGGCCACCTGATGTGAAGGGCTGACTCATTGGAAAAGACCCTGATGCTGGGAGGGATTGGGGGCAGGAGGAGAAGGGGACGACAGAGGATGAGATGGCTGGATGGCATCACTGACTTGATGGGCATGAGTTTGAGTAAACTCCAGGAGTTGGTGATGGACAGGGAGGCCTGGCGTGCTGCGATTCATGGGGTCGCAAAGAGTCGGACACGACTGAGCGACTGAACTGAACTGAACTGATGTGCTAAGTATTTTGTTAGAGGATTCAGTGGTGAACAAGACACAGACTCTGGCCCCAGGGATCTCCTGGTCGATGAGGGGAGAAAATAAACAGGTAGCCCAACCCCAACGTGGTAACTGCTGGAGAGCAGGAACCTGGGGAAGTGGGAGCAGCTTCTGCGGGCCTAGGAGGCATCCCAGAGGAAGTGATGGTTAGGTTGAAGCCTGAAGAAGAGAAGGTGAGTTAGACAGGGAAAGAGACCTGAGAAGAACCAGTCCCAGAATTATCACTATGCTTGTACTTCCATGATGGTGTGACGGCTGGGTGACCACCCCAACCCCCCTGGAGATGAAGCTACAGACGGAGAGCAGTGAGCCAGGAGACTGGGCAGGGAGGCGGAAATTTGTCCTGAAGAAATCCCCTGCTCTAGGTCCCTCCCCAGGAATGTGGGTGCTGAGTCTTGGGGTGGCCCCTGGCCAGGTGTGGCTTGGGCTGGTGTTATGGGATGAGGAGTTTGGAGCCCCGACTCCTGGGGGTGGGGTAAGCAATAATGGACATGTGTTTTCCATTAAGATTTCAGTGTCACCAATGCAAGAGCCTGCAGGGACAGCTGAAGAATCCTCATGAGGGATGACCAGGTGACTAAGCCCTGTTTGGGGTGACTGCACCCTCCCCCCAAGTCCACCACCTGGATCCAGCTATATGTTACCATGGGTAAATCAAGAAAACCTAGACAACCTTATCTGATATTGACAGCTAACCTTCACTGAGTACTTACTCTCTGCTAGACACTCTTCTATAAGATTTCTATTGGTGAGTACATTTAATACCCTCACATACCTGTGAGGAATGAGCTATTATTACTATCCCATTTGGCATGTGAGGAAACTGAGATCCAGAGTATGTAAGAGGTACAGATGGAGCCAGGATTTGAATCCAGGAGCCCTGACTGGGTTCTTTACAAAACCCTAGGTGAGGAGTGGGGATGGGGAGACTAAACAGCTGGCAAAAGAAAGACTAGGCTGCCAGATTTAGACCTCTGATTAAGGGCATGAAATGAACTTCATAAATGTAAAATGATGATGGATTAAAAAATTTGAAACATTGCTCTTTCAAAAGCTGCCTTGTCCTTTCTTGGATCAAGATGTACCAGGCATTAGGCAAGGATGCCTGTGACATGGTTCTCAAGCTTCAGTGTGCCTAAGACTTTTCCTAGGGTGCTTATTTAAAATGCAGATTCCTGATCTTGTGGTGAGAGCATTTGATTCAAAAACTGGGACAGAGCCCAGGAGTATGCATTTCAGCATGCACTCTAGTTTGATTCCACTGTGAGTGAATCCAGCACCACCTTTCAAAATGCAGTGCAATGTAGTCGATCAGGAAAGGTCTGATCCAGCCTCCACGTGGGTGATTAAGAAGGTGAGATTCTGCTTCTGTCTCTGAGCACCAAATCAAGGAAAGAACTCTGCATCTGAGATCAGAAATAATGACCACACCACTTCCCAGCCACATGCCCTTCCCTGGAGAAGCCACTTAATCTCTCAGGCTTGGACTCATCAGTCTCTTCATCTGTAAAGTGGACATAATAATGTGACAAGGACCAAATTTATTAGCTTCTTAGCCATGTAGTATTGAGAACATCATAGAATCTCTTTGAACCTCAGTTTTCTCATCAATAAAATGGTCAATAATAATAGTGAAGACATTATGAGGCTGCATAATAAAATTATTTTATTATATGATAAATAATAATATATTTTATTAAATAATAAAAAATAATTTACAAAAAGACTATTGGGGAAATTAAATGGGAGGGAAGGGGAAATAGGTGATTAAGAGACTGTTGATAAATGTGTCTGCTCTGCTCCCTCCTACCTTTATTGGTCGAGTTAATTGCTTCCTCTGGGTGAATTTATCGCTTTGAAAGGAGATGTTCATTCACAGTATGCATTTAGCTCAGTTGGTTAAGATGTGGAGTTAGTGAGATCCCAACTGTGGTTTGATCCCTAAGGTGTTGGGGGATTTAGTTGTTTCTATTCAGAAGTTCCCCTCACCCATAGTGGGTTTCCTCATTCCGGCCAGCAGCCCCTGCCAACCTGGAGAGCTGGCAGATGAGGGTAGATGAGGGAGGGCAGGCAAGGGAGGAGGTCATCCATCACCAGCACTGGCCAACCCCCTTCATAGGACACAGGTTTCCCTCAGCAGCAATCAGCAGAGCATCCTTAAATGGGAAGACAGTTCCTTATCATGAGTTTAATAATGGAAGGTTTAGTGGGGTTGGAAGAGCTCACTGGGCATTCTGGAAGGCCAGCCAGATCAGGCTGGCAAGTGGCCCCAGCCATCCCACTGGGTACCTGGGGAATTTTGGAAGCAGCCCCTGGACCCGTTGCCTAGTCTCTCAGGAGGATCTTCCTCTATCTGGGCAGGGGGAGTCTGGGAAAGTATCCCAGTCTTCAGGAAAAAACTGACAGAGGAAAACTTGTTTATGGAGAAAATGTCAATGGAAGGGGTGATCCAGAGTATGCCATGTGCTCCATGAAGCCTGCCTTGATATCATCCCCACCTTCAGGGGGCACAGACTACTTCCTTCTGTGGGCCTGTCCTACTTCACTGTACCTAGCCTACTATTCATGGGGATGGTTGGTTACATGATATTTGAAACGCTATCCTTGAAAAAAGTAGAAAATTACAGATAGGTCTCAGGACCACTTTGTCCTCCATTCTTGATCCAGTACCCTTCTGAGGTAGTCATTGTTTTTACTCTTGTGTATATCTTTCCAGATGAATCATAGTAATAATAATTATTATTGCATTAATATTGATACTAGCAAACATCCATTGAACACTGACTATGTACCAGTCTTATATTGGCTCACTTAATCTTCACAACAACTCCATTTTATAGATGAGGAAACTGAGGCTCAAAGGATCTCAGAAATGTTCCCAAGGTTGTACAACCAGTAAATGGGATAATTAGAAGGTGAGTCCTGGAAGTATGAGTCTAGAATCTTGCCCTTTGTCATGGTGTTGCACTGTCTTCTACATACTTATTTATATGTTCATTGAAGATAAATGCTGTGTGTGTGTTCATGTGAATGTGTGGGCAGAGAGGATTATATTTAAATCATAAGTGGTATCATCCCCAAGTTCAACTAGCAATGTGTCTTGGAATTTTTGCCATGTCAGTAGAAATAGACTTACCTCAGTATCTTTGATGTCTGTTAAGCTCTTCATGGACTTTATGGATTGCAAAAATATAATCATGGATTTTTTTTATTACCCTGCTGATAGAACACATTTAGGTTTTTCCTTTTCTTCTTTATTTTAGTCTAAATTTTATCTTTATGTTGTAATTACAAATTTACATTTTTAAAGACAGGATTTACATTTCGACAAAGGATGCATGTTGACTGTGCATTCTTTCTTGGGTCTGTGTATCTTGCCTCACGTAGAAGCACATCTGATCCTGTTCTAGGCTGAGCAGCATCAGGATGCAGACCATGACCTAGTTCTTTCTGTATCACCTGCTACAACTGTGCCTGGTGTGTGGTGGGGGCTCAGTGACTGAATGAATCAATGACTGAATGATGTATTAGTTCTGTTACTGCTGAATAAACTACCATGAAACTTAGTGACTTAGAAGAGAACATGTTTATTATCACACAGTTCTGGTGGATCAGGAATTCAAGCAGAGCTCAGGTCTTGGGTTTCAGAGTCTCTCCTGGCTTGCAATCATGGTGTCAATGGGGGCTCACAGGTCTCAAGTCTCAACTGGTGAAGTGTCTGCTTTCAAACTCGTGTTGCTGTTGGTAGAATTAAATTCCTCATGACTGGTGGAACAAGAGCTTCAGTTCCTCTTGTCTATTGACAAATAGGCCTCTCCAACATGGCCATTTGCCTGATTAAAGTGTGCAAGCTGAGAGGATAACAGAGTCTTCTGGCAAAAGAGGAGTTATAATCTTCTGTAATCTAATCACAGGAGTGACTTTCCCATCACTTTTTTTGTGTGTTCTATTGATCAGAGGCAAGTCACAGTCCTATGTACACTCAAAGGGAGGAGTTTACATATGGGATGAATACCAGGAAGTGTGAATCACTCAGAGAAGTTAAGTGATTTGCTTAAAATCACACAGCCAGCAAGAGGAAGAGCCAGGATTTGAATCTAGGGATTATCCTGAGTTTAAGCATTAAAACAGGCCATTAGGACCTAAGGTTTCCTCGACATATTCTCAAATACAAGGGGCCATGATGGCAGTGTTACAAAGAAGCATCCTGGTGTGGTGGAAAGAGAAGAGGATGTTAGCAGCAAGAGACCTAAGTTTGAATCCTAGCCATGCAACTTCTTGCTCTATGACTCTAGGCATTGCCTCTGGTGACCCTTACTGAGTCTCAGTTTTCTAATCTGCAAATGGGATTGTTGTGAAGGTTAAACATGATAATAAATGGATGTAAAGTCCTGCTCAGAATGCTCAGCAAGCAGTCTGCACCCCATGGATGCAGCTGCTATTTTCATGGAAGCTGGCTGGGCAACAGCATTGTTTATAAATACATATTACACGCTTTTGAGAGGTTCTTCAAAACCCAGTTATTAACTGTTAATGGTCTCAGTCTGGCGTACTCCTTCTGAGGTGTCATTTATGATGGCTGTTTTCTGTTTGTTGATTTTGCACACACAAACCCACTTGATTAAGAACTGATGAAAAAAATAGTAATTCAAGCAAATGAAAGGATGTTCCATGAGAGGAAATCTTGACAACCGTGAAATTAGTGCATGAGTATGGTTGCCATGGTTAATCATGACTGAATAACTGGCCTCAGTGGGAAACTGCCACATTAGACAACGAATATCAAGAGAATTTACCCACTGTGCTCTGAGAACAGTACCCAGAATGTGCACTCAAGGGGGTGGGGTTTTAGGCAGATGGGCACCCCTTGGTAGGATGGGTTTCAGATCAACTGAGAAATTCATAGACATAGGAGTGAGACAGGGATAAAAATATCAAACTTGTTGCTGGCTCATCTAGATTGAAGAATAGAGCTTGGACTTGTGACTCTAATCAATTTTCTTAATACTCCTCTGGTCTAGAACTTGAAACCTTCTTAAAAGGAGAGCTAGGAATGAAGCGGGGGCAGGGTGGGGTGTAACGAAAGCGTAGGGGGATGATGAAACGGTAAGAGAAAGGGAAACGGAGGCAAAGAGAAGAGGAGAGAGGAGGAAGTGGAGGAGGAGGGAGATACTAAATGTCAAAAGGTAACAGTGGATCAATGGAGCTCAGATGCTTGTCAACCAACCAATAAGATCATTGTTCCGCCTCTCAGGAGGAGGGGTCAGTGAGAGACAGAAGGGAAGGTAAAGGCTTGTTCACCCAGTGATGATGGTACAACTCTCTATATTTTATGAATCAGTCTAGACACTTAGTGAAGGAGGCTCTGGTTCCCCCACTTTCATCAGAGAATGATCATTGTAATTATACCAAATATTTACTGAGTTTATACTATGTGTCAGGCATTGTGCCAAGTCTTTTAAATGAATTATCTCTTTTAGTCCTCACAGCAATCCTTTGAAAGGGAGAATAAAATTAGACCCATTTTATAAGTGAGGGTGTCACTGGGACTGTGACACTTTGTCAACTAGCCAAGGTCCCACAGTGAGGAAATGTCAGCCTGAGAAACAAATCCAGGTCTATCCGTTCTGAAATCTGTTTTTAAAATGGCACTTTCTAGAAAGATGATCCATGTGCTTCCTGACTCAGAATCATCAGGATGTGTTTAAAGTGTGCAGATTTCCAGCCTGCCTGACTCAGGAGGTCTTGAGGACTAGCGCAGGGATGTGCACTTTAAGCAAGGGCACTTGGTGATTCTAATGCACACCAAAATTTGACTATGATTGCACTGGAAGGATGGATTTCCAATTCAGCTTTTGCTAATTTACCTTTGGGACAAGAAAATGGGTACTTGTTTGCAGAGAGGATCTTTCCTTACTGATTTTTACTAATTTATTGAATCTGGCAGCTCACTGGGAGCTGGATAAGCTCAGCCTCCCTCCTCTTAGATATCTGAACTCCTGCAAAGGTCTGACTGTCACTCCTCATATATTTTTTCTTTACAATATTCAATATAGAGGTTTTTTCCTTTTGCACAGTGGTGATCTTTATACCAACAGAGGATAAGAAAAGGGGCACTGCCTTCTGAAAAACTGACCCCCCCTACCCACTTCTGCTTCTCAGTACATGACTATTTACATAGACCAGCATAGTTGAATACATTCATTTTCGTAGATTTGCATTCACTGGGGATGTGCTGGGATTCTTTTTATTCATTTGGATCTATGCTTGAGTGTGTTCTGTATACTACAACTTCCTACCCTCCCATTGAACCTAATTAAACTCTGATTTCAATGGTTTTACTTATTTACTTTTTTCAGTTAAAATCTTTTTCCCCATGGTGGATAGTTAGCTTTGGGAATCTAACTTGATAACGGGGACAGATGCAGTTTCTTTTATTGGCCAATGAGAGACAGTGTAGAGCAGTGATGAAGAGCATGGATTCTGCCATTAGATCTGGGTCCAAATCCTGGTTTATACACTTGCTAGCTATATAACATTGAGTAGCTTTCTCAATGATATTAGGGAATAATAATAGTACTTACCTATAATGCTGTGGGGGTTAAATGCATGTAAAGCATTTGCCTGGCGCATGGTTCATACTACCTGGCACATGACTTAAAAAATGGGAGCTCCTGAAAAGTATGATTTAATCTGGCTGGGTACCCATCTCATTTTCTCTTCCTGCGAATATAGGAAGAAGGTGTTCCAGCCTTCTATACAATGAGATTGGGGCCATATGACTGGATTCTGTCCAATGGAAATGGATTAAAGTGATATGACCCTCTTCTAGTTGTTGTCATTCAGTTGCTCAGTGGTGTCTGACTCTTTGCGACCCCATGGACTGCAGCATGCCAGGCTTCCCTGTCTTTCACTATCTCCTGGAGTTTGCTCAAACTCAAGTCCATTGAGTCGATGATGCCATCCAACCATCTCATCCTCTGTCGTCCTCTTCTCCTCCTGCCCTCACTCTTTCCCAGCATCAGGGTCTTTTCCAATGAGTCAGCTCTTCACATCAGGTGGCTGAAATACTGGAGCTTCAGTTTCAGCATCATTCCTTCCAATGAATATTCAGGACTGATTTCCTTTAGGATTGACTGGTTTGATTTCCCTGCTTTCCAAGTTACTCTCAAGAGTCTTCTCCAGCACTGAAGTTAGAAAGCATCAATTCTTTGGTGCTCAACCTTCTTTATGGTCCAACTCTCACATCTGTACATGAGTACTGGAAAAACCCGGAAAAGGCAATGGCACCCCACTCTAGTACTCTTGCCTGGAAAATCCCATGGACGGAAGAGCCTGGTAGGCTGCAGTCCATGAGGTCACTAAGAGTCGGACACGACTGAACAACTTCACTTTCACTTTTCACTTTCATGCATTGGAGAAGGAAATGGCAACTCACTGCTGTGTTCTTGCCTGGAGAATCCCAGGGAAGGGGGAGCCTGGTGGGCTGCCATCTATGGGGTTGCATAGAGTCGGATATGACTGAAGCGACTTAGCAGCAGCAGCAGCACTGGAAAAACCATAGTTTTGACTATTTGGATCTTTGTCAGCAAAGTGATGTCTCTGCTTTTTAATATGCTGTCTAGTTTTGTCAACAAAGGTCCGTCTGGTCAAGGCTATGGTTTTTCCAGTGGTCATGTATGGATGTGAGAGTTGGACTGTGAGGAAAGCTGAGTGCGGAAAAATTGATGCTTTTGAACTATGGTGTTGGAGAAGACTCTTGAGAGTCCCTTGGACTGCAAGGAGATTCAACCAGTCCATCCTAAAGGAGAGCAGTCCTTGGGTGTTCATTGGAAGGACTGATGCTGAAGCTGAAACTCCAGTACTTTGCCACCTCATGCGAAGAGTTGATTCATTGGAAAAGACCCTGATGCTGGGAGGGATTGGGGGCAGGAGGAGAAGGGGACGACAGAGGATAGGATGGCTGGATGGCATCACTGACTCAATGGGCATGAGTTTGAGTAAACTCCAGGAGTTGGTGATGGACAGGGAGGCCTGGCGTGCTGCGATTCATGGGGTCGCAAAGAGTCGGACACGACTGAGTGACTGAACTGAACTGAACTAGTTTTGTCATAGCTTTTCTTCCAAAGAGGAAGCGTCTCTTAATTTCATGGCTGCAGTCACCATCCAGAGTGATTTTGGAGCCACCAAAAATAAAATCTTTCACTGTTTCCATTGTCTCCCCTTCTATTTGCTATGAAGTGATGGGACCAGATGTCATGATCTTAGTTTTTTATATGTTGAGTTTTAAGTCAGCTTTTTCGCTCTCCTCTTTCACATTCATTAAGAGGCTCTTTAGTTTCTTTTCACTTTCTGCCATTAGAGTGGTGTCATCTGCATATCTGAGGTTATTGATATTTCTCCTGGCAATCTTGATTCCAGCTTGTGCTTCATCCAGCCTGGCATTTCTCATGATGCACTCTTTCTGCATATAAGTTAAATAAACAGCATGACAATATACAGCCTTGACATATTCCTTTCCCAATTTTGAACTAGTTTGTTGTTCCATGTCTGGTTCTGTTGTTTCTTGACCAGCAGACAGGGTTTCTCAGGAGGCAGGTAAGCTGGTCTGGTGTTCCCATCTTTTTAAGAGTTTTCCACAGTTTGTTGTAATCCATACAGTCAAAGGCTTTAGTGTAGGCAATGAAACAGATGTTTTTCTGGCATTCTCTTGCTTTTTCTCTGATCCAGCAGATGCTGGCAATTTGAGCTCTGTTTCTTCTGCCTTTTCTTAATCCAGCTTCTACATCTGGAAATTCTCAGTTCATGTACTATTGAAGGAATTTGATCATTACCTTGCTAGCATGTGAAATGAGTGAAATTGTGTGGTAGTTTGAACATTCTTTGGCATTGCCCTTTCTTGGGATTGGAATGAAAACTGACCTTTTCCAGTCCTGTGGCCACTGCTGAGTTTTCCATATTTGCTGGCATATTGAGTGCAACCCTTTAACAGCATCACATTTTAGGATTTGAAATAGCTCAGCTGGAATTCCGTCACCTCCACTAGCTTTGTTCATCATGATGCTTCCGAAGGCCCACTTGGCTTCACACTCCAGGATGTCTGGCTCTAGGTGAATGATCACACCATCGTGGTTATCCGGGTCACTAAGACCTTTCTTATACAGTTCTTCTGCATATACTTGTCACCTCCTCTTAGTGTTTTTTGCTTCTGTTAGGTCTATACCATTTCTTTCCTTTATTGTGCCCATCTTTGCATGAAATATTCCCTTGGTATCTCTAATTTTCTCAAAGAGATCTCTAGTCTTTCGCATTCTATTAATTTCCTCTTTTTCTTTGCACTGTTCCCTTAGGAAGGCTTTTTTCTCTCTCCTTGCTGTTCTTTGGAACTCTGCATTCATATGGGCTTGGCCACAAACTCCCCTATAAATTGTTCATGATCTCTCTTTGACTTTTGTAGTGACTATTCAGGCCACATTTTGAAGTTTATACACTATACTATGCAATGAACCATGACCTGTGAAAAGGAGCTTCCTAGGAGAATTTCTCAACCTTCATTGGACTGTGATGTGTATAAGACATGAACCTTTGTTAAGGCACTGGGATTTTGGAGATATTTGTTACAGCAGCTATTGTCAGCTACCCTGACTGATACAGCCAGGTATTCTCTGTCCCCCAGGAGGATGAGGGCAGGAGAAAGAGGGACCAAGTAAGCAGAAATTATGGTGTTTAGGAGAAGATGTGGACTTTGGGTCAGACATGGTTACTGGCTGCATATCCAGTATATACAACAGTATACACAAAAATCAGCTTTGAATTTATAAAAGATTATTTTCTCAAATGTACGGCACTATGTCTAAAACTTAACTTTCAGGGTTAATTTGAGAATTAGGAATAATGTATGTGAAAGCCTACCATATATATAGTAGATGCTCAATAAATGGTAAGTGTTATTGTAGTTATTTTCCAACAGCCTTAAACCTTTTGCCCAAGTGTTAGCAATTCTGATGTCCTAGGGTAAGGATGTGTCAGGGAGTGAAGGGTTGGCCAAGCTGCTGGCATCTAGCTAGTGCTACAGTAGAACATTCTACTTTTGAAGGGCCAGAGCCAGAGGGATGGGTCCACACTGGAATCCCTTAGGACAAACCAACAGGCAAATCCAGAGACTAAGTGTATACCCTCAGTCCTAAGACAGCATTTCTCAAAGCATGATCTATAGGCTGCCCTTTTGTATAGTACTGGGGTACTGTTAAAAAATGACTATTCATGGGCCCAACCCCAATCAACTAAGTCAGACTCTAGAGTTGTGGGTCCCATTAGCTGTGTTTTTAGTGAGATCCTCCAGGTGGTTTTGAATACCCTAAAGTTAGAATCACTGATATAGGACAGTCACTAATCAGAGACTGTCTAAGATAAGACTAGAAGGAGAGTTGGTTAACAGTAGTAATGGCTGCCATTTCTTGTCAACCATGAAAGTAAGTGCACCTTCCAGGTGTCCCCCACTATTCAAACTTATTTATTTCCTTACTTTCCATAGCGAGAGTTCTGCTAGAGAAGGTTGCCTATATTAACTCATTCAGTCACCACTCAGCCAGGGCTCTATATTAGTTTCCTGGGGTTGCCACAACAAATGACCACAAAATGGTGACTTAAAACAACAGAAATTTATTCTATCAAAGTCTTAGAGCTCAAAAGTCTGAAATCAAGGTATTGCCAGGACCCTTCTCCCTCCAAAGACTCCAGGGAAAAATCCTTCCTTGCCTCTCTTAGCTTCAGGTAGTTGCCAGCAGTCCTTGATACTTCTTGACTTGTGGCAGCATAACTCCAATCTCTGTCTCTGCCTTCACGTGGCCATCTTCCTTCTGTCTGTCTGTGTCTTTGTGTCTATATGTCCCTCTTCTCATAAGGACACCAATCATATTAGACTTGGGACCCAACTCAATTCAGTATAATTTCATCTTAGCTTGATTACATCTGCAAAGACTGTTTCCAATCAGGAAATTAAGGAGAATAGTATTCAACCCAATATAGACTATTATTAACCCACTTCACATAGTGGTAAATGCAGGCTCAGAGAGATCACTCTGCTTGTAGGTAGGAGTGCATGCATGCATGCTCAGTCTCTCCAGTCGTATCTGACTCTCTGTAACCCTATGGACGGTAGCCCGCCAGGCTCCTCTGTCCTTGGGATTTCCCAGGCAAGAATACTGGAGGGGCTGCCCTGCCCTCCTCCAGGGGACCTTCCCGACCCAGGGGTTGAACCTGCATCTTTTATGTCTCCTGCACTGGTAGGTGGGTTCTTTATCTCTAGTGCCACCTGAGAAGCCCGAAGGTAGGGGTACTGGGGTTCAAACCAAGTTCAAACTCAGTCCAGAGCTCACGTTCTCTGCTGCCTTTCTGGGACACAGAAAGAGACCTCAAGGATGTTGTTCTGAATATCCTTGAGGTATCCTTGTCTGAATATGTGTCAGTGGCTCTGTGTTTGGTGGGCAGATTGAACTGGTTTGAAAGCAGACACTGAGCATATGACTCATAGCATAGGACAGGCTGTGGCAAGCTGGGGTGATTGGACTTATCTAATGACCTCTTTTTCAGCTCAGCCCTGTTGTTTCACTTTTCTATTGCTATTAAGTCCAAACTTAGTGGCTTAAAGCAATAACAATCTCTTACGTCTTGTGATTCTGTGAATTGACTAGGCAAAGCTGTTTACATAGTGTTGATTGGGTCACTCACGCTGGTGTGTTCAGTTGGGAGCGCTTTTGTACCTGGACTCTCTCGGCACATTTCTCACCTTTTAGGCCCTCTCCATGTGGAGGACAGCCTGGACTTCCTTACAGCACGGTGGCTAGGTTCCAAGAGGAGTGTTCCAAGAAAGTAAGGCCATTGTGTAAATGCTTTTTAAACCTCCTTGCATTACACTTGCTTTGGTCTCATTGGTCAATTTCAGAGCCAAGGATACAGACCAAAAGGCATTGGTGGCCACAATGGAATAGTTTATGAGCCCTGCATTTTGGGGTGAGTCAGTAGCTGCTACATGCTTCCTTAAGGCCACATAATCAGCCAGTCTCTTGGCCAAAGTCCTTCTCACTCATTGGTCAGCTTTCTGTAGCTTTCTGTGTTTGGAGACCTACCAATTAATTTGTGTGTAGTATTTGAACTATTATTCACACTCAAGCAATCCCAGAAGGCCAAGTTCCTGTCTGATGTGGGCACGATCCACCACTTTGGCCTTGTTTACTTCTAATGCCATAGACAGACTTGCTTCTGGCCTTGATGTGATTGAGGATTGATGACTTCTTTTCTTCTGGTAGCTTTCCCCCTTGCTGCACAAGTGATATAGATTAATCATAACCCACATAGACAAACAAAAGGAAGAGAATTAAAATTACCTGTAGGGGCATATGCTGCACCCACTCCTCAGATTCTCCTAAAGAAGCATGTCCAGATGCTGGGTATGCTCCTGGTGGCCAGCCTTCCAGTATTGTCCAGTGACGGATGAATGCAGAGGCATAAAGGTCTCAGCCCAACTTGGAACCTTCTGAAGGACTGTTCTAGATCTATAGCTCCCTGTAGCAAAGTCCAAGCTCTCCCTCTGCCTGCTTCCTGCTTCCTCTTTCTCCCAAAGGTGTTGGTCCTAAAAGTCCTTCTCAATAAGCATGCTTTGTACTAAACCCCATTCCAGAGGCTGCTTCCTGGAGAACCCACAGCAACATTGCACTTCATCAATCACATTCTCAGGAGATAGCCACTGTGACCATTCTGGCCATATCAACGTGATGCTTTAAGACTCTCCATCTTTCTTGTGTATATTTTTGCTTTGTTTTTTATAAAACCAGGGTCACAAATGCTTCTGTTTAATACAGCTCTATATGATGGTTAAGAATGTAGACCCTAAAGACCAATGGCTTGGGTTCAAATTCCAGCTCTGCCAAGGCCTGGGCTTGTCATCTTGGACACATTACATAATCTCTCTGAGCCTTAGGCTCCTCATCTGTAAAATGGTAGATAATAATGTACCTTGTTTCTAAGGTTGTTTTGAGGAATCAATGAGTTAATATATGTAAAGTGCTAAGAACTATAGAATAGAGTAATTCGTCAGTACAGGTTAGTTGCTACTATGATTTTCATAACTGGGTTTTTTCAACATATTGTGTCATTTTCCATGGCACCTAGTATTTTTCTCTATCATTGTTGTTAATGGCTTCATGACGCACTGTTGTAAGAGTGTACCATGGTTTATTGAACTGATCACCTATCATGCAAGGACATTCTTGGTATAGAGATTAGCATATGCAAAGGCCAGGAGACTAAAGAGCATGTGGATCTGAAACTGATTCGGTGTGAGGGAAATTGATGGAGGAGAGCAGAATCAGACCCTGTAAGCCTCTGGCTGAGGTTTGGGCTTTACCCTGTGGTTGGTGGTCCTAGTGGACAAAGCCTCTCTCTGATAGAGCTGCAGACAGTAGACTATTGGGTCTAGGGCAGATTTTTATCAAAAAGAGGAGTCTTCTTGGGGACACATTAGGGTCAGGCTGGTCTTGATTCTTGAGGCTTTTATGCTGGAGACAGAAGGCAGGGCAAGAGGATGATGTGCTGTTTGCCCAGTTGCCTCCGGAGAAGAAGCTTTTGTCTGACCCTTTCATAAAGCCCTCACATCCTGAGCGGTCAGGATGCTGCAAACTCCCTTATTTGGAGCATACAATAGACTGCTCAAATTGGATTCCTGGAGCAAGCAAACAAACCATCAGCTCATTGTTAGCTATTGTGGGCAGAGTCAATTCACTTGTGGTGAGGGATCATTAGCAAGGGCGAGGAACTCAAGTGCTGGGCCAGAGGGAAGTGAGCTCATGGGGAGGAGACCTCGCTTGCTCCTTCTTCACTTTTTAAAACCAATAAGCAAACAACATCCACAAACGCCTTCTTGGATGAAAGAAAAGAGGTTCTTGGTGGAGACTGTTTTGGATTTTGAATTTGATGAAACCTTTATACCTTAGAGCATGCTAGGCTGTGGGAGTAGGAGAGTGTCACCATATAAGGTTGTGTAGGTTGGGCACTGAACAATTCATTCACATTATAACTGATGGGGTTGACAGCCCCTAGGGCTGTGCAGTGTTCAACTGGAATGGTTTCATGCAGCAGCCCTTGTATAGGTGCCCAGGAGATGACTGAATCCTCAACTAATTACTTCCGGGGCTGGGAAGGAAGCAAGCACTGGCCTTCTAATTCCTGGAAGGAGAGAAAATAGAATTTCTCAAGTGTTTGCAAGGGAGGGAATATATTTATGACTGGAGATCCTCTTCCCTAGTAGTTATTAAGCTGGCCAACTTTTAAGAAAATGTATATTTTTATATTTGAATAGGCAACATTTCCACATGGTTCAAAATTCAAAAGGTTTGAAAAGATTTTCAATGACAAGCCTCCCTTCTATTGTGTCCTCTAGATGTTACCTAGTATGGGCTCAGGATACAAGCATCACAAAAAGCTAAACTCTTGACAGTAGGTGTTTGCAGCAAAGCAAGGGCTTATTTGCAGGACAGCAGGCAAGGAGAATGGGCAGCTCATGCTCTCCAGGCAAACTCCTTTCAGGCAGGAGTTTTAAAAGACTGTTAGGGGAGAGGGCTGTAGGCTGGTGATCGGCTGTTAACATTCTGATTGGCTGGTGGTGAGGTCATAGGGTGATGTTTCAGGAATCTAAACCTCCAGGCAGGTTAATTATAAAGGCAGGGAAACTTGGTTTTAGGGGCCTCGGTTTCATAGACACTGAGGCCCCGATGTGTCTCAGTGAGGCCTCGAGATCCTTTGAGGCAGCTGACAGTGCTGGCTTGCCTTTCTCCTTGGCCAACTCTTGATCTTACATCAAGACTTCAAGAGACTTTCTCAGCCCACCTTATCCCTGCAGCCAATCATCATTCTTGGTAGATAGAATTTGTCATTCATTTAACAGCTATCTGACAGCCATCCAGCCACCTTCTTTCTTTTCTTTCCCTCTTTCCTCCCGCCCCCCCCCCCCCTTTTTTTTATCCCAGGGGACAATGTTGAGTTTTTTTATCCTCTTTTCCTGGAGATTTCATGGATGTGGGGAATGTGATTCACGTTGCACTCCATTCTGCAGAAACCCAACTAGATTCTGCCTTAAACATCTGTAGTTTTACCCATCAAGTTTTCTTCCCAATAGGGGGTCTTATCTCTCTCTGCCTATATTCTCTTCTTTCCCCTTTCTCTCCCCCCTTTTCCTCTCCCATTCTGCAGCCTCCAAAAGCCCCTCAAGTGTGTTAAGGAATTCTACTCCCACACTCAGCATCCCTTTTAAAGCAGGAGAGAAGCTGGAGATTAGCTACAAAGGCAGGGGTAGGGGTGAGGATAGGGCTAAAGTTGAAGATGACTTATCAAAGGGAGGGGTGATGGGAGCAGTTTGCCCCAGTAGTACTGCCAAAATCTTGGCTCTCTGTGCACCAATGCCAAATAGAAATAGGGAGACAGAGTTATGGAGGAGAAAGAAAGAGTGGCTTTATTTCTTTGCCAGGAAAGAGGAAGCACAGTAGGCTAGCACCTCAAGAACTGAGCCCTACTCCCTGGTGAAAAGAGAGAGATGATATAGTCTGGCAGGGTCATATGATAAGGGTCAAGGCAGTAACAGTCTTGTATTCTTTCTTCTTGCAGAGTTTCAAAGTGGTGGGGTTGCTGACAAGATTTTCCAACACAAGAGACAACTCTACACATGGACATCACCAAATAGCCAATAGGGGAATCAGATTGATTATATTCTTTGCAGTCAAAGATGGAGAAGCTCTATATAGTCATCAAAAACAAGACCTGGAGCTGATTATGGCTCAGATCATCAGCTCCTTATTGCAAAATTCAGGCTTAAATTGAAGAAAGTAGGGGAAACCACTAGGCCCTTCAGGTATGACCTAAGTCAAATCCCTTATGATTATACAGTGAAGGTATTGAATAGATTCAAGGGATTAGATCTGGTGGACAGAGTGCCTAAACAACTATGGCCGGGGGTTCATAACATTGTACAGGAGGCAGTAACCAAGACTATCCCCAAGAAAAAGAAATGCAAGTAGGCAAAGTGGTTTTCTGAGGAGGCCTTATAAATAGCTGAAGAAAGAAGAGAAGTGAAAAGCAAGGGAGAAAAGGAAAGATATACACAACTGAATGCAGAGTTCCAAAGAACAGTAAGGAGAGATAAGAAGGCTTTCTTCAATGAACAATGTAAAGTAATAGAAGAAAACAGTTGAATGGGCAAGATGAGAGATCTCTTCAAGAAGACTGGGAAGATCAAGGGAACATTTTATGCAAGGATAGGCAAGATAAAGAACAAACAGTAATGACGTAACAGACGCAGAAGAGATTAAGAAGAGGTGGCAAGAATACACAGAAGAACTATACGAAAAAGATCTTCATGACCCAGATAACCACAATGGTGTGGCCACTCAGCTAGAACCAGACATCCTGGAGTGTGAAGTTAGTGGGTTTGAGGAAGCATTACTAAAAAAAAGCTAGTGGAAATGATGCAATTCCAGCTGATCTATTTCAAATCCTAAAAGACAATGCTGTTAAAGGGCTGCACTCAATATATCAGCAAATTTGGAAAACTCAGCAGTGGCCATGGGACTGGAAAGGGTCAGATTTCATTTCAATCCCAAAGTAGGGCAATGCCAAAGAATGTTTAAACTACCATATGATTGCACTTGTTTTGCATGCTAGTAAGGTTATGCTCTACACATGGATATCATCAGATGGTCAACACCGAAATCAAATTGATTATATTCTTTGCAGCCAAAGATGGAGAAGCTTTATACACTCAGCTAAAACAAGACTGGGAGCTGACTGTGGCTTAGATCATGAACTCCTTATTGCCAAATTCAGACTGAAATTGAAGAAAGTAGGGAAAACCACTAGACCATTCAGGTATGACCTAAATCAAATCCCTTATGATTATACAGTGGAAGTAAGAAATAGATTTAAGGGACTAGATCTGATAGAGAGCGTGCCTGAAGAACTATAGATGGAGGTTCGTGACATTGTACAGGAGATAGAGAGCAAGACCATCCCCAAGAAAAAGAAATACAAAAAAGCAAAATGGCTGTCTGAGGAGGCCTTACAAATAGCTGTGAAAAGAAGAGAAGTGAAAAGCAAAGGAGAAAAGGAAAGATATACCCATTTGAATGCAGAGTTTCAAAGAATAGCAAGGAGAGATAAAAAAGCCTTCCTCAGTGATCAATGCAAAGAAATAGAGGAAAACAATAGAATGAGAGATACCAAGGGAACATTTCATGCAAAGATGGGCTGAATAAGGGGATGATAAGAGGATAAGATGGTTGGATGGCATCACTGACTCCATGGACAAGAGTTTGGGTAAGCTCTGGGAGTTGGTGATGACAGGGAGGCCTGATGTGCTGCAGTTCATGGGGTCGCAAAGAGTCAGACACAACTGAGCGACTGAACTGAACTGAACTGAAGGTTATGCTCAAATCCTTCAAGCTAGGATTTAGCAGTACATGAACATGAACTGAGAACTTCCAAACGTACAAGCTGGATTTAGAAAAGGCAAAGGAACCAGAGCTCAAATTGCCAACATCTGTTGGATCATAGAGAAAGAAAGGGAATTCCGGAAAAAAAATCTACTACTGCTTCTGTGCCAGACCTTTTACTGTGTGGATCACAATAAGCTGTGGAACATTCTTAAAGAGATGGGATTACCAGATCACCTTATCTGTCTCTTGAGAAACCTATAATGGGTCAAGAAACGACAATTTGAACCTTACATGGGACAACAAACTGGTTCAAAATTGGGAACGGAGTGAGACAAGGCTGCATACAGCCACCCTGTTTATTTAACTTATATGCAGAGCACATCATGTGACATGCCAGGCTGGATGAATCACAGGCTGAAATCAAAGTTGTGGAAACAAATATCAACAATCTCAAATACGCAGATGACACCACTCTAAAGGCTGGAAGTGAAGAGGAACTAATGAGCCTCTTGATGAGGGTGAAAGAGGAGAGTGAAAAAGCTGGTTTAAAACTCAACATTAAAAAAACTAGGATCATGGCATCTGGTCCCATCACTTCATGGCAAATAGATGGGGAATCAATGGAAACAGTGACAGATTTTCTCTTTTTGGGCTTCAAAATCACTGCAGATGGTGACTGTAGCTATGAAATTAAAAGATGCTTGTTTTTAAAAGGGAAGCTATGACAAACAAAGATAGCATATTAAAAAGCAAAGACATCACTTTGCTGACAAAGGTCTATATATTCAAAGCTATGGTCTTTCCAGTAGTTATGTACAGATGTGGGAGTTGGACTATAAAGAAGCTGAGCGCCGAAGAATTGTTGCTTTCAAATTGTGGCCCTGAAGAAGATTCTTGAGAGTCACTTAGATAACAAGAAGTTCAAACCAGTTGATCCTAAAGGAAATCAACCCTGAATATTTGCTGGAAGGACTGATGTTGAAGCTGAAACTCCAATACTTTTGGCCACCTGATGCAAAGATCTGATTCATTGGAAGAGACCTTGATACTGGGAAAGATCGAAGGCAAAAGGAGAAGAGGGCAGCAGCGTATGAGATGGTTAGATAGCATCGCTGATTCAATGGACATGGATTTGAGCAAGCTCCAGGAGTAATGAAGGACAAGGAAGCCTGGTGTGTTGCAGTCCATGGGGTTGCAAAGAGTCAGACGTGACTCAGTGACTGAATAACAACAGGACCTTAGTTGGTCCAGACTCCTAATCTTGAGGAGCCTCTCCGGTCCCTTTAATTTTGCCTCAGGTGGCTGCTCCTCCCTTGATCAGCAAGTGTTCTGCCCTTTGGATCTCAGAGAAGGTCAGGGAGGTTGGGGTCTTGCCAGTGAAAGTGAAAGTAATAGTGAAAAGAGAAAAGTGAGTGACTCAGTCATGTCCATCTTTTTGTGACCCCATGGACTATAGCCTGTCAGGCTCCTCTGTCCATGGGATTCTCCAGGCAGGAATACTGGAGTGGGTTGCCTAGAACATGTATGCCCACAGCTGATTCATGTTGATGTATGGCAAAAGCCACGACATATTGTAAAGTAATTAGCCTCCAATTAAAAAAATAAATTAATTTTTTAAAAAAAGAAAAAAAAAGAAATGAAAGACAAAAAGGCCTCCATGTCCAGGTGCCCCACAGGGTCTTGCTCAGTATCAGTAGGAAATGGGAGTGGGTATCATTGTCAGCAGAGAATTCAAATAAATACTGAAACTATGATGGGCACCCTTTTTCCTTTTTTTATTATTGACAAGCATTGGCCAGAAATTTTAAACAATGTCTGTGATAAAATAGTTTCCCTTCTCCACATGCAACTACTACTACAAAGTAGATTGAGAGCTAGGGAATACAAGAGGGAAAATTTTACAATCTAGGGTGGGACAGCCAGGCTTGAATCCCAGCTTCAGTGTTTACAGGCTGTCGTGACCTTGGGTGAGTTACACCACTTCACAAAACTTGTGAACTGAGTACTGTACAGCTTCAGACATTGTTGTTAGCTTTATACAAGTTATGCCTGCCATTTGTTTGGAGCTGATATTGATAGTGAGCACTTAACAAATGTTGTTAAGTTACGACTGGGTCTCCTTGCTAGTGCACTTTTCTGGGTTATCTTGACCTTTCATAGGCTTCCCAGATGGCTCAAGTGGTAAAGAATTCACCTGCCAATGCAGGAGACTCAGGAGATGTGGTTTTGATCCGTGAGAAGGGAAGATCCCTGGAGGAGGAAATGGCAATCCACTTCAGTATTCTTGCCTGGAAAATCCCATGGACAGAGAAGCCTAGAGGGCTATAGTCCATGGTGTCTCAAAGAGTTGGACACGACTGAGCACACACTCACGCATGATGCCCAACTTTCATTGTCTTTGAGCTATTTTACAACTTTGCAACTTGCAGAAAACTGATAATAATGCAAATGATTTTTGTTCATAGAAATGCAAATGAGCTGTGTCTAGTAGAATGCAATTGATTATGATTTTGTGAGTATTGACCAGTTCTGCATTTATTAAGCAAATTTTATTTCTGGAATCCTGATTATGCCTAAGTGTCTGTTCTTTGGTTTCCCCTTTGAACCAGTGCTAACATATTTCTGACTTTCTCATTCATGAATGAGTTAAATAAAATCTTTGACATGTGTTTATATTTGTATGAGTCAATATTTCACTTATTTTAAAAACATTATCTTTTAACGTTTATGCTATTTTTGTTCCATTTCATAAAGAGAGAAACCACAGCTCAGCTCCCCTCCTCACGTCCTAGATCCCAAAACAGAAGAAAGCTCTTATAGGCTGTGTGTGTGTGCATGCGTGCTCACTGGTGCCCAGTTCAAGGAGGCAGAGCTGGCCAGTGGTGGAAAGAGGTCTGTGTGGCCTCGAGGGCCTCATTCTTCCCTGGTTTCTCTCTGATCTCCTTGTGTTGTCACCACTAGCTGGGTGGGCTATCTGCCTTTTCTCTATTGGCTTCTCTGCTCTCTGCCCTAGTCTGCTTTCTTTTCTGGATTCCCTTTGCTTTCTTTACTTTTACTGTTTGGCTACAAAAACAAGAGATGCTTAATTGTAATGATTATGTTGACTGAATGATTTAAATCTGTTGTTGATTTAAAAATCAAGGGACTTAAGAAAAAATTGATAAACAAAGTTAAGTGCTTTTAAGTGGGAGCGTGGCTCATGGTTGTGATTTTTTGCCCTTAATGTTTTCAGTTAAGGCATAGTTCTGCATCCCACTGGAGCTCTTCTGCACCGAGATGCTCAAGCTCTGTTTTAGGTGTGTCTGAGCCTTGGATTCGTATGGCCTGGATTTCCACTGCAACATGACCAGGAATCAATTCTCCCCTCTCTGACTTCCTAGCTTTCAATCCACTTTTCCCCAAGTTATTGACCAGTCCCTTTAACTTGAGCAAGTTGATTCAGCATGGTGAGATTTCCTTATCAGTAAAATGAGGCTGACAGTTTCTATCTGACTAGGATATAATAAAAATTTATACACTCATGCATTCATTTGCTCATTTTACATTTATTGAGCATTTCCTATATGCTAAGAACTCCTCTAGGCCTTGGGGAATGTAGAAGTGGAACACATACTTACAAGACACACCCTGAGTGCCCACCTGGAGCTTATATTCTAGGGCAGGAGTTGGCATACATTTTCATTAAAGGACCAGATAATAAATTTTTAGACTTTGAGGGGCACAAAATATGTTTCCATTATGTATTTTTTATTGTTTTATCTAAAACCCTTTAAAAATGTAAAAACCGTCTTATTAGTTCGTAAGCCATAAAAAGACAGGTCACAAGCTGGATTTGGCTGACTCCTGTTGTAGTGAATTCAATGAGATAATAGCTATAAAGTATTTTAGCAGACATGATGATGATGTAAAGTGCTTAGCACAGCTCCTGGACCAGAGTCTGGGCTCAGTAAATAGTTAGCTGTATTACTTGCCAACCTCAACCCCCTACACAACTCCTTCGCATTCCTTTGGTATTGTGTCTCAGATCCAGAGCTTCTGGCTGCTCTGCCTGCCTTGTGGAAGTGAGCAAGGCCTTTGCAGTGGCTCTCCTCCTCCCCACAAGGTCAGCGGGGGGCTGTAGGCATCCATCCTGCCCTCGGGCCACAGCCATGCCTGGCAGCCCCTGGCAGACTGGCCATTGGTCTCCTGCCTGGCCTCACCAGCACATGCTTCCGCTGGCCCCCTGGCATCCCAGGGAAAAGAGCCAGAACCTGCTGGGATGACTCATGATGCTGCAGCCTCCTGGCTCAGCTCTCTGCAGGCCTACAGCTGTGAGGTACCACTGGGGTGTGGTGGAAGTGGACTGGTCATTGCTCAAGACGTCCTCCTCTCACCAGGACTGCATGACCCGAGGACGTCTCTCAGCTGCTAGAAGCTTTCTGAACATGAAATGAAATGGTGCAGATCTAGGTTAAATTCCCCCACTGGGCAGTCAGCCGTCAGCTTTCACATCCTGGGCAGAAGCAGGGACTGGGAACCTCTCTGGGGGTCCAGTGGTTAAGAATCTGCCTTCCAGTGTAGGGGGCGCTGGTTTGATCCCTTGTCGGGGAACTAAGATCCTACACGTGTGAAGCAACTTAGCCCCACGTGCCATAACTACTGAACCCGCATGCCACAGCTAGAGAGCCAGCTACTGAGCCTATGTACTCTGGAGCCTGCCCACCGCAACTAGAGAGAAACCCACCACAACCAAGAGTTCACATGCCACAGTTAAAGATCTCTCCTGCAGCAGCTAAAGAACCCACATGCTGCAAAGGTCAAAGATCCTGTGTGCCACAAGCAAGACCTGATGCAGCCAGATAAGAAATACGTAGATAAATGTTAAAGAAAATATCAGGGACTGAGTCTGCTTTAACACTATCAGGAGCCTCTGAACTCCTGCTCTCCCTGGATTGGCATGTCCTGCCCTTGATGCCACCCTGCTGCCTTGTTACTGGCAAAAGCTGACCCCAAGAAGACAAACTCTCCATGTCTGGCTTGAATGATGGCAGCAGCCTCTTAATCAGTCTCCTTGCTCCCCCACCCCTCCCCTTCCTCTCTACAATCTATCCTCCACGCTGCAACCAGTAGCAACTTTGATCTTGGATTTCCTGCTTAAAAGCCCATCAATGCTCCTCATCACTTTTAGGATAGAGTTTAGAGTCTCAGCTAGGATGAGGAACTGTCGTGATCCTGCCATGCCCCTCTCCAGTCTCATCTGCCTCATTTTGCACCTAAATCATGCAGAGTTACATACACTGGTTCCCAGAAATTTCATATCGTCACACCCCAATGGCTTGGTCCATACTAATCTCCTTGGTTGGAATTCCCTCTTCCTCCTTGTCCACTGGAAATTGTTCATTCTTTTTGATGCCACTCAGTTGTCCCTTCCTTGTGGAGTCTTTCCTGAGCTCCTCAATTGAATCCTTTGCTCGTTCCTCAAAGATACCATTTGCACTAATTTTAATCCTGTCTCCTGGACTGAGGAGCCTGGCGGGCTATAGAACATAGGGTCACAAAGAATTGGGCCCAACTAAGAGACTGAGCACACACACACACCCTCCTGAATGTAGGCTGAATGCTGAAGAGCCTGCTTTTGAATTCCAGCTCAAGCTATTGCTAGCTGTGTGAAGTCAGATGAGTTGCTTAACCTCTCTGAGCCTCAAGCTCGACTGTAAAGTGGGGCTCATAGTTGTGCTTGCCTCATCAAGTGCTTTTTGTGAAGGTTGGCTCAGGTAAGGCATGCCAATATCATTACACTGAATGGCCCATAGTAGATGCTCATTAAATTTATCAACATTATCATTGGAAGACACTGTGGGCTCTTTCAAGACAGGGACCATGACTTATTCACTTCTGCAGCCCAGCACCTAAGGCAGTGCATGGCTCATTTCAGGCGTTAGATCAACTGTTGTCTAAATGATGTTCAATGAAGGCCATGGAATAAACCAGCCCATCTGGTATATCATTTTGGAGAGTAAAATACTGAATGTCACTGAAAGTTTAGCAATAAATTATGGTACCTCCTTTGGAGGAGGGCATGGTCACACACCCTAGTATTCCTTGCCTGGAAAATTCCATGGACAGAGGAGCCTGGGTTTGCAAAGAGTTGGATATGACTAAAGTGACTAAGCACAGCACAGCATGCTATCTTCTTACTATGGAATACTTTGTTTGCCCCGTACGTGCTGGCATAGAAAGATATCCAGGATATACTCCTTGAAAAAAGCAAGTTTATGCCAGCAGGTACAATATGATGCCATTGTGTGTGCATGTGTGTATTTAAAGGATATTTGTGTATAGAAAATGATTTGAGGATGTACAGTGAGAAGCTGTACATCCCAGATGGGAGAGAGGAAAAAGAAGGACCTTCTTGTTTATTTATTTTAAAATTTATATACAGTTGGTGTGTAATACTGTGTAAGTTTAAAGTGTGCAACATACATCTGCACATTTATGTATTGCAATATGATTATTACAGGGTGTTAGCCAACACCTTGATCATACCACATAATTATCCTTTCTTTTTTGTGGTGAGAACAGTTAAGACCTTGTCTCCAAGGAACTTTGAAGTTTATAATACAGTATTGTTGAATGTAGTCATTCTGCTGTGCATTTAAATTAGAGCTCCAGAACTTATTTATCTGCTAGTTACAAGTTTGTGCCTTTAAACTATATCTCCCCTGGCTGTGTGCCAACAAAGCTTTGTTTACAGAAACAGGCAGCCTGCTGATTTGGCTGTTGTTCACCAGCCCCTGACTCTTACTGGTAGCAACTGTTGCCGTATATCCTGCCGTGGACATCTGAGACAGAGTGGTGTCTAATGAGAGATATTTTTTCTCCCTCACTTTCTTTGTATTTAAAGTAGTCAAAAAGTCGGGGAGGAGGGTATCTTACTGAGCTCCGGAGTGTGTTGGAGGAGGTCATAGAGAGGACGTGATCACCAGTTGACCCTTGAGATGGACCCAGGCAATGAGAGGCTCCTCAGTCCTTCCCTGTCCTTGGAATGTATACTCCACCTACTGTTCCCACAGAGGGAGCTGTTTTCAAGGATGCAGCCTTGAGAGAGTAATGTGTTGATGAGACCATCTGGACTGTATATGTGACTGAACTACATTAAGGCCTCTATAAGCCATTAAGATTCTGATGGGCACATGCGGAGATCTGCTCATCTTGTGGTGCCTAGGACAAGCCTTAGATTATTGTAAGTTCCCCTTGCTTGTTAAACCTGCCTCCTGCCAATCTGGAGTGGCTGTCTCTTTTTTTGGTTTTTCCTTGTCATCTGTGTACAGGGGCCAGTTTGCAAACCAACAAAGGGTGATGAAGAGGTCTCCTCTGGCTTGAAATCCTTCATGTTCCTCGGCTTGTAAATACATCTGTACTCCTATAATCACATGACATTCTTCTTACGTGTCTCTTCTTAGGTCACCAGTGAGTAGGCTTTGGGTCCACCCTATCCAGTATAATTTTGTCTTAATTCACACCTTGATGACATCTGTAAAGATCCTATTTCCCAACAAGGTCACATTCATAGGTACTAGGGTGTAGGACTTGGGCTTCCCAGGTGGTAAACAATCTGCCTACCAATGCAGAAGACACTGGTTTGATCCCTGGTTTGGGAAGATCCCCTGGAGGAGGAAATGGGAGCACACTCCAGTGTTCTTGCCTGGAAAATCCATGGACAGAGCATGCAGTCTCTGGCGGGCTGCAGTCCATAGAGTTGCAGTCCAAAGAAAGTGAAAGTGATAGTCACTCAGTGGTGCCCGACTCTTTGGGACCCCATGGCCTTCTCCAGTCCATGGTATTCTCCAGGCCAGAATACTGGAGTGGATAGCCTTTCTCTTCTCCAGGGGATCTTCCCAATCCAGGAATCGAACCCAGGTCTCCCACATTGCAGGTTGATTCTTTATCAGTTGAGCCACAAGTCCAAGAATACTGGAGTGTGTAGCCTATCCCTTCTCCAGCGGATCCTCCCAACCCAGGAATTGAACCAGGGTCTCCCACATTGCAGGTGGATTCTTCACCAACTGAGCTAACAGGGAAGCAAATAGCTCGACACAATTGAGCAACTGAGTACACGCACACACAGAGTTTAGGGCATATGTTTTCAGGAGACAAAATTCAGCCCATCAAAGGAGCAGAGGAAGATCAATGTGTTAGGAAATGGTTTTATTTTCCACAAGAAAGCAGAGTTACAGGGGAATGTGAGCCATGATTAATTCCCCATGAGTGGAGAGCCGTTTCTCAAGAAAAAGATAACCTAAGGTCCCAGTTTAAGAAACTGGGAGGATGCTAAGGTCTTCCTTTCAAAGTGATGGCCATCATCCAAAAGTCTACAAACAACAAATGCTGGAGAGGGTATGGCTAAAAGGGAGCCCTCTTACACTGTTAGTTGGAATGCAAACTGGAGAACAGTATGAAGACTCCTTAAAAAACTAGGAATGAAACTACCATATAACCCAGCAATCCCACTACTGGGCGTATAGTAGTGGGAAACCAGAATTCAAAAAGACACAATGTTCATTGCAGCACTGTTTACAATAGCTAGGACATGGAAGCAACCTAGATGTCCATCCCAGATGAATGGATAAGGAAGTTGTGGTACATATACACAATGAAATATTGCTCAGTTATAAGAAGGAACACATTTAAGTCAGTTCTAATGAGGTGGATGAACCTAGAGTCTATTATACAGAGTGAAGCAAGTCAGAAAGAGAAAGACAGATATCATATATTAATGCATGTATATGGAATCTAGAAAAATAGTACCGACGAGCCTACGTACAGGGCAGCGAAGGAGACACAGACGCAAAGGACAGACTTCCAGATACAGAGGGAGAATAAGAAGACTGGATGATTTGAGAGAGTAGCACCGAAACATATACATTACCATATGAAAGACACATAGCCAGTGGGAGTTTGATGTATGATGCAGGAAACCCAAAGCTGGTGTACTGTGACAGCCTGGAAGGCTAGGGTGGGGAGGGGGTTCAGGAGGGAGGGGTCACATGTATGCCTATGGCTGATTCATGTTGATGTATGACAGAGGCCATCACAATTTTGTAATTATCCTCCAATTAAGATAAATAAAGATAGAAAGACCATAAAGAAAGCAGAGCACCAAAACGTTGATGCTTTTGAACTGTGGTGCTGGAGAAGACTCTTGAGAGTCCCTTGGACTGCAAGGAGATCAAACCAGTCAATCCTAAAGGAAATCAGTCCTAAATATTCTTTGGAAGGGCTGATGCTGAAGCTGAAGCTCCAATAATTTGGCCACCTGATATGAAGAACTGACTCATTAGAAGAGACCCTGATGCTGGGAAAGATTGAAGGAGGAGGAGAAGGGGATGAAAGAGGATGAGATGGTTGGATGGCATCACCGACTTGATGGACTTGAGTTTGAGCAAGCTCCAGGAGTTGGTGATGGACAGGGAAGCCTGGCAGGCTGCAGTCCATGGGGTCACAAAGAGTTGGACATGACTGAGCAACTGAGTTGACTAAAATAAAGATAGAGTTAGAGTCTACCTTCCTCTAAAGAACTCTCCACTGCACCCAGATGTCTGTGTTTACACTCACCAGCCTGGTTCAACCTGCATCATCTCTTGCCTGGACCCCTATAGTTGCCTCTTCATCTGCATTCCTGCAGCCACTTTTGCTCATCTTCAATTTGTTCTGCATCTAACAGTCAGAGAGATCTTTGTAAAATGTGAACATGACACTTTATTCTTCTAGCCAAATCATCCAGTGACTTTTCCCTTTGCATTTAGAATGAAATCCAAACTCACTGCCCTTAATGATTTGGCTTCTGCCCCCTCTCTCCAGCTCCTCTTGTGTTTCTCACCAGTTCGTTCACTTTGCTTCAACTCCATGTGTCTTCTTGAAGTTTCTAGCCAAGCAAGCCCTTTTTCTACCTCAGGGCCTTTGCACACACAGCTTCCTCTCCCGAGAATGCTCACTTGCCTGACTGTTAGCTGGCTAACTGCTGACCATTGTTGGGGCCAGGAAGGATGTTCCTTATTTCTTAGTTTAAACCAGAACTAGTCTCTCCTTTGGTACTTTATTGGTGTCAGTTTACTTCATGGTTTCTGACTATTTAGAATTCGTCAGTTGTCTTTGATAGTTTGTTAATAGTACCTGTGTCCCCACTAGACTAAGAGTGACAGGAGGGTGGAATCTGTGTGGTTAGCTGCAAATCCTCAGTGCCCTTGACTGGTACAGTGCCTAGCAAAGAGCCGGCTCTGTTCATTAAATGACTGTCTGAGTCAAGTTGGGGACAGCTGGTGTTGGTGAACGATGCTGTCCTTCAAATACAGAGAGGAGGCAACAAACTGGAGCAAACTGTATGATATCAGGTGGGATTATGGAGCTCCTCCCCATGATTCCAGAGTCCTTGTTTCTAAATATTTCCTTTGCCTTTGGGTCACTACTGAAGGTTTTGACTCCTATTCAAGAGTGATGGAGGCATCATTTAATTCCTTCTCTAATCTCAGAATGACCACTTCTCAGTCAAGCCCACCACTATGAGAAATAGCCTCAGAGCCCTCCAGGTCCTCCGCCACAAACTGCCCCAGGTGGTCCTTCTAAAATGCAAATCTATGTCCTGCTCTGACCTCAAGTCCTTTATGGCCCCTTATTGACTGTAGGATAAATCTGAGCTTCAGGCTTCCAAGTTCTGAGTTGATGGTTATTTCCTTACTCTTTGCTCTTACATTTTCTGTCTTTAAACATTTTTTTACTTCAGTAAACTCTACTGGTTTGAGTTTCCCTCCAACACCATTTCACTGACTTTCCTTCTCTGCCCACAAAGTCATCTGTATCTTATCCAACAGGAAAAATTTGTATTCATCCTTCAACATCCATCTTGGACATCCTTTCCTCCAGGAGTCTTATATGAAAATTCCCTTCTCTCCAGAAAGAGTCTAGGCCCCTTCTCTTTGCTAGTCCGTAGGTGTGCATGCATTTATAGTTCCACTTAGCTCACCATGTTGAAATTTACTGTATTTCATGGCAATATATCTTGTTAGAAAGTCAGTACTGGGTAGAGTGATCAACTGTCCTGGTTTGCCCAGGTCTAAGGGACTTTCCAAAGACCCGAGGCTTCCAACACTAAATCAAGGACTGTTCCAGGCAAATCAGGGTGGGTGGGCATGCTGTCGTCAGTTAAGAGCATGAATTGCAGAATCAGGCTGTCAAGGTTTGAATCCTGTGAGTGAGTGAAAGTTGCTCAGTTGTGTCCGACACTTTGCGACCCCATGGACTATACGGTGCATGGAATTCTCCACATCAGAATAGTGGAATGGGTAGCCTTTCCCTTCTCCAGGGGATCTTCCCGACCCAGGGATCAAACTAGGGTCTCCTGCATTGCAGGTGGATTCTTTACCATCTGAGTGATCAGGGAAGCCCAGCCTGGCTCTGCTACTTACTAGCTGTGTGATCCTTGGGCAAATTACTTGATCACTCTGATATCTTCACTTTCCCTTTCTGTAAAATGGGGGTAATAATAGTATAAATACTATTACGTGAGTTAATATGTTAATGGTGTAGAAAGCTGAATAAGAACTTAACAAATGTCATGGTTCTTGTTGCTTCTGTCAACAGATATTTGCTGATTACGTTCTACCTTCCAGACCCTGGGCTTGGAGCTTGGGATACAGGGAGGTCCCAGGCATAGACGGCAACAGCCATCTCATTTTGCCTTTTGTGTTTCCCAGTATCCAGCCTACTTCCTGCTGCATGGAGATGCTCAGGAAATATTGGTAGAGTGGATGAAGCAGTCTTAGACTACCTTTTATGGAAAAGTAATCTGCTCCTTCTGCATCAGAACCTTGAACCATTTGAAGATCTTCAAGATCGATCCCAGTTCTTGTGAACCTGAATGAGTGGTGGTAGCTGTGGTTTATAGGATGCTCTCTGCCGCCTCTCCACCGGATGACTGAGAGACTGCCGCAGGGCCTTTGTACTTGCTGATTCCCTCTGCTTGAAACACACTACAGTCTGTCTTCTCAGAGTTGCCAAAAATGTTCTCCTGCAGGTGCCCCAGAGAACACTTCCATGAACATCCTGTGTTATTTCCTTCAGAGAACTTATCCTAGGCTAAGTTTATCTAGTTGGTTTGCATGCTTATTTTCCTCTGTCTTACAAGAATTTAAGCTCTGCCAGGGCAGAGACTTGGTCTCTAGAACTGATACTTGGCAAAAGCTGTATCTGACACATGGCAAAAGCTGAACAAATGTTTGCCCAATAAATGAATGAATTGTTCTGATTATAATGGCTGCAGTTAATCGGGCACCTGCTACATGTCAGGTATTGGCTGAGCACGTTAGATACATCACCCCACACAGGCCTGCAAATGTTACCATCTCAGGTCTTACAGCTGAGGAAACTGGTTCTCTGAAAGAGTGTTTCACTCCTGCTTATGTTGCACTGCTAGTGATGTCAGAGCTTGATTTGGAGTTTGCTTCCTTCTTTTTAAATCCCTCTGCTCTCTGCAGCCAGAGAAGGCAATGGCACCCCACTCCAGTACTCTTGCCTGGAAAATCCCATGGATGAAGGAGCCTAGTGGGCTGCAGTCCATGGGGTCGAGAAGAGTCGGACACGACTGGGCGACTTCACTTTCACTTTTCACTTTCCTTCATTGGAGAAGGAAATGGCAACCCTCTCCAGTGTTCTTGCCTGGAGAATCCCAGGGACGGCAGAGCCTGGTGGGCTGCCGTCTATGGGGTCGCACAGAGTCGGTCACGACTGAAGCGACTTAGCAGCAGCAGCAGCAGCAGCTCTCTGCAGCTCGCTTGTATTCTGCCTCCCAGGGTGTTGGGAAAATGTTTGCACTCCCTTCCCCCGCTCCCCACCCCACCCCGCCTTCAGCCCCTGGGGCCCTTGAAAAGGGGATTTGTTGCAAAATTCCAGACTGCCCCAAGCCTCGCGCAGGAAGCCGTGTTTCCGCTGTGGGGACAGCAGATGGGAGG
This sequence comes from Dama dama, assembly GCF_033118175.1. Classification (NCBI taxonomy): domain Eukaryota; kingdom Metazoa; phylum Chordata; class Mammalia; order Artiodactyla; family Cervidae; genus Dama; species Dama dama. The sequence continues at coordinate 18,812,248 of NC_083690.1, forward strand.
GCATCCAGGGGTCTGGTTACATCTCGGGTCCCAGAGCCCCCGGATCTGCAGGCTGCCTGTGCCACTGCTGCCTGGGCGACAGCCTTGGTGTCACGTAGCGCTGGACCGCAGGTGTTCTGCACCAGACCCTCTTTCAGGAAGGAAATGCAATTAGGGCTGCACAGTTGGCAGACTCCATCTCCATTCCTGCCTTGGGAGGCGAATCATAGGGCAGTGCGTGGGGCTGCGTGTGTCTGCGCTTGTGACCATGTGCATGCGTGCATGTCTTGGGCTAACCCCTGCAGGACTCACAGGGCATTGTTGGGAGGGGGAAACTCAGGCTTTTCATCCCTGCCAATGACTCTGGCCTCCTCCTTCAGTAATAATAGTTACATTTCTTGAGAGCTTACCCTGTACCTGGTGCAAAGTCAAGTAGTTTATGTGTAAAGTACCATTTAAAACTTGTAACCACCCTATGAGGTTAGTGTTACTGTCAATCCCATGCTGCTGATGAGAAAAGGGACTCAGAGAGTCTGGGTCTACCCAGCTGGTGAGTGTCCAAGACCAGAATTAATCCCAGGATGGTCAGACAACACTCCTCTACCACCTTGTGCCATCCTTTCAGAAGGCTTGATACTGCTGCTCTTTTTTAAGCAGACTGAAAAATGCTCTCTTTGATTTAACATCCATGAATAGATTCTTCGATGCAAACATTGTTTCCAACATTTCAGTTTTTACAATTATCACTGTTTTGTAACACTTTCATAGCTATCTTCTTATTATACAGGGTAGAGAAAATGATGCTGCAGTAACAAACAGCCTCAAAAGTATAGTTGCTTAACACAAATTCATTTCTTATTCATTCAAAACTCACTGTGGGTTTGGGTGCCTGACCTCCATGTATTGGCTTGGCCCAGAGTTTTTCAACAATGACTTGGCAGGGAGAGAGAGTGCAGAAAACTACTGAATAGCTCTAAAATATTGAAAAGTGGTATATGTAACTTCTGTTCACATTCTACTGGCCAAAAAAGTCATATGTCTATGCCAAGATTTGGGGCAGAGAGCCCCAAATCTTGGTGAGTCCTAGTAATAGCTCCCACAATGTCTGATCTCTCTTTCCCTCTTTCTACTTTCTGTGTCTGATTATTTTCAAGCACCTCTCAAATCTACTCAGCCTTCTCAGTATTATTTATTATGTATTACTAATCACAATCATATAGAGATGAGAAGGTTGGACGGCATCACTGACTCAGTGGGCATGAGTTTGAGCAAACTCTGGAAGATAGTGGGCTTCCCTGGTAGATCAGCTGGTAAATAATCCGCCTGCAATGTGGGAGACCTGGGTTCGATCCCTGGGTTGGGAAGATCCTCTGGAGAAGGGAAAGGCCACCCACTCCAGTATTCTGGCTTAGAGAATTCCATGGACTGTATAGTCCGTGGGGTCCCAAAGAGTCAGACATGACTGAGTGACTTTCACTTTTACTGGAAGATAGTGAAGGACAGGGAAACCTGGAGAGCTGCAGTCCGTGGGGCTGCAGAGAGTTGGACATGACTTAGCAACTGAACAAAAGCAACATATAAGGAACAGACCTCAGATTTTGGGGACAAATAGGTTTGGACAAGGGTCTTGGCTCCATAATTCTCTTTATTAGAGTAGTGATTCTGAGTAAGATACTTGGCCTCTCTAGGTTTTAGTTATCTCATCTGTAAAGTGGGATCGATAAGAGGTCCTGCCTTGAGGCATACTGAGGATTACATGGGGTAACCCATGTAAAGCTCCTAGCATTTTGCCTGGTGTTCAGTAAAACTAGTGATAGTAGCAGCAGTTAACATCATTAATATCCCCTGAGTGCTTATAGTAAGTTCTTAATAAATGCTGTATAATAGAGTGCTTTTGACTATTTCTACTTTTTAACCATAGCATTGTTATTTATGAATACTTCTTATCGCTCTTCCATTCATTCATTTCTTCAAAAGATATCCAAGGAGAGTCATCCCTGTGCCGTGTACTATTTTACCAGTTGTGGAAATATTGGGAAAGATGTTAGAAACAGTCCCTGCCCGCACAGAAATTACAGCCTCCACTTTCTCACTTCTTCTCCCCTTTGCGTTTCTTCCTCTCCTCTCTCCCTCCCCTTTCCTTTCTTTCTTGCTCAAGGCTCACTTTCATTAGACATTTAGCAGATTTTCATTGAGTGTCTACTACCTGCTAAGACATAGGGATATAGTAAAGAACAAAACAAGAACCACTCATGCCCAACAGCACATCAGCGATTTTCATTTAAGCTGTGGGCAGTGGGCTTTTTCCTTGAGTTCTGAATGGGCCTGACCCCTTGGTCCCCAGAAACCCCTACTATCTGGTTCAAGTTTCACTGCCCCTTCCAGACCCTTAGCATTCCCTTCAAATCTCCCTTACATTTTCTCATCAGCAGCAGTGGCTGCCGGAGCATCTTGATTCTTCCTGAGACTCTGGGATAAAGCAGCATGCAGCTCCCTGTCTGGCCCCTGACTAGCTGCTTCCTGATGAGTATCAAGGTGCAGCTCCACTTTCCTGCATGAAAAGCCAGAGTGGATGGACAGGAATGTTTTTGTCCATGATGTTAACTGGTGACTGCTTCCTAGTAAGGTGTGCCTCTGAGAAGAGAGAGTGAAAGTGTCACTGATGGGGTTTCAGCTTTGGGCTGTACAGTACAAGTAATGGAAGCTGTCCCATGAGGCTGGGGCCTGGTGAACCAGAAAGACTAAGAAACTGGGCATGGAGAAGTCTGGTGTTGGATTTCAACTCAGCCTGTAGCATGCTGTGTGATCTGGGGGAAATTCCTTTTCTTCTCTGGCGGGGTGTGGGTTGGGGGGGGGGCCCTATCTGTGATGTCTGATTCTTTCAACAACTTCACTGTTTTTCCCTATCTGTGTACTACCTCAAGATTTAGTTATTTGATTTTTTTGATTAAAAGGACTCACCATAAGTTTACTTTACAAGGAAAAATTGCATAATATTTATATCATGGATGAAAAGCCAATCAGTAGCTGTAAGTAGAAAATAAATAGGAGGAAAACAAACCCACTATTAAATTCTATTCAGGTGCTGTTACCCAAGGCAAGCTCTGAATCAGATGATTCAAATCATGATTTGTTAAGTAGGAAAATAGCACATGTTAAGAGAGGTGTTATAGACATGCCAGTACAGATGGGAGCTTTTTATGTGAGGTGATTAGGAAAGCAGGAAAAGAAGAGAGAAAGAAAGCACTGCCCCACTATATGAATTGGTATTATTTATTGTCTTGGTTGGGCACTGGGAAAAACCAGTCTCTACCCTCATCAGTGGGTAAAGTCATCGGGCAGCTTCTCCTTTCTAACTGAGCTTTTTCTCCTTCTCCTTAGGGTCCAAGAGGTGTCTCACCTGTGCTCTGGAATCCCCCCTTTTGGGTTCTCAGGGTCTTTGCTCCATCAATTACCCTCAATCTTTCCAGGAGTTTCAACTTCTGTCCTGTATTGATTCCTTTCCACTAACATCTGTTAGAGTATCTCAAAAGTTGTTTCCCATAAATGTACAATTTGTTGGGCAACAAATAAGACTCCAAGGAAACAAGATTACTTGGCAAAATATTTCCCATGTTTTAAAAAATATTTTTAAAACCTTTTTATTTTGTTTTGGAGTATAGTCAGTTAACAATGTTGTGATAGTTTCAGGTGAACAACAAAGGGACTCAGCCATGCATACATATGTATCCATTCTCCCCCAAACCCCGCTCCCATCCAGGCTGCCACGTAACACAGAACACTGAACAGAGTTCCATATGCTATACAGTAGGTCCTTGTTGATTATCCAATTTAAATATGTGCTGTGCGGTGCTTAGACCTGTCTGACTCTTTATGACCCCGTGGGCTGTAGCCCACCAGGCTCCTCTGTCCGTGGGGGTTCTCCAGGCAAGAATAGTGGAGTGGGTTGCCATACCCTCCTCCAGGGGATCATCCCAACCCAGGGATCGACCCCAGGTCTCCCGCATTGCAGGCAGATTCTTTACCATCTGAGCCACCATATAGCAGTGTGTAAATGTCCATCCCAAACTCCCTAATTTCCCTTCCCCTCAGTAACCATAAATTCAGTCTCTTAAGTCTGTACATCTATTTCTGTTTTGTCAGTTCGTTTGTATAATTTCTTTCTAAATTCCAGTATAAAAGATGTCATATGATATCTCTGCTTCTCTATCTGACTTACTTCACTCAGTATGACAGTCTCTAGGTCCGCCCATGTTGTTGCATGTTTGTTTGTTTGGCTGAGCTGGGTCTTAGTTGTGACACATGGGATCTTCAGTCTTCGTTGAAGCACGTGGGCTCTCTAGTCTCAGCATATGAACTTTTAGTTGTGGCATGTGGGATCTAGTTCCCTGATCAGGGATGGAATCCAGGCCCCCTGCACTAGACCACCAGGGAAGTCCCCTTCTATGTTTTCTTCATCACTGATTACCTATCTTTTGATAAATAGTTTGATCTGCTGAAACAGGGCTTTGGTAAACTACAGCTCATGACCCAAGTCTAGCTTCTGTCTGTATTTTGTAAATAAAGGTTTATTGGCACACAGCCATACTCACTGATTCATGTACTGTCTATGGCTGCTTTCATGCTACTATGGCAGAGCTGAGTAACTGTGATGAAAGTGGTATGATCCTCAAAGTCAAAAGTATCCTCTGGCCCTTTACAGAAAAAGTTTGTTGACTCTTATGCTAGAGAAGAACCAATGTGTATTTCAAGATGAATAACTGATATGAGCTGCATGATAACTGACATGATAACATGTCAAATTTGTCACATGTTTGGAACTATCACCTGTATAGAAACGAGGCCATGGGCCAGAACAACCATAGCTTGGTGGCTCAAGGTCTGGATCATGCACTGGATGTGGAGCTTGGCCCATCCAATTCTTAGACTTTTGCTTGTGTTAGTGAGCTGGGGCAGTGTGCAGTTTGGAATGAGAAAAGCTGGGTGAGGTTGATGATATTTCATAATAGCCCACAACCACTAAGCTTGATAATCACAGCACAGCCATCTGAATGATGTCCTGGCTAAAACCCAATGCCTTAACACCTTGAGCATGCCTTTCCCTTTAATGTAACACTTCCCTTTACTTGTGCCTTTACCTAGAAGTAACACACACTCTCAAATCACAACTGGGTCATTACACATCCTGGTTGCTTCAGACAGCCAACAAAGATGAAATAATAGATGGTTCATATGGTTCAGTCATCTCATCTCAGATTTTTGGATGAGTGCCCAAAGCTGAAATAAAGGGGAGCCAAGGATCCTTATATTTGGCGGATTCATGTCAATGTATGGCAAAACCAATACAATATTATAATTAGCCTCCAATTAAAATAAATAAATTTATATTAAAAAAATAAAATAAAATAACAAGGGGGAAAAAAAGTGAGGTGCTAGACTCTTTTGAGAGGACCTTAGTAGGCTCCCAGATAGAGTTTTCTAGCATTTTCTCATCCCCAGCCTCCAGGTGAAGAGGCTAAAGTTTCATTCAGAAGTTAAAGACAGTAGAGGGTGAAGAAACCAAAGAGTTAAGATGTTTTTGGAGAGAATTTTTATTTATTTATTTATTTTTGGAGAGAATTTTTAGACTGTTGATAAATTTACCCCTTCTCTTCCAGCCATGGGGCAGCAGGGGATGGTAGTAGAATTAACAATATCTGCTTGAATAGGTTAAATTAAATCCCCTGAAACTTGAGGAATAGAGTAACTCTTACCTGTTGCATTCTTAACAATCCAGAGCCAAGATGCTGGTTCAAAGCAGAGTATGAGATGAGATTTCCTTTGTATTCCCTCAGTCTCTCAGCCAAGGTGGCCTCACCTTATTCATGGAAGAGAGTTGGCTGTGAGTCATCCTCAAAGGCATGTCACATGTGAGGATCATCCAGAGAGAGGAAGTTGCCCCAGTAGAAGGATAGACTCCCAGGAGCCAGGACCTGGGGACAAATGAGATGAAACAGTTTCTTTAATGGAACAGTGGTGAGAAAAAAGAAGTTTACGGCTGATATCCTCTTCCACTTTCAGTCCTAGGTAACCATTAGTCTACTTTCAGTCTCTATAAAACTGCCTTTTTGAGTATGACATTTTAAATAAATAAGATCAAACTGTATGTGGTCTTTTGGGTCTGGTTTCCTTCATGTTGTAGCATATATTCATATTTTATTATTAATAGTATTTTATAGCATGGGTATGCACTAGATATGGGCAGATTTTGGAGACATTGTAGCTTTGGTTCCAGATCATTTTACTAAAGCCAATATCTCCATAAAATGATTTACATGAATCTTTTGTTTTACAGTGCAGATATAAGTTACGCTTATATTATATTAAAGTGTGTAGTGGCAATTATGTCTAAAAATGTACATAGCTTGGATAAAAAGTACTTTATTACTAAAAAAATGCTAACTGTCCTCCGAGCCTTCCATGAGTGGTAGTAGTAACATCGACGATCACTTATCACAGGTCACCATGACAAATATAGTGATGAAAAAGTTTGAAGTATTTTGAGAATTATCAAAATGTGACTCAGAGACACAAAGTGAGCAGATGCACAAAGTGAGGAAAATAGCATGGATAGATTTACTCAGTGCAGGGTTGCCACAAACCTTCAGTTTACTAAAATGAAACTGCAACGTGTAATAAGGCAAAGTGAAATAAAATGAGATATACCTGTATACACCATCCCATTATAAATTAGAAACTTTTCCTGGTCTATAAAAAAAAGAAACTAAACCCAGCAAACTTCCTTCAGCCTCACTCCTGCATGCAGCAAGAGGCTCCCTCCCTCTCAGCCTTTTTTCCTAACACACTTCTTCCTTAGCTGTCTCTAACTCCTCACCTCCTACTCACTTCTCAACCCACTGGCACTCAGCCTCTGACCCACCCACTGCTTTGAAACTAAAGCCAAGGAAGTGTCTTGGTCATCCCCTACTTTAGCCTGACAGCATTTGTTTAGCTAATCACTTACCTTCTTCTTGAGACCTGAATGTTGTGATGTAACAGTTTTATGGTTTTCCGCTAAACTCCTTGCTGTTTCTTTTCATGAATATTTTATTTCTATTAGCTTTTTACCACTATGTAACAAGTTGTTGCAAATCTAGTAGCTTAGTAATTAGGTTTAAATCAACACAGCCTTAAGGTCGCTGTTTCTGTGGGTCAGGTGGGCAGGTACAGCTCTCCTGGGTCCTCTGCTTGGATCCCAGAATGCTGGAATCAAAAGACTGGCTGGGTGTGTTCTCATCTGGAGTCCTGACTGGGAAAAATTCAGACCTGCAGTCAGTCAAGCCACTGCCGTTTCCTTGTGACTGTATCCCTGAAGGCCCATGCCTCTTGCAGGGTGCCCCCACGGGCAACTCTTAGGTCCTAGAGGGCCACTCACAGGTCCTTATCATGTGGCTTTCCCACAGCATGGCAGCTTATTTGTCAAAGCCAGCAAGAGTCTCTCACGCTCATCTTCTAAGGCAGAGTCTTGTATAATGTAATGAAATCATAACAGTGACATCCTATCACCTTTGCCATAAGACATAACCCAACCATGAGAATGGCAATCCATCCTCTTTACTGTATTCTGTAGGTTATAATTAAGCCACAGGTTCTGCTTGAACTCATAGGGAGGGTATCAAATAAGGACTTGACTCACTGAAGTTTACTTCAGGGTGTATCTGCCACATTATTGTAAAATATGATAAATGCAAAGAAAATCAAAGGAAGTAACAGAAAGGATACTCGTCTATATATTATCTTGATAGCTTGCCTTGTTTGTTTCAGAGATTTTTAAAGTAATGAAACAGAGTTTCAGCCCCTGGAAATGTTTGTCCCCTTCTTAATTTCTTTCTCTTATCCAAGTAGTACTCAGTCTCAGAAATTGGTTATTTCCCATCTCGGTTCATGATTTTTTATACAGTTTCTAATAGTATGTATGTATGCAGAGAAACTTTATATAAATGGAATCATATGGTACATAGGTGTCAACTTTCAACATTCCCTTTTTGAGTCCTATTCTTATTAACACATGTAGCCTTAGTACCTCCATTTGCTTTGCAGTATAGTATTCTGTTTATCTGTTCTCCTCTTCATGGGCATATTCTAGTTTGTTGCTAATGCAATAAGGGGAAATAAACATTGCTGTATCCATCTCTTCAAGCTTATATGAGGTTTTTTTTCTTTCAGCATACACATGGAAATAGAATCACCTGGTTGCAAGGTACTGCATCATTTATTTTTCTAAATGGTGCCCAGTTTCTCTTCGAAGTGGCTGTATCCATTTTCACTCTCACCAAAAGCCCTTGTCTTTTCTATATCCACCCAATACTTCAGGTTGTTTATTTCTTTTAATTATTATCAATCTGATAGGCATGAACATTATTGATGTCTAAATATTCATGTTTCTGATTTTTAGTGAACTAGGGCTTGCTTTTATTATTAGCCATCTGAGTTTCTCTTTTATTAACTGCCTATTCATAGTCAGAACTTTCATATATTTTTTTTCCCCAAATATGTGCCTATGTGACTTGACCAGTAAGAGGGACCATGTCCCACCTCTGCTTGGAAGGGGCCCTGTTCCAGCTCCTTGGCGGCCTTTTCATGTGGCCTCTGTCAGCAGTGAGGTCCCTGAAGTTCTTTATTATTGGGAGACATCAGCAAGGAGGACCTGAGGCAAGAGAAGAGGAATGTGTGTGTCGGAGGCTGGGTGGCGGTGGGTTGAGAAGTGAGGAGGAGGTGAGGAGCTAGAGAGAATTAGCCAGGACCCCACATGGACCTGATCACTGACAGATTGAGAATATGTGAAGTGACTACAGAGGCTCCCAGAATATTGAAGGAGGCATCTGTGTGAACACAGGCAAGATATAAACATTTTGGAACATTATGATTAATACAGCATCTCAGTAGTTCTCTCTGTGTGTGGAAGATGATGAAGCAGGAAGATATTTGGATTATTAAACATGTTAGCCTTTTCTGGGCTGTGGATAATATGGCACCCATTAAATCCTTTTATATCCCTAAGAGCATGTGTGTAAACCAAAGGGAGAAGTTAATCTCTCAAAAATACTGCTGCTTCCCCAGGCAGGGAATCTCTTATCATAAAGATCTGATTCTGCTCACTTTCTCTTTGGGAGGGATGGAGGAAGTCTATGGCTGTGTTGGCCTTGTTTGAGAGTATATTCTTGTTTGACATTTCAGTTCAACTGAGACAAGATGGAATATTTAAACAGGGCTTTGCTAAAATCCTGGGATTATAGCAAGAAACTAACCAAGAGAACCACAAGGAGCTGGTCAAGCTTTAAGTAGAGTTGCTGCTCCAAGTATACCTTTTTCATCAACAGGGCCTCAGGATAAATGGCCCATTCCAGTCCTTTTCCTTCTGGCTTCACACCTTATCTTTAACATCTCTGCCCCAGGAAAACTACTGCTGATATCTAAACTGTCCAAGTGAAGACAAAGAGAATCTAAGCCCTTTCTCCTACCTTCCCAGGCACATTTCCTTTCTCCCTGTGTGATGACTTGCTTCTTCCCCAGATGACTGATGCTATGATGACCCTGTCCTTTCCCCTCATGGTTGTGGCCTTTCCCTTGCAGATCTCACTGGCACAGCAATGTCAGAACACATCAACATGCCCCAGCAATCAGATACACTAAGAGGCACACACATATGGCGGTAGGGAGTCATTTCCTTACAAATTTTTAGAAATCAGATATTTACAAGATTAATTTACAATAACAAGAAGCCCTTGTCTCCAGCTGAGGAATATTTGTATCCTCTCTCAGAGCCCTAGAGACGTACTTGACATAGTGGGGACATACAGGTCATCTGAACCAACCTCCACCCACCAAGAGGAAGGACTATTTCCACTTTTCTCATCATTAGAACCAAGTGATAGCAATTCTAATAAGATGGGCAAGTGGCCTTTATGTAACTGCCATCATATTGTCCCTAAAGGCTGAAGTTCTGCTCTAGAGATTAGCAGTGGATGCAAACTGTCTGAGAGAAGGAATTAAGGTAAAACTAGAGGCTACATTTCATTGAAAATTGGAACTGAGTATGGAATGAGTATGGGCTTCCCTGTTGGCTGAGTTGGTAAAGAATCCGCCTGCAGTGCAGGAGAATGCCTGCAATGCACCTGGGTTCAATCCCTGGGTCAGGAAGTTCCCCTGGGGAAGGAAATGATAACCCATTCTAGTATTCTTGTCTGGAAAATCCCATGGACAGAGGAACTTGGCAGGTGAAAGTCCATAGGGTCATAAAGAATCGGACATGACTAAGTAACTAAATCACCATGGAATAACTGGGGGTTTCCCTGGTGGCTCAGTGGTAAAGAAGCCACCTGTGATGCAGAAGACGCAGGAGATGCAGGTTTAATCGCTGAGTCAGGAAGATCCCCTGGAGGAGAGCATGGCAACCCACTCCAGGATTCTTGCCTGGAGAATCCCATGGACAGAGGAGCCTGGTGGGCTGCAGTCCACAGGGTCACAAAGAGTCGGACATGACTGAGTGAGGACGAGCGTGCATGGAGTGATTGATGGCCTGCCTCTAGTCTTCCATATCTTTGATGATGTATCTTTTTCAGGAACTGTCACTGGATGACTGCAATGAATGATATGCTTGTTCAACACTGGAAAAGAGAGAGAGCTGGAAAATAACACAGCTAAACCCCTTTCTCCTGGGAGAATCCTCATTATTGTAAAGGTAACCAAGCTTCCCAGAGAAGTCCTGGAATATGCCATGTTCTTCTTGTCCTTTTCAAAGGGAACTAAATAATAATAATAATGATACAGTTTATTAATAATACAAATATGTTCTAGACACTTAATAATATTATAAATATTTCAATATTTCTCACTATTGTTATTTCATTTGACACACTATCCAACAGTAGCTCATAGACTGGGAGTAACTCGTCTGATGTCACTCATCTAGAAAGTGATGGAATCAGGATTTGAATCCAGATCTGCACAATCCATATCCTTGCAAACCAGAAATCTGGCTGTTTGGGGGTTGCAATGTTATGAAGATGTCTGGTATTGACACCATTTTTTCACTCCTAAAAGTGCTATTTGGCATCCTTATTTTAATTAAAGTCAATCAAAATTATTTTTGATTTCAGAGCTTTTAGGTACCTGTGTGCCAGCTCTGAAAGACGGATATACCAGGGTCTGGAATCTCAGACCCTGAAGATTGAATCATGCCTTTGGAAGCACCCAATAGCCCTAATTTGAAGACAGTGAAGCCCTAGGTAGATCAGAAGAATCTTTTCTTGCCTTTTCTCAAAGTATTTTAACAGTACAGCACACCTGATTGTCTGTCTCCTTGAGGGCTGTGAAATTCCCTGAGTCACAATTGTGAAATTCCCTAGGTCATGAGGAAGTGAATATAGGGGGAACTGTTTTTTCTAATAGTTCTAGTTGAGCCCACAATTTAGGAATTCTTAATCTTACAGTCAGAAGTATTTGGAATATAACTTCTCTCAACCCTTCTCTTTCCTTCCATCCTTGATGGGGAAGGAAAGCCTTGAGTGATTTGTAGGACTGGAAGAAGGAACACAACATATATGAGAAAACCTCCTTCCCTCTATTTCTCAGGCCTCTAGAATGGAGAAATTCTTCCTATGCCATCTCCCATATTGGAACCCTAACTGCATTGTGATCCAGGCTTGGCTTCTAGAGGAGGGTATGGATGTCCATCTTGAATTGTCCCCACTAGTAGGGTTGTACTTGGGGGACAGAAACTCTGCCTGCAATCATCTGGGTAACTGTCTTTTACACAATTCCAGATTCCCTCAGGGATATTTGAACCAAGATCTAAACTGGTTGGGTAGGAAATTCATTGAACCTGAATTCAACTGAGGTTTTCCAACCTACGCTTCCAGTAATAGAGCTGATAATTGATCTTCACTAGTATATTTCTTAAATCAATTTCTCAGTTGGTTCCACAATGAGAGTGAAGGGATAGATAGATATGACTTGTCAGCCCCCTCATTCTTCAACAGTGAGAAGTGCAAATGCCATGAAACCTCAACAAACTGTGGAGAGTTTGAATGAGGGAACTGGCCTGATGACAGATTATTTGGGAATGCTATGTTGTGATTTCTCAGTTCTTACAGTTCTTCAAGTGTTACCAAGTAGACAAGCAGGTTCTCAATTCTGGATGTACATCAGAAGCAGCTGGAAGTGTTTTAGAACATTTTGATGCCTTGGGCCCGTTCCCAGAGGTTCTGATTTAATGCAGCTGGGAGTAGAGTCAGGACACAGGCATAAAAAACTCTAGGTGAGCCTAAAGTTCACCTGATATTGGGAACCACTAAAATAAAGAAGCTGCTGCAGACTCCTGTGTTTCTCAAAGTTTAGTGTTCATAAAACAAAGGGTGTGTGAGTGGACTGAGATGGCCATCACACTGAAGCACACTCTGAAAAAAATTCTACCTTTCTATTTCGCTATTAATTCTTCTGCTTAGATTAAAGAAAATTCTCAATATGGTGGTAGTAGGCCCTTAACATCTACCTTTTTTTTTTTTTAAACAGAGATTAGATATCAGTTTCTGATAATTATGTAAGGTAAGAATTACTGACAGTCTTTGATCTTTTTATTTAGTGGTGGTTATCTATTTATGGCAGGTGATACCAGTTTTAATTTATGATAGTGACATAAAGTTTTCTTTGGAAAGAATCTTCCACTGAGAAAAGGAAACCCTCATACACTGTTGGTGGGAATGTAAATTTGTGCAGCATCTGTTGAAAACAGTACAGAAATTTCTCAAAAAAAAAAAAAACAAAACGAAAAACTAAAAATATAATGACCATATGATCCAGCAATTCTACTCCTGGGGATATATCCAAAAAACTAACTTAAAAAGATACACACACCTTAATTTTCACAGCAGCATTATTTACAACTGCCAAGATATGGAAGTGTTCATGATGAATGGATAAAGAAGATGTGCCATATATGTATATGCACATACATACACATAGTGGAACATTACTCAGTCTTAAAAAGAATGAAAACATACCATTTGCAGCAATATGGATGACCTTGGAGGATATTGCGCTAAGTGAAATATGTCAGACAGAGAAAGACAAATAATTATGATATCACTCATATGAAAAATCTAAAATATAAAACAAACTAATAAATGTAACAAAAAAGAAATAGACTCACAGGTATAGAGAACGAACTAGTGGCTACCAGTGGAGAGAGGGAAGTGGGTAGGGGTAAGATAGGGGTAGGAGAATAAGAGGTATAACCTATTATGTATAAAATAAACTGCAAGAATACAATACCATATGAGTACAACACAGGGAATATAGCCAATACTTTATAAGTGGAGTGTAAACTTAAAAAATTGTGAATCACTATATTGTATACCTGTAACTTATATAATAATTGTACATCAACTATACTTCAGTAAAGGAAAAAAAAAAAAAACTCCTTCTTGGCTGAACACTAGAATCATCTGAAGAACTTTAAAAAATACTGCTCTCTGGATTTCATCTTGGGATTGGGATTTTCAAAAGCTTCCCAATAGTGTAAAACCACTGTTTAAAAGTGCAACAGTGCAGTGCTCCCCAAACTTTAATATGTGTGTGAATCACCTGGGGATTGTATTGAAATTCAGATTCTGGTTCAGCAAGCCCATTGAGGTCTGAGATTCTACTTTTTTTTTACATACTCTGCCCATGCAATGCTCCTGTGAAGTACATGAGCAAGACCACAGTGGATTTTGTTTCTGTAAGAAATCCGATTTAAAATTGCTTCATAAAGTAAACAATGCTGTCCCAATACCTTTTTTATGAAGGGGGGGGCACAAAATCTGAATCTTCATACATAAAATCTTCTTAACATATATTACCTTTAATGCTTAAACTAAATTTGTGGCCCAATAGTGTCAGCACCTTGGACAGAAGCATCGACTTTTTTTTTTTTTTGGAAAGACCAGTACTTAAACTAGAGAAAGATTAAGAGTTGAAATCTGCACACAAAACCACTTACAAAACACTGACATCAAAAATATTACTGAGGGTGGTGCAAGAAAGTTTTAAAAAGTATATACTTAATGCCTTGCCCGTTGGTAGTCTGTATCATTTTATCCATAATCTTGTTTGGCTGATACTCTGTCAGATTTCATGAGGCAAATGATTCGGATCATAAAATAGAACCACATGATAATATGTGGTTTCTGAATCCTGGTGGTTTCTGAATCCTCATTACTGGAATTAGAGGATGACTTTAGCTGAAATAGCAACCTTGGATGGTGAAAAGGCTGATGGGAACAAACTGCTAATTCAGGAGAGTGTTGGGATGTCAAGAAAAACGTGTCACAGTGGTCTGATGAAGTGTTTCATGGAACCAGACAGGACTGGGCTTAAATAACAATTCATAAGTTACTCACTGTGACCTTGTATTAAAAGAAGCTTAATTTAATCCTCATGAGATTTAGCTTTCTCATCTGAAAAATGGAGGTAACAACATTTTCAGAGTTATACTGATTAAATGAAATAAGATCACATCAACTTCTTGATTAAAATTCTCCCTTGTCTTCCCACAAATTCCTCACCAGGGCCCACAAAGCTCTATGCGATTTTGCTCCTGCCCACCCCTCCTTGTTTTGTTCAATACCATTCTCTACTGGATCACTATGCTTCAGCAATACTAGTCTTCTGCTTATTCCTTGGGTATTCAAAGTTATTCCCATTTTAAGGACTCTGTCCTTTCCCCCTTAGCCTGGAATGTTCTTTATATGGCTGTTTCCTTTTAATTTGGATTCCAGTTCTGTTACCTTCTTAAAAAGATCTGCCCTGATTAACTTGTCTGCTGTTCTTTCTGTGTGACCCATCACTTACTTTTATTTATTTCTTAGACTATATCTCTATCTGAAATTATTTTATTGGCTTCATTGTGTATTGCTTCCCATGCTAGGGCAGGGACCCTATCTGTCTTGTTCACTGAATCTGTCTTGAAACACTATGCCTAGAATAGATCTTGGCACACAGTGTATTTCAATAAATATTAGTCAAATAAATCAATGACCATGGGAGTGCCTGGGACACATGGATATTGAATAAATGCTCACTCTCTTGATACTCTTCATTTGCATTCCTAGACATATTCAAGTTGATAGTCTAGTCATTGGAGATGCTGAAGATTAATGAAAGAAATTTCTAATGATGAAGTTTAGAAAGCAAGCTTGTAAAGGTCTATAACATATGTTTCTGGGAATGTGCTAGGAAATCATTGGATACTGGGCCTGCCAAACATCTAGGTCATGTAATCTTGGACAAAAGGATATCTTAGCTTTCTTTGTTTTTGATATTTGAGTGAAGTAATCTCTAAGATCTCGTCCAGCATCCAATGATAGTAAAATAAGAATTTAACCTTTGCTGGTTATTCTGTAATTGTTTCCTATCTCACTTTACCTTTGATTGTTCACTGCCTTGTGCCTTGGGATCTGGCCACTATGGACTATATCACCTGCACTTTTCCTGGATGACTTATCTTTGAGATCAGCCAGTGGAGTCATCTGTATGATAACAGTGGGAAGGAAGAAAGAGGTGGGGGTGTCACTTACTTCCTCTCTGGCATTATATCTCTGGCAGCAGCATGGCACCTGCTTGCTGGAGGTGCCCCTTCTACAGAGCACAGCCTACTTTGAGCTGAAGTAACAACTATTTCCGCTCGTTACCCCATCAGGCCTAGGAAGGTAAGGCTTCCTATTATCTCTAGTTCCTGGGTTCCACAATAGCTCTTTTTAGAGTTCCCAGGATCTTGCTCAGACCATTATTTAATAGTCTCTTTGTTAAAGTCTTTTTATTGAAATCATCTGAGTGAGATTTGCTTCTCTCCAAGACTCTAATTACTATACAATTCATTTGGAAATACATCCAGAGAAGCAGATTCTAAGAATCCCCATGGAAAACCATTTGTGGAGTTAATAGACATCACTGCAAAAATTTCTTCTTTGGTTTGATCTGGATCCCTTGTACTGCAGTTTAGGTCTCATTCCCTCTTGTTCTATCTCCAGTGGAGAAAAATATTACGTTTCTGCCATTCACTAGGTAACAAAGCCCCACAGACATGGTAACGCCTCATGCAGGGTTCGTCAGGTGGCATCTTTCTTTCCTGTAGACTTGTTGTGTTCCTTTTTAATCAGAAAAGTTTTCTTTCTCTTTTTCTGGCATGATGGTGACATATTCTCTCAATAAACCCAGGAAATTCACAGTGTCTATTTATCCCGTAGACATGAAACTCTTATCCCCCTTGTTGTGTCTGGCAAGTACTCAGATTAATTGCACACCCTCACAGAGGTTGAGCCATCACAGTTAGCCAAGTATACTACTAAAAGGATTATTATTTAGCAGTTTAACCTCCTTCAACTCACTTTTATCCTGCCTCCCTGAGTTGGTGAACAAAATTAATGAGAATAATGTGGCCATGCCTACCAGCTTCTGTTTGCAACCTTCTTGGCAAAATCTTTGCTTTTCTGTACTTCCCTCTCAATTTGTAAGTTACTTTCATTCTCCAAGTTGATGCAAAGATAGGTTATGACAATAGTGTGTTGGTGGCTGTCAGGATTGATAGTGGTATGTGTGGGAAATGCATAGCTAGTTTTAGAGCTGTGGTTAGGATTCCTGATAGAGTCAATGAAAAAAATCCTACCTCAGAGGGAAAGGTCAAATCAAGTGTTTTAATTATGATGTTGTTATAATATATCTCATGCTTGGATGACCTGTATCTGAAGAGTTGGAAAACTAGGAAATATACTCTAAAAAGGGTACAAAAATAATATGAACTTTGGAAGGGATGAGTCAGAATCTTGCAGAGATGCAGTGAGGTAGAGTGGAAAGGATGTAGTGTTGGGTGACTGGGGTTCTACTCTGGACAAATCATTAACGTCTTTGGGCCTAGCATCCTCACCTGTAAGAGAATGTACAATGGAGGCTCTTTTTAATTGTACTATTAATAATCACCACCCCATGAAGTACGTACTAGAATTACTATTAGCCCTGTTTTATGGAGAGGAAACTGAGACTCCAAAAGATTGAAAACATTGCCCAAGGCTACACAGCTAGAAAGTGGTAGAGCCTGCAAAGTTATAGCTGACCATAACTCACTCCAAACCTTGGTTTCCTGACCTTGAGAGTGTCTGCTTACCTTGCAGTTACCTGGGAAAAGTTAACTTTTACACCACTTTCTACATGAGGATGATATTTCAGAGGTCTTCAAGGACTTGTTCAAGGCCACCCAACTAGTACGTGGTGAAACTAGGACTTGAACTTGTGACCATCTGACTTCAAAGCCTAAATTCTTAGCTGTTATACTAGATTTCCACTATGATTACAGCCCTCACTATCTCAAAGATGCCTAGAGAATGTAGTCAGAGAGAATTTAGATTTATTCCCTGTAAGCTACGTAATTTAGAATTAAAAAAAAAAAAGCTTACTTATTTATTTGGCTGCATCTGGCCTTAGTTGCGACATGGAGAATCTTTCGTTGGGTCACACACTGGGTCAGTAGTTGTAGCTCAGTAGTTGCAGGGCTCAGGTTCTGGAGTGTGCAGGCTCAGTATTTGCAGCTTGTGGGCTTATTTGCTTCATGGCATGTGGGGTCTTAGTTCTCTGAACCTGTGTTCCCTGCATTACAGGTGGATTCTCAACCACTGGACTACCGGGGAAATCCCTAATTTAGGATTCGTGAAAGCAAAGTTCCATAGTCTTCAATTCTGGAATATACCTGGATAACCAGGGGCATGTGGGATGCAGATTTCATTCTAGCACCAGCACAAAGTAGAAGGAAGATACTTATTTAAAAATTTTAATTGGAGTTCTGCCATTTCTTGAGCATATATGCATATACGAAACCCCAATTGTGCACCATGTTAGAATTTATTATAATACAAACAAGTCCAAACACAATATAATATCTAATTAAGAAAATATGAACATTTACTATTTTTTATGGTAACACTTTCCCCATTCTTTGAACTGGAATAACCAACATTAGAGTCTCTTATTCACTTCAGATAGGCCCCTCAGGTGGGACCAGTAGGCACCAACTGTGCAAAGTAACATTTTCCACTTGCAGAGTGTTTGCAAAATGAAACTTCATGCCTTCTCATGGAATGTCTTTTATGGTTTGCTTGTCATCCTCTTTATTTCCTTCCCATTAGGCAGCTCAGTCCTTGAGTTGTTCAATAGAAAGACACAGTGTGTACGTGTGTAGCATCACTGCACATCCAACCAAGGACACAGATGATACAGGAGGGACGCTAGCTAACAGTCTTTGAAAGGGGCATCACAAAAACCTGATATAAGGCAATTGCTAATGTGCCATCAACAGCAGCTGTTTATGTGACAGGCTTCAAAATTCAAAGCTATATTTCCAAAACTGGCCTGAAAGAAAAGGCTTAAAAGTTTGTTTTCTCTTTAAAAAGCTTTTAAATTTTGTCCACAATTATTACTATAAATAAGAATAAATTAAAAGTCCTTATATTATTTGACATAAATTTTAGGAGATATGTATCAACCTAAGCCAACAGGCATTTGTATGCATTACAACCAGAAGACAACACCTCATGGACTGCTTTCAAAAATCAGAACTCTTTTAAACTTTATTGTATCAAAATATAAAATACAGTCAGAAGGACAAGAGAACAAATACTAATTGGTATAGCCTCTATTATTAAGAGAAGTAATAAACAAGTGTATGAGGAAAACATTCCAAATACACACTCAGCTTTTACTTTTTAAACATCAATAATTAATTTTTACACACACCTAAAAATGTGGAGCAGAGAGCATTGAGATCCACATACATATTTTTCATCTTACATTCATTCTCAAAAAGGAATTGCTTAACCATTCTAGATATTGCACGGTGACTCATTCATGTATAGCTCAAATTAGCATTTTTCAGACCTATTGTTTAAAAATAAATAATCAAATAAATATTTATATATATTAAGTGTAGGTAGCCTTTGGTTCATTCACAAAGGGGTGTGATGGAGTCATATCATACACACAGTTAATGAACAGGTACCCGACTGCACATGCTTGGCAAAAAAGAAACAGAAATGCAACTTAAGGGGAAATCTGCCCATCCTCCCACACAACGCACATTGCCCTGGGAAAAGTGTGACCTGGGAGATGTGAATCTGCTCGTCTCTCATTCAAACTCCCATGAACATCTTTTAGTGGGAGCACCTTGCTGCACCAGTGTGATCCTAATGTTCTAGAATACAATGGAGTCACACAATACAGTCTCTAAATGTAAGTCAATTCTGTCTTGTCTTCAGTGGAAGAAACAGCAAACTGTTCCAATGCTGGGGAAAAAACTTATCTGAGTTAGGAATTTTAAGGGATAGAATATGGTCTCCAACATGGATCCTTCCTGAGAACTTTGCAGAGGTAACTTTGGCTCTGCCAGATTTTTTCCATTTGCACTGATTTCAGAACTATTCTTTAGATGAGACGAGACTCTTCTGCAATCATTTAAACAGAGTAGGAATTAGGATCTTTAGGGTGAATGTAACCTAAAGTTGTACTGACTTAATACTGAGGGCATTGACTGAAGTTTTGGGATTATGTGGCGTTGGAGCCTTTTCTACCCTGCTCGTTTATTGCAAGTTCCCTTTAAAAGGGTAGATGCGTCTTTCAGTTTAGGGACAAAAGTGCAGTAAAAATCCAGCCCAAGGAGCCAAGTGTTTCAAGTGGACTCTGCTTTTTGTTGGGTCACCAAACATATCATACAATTCCAAAATCATGTTGTAATACTTCTTTCAGAACAGGGATAACTTCAAATACTGGGAATCTGGGAGAAGGTTAAAAAAAAAAACAAAAAAACTGAGAGAAACTCCAGCATAGGTTTTTCTTTCAAAACACATCATTGGGTACACAGGAACCTAAGGTATTCAAGTCTGTGTGTATGCACACATGAGTGGTAATTCCCAGGGAAACCTCCACTAATTATACCCTAGAACTGTTCTTGCCTTGTCCAGGCAAGGGCAGAATAAATAAATTCATATTTTATTATTTTGCAAAGGATCTGGGTTAAATAGCATCATTGAAAACTGGCACCACCCTTTTGAGCCATATGCATCAAAGGGCAGACATGCAGACAACATGGGCACCTTCCCATCGCCATTTGTGGCCAAATGGCAAAAGCAGCTGGACTGTGGGGTGGAGCTGAGACTGCCTCCCTTTACACCTGGAGAGCTACAGTTCCTGACCCTCAAAAACTAAATCCAGTTCAAAAGTCACTTCAAATAAAACAGTTTGGTGAGGGCTTCAGCAAGCAGGGTGGCAGGGTTGGCAACTCTACACATAAAGGCTTCTCCAGGAAGCTTGAGTGCCACGGCAACAAGAAGCTATTTCAGTAAAGCGATCATACACAGCTGACTCAAGGGTGGATTGAAACAATGGCAAGAGTGGGCTTATTTTTTGTTTTCTGGGCTCAAGAATTCCTCCTATGGCCCTGCACACCAGGGTTGTTTTGGAGGTGTTAGATAAAACCTATACATCATGGCAAATAGAAAGACTGCATCTTAGACTCTTGAGGGTCTGAGGGTCATGGTTATGTTGGTTTGGAGCATTTTCACAGAAACTCTGGCCAGATTCAATCATGGGCAGGATTCAATCCTCCCCTGCCCCCTCAGTGTCATTCTTCAGATAGGTATTTCAGGGCCACTTCAAGACCAAAACCCTCCCTAGGACAAAGGGAGCCCTTGGAAAATTCCCGAATTGGTCTGCATTGTTAGCTGCTGGTAACAACACAGGGAAATGATGGATGACCTCAGTTCTTGGAAGAAGAGTGTGGGCTCAGCTATGTGCTACTGTGGCGTGATGTGTCACGTAAAGGAGCCGTTCCCAATGACTGTGGATGATGCCAAGCCTAAGTCCATAGACTATCTCTCTCTGGTGTGTCCTTACAGGCCACAGGAGAACGACACAACCTCCAATGACATCTTCCAACTGGTAGAGACTTTTGCCGTCTACATGACTTGGTGGAAACAGATGCATAAATGAAAACAAGATTCAAGCTTTTGTTGTTTTTCTCCTCCATCTTTCCTCATCTACCAGTCTGAAAGTTGCTCAGTCTGTGGAGACAGGAAATCAGGTTAGCACTCTTAAGGAGAGCTCTTCAGCCACAGGATGGGCCACATTCCCATCTGGAAATGGATTATGCAGAGGCACTAGGTGCCAAACCTAGGGGGTCATGGGGATACTTTTATAGGTTTTCCATTTTTGTCATACTGGTACACCAGCATCTTGATACAGTGTGAGTTGGCCGGTGAGATCCAGGGACTACTTGTTATGGAAAAGTTATGGTTGGTGTAGAACTGGACGGGTTGCTTCTGGCACTTGAAGAAGGCCTTGAGAGTAGCGGCCGCCATGGTGCGGAACCGCTTGCTGATGAAGCAGTAGAGGAAGAAGTTGATGGCCGTGTTCAGAAGGGCCAGCATGTTGGCCACATCGGACATGATGTGCACCAGCCAGGGGTTCTGGATGGGCGCCCCATAAAGGTGGTAGAGGATCATGATGATGCGTGGGGCCCAGAGCGTGGCAAAGATGGAGGTGATGGTAAACAAGATGGCCGTGGTCTTGCCCGTGGAGTAGCCGCGGAGGCGAAAATTGCTCTTCCTCCTGAGCTTGTACACAATGATTGAGTTCAAGATGAAGAAGATGGAACAGGGTACCAAGTACACAGTGAAGCAGTGAATCCAGATAAGGACATGATGCACAGAGGTGCTGACGTAGTCTTCAGTCCAGAGGTTGGGCCACCAGTAATAGGGGATGCTGGTCAGGAAGCAGGTGACGTAAACACTTACGATGACTTTCCGGGTGCGGGCTGGGTAGGAGACCGTGTGGTACTTGAGCGGGTGGCATACTGCGATATACCGGTCAATAGTTAATGGAACAGTAATCCAAATGGAAGTGTGGATGGATGAGAATTCCAGCACTTCTATGATCTTGTCGGGTACCTGAGGCATCTGCATGTTCAAGATGAAATCTTCCAATAGGAAGTCCACGAACACAATGAAAAAGAGGACCAAGATGTCAGCAGCAGCAAGTGCCAAAAGATAGTTGTACGAAGACTTCTGTCTCCTAGCCACCAGCTGAGAGAGGATGATCACGGTTAGGATATTTGCTGTGGAGAGAAGAGAATCTGGTTTACATCTGAAGCAAGATGACTTCATTGGTTACTAGGGGCCCCTTAGGAATAGTGTATTGGGCACTCCCATGGAAATCAAAGGGACTGAACCCATGTTCTTGAGGGAAACTTCTGTACTGCAGTTGCATCTCACACAAACATCTTGACACTATTTGGACAAAATTTCAAGTTCACATTGTGCTTTATCTGTCCTCACAGTCATGACAGTGGTGCTGCTGTTGTCCTCACTTCAGCAATGAAACTGAGGCTCAGAGAACTTAAGGAACTCGCTTAGAGTCAAGAGTTAGTAGTTCATGGTGACAGGATCCAAACTCAGATCCCCTAATCCTTAATTCTGTGCTCTTTCTTTTGTCTGACTGCAAGGAGGATATGGGGCTGGAATGGCGTTTTCTGTGCTCAGGCAGGAGATTGGACTATATGTCCTCTTAAGAATCTTTAGAACTTAGATTTTAAGACCTTTCCTTTGTAAGTGGGTTTAGAATGAAGAAGGTTATGACCTTTAGATTATTTTTAAAATAAATTATATATTTTTTAGAATAAGTAGTCTACACACAGGGTACATAATTAAAGTTAAAAGCAGAGAAATGTAAAATTTCCTTCCACTCTTATTCTCCAACCCAAATACCCTTCCCTCAGGGCAATCACAGTTAAATAATTAGTGCTTTACATGTCTGTGTAATACATATGTATATAGTTTTGCAAAAAGAGTAGCAATATATTTTTCTGGGGATCAGAATTGTTTTGAAACGCATCCACATAATTTCTGATCAATTTTAAGAAGCAAATGTCTCTCTGAATAAGATACATCTGGAAAGTCATTAGGGACTCATTCTAAAAGGATATCCCAATGGATAACATCTGAAAGTCATTCTACACTTTCATTAACTCATAACCAACTCTGAAATTTGAACATGGTTAATCATATTTTGCAAACAAGGGTCTCAGAGAATTTATGTCCCTTGTTTGAAGTGCAGTGGCAAGGCTGGTATCCAGGGCTGTCTTTCTTGCATGCATCTTTAAAGTTATTTCACAATAGTTCACAAGTGAAAATGTCTTTGATATACATACCCTGGTGTATTCATCACTCAGATTAAACAAATGTTAACATCCTGCCACATATGCTTTAGTTTTTTTTTAAAAGAAGAAATGACGCTATAGATGTAGTTGAAGTCTTTGAAATTGTTCCAGCTCATCCTTTCCTTCTCCTGTTCCCTCCCTAGAGACAGCCACAGTGCTGTCGTCTCTAGGGCCACGTTTGCACAATCTTAACTTTCTTTTATGCAGAACCTGCCACTCTACATGGGGATGTTTTTCACTCAACAAGATGCTTTTGAGATCTATTTTTATTGATACATGGAGATCTGTTTCACTCATCTTAATGACTATAGAGCAATTCCATTAATAAATTTGCCACAATTTATTTATTCACTTATACATAGACATATTTATGCATATACAAACATGTCTATACATGTCTGTATGTACATATACACATACTACATAGACATATACATCTAGCTGTCTATAGTGTATATGTATACTGCCATATTATATAGACATTTATATGTGTGTATATATATACACACACCCACATTTAAACTGGTTTCACGATTTTGCTCTTTCAATCTGCTATAGTTAATACCTTGACACGACTCTCTGTGAGAAGTAGCTACATGTGAGAGTTTCTCTCGGTAGTATACATATATTATAAGTGTGTTTACTACGTTTCAGAGTACTTGCACCATCATCTTTACCAGATATTGCTACACTGCTCTGTAGAGTGGTTTTACTAATCTGCACTCCCAGCAGTAGTGTATGAGAGTTCCGGTGGCTCCATAACCTCTGTACTTGGAACTGTCAGGCTTTTGATTGTTTGTTTAAGTCTGTGCTGTCCTTGTTCTTGTTCAAAACACCTTGAAATAACATTCGGAAGTGGTGGAGAGTTAAGGTACCAGTTATATTAATTATCCAATATTCAAACCCAGGACTAATACCCAAGCTCGAAACCATGTGATAGTATCAATACTTCTAAGCAGGGGTGGGAGTACCATGCAGGTATGTTACACCCTGTATAATAAAGAAAAATTATAAGTAAACTTTAAGTCAACACCTAAGAAAAGAAGCCCATTAAAGCAAAATTCTTTGCATTGTTAATCCTGGAATTTCAAATATTTACTTATCCAGCTTTGTCTGACTTTATGACATATCAAGTTCCACTTTGTTTCCAGCCAGAGAAAAGTGATTCCTGTTCTCTAGGTTGCCTCTGACTTAGAAAAGTGACATTGTTTCTCAGAACCTCTTTTTTCCATTCATTAAATAATACCCACACTTGCTCTCATATCCCTGCTCTGCTCCCGACTTATAAGGGGGGACAGAATGAATAAATGCTGAGGTCTCCCCAGAAAAAAATGTTATACAGTCATCCTTTAGTATCCACAGGGTATTGGTTCCAGGACCCTCCTGTGACACCAAAATCTGCCAGTGCTCAAGTCCTGTATATAAAATTGTAGAGTACAGATGGCTCTCTGACTCTGTGGGTTCCCATTTACAAATACAGAGAGCTGATTGTATATATTCTGCAGAGAGTGACTCTTCACCACCATCTCATACTTCTTCATCGAAACCTATTTGTTGTGTAGTGCTAAAAATTTTCCATAACCAAACTCTTTAAAATTATTCAAGCTCCATCTAATTAATGCTTTAAGCCAGGCAAGTCATCAGCTCCAAACGAAATTGCCAGCTATTCATATTTGACATTTCCTTAAGTTCCTAGTAATTGCGTCTCTCGAGAAACTAACCCACAGCCATTGAGTTTCCCATTTCTTTCATGCAGGTAGATTTGCCCCCAAGGCAACATCAAGAACACTTAAGACATCCTTGGGATGAGAGAGATGTGTGAGCCACAGAGACCCAGAGGGGAATGGAACAGTGCCTATGTATTGATTTTCTGAAAAAGAAATGAGGAGGTAGAATTTTCAACTCTTAAGGTTTGACATTTGCTATAATTCCTCACATTGAAAAATCCTTTCATTTCCACCGTGACAGTTTTTTTTCCCCAAAGAAAAGGAGTGGTGTTGACAGGGCCTGTGTGTATTTATAAAGGTTGAATAAGCGAAGGAACCCGAGTCATCACCGCCTGAAATTCCATTTCTTAGTTTTTTTTTCTCAAACTAACTGGCCCAAGAATCTGTTGTGTGGAAACCCAACCAAATCCCACCCAAGCAAGTCCCCATGGACTTCATGATCAAAATGTCAATGCTTCTAAAAAACAAATCCTTTCTGTCAATGTTGTCTTTGGACAGGT
Organism: Dama dama; assembly: GCF_033118175.1. Classification (NCBI taxonomy): domain Eukaryota; kingdom Metazoa; phylum Chordata; class Mammalia; order Artiodactyla; family Cervidae; genus Dama; species Dama dama. The sequence continues at coordinate 18,837,726 of NC_083690.1, forward strand.
TTAAGCTCCTGGGTAATATAAAGCCCACGTCTTGTGATTGCAAAGCTTCTTGGTTATATTATTAGGGGAATTCATTTCCTATACATTGCAGCTTACCATACTCAAATTTGAGAGGATTTGGGGAACAAGCTAAAAGAACAACACAGGTCAGACTGTCAGACCCCACCACTGGATGGTTGACTGGAGCAGAGGGGAAGGGTGAAGGTCTTCCTGAGGTATTTTCTATGTCTACGAGGACCAAGAGTACCTTCAGATTCCTCAGAAGAGCCCTGACTGGGATATCTGAGTTTACATCTCTTAATTCTGCTACATGTCTCTTTTTTTTTGGTCTTTGAAAATTATTTTTTTCAGTTATAAAAGCAAAATATACTTGTAAAAATTAAATCTGTGTATAATAATATTATTATCTCACTTTTATTGAGCATTTATTTTTAAGCATCTTACACACAATACTTCAATTTAATCTTTACAACCACACTGAGGTCATAACAGTTATCTGAAAGCTTTGAGGCTCAGAGAGGCTATAAGTAACTTGTTTGAGGTCACACAGAAAGTGAGTGGTGAGCCAGGACGGCCAGGCTTTTTGTCTACTGTGTTTGTACATTTAACTATTACATCAGACACTGGAAAGTGAAAGTCTGTCCAAATCCCATTTTCTAGAAACATTACAATATCTAATTGCTTAGATGACCCTCAGTGAACCACCTCCTGGTATTCATGCCTTTGTGTAGTCTCTTCCTTTTGATTCAGAGTTGGTCCCATGACTCACTTTTAACCAGTAGACTATTGTGGGAGTGACACTGTACAACCGGACTGCAAGTTTTTCAAAAGAAAACTGGCCTTGGGATGCTCTATCTCGGAGTCCAACTGTGAGAAGTCCATGTCACTTGCAGAGGCCATGTGTAGGGACTCTGATTGAAAACCCCAGGTGAGTTCATAGCTGACATCCAACATCAGTTGTCACTTGAGTGAGCACTCTTGGATGTCCAGCTCAATGGAACCCCCAATAACTGCAGTCCCAGTTAACTGCCCCTCTGCTGCAACTGCTAGAGACCCCAAGCAAGAGCCTTCCAGCTGAGCCCAGTCAGCCTAAGAACCAGGACAAATAATCCTAAACTGTTGTGTTAAGGCTCTAAGTACTGGTTTACAATAGTTTACGATGCTGCAACCAGAACAGAGGGTAACCATTTGGCGTTTGTTTCTCCAGGATATTTATATGCCTATAATTATAAATATAATTAGTAATATGATCATCACCACAAAATGAGATCATACACTAATACTGTTGTGCAAGCTGGTTTTTTTTTTTTTTTAAATTAGAAATTAGAATTTTCCTATGTCAACAATATTCATGAAATACTCACCTATGACTCTACAGTCCTTATTTTATTATTTTGGCCACTACAGAGCTTCATTAAGCATCTTTGCATATTTCTGTAGAATATGTTCTCCAAAGTAGAAATGCTGGTTTAAAGGATAACCCATTTTTTTTCTTCCCCTCTCTCTCCTTCCCTTCCATTCTCCCTTTTCCCTTCCTTCCACCCTCCTTCCCTCCCTGTCTGTCTCCTCTTTTCCTAAAGACAGCTAATAGAATTTGTAAGAAGGAAAGAAGCTCAAGTTGAAGCTACAAAAAGATTTAGGTTAGACATCAAAGAGCACTTTCTGACTGCAGTGGCAGTTATGTGAACTAGAGCAGGCCACTGATACCATGGCTGTTTGGTCCATGCAGGTCTTCCAAAAAGAATAGAGAGTTGTGTATTTGGGCTGATTAAATTCCTGGGATTACCTTCTGCAAATCCTCTCTCTCTGCATCCTAAATCATGTTCTTGCGAATTTTCAAAAAGAGAACCATTCAACCCTTTCAGCCACCATTCCCTGTGACTTAAATGAATCCCCCCCCCCCACTTCAGATGCCCATCTTTTGCACTAGAAGAAGCAGTCTTCATGTCCTACAGATACAGCAGGACCCCCTGACATTCTGAGCAATTTCAGTGGTGTTATTTATGTGGCTGCTGGAAGGTACCTCAAGGACAGATTTTTAGGAAAAGCAATTTCCAAGTCCCACAAGCAAGAAATCAGCACTGTCCTTGTTTAGATCAGCTGTGGGGGCTGCATTGTGTGAATGGACATCGCCTCTTTTGGGCTGTCACTTCCCTTGCTGTTATCTTTTCAATTACAGATCTTGGAGTGGAGAAAGGGGAAACAAAATGATGCTAGCTCTGGAAGCCTGAACCAGGTTGCTGCTACTGCCCTGGTTCCCCTGTGGTGGGGAGGGCACCAGGTTGCTGCGTCTAGAGGAGCCAGAAGTGGAAGGAGGCATTGTTTCCATTGCAGCTGCCCCACCCATGGTGCAGAGCATCTGGTGTGTAGTGGTGGGTGATGGGGCTCAGAGCTACACAACTGATGCCTCCTCCAAGGAGTACAGCTCCACAGTGTTTGATGATTACAGTGCTCTGAGGGCATGGTGGGCCCAAACCTGTGGGATGCAGGGCCAGGAGGAGTACGACCCTCTTGCACACTCTCCCACCCTTAGACCAATGTCTTTGTCATCTGTGCCCCCACTGCAGAGAATGTGTGGCATCAGTGGCATCCAGAAGTGTGTTACCACTACCCAGAGGTGCCCAGCCTCCTGGTGGATATCAGGGAAGACCCGAGAGCCCAGCCTGTTACCTGTGGCTCCTCAAGGAGCAGAATAGACCCACCCTGTGTGCTATGAGGAGGGCTCAACTTGGTGGCAGGACAGCACTCAGCTTGGGACACCCCCGCCTCTAATTAGTTGTGCCTTGAGTGCCCCAGCTGAGCCTAAAGGGCAATTCTGAAACCCCTGGGGGTGTTTCCTGAATGCCTTTAAAAGAGGCCCACAGGGCTTTGGGCTCTGCCCCACTCTGCTTGGGAACACCAGGTATTCTTGAGAGCTCAAGCCCAAGAAGCAGCCCAATGCCCCTCCCCATTTTCCTACACAGACATTGCTTCCTAGGTGCTGTGTCTTCTCAGGTTAAGAGCTCTCAGCTGTTTTATCCTTAACTGCTCCCTCACTGCTCCTCAAACTGTTCCCCGCTCAAGATGCTCTCTCCTTTCCCCAAAGAAGGGGCCACAAAACCCAAGGAAAACAAATGCACCCTAACCTACCCCCACATGCCCAGACTGCTTCTGCATCTGCTGACTGACTCTGCCCCCACCCTCTCTGGACCTTTCCTACCCCATCAGTATCAAGAGAATCTCCTGTCTCCAGTGGAGGCGGGGTGGTGGGGAAGATGATGCTGACAAGACTTGGTATTCAGTTTTTTTGACCTCTGTGGATGGTGTCAGGAGGTCTTCAGGAGGTTGTGCCCTCCTGAGGGCTCCTAGGAGAGGAGCAGGGAAGGGTTTCCCAACCCCAGGCACTGCCTGCTGGCCAGTGGCCATCCTTGTTTCCTGTTGTTCCACTTGCTTCAGGGCAGAAGCCAGGGAATGTGGAATGTCCTTCCTGAAGTTGGTTGTTAGAGGCATGAACCTGACTGTGGCTGGTGGAGTGGAGATCAGGCAGTGGGGCCCCACCTTGCAGGAAGGTAATCCCTGAGAGATGCCTTCAAGGTTCCTGGAAGGGCCGTTTGTTCCTTTTGCTCTTTGCAGGCTAAACGTTGCAAATCATAGTGGAAGAAGTTATGAAGTAGAGTGACTAATCTCCCTGAGCCTCAGTTCCTACATCTGTGAATTTGGCATCAATATAAATGGTACCATCATAGACTTGTTAGGTAGTTAGAATAGGAAACAGGAGTCCAGAATGGCAGTGATTAAAAGACAAGGAAGGGAAAAGCCTGCAAAAATAGAACAAAGGAAGGTCCAAGGACCAGAGTGAGGACCTCAGGTAAAACAAAAAACACTCCTGGCTAGCCCAATTTACATAGAGCAGTCCCGGGGCAGGGCGGGGGGGGGGGGGGGGGGGGGGCGGACACATATAAAAAAAGAAGCCAAAGGGCTGGGGGGTCTCTCCCTCTCTCTCCCTCTCTTTCCTGCACACTGGGGCACTCTTCTCTTGGCGTCTTTGGGTCAACATGCCCTCACGGCCCGAGGATGGATTTTCCTGCTATTATCTAAATAAAATAGAGCTGTAACATGGAGCTGTAACACTGATTTGTCTAAGAGCTATAACACGGTCCATTCGAGACCTGAGAGCTATAACATGGTCTGTCCAAGACCTGAGAGCTATGACACGCCGAGGGCTTTAAGGTCCGTCACTCCAAATCTTGGTTGTGATGAGACAGAACCGAGGAGCATACACTCGCCTGACAGACTGATAGAAAGATAGAGGAAATAAAGTGTGTAAAATGTTCCCAGAACATGGTGAGCACTCTGTAAACATTAGTTGTTACTTTTCATACCTGGCCTGAACACACAGTTCAGTTCAGCAGACAATATTGAACTAGAGGCCAGACCCCGTGCTGGAAGTAGAGCTGAATAGGAGAGAGTCTGAGCTCTCAGCGAATCCATAGCAGAGTCCCGTTTACCTCTATGGATCATTCCAGGCATTACAATCCTGTCACCTCATCTGAAAATTCTTCATTCCCAATCCCTCTAGCTGCATCTGTATTTCACCTTCAGCCTCCTCTTTGTTTCTCTGTTTGGTGGAGAAAAAACATTGTGCTTTACTACTTGATGATTCAGTTGTCTCTTACATTCTCTGAAATAGCCTTTGTTCTTTTTAAATTCTAGTTATTATTTTGATAGCCCTTTAATTTTCTTTGTAACTTTACTATCATGCCCTTCACTGTTATACTACTTGTCGCCACATTTAGCATTTGAATATTCTTTTCAAAGTTGAATCAGTGTTTCCCGCTTTCTTTGAATCGCTCTAGGATCTCATGCCTAGAGTGAGAGCACAGCTTGAGGCAGGGATGACAGAAATATTAAATCTTCAATTGATTGATCGGGGCTGCTGGGCACCATATTGAAAATTTTCCCAAAACCACACCTGTGTTTGGTAGTGCTGTGATGGATTGGTGATGTCTGCCATCATGGGGGGAAAAAAACCTGTTGTGGAGATTTGCCGTGAGGAAGTCTTAGGACCTGGATCCATGGTGCAGCTTTCCTTTCCCTCAGAACTTAAGGAAATAGTCGTTTCCGGTTTTGATCAGGACTAGTTGAGACCTAGCAAGACAACCTACTCCAATATTCTTGCCTGGAGAATCTCATGGACAGAGGAGCCTGGTGGACAACAGTCCATGGGGTCACAAGAGTTGGACACGACTTGGCGGCCACTAAGCCACCATCAACCAAGCCTGCCTTTGCGGTTGCCTAGTCAGCAAGAGCTAAGATGGCTGCCACCCCAGGCCAGCCTGACTCAGGGCAGTGGGGAGAAGGGAGTAAGCATCTAGGCCAAGGGCCAATCAGTTGGCCTTCTCTTGACAGTAACATTGATTCTGGCTTTTTGACCAGAGGCAGCTTCTTTGGGTAACCATGATAACTACTAGATTCTCAACTGGGAAACCACGTTCAAGTTGGCCAATGACTCAAATGTTTTCAAACCACAATTCTCAGTGCCAAGCTTCATTTTCTTATGACTACCATATATTGAGCATCTACTATGTGCTGGGTGGCTTTGTATAGATTAGATGATTTTATGAGATTTGCTGATGAACATTTTTACTTTCAAAGTTGTGCATTTAATTTAAATGGTATTAGAGGACTTCACTTTCACTTTTCACTTTTATGCATTAGAGAAAGAAATGGCAACCCACTCCAGTGTTCTTGCCTGGAGAATCCCAGGGATGGGGTCGCACAGAGTCGGACACTACTGAAGTGACTTAGCAGTAGCAGCAGCAGAGGAATGTTATTTTTCCATTTAGGGCAGTGATAAAAGCCTGTGCATAAAACAGCTTTATTTAAAAAGTGAGTTGATTTAGAGAAGTATATAAAATGGCAGTGTGAGCATTCTCTGATCTCCATTTTACAAATGAGGAGAAACTAATATAAAGAAAGGGTGAGCCACCTGCCCAAGATGGCACAGCTGGGAAGTCAAAGAAGCATTTCGAGAGCACTTGATGGTGCCATTCTGGGTCAAGTTTTGTACCAAGGGAAGGATGCAGCTGTGTTTTCTCAGCTCTGGGGCTTTTGTCACAGAGACACATGTGGGCAGGGCTTGAGGTGACTGGCCAGAAAACACAGAGCAGAAGAGTTATCAGGAAGGACGGGCTTGGGTTAAAGTGAGAGGCATGAATTTTGGAGTCTGGAGGAGCTGGGTTAGCGCTCCAGATCCTCACATTTCTCACTGGCACTCTTGGGCAAGTAAATTCAGGGGGAAATTGATAAATGAGGGTAACAGTGGTGTCTGGTTCAGAGGGCTATTTTGAGGATTGGAGGGAATCACACACAGATAAAGCTCTTGGCATGGTGCCTCGAACAGGGAGAGCGTGTGGTAAGTGGTCTCCATTAGTGTCTTTGAGTGTGATGACCAGTCCTGTGATGGCGACAAACTGAGCCAGGCAAAAGCCTGATGCGGAGGCAACAGCACAAACCTAGGTGGGGCTTCTCCCGGCATAGTTCTTGAGGTTCGGAGAACTGGCTCTGGAAGAGACCTCTGACTCACTTTTCATATTCGGTCAGTGAAAATGTCCTTCAGGCTGCTGTATGTTACATATGAAAGTTAAGAGAGTAAATCCTAAGAGTTCTCATCACAAGGAAAACTATTTTTGTTTCTTTTTCTGCTTTCTTTTCTTCTTGTATCGCATCTGTATGAGATGACGGATGTCAACTAAACTTATTGGAGTAATCATTTCATAATATACGTAAGTCAGTCATCGTACTGTACACCTTACACTTATGCAGTGATGTATGCCAATGATATCTTGATAAAACTGAAAAAAGAAAGCATTCTTAGCCTTTCCAATTTTGTTAGGAGACCCCTTGGGATTAGACTGAGTTCTCACATAGATGCTTGTGTGCTCCTGGACAAGTCACTTCCCTTCTCAGAGCCTCAATTTCCAGATCTGCAAAGTGAGCCAATTAGTAAAGCAAAAATTAAAAAAATAGTATCATAGCTCTCATTTGGTAAAGATGGGCAGAGGTTTCACAGGTACACAGGGAAGGGCTCCCAGAGCGTGTGACCAGTATGTGCCAAGGCAAAGAGAAGGAAAGAGGAAGATCCCTCACCATCCTCTCAGGGCAGCTAACAGTTATTGAGTGTTTACTGTGTGTCGGGCCCTGAACTCAGCTCTTCGTATACATGAAGGATATTTCATGTCTATAATATGAAACATTATCTAATATTAAATATCCAAGAGGGCTTCCTGAGTGGGCTCAGATAGTAAAGAATCTGCCCACAATGTAAGAAACCTGGGTTCAATTCCTGGGTTGGGAAGATCCCCTGGAGAACAGAATGGCAACCCACTCCAGAATTCTTGCCTGGAAAATTTTATGAACAGAGGATCCTGGCAGGCTACAGTCCATGGGATTGCAAAGTGTCAGACATGACTGAGTGACTAACACTTTCACTTTCAAATATCCAATATACAATATTTGCTAATAAAGTAGGTACTCTTTTCATCCTTTTATTACAGATGAGAGAGACTGAGGCTCAGAGGGTGAAGAAGTTGACTGAAGTTGGATGCAAAAGTGTCAAATGCCTCTTCCAGTTCTTCCACTCACACAGATCTGTAATACAAGGGCTGAGCATGTGCAGTAATAATCGGCACATTTATTAATAATGATTCCCTCTACCAGGCACTTGCTATTGTGGCTCACTTGTTAGAGTTTTTACTGGAATCAAATTTAATCCTCATACAACATTAGGAGATAGATACTATTTATTGATAGGCCCATTATAGAGTTGAGAACACAGAGGCTCCATGGGTTAAGAGTCTGGCCCAGATTAGATATCAAATGTGTGCTGGACCTAGAACTCAAAAACAACTTATTAGACTTTAGAGTCCATTTGATGGACCTGTTCATTCAGTTTCTTCCATCATTAGCTCGAGGGAACTGACCATTAAGTAGAAATGGGTCAATTCTTTCGCTGTTTCTTTCTTTCTTTATTTTTTTAACAGTGAGTATCAGCTGGCATGTATATGGCATGAGGTAGCTGAGGGAAAAATTCCCTACAGAGGATTTGTAAGTCCTTCAAGAATACTCACCAATTGGTATAGCCACTATGGGGAATGGTATGGAGGTTCCTTAAAAAACTAAATATTGAGCAGTGCCACTTCTGGGCATATATCCTGAGAAAAACATGATCCAAAAGGGTACATACACCCCAATGTTCATTGCAGCACTGTTTACAGTAGCCAAGACATGGAAGCAACCTAAATGTCCATCAACAGAGGGATGGATAAAGAAGATGTAGCACATATATACAATGAGCTATTACTCTGCCATTAGAAAGAATGAAATAGAGCCAAAGTGGATGGCCCTAGAGATTAGAGATGGTCATACTAAGTGCTGAGTCACTTCAACCACGTCTGACTCTTTGTGACCCCATGGACTGTAGCCCATGAGGCTCCTCTGCCCATGGGATTTTTCAGGCAACAATACTGGAGTGAGTTGCCATTTCCTCCTCCAGAAGATCTTCCCAACCCAGAGATCGAACCCGGGTCTCTTACATCTCCTGCATTGGCAAGTGAGTTCTTTACACTTAGCGCACCTGGGAAGCCCTGAGATTGTCATACTGAGTGAAGTAAATCAGACAGAGAAGGCAAACTATCATATGACATTCCTTATATGTGGAATCTAAAAAGGAATGATGCAAATGAACTTACAAAATAGAAAGGGACTCATAGACTTAAGGAACAAACATGGTTGCCAGGGGGAAAGATGAGGAGGGAGGGATAGGGAGTTTGGGATGGACATGTACACACTGCTCTACTGAAAATGGATAACCAATAAGGACATACTATACTGCATAGCACATGGAACTCTGCTCAATGATATGTAGTAGCCTGGATGGGAAGGGAGTTTGGGGGAGAATGGAAACAGGTATACATATAGCTGAATCCTTTCACTGTTCACCAAACCTATCACAACATTGTTAACTGGCTATACCCCAATACAAAGTAAGAAGTTTTTTTTTTTTTTTTTTTTTTTTAAAGAACACCTACCACTCCCAACCCCTGGGAATAAGCAAGGATAAAGAGACAGGGGGGTCATCTCTGCCTCTGAGGGTCTAATTTCTTCCTTTAAGTACAAGGCATATGACTGGGGCCCTCTCCATGGCTCCTCCAGATATGGAATGGTGCTCACATCAGCTAATCCTCCCTGGGATTCACCCCAGGTGCTTGCCGCTGGTGGCTGCTGTGTGCACAGGATGCTCATTTGCTTGACAGTTTTGTGGACCCAGAGTGATGGTCACTGGGTATCAGGGGACCAACAGGAAATCAGAGGCTTCTGGGCTCTTCATCTGGAGTTCACTCGGGTGTCAGAGGCTAACTGTGGCTCCGCTCAGGTTGTCACTGTTTGATTAAACATCTTGCGCTAAGCACCATCCATCTGTCTCCCAGTGGCTGCTGGGGGTAGGTATTTGCAGCTATGGGCAAATTTCTTATCAATCATGCATATAAAACACAGCCAGTATGAAAGCTTCATTCCTGTTGTCTGTCTTCTTCCATGCAGTCAAGGACAATGGGACAATTAAAGCAGGCTGGCACTCATTTACTCATTTCACAAACATTTACCCTGCACCAGGCAGTGGGTCACGCACTGCACATGCAGTGCTGTTGCAAACACATAGGTGGAGTGAGTCCACAAGGGGCTTACGATCTATTTTAACCAAGTAGAGGTCTGTTCTGCTACCTACTAGCTCTGAGGCCTTGGGTGAATCACACGTTTCTCTGGATCTTTTCTCATTCAAAAAGCATGTGCTGGGCAGGTGTTATGTGGCATTCTGAGGCTGCTGGAACAGGGAGGCAAGTCTCTCTCCACTGGCAAGCGAGGCAGAAAGGGAAAGAGGTTGCATGACTGAGAAGCGAGTGTGACCCAGGGGGCCCAGGCATTTTCTTGGGCCCACAGGGAGAAAGTGGGAATGAATTCTGACTTTGGGGCCTGGGAAAGCTGCATGAAAGTGTGAAGAGCACTGCATGATCAAAGGAAATGGGGCCATAGGTGACCCAGTCAAGAACGAGGAACATAATAGATAAATTAAACAAATAATTCTTCAGCTAATAACCCAAGCTGTCTTTCTAGCCTGAAGGCTCTCTTCCCAGGGGCCATTTCCTAGGGGCAGCTGGTTGCCTTGCAGCCAAAGCCAAGTATAACCTGCAGCAATCAGCTGTCTACTTCGCACCTCCAGCTGCTTTCTAGTATAAGGTCTGCATCAAATGTCTCCAAGTTAAGAGAAGGAAAAGCAATACCATGCGATGCCAAGAAACAAATCCCACTCACCAGGATAACAAAAGTCCAAGGATATGGTGTAAAGGTTAATCTACTTACCCAGGGTTCCATTGCTATAGATACCACCAACACTGACCACAACTCCTACGACCACTTCTTTGATGATTTGGGAGGCACTTCAGGGACTCTCAGTGTCATCCCAGAATGAAAAGAGGCAAAGAGTAAAGATTCTGGAGACTTGCTGCTAGGGTGCAAACCTGCTTCTGCCACTTTCTAGCTGTGTGACCTTGGACAATTTACTTAACCTCTCTGAGCTTCGGTTGGCACATCTGTGTAAAAGATAATGATGCAGTACAGGCTTTTGTGAGCATTAAATGAATTAATACATGGAGAGTGCATGGTACCATATAGGCCATATAATTTTAACACCATAACTATTAGGTTGGAAGTCCAGAAGGGCAGGAAGTGTATTTGCTTGTTACCATTAACATATTGCCAACCTCTTACACAGTCCCAGGTATATGGTTGTTGTTTAGTCACTAAGTTGTGTCTGACTCTTTTGACCCCATGTACTGTAACTCAGGCTTCCCAGGTGGCTCAGTGGGTAAAGAACCCACCTGCCAATGCCTGAGACACAAGAGACCCGGGTTCAGTCCCTCGGTAGGGAAGATGCCCTTGAGGAGGGCATGGCAACCCACTCCAGTATTCTTGCCTAGAGAATCCCCATGGACAGAGGAGCCTGGTGGGCTACAGGCCATTGGGTCACATAGAGTTGGACTCAATGGCAGCGACTTAGCACGCATGTACTGTAACCCACTAGGCTCCTCTGTCAATGGGATTTCCCAGGCAAGAATACACGAGTGGGTTACCATTTCCTTTTCCAGGAGATCTTCCCAACCCGGAGATCTAACCTGCATCTCCTGCATTGGCAGGTGGATTCTTTACCACTGATCCATGAAAGAAGCCCTAGGCATGTGGTAGGTGCCCTAAATATCTGTTGAATGAATGCATGAATGAATGATTATGAATGTAGATTAATGTGGCATTGTAGACATGCAGGAAAGGGCTTTGTCATAGTTTTGAACAGACTGGAATGTTGCTAAGTGTTTACTGTGGAAAATAAGTCAGGTGATGTGATCAAGGGTAATTGGAAATTAATTTAGTGTTCAGTGAGAGAGAGATCTTTTAAAGACTATCAGCCTCTCCATGTTTTGTGCCAGAATCTTCCATGTGAATCCAATTTCAGTTCAGTATAAATTTAGTGATGCCTAACTATGTGCCAAGCCTGGACCAGTCTCTCAAGGAGTACAAGACCCTGGGCTCAGGGTGCTGAGATCTTACTGAATAAAGTCATCCCAAGGCAGCATGAGGAGTCATTCAAACTCCTTGCTCCCTTCAATGACTATGCCATGGTGTATAAACTCAGATGGCACAAGACACCAGGCAGATGACATCAATGTGTGAGGTGAGCCTGCAGGGGCCTTTAGTCAGCTCCCTGGCTTATATCCCCTTTCAAGAGAGCAGCCACTGTTCAGTTCCACCTAGTGGTTTTCCTGATGCTGGGAAAGATTGCAGGCAGGAGAGTGGGGAGACAGAAGATGAGAGGGTTGGGTGGCATCGTTGACTCGATGGACATTAGTTCGAATAAACTCCAGGAGATAGTAAAGGACAGGGAAGCCTGGCGTGCTGCAGTCCATGGGGTTGCAAAGAGTCAGACACAACTGAGAAACTGAACACCAACAAGTGGTTTCCAGAAGGGAATGCCAGCCAACTGCGGCTGTGCCAGCCGCTCAGTCGTGTCCGACTCTTTGCAACCCCATGGACTGCAGCACGCCAGGCTCCTCTGTCCGTGGGATTTTCCAGGCAAGAATACTGGAGTGGGCTGCCATTTCTGTTTCCAGGGGATCCTCCTGACCCAGGGATCGAACTGCAGGTGGATTCTTTACCATTCTTTACCACAGGGAAGCCAACTGTGGCTGGGTCATCCAATATTTCAAGATAGACTTGCAAGCAACACACACAAACACAAACACACAGAGTGACCCTTGGGTCTCGGATTTGAGGCCTCTGCTCTATAGCAAAATCCCGTGTCTTTGCACAAACAACCAGATATCATTAGCACCCTTCTGCATCCCATGCAAATGCTCTTCACTTTATGAGCTGTTGCCCCAGTGTGCAGTGCTTTTTCCTAGCTTTGTAGCACATGATGGGCTATTTCTTCTGGCTGGAATCCTTTCCCTGCCTATACCACTTTGCCTGGCAGACTTTTTATTTTTAAAGCCTTTCCTGTTCTCAATGCACTGAGGTAAGCACCTTATTGGATAGAGTATTTAGAACCTTTTTTATCATGATCTCCTTCAAAGTCTTTATCATCCATTAACTGGGAGTTCCTGGGAGGCAGAGACTGTATTTTTTTTTTTCTGTGAACCTCGGGGGCCTATCACCGGGCAGACAAAGAGTATGCACTCTGTCAATGTTAGAGAAATAAAAGGGTGACAGATGGATGGATGGATGGGTGGATGAATGGGTTCCCCAAGGCACTCTCTGTGGAGCATTCATCAGCTGGCTGTCACTCCTCAGGTACTCCATTCTGTCCAGGATGACATGATCTTATCCCAGTCCTCTGTCTTCTCTCTAAACCCAGTCTCTCTAGGTAGCCTCTTGGGAAAGTTTTCCTGTTTCCTCCTAAGATGGTTGATGGATCTGGGTTCAAATTACCCATTTACTTGTCCAGGCATGATCTTAACTCAGTTTCTTCATCTGTGCAATGGGCACAATACTGTTTCCCAAAGGGCTTATTAAGAAGACTGAGTGGGACTTCCCTGGTGATCCAGTGGATAGGAATCTGGCTGCCAATGCATGCAACATGGATTTGATTTCTGTTCCAGGAAGATTTCACATGCCATGGGGCAACTGAGCCCATGAGCCACAATTACTAAGCCTGCACTCTAGAGCCCGTGCTCCTAACAAGAGAAGCTACCACAATGAGAAGCCTGTGCACTGCAACTAGAGAGTAGTCCCCACTTGCTGCAACTAGAGAAAGCCCATGCGCAGCAACAAAGGCCCAATGCAACCAAAAATAAATAAATAAAATTTAAAAAAAGAAGACTGAGTAACCTCATGCAGTAGAGCATTGCTATTATGCCTAGCATTTAGTAGGTGCTCAAAAGTATTCATCCCAGGTGGCTCAGTGGTAAAGAATCTGCCTGTCAAGGCAGAAGATGCAACAGACATAGGTTCGATCCCTGGGTGGTAAAGATATCCCGGAGGAGGAATGGCAACCCACTACAGTATTCTTGCCTAGAAAATTCTGTGGACATAGTGGGATATAGTCTATGGGTCACAAAGAATTGACACGACTGAGCATGCACACACATTTGTACACTGGATGTGATAGCTTCTTTCTTAGAGCATCAATTCTTTCCTTTGTTGGAAAGCGGGGAGCACCAATTTGGAAACCAGACTTTGTGGACTTAAATCCCAAGTTTGTCAATTCCTAGCTTTGTGGTCTTGGCTAAGTTACTTAAATACTCTGTGCCTTAAAGTTCCTCATTTGTAAAATGGGGATAATAATTCCTGTCTCCTGGGGTTCTTGTGGGAATTAAATCAAGGGCTGAGAAGTGTGTTTGGCACAGAGTGAGTGCTCAGTAAGGGGTCATTTTGTGGCTCGCCAGCTCAACCTAAGAGACTCAGGGGTGAAGAGGACTTTGTGTGTTCACCAGGACTCCTTACTCAGTCCAGCTTCCTTGCCCCTTCCTACCTCTGGGTTGGCCAAAAAGTTCCTGTAGTTTTTTGTGTAAAAATAAAAGACACATTTTCCATTTTCACCAAGAACTTTACTGAACAATATATTTACCATTTTGTTCCACTACCTTCTGCCATTTTTCAGGCAACTTCATAATTCCATCTTCCCAATACTTTTATTTTTTTGAGCAAAGAACTGTTCTAAGTGCCTTTTACAGTCTTCTAGGGAATTGAAATTTTTTCCATTAAGAGAATTTTGTAAAGGCCAAAATAAATGAAAAGCTGAAGATGTAATGTCTGGTGAATACAGCAGATGAATCAGAACTTCCCAGCCAAGCTGTAACAGTTTTTGCCTGGTCATCAAAGAAACATGTGGTCTTGTGTTCTCCTGTTGGAAGATTATGTATTTTCTGTTGATTAATTCTGAATGGTGTTCATCAAGTGCTGCCTACAGTTGGCCTAATTGGGAGCAGTACTGTTGGAAGTAATTGTTTGGTTTTCAAGAAGGAGCTCATAATAGAGGACTCACTTCCAACCCCACCATATACACAACATCACCTTCTTTGAATAAAGACCAGTCTTTGGTGTGGTTGGTGGTGGTTCATTTCACTTGCCCCGTGTTCCATTCCACATTTTGCACAGTACAGTATCCACTTCTCATTGCCCATTACAATTTGTTTTAAAAATAGAACATTTTTGTTATGTTTAAGTAGAGAATTACATGTGGAAATACAGTCAAGGAGGTGTTTTTTTTTTTTTTTTTCATTTAACTTATGTGGAACCAAAACATCAAAGTGATTAATATAACCAAACTGGTGCAAATGGTTTTCAATACTTGAATTTCATATTTTGAGTATATAAGCTATCTCCTGTGTAGTATAATGTTGATCATTCTCAATTAATATCTCAATTTGATCACTATCAACTTCAACTTTTCTATCAAGGTCTTCAGCAAGAAAATTCATATACCATTTTTGACACATTCAATCAGTCATAACCCCTTCTCCATACACTGCACAATTTTTTTTTGTATTTCAGTTGTGTTTTTACCTTTCTTGAAATAATAAAGCATACTATGCCAAAAATGTTGCTTTTTTCCCTTCCATCTTCAATATTAAAATGGCTACATAAAAATTCACCAATTTTGATACTTTTTTAAAAAAAAATACATACTGATATGACAGCCGTCATGATACTATCTAAGAAAATTGTTCTGAATGAAGTTGAAGACAACTAAGGAAATGGCAACCCACTCCAGTATTCTTGTCTGGAGAATCCCATGGATGGTGGAGCCTGCTGGGCTACAGTCCACGGGGTTGCAAAGAGTCGGACACGACTGAGCAACTTACTCTATTCTTCTATTCTAAGTTCTATTAGAGCTATCTTACAGAAGAAAGTGGGCTTTCCTGGTGGCTCAGTGGAAAGAATCCGTCTGGAATGCAGGAGCCACAGGAGATGTGGGTTTGATCCCTGGGTGGGGAAGATCCCCTGGAGAAGGAAACGGCAACCCACTCCAGTATTCTTGCCTGGAGAATCCCACGAACAGAGGAGCTTGGTGGGCTACAGTCCATGGGGTCGCAAAGAGTCGGACACGACTGAAGTGACTTTACATGCGGGCACACATGGGAAAAAACCGAACGAACCTTTTGGCCAACCCTTAGAGATATTGACTTCCTGCTGGATACAGGCACCTTGCTACAGCCATGGACGTCCTAGTAAATCAGAGGAAATGGCTTCTTCCTTCCTGGAGCTCCTAGCCTGGCAGAAGCCAGATCGATCCCCAGAGACAAGCTCTACAACAGCAGGAGGAAGCGTGCTTTGGCTGTGCTTAGGAAGGGGTGATGAGTTTGACCTAGAGAATCACAGATGGGGGCCCCGAGGGGCCGATTTCAGGCTGCAGGTATGTCTTTGATGTTTTTGAATCAGTTGCCATGTTTACAAATTGGAGTATTTCATGTCCAATCAAGGATTTGAGCTCTTTTTGAAAACTGGAAGGGGAGGCCACACTGGGCCCACAATTCCGCTTGGGGCTAGCCTCCAGCTCAGCAAGTCCCCATGGGCCTCGCTCATGTCTGCCATCTGCCTGCCCCAGCCCAGAGCTGGAGTGGGAGCTGGAGGGAGCCCAGGTGGGAGAAGAGGTGGAGAAGTAACAGCACTTGATTCTAATGATTTAAACTGGGTTTGAGTTGAATTTGTCCTGAGGCAATGGAGATGCACTGAAGGGCTTTAAGCACTAAAGGGTTTTACTAAGGAAGATGCCTGTTATTTCTGTACCTAACCACAGACATCCCTGAAGGTAGATGAGGAGGTGGTGGAGAAGAGAGTTTCCTTTATATACCTTGTTGAAACTTTCAAACACAGGTTGGCACTGTAGCTTCCTCCTATATACAAGTTCTTTTTTCTTCCCATGTCCCCCTCCCTCCTGAACCTCTCTTCCATATCCCTCCCCACCCCACCCCTCTAGACTGTCACAGAGCCCCCGTTTGAGTTCCCTGAGTCATATAGCAAATTTCCACTGCCTATCTATTTTACATATGGTGTTGTAAGTTTCCATGTTACTCTCTTCATATATGCAATAACTCTCCTCCTATATACAATTTGACAGCAGCAGCAGAAATGCTTAGAGGTACCATCTTCCTGCATAATGTGTCCCCTTCTCCTCTTAGGCTGGCAGGGGAAACTTCCACAGGATCTGGATGTTCAAGAACATCGGAAATTCTCTGATGCACACCCACCGCGCACTGCACACTCTTCAAGGCCCCTGTCCTGGTGGATGTTCTGTTCCACGATGGGACCTGCATCCCCCCAGCAGATGCGGGGTGGAAGTGGCAGCACCTGCGCCAGGGGACGTGGACGGGCAGGGAACAGGCCATGCCCGGAAGACAATGTCTAATTACCCGGGGGCCTCAGGAAGCAATTTTCTCTGCTTGGAGAAATTGGTTTTTGTGCCTCCAGCCCATGCACACAGCTGAATGACATGTAGGTCAAGGAGCTATAATTATATGGAAATGGATTTATGTTTGGGAACTTCTAAAGACCCACCTCTGCACACTGGGAGGCGGCAGAGAGAGATTAGCTACCATTCTGCCCAAGCTGGGTTCAGCAGGTGAAGGACAGTTTGCTTCTTTGTGATTTTGAGGAGGCCTGTATCTTTTTTGGTTTGGGGACACCTGCCTGAACATCACAGGAGAAAAGAAACCAGCAGTGCCCTTACTAGTGCTGTGATGATGAGCTTGGGCACGGGATCCAGATCTGACTCCTACTTGCTGTGTGACCCTGGGCAAGTTACTTAACTTCTCTGTGCCTCCACGTGCGCATCTTGAAATGGAGACAATTGTGAGGACTAAATAAGTTAATGCATCGAAAGTGCTTAGAAAAGTTAGGATTGCATAGTAGACATCATTGGAATTATGACCTCAGCTCCCTTGTCCATTCCATTTCACTCACCACTCCTTCCTTCCCTGTTCCCCGGTTTAGAGGAAACTTGGCACCTGCAGCACCCCAAACAAGCCCACTGTCTCCAGCTTTGAGCCTTTGCCTGTGGAGTTCTCCCTTCCTGTAATACTCCTCATCCATTTCAATAGGATGACCCTTGTCCTTGACCCTTCGGAGCCAGCTGGTCTAGTCCACTCCTCCCCCCATTGATTCCTCTATGGTCTCCCTATGACAAAATAATCTGCCTCTGCCTCTCTTTCTTTTCTTAGCAGAAATACCATTTCCAAGAGAGGATAGGGAAAATGTCAGTAAAAAAAGCAAGTGTTTTTTTCCCTTTTAGAAATAAGAGAAAATGTAAGTAATAATAGCAGCAGTAGTAGTAATAGTGATGGATGATGATGACAATGAGTGATTCTATACATTTTTCTGTCATGAAGGAAGTGGTCTTTTTAAAAAATAATATTACTTCATTTCTCCAGGTTTCCACACTGTTTCCATTTTTTTTTTTCCTTTTTTCTGGTTGGCCACATCACATGGCTTGTGGGATCTTAGTTCTCTGACCAGGGATTGAACCCAGGTCCTTGGTGGTGAAAGTGCAGAGTCTTAACCACTGGACTGCCAGGGAATGCCTGGAAGTGGTCTTAATAATAAAAAGGATAACTTCTACTTAGCAACCTTATGATAAATGTTTTACACTCAATTTTCATTGCTGGTTCCCTCACTTTATAGGTGGGTGTTATCAGATCTATCCTATAGAGGAGGGTATTTGGACTGGATTTAGAGACTTGCTCAAGTTTACACAGCTAGTAAGTCACAAAGCCAGGATTTGAACTCAGGTCTGTCCAACTGCAAAGTGTTAACTGCTATACTCTTTAAGAAGTCAGAGGGCCTTGAGACCATTGCTTCTACTGACACCAAATTAGCTGCAGGACAGACTCTGTGCTCACTAGTATGCTGGTCTGCCACTGACGTGGGCACCATCCTGGGGTGCTCCCAACACCAATGTACTGGACCTTCCTTGCTGCCCCAGGGTAAAAGGTCTTTCCCTACCTGCCCAGGGTTTCCCAGAATGTAGAGAACCCTCCTTGGTTGGACAGAGAAGGGATGGGCTTCTTTCTTGGCAGAGGGAACCACAAGTACAAAATCAAGCAAGTGTGAAACCATGCTGTGTTTGCAGAACTGTAAAATGACAGGCTTGGCTAGCATATGGACCATGGGGAAATGAGGTTTGAGAATTCAAGACTGCAGAGTGATAACCTCAGTGAAATTGCTTTGCAAACTCCCAAGGTTGTTGTGGGGATTGAAGGAGACAATGCATGGGAAGCAGCTTTGCAAACTGGAAAAGCACTAGGCAAATGTTAATTATCACAAGATATTTCAGAGGAGCCTCATTGGTATCAGGAATGAGATAGCAGAAAATTAAAATGCCTGTTAATTTCTTTTGAATCCACACTTTCAAAAGCATTCATAAATGAAAAATTCCCATTTCCTTGTTCTCATCTTTTTTTTTTTTTTTTTTTTTCAGGTGAATAGATTGTAATAGATTTTGGAAGCTAATAAAAATATCAGTTGATTTCCTAGTGATTATCAATTGTACTACCAGGTTTTGAGACTTGAAATAATTTTTGTTGCTCACCCATAAGACCACGTCCAGCTACTACTTTATCTAAATACTTCCTAGAAGCACCCTGTCTTTTCTCTTTCCTCAGGCAGCCTGACACTGGGAGCTCTGGGGTAGGGGACAAGTGTGTGTCTGCCTCGTTTTGTGTCTCTAGCACAGTTTCTGGCAGATAGTAGACACTTGACAAATATTCGTTTAGTGCAGCATCCACGTCTAGATGGCATCATATTATACCTGAGTTACTGCAGGACTTCTCAGTTCCACCCTGGCTCCTGCCCCTCTGTTCCTGAAGCCATTTGTCTACATTTGCTCAAAACCTTAATCCATTTTCCTCTGTCCAATGAAATTGGTAAAACTAACTTAACTAATGTTACATACTAATACTACTACTAATAGAATCTAAATCTACAGTTTAAACAAAATGCTAAGGTAGGAAATTAAACAAAGAGGTGAAACTATTCAAGAAAGCATAACTGTGCTTATTCTTATTTGCAGATGATATAATAGTATGCTTAGAGAACTCAACAAAGTAGTCAGAACATTATTGGAACCAGCAGCTGAGACCTCAAGAGGACCAAAGTCAAATGTAATAACAATAGTTGATTAGAAAATGGAACAGAAAGAAGATTCTATCCACAGCATTCTAAGCTCCCAAAGGTGGGGAGAATGGTCTCCTTTCCAACTCTTGTTTGTACTTTGTCTTCTGGGTCCCCAAGCAGCCCTGCTTGTGTCTGAAATCTCCTTAAATCTCTCACAAAACTGATGGAAAGTACCATGGAAATCTCCATTCTTGCTGCAACTGACAGATGGGCAAACAGGCTCTGGCTCGTGGTGTCTGGGTCAGAGGTCTGTCTTTGCAGTAGCAGTAACTGCGTGACCCTGAGCCACTTAATCACTTACCTCGGGCCTCAGTTTCCTTATCTGTACAATGAAGGGTAATAACAGTGCCTACTTTACTAGGATTAAATTAATTAATTCATGGAAAGTGCTGGAAACAGTGTCCAACAGGTAGCAGGCACTCAAAGTTTGTTATGATTCTACCATCAAGGTTTCAGTGGTCCTGCTTTCCAAGCTGCAGCTGTGGATTCTGCCACAGGGGGATGGTGGAGGAAGAAGTGTGCTGAGGGTTTGGGATTTTCACGTCTCCCTGAGCTTTTCTTTAGTACAGCAAGTTATCACATTATTGGGTAATCGATTGAACCATACAGAATGGACTTTTTAAAAAGTAAGAAGTTGCCAAATATTGACAATTTCACATGATACAACCTAATCATTTTCAATTTACTTGTTTTGTGTACTGGACAGTGTAGTGTACATCTTGAAAGCATGGGAAAAGTTCATTCTCCTTTCTTATCCCCAGTCCTTGGCAGTGGTTCTGATGCTGAAGGAGACGCTCAGTGTGTTTGTGATGAAGAAACAGACTTGTGATCAGAACACACATAGCGTGTCAGGTCCCAGAGGGAAAGAGGGGATTTCCAGATAGTAGTGGTAAATTTCTGCCCTGACAGCCCCACCCCATCCCCAGCATGGCCATCGCCCATCCCAGGACTGCAGTTGATACCTTCCTCTGTGTCCCGTGGTATACCACACCCCACAGATGTATACCACAGAGATGTACCTGCTTTTTCATCTCTTCAACTAGACTGTGCTCTCCCCAAGGACAGGAGCCCAGATCTATTTGTGGCACCAGTAGGGAGGACTCTGTTTTCAAATGAATGAATACTGGACAGTCCTAGCAAGATTCAGAGGAGTGGCTCCACCTTGGGTAGCGGTCATTCCTGTCTTTCATAGCTTTGTGCATTTAGTGGAACACGGAGCCCTGGGTTTGAGGTCCAGGATGTAGTTTTATTTTTTCAAATCTGCCTATTGGGAGTAACTTGGGAAAGCTGTTTGACTCCTCCTAACTCCAGTTTCATAATGGATGAGCAAGCCCTTTGTAAATTTTAATTCACTTTGTATATTGGCCAACACTATATTAACATTAATGGCTATTACTGATGACTTTTTTTAAGGATTAGGAACAAAGCCTGGCACATAATAGGTGGTCAATAAACATTCACCACATGAACTGGGTTTGGAATTCTGAGCACTTGACTGAAGTGAGTTTGCTTCTGGCTGATAAAGGACACCTTGGAAGTCTCTGGAAGGTGGCAGAGTTTTTCAGGGAGTCGTTTCATCACAGTATGCTACTTAAAAAAAAGCAGCTCAATTTCCATTTTGTAGGTTAGGTGTGGGGTGGAGAGGGAATTCACCTTCCCGTCCTTGCTTAAAAATAATTTCAAGTAATTAAAGCATCTGCTTGGGGAAAGGGCAATAGGGACACCAGGAAGTGTCCTCAATCAGAAAGGAAGACTTAGTCCCTCAAAATGCCTGCAAAGACCAGGCTGGGAGGGTGAAGCAAGGCAGAGGTCTGTAGACACAGCATTTTTCCTCTTATTCTCTGAATACCAATGTCCACGGCAGGCCCAGTGGCAGCTCAGGCACAAGCAGGGGTGCACAGGATTGTCACAGCTCAGATCTGCTGCTCAGTGGCTGAATTCTCTTGGGTGGCTCACTGTATTTCTCAGAGCCTCAGTTTCCCCACCTGCCACAGAGGTTCCAACCTCACAGCCATTGCTGTGAGGATTAAATGAGGCATTGTGGAGCAAAGTGTTTGATCTGGTGTTTGTCTCAGAGTAAGTGCTCAGTAATGGCAGTGGTGGTGATGACGATGCTATGGTCAAGATGTATTTTCAGTCTCTTCAAGATTATTAAGGAAGTTACACTTATGGAATTGAGAAGGCAGTCATCTGTTTATTCATCCATCCATCTGTCTATCCATCCACCCATCCAATACTTACCAAACCCATTGGCATGTGCCAGTACCAGAGGGCACTGGAATCAAAGAGAGGATTCAGACTCTGTGCCTACTGTCAAGGGCACATTGCCTAACTCAGTATCTTTTTGCTGCTTCCAGGCAGAGGTAAGTTTGGGTTCCTACATGAATTTCAATGCCTCGCCCTCACTTCTGTTAAAGAATGTGTCACATTGTATTATGATTATTAATTTGCTTTTTTACCTAACTAGAGTGTGAGTGCTTTAAGGGACCATTTCACTTTTTCTTTCCCTCCATCGTTATCCCCTATAATCTTCGGCACAAATTAGGGCCTCATGAAATGGAGCGGGATACTTTATGCAGCCTAAGAGCCCAAGTGGGGATCAGATAGGAAATCCTTGTCAGCCTTATTTATTAAGCACCCGCTACACCCTTGATGTACATGATGTCATGTATTCTCAGCAAGGTGGGTACTCTTACCCTTATGTAGTAGATCTGGAAATAGAGGCTCAGAGAAGTTAACTGCATACACCTAGAAAGTCCAGTGGGTCTCAAATCCAGGTCTTAGCAACTTCTTTTCTTGCAATAAAGCATTTAGAATGGTTGGAAAGTGGCTATGAGGTAAAAAGTGTGAGGGCGTAAATGGATATGGGGTGTGTGTGTAGCATGTACATAGCTACATTTGAGGAAAGGCATTAACACAGAAAATTCAAAATCCTAGAGGGGCCAGACAGAGGACATAAGTGAGGGACGCAGGCCAGGTAAAAGAAAAAAATCTTTGCATTGGGCGTGAGTAAGGAGAGGTGGGGCTGAGGTGAACTGACAGCACCAGCTCCCTGCAAAGGTGGTCGCGGCTTCCTGGTTCTGGCCGCTTGACGACAGTCAGTGAGAGCTCAGTTTGGGCAGACTTTAAAATTTCTCAAGAGTCCTGAGAAATGTGAATTGTTATGAGCTTCTCTCTTAAAGTTACTAGGGAAGGTGCTGCTTTTTAAGAAAACCTTGAATAGGCTTCTCTAATATTCTGAAAGGTCAGAGTTTCCAGTCGGCCGCCGGAAGCTGTGACCCCCGGTCTAGGCCTCTTCCGGAAGTGAAACGAGGGCTTTGAGAAGGGTGTTAATCAGCAAGCATCTGACCAGCATTTAGTGCTGGCAGTGATTAAGAAAAAAAAAAAGTCATTTCATTTATCAGAGGCCGCCTCTTCTGGTCAGAAGCTCTCCCCTGAGAAGATCCAAGAGCCCTTTCTTCCCTCTTCCACACACCTCTCCGTCCATGGTCAAGATGTCTTCAGCGTCTCCACCACGGTCTTGGGGACACTATTCCCTTCCTCCTACTGGACCCTAGTCCTCAGAGCTGAGTGCAGCCACGGTGACGACGTCCTGCTGCAGCGCCGGCCACAACTCGCTCCCGTTCCTTTGTCAAGCGACAGAGCTGAAGGTGACTTACTGCTCTCGCCCAGGCACTCGCCTCCTCTCTGATCAGAACTCTCCGCAACTGACAGCTGGGTCATCAGTGGGACTTGCCCGGGGCCACGACCCCGATCAGGGCTCTTCCAGCGCAGGGTACCCCACCGCCCCGGAGCAGGCACATGTCTGAGGACATCCTCAGTTGGCTCACTTCTCTTGGCTGCCTGTTTTACTTGGAGACGGAGGACATGGTGGATGGGGCAGGAGTGGGAAGTGGGGTGGGCTGTACACGTGACCTTCGACCCACACTCCCACCGCGTGCCCTGCCCTGTGCCAGCCCCCGGAGGCCCTTCACACCCCTTTCCACGGCAGCCACCTCCTCAGCCTCTCCCCTCCCACCACCTTCCCTCGATTCTTCTCACGGCAGCCAGACAGGTCTTTGAAAAACTCAAATTAGGTCGTGTCACCTGCTTAATGTGTCTTGCAACACTTAAGAATAAAACCCAAGCTCCTCATTGGCCCCAAAGGCCCACACCTTCCAGCCTGCGACTCCCTGGTCCCCACCTCTCGGCGTCACATCCCAGCCCCCAGCCCTGCCTTCCTGCTCCAGCAGCGCACCCCCTCCCCCGCTTTCACACTCTGACCGCCCCTTCCTTCCCCGCCGCCATGCCCCTCCTTCTTGTCATTCCAGCCTCTGCCCAGACATCACATCGGTTCTCCAGGGAACCCTGTCATGCCCCCCTCCCTCCCCCACGTCTTCTTACTCTCTCAGACTGTATCAGCATCTAACGTGACTTTGCGGCTACACCGTTTTCTCCCTCACTGCTGTCTGCCTCCTGGAGGGCCTGCTGCCTCCCTCAGTGTCCACAGGGGCGCCTGGCACCTGATAGGGTGTCCACAGACACATGCGCAGTGGGAGACTGAGGCTTGAAGATGGAGAGAGACCTCATGGCTGGCAAAATGGCACTTAATTCCTAAACCATTGTTACTTCCGTGATCCCTCCGCCCATGAGTAGTGCAGTTCTGGAAGGATCCTGGGTGTGGAGGGCGGACATGTGTGGGAACCGTGCTCTGTGAAGGTCAAGAGCTCGTGGGGCCTGTGATTCCCTTAAGGCACATCCATCCTCTCCTCGGAGAAGGCAATGGCAGCCCACTCCAGTACTCTTGCCTGGGAAATCCCGTGAATGGAGGAGCCTGGTAGGCTGCAGTCCATGGGGTTGCGAAGAGTCAGACAGGACTGAGCGACTTCACTTTCACTTTTCACTTTCATGCATTGGAGAAGGAAATGGCAACCCACTACAGTGTTCTTGCCTGGGGAATCCTGGTGACAGAGGAGCCTGGTGGGCTGCCGTCTATGGGGTTGCACAGAGTCGGACACGACTGAAGCGACTTAGCAGCAGCAGCAGCACCCCCTCCTCACAGCACTGGCCCCTGCAATCACCGCTCTGTTCTATCACCTTCCAGAGACGCCGCTGCTTTTCTTCCAAGAGGCAGATGATGGCCCTTGTCAGCAGGTTCTGTGGAGCTGAACCATGGGGTGAGGCCAGGAATGCTAACAGCAAGGGTTGCAGTCAGAAGAGACTCCCGGGCCATTCTCTTCCTTTGACTATGGAGTATGTGTCTGTGTGGGGGTGTCTGTGTGGGGGTGTGTGTATGTGTGCATGTCTGTATGTTTGTGTCTGTGTGTCTGTTTGTGAGTGTCTGTGTGTGTGTGTACAGGCCCTCAGTTGAAGAGATATGGCTGATAGCTTGCTCTGCATGTAGCTGAAAATGATAAGAAATGTCTGTGGCAGAAAAGCAACTCCCTGGGCTCTAGCAAGAGCAAACAATGGGGAAGGATAGAAGTTGCTGGTGGACACATTAGTGCTCACACTGCAGAGTGTGTTGTCCCAGCTCAGGATCGGTGTGCATGGTTTTAATGAAACTCTGGCTTTCTGTTCCCTTCTGCTTGCATCTCATACTGTGCTCTCCCCCTGCCCCAGCTACCTTACTCCCAGACTTGGGTGTGTTTTCTGTTCAGCTGTGCGGGCACCGGGTCCCCTCCTAAAGGGTGGCTTCACAGCCCGCTCCCGTTGCCCTCATCCTTCCATCCTTTCTTTCCTCAGCATCAGGTTTCGGCTGTTCCCCTTGAGGCTCCCTATATGTGCAGGTCTCCATGTGCCCTTCTCTGCTTCATGATCTTTTCACAGGTGACTGTTTACATTTATTAGGGTTTCTGATCATGCTGGTTTCCCCCATCTCTCTCTCTCTCTCTCTCTCTCTCTCTCTCTCTGTCTGTGTGTGTGGTTGTGTGTACATGTGCACAAAGGCAAGGCAGGGATCTCTTTTGGTTTACTGCATGCCAGTACAGTGCCTGGCACTTGGCACTGCCAGTTACATGGACAGGTGGATGGATGGAGGGATGGGTGGATTAGTGAATCAATGAGTGCAGATGCTCTCTGAATGGAACTGTGCTCTCTGGTTTCTCATCCCATTCTTCTTTGTCATGGGGCAATTTGAATACATATCTATGGGATAAAAGCCTACCTTCCCCTAAATGTAGTTCAGCTGGTCATGCCTTTCCTCAAGAGGAGTCCCAGTTATTCTGCTTTCACTTGGTAGGAAGGCCAAGTTCCTAAGTCATCCATACAGAGAGGTTCCTTCCCTTTGAATTCCACTGGGACCCAGGGTAGCCACCTCCTCCCCACATGGTGCTCCTACTTTCCTTACGTTTCCTTTGGTGGAGGTGGACATGGCAGGGTTATTCTCCTTGCTGTGGCCAGAGCTTAATTTGGAATCTGGAAAGTTTGGGGTCAAGTCACCCCTAATTAGCTATGAAACTTTGGGGGAACTTGCCCTTTCTGGGTTTCAGTTTCTTCATCAAGAGCATTCTATTAGATCAGTGTTCCCCAGATTTTAGTAACTGACACATTAATGTTGGGACTTTTGCCATATTCTGTGTCCTGTGTACTATTATTTATTTAACATCTTGTTTTAAAGTGATATGCCTTTTTTCTTGAATTTATACTTTATACAATACTACTCTCCAATATAAATGTAATGTGAACCACATATACACTCTCATTTCTAGAAGCCACATTAGAAAAAAATAAGAAACAGGTGACATTAATTTTAACAATATATTTTATTTAACCTTGTTCATCCAAAATGTAATCAATAGAAATTATCCAGATATTTAACTCTTTTTTCATACTAAATGTCCAAAGTCTGCTATATTTTTTTATACTTCCTGCACATGGAATGCTATGGATGCTAAATTTTCACTGAAAAACCTTGATCTCTGTTTAGATGTCATGAAATGTACAGTTGAAAGAACAGACTCACATACTCATGTTGTTCCAAACAAACAGTTATTTTCTAATAACTGAGTCGAGTATCAGATTTTAATTGTAAATTAATTGAAATGAAATGAAATAAAAAAACTCAGTTCTGCAAGTTGTACTAGCTAAATGTCAAGTGCTCAATAGCCACATGTGGCTGGCGGTGACTATACTCGAGAGCATGGACATGTGACAATCGTACATGTCACAAACAAACCCACCTCCCTGTTGTAAACAGAAGGTAGCCTTAAAAATAAATACAATGACAATACAAGAGTGACATTAAATTCTCACTAGATACCGCTTCCTGCCGAGGTGCTGAGCTCTAGATCTGCTCTGTGTCTGCTAGAAAGGGAGATTTTTAGCACATGTGAAAAGGTGTTAAAGACACACTGGCACCTAGCTGACACTCTCCACTCTCCCTTTGATGGAATTAGAAGGATTAAGAAAACTGAAAAGGGATTTTGATGCTGCAGCCTTGTACCACCTAAAATAATCCTACATAAAACAACAACAAGACCTCCCCCCTCCCCCCCACCGCATCTAGATGATCACTCTTCGCTCTAAAAGTAGCCTTTTGCTCCTTTACTTTTACCACTTTGTTTCCTCTTCAGAGACCACTAGCATGCGATCTTGTAAAAAGTGAACTAAGCAAGACTTGGAAAAACTAAGTTCTGGTTCAGACTCGGCCATTTCCAGCTCTGTGATTTTGGGTGAGGTCTCAGCTTCCTCATTTTGGGAAATGGGAGTGTTTAGATTCACCAAAACCCAGCAACCGTGGAGTGGCAGGCTCTGGGCCCTGGCTAATCTCCAATTATCTCATTTTGTCCATACCATCAACCCTATGAGAAAGGAACTGTTCCCCTCTCTCTGCAGAGAGGAATGTGGAGGTTCAGAGGGCTTTGAACAACCTGTTAGAGCCCCACCAAGAGAAGCCACAAAGTTAGAACCTGAATCCATGTCTGGGGACCACTGAATGATCATTGTCAGATTCGCAGGGCAATTCCCTTCCCCCTAAATGGTAGGCTTTCAAGACACTGTCAGCATAAAGTTTGTGGATTTCTTGGAACATTTCCTTCCAGTTTATGCCAAGTCCCTGGTTTTCTGAGTTGGTCTGCTTTTCTGTGGGTATGATTTACCCACACTTTCTTTTGGTCTCCTTCTCTATTATTTTTTGCTCCTCCCTTCAGCTTGTTTTTATTCTCGACTCACTGCGACCTGCTTGACATTTCTTGGGCCTTCTTGAAGTTCTGCCCACTTTGGAGTTTGTGAATTGGCAGCCTGGTGGGCTGCATCAAACTTGCAGACATGTTTGATTTGGCTCAGGTGGGGCTGGCTCACATAGTGATTTTAAAATTTTTGAATTTCAGTGCCAACATTGAAACACTGGGCATTTCATGTAAATATCTGGATTTCTAGAGTTTTTAGAACAATTTATAACACTGGGCAATTGGCTGGAAAGCTGAGTGGTGGTAGCACTTTCTAATCCCCCAGATCCTCCTGCTCCCTATGGTCTATCACCCCCATCTCTCAGTCCAGACTGAATGTCAGTTGTCAGCTGTCATTGCCCACGTGCTTCCATTTTCTTATAATAAAGCTGGACAGCAGTTCCAAATACTTCTCTGTCATTTTCTACTTGTGTGACCTTGGGTAAGTTACTCATTGTTCTCATCTGAAAATGGGCATAATAATTGTCCATGCCTCAAAGGGTTGTCATGAGAATTAAATAAGCCAGACTGGCTCCAAATCAGGAAAGGAGTATGTCAAGGCTGTATATTGTCACCCTGCTTATTTAACTTCTATGCAGAGTACATCACGAGAGATGCTGGACTGGATGAAGCACAAGCTGGAATCAAGATTGGCAAGAGAAATATCAATAACCTCAGATGACACCACCCTTATGGGAGAAAGTGAAGAAGAACAAAGAGCCTCTTGATGAAAGTGAAAAAGGAGAGTGAAAAAGTTGGCTTAAAACTCAACATTCAGAAAACTTAAGATCATGGCATGTGGTCCCATCACTTCATGGCAAATAAATGGGGAAACAATGAAAACAGTGACAGACTTTATTTCTGGGGGGCTCCAAAATCACTGCGGATGGTGACTGCACCCATGAAATTAAAAGACGCTTGCTCCTTGGAAAAAAATTAAGACCAATCTAGACAGTATATTAAAAAGCAGAGACATTACTTTGACAACAAAGGTCCATCTAGTCAAAGCTTTAGTTTTTCCAGTAGTCATGTATGAATGTGAGAGCTGGACTATAAAGAAAGCTGAGCACCAAAGACTTGATGCTTTTGAACTGTGTGTTGGAGAAGATACTTGAGAGTCCCTTGGACAGCAAGGAGATCCAACTAGTCCATCCTAAAGGAAGTCAGTCCTGAATATTCATTGGAAGGACTGATGCTGAAGCTGAAACTCCAATACTTGGCCACCTGATGTGAAGAACTGACTCATTTGAAAAGACTCTGATGCTGGGAAAGATTTAAGGTGGGAAGAGAAGGGGATGACAGAGGATGAGATGGTTGGATGGCATCACTGACTCAATGGGCATGAGTTTGAGTAAGCTCTGGGAGCTGGTGATGGATAGGGAGGCCGGGCGTGCTGCAGTCCATGGAGTTGCAAAGAGTCGGATACGACTGAGCAACTGAACTGAACTGAATGTATGTAAAGTGCTTTGGAGAATCTCCAGCACATAGTAAGTGCTACATAAGTGTTAGCAATCATTAAGAGGAAAGGGCAATGTTTTTGGTACATGTGTCTCTATCATTGAGGAAAAATGAAATAGACTGAAAGAGTCACGTGTTTTCAGCAAAACAGCAGGGAAGCACAATTCTTTGGATAAGCGAAACAGTTCTTAAAATGGGCCCATTTTGTTTATTTACACTGTCGGGCTGCCCCATGCAGGTATCTGAATTCAAGACTGCCCCACCCCTAGCACTGCAGAGCCGCATCTCCTATAAACATCATCCACGTATTTCAGATCCACATAGAGGCTCAGTGGCAGGATCTGTGTTCACCTCCCTTCCCTCTTCTGTTCACCATCCTAGCTGCAGCACGCAGTGTGAACTTGCTGGTGGCGCTTGTCATTCTCCTCACTAGTTTTAGCTGAAGACCATTTCATGACCTGGACTGATATTATTTCTGGAGGCTTCACTGAGCCACAGGCAACTCTCTTAGGGGTACAAATTCCCTAGGCTTATGATGGCACTGATTGCTTAATCCATTGGATCATTCTCTCCTAGTTTGCCAGGACATGGAGCTTCATGTTTGGTGGGTACACTTGGAGTGGAATTGTGCATTTATGGAAAAGACCTATATACAAAGCAGTCTGTGGCTTAGGGGATTTACAGTGCTTGAACACACTGACATGTTTGGCAATAAAAACAATGGGAGCTACTATTTATTGAGCTTCTACAATGTGTGAGGGACCATGCAAAGCCTTTTCATGTTTTACTTCAAATTGCTACAAAACATGCAGGGAATAGAAGGTTAATAACATTTATTGAACTCTTAGTCAGAGGCAAGGATTACAAAGCTACTGCTCTGGACTCCAGCCCAAGGCCAGCCCAAACAGCCTCCGGCATAGCTACCTCATTGGCCTGTACTAAAATCCCATCAATGGGCCGTGTCTCCAACTGGCAACACAAGCTGAGTTCAGCTCTCCTGGGCCTTTAACAAACTCATTAAGAATGACTTGTCCAAGGTCACACAGTGGGTTATTACCAGAACCAAGCCTGGAATTCAGGACTCCTCATGCAATGCTCTTTCTCCCACCGTCATAACAAGGATTCCAAGGCCAAACGAGAATTAAGAGGGACCAGACAGGTTACAGAGAATTAGGTGCACCACATAGGGACTCTCTCGAACTGGGGTGCATGTGTTCTTTTGAAGGGGTAATCATTAAATAGATTGGACAAATATACAATGGAAACCTACATCGCTTCATTAAAGAAGGAAAAAGCATTATATATACTGTTTTGGGTTATTGATATATGAAGTGAGAAAACAGCAAGATATAGGATGGTGTGTATTATGTGCTCAAGAGAATAAAAAAAAAAGGAGACTTGAAATCCCCTATTCATATTTGCTTGTATATATACACTAAAAAACCCTGAAATAAATTGGAAACTAGACACTTTTTTTTTAATTAAAAAAGCAGACACATCACTTTGCTGACAAAGGTCCGTATAGTCAAAGCTATGGTTTTTCCAGCAGTCATGTACCGATATAAGAGTTGGACCATAAAGTAGGCTGAGCACTGCAGAATTGATGCTTTTGAATCATGGTGCTAGAGAAGACTCTTGAGAGTTCCTTGACAGCAAGATCAAACCAGTCACTCCAAAAGGAAATCAATCCTGAATATTCATTGGAAGGACTGAGGCTGAAGCTGAAGCTCCAATACTTTGGCCACCTGATGTGAAGAGCCAACTCATTGAAAAAGACCCTGAGGCTGGAAAAGATTGAGGGCAAGAGGAGAAGGGAGTGACAGAGGATGAGACGGTTGGATGGCATCGCGCACTCAGTGGACATGAGTTTGAGAAAGCTCCAGGAGATAGTGAAACACAGGGAGGCCTGGTGTGCTGCAGTTCATGGGGTCGCAAAGAGTAGGACGTAGTGACTGAACGACAACAAAGAGATTACTTTGTGTGGTGATGATGTGGCGATGATGATGGGATGGTTTTGGGTGTTGATCAGCAGGGGAAAGGAAATGGGAGGGAGACTCTGCAATGTGTGCCTTTTCTATACTATTAGGTTTTCAAGTACTATGAATGTTATTACCTGTTAATGTGCGTGTATACACACACACACACACACACACACACACACACACAGTTACATAGGAAAGGCAAAGCAGCCTATTCCTCAGCTCTAGCTGACTGCTACTTTCTGGGAACGTGAGTCTAATGTTTTCAGTTTTGTTTTTTTAAGGGAAACTGGAAATATATTTTTTTAATCCACCCTTCCCACTGCCTTTTTTTTTTTTTTTTTTTTTACAACGTGAGAGTCGAAATTAAGTGGGCTTTTTTTTTTTTTTTTTTTTTCCAGTTTTATTTATTTTTTATTTTTGGCTGTACTAGGTCTCCGCTGCTGTGAGAGAGCTTTCTCCAGTTGCGGTGAGCCGGGGCTCCTCTCTAGTTGCAGTTCATGGGCTTCTCACTGCGGTGGCTTCTCGTTGCAGAGCACAGGCCCTAGGCGTGTGGGCTTCAGCAGCTGCAGCGCGGGCTCAGTAGCTGCGGCTCCTGCACTCTCGAGCACAGGTTCCATAGTTGTGGTGCGCAGGCTGAGTTGCTCTGCCGGATGTGGGATCTTCCTGGACCAGGGATTGAACCCGTGTCTCCTGCATTGGCCTGTGGATTCTTTACCACTGAGCCACCAAGGAAGCCCCGAATTCCGATTTATAATTTAAAATTGTCCATTGCTAATATGTAGAAATATAGTTGGGTTTTTGCATATTAACAACGTGCAAACATTTTGAACTCATTAATTTTTGTCCTTAGGAGCTTCTATTGTGGAGTCTTTGTAATTTTCTATGAAGGCAATTATATCATCTGTGAATAGAAACAATTTAATTTCTTCCTCCATGTACACCTTTTCCTCCATTTTTCTTGCCTTATTGCACTGGCTAGAACATCCAGTATTATGCTGAATAGGAGTGATGAGAACATCCTTTCCTTGTTCTAGATCTTAAGGGGAAGGCATTCCATCTTTCTTCATTAAATGTGATGCTAGGTGTAGGTAATAGATGCTCTTTATCAGATTAAAGAAGTTTTCTCTCTGTTCCTAGTTCGATAAGTTTTTTATCAAATGGATGGATACTGAATTTTGTCAAATATTTCCTGCATCTATTAAAATGATAATATAGAATTTCTTTTTTAGTTTGTCAGTATGGTGAATCACATTGTTAACATGGTGAATGGTTTTCAATTATTGAACCATATTATAACTATTATATTCCTGGGATAAGTCCAATTTAGTCTTGTGTATTATGTTGGCTAATATGTTCATTTGGGTTTCTATAAGGTGTTATGGAAAAACCTGGACAAACTTTTTGGCCAACTCAATATTATATTATATATATTATATTATATATATAATAATATATATTATATTATTATATATTTCTGGATTAGAGATGCTAATTTTTTGTTAAGGATTTTTATGTCTATGTTCATGAGGACTATTGCTTGCTAGTTTTTTTATAATGTTTTTGTCTGGTTTTGGTATTAGGGTAAAGTTGATGTCATAAAACAAGTCAGGAATTTTCCCTTGATTTCCCTAATTTTTAAATGATGAAAAAATGACTTATAGAGTGCTTGCTGTGTGCCAGGCATTGTATAAAGTGCTTAACTTATTTAATCCTTACAGGAACCCTATGACTCCATTATTGTCATCATCCTCACATTACAAATGGGGAAACTGAGGCACAGAGGAGTTAAAGTCACTTGCCTAAAGTAACACAGCTTCTAAGTACCAAAGCCAAGACTCAAACTCCAGAAGTCCAGCTTCAGACTGGGTACTCTTTAATCTGTTTACTACACTTTCTCCAAAGATGTTTACAGGCAAAAGAGAGGGCTCATCTAGAGGGCTCAGACCAGTTTAGCAGCCACTATTCTTCTACCTATGGTTTAATAACAGTAACTAGCACATGTCAAAGCACTTGCTACCTGATAAGCTACAGCCTCATCTCCTCTGTTTCATCCTGCACCAACCCTCAGAGGCAGACAGACAACTGGGCAAACGCTTCCTTCTGCTGGGTGGCACGTGGTTTCAGGCTTCATCTCCCTCACTTTGTCTCCCTTAACATTCATTGTGCCTTTTAGAAGGAAAAGTTTTAATAATATCTCTTTCAAATCTCAGTATAATTTTGCGCTGCTCCTTCCTTATCAGGCAGGCTTACCAGTCCTCTCTCCTGCTCTCTTTCCTCAAGCATTCAGGCTCATCTTTTCCTCCTGCACTGCCTTCTGCTTTGCACTGTCTTGTCCCAGCTGGCCCAATCAGGGTCCCCAACTCGATTTTGTTGGCTTATTGTATGTGTTTTGAAAAGTTGGAAACATCTTGCTTATTTTAAAAGGAGGAGGAAAGAGACGGAGTTTTAGGAACAGCTGGGACACCAATTTTCTCCACTGAGCACACAGCAAGAAGGACTGAAGTTAGTTAAGTAACGTCTCAACAGTAATGAAGGTACTGGATGCAATGGAAAGGACAGGTGTTTGCATGCTGGTCGGACTGCTCAACTATAGACAAGATGCTCCACTTCTCAGAATCTCAGTTTGCTCCTCTGTAAAACGTGTTCAGGATATGTACACATCATGGGGGGACTCAGTGCCACAATATAAGCATTTAATACAGGAAAAAAATCCAGTGTGGAGAAGGCATTGAGTAACAGTGCTTTCCACAGTCTGGGCACTGTGGTAAGCCATTTTAACATAGGTTATCTTACTTAACCTAAACTGCCTGGGTGCTCCACCCATTTTATGGGTGAGGAAAACTGTGGTGCAGAGAGTAAGAATTCTCAAGTGACAGAGCTTTGCCTATACACCATGTTAGAAACCCCTGTATTTCCCACCAGACCAGTTAAATTAGACTGTCTGGGGCAATTCCTAGAGGCAGGGGGTTGAACCAAATGGCCTTTCCCAAGCTCTTCCTCTCAATCTAGAGGCTGAAGGGGCTAAGAAACAGCCTTGCTTTCCCCTAGTTACTGGCTCCCCTGTTGCCAACACTCAGCCACTCCCTAGCCCTCTACCACCACAGTGAGAATTTGAAATTGGGGTGAGTCCACTGCCAGGAAAAGTGATTCAATTAAAATCTCAGTTTTCAACAATATTACCAAGCTCTTCGGTCTGTTACTTCACACCCAGCATAGCTGAGCCTCGGAAGCAGGGTAGTGAGGGTTTGCTAATTGTTGGGGGCTGGGGGCAGGGTGGGGAATACTGAACTGAGCTCTGCCTGAGAAGCCGGCACTGAGCCCAGTGCTCTTCTCAGCATGCTTCCAAGTCCTTCCCCTGGCTCAGGCAGGGCTAAGCAGCCCCCGTCCTCCCTACAACTGAATCAGCTTCATGATAACCACAACTGCAGCAGCACACACAGCAATCAATGTGTGGTGTGTTGGGCGCTGAGCTGAGCGCTTGACTTGCACCCTCATCTCCATCAACATCTTTACTTCTCATTACAATTTCAAGGGTAGCTACTCTCATTATGCCCATTTCACAGAAGGGGAAACTGAGGCACAGAGACATTAAAAAGTTCATAGATTAACAGCCAACTGTGCTTCATTCTACACTCTGCCCTCTTAGTCACTAGGACGTATTTTTTGTCCTTATGGTTTTAAGAGAATGACTTAAGGATGTCACCCTTGAACTACCTTGCAAGCCATTAACCAAGCTGTTACCAGCCCATGATCTTCCTGCAAGCCTGGCCTCTCCAGTGGTTCTTCTCCAGGATGTTTGGTCCCTCTGCATCCATCCCTGAGCTCCCTGATCTCAGAGACTGTGTCTTAGGGGTCTCTGAGTCACCTCTTCATACCTCCTCAGCTCTTGGCACAACAGTAGGTGGTCATAACTCTGAAAGTATGAACACATCAATGTCCTCCAAGTTCTAATCAAAATTCCTCACTCTTAAATCTCCAAGCCCTGGGCTCAGCCTTGAAGAGTCTGTGGCTGGCATAAGACAGGTGCCAATGCCAATGGGCCAGGAAGGTCCTAGCAGGCATGGGGCTAATCTGTAAATGTGTGCAGATTGACTCCCACCCTGAGGGGTGTGAAGATATGAGCTGTCCCTCCTTCTCCCCATCCTCATTTCCCTGCTCTGGACCCTTAGAGCCTTTCCTTGTCTCTATGGTTCTGCACCTCAAGGGGTTTTCAGAAGAAGAGCCTGAGAGAGTGGTAACTTCAGTCTAAAGAGGAGATGGAAGGGTGACTGGTGGGAGTCAGATATACTCTGATATGAGGGCTAAAAGGAAAGGGGGCTCTGCTGTTTCTGTGGTTCAGCAAATAAGCAACCCTCTCAAAAATACTCCCCAAAGGAGAGTTCTGAAGAGGTTCAGGAGGGCCGTGGGGTGGGGGCGGGGAGGTGGGAGCTGGGCCCCAGTCGATCCCAGCTTGGGGTAATTATAGGACTCGTGCCTGCCACCCCAGCAGGCCAATAAGGCTAGCTCTCTGCCAGGGCGGCCAGAACAATTAGTTAGTAATAAAAGCCTCATCACTCATCGGCAGAGAGGCTCAGTCTTAGCAAACTTAACGCTTTCTCCTACCTGCCAGATTTGGAAGAGGAGGGATTTATTTAAATAAGGCAGAGGCCGTGGCTACCAAGTTGAATGTTTTGGAAAGGAAATCTCAGCCAGGCTCTCAGAAATCCAGCTCCCAAGTTCCCAGGATCCTGAAGGCAGCAGGGTAGATGATGCTATGATTCTAGCCTTTAGGTAGGACTGGATTTTTTTTTTTTTTTTCTATTTCTTTCTGTCCCTCTCTCCCATCTGCCCGCAAGTGATCTTCAGGAATATACCTGCCACAGAGATTCAGGGGACTGTCGCAGGGACTATCTCCAGCTGGAGCCCCCCCCAAACCCTTCCTTGCCTCAGGGGCCCTGGCAAACACCAACTCCCCACTTCCTCGCGTCGGCAACGCCCCCAGCCGCCCCACCCCCCACCCCCCCACCAAGCTCTCTTCAGGAATTCAGTATAGGTCTCAGCTACACTTCGGACAGCAGGCTAAGATATGGGACCAGACAGACATCTGCAGCGGCAGTGAGCTGCCCAGGGTGGGTGAACTGGGAGGCAAAGCCAAGGGGTGAGGCAGGTCCTCAAGGAGACCGTGACCCCCTGCGGTGGCGGCCTCGGTAGCCCGCATGTCCCTCCGCACCCTTGCCCTGTCCAGGGCATGGTCCTGGAGCCACCCTGACTCTTCCTAGCCGGCCTCGCCTTCCTCAGGGTGGCAGCGGGGGGCTCATCCCTTGCTCCATCCCAGCAACCCCCGGAACAAGAGAGTGCCCAGGATCAGGGTTTCCAGCGTCCTCTGGGGTCAGGCGGCGCGGGGGCAGAGATGCCCCTAGTCTGGGTGGACGTGGGGGGCGACGGGAGAGAGGAGGCCCCCATGACACCATCTGTCCCGAGTCACACACACACACAGCCCTCCCCGGAGCCCCTCGCGGACGCCCGGCCGAGCCCTTCAGTCGCGCACACAAATACACACCGAGGCGCTCGAACCCCGCTCGCTCGCACCGACCCTACACACACCCTGGCCCTTTGCCCGCCGCGCACACTCTTGAGACGCACACACACACATGCACCGTCCCCGCCAGGCCACCGCAACTTCCTCTCAGCCCCCAGAGTCTGGAAATGTCCGCAGTTGCCCGGAAAGGCGTAAACTTTTTGCAGAGGGGGCGCCAGGGATCTCACTCAGAAGGTGGCCAGGCCCGGCGGCCCCGGGCAGGACTCGCCCCGCACTCTCCGGGCTCCCGGCTTCCCTCCCTCTCCCCCACGCCCCTCACCTGGTAAACCGAGGCACAGCAAGAGGCTGTAGTAGACCACGGGCACGAAGCCCAAGCCGCAGGCCGAGCCGGGGGACCAGGACTGCGAGCTGTTGGCTGCGAGGTGGGCGTGCGTGTGCTCCATGAGCGCGCCCCTCGCTCCCCGCAGCTCGGCGCCCGGCCTGCCAGCCCCGCTCCGGACGCCGGCTCGGTGGTGGCGACCGCCTAGGCAGCAGCCGGAGCAGCAGCGCCTCTCTCCCCACAGGACTTGCTTCTACCCTTGGCCGCGGTCCCCTCCGCTCCCTCCGCACCTGCCCGCCTGGAATCCCGGCTCAGCCCTCCCGCAGGGCGCAGGGCGCAGGGCGCAGGGCGCTGGGCGCTGGGACTCGGGAGGGGCTCCCGGAGCCCATTAGTGCGCCTCCCACCTCGGGCTCGCTCGGCTCCCGCCTCGGAGCCGGGGGGCTGGGACGCCGGTCCCCGCAGCCAATCAGCAACTGCCTGGACCCGATGGAAGGAAGGGGTGGAGGGGTGGGGTGAGATGCTCTGGAGGAAGGGGTTCCCAGCTGTCCCTCTCTGCCCCAGATTCTGGACGAGACGTGAACTTAGACCTGAGAACCCCAACGGAAGACTGGGTGGAAACAGGCTACCTTCATCTCCAACCCTCCGTCCCCCGCCCTGAGTGGGAGGGGCGTGGTGTGGGTGGGCCCTGCTTCTCCAGCAAAGGTTCTGTACTCGGCGGCGTGTCCTCGGTTAGCCTTTCTCGACCTTCCCCGCATCCAGCTCTCTTCTCCCACTTTACCTCCTGCTCCCCTCCCCCTTCCGCCAGTGCTTCAAGTCCATCTCCTACAGAAGACTCGCCGCTCAGGGCAGGGGGTGAGAAGAGGAGGCTGTAAGAGCAAGGATGCTCTCAGTTCAGTTCAGTTCAGTCGCCCAGTCGTGTCCGACTCTTTGCGACCCCATGAACTGCAGCACGCCAGACTTCCCTGTCCATTACCAACTCCCGGAGTTTGCTTCAACTCATGTCCATTGACTCGGTGATGCCATCCAACCATATCCTCTGTCATCCACTTCTCCTCCTGCCTTCAATCTTTCCCAGCATCAGGGTCTTTTCCAGTGAGTCAGTTCTTCCCATCAGGTGGCCAAAGCATTGGAGCTTCAGCTCCAGCATCAGTCCTTCCAATGAATATTCAGGACTGATTTCCTTTAGGATGGATTGGTTTGATCTCCTTGCAGTCCAAAGGATTCTCAAGAGTCTTCTCCAACACCGCAGTTCAAAAGCATCAATTGTTTGGTGCTCAACTTTCTTTATAGTCCAACTCTCACATCCATACATGAGGATGCTCTAGGGTTCTCTGTTTTCCTGATCCAGAGGGCCCGAGTTTAAAAGGAAGCGTGTGTGCAGTTGAGTGTGTGTGCTGACTCTGGGGGAGCCCGGAGGTGGGCTGTACCTTAGCTGAGTGCCTTTGAATGGGATGCGGGCAGGGTAGCAGAAGCCCTCTACACAGGAGCCCTCCTGCCAGTGATAGGATGGCAGCCACACAGGCAGAATCATCTACACTCACAAACGTAGTACCCCATCATGGGGGCGCATTCATACACTCAGGCCAGCATGTGGAAGCCCTTTCATCCCACATCTAGACACGTGAAAAAGGAGGGGCACCCTCATCAACATGCACGCTCACAGGGCACACACACAGATGCACGTGGGAACTATCTGGGGGGTGGACTAATGTTTGAAGGTTGAGTGAAGGACAAAAGAAATGAAGCTGATGGGGATATAAGTGATCTTGGAGAGTTGGGGTGAACGGGCACTCCCTTCTCACAGTAGGCAGAGGGAGAATTCTCCATGTGGCTCTTCCGTGGGCCACAACAGAGTTGATGAAGGAGATATCAACTGCCTGTCCCTGGCTCAAGACAGTGTGTATGAGAGAGTTAGAGATTCTGTAGAAATCCCGAGGAGATGGGGAGGGAGGTGGGAGGGGGGGTTCAGGATGGGGAACACATGTACACCCATGGCTGATTCATGTCAATGTATGACAAAAACCACTACAATATTGTAAAGTAATTAGCCTCCAATTAAAATTAAAAAAAAAAAAGAAAGAAATCCCAAGGAGAGGTGGGGATGAGCAGCTGCCATGGCGGGAGCATATGATGAGCTGAGAGAAGTCTTAGTCTCCCCTCTGTGCCCTACCCTCCTTCAACATTCATTGCAAGGGGGAAGGGAATTGGGTGGGCGACCTGGGCCCCTGGCCCCTCTATCTTGCCCCTCCCCTGCCCAACAAGGGACCTATGTCCAGTTCCCATCATTAGAATTGTTAGATCATTACATGTCATTGTTAGATTATTACAGAGTCATGTGGGCCCGGTGAGGCCAGATATGATAACTCAAGCCAACTTGGATAGTGAAACTTTTCTGTGAACTCTCCCATTTAAATATGATTACCCCAAATAAAAACAAAACAACCCCCCCCCCCCAGGTTGTTAATAAATAAAACAGTGCCATCATAGAGGTTTGGCAAATAATTGTTCAAGAATCTACAGATTAGATTTGTCTGCAGGCGACCAGACTGAGATGAGAAGCTGGGGGTGGGGAAGGGCAGGTGTGTGTGGTTTGACAAAGCTTCCAGGCTACTTAGAGATTTCCTTACCTTGTGACCTGTAGATAATGCCTCAGGGCTTTTGCACTGGCTCTTTCCTTAGCTTGTAGTGCTCTTTTTCCAGAAAACAGCGTTAACCTGCTTCTTTACCTTCTTTAGGTCTGCTTATTTGTGTCCTTTTCACTGAAGCCTTCCCTAACAATCATATTTAAAACTGAGATCTTCACCCAACTCCTGGCCAAAATGCTTACTTCCTCTGCCCCTCCCCTGCTTGATGTTCTCTATAAGCTTGGCACCATGGACATACTGGATACAATTTGTTTTTTAGTTTGCTTCTTATCTGTGCTTCTACACAGTGCTTGCATTTTGCAAGTTCTTAACAAACACTGAAAGAATGGAGGGTGGGGATATCACTGACCTGGGACTTGCAGGGTACAGGGAAATGGGTTTGTCTTTGTGGAATAGAGGGTCAGAAAATTGGATGTCGGTAGGGTTGGGGGAGGGCACAAGCTCAGCTTTAGCATGTGATTATCATATATGATTGCTACTTTAAAAATAACTTATGTGGTTTGATTCTGGGGCTCTAGTTCAGTTCAGTTCAGTCGCTCAGTCGTGTCCAACTCTTTGCAACCCCATGAACCGCAGCACGCCAGGCCTCCCTGTCCATCACCAACTCCCGGAGTCCACCCAAACCCATGTCCATCGAGTCGGTGATGCCATCCAGCCATCTCATCCTCTGTCATCCCCTTCTCCTACTACCCTCAATCTTTTCCAGCATCAGGGTCTTTTCAAATGAGTCAGCTCTTCGCATCAGGTGGCCCAAGTATTGGAGTTTCAGCTTCAGCATCAGTCCTTCTAATGAACACCCAGGACTGATCTCCTTTAGGATGGACTGGCTTGCTCTCCTTGCAGTCCAAGGAACTCTCAAGAATCTTCTCCAACACCACAGTTCAAAAGCATGAGTTCTTTGGTCCTCAGCTTTCTTTATAGTTCAACTCTCACATCCATACATGACCACTGGGAAAACTGTAGCCTTGACTAGAAGGACTAGGACTCTAGTTTGAGACTCTTTATAAAACTAGGAACTTGACTGCGCAGAGGAACTGGGGTACGTGGGGAATTTTAATGGGCCTTGTTTCTGAGCCTGCATCTCTCACCTATACAATGGGGATGAAGGAACCCAGGTATGCCTCACTCTAAGGACGCGGAGGAGGGAGAGAGGGTGTGGAACAGCAGAGACAGTGCAGGCCACAATTTAGGGGAACAGAGAATTGAACTGGGTTCTCTGCACCTCTATCAAGAGCCTTGGCAGCTTGTCAAGGTCCAAATGTCCTGGGAAATGGATGGGTTGGATGAGCAAACTTTTAAGTCCTAGGTCAAGCCTTGGGTATTCTTGGTTCTGGGAGAGGGATGTGATGAGTCAACAACAAAGTCTGACCCACTTTGTTCAAGTGCTGACCCACTTGACTGGTTCTCTAAGACAGTGGTGTATGTGAGCTGACAACTGTGGTTGGTGAAAATCATATACTTATTCACTTTTCAACAGACTTTTGCTGGACATTTGATGTATGTCGACCAGGACTGGCCACATAATTGCACAGCCTGATGCAAAAATGAATATGTAGGGCCCTTGTTCAAAAATTAAGAATTTTAGGGTTATTAAAAGGCTTTAATTTTAATTGAAGACTGCAGAACATTAAACCAAATAAGGAGCTCTTGTAAGCAAGGGGCCTATGTGATGACACGCCTGTGAGGCTGATGCTGCTTAGGATACAGAGGTGAGTAATGAAAATTAACATTGCCTGGGGGTTTATGAAACAGCTATGTCAATTCATTTTATCCTCATGATAACACTGGAAGGAAGGTACAATTATTAGCCCCATTTCACAGGTGAGAAAACCAAGGCACAGAGAATAGTAATTTGCCAAGGCCATCTGGCTGGGATTAGGTTTAAGGTAGTCTGGCTTCAGAGCCTGTGCTGTAACCACTGGGAGGAGCTTAGTTTAGTGGAAGGAAAAGTATCTAACAGAAAACTGTCACACGATGTAATGTGGGCTCCACGTGACACCAGGGCAGTGATTTCATTTGTCTTGTCCTCTGCTATATCGCAGCGCATAGTGCCAGGGAGGTGTCCAGCAGCAAATCTTAAATGATAGAACAGAAATATAGGGAGACTGTTAGGGGAGAGAGTTGTAAACTCAAATGCCTATAAGCCTGGGCAGGTAATAAACATGAGTGGTGCAGAACTATGGTTTATTCTTCACTTCCATAAGGAAATGTGCTATTTCCCATTTTCCTGGTGACGCCTGGCCCTCTTGGTCTAGCTTTCATTTCTCCTCCCTTTTACAGGGACAGGAGTATGAAGTAATGATTCTTTACTCTGAGAAAAACAGTTGCAAAAATATAATACAAATTGTAGCTAACACTTTTTCAGTGTTGGGAATGCAGTAAGAAGAGGTGGGCACTGTAAAAAACTAAAGGTATGATGCTGGGAGGGATTGGGGGCAGGAGGAGAAGGGGATGACAGAGGATGAGATGGATGGATGGCATCACTGACTCAATGGACATGAGTTTGAGTAAACTCCAGGAGTTGGTGATGGACAGGGAGGCCTGGTGTGCTGTGATTCATGGGGTCGCAAAGAGTCAGACACGACTGAGCGACTGAACTGAACGGAACAGATGGGCCAGCCACTGTACTGAGTTCAGGGTATACAGTTGTTTTAAAAAGTTGGTCTCTGCTTTCCTGCGTCTTAAGTGCAAAAGTTAGGCATGAATTAATCTATCTGGTACCATAAAGAAACAGATACATGCACACTCACACATATAATAATAAACTTGGATAAATGCTTTAAAGAAAAAGTCAGAGGAATGAAAGAACATATAACAGTGGTATCTGATGTGGCTTGGCAATCAGGGAAGGCTTCTCTGAGGAAGTGATATTTGGACCTGAAAGAAGATGTAAAGGATGAATAATAGCTAATTAGGAAAGAGATAGTGGGTTGGGAGTGAGGAGAGCATTTCAAGGGAGAAAGAAGAACAAGAGCAAACATCCTGGGGTGGGAGTGAGACGGACCCTTTGAGAAGAGGTGGGAGCCTGGGGTGCAGTGAGCCAGGGTGCATGGACCTGGCTGTGCTTCGAGAGTGGGAAGGG
Source organism: Dama dama (assembly GCF_033118175.1). Taxonomy (NCBI): domain Eukaryota; kingdom Metazoa; phylum Chordata; class Mammalia; order Artiodactyla; family Cervidae; genus Dama; species Dama dama. The sequence continues at coordinate 18,880,572 of NC_083690.1, forward strand.
CCTTGTAGCCTGTGCTGAGAAGTTCCGGTCTTTATCCCTGGTTGTAAGCAGGGGAGTGCCAGAGTTAGCTTTGCACTTTAAAACATTTGCTTTGTCAGGGAGGTGGAGGATTGATGGAAGGGAGGCAAGAATGAGGGCAGGAAGACAAGTTATGAGGCTGTCGAGTTGGACACGTGAGAAATGATGCTCGGTTGGACTCCAGTGGTGTTAGTGATGGTTCCGACTGCCTCCCAGAAGTGAGGAGAGAGTGGGTGAAGGAGAGGGAGGAGGAGGAAGGGGAGGGAGAGGGGGCCACACCAGACAGCGGGGGGAGAGGGAGGGAGAGGCTGCAAGGAAAAGAAGGAAGAGACCACGAGGGAGAGACAAAGATGCAGAGAGAGACATTGAGAGGCAAGGAATGGATGTATAGAAAGACAGACAGACAGACAGAGAGACCCACAGTGATTACGTCAGAGATTGTTCAGGCTGGGAGGGTTGGTGAAAGGGGGCTTGAGGCGCCTGAGACCCCACCTGCCCATAAGAGTGTAACTTGTCCGCTGGTCCCTCCTGACTTTTCTAGACTCTTCATCCCCAAAGTCTTTCCTGCTCAGCACACCCCCTGCAGCTCCTGACCAACACGCCTCTGCAACATCTGCCATGTTGTTCTGCCGCTCAGGCATTATCTGTCACCTGCAGTTCTGGACTTGGATTACCTCATGGGCAGGGTCAGTTTTCTTCCTCACAGAGGAAGAGGAAGGAAGTCTTAATCTTTCATTAAGACCTCACTGCAGGCTGTGTAGTGGGTCCTTGAACCCAGACCTGGATGCATATCGCAGATGAGGTCACTACTGTGTATTCATCAGGAATCTTTTTATTGAAATCAATATAGAAAAGCTCAAACTAGCTTAATTTTTAAAATTTTATTTATCTTTAATTGAATGATAATTGCTTTTCAATATTATGTTGGTTTCGGCCGTACGTCAACATGAATCAATCATAGGCACACAGATGTCCCCTCAGTCTTGAGCCTCCCTCCCACCTTCCATCCCTTCCTACCCCTCTAAGTTGTTACAGAGCCCTGTCAAACCAGCTTAATTTTTTTTGAAGGAATGTATTGAGTCATAAGTGGAAAGTATGGAAGTTTGCTGAACTTTAGGCCTGGCTGGATCCAGGAGCAAAAAGTACCCGTCCCTTTCCACCAATGGACTCTGCTTTGCTTTGGATTAGCTGCATTCTCTTACAGGATTTTACAGCATCATAAAAAGATGGGCATCCTTGGATGTATCCTAACAGGTTAATAACTTGAGCTAAACAAGAAGGTTGGCTCTTGTTGGACCAGCCCTTCTTGTGTACCCATCTCAACCTAACTCACCAGTTTGCACTGGATTTTTGAAGTCAGCCAAAAATATACCCATTGGTCAACTGGTTCTCAGGGTCCAGCGATGGAGCCAAGAGGAGGAGTCAATTCCTCCCTAACCACTTGGACTGTGAAATAAGGTAGACCATTTACCCAAAGGAAAGCTGAGATTCTGTAGCAGGAGGAACGGGAATAGATGCTGGGCAGGTAAAGCCAGCACATCTGGAAGCTGAATTCAGCCCATGGGATGCCAGTCTGTTAGTCCTCTCTTAGAGCTAAGTCATATGTTTTGTTTCATTTTAAAATTGTTTATGTAATTTAAAAACCAGACTTAATTTTTTTTAGAGCAGTTTTTGATTCACAGAAAAATTGTGCATAAAGTAGGGAGATTTCCCATATCTCTTCTGCCCTTACCTGACTGGATCTCCCCCATTCCTCACCAGAGTGGTACATTTGTTACAACTGATGAACATGCACACACATTATCATCATCCAAAGTTCATATTTTTCATTAGCCTTCGCTCTTGGTGGTGCACATTCTATGGGTTTATACAAATATTTAAGGACATTATCCATCATTATAGCATCATAAAGAGTATCTTCCTTGCCCTAAAAATTCTCTGTGCTTCACCTATTCATCCTTTCATTTTCCTAGACCCTCCTTTTTAAAAATTTTATTTATTTTTAATTGGAGGATAATTGCTTTACACTATTTTGTTGGTTTCTGCCATATAGCAGCATGAATCAGCCATAGGTACATGCATGTCCCCTTCCTCTTGAACCTTCCTCCCACCTGCCACCCCGTTCCTGTAGGTCATCACAAAGCACTGGATTTGAGGTCCCTGTGTGATACAGCAAATTTCCACCAGCTATCAAGTATTAAATATGGTTATGTATATGTTTTAATGCGACTCTCTCAATTCATCCCTCCTCTCCTTCCCCTCATGCCCGCAAGTCCGTTCTCTGTTGCTGCTCTGTAGACAGGTTTGTCAGTATTCTCTTTCTAGAGTCCATGTATGTAAATGTGTTAGTACAAAATATTTATCTTTCTCTGACTTACCTCACTCTGTAGAATAGGCTCTCGGCTCAGCCACCTCATTAGAACTGAGTCAAACGAATTCCTTTTTATGGCTGAGTAATATTCCTTTGTATTATAATGTAGCACAACTTCTTTATCCATTCATCTGTCAATGGACATCTAGGTTGCTTCCATGTCCCAGATATTGTAAACAGTGATGCAATGAACATGGGACCATACATGTCTTTTTCAATTTTGCTTAACCACCCCCCTTTTAATGTCAAAAGTACCTTGTGTATGAACCATGAACAAACACTGAACTCTAGTTAGCGACATGCCCGCTGAAGTTCTGGAGTGAGTGACACTGAGAGTGTCACTGTGACATGCATCAAAAATTGAAATGCGTTGATGACTAGAGAGAAGGATGGATAGATATGTGTTTAAGCAAGGAGATATAAATAGTGGAGTCTAGGTCATGGGTATATGAGTTTTCACTGTGAAACTCTTTCAATTTTATGTATCCTTGAAAATTCTTGTAGTGATCCATAGGAAAAAATACCTTGTGTAAAGTCTCTTGGCCAGGCAGGTTATTACAAGCTATTGTTGAAATCAACACCTCCTGGTGGTGTTGCAGCACTTTAGACATCCAGCCTTCAGACAAGGTACAGAAGACCATTCCTTCCCTGCTATTAGGCTGTCAGAGTGGTACCTGAGTTTCCCCCTGGTTATCCTGGTTCTCTGCTGCCCCTGGCCAGCTCTGATAGGTCCCTTACCAGTCTGTCTTTGTCTGAAGCCTCTTGTTTGCTTTCCTTGAGGTTCTAAGCAGTGGTGGTTTTACTCCACAGGCACGGCTTACGGTTGAGGACATCTTGGTGAGCTGCTGAGGATTCATTAAGGCACTGCTTATAATAGCCATGCGCTCAGTTCCTTGAGGGGCATGTCAATTCTCATGGAATTTGGATAAAGTCTTTTATTTCTTGCCATTGACCTGTCAAGTGGTCAGGGGCTGCCAAAGAGCAGGGAGAGAATATTTCCACAATTGTGTGCCTTTCTCTCCCCTATGGCTCTGTGGGGGAAAAAGGTAAATTTCATCAACAGGAGATGAGTGGCTGTGGATGAGGGAAAGGAAATGGGCCTTTGTCTGAGAGGAAGGGAGGTGAGAGTTAGGGGTATGTGTGCGTGTGTGTGTATTTTTCCTTGTGTGCATGAACATGGATATATAAGCACAAGCATTTGTATGTGCTTGCATGTGTGTGCATGCCTATGTGATGTACCTGCACATGTGTATTTGTGTATTTCTTCATATATGTGTGTGTTCATGGGTGTATGTGTGCACACATAGGTGTACATTTAGATTGTGCTTGTTAGATTGAGGGAGGGCATGTGCATGTGTGTTTGTGGTAGAATGAGGGAGGTTGTAATTGATCAGGATGTTGAAACAGGAGAACAGTCTTTTCTCTTGTTCAGAGAGACCTACACGACTACTAAATAGCCTTTACAGCTCATTTCGCTTCTGTCACCTTACCTGACAGAAGTGAGGTGAGGGAGAGAGAGAAAAGAGGAGGGGAAGGACAGGAAGCGAGGGGAGGAGTGAGGAGAGGAGAAAAGAGAGAGGAGACGGAGGTAAGAAACAACCAATCTGTCTCATCAAATGACCTCTTTCTTATCAGGTGGGGAAACACGCGACACCAAAAGGTAAAATAAGAAATCGTATCGGAGGGTGACATGTTGTGATTGTCAACACTTAAGCATTTAGATGATCTCTGGGGAGTGGCTGTTTCATACTCAGAGGCTGCACAGGATCTTATTCCCCTTCCTAACAGATCCTGATTCCTTTCGAAGAGTGATCCTCCCCACCCGATGTGTTCTCAGAAGGAGCGTGAATTCAGGAACTGGTCACCCCTTTACAGAAGCAGAAGGGGCCAAATCCTTTGAAATGGGACAGTGGGGGCCAGTCAGCTCCCCTAAAGTTGGTCAGTTAGATTCTGTCTGCTGCGGCTTAGAATCTTGAATGAGTGGAACATGGGCAGGAGAGATGGATTTTACTCATCTCTGTGGGGCCAGCCCAACAGGACTCATCTGCTCTGGGGACATTTCTGTGATTCATGTTTCCTGCCCATTCCAGATCTATGACTTCTTGCTTCCCTGTGAACACTCTAGTATCTCCTCACTCTCATCTTGTGGCAGCATTATTTACAATCTCCAAGATGTGGCCACAACCTAATGTTCATTGATGGATAAATGGACAAGGAAAATGTTATATATATATATGTACATACATATATAATAATGGAATGTTATTCAGCTTTTAAAAAAGAAGAAATTCCTGTCATTGTGATAACATGGATGAATCTGGAGGACATTAGGCTGAATGAAATAAGCCAGTCACAGACAGACAAACACCGCACGGTTCTCCTTACATAAACAGAGCAAACTCATTAAAGCAGAAGTAGAATGGTTGTTGCCAGGGGCTGGGGAGTGTATGGGAAGGGAGAGTTGCTACTGAAAGGGCATAAACTTTTAGTAATGCCAGACAAATAAATCCTAGAGGTCTTCTCTTTAACATCGTGCCTATAGTTAACAATATTGTATTATACACTTAAAATTTGTTAAAGGGCAGATCTTATGTTAAATGTTCTCATGTGCGAAGTCACTTCTGTTTCCGACTCTTTGAGACCCTATGGACTGTCGCTTGCCAGGCTGCTCTGTCCACAGCATTCTCCAGGCAAAAATACTGGAGTGGGTTGCCATGCCCTCCTCCAAGGGATCTTCCCAACCCAGGGATCAAACCCATGTCTCTTATGTCTCCTGCATTGGTAGATGGGTTCTTTACCACTAGTGCCACCTGGGAAGCCCAAATGTTCTTCCTACAATTTAAAAATAATCTCCTAGAGATAAAGATGGTCTAGATGAAGCTCTGTAATGATGTGAGGAGTACTTCTCAAAAACACCCCTAAGACTCTCCCTTTCATTTAAAAGATACACATTGATCAGCCAAAGATCTTTGTTCTCATTACAGTAACACTTCACAATTGATAGGACTTTTAACAAAGTACAAGCATATCTTGTTTTATCTGCTTTGCAGATACTGCATTTTTAACAAATTGAAAATTCGTGGCAACTCTGCATTAAGCAAGTCCATCAGGGCACTATCTTTCCAAATGCATTTTGTCACTTTATGTCTCTGTGTCGCATTGTGGTAATTCTCAAAATATTTCAAATTCTCCACCAAGCAAAAAGATTATGACTAGTTGAAGGCTCAGGCAATGGTTGGCATCTTTTAGCTAACGTATCTTTTACTTAATGTGTTTTTTTAGACATAATGCTATTGCACACCTGATAGATTGCAGCATATTGTAAACATAACTTTCATGTACACTGGGAAATAAAAACATTCGAGTGACTCACTTTATTGTGATATTTACTTTATTGCTATAGTCTGGAACCAAATCCACAATATCTTCAAGGTATGCCTGTATAGCCACATAAATCATTCTATTTTAATCATCATTATTCTGTGAAGTGACCAGGGCTTAATTAGCTCATTTTGCATATGGGAAATCTGTGGCTCAGAGAGAGGAAGCAATGTGCCCACAATAACCTAGTGTTTGAGAGCTGTGGGACCCACAGAGAGAATTCTATCCAATTGCCCCACTTTACAGATGAGAGAATTGAGATCCAGAGAAGTTAAGTGATATGTCCATGACCACACTCTGCATTAGTGTCAGAGCTGGAACATAAACACAGCTTGTACAACTCAAAGCTGAAGCCATCCTCAGCACAATTGAGAATTGGCTCCAAAAGAGACAGTAACAGTACAGTTACCATCATGTCTGTGTGCTGTATGAATAAAAAGTTACCAGATGTCATTTTCCTTTGATCTGTGAAGTTTCAGAGACAAAGAATTCTCACACACTGTGTAACACCTAGAACATTCTAGGTACTTAAGCTGTGAAACTAAAAGAGGAGAGATGGTTTGAATATTCTTTCCAGCCAGCTAATCATGAGACCACCGCCCCCCCACCCCCCAATCCTTGAGCTTTTTCCATTCCCAATCATTGCCAAAAAGTTCAATTTTCCTTAAGAGCCTTAGAAATAGTCCTAAGAGGGAGACATGGGGTATTAAGAGCAGTGAGAGTGAAGATACTTACCAGAATCTTCCCCGCAGGGATAAAACATTGAAATGTACAGAAGCATGACTCATCAATGTCTAGATAAGGCCAGTACCGCTAGGCAGCAATGGGGACAGAAGAAGAACAGCTAGAAAGGACAGCAGGCGGGCCATCTAATGGCTGGACCAGGCTAGGTGGGGCAGAAGAATGATCTGTCCTGTTTAGGAAAATTTCATAGTGTCCTGAATACCTGAGCACTGAAGGCTGCTTTCTCCAGAACAAGGTTGTCATCCCAGGGACTCTGCATTACTGAAATAAGAGGTCAATTCATAATGTAACATCTGGTTCTAGTGTTGCTCTGCCTTTCTCTTTAGTGGTGCTATGGGAGGAGAAGCTGCTGGAGACTTGAAGAGAGAATCAAGTGCTTTGCCCAGGCTTCCCAGGTGAGAGTTACCCAGACACCTGGCTGCTAATTTCTAAAGACAGCAGGTCCCTTAGCTTCCTTAAGAGATACATATGAGGGTTTCCCAAATTGATAACTTCTGATTCTGGAAACAAACACCATAATCTATCAGTGTGGTGAGATTTCAAACTCTGGAGTCAGATGGAACTGGGTTGCAGAGGCTTATGTGACCTTGGCTGAATCGTTTCCCCTTTTTGTGTCCCAGTTTCCTATAGGTAAAGCAGAGATCAATACGGCGTCTGCCTCATGAGGATGCCATTGAGATAAAGGAAAGAATCTAGTATTTCCTGTGCGTGTATACCATGTGCATGATTCTTGCTGCTTGTACTATTATTAACATAGAATTTCTTTTTAAGCCGATTCAATTAGAAATACTTCTATTTAAAAATTAGATATTTAAAATTAATTTTTATCACATGTAGTCATACCAGTCTCTCTTGCTTTGTAAAGAAGGAAATCATTTAAGAAATCAAGGGGAAACACCAATAGCATTAGAATTCTAGCTAGTATTGTAGCCTGCCGAGGATCTGAGTCCTCTTTGTTGAAAGGGGAGGTTAGCGTTAGAGAGACATTGAAGGAATGCTAGTGCCCACTTGGGACTTTTTCTTGCTGCAGTTGGAATGATGGGAAAGGGATTGATTCTCCCTTCAGGTGATTCAATGTCATTTAATATTGGGTCTAGGGATCTCCAAAATTATCTTTTCCATTGTGCCTTGGTTTGTCAGGCTGCTATAATAGAACACAACAGACTGGGTGGCTTATAAACCACAGAAATGTGTTTCTCATAGTTCTGGAGGCTGAGAAGCCTATGATCATGGTGCCAGCAGATTTGGTGTGGTGGCTGGTGAGACCTCACTTCTGGTTCATGACAGAGCCCTCTCTGTATCTTTATCCAATGGAAAGCGGCTAGGAAGCTCTGTGGGGCCTTTTTTATAAGGGCACTAATTTCATTCATGAGGTTTCCACCCTTGACCTAATCAATGTCAAAGCTTCTACCTTCTAACTCCTTCATCTTTTAAGGTTAGTATTTCAGCACAAGGTTTGAAGTATGGGTACAATGGTCAGACCATAGCATCTTTTGTGACTGTATTTGGGGAAACATTGTGATGATGGACATCTTACACAGTGCTTGACCTCACCTATAACATACACTCAACAAATGTTTATTCTCTTTCCCTTGCCCTTTTGTTCTCACTACTTAAAAAAATAATTTATTTATTTTAATTGGAGGCTAATTACTTTACAATATTGTGGTGGTTTTTGCCATACACTGACATGAATCAGTCACGGGGGCACATGTGTCCCCCATCCTGAAATCCCCCTCCCACCTCCCTCCCCATCCCATCCCTCTGGGTTGTCCCAATGCACTGGCTTTGAGTGCCCTGTTTCATGCATTGAACTTGGACTGGTCATCTATTTCACATATGGTAATATACATGTCTCAATGCTATTCTCTCAAATCATCCCACCCTCTTTTTAAGTGACTGCCAGAGGTTCAAATATGGTGGCAATATCTAATAATGAATACACTAAAAAAATCATATGTCAGGGCTCATTTAGTATGTGGGAGGTGAAACTTTGTTATCAGTTTAAAATGCTGGTCAGAACCCATCTGCTATAGGGTATTTTCTGGTCTAAATACATCATTAGAGGTCAAAATGTGTTGTAGTAGGAAAGGGAAAGAAACAAAAATTTTGAGTGCTTCCTATGTTTTAGGTTCTTTGCATACATTGTATAATAACTGCTCACAATTTTTCAAAATGGGAGGCTTTGCCCTCATCTCTATTAGATAATACCAATGGATATCAATTATGAAAAACTTGTTATATGATATTGTATTGGATATATCTTCCTTTATTCTGTATTCTTGATGTTCTAACATCTAGAGCTTTGATGCTAGAGAGATGGCCCTTCTCAGGGCTAGCTCATTCCTAGAAATGGCCAACAGCTCTCTTTGAGTGTGCTTTTGATATACAACCAACTAGTAAAGACCCCACACTCTCCAATCATTTCCTTTATCAAACTCCCACACACGGAACCAGTGTTTCCCCTGCCTTAAATCACCCCAGGGCCAGGAACTAGACAGCTAGGGACTGCCACTAGAGTCCAGAGCCCATCAAAACTATTCAAACCATCCAGCTTTAAAGTTACTCAACAAGCATACCCTGCCTCATCTTTTCTTTCCTGCTAGCACCCCAACAGAGGCTCTGGGCCACACTCTGCCCACCTCTACCTCCTGGCTGAACCTGGTGCTTCAGTGTGTTGGCCTGGCTCCTGTGAAGGACCCCTCCTTCTAGGGATCTGTGAGTATGAACTTCTTCCCTCATGATAGTTGCTTCCATGTCTGTGTGTCTAACCATACCTCATTCAAACAAATCCTGGGAATGAACTTTAGAATAGATGGCACTCTGCTAAGGATTGTTTTGTTTTAAAACCTCCACCAATGTCTTCCTTTTTCAAGTAAACCCCAAAATAAGAGCAACAAGGTTTCCCAGGGTCCAACCCTTGGCCACCTCTTGCCCCCCACCTTCCCTTTGCTCCATCCAGACACTCTGGTCCTTACTTTCCTCCATGATTGTGCCAAACTCTGCTTTGTCTCTGGGCCTTTGTACCTGCTGTTGCCCCTGATCAACCAATATTCAACTTTGGTTCAGGCCTCCCTTTCTGTGTCCAGAGCAGCTCTACTTTGATCGCTGCTTAATGTTATTTTCTTATTTCAATTATCTCTGTATCATCTCTTCATTCTCACTCCAATGCACTGGCTTTGTTTCCAAAGCTCCAGTGTGAGCTCCACAAAAACAGGGATCTTGCCTATCTTGTCACCACCAGACCCTGACAGGTGTTTAGAAGCAATGACTCATTGAATATATGACTTACATAATTTCATCTAAACCTCTCTAACAGGTAGGTAAAATTATCTTCCCCATTTTACAGATGAGGAAACAGCTTGAGAGAGCTTATCAATAATTTATTTGAGGTTACACAGCCAGTAGGTGGCAACCCAAGGTTTGAATGCAGATAGTCTGACTCTCAAACCATTATACTGAGGGTCCAAGAGGTGAGCATTGTGCTTAAGATCAGTAAGAAGGATTCCAGACAAGCTCTGCCTGGCCCCAAACTTCCTACTGTAGTTACTTGATCATGTTTTTTTGTTTTATCTTTTTAGAATAAGATAGTTTGAGACATAAAACACCCTCTTCCAACAACACAAGAGATATCTCTACACTTGGACATCACTAGATGGTCAATATCAAAATCAGATTGATTATATTCTTTGCACCTGAAGATGGAGAAACTCTATACAGTCAGCAAAAAGAAGACCAGGAGCTGACTGTGGCTCAGATCATGAACCGTTTATTGCCAAATTCAGACTTAAATTGAATAAAGTAGGGAAAACCACTAGACCATTCAGGTATGAAATAAATCAGATTCCTTATGATTGTACAGTAGAAGTGACAAATAGATTCAAGGGATTAGATTTGATAGACAGAATACATGAAGAACCATGGGTGGAGCTCCATAACATCGTATGGGAGGCAGAGATCAAAACCATCTCTAAGAAAAAGAAATGCAAAAAGGCAAAATGGTTGTCTGAGGAGGACTTACAAGCAGCTGAGAAAACAAGAGAAGTGAAAGGCAAAGGAAAAATATACCCATCTGAATGCAGAGCTCCAGAGACTAGCAAGGAGAGATAAGAAAACCTCCCTAAGTGAACAATGCAAAGAAATAGAGAAAAACAAGAGAATGAGGAAGACTAGAGATCTCTTCAAGAAAATTAGAGTTACCAAGGGAACTTTTCATGCAAAGATGGGCATGACAAAGGACAGAACTGGTATGGACCTAACAGAAGCAGAAGATACTAAGAAGAGGTGGCAAGGATTCCCAGAAGAACTGTACAAAAATGATCTTACTAACCCAGATAACCATAATGGTGTGATCACTCACTTAGAGCCAGACATCCTGGAGTGAAGCCAAGTGGGCCTTAGGAAGCATCACTAAAAACAAAGCTAGTAGAGGTGATGGAACTCCAGCTGAGCTACTTCTAATCCTAAAAGATGATGTGAAAGTGCTGCATTCACTATGCCAGCAAGTCTGGAAAACTCAGCAGTGGCCACAGGACTGGAAAAGGTCAGTTTTCATTCCAATCCCAAAGAAAGGCAATGCCAAAGAATGTGCAAATTACTGCACAATTGTACTCATTTTACATGCTAGCAAGATTATGCTCAAAATCCTCCAAGCTAGGCTTCAACAGTACATGAACCAAAAACTTCCAGATGTACAAGCTGGATTCAGAAAAGGCAGAAGAACCAAAGATAAAATTGCCAACATCTGTTGGATCATAGAAAAACCAAGCGAATTTCAGAAAAACATCTACTTCTTCTTGATTGCCTATGCTAAAGCCTTTGACAATGTGGATCACAACAAACTGTGGAAAATTCTTCAAGAGATGGGAATACCAGACCACCTGATCTGCCTCCTGAGAAATCTGTATGCAGGTCAGGAAGCAACAGTTAGAACCAGACGTGAAACAATGGACTGGTTAAAACTGGGAAAGGAGGGTGTCAAGGCTGTATGTTGTCACCCTGCTTATTTAACTTATATGCAGAGTACATCATGTGAAATGCCTGGCTGGACGAAGCACAAGCTGGAGTCAAGATTGCTGGGAGAAATATCAATAACCTCAGATATACAGATGACAACACCCTTATGGCAAAACAGAAGAACTAAAGAGCCTCTTGATGAAAGTGAAAGAGGAGAATGAAAAAGTTTGCTTAAAACTCAACATTCAAGAGACTAAGATAATGGCATATGGTTCCATCACTTCATGGCAAATAAATGGGGAAACAGTGACAGACTTTATTTTCTTGGGCTCCAAGATCACTGCAGATAGTGGCTGCAGTCATGAAATTAAAAGACCCTTGTTCCTAGGAAGGAAAGCTATGACCAGCCTAGATAGCATATTAAAACGCAGAGACATTACTTTGCCAACAAAGGTCTGTATAGTCAAAGCTATGGTTTTTCCAGTAGTCATGGAAAAATGTGATGTGAGTGGTAGACCATAAAGAAGGCTGAGTGCTGAAGAACTGATGATTTAGAGAATTGATGCTTTCAAACTGATGCTTTCCTCCAACTGGTGTTGGAGGAGACTCTTTGAGAGTCCCTTGGACTGCAAGGAGATCAAACCAGTCAGTCCTAAAGGAGATCAACTCCAAATATTCTTTGGAAGGACTGATGTTGAAGCTGAAACTCCAATACTTTGGCCACCTGATGTGGAGAACTGACTCATTGGAAAAGACCCTGATGCTGGGAAAGATTGAAGGCAGGAGCAGAAGGGGACGACAGAGGATGAGATGGCTGAATGGCATCACCGACTGAATGGACATGAGTCTGAGCAAGCTCTGGGAGAAGGGAAGCCTGGCGTGCTGCAGTCCATGGGGTCACAAAGAGTCAGACAGGACTGAGCAACTGAACAACAAGTTTGAGACTTCATAGCCCTGATTGCCCAAATGCTTGAGGTGAGTTTGTGTCCATGTTGGCTGATGCAGAGGTGACTGAACTGTAACCATCGGCAACATCTCAAGGATTTTTGGCAACAAAAGTGCATAATATTCTGACACTGTTCCAATATGTGAGTTTTTTTCCCCACACCAAGCAATTCTACAATACCAGTTGGGTGTCCTACAATTCAACTCAATTCTGACACCATCTACTTGGAGACAATGTCAGGTCCCATAGGTTGTGGGCTCAGTCCCACAAGGATGTCCCCCACTCCTATTCTGTCCTACCTCAGACGTCTGTTGCTCATCCAGGTTGTTACCAGTGCTTCTGACCAACTGACTATAGATCAGAGGTTCCAACAACCCCCTCTTCAGACTCAATTAATTTGCTAGGTGACTCAGAAAAATAAAAGAAACATTTTACTTACTAGATTACCAGTTTATTATAAAAGAATATAACTCAGGAATATCCAGATAGAAGAAATACAAAGAGCAAGGTATCGGGAGAGGGGAGATGGAACTCAGTACCTCCACATGTTTGTGAACATGGCAGCACTCTGGACACCATTCTTCTGGGTTTTAATTGGAGGCTTCATTACGTAATCATGATTGGTTAAGCCATTGGCCATTGGCTGTTGATTCAGTCTCTAGCACCTCTCTCCTCCTACTGTGGGACTGAAAGTTCCAGCCCTCTAATCATGGGGTTGGTTCCTTGGACAACCAGCCCTCATCTGGGTGTGGTCCCAAACTCACCTCATTTACATAATAGAAGTCACTGAAATCACTCCCAACACTTAGGAAATTCTATGCATTTTAGGAGCTCTGTGCCAGAAATAGGACAGAGACAAATACATAAGTCTTATTAAAATTCACAATATCACAATGCACAAGGCAAATCTAATAATGAATGAGGTGATCCCATAGCCATCCTTGGAGAGTGTATCCCCAGAGACTGGCTGCACATCTGTAGATAGGGGGGTCACCCATCAGGCAGTGCTTACCTTCTCCTGCTCTCCACTGCCAGATCTAGACCTTGCTGCCTCCTTCTCACAGTCCCACAGCCTCAGTTCACCAATGTGTTCCCCACTTTCCTTGAAAAAGCACAAAGAGTTCTTCACAACCTGTGTTTAGTTCATCCCCCCTCTCTCTGTCCAAACCTTGGACACAAACAACCTTTGTCATGTAACTACACCCATTTCTTCGAAACTAAAAGAAACTTAATTGGATTTGGATCCCAGCACCCTGCTTATTAACAGTATAGAGTTTGACAAATAATTTTACCTCTTTAAACCTGTTTCCTCATTTACATAAATGGAGGTAGTATTTTCCCACCTTGCAAAATTAAGAGAAATATTAAATCATACACACAGTATTTGTTGATTCAATGAACTTCATTTCATCCAACAACACTTTCAGATGGATGCAATTATCATGTCCATTTTAAGGATGAGAAAACAGGCTCAAAGAGAATATTTTGTAAGTACGTGCCCAAGATCACAGGGCTGCTAAGAGATTAAAAACTATATTTGAACATATATGGTATGACTCAGGAGTCTGCACTCTGAGCCATCTTCCCAAGTCCCAAGAGGTTCCGCAGGTATGTTTGTAACCTACAAATGTTAGTTTTTTTTCTTCTACATTATTACATATCTGCAAAATGGAACTAATAATAGTATCTACTTTATGAATTTGTTTTAAGAATGAAACATGAAATATTTCAAAGGAAATACCTAAAACGTTTAGTACAGTATCTAAAATGTAGTAAGTGTACAACAAATCGTGTTAGTAGTAATAAGACATCAGTTATCATAATAAGATATAAATATCATTATGGCTAATTTTATCAGGCACTTCACTGCAAATAACAGAAAATCTGATTCAAATGGTTAAAACAAAATAGTAATTAATTTTCTGTCATGAAAACAAAGCTGATATAGAGCTCCCAGCTCTGTTAAGTCAGTGCTTACTTGAGTGACATCATCAATGGCCCAGATGTCTTTATCATCTGCTCTGCTGTCTTTGATGTTTCATCTTTCCTCTCTGATTTGTTCTTCTCATGCTTGCAAGATGGTGGCAGCTATTCATTCTGTGCATATCACACAAAAAAGGGCCATTTCTTCCTCTATGCATCTTTATTTTTTTTTATGAAGAAAGCTTTCTTAAAAGGTCCCCTAGTCTCTGAGACTTTTCAGATTTTCATGGGCGGGATAGTGTTGCCATTCCACACTTCAATCAGTCACTAGAACTGCAAAAGAATGAGTGGTAGTGCTTCACACTGTTAGGGAAAAAGAAAGTTCAGTCGCTTAGTTGTGTCCGACTCTTTGTGACCCCATGGACTGCAGCACGCCAGGTTTCCCTGTCAATCACCAACTCCTGGAGCTTGCTCAAACTCATGTCCATCGAGTTGGTGATGGCATCCAATCGTCTCATCCTCTGTCATCCCCTTCTCCTCCTGCCTTCAATCTTTCCCAGCATCAGGGTCTTTCCCAATGAGTCAGTTCTTCACATCAGGTGGCCAAGTATCAGAGTTTCAGCTTCAGCATCAGTCCTTCCAATGAATATTCAGGACTGATTTCCTTTAGGATGGACTGGTTGGATCTCCTCGCAGTCCAAGGGACTGTTAGGGAACTGTTGATCAAAACCACCCACCTTGACCAGGCCCACTTGCTTGAGTTGCCTGAGTAATAAGGAGCATAGCGCTGCCACCAAAAGTTAACTGGGTGAATTCGGGAGGGATCAAAAGAGAGAGGAGATGACCAACCTCCCAGAGTCCTTCCTGCTGGATATTAAATTCTAATTCTGTTTTTTGGTGTCTATATTTACTGACTGACTTCTCAGGTAGTTCTTTGTTCTTAGGTTATATTGTTGTAAAGTTTAATAGAATTATTAAAAGGGCACTCTAAATTTGTTTCTGAAGTTTAACTCAGTAATCTATCTTTGGATGAAGATAAGATGCTTCATGATCTGCAACCAGGAGATTAACATTAGGCTATGGTCATTTATTGGCCACCTCATGCGAAGAGTTGACTCACTGGAAAAGACCCTGATGCTGGGAGGGATTGGGGGCAGGAGGAGAAGGGGACAACAGAGGATGAGAAGGCTGGATGGCATCACCAACTCAATGGGCATGAGTTTGAGTAAACGGGAGTTTGTGATGGACAGGGAGGCCTGGCATGCTGCAATTCATGGGGTCGCAAAGAGTCGGTAATGACTGAGCGACTGAACTGAACTGAATGGTCATTTAATGGAGAAGGCAATGGCAACCCACTCCAGTACTCTTGTCTGGAAAATCCCATGGACAGAGGAGCCTGGTGGGCTGCAGTCCATGGGATCACAAAGAGTCTGATATGACTGAAGCAATTTAGCGGCGGCAGCAGCAGCAGCATGGTCATCTAAATTTAAAGGCTCCCTTATGTTGGGAACAATCAAACTGTACTAGGAATAACCAGGCTAGTAGCACTAGGAAATTGGGGTGGGTGCTTTATGGACAATACCAATATGTAATTTTCCTTAAATACAAAAATTGGTACGGAACAGACTGTCAGATGACCTGGAATATAGTGGGCTATAGCCATGGAAGTTCCTGACCTAAATTCTTGCTTATGACCTTACTAACACTCTTAACTGTGCTATTTTTTAGATTGCCTGTTTTACAAAATAGTTGTTTCTTGCATTACCAAGTGTGTGACTGAGACTCCAAAAAACCGATGACATACAGTTCTATATGAGATCAATAACTGTAATAGTGTAACTCTAGATACAGGAATAAGCAACAAGAGGGAATCTTTCCTAGACTCATAAGACAGATGAGTTTCTGGACAGTGGTCCAGAAACTTCTGGCCTCTTGAATTCTCCCAGTTAATTTTCAGTGTCAGCACCACGTTCCTTACAGGAACCTCCTGTTGTGAGACAACTCAGGTAAACCAGCCTGGCCAAGGCAAATAGTTTTGGTCAACAGTTCCCTAAGAACTGCCCTCCTCCCCCCAACCCCAAGAGACTTCACTCAAGATACATCTTGGGAATTGTGGTAGACATCTCTTTCTTCTGTAACTACTTTCTTCTCGGAGTGGGTGCTGTCCTGTCTAATAGAGTAGAAGACTCTCCCCACCTGATCTAAATCAAGGTATTAGATTTACGTTCTGAAAGGTAAGCACTGAAAGGAAAGTACTTCTTGCAACAGTATTACAAAACTGATAATCCAACCCTATTCTCAACCTGGGTGATAGGGGCAAGTTATTTCTCTAAATCTAAAATTTTGTTTCCTGTGAAATGCAGATACCATTGACTGATTCTCTAACACAGTGAGGTTACATAAGGTAATGTAAATAGTGAATAATGTAAATAGTGAATTATCCCCTTACTCAATCTCAGTTATCACAGAATATTAAAATGATACCAGACATTCAAAAGTTGATTTTAAGGACATGACCTATCCTTTACAGGCTGTGAGACTGGTTATATTGTTAAATTTTAATTTTTCTTGAAATTTCAGTGAGGATATTGATAACTATGATAATAATACCTATTATCTTTTATTATGTGCTTACTAAGTGTCAGGTACCATAGTAGGTACTTTATCTGCATTAATCAACCTAGTTCTCATGACAACCTGTATTACCTAGGCATTGACTATATTTTACAAATGAAGTATTAAGTAACATGACAAGATCAAATAACTAGTAAGTTGTGGAACCAAGAATTGAAGTCTGATTTGTCTGTATTAAAAGCCTCATAATTTTAGTGCCCATGTGAAAGTGTCTCTATTCCTATATAATGGATATCAGTTTTCTCATATGAAAATGGGCATAACAAGATACTACCTTGCCCGCTTCAAGGGTTTAGAGGAGAATCAAAGAAGATTGGGTCTGAAAAGCCCAATGAAAACTCTGAATTAAAAGTGATCTCTTTTGTTAGTATGGATAACAATTGGTAGTAGACACAAGAAAAAAAATCCAGTACCTTCACAAGAAACACAGTCCAGGACCCTCAGGTTGTGGTCACTGATGCTGAATTATCACCATCTACTTAATTGAGGAGTCTGAATCCTTAGTCCATTCTTTCCCCCCAGTACCCCCAGGTTGAAGTATTTATATGCTTCATTCTGTTTCATAAGCCTTGGGATCCTAGCTCTTCTTCCAAGGTGACAGCTAGATGACATGATAAATTAATTGGTTCCCAGGGGCTAATGGAAAAATGGAAAATGAAATGGAAGGTGTTGGAAGCACTGCCATCTCAATCCTTCCTCCTTGCCTTCTTCCATGTTATTCTCCTTATCTTCTCCTCACCCCTCAAGAGGCACATTTTGGTAATAGGTTCTGGGAAAAGGCCCTCTGTTCTCCCATGTTCAGTCCCTTACCATAGTGACTGTGCTGGGAGCAGTTTTGTTTCCCAGGGTATGCCTGGCAACATCTGGAGATATTTTTGGTTGTTGCAAATGGGAGATGGAGCACTGTTCCTGGCATCTAGTGGGTAGAGAGACCAGGGATGCTGTCCGACATCCTACCGTGCACAGGAGAGTCCCCTACAACAAAGGCTTATTTGGCAACTAACATCAGTAGAGCTGAGGCAGAGAAACCCTGCCTTGCTATGATCAGATTCCTTAAGGATTCCTAACTAGGGAAGATACATTTAGTGGGAGGAGAATAGTCAAGCCTTGCTTTGAGTCAATGTTTTTTCAGTATTTCACAAGCATCAAAACTCTCTTTTGGTAAAAGATCCCACCCTCTAGGCATAGGTTTAAGAAATTGGTCAAAAGGGAAGAAAATTCTCAGGAATCACAGGAGTTCTTCCCTAAAACTTTGCTTTTTTACTTTTTGGCCATGCTGGGCAGCTTGCAAGATCTTAGTTCCTTGACCATGGATTGAACCTGGGCCCTGACAGTGAAAGCATTGAGTCCTTCCTAATCACTGGGCTGCAAGAGATTTCCCAAGATATTTTTTCTCAAATGAGAGACAGAGGAAAAAATATTTTTCGACTCTGGTCCAGGGCTCTTAGGATGTAAACTCAGAGAAAGCTCAGAGAGGAGATCATGAAATTGGTATGCAGGAAGAAATGCAAGAGACAGAGATGGCAGGTAAGTTGATGGCATTGGAGACACCTATTCTAGTTATTTTTTAGCACCAGGCCTGACCTTCCTATTGTTTGATTTAAAAAAGTTCAAACTGAGTTTGTTCGTTATTTGCAATCAAAGAGTTCTAATTTAGCCATGCTTAAGGAAAGATTTTAGAGAGACAAAGGAGAATTTTCTGGGTGCTAGGCACACTGTGCTTTACCTGGGTGGTATTTGATTAGGGTGAAGTGAAGTATGACAGATCTTCTTTGCATTTGGAGTTTTTAGAGGGAAAATGCAAAATGAAGTTTTGGGATATTCTAAATAATGCACATATTAAGAAGATATTATATTTAAAAATTTCCAAAATTTTTATTAGTACCAAGTATTTTTTCTCTTCTTATAATGATGATTTATCTATTTTTCTCCACCATTACACATTGTTTAGAAAACACAATAGGAAAAGGAAAAAATATTATATTTATTTATATTTTATTTATTGTGTTCTTTCTTCCTTCTTGATGGTCCAAGGTAATAATTTAAAAATTATTACCAAAAAAAAAAAAAAAAGTATTACTTTTCTGTTCAGAGAGCCTTCTTTAGCCACTCTTTAGGCTTCTGGTGACAAATTCTTTTATATTTTTCACCTGAGGATATGCTGATTTCCTCTTTATTCATAAAGGATGTTTTTCACTGAGTATAGGATTCTGGATTGACAGTTCTTTCTTTCAGCACAATATATTGTGCCGTTTCCTTTCAGCTTCCATGGTTTCTGATAGTAAATCTGATGCTATCTGAACTTTTTCTTCCCTATTGGTAAGGTGTCATTTTTCTTTTACTGGCTGTTTTCAAAATTTTTTATTTGTTTTTCTTTAGTTTCCAGGAGGTTGTTCATGATGTGTGATTCTCTTTGGGTTTGGGAGTAGTTTAACTTCTTGAATCTGAAGGTCTCTTTCTCTTGCCAAATTTGGGAAGTCTTGGTCATCATTTCTGTGAGTATTTTTTCAGACTCAACCTTTTTCTCCTTTTTGGACTCGAATGACTTGAGTCTTAGACATTTTAGAGTCCCATAGGTCCATGAGGATTTTTTTCACTTTTCTCTTCTTCAGCATATTTTCTCTATTATTTAGATTGAGTAATTGCTATTATTCTATCTTTCAGTCCACTGATTATTTCCTCTCTCCCATCCATTATGTTACTGATCACATTCACTGACTTTTAAAATTTCTGTCATTGCATTTTTCATTTTTTAAAATATCATTTGGTTCTTTTTCATATCTTCTACCTGTTTCTGACAGTTTCTATCATATTTCTATAAATAGTTTCTACTTATTAATGGAGATTTTCAATCTTTTCATTTGTCTCATGTATTTGTAATTGCTCATTAAAGCAATTTTACAATGGTTGCTTTAAATGTCTTGTCAGATCATTTTTAGCATCTCTGATGTCTTGGTGTTGGCATCTATTAATTGCATTTTTCATTTAAGATATTCTCAGGTGTATTTTTCCCTAATTTTAATTTTTAAAATTTTTGATTGGAAGATAATTGCTTTACAATGTTGTTTGAGTTCTTGCTGAACAACATGAATCAGCTATAAGTGTCTGTGTGTGTGTGTATATATATATACACATATATTATATTACACATATAATATAAATATATACACATATACATATATATATATCTCCCTTCCCTCTGGCACTTCCCTCGCTCCCCCTCATCCCATCCCTCTATGTCATCACAGAGTACCAAGCTGAGCTCCCTGTGTTATATAGCAGCTTCCCACTAGCTATCTACTTTACACATGATAGTGTATATGTCAATACTACTCTCTCAATTTGTCCCTTTATCTCTTGTAAATATGTTCACTACATCTGTGTCTCTATTCTTGCCCTGCAAATAAGTTCATCAGTACCATTTTCTAGATTCCATATATATGCATTACTATACAATATTTATTTTTCTTTTTCTGAATTACTTCACTCTGTGTGATAGACTCTAGGTTTCTCCAACTCACTACAACTGAATCCATTTCATTCCTTTTTATGGCTAATATTCCATTGTATATATGTACCAAAACTTCTTTATTCATTCATCTGTCAGTGAATGAATGTCCCTTTCCCAATTGGGACCCCAGATGTGCTGTGACACGGGACTTCCCAGCGCTGTTTATGTCTGGATGTTGGTCAAAACCCAATTTGGTGATGTACTCTCTGTTCTTTCTATTTCTCTTTTCTTTTAATGTTAGTATATTGAAAGTGAGATAGGAAATTCTTTAATAAATATTTGTATTATTTGTTTATTTATAATGAGTGCCTTATTTTGTTAACAAATCCTTTGAACCTGAGACGAAAGTGAAAACTTTCGACAAAGCAGTTACTTCCATGTTCTGACTATTGTAAATAGTGCTGCTCTGAACATTAGGGTAATGTGTGGTTTTGCATTATGGTTTCCTCGGTGTGTATGCCCCAGTAGTGGGATTGCTGGGTCATAGGTAGTTTTATTCCTAGTCCCTTAAGGAATCTCCATACCATTCTGCATAGTGACTGTATCAATTTACATTCCCACTAACAGTGCAAGAGGGTTCACCTTTCTCCATATCCTCTCTAGCATTTATTGTTTGTAGATTTTTTGATAATGGTCATTCTGACTGGTGTGAGGTGATAACTCATTCTAGTTTTGATTTGCATTTCTGTAATAATCTGGTCCCATCACTTCATGGGAAATGGATGGGGAAACAGTGGAAACAGTGTCAGACTTTATTTTTTGGGGCTCCAAAATCACTGCAGATGGTGACTGCAGCCATGAAATTAAAAGACGCTTACTCCTTGGAAGGAAAGTTATGACCAACATAGATAGCATATTAAAAAGCAGAGACATTACTTTGCCAACAAAGTTCTGTCTAGTCAAAGCTATGGTTTTTCCAGTGGTCATGTATGGATGTGAGAGTTGGACTGTGAAGAAAGCTGAGCGCCGAAGAACTGATGCTTTTGAACTGTGGTGTTGGAGAAGACTCTTGAGAGTCCCTTGGACTGCAATGAGATCCAACCAGTCCATCCTAAAAGAGATCAGTCTTGGATGTTCATTGAAAGGACTGATGCTGGAGCTGAAACTCCAATACTTTGGCTACCTGATGCGAAGAGTTGACTCATTGGAAAAGACCCTGATGCTGGGAGGGATTGGGGGCAGGAGGAGAAGGGGATGACAGAGGATGAAATGGCTGGATGGCATCACTGACTCGATGGACATGAGTCTGAGTAAACTCCAGGAGTTTGTGATGGACAGGGAGGCCTGGTGTGCTGCGATTCATGGGGTCACAAAGAGTCAGACACAACTGAGTGAATGAATTGACTGACTGAATAATGAGCAATGCTGAATATCTTTTCATGTGTTTGTTTGCCATCTGTATGTCATCTTCTTTGGAGAAATGTCTGGTCTGATCTTTTTTTTGGATTGCATTGCTTGTTTTTTTGATATTGAGTTGAATGAGCTGCTTGTATATTTTGGAGATTAATCTTTTGTCAGTTGCTTTACTTGCAATTATTTTCTCCCATTCTGAGAGTTGTATTTTCATCTTGTTTATAGTTTCCTTTGCTGTATACAAGCCTTTAAGTTTGATTAGGGCCCATTTGCTTATTTTTGCTTTTATTTCCATTCTCTAGAAGGTGAGTCAAAGAGGATCTTGTTGGATTTATGTCAAAGAGCGTTCTGCCTATGTTTTCCTCTAAAACTGCAGATGGTGACTGCAGCCATGAAATTAAAAGACGCTTGCTCCTTGGAAGAAAAGTTATGGCCAACCTAGACAGCATATTAAAAAGCAGAGGCAACAAGGTCTGTCTAGGCAAAGCTGTGGTTTTTCTAGCAGTCATGTATGGATGTGAGAGTTGAACTATAAAGAAAGCTGAGCACCGAAGAATTGATGCTTTTGAACTGTGGTGTTGGAGAAGACCCTTGGACAGCAAGGAGATCCAACCAGTCCATCCTAAAGGAAATGAGTCCTGAATATTCATTGGAAGGACTGATGCTGAAGCTGAAACTCCAATGCTTTGGCCACCTGATGTTAAGAACTGACTCATTTGAAAAGACCCTGATGCTGGGAAAGACTGAAGGCAGGAGAAGGGGACGACAGAGAATGAAATGATTGGATGGCATCACTGACTCAATGGACATAAGTTTAAGTAAACTCCGTGAGTTGGTGATGGACAAGGAGGCCTGGGGTCACAAAGAGTCAGACATGACTGAGTGACTGAACTGAACTAACTGAATCATTAGTACAGAGCTTAAGGAAAAACATACCCTTTAGCCATTAGCTCTGGGCTTACAGAAAGTTAGTCTTAAAGATTGTTGTCATAACAACTCAGAGGTTAAGAAAAAATGCCTTATGTGACTAAAACAAAGGAATGTAGAAAAAAACGATTGTCCCTTTCTCCTCCTCGAGGGCTCTGGACCCCTTAGTCCTTGAGAGCCCTGGACTCCTTATCAACCTACCTAAGGATTAACTCTCTCTCTATCCCCATGTTCTTCCCAATCCCCACATGCACCAGCGGACACAAATCCCAGTCTGGAGCACTTAGGGCCATGGCTTGAATTTTCTGTGTTTCTCACTCTATCCAAACTGTCACAGGTCAGCTGCTTCACCCTTCTCTGATACCTTCAAAGGCTTCCCTTCTGTCTCAATCGATTTCCTCAGATGCAGGAATCTCTCCCTTGGTTAAGCTCCCTCACCCCAGGGTGTGGATTGGTCCTGCTTGCTCCCCTCCTTCCCTCTTTCTTTCATCATAGCCAGTTATGCATGGATCCATATGGTCCTTTCTGGTGATCAGGACTCCTGCTAGTATTCAGTCAGTGTTCTGTGAGAACTGTTGAATCTGTAGATGTATTCCTGATGCATCAGTGGGGAGAGCAGAACTCTATAACCACCCACTCCTCCACCATCTTGAAAAAACCCTGGTTTTTGGTTTTATGAGTGATTTTTAATTGAAGTGTGTACATTTTTGTATTATGTTGTGAGACCCTGGATCTTCCTGAAGCCTTTGGGTTGAGCTTTTATTTATTTATTTTTTTTCTGACACTGTTCTGGCAGGGGAGAGGAGTGGTGCTGCCTTGTTACTTTCAGGTAGAAGTAGAAGTTGTACTTGCATTTGTTTTATATATAATGTCCAGGGATTTTAGTTGGACTTAGCAGGAGGACTAGAGAAAAGTACATCTACTTGACCTTCTTGGAAGCTAATTTATTTGTTAATCATCCACTAAGTGTCAGAAATGTAGTGCAAAGCACATATACATTGCCATCAGGTCCAGCCAAGTCTGAGTCCTGATTCTACCAGTTATAGACTGTCCTGAAAATCAAAGGCAATGTATAGCATTTCTTGAAGTACTTTCACTTAAATTCTCTCCTTTGGTCTTTACATCAAATCCATGAAGTTGGCTTTTTCAAGATAATCTACAGTTGGGTAAACAGACTCAGTGAAGCAAGGCAAAGTAGTTTTCTCAAATAATTTGGCCCTCAACTTGCCACCCCACGATGGGTGAGGAAGAGATAAAGTAACACACAGAGAACTAAAGGGTGGCAGTTTGGTGTTAGGTGGCATAAGAAATTACAGGAGTAGGTGTCATGGTAGGCTGGAGGTAAGCTTGGAGTAGACTTTGCAATACCTTGGGTTGGATCTCAGTTGAGTCACAAGGCTAGTTGTGTGATCTCAGACAACTCACTTAACCTCTCTGGGCCTTTTCTTCTAGTGAGTGTAGAAGTGTAGGGTAGATGGTACCTAAGGTACTTTTCACTGCTGTAATTTTATGATGTATCTAAGCTATATTAAGATCCAAGTATGTTCTAGATGCAGTATATGGAAGAATGAAGCTCTGTTAAGCTCAAAAACAGACACAGGATATTAGCACAGAACCAGGGTGTTGAAAATACTTTGGCAGAGACCGTGGTCAAGGGGAGGAGAGAGGTGATTACTCGTAAAGTCATTTTAAATGCCTCAAGGTCGTCAAGTATCTTCTCTTGGAAGAGGTGCCTTTTTATTAGAAAAAAAGCTGGGATTTTTCTCTTTCTTGATGCCTTAATGCCTCAGGCTGACTTTATTTACTTCCCGCCACTTGGTCTCTTATCACAAGTCTTAACTTATTTACCAGTGTGCCTTCCTGTGAGTTCCTCCAGGGCAGGAACTGGCTTTATAATAACAGTGCCAGCTGAGAGTTTTTGTGCACGCACTGTGTGCTTCATCTTGTCTTCTCCTCACAAATAACTTTAGGTATCATGAACTACCTCCCCCCATTTTATTTAAGTGGAAGCTGAGATTCAGAGAGGCTCAGACAATTGTAATAGTCACTTACAAGTCAAATTGTAAGTGACGGAGCCCAGATGCTAACTCAGTTCTCTCTCTTTGCTGACCCCTTTCTTGACTACCATACTATGTTGTGTGTGTGTCTTATCTTTGTAAACCTAGAGCCCAGTACAATGTTGGGAACACAGTAGTGGGCCAATTATGTGTGGGTGAAAAATGTTACCTGCCACATCAATAATCAAAGGATGTTGTGGTCATCAAGCTGTCAACCACTGCACCTGCCCCGTACTGCACCCTGAAGAGGTTTGGGATGGGCAACAGCAGGATACTGGTCCTAGATAGTTAAAGTGTATATCAAAGGAATGTATTCAATGAGCCCAGATTCTTGTATTTTCCTATACATAGAAAAGTGCTAAATTCATTAACTTAAGATATCTGGTTTTATTTAATTAACAGCAATGTTTCAATGTTCTGACTACCTGGATGTATTATTATTATTATTATTTTTTCTGCCAAATCTCTTATATATACTAGCTCTTCCCTTACCTCTTCAGAAAAGTCCCTCAGAGGTATCTGAGAGGCTTCTCCCAGGCTTTCGTCTTCAGTCTGTTTGCTGAGTAAGAGATAATTCTCAACTTTTAGGTTGTACATTTTTGTTTTCAGTTGACAATTGTTCGTTGAGTAGATGGATTGAAGGAAGAAAGGAAGCAATGAATGAAGCAAGAAGGAAAGATGATGGAATTGTACGTTGTTAAAAGGATGGCAAAAGAAAGTAAAGGATGCAAGTTTGATGGATGGATTGATTTAAAAAGGAATGGGTGCATAAATGAATGGATGGATGGATGGAGCACCTTGAAATATGCAGTCAGGATATAAGATGTGTTAGGGATCCCAGACCACACTAAATAGAGAAATAACAGCCTGTAACAAGTCTTTTCTTTCTTCTAACTACTTATGCCGCTAGAAAGCAGCAGAGCATTGGAATGTGGTCTGTCTGGTACAGAAGCTCATGCTACTGGCCCCTATGGTATATTTCTCAGAAGTGTTTTTCTTTAACTAAGGGGCTTCCTCTGGAGGTGGAGATCCATCTCAGCTCCATCTGAGCAGTAGGGTTCTTTTTTTTTTTTTTTTTTAAGGTTACAAAGCAAATTTATTTTCATTTGAAGTTTTCATACATTTTTTAGGGATAAGATTTTGAAAAAATTCTTATTATAACTTCCTTAAATTCTGTGATTCTGTATGTGTATGTATTTTTACTGTAACTAAGTTAATTATTTCAACTGATATTTGATCAAGATTGGGCTTCAGTTTTGCATATAGGGTTATTGTTACCATCTTTCTAAATTCCATATATATGCGTTAGTATACTGTATTGGTCTTTATCTTTCTGGCTTACTTCACTCTGTATAATGGGCTCCAGTTTCATCCACCTCATTAGAACTGATTCAAATGAATTCTTTTTAACGGCTGAGTAATATTCCACGGTGTATATGTACCATAGCTTCCTTATCCATTCGTCTGCTGATGGGCATCTAGGAAGCTTCCATGTCCTGGCTATTATAAACAGTGCTGTGATGAACATTGGGGTGCCCGTGTCTCTTTCAGATCTGGTTTCCTCAGTGTGTATGCCCAGAAGTGGGATTGCTGGGTCATATGGCAGTTCTATTTCCATTTTTTTTTTTTTTTCATTTATTTTATTAGTTGGAGGCTAATTACTTTGCAATATTGTAGTGGGTCCTGTCATACATTGACATGAATCAGCCATGGAGTTACATGTATTCCCCATCCTGATCCCCCCTCCCACCTCCCTCTCTACCCGAGCGCTCTGGGTCTTCCCAGTGCACCAGGCCCGAGCACTTGTCTCATGCATCCCACCTGGGCTGGTGATCTGTTTCACTATAGCAATATACATGTTTCGATGCTGTTCTCTCGAAACATCCCACCCTCGTCTTCTCCCACAGAGTCCAAAAGTCTGTTCTGTACATCTGTGTCTCTTTTTCTGTTTTGCATATAGGGTTATCGTTACCATCTTTCTAAATTCCATATATATGTGTTAGTATACTGTAATGGTCTTTATCTTTCTGGCTGACTTCACTCTGTATAATGGGCTCCAGTTTCATCCATCTCATTAGAACCGATTCAGATGAATTCTTTTTAATGGCTGAGTAATATTCCATGGTGTATATGTACCACAGCTTCCTTATCCATTCATCTGCTGATGGGCATCTAGGTTGCTTCCATGTCCTGGCTATTATAAACAGTGCTGCAATGAACATTGGGGTGCATGTGTCTCTTTCAGATCTGGTTTCCTTGGTGTGTATGCCCAGAAGTGGTATTGCTGGGTCATATGGCAGTTCTATTTCCAGTTTTTTAAGAAATCTCCACACTGTTTTCCATAGCAGCTGTACTAGTTTGCATTCCCACCAACAGTGTAAGAGGGTTCCCTTTTCTCCACACCCTCTCCAGCATTTATTGCTTGTAGACTTTTGGATAGCAGCCATCCTGACTGGAGTGTAATGGTACCTCATTGTGGTTTTGATTTGCATTTCTCTGATAATGCGTGATGTTGAGCATCTTTTCATGTGTTTGTTAGCCATCTGTATGTCTTCTTTGGAGAAATGTCTGTTTAGTTCTTTGGCCCATTTTTGATTGGGTCATTTATTTTTCTGGAATTGAGAGCAGTAGGGTTCTTATAGTCAAATGTGGGGAGTCATGGTTTGGAAGGATTCAGTCAGCTTGGAACAGTTACAGAGACTGGGTCCAACTCTCAGAAAAGTAAGGTGTGAAGTGTTAAGTCACCCAGATATGACAAACTAAGTCCTTGATTTTAGTTAGCTGGGTGATCTTGGGCAAGTTATTTAATCTCACTGAGCTTCTGTTTCAAAATGAGGTTATTCTTACACCCATTTCACAAGGCTATTTCAATAATTAAATGAAATAGTGTAGGCATAAAAATGCTTGACGTGAGTTCTCAATAAACGACAGACATTATTATTGTTATTCCTATTACTATTATTGAAAAGTTTTTGGATTCAAAACTCTGAATCTCAAGTCAGGGAGCTACTTGGTCTGTGACTGTGGACAGGTCATTTAAAGTCTCATTCACTCTTCCTTTTTGGTGGGTCATCCATCACATATGTTGGAAGTGTCAGGCATGGTGCTTGCTGGGAAAAGTGTTATGGCTCAGTCTTTGCCTAAAGGAGCTCATAATCTAGTAGAGAAGATAGACATACGCATAACAAAAATAACTCAACTACTACTCAAATTCTACTAAGCTTAGGGATATATAGCACCTTAGAGTCAGACAGACAGGGGTTCAATTTGTGACTTTAAGTCTTACTATCTTATGGGTCAGAGCAAGTCAGTTCATCTTTTTAGGCCTCAGAGTCCTCAGTAGTAAAATAGACACAATGGTAATAGAAAATGCCTCAGAGTTGTTTTGATCTTTGAGTGAAATAATGCATACAAAGTTCATAGCATAGTGCCTGGCATAAATAAAGCTAAGATTTGAAAACTGTTTACATCTGTGTAATGCATTTACCCCTATCGTGCCTGCATATTATCACATGGTTATTTCAGTATCAAATGGGATTTTCAAGCTGTGATCTAAAATACAAGTTGTTAACATTCACAATTCCTGGACAAGAAGGCATACACAGAAATTGCTCAGCATCCACTATTATCTAAGCTGGTCACGTAATAGATATTTGGTGATGCATGATTTTGAAGGTAGATTTTGTTCTGTTCTTCCTCTTGCCAATGGAATTCTGTTTCCAGGGCATTCTGCAACCAAGAGAAGGAAGCAGAAGGAGGGACTGCAAGAGCCGTTTCCAGGTGAGATTTGAGTAGGAGTAGCAGTTGGTTCCATGTAGTTTATTTTCCAAGCAGCTTCTTCAACTGTGTGCCTATCTGTTTCTGACAATTCCACATGTCACTTTCTACTGTCCTTTGCACAGGTATGGGCCATGAGAGCACGGGAGATAAGGGAGATCTGAGAGCAACTGGAGAGGGTATTGTAGGAGAAAGCTGGACTGCAAGGCTAGGAGTTGGTGATAGGTAGGGCTGGTGCTGCCATTAAGAGTGTGGTGGGGTAGAGATGATCTGTCTCAGCTCTGCTTGCAGTTTACACGGATTCTTTCTATTCCTGTAATTCATTCATGAGCAAACATGCTCAAAACATGTTTTGAGCATCCACCATGGGCCCAGCTCTATGGTAGGCCCTGCAGGTAAAGGAGTGAGCAAGATATCATCTCTGTTTTTCAAAAGCTTATGCACAGATGTGTATGCATATGTGTGTGTTAGTCACTCAGTTGTGTCCAACTCTGGGATCCCATGGACTGTAGCCCACCAGGCTACCCTGACCATGGAGTTCTCCAGGCAAGAGTACTGGAGTCGGTATTCATTCTCTTATCCAGGGGATCTTCCTGACCCAGGGATTGAACCTGGGTCTCCAGCATTGCAGGTGGATTCTTTATCATCTGAGCTACCAGGGAAGCCCTATGCAGGGATACCAAATTCAAATGCCTTATGGAGGCTGTATTAGAGTAACATTAACTGCTGTGAAAAATAAAACCCAACATTTCAGTGGCTTTCACACAATAAGAATGTTTTACTCTCTCATGAAACAGTCTCAAATGGATGTTCCTGGTGGGCAGCAGTTAGGTGGGGAAGTTTCTATCCAATCTTTCAGGAACTTAGGCTGATGAGGTTTTCCTGTCTTTAACATATGCCTTCCAGAATTTCCCTGAATATCAATATTCAGCTGACAGATGAGGGAAGAGAGGGAAAACCTTGCATGGGAGTTTTTTATGGGCTGGGACCAGAAGTGATCCTCATCACATGTTATCAGAATTCATTGGCTAGTACTCAGTCACGTGGCCATACCTACCTGCAAAGTAGGCAGCAAAATGTAATATAGCTCTGAGCTCAGGGAGAAGAGGAGAAATGTTTGGTGACGGAATGTTACTCTCAGCCACAGGCATGTAATGGAAGGAGTGAGATAGAGTAGATCAGGACGGTGGTGGGCAGAACAACTGAGCACTCTCTAGGAGCAGATGCATCTCAGCTCAGAGGAGCATTGTCATGTGAACATGTTACCAGATCTTTAGTTTTTTCAGGACAAGACAAAACCCTGGAGTTTTAAAGTGTAATTTCCCAGTTTGTAAACATTGGCAGTTAATTCAAAAGTTTAAAGACATGGTGTTGGCAGTATTTTGCAGGACAAATGAATCAAACTGCAGGCCACTTGTAGCCCAGGCTTTGCCAGTTTTTGGCCTCAGGCTCATGATATGACTGGAAAGACCTAAATAAGAAATTCCAATTCAGTTTGATTGGACCTGGTGCTCTGTTCAGTTATTGGTTTAGTCACATGACATTTACCGAGAATCTGATGTATACTGTGTTCTCTCCCAGGTGCAAGAGAGAAAGGTGTGAACAAGACAGACCCAGTCTCTACCTTCAAGGAGCTACTGGGGAAGGCAGATATTGAACCAAAACATACAAAAGAGAAAAGAGGTTGATGGGTATACACGGTAAGGGAAAACAGCCAGGGGGCCCAAGGAGGCTTCTTAGAGAGTGAGAAGTTTAAGGTGACATATAAAGTGTGAGGGGCTTCCCTCGTGGCTCAGATGGTAAGAAGTCTGCCTGAAATGGAGGAGACCCGGGTTCAGTCCCAGAGTCAGAAAGATCCCCTGGAGAAGGGAATGCCTACCCACTCCAGTATTTTTGCCTGCAGAATTCCATGGACAGAGAAGCCTGCAGGGTTACAGTCCATGGGGTCACAAAGAGTGGGACATGACTGAGCGACTTTCACTCACTCGCTCATAAACAGTGAGAGGAGTTGTCCAGACCCACTCACTCATAAATCGTGAGAGGAGTTGTCCAGAAGTGTACTGAGGGGAAATATGACCCTGAAAGGTCACGCTGACCGCAGGCGGGAAAGCGCCAGCCGGAAAATGCAGACAGAGAAGCCCCTGCCGGAAATTCCCGGATAAGTCCCAGGGACAGACATCCACCAATCAACAGCCCGTTGCCAGGCAGACTGATGAACGCGAAGGCGCCAAGACTCCGGCCAATCAAAAACTGACACGAGACCGAAAAGTCCAATCAGCACCCTAGAGCCCGATTCTAACCATATATGGAAAGGTCCCGCCACTTCCGCATCCAGCAGGGTATATAAGTGTTGCTCCTCTTCCCGCAGGTTGCAGACTCCCACTTTCCCCCTGCTCGCGCCTGGGAGCTCTGCCTGGAGCGATTGCCCAATAAAGCCTCTTTATACTCCGGCGCTCTCTTTGTCTTGCCACGGCGTTCTTACAGACCCAAGTGAGGGAAGCTACATGTGCAAAGGCCCTGAGGTAAGAAAGAGGACATTGCATTTGAAGAACTCAAGGAATTTTACTGAGATTGATATTATATGAATATTAAAATCCAAATCAAAATGATTTAAATAAAGCAAATCAAGGCTTTAAGAACTTAAATAGAAGGGCTTCCCTGGTGGCTCAGCAGTAAAGGATTTGCCTGCCAGTGCAGGAGACAAGGATTCGGTCCCTGGTCTGGGAAGATCCCACATGCTGTGGAGCAAGTAAGCCCATGCACCACAATTATTGACTGTGCTCTAGAGCCCAGGAACTGCAACTCCTGAGCAGTTTCACACCTACTGAAGCATATGTGCCCTAAAACCTGTGCTCCACAACAAGAGAAGCCACCACAATGAGTAGCCTGCACACCATAATAAAAAGTTGTCCCCATTAGACACCCCTAGAGAAAAGCCTGTGCAGCAATGAAGATACAGCATAGCTAAGAAAATAAAATAAATACGATTGTTTATAAAGAACTTAAATTCAAACTCATGAACTAATTTTAGCATTCAAGGTTCAGCTAGTTATTGATGAAAAGATTAGATATCATGCTTTATGCTTGCCTTGAATAGAATCTAGATCTACATATAAACTTCAAGGTGATATAAATCATTTAATATTGCTAAATATTTCTGAGCTATCATGTCCAACCATTACAAATACTGTGCTAATCTGTGAGTACCTCTGGATTCATGAATTGAAACATGAAGGGAAGCAAGAAAATGGCTGCTTGACATTACTAGGAAACACTGCTTCATTTTGTAAGAATGTATTGCATTTGTGTTATCTGAGAGGAAGGATGTGACGAGTCAATTAATTCCTGTTTTCTCTTACCTAAGTGTAATGCTGAAATCTCTGACTTCCAAGCAGTGTTTGTTTCCAAAATCAGCAGGGGCATCAGAGACAATCCTTCAAGGCATTTGGAAGCAGTTGCCTCTTTAAAGATACAGAGCAAAAGATGCAGGGAGCATTTCCCTGGGGCTTGAATGGTGTTAGTCATAAGAGCGCATCTTTAGGGGTATAGGTCCCCTTGTGCTGAAATTGAATGACAGATCTCAAGTGGTTTTAAGAGTTGTCCTAGTGTGCTTTAAAATTTTATTTTGTGTTTGTGGGCTGTGTACTTTGTGAGGGACTAGGATGAGGGCTCCTCTTTTTCCTGAACTAAGGGTGATACTTACTTACAAAGAAGCATCAGAGAATATGTAAGAAGTAGGCAGGGACCCAATCATGTGGAACTTCACAGGCCATGTTAACAAGTTTGGAATTAATCATAATGCAATAGGAGGTCATTGAAAGCTTTAAGCAGAATAATGAGATGATCCAATTTGGATTTTTTAAAAACATCACTCTAAAAGATGTGTGGAAGATCAGTTTGAATGAGTAGAGAGTAGATGTAAATTCTCAATCAATAGAGAATTGAATGAGCAGTTAGGAGGCCATCACCACAGTTTCTTGCATTCAAGATTCTGCTTTTCTGTAGATGCATCAACTTTGATTGGGGTTCTATACATGGGAGGACATGTTAACATTCATTCTGTATTTGTTTTCTGTTGGGAAATAGGCTTAGCAGTTTTACATGAGAGAAAAGCCCCTCCTTAAAATTCAAATATTTGGTCCAAAGGGTCTCCTGCTTTGGAGGAGAGAGGGAGTTGAGGTGGGAGGAATTGTGTTATGCCCTAAGGAGAATGGTCAATTTCATGAGATGAAAAGGAAGTAAAGATGGTGAGATGAAAAGAGAGTGTGTGTGAATGTCAGGTGAGTAATAGCTTTCAGGGAATGGGCTGGGAGTGGGTTGTGTTTCCCGGGCCTCTCCAATGGGTAAAAGATGTTGCAGGCTCTTTTGGCCAAGTCTTCCCATGGACATGGGATATTTTATTTGGAGGTGGTTGCCTCTGATCTCACTTATATTCCTTCTGAAAATTATTGTAAGCATTAGGGAGAAGGACATGGAGGATGAGGATGCTCTGTAATTGAACAGGACCCCCTGTGATTGAAAGTGTTCTTTCTCGAACCCTTGGAAATTCAGTGCTAAACAATTAACTTTGACAAAGATGTTGAGTCACTTGACCATGCTTAACAGTGGTCAACTTTAAATTTCAGAATGACCTTTAATATTGCCTTTGCTGAAGAAAGACCCAGACTGGCAGATTCTCCTTCTGTGAAGTCCCCTCTATTTATCTCCTTTCTCGTTTCTTTTGCTGCTCTCATAGTTCAGGACATTATCATCTTTTGTGTCATATTGTAAGATGGGCTTGAGTTCTGCTGTTGTACCAGAGGGGATCTGAGTCTCAGCTGTCATTGGGGAATTGATATCACCTCAATCCCCTGGAGAAGGGAAAGGCTACCCAGTCCAGTATTCTGGCCTGCAGAATTCCATGGACTGTATAGTCTATGGGGTCGTAAAGAGTCAGACACTACTGAGTGACTTTCACTTTCACTTTACAAACCACACTTTACTCATGTGTATAGTGAAAACAATGACAGGACCTATCGGAGGAAGAAGTGAGATCACGTGGTTCAAGCACCGAGCAAAGTCAGTTCCCTTCCTTCCTGTGCTATTATGAGGACAGACAATAGATCAGAACTAGCACTTGGGTGCCCAGGCACTAGCAAAGGAATCACTTCCTGCTTTAGACGCTCCCTTCTTTGAGGCCACGACTGCTCTTTCTTGAGACACATGGCCCTCATTTCACAAGCGTCAGGGCTTTGTGAATAAAGTCTACCCTTCCAGTGCAGATGTGGCTGACACTGATGGTGTCCTATCCAAGAACCATTTCCATCTTCCTTGATGATAAAGCCTATGGCCATGTGCTCTGGGAAAGTGAGCCATATCCCCTGGTCTGGGGATAAACCAGAATTGGCCCCATTCTGTCACTTACCAGACGGATAACCTTGTGCAAGTTGCATTACTTCTCTGAGTCTCAGGGCTGAATCTGAAAAGTGGGAGAAGAGAAGTGGAAGGTGTTTGGCCTGCCAGGGGCCCTTGATAAATGGTTGCTGTCCTGATTCTTTCATAAATGTATGACTGCTTTGCCTTTAGTTAAATTTAGAGTGATGTGTTTCCAGCTATGCACGTGAGTTCAGAGGCTGTGATTCACTCCAAACCATGCCTCTCACATTGCGATGTGCCCAAGAGTCACCTGGGATCTTGTTATAATACAGATTTTGATTCAGCAAGGCTGGGAGAAAGCCTAAGATTCTGCATTTCTAACAGGTTCCTAGATGATGCTACCACTGCTTGTTCATGGACCATGATTTGAACAACCAAGGTCTATAACAACTGCAACAAGTGGAAATCCCATTGACAGAAGAGGGAGGAGGAAGCATGAGACTCAGTGTGTCTTCTCCTGGCTTTTTGATTCTTATGCTGGCTTCTCTGCTTCCTAGCCCCAGTGGATGGGGTCTTTGTTAACAAAAGTGTTATTAGACCCTGAATCTTGGAAGCCCCATGTCTCAAGGTCATCCAATCTAAGGAGAGCAACACAGGAGCCACGGGTGATGGCCTTGATTCTTCAAACTCGGTCAGTGCATTTCTGAGTGATAGCTCCTTATGAGTGGCAAATTGTTCTCTGAATTTGGGTCTCTGCTCAACTGCTTCAGGTAAACCTAACACTTCAACCACAATCTGTGTCTGTCTGCATGTACTGAGGCACTCAAGGTCCTGGGAGGATGTTACTTCAATCAAGGGAGTTGCATTTAAGATGACACTTCTGATTGGTCCCTGCAAATAGCATCAATGCCAAAATGGATGTGGAGGATGTGGCTGGAAATTCAGTTTTGTCGTGTGTGCCATTCAATGTCCCTGAGTAAAGTCATCTGGGCTGTAATAACAGACTTGCTGAAAAATGGCTGTAGGCTGTAGGGGCTAAGCTGCTGGGCCTTGGGTTGGCAGGGGCTGCCTCTTCATCTGCCTGTCTGGTGCTCTCCTCTCCCTAGTATCTAACACACGCTTGGCAAAGAGTGGATTCCAAAGTTAATGTCTGTGTCTTTTGATGTACTATCCTCCCTGCTGCCCCTGCCCAATTTGGGGAATGATCTCTTCTCTGACCTTGTATCCCTCTCTATCTTCAAAACCCATCTTAGAAGTCCCTTCTTCCTGGAAGGGACTCCTCTTCCCCACCTCCACCCCTTCCTCCTCCTCCTTCCTCGTCACTGGTATCATCAACATCATTATCATAACTGCCTTTCTAGTTACTGCTTTTATTATTATGATTAACACCATTTATTGCCATTACACCAGGTCCTGTGTACTGAGTTAGCGGCTGTAACATTTGCCTCTCTCCACAATTGATTGTCACCTCTATCTTACTGGGTCCCAGAAGAATAAAGTCACTTGACTGAGATCACAGAGTTAGAAAGTGTTGGAGCTGGGATTTGGGGTTAAATTTTTCTCTCCCCAGAGCTCTTGCTCTTAACCTTCATGTTACCTGTTTCTCAGTCTTAGAAAGAAAAAGTGAGGTCCTATTGTACCAATTCCTAGGATTGTTCCTTCACTCTGTATCCCATCCACACACCAGGTAATAACACTACCTAAACACTTGGCCTATGGAGCCAGACATACTGAGTTTAAATGCTGACTTTGCCACTCCCTAGGCAAGTAACAGAGCAAATGTCTGAACTTTTCTGGCTTTGGCTTTTTCATCTGTAAAACAGAGACAATACATCTCTTAGGGTTGTTTGGGGATTAGATGTGTCTAGTTCTAAAATAATTTTGGCACATGCCAGCTATTATTGTTTTCCAGTTTTATTTCAATTGGATTTTACTGAGAAGTTACCTATTCTGTTCATTCAGTCATCAGTTCAACACATATGTATTAACCACCTACCCTGTGTCAAATATATAGTTGGTGCAATAAATATTCTTTAAACATTTCTCACTAACTGTGATCTAAAACAATTTGTTGTAATCTTGTAGCCTCAGTTTCTTTCTCTGTTAGGTGGAAGTATTGAAGCCTGTCTCATAGGGTGATTTGGACAATTCGGTGCCTGATTAACGTTTGCTAGACAGAATATGAGTGAATATGTTTAGCAAAGCCTTACCTATAAATGGCATTCTGATTTAAGAAATATATAATTATTATTATTGCCACAAATCAAATTGATCCTCAAGGCTCATCTATTTGGTTGGTGGAGTTCACTCTGTCTTCCCACTGGAATTTTAAAAGAACCCCACAGGCTAAAGAAAATTGAAAAAAGGCTCATCCTTGGTCCTCAGAGATCTCCATCTGAGGTTGCTGTTGTGGGTACCCTAGCTGAGAGTTGGTCCTCTGATCGCTGGAGGCACTCGGGAATTGGCTGTGCTCACCTAGCCTGCCCAGGCTCAAAGGAGGAGACTCCGGAAGTTGTTTTTTCTGGTTGGGGTCTTGATTCCTTAGGGTGGAGTGACTTGATTCCTTAGGGTCCAGGACTCTTCTCTTGAGGATAGCCTCCCCGCCCCTCACCGGGTGCTCCCAGTCTTAGGATACTTCCCTCTGCTCTTAATGCTCCCTTCACTCTCATTAAACCTCTCTAAAATCACTTCAGCTTGATTCCTTGATGGGGCTGCATTTTTTTCCCCCAACAAAGTCCTTTTATTCCAGCATGGGTGGAGGCAGGGAAAGTACCTTTTTTTTTTTTTTTTGCTATAACAATAACAACGTGAAGAACACGATAAATCAGTATGCAAATTCCAGTCCATTGTAAACA
Source organism: Dama dama (assembly GCF_033118175.1). Lineage (NCBI taxonomy): Eukaryota > Metazoa > Chordata > Mammalia > Artiodactyla > Cervidae > Dama > Dama dama. The sequence continues at coordinate 18,917,380 of NC_083690.1, forward strand.
TAATACAAATGGCTTCTCTGTGTATCTTATTTTCTGTCCTAGAAAATCAGCTCCCACCTGTGGGCAGAGGAGTTCTAACATTGTTCTTAACTAAATTCTAGATATTTTCAGATGTTATCTCATTGAATCTTCAAAATCATACTATTAGATAGGGACAATTTTCATTTTCTTGATGAGGTTAGATAACCTGCCCAAAGTCACACATTCAAAAAGTAGTAGAGCTGGGGGGAAAAAAAGTCATAGAGCTGGGCTTTGAATTCACACTGATCACTACATTTCCTCATCTTCTGTCTCTTCTATTTCTTTTGTGATCCCTACAGCACCTAGTGTAATAGATTATAATAAATGCTGACAGAAAGAAGCACTTCACAATAAAAGAAGTTTAAAACTCACCTACTTGAAGTCTTGCATTCTTTAAAGCAAACAGGCTATGAGACAACCTCTTTTATAGACCCCCTTTGACACAGCTTATGTGTTTATTAACCTCCTCTTCAGTGACTTAACACCTAAGTCATGGGGGGCATTTTCAATAAAGGAATAATATTGAGATTTTAAAATTATTTATTACTACTTGGGAGCCTATCAACTGGTAGCCCCAGTGCTAAAATTCTTTGTATTTTCTCAAACCATTATTCTCTGGGAAGAAGGGCTGTTATTATTCCCAGCACATAGATTATGAAACTTAAGTTCAGAGATGTTAAAAGAGATATGCTCAGAGCCACTCAGCTAGAAAGTGATAGTGATGGGATGTATACCCCGGTCTATCTGAACCCAAGGACTGCAAGGAGATTAAACCAGTCAATCCTAAAGGAAATCAGTCCTAAATATTCATTGGAAGGTTTTCGTCTGGGTTCTGTCCATCTGAAGCTGAAGCTCCAATACTTTGGCTACCTGATGCGAAGAGGGGACTCATGGGAAAAGACCCTGATGCTGGGGAAGATTGAAGGCAGGAGGAGAAGGGGATGAGAGAGGATGAGATAGTTGGATGGCATCACTGACTTGATGGACATGTTTGAGCAGACTCCAGGAATCGGTGATGGACAGGGAAGCCTGGTGTTCTGCAGTCCATGGGGTTGCAAAGAGCTGGACACAACTGAGCGACTGAACTGACCTGAACTGATCCAAACCCCAAAGCTGAGTTCTTATTTTATTATGCTAACCCTCTGGATGAAGACATCCAGCATGAAAACATCAAATTTTCAATATTCAGTGGAGCAACCTAAGAATCACTCCACTCATTTGGAATCCAAACATGAGGAAGTGAGGAGGATTGAACGTGTGGGATATGTCTCTACAGAAACTCCATTATAAAATGTATAATATAAGGTCTCAGACTAATATACTGTTGCTGGACACTTGGAATATAGGGGAAATAGCTTCTATGATACTTAATTTTATGTGTCAACTTGACTGAGCCATGGGGGTGCCCAGACACTAGGTTAAACATTTCTGGGTGAGTCTGTGAAGGTGTTTTTTATGAGATTAGCATTTGAATAATAAGACAGTAGAGCAGAATGCCCTCCCCAAAGTAGGTGGGCCTCATTCAATCTGCTGAAAGCCTGAATAAATAGTTGAGTAAGAAAGAAACCATCCTTTCTACTGGGCTGTCTTTGAGCTGGGACACCAGCTGCCTCTGGATTCAGATTAAAAATTATACCATCAACCCTCAGACTTGAACTGGAACTTAAATCACTGAGTCTTATGGATCTCCAGTTTGCCAGTGACTTATCTTAAAATTTTTATCTTTCATAATCATGTGAGCCAGTTCTTTATCATAAATATCTATATCCATATCTATCTCCTATTGATTCTATTTCTCTGAGAACCCAGACTAATACAGCTACCTCTACATTTGCAATATGCATTGCACTTACTGTCACTCACAGTTGTTATGGTGAGTTCTCATCTGCCTGTCCATTTAAGGAAACATCCCAGTTTGTTAAATGTTGTTTAGAAGAACTTGGCCATGGTGTCTCTTTGCAGTTAATATTGGGCAAGATGGAAAATGGCTTGGGTCTGGGTGGTTTCTAATCAGTGCCAACAGATGTTCACAGAAAGCAGAATTTTCTTTGAATTGGTGTTTTGATAATAACATTAAACCCAAATCCTAAGGTAGAAAGAGGAGCTTTAGTTTGGGCAATAAGTGTTGTTATGGAGAGATTCTGCATAAATGGATGGTGGAGCTTCTGACAGTATCTGAAGAATTAGAGCTGGTTACCCTGAGGTCACTGGAGCTATCACCTGCTTCTCCCTGAGCCCTAGGGATTAGAGGAAGGAAGGGTTCTCCTCTTCTTCCTTTGGAGGATGTAGTGGTATGATGAAGTCAGCTCTGACTTGCTTAAGAGAACACACTGTTAAATATTAGGGAATTTTAGAAGGAGTTGTTAAGCTGTTGGTAGCTTAAAATTAGCCACAGTGAGATTATTTACATCAATGACATCTTCAAATGTTATAAATCAGGGTCTGTTTGTTTTCCTGAGAGCCAGTTTACCTGCATACTGGTCATAACACCTACAGTTGCTGTTTGTGGGTTTTGTCTGTTCCTTTGTCTCCCCTGGTAACAGCAGATTTCCTTTGAGGAATTACTCCTCCCTCATCTCAGGCCAGTGGTTTGAGTGGGACTGATCATATTCCCCAGGTCCAAGAGTGAACATGTGATCTAATCTAGCCAGTCAGAGCATTTCATTCTGCTTGCCACAAAGATTGGTTCCTAAATGAGCACATGACTCATAACCAATCAGAGCTAATTATGAAGCTCTTGGCAGCATCTCTAGGGAAGGGAGGTCTTCCAGGTGGTGCAGTGGTAAAAAATCCACCTGTGTTGTAGAAGACCCAAGAGACACGCGTTTGATTCCTGGGTTGGGAAGATTTCTTAGAGTAGGAAATGGCAACCTCTCCAGTACTCTTGTCTGGAAAATCCTGTGGACAGAGGAACCTGGAGGTCACAGAGTCAGACACTACTGAGCACACACCCGGCAACAGCTAGGGAAGGGAAATCTTCCTGCTATGAAGGATAGAAGCTGTAGGATCTTAGAGCATAGGGGAGGGAATCCGTAGAACAAGATGCCAAGAAATGGATAGATAACCAGGGCCTGATGACATGGGTTGAACTACTGCAAGCTATGCTGGAAGCCAAATATCCATAAACTTTGTAATTGCTGAGCCAATAATTCTGACTCTGTCTCCATCTTTGTTTGGCTTAAATCAGAGTTTGTTGGATTTTCCATCCCTTGTAAGTTACAAGTTGTAAGAGAAAAGGTCCCCAAAGTCAGGATTCTTACAGATTTCATGCTCTGTATCAAATTCCAACAGAGAGGGCAAGAAAATCTAATGGAGTGTCCAATAGAGGGAAAGGAAGAAGAGTTTTTTTTATCCAATTCTACCTTGGTTTAATGACACGTGCTGCAGTTTTTATCCCCCCTCTCCTCCAGACCTGTACAGACCTTTCTTCAAGAACCAGTTTTAGTATTTTATAGCTGTGTGAACTTGGACAATTGCTAAACTTCTTTGAACGTCAGTTCCTTTATCTGAAAAGCCAATACATTAATGATGAACTCTTATGGTTGATTTGAAAATTAAATGAGACAACTCCTAAAAATGTACAGTGTTTACAGAATAATAATATATTACTGTAATTATCAATTAAATAAATAAATATATGAATAGTCCAGGGCTTTATATTTCAAGTTTTATAATGGAGCCTCTATGGAGAAACATCTCTCAAGTTCCAAGACTCTGACTTCTTCACGTTTGGACCACAAGTGGAGGAATCCTAGATTGTGCAACTGAAAATTGAAGATTTGAGGTGACGTGAATATTTTAGAAATGGAAGACATCATAAAGTTCCTCTTGATCCAACCCTGAGGGTGGGTGGGTTCTATGTCATTTCATTCATCCGTATATCCCTAGTACCAGTTGTATTGTGAAGTTCCAGAACTGTTTGTCAAATGAACAACCCCCTCTTACTTTATCACTGGGAAAATAAACCACAAGAAGATGAACTTTTGTGTTATATTGTCTTCACTGTACAGTGTTTGAAGGGAAGAAAGATATTAAACCTCATTTTAAAACCTGGCATTGGAATTTCTCCTGAGAAAACAACTGCCATTGGTGAGCCCAGTGGTTTAGATAAGTGTTGTCTAATAGAAATACAACTTAAATTACATACAAAGTTTTAAATTTTCTAGTAACCACATCAAAAGTTAAAAAGAAACAAGTGAAATAATTTAATTTAATATATCTAAATATTATCATATTAAAATTATCAATGATATTTTTGCATTCTTTTTGTATACAAAGTTTTTGAAATTTAGTGTGTATTCTACATTTATGGCAAATCTTCATTTGGACTAGCCACATTTCAAGTGTTCAGTAGTTGTATGTGGCTACTGGCTACCATATTGGATGAGGGATTTATTAGGCAGTTTTGCAAGATATAAAGGAGGGGCAGTGTGAAGGACATCTAAATGGAGAATGTTCTAGAAAAGTGGCAGAAGGCTATGTGCTTCTACACAGCATCTTGAAATATCTCTCTTAGTGTGTGTGTTAGTTATTCAGTTGTGTCTGATTCTTTGTGAACCCATGGACTGTAGCCTGCAAGGCTTCTCAGTCCATGGAATTATCCAGGCAAGAATACTGGTGTGAGTTGTCATTTTCTTCTCCAGAGGATCTTCTTGACCTAGGGATCGAACCTGGGTCTCCTACCCTGCAGGCAGATTCTTTACCATCTGAACCACACCATTCCCTCTCTGGGAATCTCCAAATATTCAAAGACAGTCAAACAATCCCTTTTGTATCAGTGAGACTGGTTTTCTAATGTGACAACTGGAGAAAAGCTTGAGTTTCCCAGTGGGCACAATGTCGTCTGTCAGAGGAACCTATGAAGTTCTATCGCCCTGGAATTCACAGGGTGTTTGGGCGTGCTTTGGGAAGGAGTAAAATTCACTGGGAAATAGTGGCTCAATGCAACCTTATTTAGCTCTCACAGCTGGTGATGGGACATGTAAATAATAACAAATGTTGAACTCATGAATACGGGGATTGCAAGAACAAGGGAGAGTTACTTGAGTCTGAGATATTTGTGATGAGTCTTGGAGAATAGGATGATATAGAAGGGAGGCAGATCTTGGGGAACAGAAGGATATGAAGAGGAGGAGAAAGTGTGTGTGAAGGGTTAGAGGTAAGAGAGGACAGGGAGCACTCTAGAAATTTCAAGGACTTCTCCGTGGTGGGAACGTGAGTATGAGAGGCTGGTAGTCAGAGAGGAAGTCAGGAGGGCAGAGGGCAAATCTTGAAGGGCCAGTGGGTCATGTGAAGAGTTTGGATTCTCTCCAAGGCTATGAGAAGAGTTTGTATTCTATCTCAGGGTGATTAAACAGATAATATATATTTAAAAGACCACTGAGAACATGGGGAATTGTCAGAGTGGCTAGGATGGAAGAAAAGTGATCAGTCAGAAAATTGAAGTCATCCAGATAGGAAGTGACTGTGGCCTCATCTACTGCGGGAATGGTAGAGATGGACAAAAAGGTTCTAGAGATGACCTAGAGGAAGAATGGACAGAATTTGGTGACTGGTTTGTGAATGCACATGCCAGAGTGGAATAGTGTGTGGGGTATGGACTGGAGGGGCATAAGACACAAGGAGGAACCCAGGATAATTTCCAGATTTCTAGATTGGACAATGGTGTAGAAGATGATACCATTTACTTACCTCTTAAAGTAGAGCAAATATCCAATGGAATGAACATTGAGGAACACTGACAATGATGGCATTTTACCAAATCTTTAAATCAAGATGCCAGATTTCTGAGGAAGGGAAAGAATAACTGAAATAAAGTTTCTTCTAGAAATTCCAGATAGGCCATTGGCTTGCAGAATTGGAAAAATTGAATTTCCTTTCTCAGCCTCAATTTTTTTCCATTTGCAAAATGAAAATAATAACTCTTCCTTTTATAAGGGTGCTGACAGAATAAAATGCAATGATAAATGTTAAGGCCTTTTCAAAGTAAAGCATTCAATTATTATTATTGTTATGTTTATCGGAAAGGGTTGGAAGGTCCTCATCATCGTTATCGAAAACCAAGTTAGTGGCCCTGGGCCAGTGGATTATACAGATAATTATTCCAAAAGAAATTTGCATCAGAGACAAAAACCCTGAGTTCTGGAAACTTAAAATAGTCCCAGACATGCAACCCATTCATTCATACATTTGTTCATTCATCCGGTTGTTCAGCATTTATTGAGTACCTACTATGTGCCAGTCATTGTGTTGGGTACTGGGAGGCTACTAACAAAGAAAACTCTGTTTCCTGTTAATAGGAAGAATAGAGGACATGTCCCCAAGTAACTCTAATTACATACATTTTAAAAGTTTATTGCCATCTGTAGAGTATTTTCATACATTATTCAGTGCTTTTAGAAAAATACTCTGCAGAGACCATCACTATCCCCATGTTGTTGACTAAGGCATAGTTTAGCTGCCCTGGCTGAGGCTGCCACCCAGGAGACTGAGAACTCAAACTAGGAACTTCTTCATCCCTGTTCAATGCCGACGGTGGGTGACTTGAAATAATAATAACAGCTAAGATTATTTGAAAGTTTTCTTTGTGCAAGGTACTATCCTGACTGGAAATATGTTATTTTAGTCAATTCTCTTGGTACTGAAGGAGTTAATATTATCTCTATTTTAGGTAGGCACACAGCATATTTGTGCACGCATATACATACATGCATATACTGAACTGATTGAGCATATGCCAAGGCAAGCACTTTACATGTATCACATTGTTTAATCTTTACAAGATTAAAGGGAGTTGGCACTATTATTATCTTTATACTTTGGATGGGAGCACTGATTCTCAGAGAGGTTAAATAACTTGCCTGAGTTCACACAGTGAGAGATATAAATGAAGTGCAGTAAAAGGTCAAAAGGCAGTCATTTAGTGGTTGACTTAAAAAGGTAGAGAAAGGCTTTCAAACCCACAGATGTGAATATGCATCAGGTGGATATGGATAATAAATAAGTAAGATATCTCAGTCAAGCATGAGACACCGGGCAGGGCTGACCTGTAGTAAATATTTCCAAGTTTGAACATTGGTTTTCCCCTGCCATCTGGAAAGGATAGCATTCTCTCCTTTCTGTACTCAGCGATCTGGGAACCCTCCTGTCCCCTGTCAGCTCCCAGAGAGGACCCTAGGGCATACCTATTTCTCCCCCATCTCTGGACAAAATGGAGCCATTGGTGTCTCATGACATAGAGTCAGTTCTCTGCTGTGAAAATGAGAAAATGTTCCTTAATTTCACTGATCTCAGTTCCCTTCATGGTAAGATGGGCTTACTAATATTTATTGTGTATGGCTATTATGAGGGGTATCTGAGATAAGGCATGAGCAAAGCTTAGCACAGTATGTGGCACAAGAAAGCTCTCAGAAATGGTGAATATTATAATAGACAGTACCTCCTAGGTTAATTCCCCACAAGCTTTTCCTTTATGGCAATTTTGAAGTCATGGTAATTCATTTGCAGGTGGAATATCTCTCTCTCAAATCCCTGGAGCAGCCAAGTTCATTTTATTCATTTGGTCCACTTTATCATAGGAATTGGATTCTTCAGATGCTGAAACAAATCCTCAAATCCAGTAGATTAATACTACAAAAGTATATTTCTTGCTCATATATTGGTCCAACATAGGTATTCCTGGTCACTGGGATGATTGTTCATGGGATGATTCCTGGCCCATGTTCTTTTCATCTTTAGGCTCTTTTCTCTCATCTAGGGCCTTGGACTCTCCTGTATCCACTCAGAGGATGGGGGAGAGAGTATGAAGCAGAAGTGGATATTTTTCTGGAACTCTCTTTGTCTATGATCCAATGCATGTTGGCAATTTGATTTCTGGTTCCCCTACTTTTCCTAAATCCAACTTGTGCATCTGGAAGTTTTCAATTCACATACTGCTGAAGCCTCGCTTGGAGGATTTTGGGCATTACCTTGCTAGCATGTGAAATAAGTGCAATTGTACAGTAGTTTGAACATTCTTTGGCATTGCCCTTCTTTGGGATTGGAATGGCTGACATTTTCCCGTCCTGTGACCACTGCTGAGTTTTCCAAATTTGCTGACAAATGTAGCACTGTAACAGCATCATCATTTAGGATTTTAAATAGCTCAGCTTGAATTCCTCTGTCCATGGAATTCTTTAGGCAAGAAAACTGGAGTGGTTAGTCACTCCTTTCTCCAGGAGATCTTCCTGACCCAGGGATCGAACCCGAGTCTCCTGCATTGCAGGTGGATTCTTTATCATCTGAGCTACCAGAGAAGCCTGATAAATATCTAGCAGCTGTTTATTGAGGGCCTACTGTGTGCTATGTACCTTGCTTTACATGTTGATTTTGTTTTAGCCTCACAAAATCCTGCCAGGTAGGCATCAGTTTGCACCATTTTATGTTGAGAAAATTAAGGCCTAGATGTGTAAGGTGACTTTCCCAAGGGCACACAGCTGGCCTGTGGCTGAACTGGGGCTTGGGATTTACTTCTGTTTTTGACCCCAGGGTTCTAGTTCTTTGCACTGGTGTTTGGGAAGAAGCCCTTATCTAAGATTCCTTTAAACACAGGACAGATTTCATCTTGGACACCCTAGCCCCAACTGCCTTCCCCTGAAGAGGGGACAGTTCTGGAGCAAGTGGGGATTTCTAGCAACCAGGGAAAGATGGAATAGTTGGGGTTTTTTTTCGGACCAGGCTCTGCTTCTGGGTTCAGTTTCTCTCCTAATCTAACCTCTGTTGCATGCCAAACAGTGACTAAGCCATTGACTCATTTCTATTATGGCCTGAGGAGTCAGGCTCTGATGAAATCTGCAGTGCCTGGAAGTCAGCCACCTGCTCACATCTGGGCCCAATGTTCTGGTCCACCTTTGGGTGTGTGAGGTGGAGATACCTGGGAGTATCATTTGGAGTGATTTTCCATGCCTTGCACAGTCAACATTCAATGATACCCTTTGCAGGTCATTGTATTGGCAGGTTTTTGTTTTTGTTTTAAATCTTATTTCAAATCTCTGTTTAGTCTTTAAACAGTTTATGTCTCCTGCATTGGCAGGTGGGTTCTTTGCCACTCCTGCCACCTGGGAATCCCCAACAGTTACTTTAGGTAACAGAAATGCTTACAGCTTTTTTTTTTTTTTCCAGTTAGTCTTATACTACTAATTCTAACAATAACACTAATACCACAACAGTCAATGTTTATTATGTACTTATTATGTACAGGCTCTTAAGCTAGTCATTATTCTGTTTCATCTGTACAACTCTCTGAGGGGAGTTCTAATATTATCCCTGTTTTGAAGAAGTGGAGACTGAGTCTCAGAAGGTTTAAATAATATATTCAAGGTCATGGGATTAGAGTTGGTTTACAGATCTGAACAGACTGGCTCCAGATCCTATTCTTGACTGAAAAGTCTAAACTGAGGAACATTCGGGATTTTAATAATGTATCCTTTTGTTGTCTGCTTCTTGAAAAAAAAATCATGAGGAAGCTGAGGGTCAGAGAGCCTCAGAGATGAACTTGACTTGAACTCTAAGAATAGTCACTAGATGTATTGGTTATCTATTGCTGTGTAACAAGTTACCCCAAAACTTTGCAACTAAAAACAACAGACGTTTATTGTCTCACAGTTTCGATGTGTCAGGAGTTGGGGGTCAGCTAGTCAGTCAGTGGTTCTGGCTCAGGGTCTCCTGTGTGCCTGGGGCTGCACTCAGCTGAAGGCTTAAGTAGAGAGGCTCTGCTTCCCTGCTCAGTCCTGTGGTTGTTGGCAGCCTCAGTTCCCGGCTGGCTATTGAATGGGAAACTCACTCCTTTGCCACATGGACCTCTCTACAGGGTACCTGAGTGTCCTCATAGTACAGCACCCAGACTCTTCAGAGTGGGCAACCCAAGAGAAAGAGCAAGCCCAGACAAAAGTCAAGGTATCTTCTACAATCTAATCTGGGAAGTGATCAGGTTACCATCACTTACCGTCAATCACTCTGTCATTATTCTGTCATTATAGGGGCCACACAAACCAACACTGGTACATTATCAGAGGGGACCATAGAGAGTGTGAATACCTGGAGGTGAGGATCATTGAATGCCATCTTGGAAGTTAGCTATCACCCCAGGGATTGAACTCCTATCATGTACCAGACACGTTGTGCCAGATAGTTTATCAGATGTACTTTTCTTGGAGGTCAGAAGAAAATGATTTAGGTTCTGAGTCCTTCACTCTGGGTGAGTCATGGCTCATTCTGGCTCTCTGTTTTTCTCCTTGAGCCCTACCTGGGCAGCATGGTGAAGAGACTATGACCATAGGCATTGGTGTTCACCTGTATGCAAATCCTGGTTCTACCCTCATTATTTCTGTGACCCTCTAAGTATTAGGTATTAATGTAGGTATTTAACCCTGTAAGTGTCGATTTCCCCTTCCTTAAAAGAGAAGTAATCATAGTAGCTCCCAGGGGTGTTGTGAGGATTAAATGAGGTAATAATAGAAAAGATAATGTATGAAAAGAATGTGCTTGTTCTTAACATAGATGTCCATAATAAGTTTGAGCTGTTACATTTTAAATGAGAGTGTCAAACTCAGATCTCTCTGGCCATAATCTGAGCCTCATGGTCACCCAGAATTGTTCTATCACTAAAATCATAAATGTGAACACCACCTCGCAGTCAGGTCACACCCTCTTGCCCTTCAATTTTTTACTCAGTTACTCCTACTAAAGCTGGCTGTTGGCTCTTCAATATTTTTATGCTTATCAACTTCCACTTGTCTTCACTTACTCCCCTGTCAAGTCTAGGAAGCATAGTCCATCATTTGAGCTACTTTCTTAAAGATTAATTTATTTGACTGTGTTGGGTCTTAGTCGTGGCACGAGGGATCTTCTTTGTGACCTGTGGGCTTCTCTCTAGCTGTGGTATGCAGGCTTAGTCACCCCACAGCATGTGAGAGCTTAGTTCCCTGACCAGGGATCAAACCTGCATCCTCTGCATTAGAAGGCATATTCTTAACCACTGGATCACCCGGAAAGTCCCTGAGCTACTTTCTTAGCAATATCTTCAACTTCTTGCTTCATTTTCTCTCTCCTACCATTGGTGAATTCTCCATCTTTCTGACTACCTGCACTTACATCTGGTGAGCTGTCTTGGATTAAATCCTATAAAGTTTTTTGTTGGCATCACTATAATTCAAGAGATCCACTTTCAGCATAGCCTAGAATTCCTTTTCTGTTACTATAGTCAACACTCTTATTTCCAACTTTTTAAACTTGCCTTAAACCTCCTTCCCCACCACCATTTTCCCACTTCTTTTTCCTTTTGTCCTTTCTGTCACCAAATACTTACTGAGCATCTAGTATGTGGCAGATATAGTTACAGAGAATTCCATGGACAGAGGTGTTTCTAGAGCTACAGTGCATGGGGTTGCAAAGAAGTGGACAAGACTGAAGCGACTTAGCACGCATGGAGAATCAGCAGTGACTAAAACAAGAGGGGTATGGCTTCTGCATTTGAGAATTTTCACAGAGAAAATACATCAGATGGGCACTACATATCTTTACTTCGTGTTTTAACAGGAAGTTGTGATCATAGCCACCTTTAGATTTATATGGTTATAGACACCATCCTCTTCATCTTCTTCCTTCTCTTCTTCTTCATCCTCAATATCATCATCACAATCTCGTTTATTAATGCCAACTATGTGCCAGAGACTGTTTTAAATAATTTACATTCATTAACCCATTTAATACATTACATATATTAACTCACAGCAGGTGCTCATATCATCTCCTTTTTACACATGAGGAAATAAAGCCCAGACAGAGATTAAGTAACTTGCACAAGGCACACTGCATTTAGTATGAAAAAACCACCACAAAATTGTAAAGTAATTAGCCTCCAATTAAAATTAATTAATTAATTAAAAAAAAAAGAAAACTCATCCTCTACTCTTACAATGGGAAGACATGTTATATCCCCTGTTGAAGGTTAATCTATTCATACTTGTGGATCAAGGGTTGCCAGATTTAGCAAGTGAAAATATAGAATGTCCAATTAAACTTGAATTTCGTATGTCCCATGTAAAATTTGGGGCATACTTATATTAAAAATGATGTATTGCTTATCTGAAATTCAAAGTTACCTGGGCTATATTTTATCTGGAAACCCTATCTGGACCCCAGGACCTCTCCTCAAGGGATTTCACTACATCAGTTACTTACCACTCCCATCCCCCTGAGAGTGTCTTGGTTGTTTTGCACCTCTGTGTAGGGTGGGTGATAGTTCTCCGGGAGTGATGTGATGGAACATAAACAAAACACTTTGAGGCTGCCCTTTGGGAGAGTATGCTTGAGGAGGGAAGAGTTTGGAGGCAAAGAGATCAGATATGGTAATGATTTGTGTACCTGACGATCCTATTATACAGAATCAAGGTTTGTCTACCCCAGACCCCAGGAGCTGGAGGAGAGAAGTCTTCCTTATCAACTAGGTGCAAACAGGGGCTTCCATCTCCTCTTTAGTGCTTCTGGGCAGAGAGAGAGAGCAGTGTCTTCAATGAGAAAGGAGGTCAGCAGGGTGGAGGGAAACTCTCCCTGGCTCTTTATTGAATCCAATCATTTACATCTCATTGAATCCAATCAAATTAGCCACTTATGACATTAAAATGGCAAAAGAGGGATAGTGTCAAGTAGTGCTAATTCAATAGGAAAGGGGCTGACTGAGAGCACTGTGTCATAAGACTCTGACACCCACTTTCAAGAGGTGAAGTCTGATGGTCTCCCATGCCCACAGGGGTCATGATGACCTTCCTCAGACGGTTTTGCTGGATGCCAGGCATTGGTAAAGAGGAGGAAAATGGAAGTCCTGAGCCCTACAGAAATACAGGCTGGGGAGCCCTGCAGAGATATAGGCTGCGGAGCCCTGCAGATATACAGGCTGGGGAGATACAAAAGGGGAATGGTGAGATGGTGCCTTCAGGGAGAAATAATTTCAAGATAGAGTGTTGGCTGGGACTTGGAGTGAGACCCTAGAGCTTACCAACTCTGTGACTTTGGGCAAGTTACTTGACTTTTCTGATGCTTAGTTTCCTTATTTGTTAAGTGGAGGTTGGTAATTTTTGCCAGGGCAATGTTTCCCACATTTAATCCTTTTCCTTACATTGAAGAGAACTACTCCATTTGGCTGTCTTTAACACCTCCTTAATACTTGCAAGAACTCTCTGATTCTTTCTTGGGAGCTAGAGTGTTAAGGTATGGTTGAAAGTTGGAATCACCCAGGCTTGCATTCGAATCTCCCTGCCATCCTTCATAGCTGTGTGATCTTGAATAAAGAGGCTTAACCATTTTGTGCATCAGTTTCCTCAAATGTAAGACAGCAATAACCATACCCACCTAATAAGTTTGTTATTGAACATAAACAATTTCATGAATGTAAAATGCTTAGTACAGAGCCTGGCTCATGTGAAACTTTACATACTAGTGATTCCCCTCCTCCTTCTCCTTTTCCTCTTCCCTCCTCCTCCTCCTTCTCTTCTTCATTTCACTCTTTTCTCTGCCACTTCCTCTCCCAGAACTTAATGCCCTCTGCACTCTGACAATTTGTCCACCCCAAATATACCATGTTTTCTCTTGCCTCAGTGCCTTTGCACATGTTTTCTCTTTGATTGGAATATTCTTCATCTAGGCTCTTTGCTGAACAACTCTTTTTTTTTTTTTTTTTTTTTTTACCATGTAATTCTTTTTAATGTCCAGAGTTTGTAATTCGAGGGCCAGAGCTTTCTCCCGGACCCGAGATTATAAGCTCTCAATTGGCCTGTGAGGCCAGTAGGGATACTTCTTCTTGTCTAATTTGGTTTCTGGGAAGACTTCATTCAAGTCCTCAATGGTCATCTGATCAAATGGAATTATGTTCCTCATCTTCTCCAGCTCTTTCTCATATTCCTGAATCCTGGTCTTTGACTGAGCCAAAAACTCAGCACAACTTTTCACATCTTCTTTTTCTTCAGCATCCACCTGGGCAGTATATTTATCCTCCGGTATAGGAACCTTCAGGGCATTAAACTTCTTCTCAAAGTCATCCACCAAGCCAGCCTTTGCCACGTTGGCCTTGTAGTAAGCCCAGTCGATGGCAGGTGGCTTCTCAGGCAGAGTAGCCAACCTGGAGGTTAGGGTCTCATTCCAGGACTTCAAGGAGTTAGCCACGGCCTTCTGGTTTCGAGGGATGATCTCCCCGAAAGCTACCCAGTCAATGGTTTTTAGAGCAAGTTTCCGTCCAGCCATCTTGAGATCCTTCACCGACCCCGGGCGGCCCGCAGTCCGCAGCAGCCTGCTGAACAACTCTTAATCAGCTGATATTTTTCTTCTTCCAAGAAGCCTGCATTGACTTGTATTCTCCCTTCCCATGGTTCTTTCCTATTGTAATATTTTAGAATTTGTTTCTTTTCTCTTCTGGGAAGCCTAAAAGTCTCATACAAGCAGGATTCAAGACCCCATCTGTCTTATGTTCTCTTGTACTCCCACTACCTAGCACAGAACCTGACACCTACTAATGGTTGCCTGAGAGCTTGCTGGGGGCCTAATATGGTTCTATGTACTTCACATGTATCAACTTGTTTAATTCTCACAACTTTCTGAGATAATTTTTCTTTATTTTTAATGGCTTTATTGAACTATGTTTGACATACAATAAAGTACACCTATTTACAGTGTACACTTTGATAAATTTTGACATGTATACACCTATGAGAACAAAACCACAATCAAGATAATGAATATTGCCATCAACCCTGAACTTCCCTTGTTCCCCTTTATAATCCTTCCATTCCAGCCCTCTTGGCAATGCCCCCTCACTAGACAAATGTTGTATGCTCTCTGCCCCTATAGATATGTTTGCATTTTAAAAAATTTTATGTAAGTGAAATCATATAATATCAATTCCTGGCTAATTTAAAGACTGTAATTATTTTGAGATTCATTCATTTTGTTACATGTATCAATGTCCATTCCTCTTTATTACTGAGTAGTATTCCACTGTGGCACTTCCCTGGTGGTTCAGTGGTAAAGAATTGCCTGCCAATATAGGAGACACAGGTCCAATCCCTGGGTCGGGAAGATCCCCTGGAGAAGGAAATGGCAACCCACTCTAGCATTCTTGCCTGGGAAATCCCATGGACAGAGAAGCCTGGCAGGCTATGGAGTCCATGGAGTCACAAAGAGTTGGATATGACTTAGCGACTAAACAAAAACACAAGTATTCCATTATATAGGTGCATCACAATTTATTTGTCTATTTACCTGTTGATGGGCATATGGTTGTCTCTGGTTTTGAGCTATTAAAAGAGAGATGGTGTGGATAAGTTTTATTTTATCCTATTTTTTACAGATGAGGAAACTAAGGAAGGGGGTATATCAATTGCTTAAGGCCACAGAGCTAAAAATGGCAAAGCCACATGCAGACAAAAGTACTATCAGTCCAGAGTCCAAGCTCTTCCTCCCACCTCTGTATTAAGGAGAATTCCAAACATAAACAAAATAGGATGAGTAGAATAGAATAACATACAACCATGGCTCCATCAGTTAACTCCAGAAATTAAGTCATGGCCATATCATTTAATCTTTCCTCTATTTTATATCTTTTTCCTTGAAAGTTTTAAAGTGAATCCCAGACATTACGTTATTTCACATATATGTTAGTTTGTATCCCTAACTTATGCAAACATAAGAAAACCCTATTGTGGGAAATTTCAAACCCAGGCAAAAGTAGAGACCATAATACAATAACTTCCCTCACGTACATCACAGGTTTTGACAGTTATCAAATATTGGTTGGTCTTGTTGCATTACATCCTCATTTATATTTTGCTTTCTCTCTCCTGTCAATTATTTTGAAGCAAGTCTTGGATATTTTATCATTTCATCTGTAAATATTTCAGTATGTGTCTATAAAAGATAAGGTCTCTTTAAAAATAGCCATAATACGATTATCACACCTAACCATTTTACAATCATTTTATTTATATCATCAAACATTTAGTTGATACTCACATATCTCTGATCCTCTCATACTATTTTATTGTTTTTCTTCTCTCTACCTCTCTTTCTGCATCCCTCTCTCCCTCTTTCTTTGCCTTTTCTCTTTTTACAGTCTGTCTGAGTCAGTGTAGCAGCAAGGACCATATGTCGCAGTTGATCTGTTTTAACCAATGGTGTCTCTCTTTCTCTTTCTTTTTCTCCTTGCAGTTTATTTGTTGGAGAAACCAGGCCATCAAAGCCATGTTTTACGTACCAGGATCACTCTCACTAAATTAACACTAATCCTCAGTATCATCTATACCCTCCTGCATTCACATTTCCCATTGTCTTGAACAAGTCTTCGAGATTTTTCAAATCAGGATCCATTTGCATCTCCCATTGCATTTGGTGGGGATGGTTCTGAGATCTCCTCTGCCCCAAGAACCCCTCTTCTGTTCGTCAGGCTGTTGCTGTCTCCTGCAGACTGCTCCCTGGGCTGTACTCCCATCTGACCCTGTGGAAATTGTTGAATGAATGAATGAATGAACAACTGAATGAGTATCTAGGAAGAAGCAGCTGAGAGAGCAAGGGATCCTAATACTCCTTGAACATTGTCTGAAGTAGTTTCTTCTCTTATAGACTAGATCCATGATTTCCATGTGTGTTTATGTTGAGTACACGCATGCCTGTGTGTATGTGTGCCTTCGAGTGTGTGCACACAGATGTCAATAAAATGGAATCTCACACAGAAATCTGCACAGATAAAGATAAAACCTGAGTGTTTAAGAGCCCACACTGGGTGTGGTGGAGTCCTGGACTTGCTGCTTACAAGCTGGGTGACCTTGGACTCAGCTTGCTACCTAACCTCTCTGAGCCTTGGTTCCCTTTTCTTTGAAAAGGGATTTATGATAGCACCCACCTCTGGGAGCTCTTGTAGGGATGCAACGCCTCAGTCTGTGCAAAGTGCTTAGAATTACGTTCGGCACAGTGTGAGTCCTCAGTAAGCTGGCCCTGATCGTGATGATAACTGATGCTATTAAAAGGGAGGGGGAGCTGACAGGGCCCATGGACCTCCTTCCAGAGCGCTGTGGAGCAGTTTGACAACCTCTGCCCCTAATGACACCCGAGGCTTCTCCCTTTGCTCTCACTTTATTTGGGGCTCTTTGTAGCCACCAGAGCCCTTCCTCTTCCATTCTGTCTAGGTCACTAGGTGGGTAGGACACCAAGGGATCACTCCCCTAGGCATGTTCTAATTAATCCAGAAAATGCCATAACAGTCTCCCACCTCTCATCCCCAACCCTGCTCCTATTGCTCCCAGAGACCGTCTTGTAAACACGAAACAACTCTGTGCCAATGTTGTGTTCTGAAACCTAAAACCTGAAACCAATCTCCTGCAACTTGGCTGGCAAACCAAGTACATCTGCTTTAGAGCAATTAAGAAATTGCAGCCCAAGAAAGGAAAACATGCTGTTGGAACAGGCTTCTGTGTTCCATTAAATATTCACAGCCCACTGATGGGATGTGACAACAGACCAGGAGGGAAGCTTGGTGGTGAGTCTGGGGACAGAGCCATCTATACCCCCAGGATTTCTTATAAGTAGTGACAGGGCTGTAACCAACCTCTATTGAGGTCCTACTCTATGCCCAGCATTGTGCTAAGCTGAAGTTGGCTTTCCATTATTTGATTTCCACAGCTCCTTTATGCGTTAGAGTAGAATTGTGTCCATTTTACAGATAATGAAGCTTAGATAGGTTAGTCCTTTTTAAGATTTCCACAGGGACAGTGTTGGGATTTCAGCTCAGTTCTGTTTAGAGTTTTCAACCACACCACTAAGCTTCCTCTTAGCCAGGAAGTACATCAGATGATAGAACATCTTATGCATCAAGCTTAGAATCTTTGGTCAACTGTGGTTAGAAGACATTATTTTTCTTTCTGTGATAGGCCATGCCTATGTCTATCAAAATGCATTGCTTCCAAAGATAAATTCAATATACTGTGAAACAGCATTGCACATCTATAGGGGGAGAAATCTATTCCAGATTGATGGTTAATGGGCTAACATCTAAAGATGTTTTCCTAGAGACAAGTGTTTAAGGTGTGTGTTTGTGTATTAGCAGATTTGAGATAGATGTTTTTGTTTTAAATTCCTCTTTCTCAGTACCCAACTACTTGTTAATTTGCTGTCTTAAATCCATAGGTCTAACCACTTTCATCCTAGCTCTGCTTTTCTTTCTATTCCACAGTTTTCTCCTAATTTCAGCATACTCTGAGAACTGTATAATACACACAGACATACACCCACATACAATCCTAGCCTGTAGTACCTGTGTGCATTTACAAACCTTTAACTAATGGACTGACAGTATTTAAGCAGTATATTGGAATTTTGCCTGGGACAGTGAGCCAGAAATTTTTATTTTTATTTGAAATTGGCTCTTAGGAAAATAACACCTTTGTGTGCCTGGGACAGGGGCTGGGCAGGCAGTGAGGGATCTTATTAGTGATCTGAAAATCCAGCAGGCATCTTTTAGGGAGGAGATGCACTATTTTGACTTGCAAAGATCCTTTGGGGTTTTAAAGTTATAAACAAATGGACTTCAAGCTGGCCTTGTTAAAGAAAAAAGAAAATATATAATGGGAAAGAACAACTTCTCTTCAGGTTGGCGGACTGGCCAGCTTCAAGGTGACTTGAGCTGCACTGTCTCACTTGGAAGTTTTAAAGTTCAGAGGGTGTGAACTTCAGGCCATGCCTGGGAGCTGCCTGGACACTTCTCTCTCTCTTACATGCCACATCAATTTCGTTGCTTCTACTTTTATGAGGAAGGAAGAGAAATATATCCATCTCCTCTGCCACCATCCAGGTTCAAACCACAGCAGCTACTACTGGATTATTGCAGCAGCCTACTAGCTCTTTTTTGGCTTCCTTGCGGGGCGTCTCTTTGCTGTACCATAGCCAGAATGTTGCTGTGAAGACATATTCAGATCATGTCACTCTTCTACTGCCTTCAGCCTCACCCAGCGTAAAGGCCAAAAGTCTTCACCTTGGCCATCAAGGCCTTACAGGACTGACTCAGGGCTCTCCTACCTCCACTGTTCTTCCTCTCCTCCACTCGCCTTCCTGACAATGGTCTTCTCATTGGGACCTCAGCATCCTGTAGTCAGGCTCCTACCTTAGTTTCTTTCTTTGTGCTGTTCCTTCTGCCTGGCATGTTGTTCCTCAAGGAGGGACATACTACTTCACTTCCTTTTGTACTTTATTCAAATGATTCTTATATGGATCTCCTCCTACCCAGTCTAAAATTTTGACTCCTTGCCATCAACATTTTAAAGAATTGATGCTTTAGAATTATGGTTCTGAAGAAGACTTTTGAGAGTCCCTTGGACAGCAAGGAGCTCAAGTCAGTCCTAAAGGAAATCAACACTGAATGTTTACTGGAAAGACTGATGCTGAAGCTGAAGCTCGAATACTTTGGCCACCTGATACAAAGACCCGACTCAATGGAAAGGACCCTGATGCTGGGAAAGATTGAGGGTAGGAGGGGAAGAGGGTGGCAGAGGATGAGACGGTTGTGTAGTATCACCAACCCAGTGGACACAAGTTGGAGCAAACTCCAGGAGATAGTGAAGCACAGGGAAGCCTGCATGCTGTAGTTCATGGGAAAACGAAGCGTCAGACATGACTTAGCAACTGAACAATGATAACAACTTTTACATTCATCATCCCTTTTAATTTTTTTCCCGAAAGAACTTTACTTGTCTTTCTTGTTTGCTGCCTGTCTCACTTCCCCATTCTGCCTCCAGAATTTTATTTTGATTGTCTGTTCTGTTAACCACTTCACCCCTATGGCCTAAAACCCAGTTCTCAGCTCAGGTGCTCAGTCGTGTCCTACTCTTTGCCTAAAATATTTCTGATGTTTTTGCCTGAAACAGTTCTTAGCAAATATTTCTCACATGATCAAATGAGTATCTTGGCCAATTTTGGTTTCTATAACAGAACGCTATTAACAGCATAGCTTATAAACATCAGAAATTTATTTCCTACATTTCTGAAGGCTAGGAAGTCCAAGATCTAGGCGCTGGGAGTTTCAGTGTCTGGTGAGGACCCTCTTTTTTGTTCATAGATTTCTTTCTTGCTGGACCTCACATGGAAGAGGGGATGAAAGTGTTCTCTGGGGTCTCTTTTATAAGGCACTAATCCCATTCATGAGAAGTCCACCCTCCTGACCTAATCACCTCCCAAAGGGCTCATCACCTAACAATATCACACTGGGGATTAGGTTTCAGCATGTAAGTTTGTACTTTTTTGATAGTCTGTAAAAACCCACATTATCTATACTAATGGATACAAGTTTTACTATGAGGCTTTGTTTGTTTGTTATGATAACTAGACTCTTACATGGGACCACAGTAGACAGTTTGGCTCTTGAATTCTATTTTGTGGTTGGTGCGTGGGTGCTGACTTTAAAATCAGGCAGCTCACTAAGAGATAACTGCAGATGGGAGATACTTAGATGAAACTAAAGAGATAGTCACCTTCATGAGACTCTATAGCTACAGGACATGGGAAGACTCAAATGCCCGCAGATGCTGGTGAGGCAAGATGGTGTCCAATTGAAGAGCATAGGCTGCTGCTTTAAACCTTCTGCATTCAAATCTTGGCTCCACCTCTAACTAGTGGTGTGTTGAAATTAATGTCTCCAAATCATAGTTTCTCCATTGTTCTCCATCAAAACAATGAAGACAATGACAATAGTGCCCACCACAAGAAGCTTCAAAGATTCAGAGAAACGAGGCATATATGATGGGTAGCAGGCTGACAGGTCTGCAATGACAATTCTATAAGTGTGCGCTGTGATTGTTAGCTGAAGAAAGAAGGATCACTAACTGGTGTTAGTGAGACAAGAGGTGAGGTAGGCTTATAGAGGGCTTAGTGTGTGATCCTTGGAGCTTCACATACAGAACTGTAGAAAGGGCTAAAAAGATCTTAATGACCCACATGACCACAATGGTGTGATCACTCATCTAGAGCCAGACATGCTGGAGTCCAAAGTCACGTGGGCCTTAGGAAGCATCACTATGAACAAAGCTAGTGGATGTGACAGAATTTCAGCTTAGCTATTTCAAGTCCTAAAAGCTAATGCTGTTAAAGTTCTGCATTCAATTTGTCAACAAATTTGGAAAACTCAGCAGTGGCCACAGGACTGGAAAAGTTCAGTTTTCATTCCAATCCCAAAGAAAGGCAATCCCAAAGAATGCTCAAACTAGAGCACAATTGCACTCATCTCACATGCTAGCAAAGTAATACTCAAAAATCTCCAAGCAAGGCTTCAACAGTACACGAACCAAGAACTTCCAGATGTTCAAATTGGATTTAGAAAAGGCAGAGGAACCAGAGATCAAATTGCCAACATCTGTTGGATCATAGAAAAAGAGACAGTTCCAGAAAAACATCTACTTCTACTTCATTGACTCCACCAAAACCTTTGAGTGTGTGGATCACAACGAACTGTGGATAATTCTTGAAGAGAAGGGAATACCAGACCACCTTAGCTGTCCCCTGGGAAATCTGTATGCAGGTCAAGAAGCAACAGTTAGAATTGGACATGGAACAACAGACTGGTTCCAAATTGGGAAAAGAGTACGTCAAGACTATATACTGTCACCTTGCTTATTTAACCCCTATGCAGAGTACATCATATGAAATGCTGGACTGGATGAATCACAGGTTGAAATCAAGATTGCTGGGAGAAGTATCAATAACCTCAGATATGCAGATGACATCACCCTTATGGCAGAAGGTGAAGAAGAACTGAAGGGCCTCTTGATGAAAGTGAAATAGGAGAGTGAAAAAGTTGGCTTACAACTCAGCATTCAAAAAATGAAGATCATGGCATCCAGTCCCATCACTTCATAGGAATTAGACGAGAAAACAATGGAAACAGTGACAGACTTTATTTTCTTGGCCTCCAAAATCACTGCAGATGGTGACTGCAGCCATGAAATTAAAAGATGTTTGCTCCTTGGAAGAAAAACTATGACCAACCTAGACAGCATATTAAAAAGCAGAGACATTACTTTGCTGACAAAGGTCCATCTAATCAAAGCTATGGTTTTTCCAGTAGTCATGTATGGATGTGAGAGTTGGACCATAAAGAAAGCTGAGCGCCAAAAAATTGATGCTTTTGAACTGTGGTGTTGGAGAAGACTGTTGAGAGTCCCTTAGACTGCAGGGAAATCAAACCAGTCAGTCCTAAAGGAAATCAGTCCTGAATATTCATTAGAAGGGCTGGTGCTGAAGCTGAAGCTTCAATATTTTGGCCACCTGATGTGAAGAACTGACTCACTGGAAAAGACCCTGATGCTGGGAAAGATTGAAGACAGGAGGAGAAGGGATGAAATGGTTGAATGGCATCACCAACTTGATGGACTTGAGTTTGGGTAAACTCTGGGAGTTGGTGATGGACAGGGAGGTCTGGCATGCTGCAGTCCATGGGGTCACAAAGAGTCGGACACGACTGAGCCACTGAATTGAATTGATGATTCCAGAACGCAGAACCTCCAAAGTCTGAATCATTATCAAGTTCTCAACTCTGGTTCTAGGCAGGGGTATGTTTTTGGGGTGCTGGCTCAGGCAAGTCTCCCTTTCTTGAGACTTATTTTCTCTCTTCAGTGGGGAGGCCCTATGGACAAGTGTGTATTGCCTGATCCTGCCCTTCGGCTAAAGCTGATTATACTTGACCCTGATTGGAGCAATCAGATGAAAGCTTCTGGCAATTTAGAATCAATTTCTACTTCTCTTGAGCTGGGAGGATGTGTGAACTCAGGGGCTGTCGGACAACCATATTGGGCTTTGTATAACGAGAAAGTCTAGAGAAGGAGAGAGATGGGGCACGTGTGGCATTTGGGGGCTGTCTATTGTCTCACCATCTTCCCCATGTCTGGGGAGTCTCCCTTCCTGTCAACTTCGTGGGAGCAAAGAAACACATTACAGAAGTTCTCAAGGCCACATCATTGGCTCCATGACTTCCTGGCTGCTGGTGCACAGGCAAGTGGTGCTTGGCCAGACGGGATCAGCAGCTCCAGTCTGGGCTGGAGTCTGGAGCCAGGGTTGTCAGGAAGTGGGGACACATTAGAAGGAACTAAGGCTCCATTGAGAAATGACTGATTCCTGGTCAGGGGCAGGAAATGTACACAATGAATCTGCAAGTTTTTTTGTTTTTTTTTTTTCATATCAAGATCAAGGGAGCTGCCCAGGACTGGAGTCTGCCAAAGGACTTGGGAGCCAACTTGAATGGGCTCCCATTGGCCGGAGTTGGAACAATTGAGCATCAAAAGGAATATAGCTGCAAGGGACTGAAAACATTTCTATTTTGTTATATCTCATGAATTCAAGATTGTATCAACAACAAAGCTCACAGTTTTCCTTCGGAGGATGCTGATTTCCAAATGAATTATTTTGAAAACTGATAAATAAAGGAAACAAACCAAGCATTCTGCTTTCCCTTTAGAAAGTGCCAAGGTAACCCTACAATTGAAAGGTAAGTTTATCTTTTTAGTATGCCAGCTAATAAATGAAGAAGGAATGATGGAAGTTCACTGCTGTTAATACCTAGTGAAATAAAGGATTTAGGAAGGGATTGCCTACTCCTGCTGGTATCTAGCAAAAGGGGCAAGTGGCCATCAGGGCTTTCAAATAGAAGTCTGCTCCATGACCTTGAGGCAGGGAATGATAGAGCCTGCATCAGATCAAGCCTCTAGATCTAACAATTGATTTCCAGGATGTACAGGAAACAGAGGAACATGGTAAATTAAACCATGGGGGAAGAATCAGTAAAATTCAGTTTGAGGGAAATTCTATAGGAACTGATGTCTTAAACAAACAGGTTGAAAAGGGAAAAAAAGAGAAAAGGGAAATAGAAACTTATAGTTGAAAGAGGCTTGTGAGACTCTTTTATTATATATTATAATATTATCAATATATTATATATTAATCAACTGCAAGATATCATCCTTATTTCAACCCTGCATTTAACAAATAAATATTGTAAAAATATTTATGAGACTATCAGACAACTTTGAAATCTGACTTGATACTTATGATATTGAGGAATTGTTTTTACACTTTGAAGTGTGATAATAGTTTTGTGGATATATGTATACATTTCTCAATCAAGGGCAGTTTTGCTCTCTAGGAGACATTTGTCAGTGTCTGGGGGGTGATAGAGGATGAGATGATTGGATGGCATCATTGACTCAGTGGACATAAGTTTGAGTAAATTTTGGGTGATAGTGAAGGACAGGGAAGCCTGGTGTGCTACAGTCCATGGTGTAGCAAATAGTTGGATACGACTGAGCAACTAAACAACAAGAGACATATTTAGGGGTGAGGAGGGTACTGACACTCGGTGTGGAGAGACCAGGGATGCTGCTAAACATCCTTTTACACCCAGGACAGTGACAACAAAGAATGATCTGGTTGAGAATGTTGATAATGCTGACGTTGTAAAAGCTTCTTCTAGAGATACACGTTGACATAGTTATACCTTGATCCTGTAGTTTTATAAGATCAAGGTGTTTGCTTCAAAATATCATTGGCAGAGGAGGGCAGAAAGAAGTATATAGGGTGCAGATAAAACAAGATGGGCCACAAGTTGAGAATTATTTAAGTTGATAAGGAGAATTCATTATACTAGTCTCTCTACTTGCGAGTATGTCTATATCTACCTATCATCTATCTATGCACTTGTGTATACCACATATATAGCATGTATATATTTTCATAACAAAAGCTTACACACATGATCCAAGCGTAGTGACTGTGCTCCGGCAGCACACAATACCCAGGCCAGTGGGGGAGGGATGCCCGCTGAGAATTTGGTTTTTCTCCAAAGCCTCAGCAGTGAGGATGTACATTCTCACCCTGCATGTGCAGTAGCATGGTTTTGGCTGGGTCTGGCTGTCTAGTCCTTCCTTGTTTTTTCTTTTCTTTTTTCTTGTTCTTTGGGCTTCCTGGAGATTCTGAGTCTTCTGATATCCTTTCAAGATATTCTCTTTCTGTTTAGATTAACCAGAGTCAGTTACTGTGCAGCAAATATTTCTGACTGATACAAGAAAAGAATGAAGCTGATGTACAGAGAGAAGCTGGGATGACAGGATGACAGACTACGGGTGCAAAGAGATAGAGAGCAGGAAAGAGAGAAACATACCATACATGCTTATGTGCGTGTGCGCACACACACACACACACACGCACATACACACAGTATTTCCTGTTCTTAATTTCTATCCCCCTCTTGAGACCAAAGTTTAGTTCCTGCCCTTGGATTCCATGAGACATTCCTATATTTGGGGGGAGGAGGGGAATAAACTGCTCCTTCCATTTAAGCAAATGTAAGTGGCCTTCTCTTACCTACGACCCAAAGAATCTGTGTCAGTTTGCTGATTACATGCGCACCAACCAAACCTTCTTTTTGCTATGTCTGATTCTGCTCACCCCAGTGCATCTGTTTCATAAATATTTGTTTAATGAATAAATGATTACAACTTGGCTCCAGTCGAGGAATGAATGTTCTGTTAATGCCAGCAGATGCATTCTGGTCCTCTTGGCAATTCTAATAATCATTATAAATGAAGACATTTACTATATGTTCATTTTAGTATATATATCTGTCTCTTGTGAGTTTTGCCAGCATGTTTCAGTCTCCCTGAATGTCACTGACTCTAGGGTGCTGAGTCCTTGTGCCTTGCCAAGAATAAATGACCAAGATAAGGTCATCCCATGCGGCCCCTTGAGAGACAGCTCTATATCCTCTCCCAGTGATAGTCTTATATTGATAGACACAGTCCATTCAAGCTTCATTGTTTAATATTGCCTGTAGGAAGCCTGCAAGGGCAGGGTAGCCTAGGTTTACAGAGAACAAAGTTTGAGTCAAGCAGATTAACTCTGTCACTTGCCATTGTGTTATCTCAGCCAGCTTGTTTAACCTCTCTGTCCCTCAGTTTCCTCATCTCTAAAATGGACCATTTTAAGGATTAACTTTAAAAAATGTAGCCATTCTTTTCTCCAGGGGATTTTCCCTACCTAGGGACTGAACCCAGGTCTCCTGCATTGCAGGCAGATTCTTTACCATCTGAGCCACCAGGGAAACCCCATACACACACACACACACACACACACACACACACACACACCCACAAACAGAAGATGGTACATAAGGAGCACTCCATAAACAGTACCTTTATTATTATCATTTTTATTACCATAAGGAAGTTCTGCTGGAATGGAGACCATCACCCGGGAATTATAAATATAGGATGGTAAAGCTTGGGCCACTTTAAGAGCCCATGGTTCCCATTATGCCTTTTACGCAGTGACCTCAGATTTGGTTGAGCCAGTTTGGGCCACCACACTAATTATGCAGCCCTGGCAATGCCAAGGGCATGGTCTTGTGGGGAGGGTTGTGTGTGTGGGCTCTGGGGTCCTGCCTACTTAGACTCCACCATCTTCTGCCTGTGTGAAATCAGGCACAGCATCTAACTGCCCTGAGGAGCAGTATATTCGCTTGTGAAGGGAAGGCAATACTGCTCATGCCATGGAGTTGCTGGTGAGAATTAGATGCAATAAAACATGTAAAACGCCTGGCTCATGATGAGAGGTGTGTCGATGAATGTTTCCCATAATTCCACTTACTTTTTCCCAGCTCTCACAACTGGTGACTAATCATTTCTACCAAAGAGGTCTTTAATCTGGTACTTATTGTTTCCTGTTCTGAGGAGGGGAGCTCAAAATTTCCTTCAAGGTCAGCCAGTCTGAAGGAATGAGGGGCAGACTTCTTGCTCTGTTATCACAAAGCACTTCACATTAATTTATCAAGAGTCAATGAGTGAAAAAAATCCACAGGTCTTTCCCATTTTTGCTCATACAGTGTTTTTAAAATTGGGCAACTGCTAAAAATTCTACATTTCACTTGAGCTAAATTATGGATGGTCCTTTCAGACAGAGAAAAAGGCTCTATTGCCCTATGGTTCCCATCACTCCAGTTAAGCCCTCACTCACGTCTGCCTCACTTATTTCTTAGACCTGGCTAGTTGCTACCGCCATCTGAGATTATGTCTGTGGAAGCTTTAAAACATGGTCTCAAATTCTTTAATGCTCCTCCCTTCAAGAGACAAGATCCATGTCTCCCCTTGTACCTGGGTGGGCAGGTGACTACTTCGACTAACAGAGTATGGCAGAAGTGACCCTGTGTGACTTTACATCAATAAAAGGCAAAGCTTCTGCCTTGTCATCTTGGGACCCTTGCTTCGGGGGAAGCCAACTGCCATGTAAGAGATCTGACTACCTTTGAGACTGCCATGCTGGAGAGATCATGGTAGTTATGCCTGGGGTCAGCCCCAGCTGAGCTCCTAGCTGAGGCCAGCATCAGCTGTCAGCCATGTGCGTGAGTCATCTTGGAACTGGATCTCCAGCCCTAGTTGAGCCTTCAGATGATTGCAGCCCAGCCAACATCTGACGGTAACTGCTTGTGACACCAGAATTTCTGTCTGGAAAAGTCATGAGAAAAACAAGGTGGGACTTTCCTGGTGGCTCAGGTGGTAGAGAATCTGTCTGCAATGCAGGAAACCCAGGTTCAATCCCTGGGTTGGGAATATTCCCTGGAGAAGGGAATGGCTACCCACTCCAGTATTCTTGCCTGGAAAATCCCATTGACAGCGAAGCCTGGCGGACTACAGCCCACAGGGTCACAAACAGTCGGACATGACTGAGCAACTAATATTGCATGCTTTAAGCTTAGGGTCATTAAATTTGGGGTGGTTTATTTCACAGCAAACACATCTATAATTAATATTCTGGTTTAGCCTATTTTGACAGTCATTGAGTTTGCAGAGCGTACACAAGAAGATGTGATTCTTCCTTTTCTGATGGCTAGAGTGAGAACTAGAGATCAGAGTATAACATGGGTTCATTTATTTATCCATCCAGAAAATATTTATTAAGTATCTGCTCTGTGCCATGCATTTGATAAGCGCTGGAATTTTGGCAATGAGACAAAGTAGACCTAAATTTTTGCCCCCAGGAGTTTACATTCCCCATGAGGAAAGGTGACAACTACAAATACAGAAAATTTTTTTACATCACGTGCTGATAAGGGCTACAGAGAAAAACCAAGCAAGAGAGGGAAATGACAGGGCTGAGGCACAGACGGGGGCCCTAGGACTCTTATTGGTGGCTACTGGAGTATTTCAAGTATGTTCAAGTGTAATAACAGCAGCAGCAACTGTATCAGCCATTGGTTGAGTGCCTACCACACATTCCCTTGTCTTATGTATGCCTCCATTTAAATTTCCCAACAATCCTGAGTGGTAGGCAGATTATAACCATTTTACAAATGAGGAGGCTGTGGCTTGGAAAGGTTAATATCTTGCCAGAGAACACATCGCTGGAGACTTGGTTGGAGTGGGAATGGGCACTGGCTGCTTCTCCTATCTCTGCTTTCCTTGAATCTCTTTGTCCCTCTTCTCCATTATCAGGGTGTTGAATCAGAAATCAAACTGGTGATCTCTGACTCTTCCATGCAGTGTTACACAGGAAAGAAAAGAGAAAATGGTTCCCTTCAGAGAAGAAACAGTCAGGAAATGAAGGGACACACTTGAATGATTATGAATTTAATGTTCACGCCTCTTCCTCTTGTCTCTCAAGTTCAGTTTAACATTCAACTGTTGAAGCAGACGATTTATGAGAATCTTGGGCTGGTAACTGCTCAAAACCTCCCTGTGGCTCTAGCCATGGCAGACAATTCATCCAGATGACTGCAGGGCTTCTAGGGTAAAATACTTCTGTAATATTTTTTTCCCTTCTGCTCGTGCTTTTCCCAAAGGGTGACAAATACTAGTAGTTTGCCAAGAAAGTGCAGTCTATGGTCTTGAATGAGACTGTCCTTATGCCTCAAGTCACTCTCAAAGAGAAAGCGATGTGATCAGTCTCCTGTCACCCATCCTCCAGCTTGAGCCTGAGTCTCTAGCATTCCAGGGACCAGCCCCAAATTCTCTCCTCCTGGGCTCTCTGTCCCTCCCCCTCCCTTCTCCCTTGTCCACAGAGAGAAAAAATGTACCATTTTACTTTGTTCCCTATAAATCATCAGGGTTAGCTTTTCTGAGGGGAAAAGCCCTCAGTAGAGGTAACGATGATCTGAGAAGCTTCCTTGGAGAAGTATATAATTTTCTAGGAGATATTGGCAAGGAGGATTTTGACCAAGAAACAGACTCCTCCCACCATAGCTAGACGGGATGCTAATGGCTGTCAGGTCCTTTTGGGGGCATTCACCCATCTTGCTTTCCTGAATGGTCTAACCACTTGTGAGGGAGGCATGACTATTAGCTCACCATAGTGAGGTGTCAGTTGAATTTCAGAGAAGGGAGGTGACTTGGTGAAAACCACACTGCTAAGTTGGTATGTTGAGGAGAGTATCATCCAGGAAACAGCATAAGTAAAAGCGAGGAAGTGAGGACCAACATGTGATTGCTGCAAGTAACTGGATGTGGCTGGAGAGTGGCTGTGGGTGAAGGAGGGGAGGAGATGAGTTTGGGAAAGAGTTTAGATGCTCTGACCCAGAAGACAGTGAGAGACCCTGAGGGACAGTTAAGCTGAGTGATATCACTTAAATTTCCAAAATTCTCCAAGCCAGGCTTCAACAGTACATGAACCGTGAATTTCCAGATGTTCAAGCAGGATTTAGAAAGGCAGAGGAACCAGAGATTAAATTGCCAATATCCACTGGATAATTGAAAAAGCAAGAGAGTTCCAGAAAAACATCTACTTCTGCTTTATTGACTATGCCAAAGCGTTTGACTGTGTGGACCACAACAAACTCTGGAAAATTCCTCAAGAGATGGGAATACCAGACCACCTGACTTGCCTCTTGAGAAATCTGTATGCAGGTCAGGAAGCAATAGTTAGAACTGGACATGGAACAACAGACTGGATCCAAATAGGAAAAGGAGTATGTCAAGGCTGTATATTGTTACCCTGTTTATTTAACTTATATGCAGAGTACATCATAAGAAATGTTGGGCTGGATGAAGCACAAGCTGGAATCAAGATTACTGGGAGAAATATCAATAACCTCAGATATGCAGATGACACCACCCTTTTGGCAGAAAGCGAAGAACTAAAGATAAAGATATCACTCTTGATAAAAGTGAAAGAGGAGAGTGAAAAAGTTGGCTTAAAACTCAACATTCAGAAAACTAAGATCATGGCATCCAGTCCCATCACTTCATGGCAAGTAGATGGGGAAACGGTGGAAACAGTGACAGACTTTATTTTGGGGGGCTCCAAAATCACTGCAGATGGTGATTGCAGCCATGAAATTAAAAGATGCTTGCTCCTTGGAAGAAAAGTTATGACCAACCTAGATAGCATATTAAAAAGCAGAGACATTACTTTGCCAACAAAGGTCCATCTAGTCAAGGCTATGGTTTTTTCCAGTGGTCATGTATGGATGTGAGAGTTGGACTATAAAGAAAGCTGAGCACTTAAGAGCTGATGCTTTTGAACTGTGGTGTTGGAGAAGACTCTTGAGAGTCCATTGGAGTGCAAGGAGATCCAATCAGTCCATCCTAAAGGAAATCAGTCCTGAATATTCCTTGGAAGGACTGATGCTGAACCTGAAACTCCAAGACTTTGGCCACCTGCTGTGAAGAACTGACTCACTGGAAAAGACCCTGATGCTGGGAAAGATTGAAGGCAGGAGGGGAAGGGGATGACAGAGGATGAGATGGTTGGATGGCATCACCGACTCAATGGACATGAGTTTAAGTAAACTCTGTGAGTTGGTGATGGATAGGGAGGCCTGGCATGCTGCAGTCCATGAGGTTGCAAAGAGTCAGATGTGACTGAGTGACTGAACTGAACTGATTGTACTAATTAATCAATTGCATAAATTAATTTCAGAGGTCATTGCAGTGGGTAGGCTGAAGGAGTCCAGTGCAGAGTGACCACAGAGAGAGGATCTTGTCTCATGGACTCTGAGGAGGTCTGGGTCCTCAAGGAAGACACCACCCAGTGCGGAAGAGGAACCCACACAGGAGGGAAGATGGTACCAAGCCTCATCTGCATAGAGCATCCAGCTGGAGCACCTGGTCATCAAGTATCCGGTGCCAAGCATCACATGCATGGAGCAGTGATTAAGATTAGATCCATAATTCCCTCCAATTCTGCCTTGGTCAATAGCTCACACGAGTCAGCTTCCTAAATTCCTGCTTCTTTCATACTGTTCTCACTTTCCCAAGATGTGTGTGCATATGAATGTGTGTGTTTGAACTGAACCATGGAAGAAAGCTTGTTTAATTGTGAGATGATATCCTCCTCTGACCCCGATCAGCCTCTGTCAAGTCTTAAAATTCATTTCAGCACAGTCTTTGTCATTAAGCAGATCTGAATTCAAGTTGGAGCCTTACTACTTGACTGTGTGACCTTCAGCAGACACCTGATCTCTGTGTACCTCAGTTTCTTTATCTGTAAAGTAAGGATAATTATGCCGCCTTTTTCCAAGGGCTATTGTAAGGATGAGATAATGCACATTTATACATTTATCTTAGAACATAGCATGGAGCAAGTGCATAATGAGCATTAACCATTGTTTCTTACCTTGTTATCTATAACATTATTTCCAGTTATGACAGCTTTGGTTCACGTCTTGACATAATCCCAAAGTCTTTAGAGCCATTTTTTTCCTACACAGGTCTCAATGAACACAAGAAAGTCCAAGAATATGACCAAACAGATTTGAATTGTTCTCAGTAGTCAAGAGCATTTGATTCCCAAGCATGGTCAAAGGACTGCCCCCCTCCCCCAATGTGGGGACCAGCCCAAGTAGAACCAGCTCAGAAACCTTCTGGGACTCAGTGCTTCATGACTCTTCTTATTGTCTGAAGCCCTCAGTAGAGTTTCCCAGCTGCTGCTGCTAAGTCGCTTCAGTCGTGTCTGACTCATAGACGCAGCCTACCAGGCTCCTCCTTCCATGGGATTTTCCAGGCAAGAGTACTGGAGTGGGTTGCCATTGCTTTCTCCAGAATTTCCCAGCAAGAGTCATCAATCATGCCAGCCATTGATACTACAAACCGTGTGACTGCTGCTACTTGCCAGGCATCTGATAAAAATATGGTTCTTGATTCTATACTTGGTTCTAACCCACTGGGGGAGAAGGAGAAGCAAAGTCCTAACTTTCTATGGAGCAGAAAGAGGCAGACCATGAGCTAGCTTCAAACCTCAATTAACTCAGAAGCTCAGTCCTTCCTTGCTTCCATCTAGCCGATGCTTACACTAAATGGCAGAAAATGCTGACCTTGCGGGGGAGTGTTTGATGAAGCTGAGAAGGAGACATATTTCCCATGACTTCTCACATAATCACCATCAGTTAACTCCAGGTTTATTTCACCGAATGTTCACACTCTACAACATAGGTATTAGCATTCCCACTCCCACTGTAATTTTAAGTGAAGAAACTAAAGCTCAGTGATGGGAAGTGTCTTAAGACATAGAGCTAGTGAGAGACTCAAAGAGACTCAAATGCTGCTATATTGTACTTCTTGCTATTGGTTGTCACAATTGTCCCATGATTCCATTTTAACAGATGGGAAAGCTGAGGCTAGAGGGTGTTAGATAGTTTACTTGAGGACCTACAAACAAGTGATAGAAAAGGGTTTTGAATTTAGGTATGCTACTCCACTGTATAATCTACATCCTTGCTACCCAAACTGTGATCCATGAATCAGCAACCTCCTGAAAATGTGGCCTCTTAGGACTCACTTAGATTTACTGAATCAGAATCTGCAGGGAATTATGGGAACCCTGAGGTTTGAGAAGCACAGGTCTGCATAGCCCATCTTTGCTGTGGAAAGACATTCCTGCAGAGGCACTATGGCAGCTACCCCCCAAAGAGGTGTCTAAGAATCCATCCCCTCCCTTAATGCATACACCACTCCTTCCATTCAGGGGTGAAACTTGTTTTCCTTGAAACTGTGTGGTTCTTATGACTGGCTTTAACCACTAAAATGCACCAGAAATGATGTTCTGGGATTTCCAAGCAGCTTCTACTACTTCTTGCTTCTTGGAACCCAGCGGCCCTGCTTGAGCTACACAAAGAAGACACATGGGTAAGAATTGAGGTTCTGGTCGATAGCCTCATCTGAGCATATAGAAGACCCCAACTGCCAGTCAAATAAGTAAACCAGCTTGGATGTCACATCCCCATTGAGACAAGTGTATCCCCAGCCAACACCACATTGAGCAGAAGAGTCACCCAGCTGAACCCTGTCAACCCACAGAATCAGGAAGGAGAGTAAAACAGGTGTTGACTTAAGTCACTCAGGTAGTTAGTTATGCAGCAGTACATAACAAAAAGAGAACTCAGTAGCCAGAAGTAGGGTGCTGCTGAAACATAAATCTAAAATGCATGGCGATGACCTTGGAACCAGGCAGCTGGTAGAGGCCTGAAGCACCTTTCGGAGACTGTTAATGGAGCCTGGAAGGGTGAGTTTGGAGGATATTGGAGGCCGGAGAAAATGAGACTTAAATAATGAACTGCCAGAACAATTAGCAAAATGTCACCTGCAGTAACATGGAAACAGAAATAGTACTGAATGAACCTGTCAATCTGGTTAAGGAAATTTCCAGGCAGAATGTTGAGCGTGCCAGCTGACTTTTATTAGTTCAGAGCTAATTATCTTTATTAATTAAAGCTCAATAAATTAAAAATCCAGTTCATCAGTGCATTTGGTGCATTTCAAGGGCTTGTAAGCCACATGTAGCTACCCCATTGGAGAGTGAAGAATATTATAGAGCATTTTCGCCATCGGAAAAACTTCTGTTGAACTGCCCTCATCAAGTATTGGTAGGAGTTTTCAGGAAGTAAAAGATTTACCCAAAGAGTTAACCAAGAGACTGCCTCTCAAAGTGTGGTCTCTGTACTGGCAACATAAGCAACCCCCGAGACCTGAGAGCTTGTTAGAAATGAAACTTCTCAGGCTCCACCCCAGACGTACTGAATCAGATTCTAGAAGTGGGAGTGGGGGTGCAGGGGTGGGCAGAAACCTGTGTTTTTACTAGCTCTGCAGGGGACTCTTGTGCCCATTAAACTTTGATTAGTACTAAAAAGAGTTTAAAAAAGAGACTTGTACTACAGAGTTGAGGGCAGGGTTAAGAGAAGCAGCAAAGGACTGCAAAATAGCAGAGGGGAGCTGAACAGTATAAATGGGACCCAAGTGCCCGGGGCCCTGGAAGAGAACCTGTCTGACAGACCCTCAGGCACTGGGGGACACAGCTTTTCCTGGGTTGGGGCGAGGCCAGAGGTGTTAGGGGGAGGGCAGCAAATACTGTCACCCCTCACTCCTCTGCCCTCTATATTTTAACTGAAGTCTCTGTTGGCCCCAACCAACTCAAAGTCAGAGGACAAAGGAGCCTTCTTTGAACAGAGCAGGGCAGAGACAGTGGGCGAATGGATCAGGGCAAATGAAATTGAACCAGCACATATAGTTTTAATATATTAGTTATATTTAAAAAAATACACATTTGAACTATGAATGCATAGCTGTTAACACTAAATGCCCTTGAAAACAATCTTATTTACAACATCTTGGGGAAAATTTTGCTGTTAGCAATGAGATCTCTCTGTACAGTTTTAAGAAGGGAAATAACTATTGCTAACACTTCCTTCCACTTTATTTTTCCCTCCTGTCCCCTCTTGTCCCCTATTTTGTCTCCTTCTCTCTCAATCTCTCTCTTCCTTCTCCCCTTCCCCATCCATCTTTATATTATGCAACGATATTAGAGTAAATAAAGTGTCTTGTCTGGTCTTTTTCATTTAAAGTTACATTTTGAGAATTTCCTTGTGCCATTAAGAATTCTCTGAAAACATGATTGTTTTGTGGCTGTGTAGATGGTTTAAAGATGATTGTTATTGTAAAACTGTCTCAAATCCTTTTGGGAAGTACGTGGTGTATAACGCATAAATTTTAGATGAAAAGCAAGTTGTTCTTAATTTTACCCTGACCTCTAAAGTGCAGTAGCTCTTTGTGGATCTACTTCTCCAAAACCACAGACTGAAGGGATAATGACAATAACTTCCAAATTTTATACCATGTACAAAAGAGTAAAATTTTTTTTTGGCAAAAAAGTAAATTTTACACACATATATTTATATACTTTTCCACCTCATGGCTGCTTTATATATATATAAAGTGTTGAACTGGGGGTTCATACCAGAATCTGTTCAGTTTCTGCCTTCGCAGCCTTGGAGAAATCTCATCTTGGAATCAGAGTGCTCGGACCAGCTATGATGTCACTCTCTGTGTCACTCATCTTTCCATTCCCTTAAGTCACCTCCTAAAGACTCCTCCCTGTATCTCCTCCAACTCTTTGCCTAAGTTCTTATTTTCCTCTTGCTCATCCCTGTCCCACCCAGTGGTCTCAGATTCCCTCTGCATCTCACAGACTGTGGCAATACTATCTTTCCTGTTTTCACAGCATTTAATGGCTTATAATGCATTCTACTGTATGCAATCTCCTTAATTCCACAATAGTTCCTGGAGGTAGGCGCTAATGTCTTCATTTAGTCATTTGCTCAAGCCACACAATTTATTGAGCACCCACCCTGGTGGGGACTTGGGGAGAGTGATGAACAGGCAGAGATAGTTCCTACTGTCATCCATCTCAAAATCCAGCAGGAGAGACAGACAGGAGACACAAAATAGGATAAATATATCCTAAAATTACAATTATCCTAAGTGCTATGAAGGGGAAACAGGTATCACATCTTGAGTATCTCCACATCTTGGGAGAGTTAGTCTTGCTTTATCTTGACATCAGTCCCCCTGATGTGAGGGGTATAAATGTCTATACATACATATACATAATATATAGACATATGGCTTTATGCACATTGTATATATGTGTACAGATATATAGACATGTATGGTTGTCCCTCAGTGTCTGTGAGGGATTGGTTCCAGGACCCATGTGGATACCAAAAATCTACAGATATTGAAGTCCTTTAG
The DNA here is from genome assembly GCF_033118175.1 of Dama dama. NCBI lineage: Eukaryota > Metazoa > Chordata > Mammalia > Artiodactyla > Cervidae > Dama > Dama dama. Next base: position 18,953,463 of record NC_083690.1, read on the forward strand.
TCAGCCCTCCATACCCACAGATTCTGCATAAGCAGCCACAAAGGGCCAACTGTATACATACACAATATACACTTTATATGTAATATAAATATTATACATAGTATAATGTATAGTATATAATGTATATGTCATATAAAATAGTTATTATTTCTATATGGATGAGAGTGCAAAAGCTATGCCCCAGGATAATGGGCTGATTTGTCCAAGGTCTTGCAGCTTGTGTATGAATGCATTTGGGATTAGAGCCCAGGTTTCTGACTCCAGAGCTGGTGCTGCTTCCAGCCCTGACACCTCCAGCCCCTGCCCTCACGTCCAGAAGAGGAGAAAATCCTTCTCAGGATTAATGGGGGAAGAGCTGCCTTGTTCTGTCACAAGGCACCGCAGTGCACACGTTGTCCCTGCGTTACAAGCATTAATTCGTTAATTGAAACAAACTGACCCCAGAGCACCTGGCGGTCTGGTCGGCATTATTGCACCCATCACTCAACACTTCGTACAGAGCTTGCCTCCTCCCAGATCCCCGCCTGAACGCTGGGCAGGAGGAGGAAGCTCCAGCTTCCCGTTCTGTGACAACCCCTGCTATTATCCGTGCCTAGTCGGGTCCACCTTCAGCTCTGTTATTCACCGTCCACACTCTGGGCTGAGCCTGGCCTCTCTCCCTCAGATCGATCTGATTGGAACTGCCAGCAGAGTTGATCATCCAGAACCCCGTGGAGCCTCCATCAGAGGCTGTACTATCCTGAGGGTGGAATTCAGAACCTGACTGATAGGCTGGGAGCCAGAGAGGAAGGGGCTAGTGTCTTGAGAGTCCACTGTGAATCAGGAAGTGAGGAGCGTTGAGCCCAATGAGTCAAGGTAGTAGATAACACACTTTGATTTTCACACAATTCTCCAGACTCCTAGACAGTGGATGGCATATTTTATGATTTTTATCTTATAATACATATGCATACTATATTTTCATATATATACATATATAATTTAGTTTTTATACATACACATATACAGATATAACCATATAGATTTTTTCTAGGGTGATTATGGTATTAAAGTAATATGCAATGAATGTGCATAAAAGGCATGATGAACTGGCAAGAGGATTTAGAATTTGAAGACTAGTCATAGAATCCTGGCTCTGCTTTGTACCTCTATATTTAAGATGTGTAAGTCTTCTGGACATCTGTTTCCCCTCCTACAAAGTGGGAATTATACAAGCAATATAATACAGCAATACAATATAATATTACAATACAATATAACACAATACAGCAATACAAGCTGTTGCTCTTTGGGTATGTATCATTAGATACAAGGTCTTCCCAGGTGGCTCAGCGGTAAAGAATCCACCTGTCCTTGCAGGAGATGCAAGTTCAATCCCTGGGTCAGGAAGATGCTGGAGGAAGAACTGGCAACCCACTCCACTATTCTTGCCTGGAGAATCTCAGAGTCTATAGGGTCATGGAGAGTAGGACACAAGTGAGCATGCACACAAGAATTAGATGCAAATAACTGGATCCTTCCTCTTATCTCTGCTTTCCTGCATATGGTCATCATACAATGTACCTTTACACACACTGAACAAAAGTCAGTTGGGAGGAAGAGAGTTGAGTAGAAGTGAGTCACAGAACACTGCATGGAAGGGAATGGTGGGCCTACCTTCCACAGTGGGTGCAGGAAGGCTAACTTTGACTTGGCCTGTTGGCTGTCTATATGGAGGCACAGGGAAAAAGAAAATGAGAAAAGAATAGGGAATGCCTCTGCTTTGCTATTTGTTGAGGCTAGCATACAGTTCAGCCTACCCTGAGAAGTAACACCCTTCATCTGCCTTGCAGAGGGAGCTGAAGAAAATGCAAAGGTAGAGCTACTAGGACCAGCCATACTGAATCTGTCACATACAGTGGGAGAAAACGGTTTTCCTTTCAGCGTTGTGATCTGCAGCAAAACTTGGCTCAGAGATTGTTAGACTGGTGACTTCTCCCTCTGTGGGACTGGATGACAGGCAGATAATAGGATGCAGGACAAGAATTCTCTGTTCCTTTGAAGAAGAGTCTAGAAATGTGAGCAGAGAGGAAGAAATACACCTCTGAAATGTTGTCTAGTTTTGAAAGGCTTCTCTACTCTTGGTTTAAAAAGCTTAGTCAATGGTCAACTGGAGTAGAGTTTTCCTCCTTGGGGGAGGACTGGAAACATAAGTAGGCAGTTCTGCTTCTACTGCTAGAGAATTCCCTCCTAACAGAACCTGGGGTGTTTTCCTGGAAACTGAGGAATAGATGGTTCAACTCTAGCCCAGCAGAATTCTTTGATGTAAATTCTGACAACTCATTCATTAAGTGAAGCCTCTTTACACCACAGAGGATAAAGATTAATTCTCTTTTTCAATGACCATCTCAAATTATACGCAGTGATGTTTCTAGCATAGCTTCCTAGTGATCATGCCTTGTCCCTTTCTCCTTCTAAATTAGAGCTCAAAGAAGTTAAAGTCTGCAGTTCTCCCCCTTCCCAATTTTAACTCTGATTTGTCTTAGTCTGAGTAGTTTCATTCAACTGTGTTAATATTAATAACGAAAGTGGTAGTAGTAGTCAAAGGAATAGTGATCATTGCTACCAATGTGCTGATCACTTACTATGAGTCAAGAACTCTTCTAAGCACTTTCAATATTAATTTGATATTCACAACCACCCTTTGAGGGTTACGTGATTTAGCCAGGATCACATGACAAGCATTTCCTGATCATTAAATTACATATCTCTGTATCTTTGGGGGGTCAATTAAAGTCTTATCTGGGGAAGGTGGAGACAGAAAATAGGAGGAAAGTGAAGACAACTTCCATAGCTTATGCTTCACTTGGGTGCTGGACTCTTTATACCCGTTGTGTGGAAATTAAGAACCATGAATTTAAGTTCAGTTGGGAAAAACCTCCCATGTAGAGGTTGTGAACCTCTGCTTTCCTTATTCTGGGGGAGAATCTGCCTCTGTGTTGTAGCCCACCTCCTCTTTCAGAGTGTGGGACTTATCTAATTCACACTGGTTTTCCTGTCACATTCGGATGGTTTCTGAGATGGCGTCCAGTCTCCAGCTTTTGCTTGAGGATTTCTTCCTCCCTTAAGAATTATTCCTAAATATTTAAAGCCTGTGATAGCCAGTTCCCTTTGGGCCTATTGAGGACAAATCCCCCCCTCCACTGCCTCTCAATCACAGGTACCTCTTATTGAGCAACTCTCTAAGCAATACTTGATGGCTCATGGTCTCCAAGGGCCCCATTGCCTGCACTTGTCTCTATCTTTCTTATCTTTAGCTATACCTCAAAGATTTCAGTAAATTCAAGGAAAGTCAATTGCTGAGTGGGAAATTTCAAAAATTAGCATTCAGGGAATTGGCTGTTGTGGAATTGGTATTTGGTGTACCAATTTGTCTGTATGTTGACTTGAGCTGTATCTTATGGTTCATTAACCCTTGGTCTTTCTTTCATGAAAAGATGGAAAGAAGTAGAGAATGAAGGAAAGAAACGAGGGAGAGAGGAAAAAGGAGGATGAGGTAGAAAGGAAGGATGGAAAGACATCAATCCCGAAGCAAAACTAATTAACTGACATTGACTAACTCCTAGCTCCAATTAAAAATTAAAGAGTGTAGTATGAACACATCTCATCCCCCAAACACATCAAAAAGTTCAGCTTTGTGCTCAGGATGACCTCCTCTCAGTTCATTCTTTCTGCTTTGCTTGGCCATCCTCCATAAACAACTGCAAGACCAAAATCTTTCAAAAGTGGTGTCTGAGATTCTGAGGAAAATTGGTGCCTGACACATCCCTTAGATCTTTGAATTTTTCCCTTCACCATAACCCAAGACACTCAAGTGTCTGTAAACTGCTTTGCAAAGAACTGGACACTGTAAAGGCTCAGCAATGTTGTTGTTGATGATGATGAAGACAATGCCAATGATGTCAAATTCTAGTAAACAACTATTTATTGAATTCCAGTCATGTCCTGGGCTATATACTCAGCTCATTGGATGCAGAAGTGAATAATACTAACTACAATTAATTTTTATGGAGTACTTAGTACATGCCAATCCCTACTCCACATGCTCTCCATGACTTAACTCACTCGATGTCACAAGCAACCTGTGAGAAGTCCCTGTGAGTGTCACTCCATCTGCCTGTGGTCACATGCCTAGCAGGTGGAAGAATGACTTTCCCCATGGTCCCTGTCACCCTTTCTCAGCTCCACCAAAGCCTGTGGTCTAGCCAGGGTAGCAGTAGAGGGCAGTAGGGCTGAGTAGAAAAGGGTGTGGGGATCCACAGTAAAGGGGAACTATTCACATCTTCTTCTCTAAATCACTGTGGCTGAGAAAGTTCTTGAGACATCACTAAAGTGAATTGTGCCTCCCCAGGTTCCACTTACTCAGCCTCCATCAATAATTTACCATCCAAACAGCCAAGCTGGGAAGAGGGTGGCTTGTTGCTACTGCTGCACCATCTGTGTTTCTCCATTAGTCTTAATGTGTCTTCCTGGGATACTCAAAAAGGACCTGTCCTCCCATTCACTCTCTGGGCAGGGCTGAAAGCTGGACACGGGAAACCTCGTCTGATGGTCATTGGGGACACTGACAGTCCCACTCACATGTCAAAGCCATGCCTCACTCTGCACCTTTAACCACCCGTTTGCCATGATGCTATCTCTGCTTCCCTGTTCCTTCCCCATCCTTCAGTACAGAATGCCAAATGTCCAATACCCTACCTCTTTAAATAACTCTAGATGAAATACCCCTGCAGGCACTTTGGCCCAAGGATTCTTACAGATCACTACTTCCTCATCCTTTCTTACTAATCCTAATCTCTTGTTCTTTATCTAGCCCTGTTTACAGCCTTGACCTGATATGACTCAGTTCATGTATGTCCATCAGGTGAGAACACTCATTCATTCTCTTTCCTTCACCCTCTAGGCCCCTCCCCAAAGGTCAGGAGGGAGACTTCACTCTCCTGCAGTTTCCTCTCTCTACCTTTCTTTCTCCTCCTTGCTTGAAGGCAGCTCGGTCCTTATGGATGTTTAAATCAAACACCTCAGTGCTCTCCTCTTAACTCATATTCAATCTGTCAGCAAGTCCTATTGGCGTCCCCTTCAAATACATCCAGAATCTGACTGCTTCTCATCTTCCCTGTCATCATCTCCTGGTTCAAGCCATTATGAATCCCTGGACTGTTACAACAGCTTTCTAAATGTTCTCTCTGCTCCCATCCTCACTTCTTAAAGGCAGAGTGAGGCTTTTTAAAAACATGGCACATTCCATCACTCTTCTGCTCACTGCCCCTGGGGCTCCTCATCTATGCAAAGGGCCATCTCAGGTCTCCACCTTTATTTACAAGGCTGTGCCTCATCTGCCTCCTGAAACCTTCAAACCAAAGTTCCCACCACATCCTCTCACTCCTCCAAGGTCAGTGCCTTCTTGGAAGGGCCTTGAATTTAGTAGGAACTTTCCTACCTTAAAGCCTGAATGCTGGCACTGCTTCCTGGGATAATATCTGATCTGCTCACAATAATTCTTTACATCGCTGCTCAAGATTAGCTTATCCAAGAGCCTCCATCAGATTCTACCCTCTTCCATGATCTATTTCTCTGTATGACCTTCATAACCTTCTGACACATATATTTTGTTGTTGTTCAGTCACTCAGCCATGTCTGACTCTTTGCAAACCCATGGACTGCAGCATGCCAGGCTTCCCTGTCCTTCACAATCTCCTGGAGCTTGCTCAAACTCATGTCCATTAAGTAGGTGATGTTTGTCATTGTTTCTCTCCACCAGGGAAGCTCCACAAGAGTAGGGATTTTGTTCCTGTCTCTGCTTTATCCCAGGACCAAGAACAGTGCTTCACACATGGTGGATCCTCAGTAAAGATGTAATATAAGCACTTTGAATTAAGAGGTAGGATGGCAAGGTGGTTAGGAGGTGAAGCTCTGCAGCAAGTATCCTAGAGTTTTAATCCCAGCTGTGCTGGTTAATAGTTAATGATCTTGGACAAGTTATTTAACCTTTTTGTACTTCAATTTCTTCATTGTAGAAAGGGTATGATAATACTCCAGAGAGTTTTTGGCAGGATTAAATGAATTACTATTTGTGGAACATTTAGACCGGTGTCAAGTACATTCTTACTGGGTTTTATCAGTGATTGCTGTTGTTGTTCAATTGTGTCCAACTCTTTGCAACCTCACGAACTGCCACACGTCAGGCTTCCCTGTTTTTTACTATCTCCTGGAGTTTGCTTAAACTCATGCCTCTTGAGTTGGTGATGCCATCCAACCACCTCATCCTCTGTTGCCCCCTTCTCCTCCTGCCCTCAATCTTTCCCAGCATTGGGGTCTTTTCCAGTGAGTCAGCTCCTCACATCAGGTGGTCAAAGTATTGGAGCTTCAGCTTCAGCATCAGTCCTCCCAATGAATAGTCAGAGTTTATTTCCCTTTAGGATGGATTGGTTGCATCTCCTCGCTGTCTAAGGGACTCTCAAGAGTCTTCTCCAGCAGCACAGTTTGAAAGCATCAATTATTCCGTGCTCAGCCTTCTTTATGGTCCAACTCTCAATGTTAACTTTTATTATTTTTGAATTCTAGTCTCACCATGGGTGAGTGAGTTGGGGAAATCACTTTAACCTCTTGGGTTGCAGTTTCCTTCCTTCCTTACTTCAGACCCAAGTACTTGAAATGGCTAAAACCTTCTTGTGTGGCCTACCCCTGCTTCATCTCACAGTGATCTCTCCTTCAAGTATGAAGTTCCAGTTACATCAGACTTTCAGTTTCTAGGCTGCATCTTTCACATCAGGAACTCTGCACATACAAATTTCTCTGCCTCTGGCCCCTACTAATCACTGAGATTTCTTCAAGGAGACTTTCCTGGTTCCTAAACTATGTGGAGTCTCTCTGCTAAAGCCCCCCTCTATTGTCTGAATAATTGACATGATGAATCCAAAATCTCCAATGAGATGGTGTTAGGAGGTGGTGCATTTGGGAGGTGATTAGGTCATGAGGTTGGAGCACTCTTAAATGAGATTACTGCCCTTATAAAAGAGACTTCTTGACTCTGTATGCAGGTCAAAAGCAACAGTTAGAACTGGACATGGAACAACAGACTGGCTCCAAATCGGGAAAGGAGTACATCAAGGCTGTATATTGTCACCCTGCTTATTTAACTTATATGCAGAGTACATCATGAGAAATGCTGGACTGGATGAAGCACAAGCTGGAATCAAGATTGCTGGGAGAAATATCAATAACCTCAGATATGTAGATGACACCATACTTATGAAAGAAAGCGAAGAAGAACTAAAGAGCCTCTTGATAAAAGTGAAAGAGGAGAGTGAAAAAGTTGGTTTAAAGCTCAACATTCAGAAAACAAAGATCATGGTATCTGGTCCCATCACCTCATGGCAAATAGATGGGAAAACAGTGGAAACAGTCACAGACTTTATTTTTTCAGGCTCCAAAGTCACTGCAGATGGTGACTACAGCCATGAATTGAAACGACACTTGCTCCTTGGAAGAAAAGTTATGACCAACCTAGACGGCATATTAAAAAGCAGAGACATTACTTTGCCAACAAAGGTCCGTCTTGTCAAGGCTATGGTTTTTCCAGTAGTCATGTATGAATGTGAGAGTTGGACTGTAAATAATGCTGAGTGCCAAAAAACTGATGCTTTTGAACTATGGGGTTGGAGAAGACTCTTGCGAGTTCCTTGGACAGCAAGGAGATCTAACCAGTTCATCTTAAAGGAAATCAGTCCTGAATATTCATTGGAAGGTATTAGTCTGGGTTCTGTTCAGCTTCAGCTTCAGCTGAAGCTCCAATAATTTGCCCATCTGATGCAAAGAACTGACTCACTGGAAAAGACCCTGATGCTGGGAAAGATTGAAGGCAGGGGGAGAAGGGGACAACAGAGGATGAGATGGTTGGATGGCATCGCCAACTCAATGGACACGAGTTTGAGTAAACTCCGTGAGTTGGTGATGGACAGGGAAGCCTGGCATGATGCAGTCCATGGGGTCACAAAGAGTCGGACACAACTGAGCGACTGAACTGAACTGAACTGAAAAGAGATTTCACACAGCTCCCTAGTCTCTTCCAGTGTGTGTGAATATGACGTAGAAGATAGCCCTCCCTCAACCTTGGTGGCACCCTGGTCTTGGATATTCAGTCTCCAGAACTATGAGACATACATTTCTATTGATAAGTCACCCATCTGTGGCCCAAAAAGGATTAAGATACCCTCTGTGAGTTTTGCATTTCTCCCTCATAGCACTTATTATGCTGTATCATACTGGACAGTACTTATGACTATATTGTGGACTTTGTTGTTGAGGATTTCTGAGTGCTCAGCTGGGCTACAAGTTTCATAAGGACAGTGACCATCTCTGGGTTACCCACCACCATAGTACCTCTTGTGGCTGGCACAGTGCTTGCCATTGAGTAGATACTGAATAAACATGTAGTAAGTGAATGTTGAAGGCATGTAAGTTCTAGCTAAATTATTTAAAACTCTCCTTCATAGCTATAATGTGCTGTTTAGGAACAATTGGGAAAGAATTCAAACCATCTTCTCACTTAAATGGTGCCAGATTGTCGAGAGCAGTGAAAACAAGCCACTGGTATCACTGGTTTTTGGAGAGTTTTGCTTTCCACTTGGGAATTCTGCATCATTCCTGGGGATAGGTGACTTTCCTTAAGCGGGTCACATTTGAAACCACCCAGTACTTCTTGAAGCCCACTGCCACCTCTTCCTTCAGTCTGGCCCTAACAAACATCTCTCTAGGCTCAGGCAGCAGTTAATTTAAGGTAGCAATTAAATGAAACCAAATTGCTGTTTGAATACCATAAATCATTTAACAGAATAGCTTTTTGTCTGCCAAACAGAATTAATCCTCAAAGCTGGAAAAATACACCAACTGCATATATGTGTGTGTGCATTTTTTCCCTTCTGCAAATAAATAGAAAGATTTTATTTTAACCTTTTGCTTTTCAATGAAAACTTTCCAGCTTACTTAATATGGAACTCCCATGCACCCAATACCCAGCCCCAACAACTATAAGCAGGTTGCCCAGCTTGTGTCATCTAAATCCCCAAATTCCTTTTATATTTTCCTGGTTGAAATTTTCCAAAGTAAATCCTAGACGTGATATCATTCTGGTGCAAACATCAAAGACAGAGACCTTTATTTACTAGGACACAGAGCTCTTAGCATACCCAGGAGACCAACAACACTTCTCCAATAACTTTTGGTACCTAATCTATACTCATTCTGGTGCAGTGGGAAGTTATGAAAGCCCAGTGTGGGTTTTATGTGGTTACACTCTGGAGAGAGGAGCAGCCTCTTCCAATCACCCCTAGGGATGGAGATGATTTGGCAAGGATGCCTGTGGACCAGCATGAGCCAGATGTGCAAGATCAACAGTCAGTTATTCCAGCAGCAGATGCTATTGTCAGAGCATTCAAGGTGCCATTTGTGACAATCCGTTTAGGTCTGTCTGTCTGCCCGACTCTCTAATTCATCCATCTGTCACTCTACTGGTCTACCCATCATATTGATCTATCCAGGCATCCAGGCATCTAGCTAGTGTTCACACTCTCTTAAATCTATTTAAGTGATTGCTCTAAGCTGTCCATTGGTGCATGTAATTCATTCCATTGCCAATAGTAACTCAAAGTTGTTTGGTTCTTGCCCCACCTGTTCATGCAGAATCTCAACCTCCTGAAATTCTCCTTGTCTTCAAACATAGTCCACAATGTATTTCCTTAATTTATTGCCTCTTATTCTCTCTTGAATGAGAGCAGGAATTTTGATCTGTTTTGTTCACTGTTGTATCCCAGAGCTTTGCCCAAGGCCTGGAATAGTGAAGGTACTCAATTCATATTTGATGAATGAATGAATAATTCATTATCATTCCCATTTTACAGATGAGTTACTGAACTCAAGGAGGCTAAAGAATTTGCTCAAAGTCACACATCCAAAAAAGGGAAAAGCTGAGCTTTGAAAACAGGTTTGTCCATGGCCTTCATCCTTTAGCAGATTGTCATACAGTCTCCAGCAAATTACATATTCCATAGCAGAAGATATACTTTGGCTGCATTCTGTCATCTTTTCTGGAAGTTAATGTTGTTGTCAAACCTAAAATCCTCTGAGCTGGGTTTTATTCTATCCCATAGAGGGCATGATTTTAAAAACTTGGATTATTGATAGCCCCACTTTTTTCCTTTTGATTTGTGCATTTGTATATCTTAGTTAGGGGACTTCCCTGGTGGCTCAGAGAGTGAAGAATCTAACCTCAGTGCAGGATTGGGTTCGATCCCTAGGTCACGAAGATCCCCTGGAGAAGGGAATGACAACCTACTCCAGTATTCTTGCCTGAAGAATTCCATGGATAGAGGACCCTGGTGGGCTGCAGTCCATGGGGTCACAAAGAGTTGGACATGACTGAGCAACTAATACACACATGTCTTGGTTAGATGCAGGAAAGTTGATTTGAGTGTGATATAAACACATAAAAATGCAACAAAAATAATCTGGAAATTTCTTTTACAAACAAAAGAATTCAGGGATATATACTTTGGGAATGGAGTGATCTATTTGCCAAAATTCCTGATCATTTGCTTATTTTAGTAGATATTTCTTGAGCACTTACTATATTTCTAGCAGTCTACTCGCTATTGGAAATGTACCCATGAAGGACATAAAGGCTCACCTCTGATTGTGAGATGATCTTCAGGAAAATATTGGGCCACGTTGAAAATGTATGTACCCGAACTATTAGTTAAAATATTTTGCATACTTGATATTTAAACAAATTATATAACTAATTTTAATGTATTTAATTAAATTAATCATTTAATTATTTAATTAATGATTTGTGCTTGTCTATTAAATTTTTCGGAGTTTTCAAAAGAAACAGTCATTTTACTCTATAGTAACTGTATAGAATGTTAAGGGAAGTGTGAAATGATTCAGTTTTACTTTCTGAGCTATATATAATTACCATTTTGTTGGTAAAAGATAAACAAACATTGGCAACTTCATATAGTTCAGTTTAACAAGTTTATCTAACTATAAACTAAAATGCTGGACTGTCCTGTTTAATCCTGGGAATCATATACTGGAAATAATATCATAGTCTAATATTGAAGCTGTTAGTGAAGCATGTCCTTATAACTTGATCATTGTGGTATGGTTGCTTTTTGGAGGCCATTGTGAGAGAGACTGGCAACCTCATAGAGGGTCAGAGAAGTGATGTGAAAAATCACCTTAAAAAGACCAAATAGGTATTAGGCCTGTAGAATGTTAATGTAACTTGACTGAATGTGTTAACAAGTCAAATAAAGAAAGTGTCAGTCAAAAAGAGACAGCAAGTGATTGCTCAGCCATGGAGACAAAAGAAGGAAGAGAAACTACTGTCACACTCAGCCCAGAACTGTCCAGCTAGAAAGAAATTTAGCAAACTGAATTTTTCTTTTTTTTGTGTGGTACAATTTACATATGCTAAAATGTTCAGTGTTCAATTAAATGACTTTTGACAGTTATACATAACCACCAAAAACAAGATATAATACATTTCCTTCATTCAGTTTTGGTGCCTTTAGCAAACCACAGTATTGATTTAGATTTTAATGATATTTCTTATTTTTACTTTATTTATTTTGCTTTCCACTTTTGGCAAGTAATACAGATGTTCTACCACTTATTTTATGTCTGTAAAATAATCACAGAGATATAAAGCTTTATTTTAAAAATAAGTGTATTCAGATAATATAAAAGAGAGTTGACCTTTAAAAAGTTGTATAAATGTATCAGTTTGATTAAGGACTAACTTTCTGGTACTAAACAAGGTGTTAGAATAGGAGTTGGTTCTTTTTCCTCCAAATGAATGGATCTTGGCATGGGGCATGCTGATATTCAAGGTGTAAATTTAATAGATGTGAACTTCAGTAATGCTACAACTTCCCTAAACCCAGTGAGGAAGAAAGTGTGGGAGTCCTTAGTCAAAGAGGGAAGTAAAGAGCTACAATTTTTTAATCTTCAGATTGATCACTCTAACAGTTTGTGAGTTCTTTAGGAAGCTTTTGTTTTATCTATACGCTGTCAGTTAAAATCAGAATTTCTATCAGGGGCTGTCAGCAAAGCAATAGCAGCGGAATGGACTGGGTGGGAATCCCATTGTTTCTGGCTGCTCTGGAGTGCTGGCCATCTGAGCATTGTTGTTCAGTTGCTAAGTTGTGTCCAACTCTTTATTAATGGTGGCAAGGTTTCCAGAGCAGGACTACCCAGGCATATTAAAACCACCTATCCTTAACATTTCATAATTCTGAAAAGGAAGCACTTTCTTACATTTTAACATACAACTGAAATCTCCTCTCAATGTGTTGTTCATGGTTTAGTCACTAAGTTATGTTTAACTCTTTGCGATCCCATGGATTGCTGCACACCAGGCTTCCCTGTTCTTCACTATCTCCCTGAGTTTTCTCAAACTCATGTCAATTGAGGAGGTGATGCCATCCAACTATTTCATTCTCTGTCACACCCTTCTCTTCTTGCCCTCAATCTTTCCCAGCATCAGGGTCTTTTCCAGTGAGTCAGTTCTTCAATCCGATGGCCAAAGTATTAAAGCTTCAGCTTCAGCATCAGTCCTTCCAATGAATATTCAGGGTTTATTTTCTTTAGGATTGGCTGGTTTGATTTCCTTGCTGTCCAAGGGACTCTCAAGAGTCTTCTTCAGCATCACAATTAGAAAACATCAATTCTTCACCACTCAGCCTTCTTTATGGTTCAACTCTCACATCCATAAATGACTACTGGAAATACCATAGCTTTGACTAGATGGATCTTTGGCAGCAAAGTGATGTCTCTGTTTTTCAATATGCTATTTACGTTTGTCTTAGCTATTCTTCCAAGGAGCAAGGTCTTTTAATTCCATGACTGCAGTCACTATCTGCAGTGATTTTGGAGCCCAAGAAAATAAAGTCTGCCACTGTTTCCATTTTTTCCCATCTATTTGACATAAAGTGATGGGACCAGATGCCATGATCTTAGTTTTTTGAATGTTGAGATTTAAGTCAGCTTTTTCACCCTCCTCTTTGACTTTCATCAAGAGGCTCTTTAGTTCCTCTTCACTTTCTGCCATTAGGGTAGTATCATCCACACATCTGAGGCTGTTGATATTTCTCCTGGAAATCTTGATTCCAGTTTGTGAGTCATCCAGCCTGGCATTTTCCATGATGCAGTCTGCGTATAAGTTAAATACGTAGAGTGAAAATACACAGCCTTGATGTACTCCTTTCCCAATTTTGAACCAGTCCATTGTTCCATGTCTGGATGTAAATGTTTCTTCTTGATCTGCGTACATGTTTCTCAGGAGGCAGGTAAGGTGGTCTGGTATTCTCATCTCTAAAAATTTTCCACAGTTTGTTGTGATCCGCATAGTCAAAGGCTTTAGGGTAGTCAATGAAGCAGAAGTGGATATTTTTCTGGAATTCTCTTGTTTTTCAATGATCCAATAGATTGGCAACTTGATCTCTGGTTCCTCTGCCTTTTCTAAATCCAGCTTGTACATCTGGATATTCTCAGTTCATATACTGTTGAAGCCTAGCTGGAAGGATATTGAGAATTACTTTGTTGGCATGTGGAATGAGCACAATTGTATGGTAATTTGAGCATTGTTTGGCATTGGCCTTCTTTGGGATTGGAACAAAAACTGACCTTTTTCAGTCCTGTGACCATTGCTAAATTTTTCTCTCAATTATCGTTTGATTAAAAAAAAAAAAGATTGCAAAAGCAGTTTCACATTTAAGAAAGACCTGTAATCTTTAGCTCTATTAGGAACTATCTGGTGGCAAAAGAGAAAGACTCTTGATATAAAAAAGTGTTTTCTTGAGGCCTCCTAGCCCCACCCAACAAAGGGATTGTCTAGAAGCCCTTTCTCAAGGTAGTAGATAATAGTACCAGTAGATAATAGTGAAAAGTCATATAGGTGGTACCAGAATGCCTGAAGCTTAAGAGCTGTCAGGCAACGTCTTCTGTTACTGTGAGATGAATTCATCAGTCCATCTTATCCTGATGCTGCTGGACTTTTGATTCGTTTAACTCCTCTAGTTCTGAGTGTCTAATCATCAGATGACCTTTGAATATTAGTTGGCTGTTGACAAGGAGAGAAAATACTGGTCACATGGAGTTAGAAGAATCCAATCTGTGTGATGATGAATTTGTATTAAAAGCTATTCAATTAAGTTTTAGATTTTAAACATTAATCTTGGGAACTTGGATAATATGAATGTGCAACTGAAAACAGAATCATTGTTGGTTTGTTGGCAAAATCAGGATTCAATCTGCAAGCCTGAGGTTTACATGTGGGACTACAGGATGAACATTGAGGTGACAACTGGCTTTCCCTGGGCTGAGGGGAACTGGCTGCCTCTGAAGGACCAGGTGGATCCAGGTCCATTGTAGGCAGTCATTCTGTGCTAGTCAATGCACATTTCAAGTAATAGCTAATGTGTCCTTGTCCACCTTTCCAAATAGCAAGTAGTGAACTCAACATAAGGAATTATGAAATAGTTGATGGTTGAGAATAGCTACTGTGGCACAACAGTAGAGCATCCACCTGCCAATGCAGGAGACACAAGAGACATGAGTTTGATCCCTGGTCAGGAAAATCTCCTGGAGTAGGAAATGGCAACCCACTCCAGTATTCTTACCTGGAAAATTCCATGGACAGAGGAGCCTGGTGGGCTATAGCCCATGGAGTTGCAAAAAGTCAGACACAACTCAGCATGCTAGAACACACACACAGATGATTTTGGCAAACTAAAAAAGCGTGACTCAGTCCCACTTGCATGGATATGGATTTATGTGGTTTTCTTTAATTCTAGATAATTTTCTACTTACAACATTATATGTTACAAATAAACAACTTTCAAGGCTCTCCTCCTCTCCCCTCTCCTCTTCTCTCCTCCCCTCTTCACTCCTTTCCTCCCTCTCTTCCCTTTCTTCCTCCCACACTTATTTACAGAGGACCTGCTTTGGGTTATATCCTGTGCTGAGGGCAAAGGATAAACAATACAGGTAACCACTATTCTCTTGCATTTTAAAACCCAGAGGAATGGGGAGGGAGATTCAGATTAGTAGTCATACTAATCAAAAGAGTTGGACATGACTGAGCGACTGAACTGAATTGAACTGAACCTTGGTTAGTGCTTATTGAAAAGTTCTGTGTACCAGGCACTATTCTCAGAGCAGTACCAGTGCTGATTCATTTAGCCTTCATAACAACAGTATGAGAAAGACATTAGCATTATCCATTGCACAGACAGGGGAAACTGAAGTACAAAGAGACTGAGTAAGTTGGCTGGCATCACACAACTAGTAAATGCAAAATGTGGACTTGAGCTTAAGTAGTCTGGTTCTTGAATCCATATGCTTTAGTACTAACCATGTGCAACCTGAGAAGGACCAGAAGAGGGGAAATACAAGGATGACACAGTACTTAGAAGAGAGAGGCTCCATGTGCTGTAATGGAGGTGACAGTGATGTGCTTGGAGGAAAGAATGCCAAATGTCACAGGAAAAGGATGCAAGATCTTATTGGACAAGAGAAAAACTGCACAGGACATATAGATTCCAAATCCCCATGAAGATACTCAGCTACCAATAATACTGCCTGGGAGGGGAGAATCTTCTGATTCTCAGAAGAACTTCTTTGGGCCATCATCGTGGGTACCCTGTTCCCTCCTGACAGTCTGGGAGATGCTGACACATTGCCTGCCTGCCCACCAAGGGTGAGTCTCAAGTGACAGTCAGCACATTCTTGTGTGTGTACAGTCAGGGTGAGGGGAATTGAAGGGCAGTTTCCCAGGAGTGTCATCCCCTGCAGGGCTGAGCCTCACGCCTGTGTGGAGACTTCCACCTGCAGCCTCTAATCCAGTCTTCCCTGCCTGATGGGGGAGGTAGGAGAGGTTTCTGGAGAGGGTGACCTCTGGAGGGTGAGTGAGAATTTGTATGTGACAGCAGTGATGGGGAAGGGGAAAGGGAGGGGGGACACCTGGGAAACTTCAGGCAATTGAGCAGGGATGGGGAGCCGATGGGGCCTAAAGCAAGAGGCGAGGCTGGAGAAATAATCAGAAGTCAGAGTATGCAGGGGCTTGCAAGTACGATTGAGTATGAGCCATGTTCTGTGAGCAATGGAATATTCTGGACACCTTTGGAAAGGCCCCATATAATATTTCTGATTTCAATTACTAAGCATTTTTTATACACCAGGGGCTGCACTAACTACATGCTATTTATTCCTCACAACAGCTAATAATATGGGTTCTATCATTCACCCTATTTTACAGATGAGAAAACTAAGGAACAGTGAAATAAAGAAACTTGCTCAAAGATACTCATCTAGCAAGTGGGGGAGCTGAGTTTGAAATTCTAACTTCAGAGTCTGAGCGTCTACCCCCTGTCATATCCCTGAATGGATGAGTTGGAGTGGCCCAGGCTGTTGGCAGTTAGAAACCCCTATCATGGGTAGATTTCTGCATGTTTGTCCGGGTCTCCCTCACCTTTGTCTTGAATCAGCTGAGAAGCTGAAAATTCCATTCCCTGCAATTCGGTTTCAGGGCGCGTCTGACTGAGACGAGATGAATTCGAGTTTAATCTTGCATGCCTAACGAAGTCGCCGAGGTATCTCAAAAATTCTCCTGCTTCTATTAGTGAGATAGTGTGTGAGGCTTATTTCCACTGACAGGCAGTTTTATCATTATTTTTTAAAGCAGGGACTTGTCTTGAATAGTTCAGGCGGTGTCAAAAGGAGAGATAACAAACCTCCTAGAATAAAATGTCAGTGCTGGAAAGGAGCTAAACATCAGCTGGTCCAACCCCCTCAATATACAGAGAGGACAGGGGTTGTCCCCTGGCCCTTTCTACTACACCCACCGCTGGCTATGGCAGTTGCCCTTCTGGCTGCCCAGGAAGCAGTGTGAGAAGACAAAGGGATCTGGTTGGGGGCTGTGGGTGGCAGGCTGAGCTTGAATTCTGGTTCTGCCAAAGTTTTTTTGCTAGTTGTGGGACGTCACTTCACCTTTCTGAAATTCAAAATTCTCACTTCTAAAATGAGATAAGAGAAATGCTTTCCCAGGGTGGTTGTGAAGATTAAGTGCTTATTGCAATGCCTGGGGGAGAGTAGTGTTAATCGCTCAGTCGTGTCTGACTCTTTGTGAACCCACGAACTGTAGCTCGCCAGGCTCCTCTGTCCATGGAATTCTCCAGGCCAGAATACTGGAGTGGGCAGCTATTTTGTTCTCCAGGGGATCTTCCCAACCCAGGGATCAAAGCCAGGTCTTCTGCATTGCAGACAGATTCTTTACTGTCTGAGCCACCAGGGGCAGAGAAGGCACCCAATAAATAAAAGTTTTCTGCCCCCAAGGTAGCTGAAAGATAGGAAGGAGAACAAGACCTGACCTTGAGGAAATGACTATTCAGCAAGGGAGACATCTCTCTCTGCAAAACAAATGTGCTCTTCGCAGGGACAGAGGGACATAGAAAATGTTGGGAGAGCAGAGAGGAGGAAGGACCTAAGGAGTGAGGGACTGTTCTGAATAGGTAATATTTATCTGGGGCTTTGAAGGATGGGAAGGAGTTCCCCATGTCAGTGTCAGAGAAAAGATTCCAAGAGGAAGAGGCAAGGTGATGACCACAACAGTGATGATGACAATAATAAAGGAGGAAAGGAAGAGTTGCAAACTCCTCAGCAGGTTGAATCCTGTCCACAGATGAGCTTTCTTTGTCTAGTTTAAGAAGTTTAAATGTGAATGCATAGTTTCTCCAGTTCCCCACAAGTCCCACCACTGCCCCAGTTCCTTCCTCCTTCCATCCTTCGGTCTAACATCTCAGGCATTTGCATTTGGAATCCCTAAGAATATAGTGGTGAAGAGCATAGACTTTGGGACAAAAGAGACCTAGGTCTGAGTTCCAACTCCTCCATGTGATGATTTAAGATCCATAAAATGATAAGTATGTTTGTACCTACTTATTTGGATGGCATATCCAAACCAACCTAGACAGCATATTAAAAAGCAGAGACATTACTTTGTCAACAAGGGTCTGACTAGTCAAGGCTATGGTTTTTCCAGCGGTCATGTATAGATGTGAGAGTTGGATTATAAAGAAAGCTGAGCACTGAAGACTTGATGCTTTTGAACTGTGGTGTTGGAGAAGACTCTTGAGAGTCCCTTGGACTGCAAGGAGATCCAACCAGTCCATCCTAAAGGAGATCAATCCTGGGTGTTCATTGGAAGGACTGATGTTGAAGCTGAAACTCCAATACTTTGGCAACCTCATGCAAAGAGCTGACTCACTGGAAAAGACCCTGATGATGGGAAAGATTGAGGGCAGGAGGAGAAGGGGACGACAGAGGATGAGATGGTTAGATGGCATCACCAACTCGATGGACATGGGTTTGGGTGAACTCTGGGAGTTGGTGATGGACAGGGAGGCCTGGCGTGCTGCGGTTCATGGGGTCGCAAGGAGTCGGACACGACTGAGCGACTGAACTGAACTGATTTGGATGGCTGTGAGAGTGAAGTGACACCATGGCACCTGGCCAGGAGGGAAACCCCTTGGATTTTGCACCAAATGATTTTATGTTTTAGGGTGATTTTGGTGAATCCCAGGTTTGTAGGACAATTTTGTGTTTCATTCCAAGTTCTTGTCATGGCATATGTGTCAGTTTGGATCGTCTGAGAACTAGATACCAAGATGGAATAAGAGACACAAGATTTATTTGGGGAAATGCTTGTGAAGGAGAAAGGGTGGGAGCGGCTGTCCAGGGGGAGAGACTTCAGTCTGACGCGGGTCTGACATCTGTGAAAGGAGAGAGGAAAGGACGAACCTCAGGTCATAGTGTGGTCCTAGGGAGCCTTGGTCAGGCTGCTGGGGAGACTTAGAACCAAAGCTGACTGTTAGAGGTGCCTAATCATAGCAATAGCTGGGTTTTTGTGCCCCTGCACTTCCCCCATTCCCTCAGTGCTCAGCCACTGACAGAACAGCCCAGGGAACATGGCCTGGCAGGGATGCTGCGGTATGTACACGGGTGCTAAGTTTGGAGGATGTCAGCAAAGTCCTCTTGAAGGAAGATCTGAGCAGAGCACCTCCATGATTGCTACAGGAAGCCTCAGTAGTAAGTCCTTGTTCAGTAAATAGAATTATCTCTGTAAGTTGAAGGTCAAGGCTCTGATGCTTCAGTAAAATAAGCATTTATCCACATTGTTATGGATGGTATTGTGTCCCTTCAAAATCTATATGTTGAAGTCTTAACCCCCAGTATGTCAGAGTGGGATTGTGTTTAGAGATAGGGCCTTAAGTGAGATAAAATGTTAAAATGGGCCACAGGAAATGGGCCCTAATCCAATATGATGGATATCTTTATAAGAAGAAGAAATTTGGACATGGACACATACAAAGGATGACATGAAGACAGAGAGAGAATTCAGCCATCTACAGAGTAAGGTGAGACAGAAGAAATCAACCCTACCAATACCTTGACCTTGGACTTCTAGTTCTCATAACAGTGAGAAAATAAACGTCTGTTGTTTAGGCCACCTGGTCTGTGGTCCTCTATTATAGCAGCCCCAGAAAACCAATACAAACATCTAGCTAGATGCTACCTGGGATCCCCAGGAATAAAGGGCAGGGTCCTTGCTCTTTATTAACAGGGAGAACAATTTACTGAATTTTAAAAATCCATTTATTGAGCATGGGCCCTTACTATATATATGTTTTCCCTATGGCTTCCATAACATTACTGCAAACTAGGTGGCTTAAAACCATAGAAATTTATCCTTTCACAGTTAGGAAGCCAGAGTCTGAAATCAAAGTGTGTGTAGGGTTGATTCCTTCTGGAGGTTCTGAGAGACCAACTATGCCATGACTGTCCCCCAGTTTGTGGAGGCTGCTGGCCGTCCTTGGTGTCTCTTGGCTTGTGTCCACACCACTCCAGTGTCTGCCTTCATCATCATATCACTTCTTTGTGTCTCTATGTATCCTTTTCTGTCTCTTTTAAGGACATTCTCGTTGGATTTAGGGCCCACGCTAACCCAGTATAATCTCATCTTGACCCTTGTCCTAATTATACCTGCAAAGACCCTGTTTCCAAATAAGGTCATATTCCAAGGTCTGAGTGGATATGAAATTTTGAGGAGACACTATTCCCCCTATTACACCATATTTTATTTAATTATCTTATTTTTTTAAATTTACCTTATTTTTTAAAATGGTGTTTAGTTTTTGAACATTCCTATATGGCAAGCAAAGTCAATATGGGTGAAGAATGGAAGATCAGAGAGGTGGCTATTTGTCCAAGGTCACACCTCTGGTATGTCATGGATAGGATTTGAACTGTGCATTCCAGTTTCAAGTCTCCATGCTTATGCTATTACTCCGCTGTTTTCTGCCATTGTGCTGTTATATGCCATTTATCTGTTACACTTCTTCAGGAAGAAAGGAATCCTAATAGGATCATCCTACACTCTTGCCTGAGCACCCATTGATCGAATTTACACCACCATAGCTTAAGTTTGCCTGCATTAGAACTTCACATAATGGAATCAGACAACATGTAGTCTTTTGTGTCTAGGCTTCTTTCAGTCAACATAATGTTTTTGAGATCTATGTTTGTTATTGTATGTATTAGTTCTTTGTTCTTTTTTATGGATGAATATTATTATCCTATAAAATATATTATGATTTGTTTTTAATGAACATTTGGATAATTTCCAGGCTTTGGTTGTTATTAACAGAGCAGCTATGAACATTCTTATGAAAGCCCTTTTGTGGGTACAGGTTTTTGTTTCTCTTTCATACCTAGGAGTGAAATTGTTGGATCATTTCAAGTGTGTGTTTAACTAACTGCTAAACTGTTTTCCAGAGAGGTTGCCAACATTTTACCAATAATGTATGAGAGTTCCAGTGGTTTATTATACTCACCAGTATTTGAGGTTACCAGTCTTCAATTCTAGCCTTCCCAGTAGGTATGAAGTGGTATTTCATTGTAAATTTAACTTGCATTTCCAAGAAGATTCATAATCCAGAGCATCTTTTCATATATCTTGCTGGCTATTTGAGTATCTTTTCTGTGGAATATATGGTTAAGCCTACTGCCATTAACAATTTTTTTTTTTATTATGGGTGGTATAACTTGTTCATGGATTCTGGATATAAGTTCCTTGTCAAATATATGTACTGTGAATATTTTCTCCCAGCCTGTGACTTGCCTTTTCATGTTCTTAATGGTGCCTTTTGAAGAATAGCAGTTTTTAGTTTCCATAAAGTTTAATCTGTCATTTAAAACATTTTATGGTTATTGCTTTTTTGTTTTGTCTGTGGCATCTCTGTCTAAATCAAGTTTCAAATATATTGTCCTATGAGAAGTTTTTATATTTTTAGCTTTTAGGTTTGGTTAGGTCTGTGATCCATCTGGAATTAAGTTTTGTGTTTGGTATAGGGTAAAGTTTGAGGGCCCTCTAAATCCACAATTAAATGATTTATTCATGTGCTGTGAATAATGATGTTAATAATAAAGAGAAAAATAACAACAGCAATATAAAGCTAATAGGTGCTCAGGATTCTTGCAGATACAAATGACAGAAAAATCCAACTCATAGTTTAATAAGAAAAGGAAGATATATTGGCTCATGTAAGTGCAAAAGTTCAGGAGAAAATTTAACAGCTCATAGTTGATTTTTATAAGTACTAGGACATGGAAGAATTGGACAGCAATTGATTCAAGAAATTTCTAATGAGTGGTGAACATACAGGTATGGTTAGATCTGGGGGCTTGAATGGTGAGATCATTTAGTTTCTCTCTCTCCCCTCATCTCAGCTCTTCTCTCTTCAATGTGGTCTACAGTTTCTTCCCTCGTGGTGGTAAGATGATAATGAGCCAAGTCCAGGCTTACATCTCATCCTATCAGCAACTGCAACTCCTCAATAGTTTGATGGATTACATTTTAATGATTTTTAAAAACTGAGCTTCTAAAATGCTTTGGTCTAGAGCAATGCCATCTTTCAGCTTGCAGCAGATGCCCCAGAAGGCTTGGAAGACCTTGCTGTCAAGTTATCCAGGTGTGAGTTTGTATTCTCTCCATCTCTCCATCCTCTCCATTAAAAAGCCCTGAGTTTTTGGTAGGTCCGTGGAAAGAAGTGATTCAGAGCTCTGGAGTCAGATATATTCAGTTTCTACTTTCACATTGTACTGGTTGTGTGACTTTGGGCAAACTGTTCGACCTCTCTGAGATGCAATTTCCTTACCTGAAAAAAGGGAATAATAATAGTACAGCTTTCAGGATTGTAGAAAGAAAATGGGATTTCCACGTGGGAGATAAACATACAAGTTCAACCTTCAGCACTTGAGACTAATCATGACAAAGATAATTTGGAAATATCTAAATTATAGACTTCAAGACAGGTTCAGGGGGCCACTCTTCTACTAGCTCTTGCATGCTCTGTCCAGGACACCCTGTACACGAGCATCACCAGCCAAATGAGAAATGATGCTTTGATTATATAAAAGCACTCTGCTCATCCCCTCCCCCAAATTCAGGGTTCTCAGATAAAAATTGGAATGAGAACACAAACTGGGGATTCCTAGTTCCTTAATCCCTAACTTGAAGGCAGCTAGTCGGTCAAGGGAAAGTCAGTCAGACTTACCACCCAGGCTGGAGCATGCAGGCAAGGAGCACAAACAAAAATTCTGGCTGGTAGGGAGGGGTGCTTCCACTTGTAGATAGAAGAGGAAGGATGGGTATGCAGTGCTGAAGGGCTGATATTTGGGAAAAGCAAATAAAGAGGGAAAGAGGCAGAGAGGGTGGGCTGTGCATCGCACGTTGGCAGCAGCTGTTAACACCATTACCTGCTCACTAGGAAAATTTGATCTCATTCATCATTGGAGCAGCAAGTGCGGCAACTGAGGTATGACCAAAAGCTCTCTACTCAGAACTTCCTTGCAATAGGTGCAGGAGAAAAGGGGAAACAACTGTCTCTTAAAAAAGAAGAAGAAAAAAACAAACAAAATAAAAAACCCTTTTAATTCAAAGCAGTTTTATGACCTTTGAAAGCCAAACTCAAATTAACATAGTGTTGCTAAGTAGAGAGAATTTCCTGCTGGGTCTTCTATAATGAATAAACACCATTCATTTGTAATTAGCAGCACCCAGCTGCATAAAGGCAATTAATATGCTAACATGAATTAAAACAGTAGGTCTCCTTAAGAAGGCAAAACATCAAGGCTTTCTTGGTTTACTCCTGTTATGTGATGCTGAAATAGCAGGAGCTTTTTCCTCAGCTTTTCTGTGATATTACTGCACCCGTGTGCGGAATATCAAGGTTTCCATAATGCAAGGGCATTGCCAGGGAATGCATTGCCCCGGCCACGGCCACTGTCCCTTCTGCACCCTTGGGTTTTTATTCTCTATCTAGAGGCGTTATTGGCTCATGTAATTGGAAAGTCCAGGAGATTTATCTCACTGCACATTTTACTTTGGTTTCATTAACAATCTGTGTTTTGTTCTTGCCTCTTTGAAGAAAGCGTTCTAAGTACTCTATTATGTGGGAAAGTTCGGATTCCCAAAAGTCTTTGATAGCCCTATCTGGGAGAAGCTAGCCTCAGGCTGTGAGTTAGCTTTGCCATCCTTCCAAGGAGACCCAGGGCTTTGGGGTTGGCAGTATCTTTTATCTCTGGGATGGACTCAACTAGCCTCACCAGCTTCTGATGTTAGCATTTTATAGGTCATTAATCATCTACTGAAACTGGGCCCCCGAAGTCCTTTCCCAATTGTTCTGGAGGACTGTTTCTTTAAAAAGATGCAGTTTTCAGATGTATGGGCTTTTGTAAGAATACATGCCTTGCATATGCCAACAAGAGCCTATAATCTTATTTTCATCCTTCATTTGCTGAGCCAATCCTTTTTTATCACATGCAGGGAAACTTCAATTTTGGTCAAAGTATTAAGAATTCTGAATTACAATAAAAGCATCCAAATCAGTGACCCACCAAGGCACAGCCACCAAGTGACCAGGGAGGAGGCTGCGATAATTTCATCATTGCAGGAGGCCTGCAGCCTCTGCAGCTCGACGTCATCGGGACAGGACAAACACTGTGGAGACTGCAGATCCGAGTTCCAGTCCTGCCTCTACCACTCAGGAGCTGCACATTTAGCTCCTCAAGCCTCAGTTTCCTGAGGATGACATGCCCTGCACAAAGGATGCTAGGACAGTTGTACTTTGCCCAGGACATAAAAGAAAGCTCAACAAATAACTTTAATTATTACAAGAGGTAGTGAGGCACAGTGAAGTGAGCTTCTGAAGTCAAACTGACCTGGATTTAAAGACCAATTGCTCTTATTACCACCATGACATTCAGTGCTTGATTTAACCTCTCTGAGAGTCAATTTCTTCATGTGCTAGTTGAGGATGATGTATCAGACTTTAGAGGACTGTTGGGAGATAATTGAAACTGTATATTCATAAACATCAAGCTTGGTTCCTGAAACATTAATAGGTGTTTAATAAACCTTGGTTTTCTTTGATTACTAGTTTCAGAGAAGCAAAGTAGTAGAGTAGGGCAGAAAGATAAGGCTTGGATCTTGGTCACATCCCTGAACTGTTTAATCCATGGCCTTCATCCTTCAAGCCTCTTTTCCCCTGACCCCTCAGAGCCCAGTCTTAAAAGCCCAGGCCCTTAAAAGATGCCCTGATCACATCAGGAAGGCCATGCCTACATCCAGTCCATGACACAGTGATTCAACATGGCCAGAGATCTCTTTTTGTCAACTCCCTCCCAAATCCATTTACAAATCTTTAAAAGTTCCAAGATGAGAACACACTCATATATAACCCAAAAGTCAAGAATTTGGGATCTGGAGCCAGATTGCCTATCTAAGGTCACACAGGGTGCAGAATCTCTAGGTTCAGCAGACAGGTAAATGGCAGGGAGGCCAGGTTTAGGGAGTAAGTCCCAGAGATCAGACTAGGATGAAAGTTGGGATAGTGGGGATGAGAATTCAGAGTCGTGTTGCCCAGACTTTCAAAGAACAGAACCCAGGTTCCGTCAGAGGTTCCAGGAAGCAGAAACTACTGGGCAGTCTCTTCAGGGAAAGTTGGCTGGATGAATTAGAACCAAGGCTTTTCTATTTCTCTCTATCCTGAGAGAGTTCCATTGGTTTGAGTCAAATGGGAGCAGCAGTCTGCTTTGATTGACACTTGCACTTAAATAATCAGGAAAGGCTAGTTGTGCTACAGTAACAACCCCTTAACACCATACCACCCCCGAATCTCAGTTTCTTAAACAATCAGGCTTATTTCTTACTCATATCATGGTCTGGGTACAAACTGGGCAGCTCTCCTGGTGGTTCTCTTCTAAGCAGCAATTCAGGGATCCTGCCCACCTCTGTCACGTGACCCTGCCACCTTCAACATGGCACCTATTAATGGTTGCTATCGAAGGGGGAAAGACAATGTGGGTGCAACTTAGGTCTTTTGGGGGGCTATACTTGAAGGTGGCATTCATCAGTGCCCTTACCTTCCACTGACAGAACATAGTAATATGGGTTCAACTTCATAGCAAAGGAGGCTAGAAAATGTAGTCACCCCTTATATCAAGGAAGAGGAAATATATAGGGGAAATATCTAGCTATTTTCTGCCACACTCACCAACAGTGAGTGCAATGGGATAGAGTACTTCCTCAAAGAAAAATCATGGCTGTGCGTAACCAAAGCATAAGAATGCTGTAGGCAGAAACAAGGAGATCTAAGAGGGCTTCCTGGTGGAGAAGGTGCTTAAACTTCAACAATAAGAAGTAGCTCAGTGAAGAGGGAGGGGCAGAGGAAGCAATCTCAGATGGAGTGAATAGCAAGTAGGAAGGCCTGAACAAGGGAGAAAACATTTCCCTTCCCTTGGGGGAGCATGTTTGGTTCATTGTGGCTGGTATATAGAGTGGGGAAGGGTTAGGGAGAGATGACCAGAGGGCAGATTGTGAAGGGCTGACTATGTTCCTCTAAGGAGATAGGGCATTGCTGCATGAGAAATAGGGGGTATAGGAAAATTCAGGAATGAGGGAGCATGATCAGATGATCAGTTCAGAGCTCTTTGGCTCTGGTGAGTTGCATAGGGGCAGGGTGGGAGGAAGCTGACAAAGCTCTCACCATTCCTTGTCCTAGCTGAGTGATGGTGGACGAGCACAGGTGACCTAAAGTGGGATATGAATGCTCCTTCGAACACATGACTTCTAGCGAGCCTGACATCATAACCTAGAGGCACATGTCCAGTCTCTGGCTTATAGACATGCTCTACAGAAAAATGTTTTAAGTTTATTTAAAAAATTTGAACCTGTGGACAGCATTTATGAATTAGGAGGCCTCACATAAAAAAAGCCAGGTGTACAGATGTATTAGTTTGCTTGGGCTGGCATAACAAAATGCCATACACTGGGTGGTTTAAACAAGAGCAGTTTATTATCTGGCAGTTCTAGAGGAAGGGAGTCCAAGATCAAGGTGTCAGCAGGGTTGGTTTCTGATGTAGCCGCTCTTCTTTGCTTGCAGAAGGCTGCCTTCTTGCTGTGTCCTCACATGACCTTTTCTCTGCACATGGTATCTGTTCCTCTTCTTACAGGGACATCAGTCTGGTTGGATTAGGGTCACCCTTATGACCTCGTTAAACCTTAGTCACTGCCTTAAATAGCTCTGTCTCCAAATATGGTCACATTAGGGGTTAGGGCTTCAATGTATGGGTTTCACCACAATTTTAGTTCAGAACAGCAGAATTCAGGTATCCATTAAACAAATGTTTTTTGAGCACTCATTACATGCCAGGCATGGCTCCAGGTGATTAGAGTATAGCAGTAAATAAAATAAAACCTGCATTTGTGGGCAATATAAATAAGAGGTGATATATGCTGTAAGAAAGAATATGAAGCAGAGTAAAGAAGAAGGTCCTGGAGGGCTGGGGTATGAGGAGGGCAGATAGGAAGAGGGTAGTTAGTTGGAGTGAACCTCATTAAGAGAGTGTAGATTAGAGCAAACTCCAGAAGGTGGTGAGGGAATGAGCCAGGGGGATGTCTGGGACAAGAGCTTGCCAGGGAGCACGTGCAAAAGCCCAGAGATGAGAGCTTTGCTGGTGTATTTCAGAATCAGCAGGATGACAGCGTGCCTGGGACAGAGCAAGTGGGGTGGGAATGATAGGAAAATGGACACAAAAATGGTGGCAACAGGGGAAGAGAAGCAGATCATGAGAGTCTTTAAAGCTTTTGCCAGGATTTTAGCTTTTACTCTGAGTGAAATGGGCTCCTAAAAAAATCAGAAGACTAGGCTACACTGGGCCCAACTCCTCCAGGGCAGCAGGTGACTGGAGCTCAGTATCAGCTTTCTCCTTGGCATTTCCCCTCCTGTCTGCCACAGTCTCTGCTACTCCCTATTGCACCCACCCTGGCATGCTTCATTCGTGGATGATTCTTATATGCCCCTCAAGGCATTTAAGGATGTAGCTCCTGTTTTGCAGATTAATGTGTCCCAGGCAATGGCATTCTTAGGAATTCCTTTGAGTGAAAACTTAGCTCTGTTTGCAGAGAAAACACATGCATCACGGGGGCCCCTTCTAGTCTGGATTGATGCTGGCTGGATCACAAGTCGTTAGAGGCAAATTGAATCTGGTGTGGAAAGATCCATCACGACCCCCACCTTGTCAACTTGTCCCACACTTCACAGACTCCTCCCACACGATGTTTTGGAAGCACTTGGCACCAATGTGGGGCTTAATTAAAAGACTCTGCTTCCCTCCACTGAGGATGGATGGGCTGGGCTGGGCTGGGAAGACGACACGGGATTCCCCTGTCTCCTCAGCAAGGCTGGTTGAATTGGAATGTTACTAGGACTAGGGCTGCATTGGGTACTTGGAAAACTGCATGTCTTAGGAGGAAAAGCTTAAAAGTGGATGTGTCTTCACATGGGGAAGTTTTGACACGATCTTGGTGGAGGCAGAAGATCTTGCAGGAGTTTTCAGAGCTATGATCCTGGGCCTGAGTCCAGCCCTGGCGTTGGAATGAAGGTTGTGGATGGGTCATGATCATAGAAGAGCTGAACCTGAACTACAAATATTGGTCAAATTTCTGGTCCTCAGCAATGGTGTGAGGTAGGGACTTTTGCCTCCATCCTCAGACTAATGTCTCATAGGTGATGATTTAAATAAGATAATAGGATATTTTCAAGACCTTGGCCAGTGGTTCTCAGCTCTGGCTTCTTTTTAGAATCACTTCAAGAGTTTAAAAAAATTTGATCCTTTGGCCCCATCAAACCAAAGTCTGTGGTGGAGCAGTCTGGACGTTAGGATTTTTAAACTCCCAGATGATTCTAAAGTGCAGCCAGGGTGGAAAACTGGACACCAGTTTTGTGGGTTTAGAGAAGGAAATGGCAATCCACTCCAGTGTTCTTGCCTGGAAAATCCTATGGACAGAGGAGTCTGGTGGGCTGCTGTCCATGGGGTTGCAGAGTTGGACATGACTGAAGTGACTTAGCATGCGTGCATGCATTGGAGAAGGAAATGGCAACCTACTCCAGTATTCTTGCCTGGAGAATCCCAGGGGCAGAGGAGCCTGGTGGGCTGCCATTTATGGGGTCGCACAGAGTCGGGCACAACTGAAGCGACTTAGCAGCAGCAGCAGCAGCAGTAGCAGTTTGTGGGTTTTGTCATATCTGACTCCAACACAAAAATAAAAGCAAGGTAATGTTCTTGATGTAGCAATTTACCATTGCCCACCAAAGGCTATGGGCCCAAGGCCACTGTTAGAGGAAAAGGTTAGCAAGCATCAGAGGGCACCAAACTGATGCTGTCTTTCAATGTAATCAGATATGAACACATTTAAAGGGTGCATCCTTCTTACTAGCAGCTCTGATGTTACATAATCCCAAGACCAGGAGCCCCTCTTGTCATCTCTGTGTGTGTCTCTCACCAGACGCCTGATCCTCATACTCAGGGGAAAGGCTGAGAGATGCATGTGTCTTGGGTGCTTGGCCAGAGTTGTGTCTTTCCTTTCCCCTCTTCTTTCTTGTTCTCCTTGCTTTTCTCTACCTCACTCTCTTTTACTTTTCCTTGGGTTTCATCTTTCTCCTCCCTTTCCCCCTTTCTTCCTCAAATTCTACAGACTCATCTTGAAGTGCCTGCACCCTTCTCTCCAGCCCTCTTCCTGGGGCTCAGCCCCTGCCTTGCTCCTCTGTGCATGTTACCACCTGAGCCCCCAAAACACAGATCTGAGCAGGCCCCTCTCCTGCTCTAAAACCCCAGTGGCCTCAAAACTGCTCTTGTCCTCATGCTTGTGCTCAGTCATTCAGTTGTGTTTGACTCTTTGCAACTCCAAAGACTGTAGCCCTTGAGGCTCCTCTGTCCATGGAATTTTCTAGGCAAGAATAGTGGAGTATGTTGCAATTTCCTTCTCCATTGGTGCTTGAGCCCCTTCCTACCAACCTTCTCCTCCAGGACCTTCCCACTGGCCCATGAGGTGGGGCTGCAGCTTGTTCATCTGCTGAGTCCATGGTGTGTCCCCTGTGTGTTTACTCATGCTGTTTCTTCTGCCCAAATGCCCACCCTCCTGCATCCCTATCAGTCCAAACAATATGGAGTCTAGGACGTCTGCCTGGGCTCCCTTTGTGCACTGCCTTCAGCACTTTATCCCAAAGGCTGCATTCAGTTCAGTTCTGTCATTCAGTGATATCCGACTCTTTGCAACCCCATGGACTGCAGCATGCCAGGCCTCTTGTCCATCACCAACTCCTGGAGCTTGCTCAAACTCATGTCCATTGAGTTGGTGATGCCATTCAACCATCTCATCCTCTGTTGTCCCTTTCTCTTCCCGCCTTCAATCTTCCCAGCATCAGGGTCTTTTTCAATGAGTCAGTTCTTCCCATCAGGTAGCCAAAGTACTAGAGTTTCAGCTTCAGCATCAGTCCTTCCAATGAATATTCAGGACTGACTTTCTTTAGGATAAACTGGTTGGATCTCTTTGCAGTCCAAGGGACCCTCAAAAGTCTTGTCCAACAGTTCCAAAGCATCAATTCTTCGGCACTCAGCTTTCTTTATAGTCCAACTCTCACATCCATACATGACTAATGGAAAAACCATAGCTTTCACTAGACAGATCTTTGTTGGCACAGTAATGTCTCTGTTTTTTTAATATGCTGTCTAGGTTGGTCATAACTTTTCTTCCAAGGAGTAAGCATTTTTAATTTCATGGCTGCAGTCACCATTTGCAGTGATTTTGGAGCCCAGCAAAATAAATCTGTGACTGCTTCCACTGTTTCCCCATCTATTTGCCATAAAGTGATGGGGCCAGATGCCGTGATCTTAGTTTCCTGAATGTTAAGTTTTAAGCCAACTTTTTCACTCTCCTCTTTCACTTTCATCAAGAGGCATTTTACTTCTTCATTTTCTGCCATAAGCGTGGTGTCATCTGCATATCTGAGGTCATTGATATTTCTCCCAGCAATCTTGATTCCAGCTTGTGCTTCATCCAGCCTGGCATTTCACATGATGCACTCTGCATATAAGTTAAATAAGCAGGGTGACAATACACAGCCTTGACATATTCCTTTCCCAAGTTGGAACCAGTCCATTGCTCCATGTCTGGTTCTAATCATTGCTTCTTGACCTGCATATGGATTTCTCAGGAGGTAGGTAAGATGGCCTGGTAGTCCCAAGAATTTTCCACTGTTTGTTGTGTTCCAAAAGGTAAAGTCAAAGGCCTTAGCAAAGTCAATGAAGCAGGAGTAGATGTTTTTCTGGAACTCTCTTGCTTTTTTGATGATCCAATGGATGTTGGCAATTTGATTTCTGGTTCCTCTGCCTTTTCTAAACCAGCTTGTACATCTGGAAGTTCTTGGTTCACATACTGTTGAAGCCTTGCTTGGAGAATTTTGAACATTGCTTTGCTAGCATGTGAGATGAGTGCAATTGTGCGGTAGTTTGAGCATTCTTTGGCATTGCCTTTCTTTGGGATTGGGATGAAAATTTACCTTTTCCAGTCCTGTGGCCACTGTTGAGTTTTCCAAATTTGCTGGCATATTGAGTGCAGCACTTTCACAGCATCATCTTTTAGGATTTGAAATAGCTCAGGTAGAATTCCATCATGTCCACTAGCTTTGTTCATAGTGATGCTTCTTAAGGCCCAGTTGACTTCTCATTCTAGGCTGTCTGACTCTAGGTCAGTGATCACACCATCGTGGTTATCTGGGTCATTAAGATCTTTTTTGTATAGTTCTTTTGTGTATTCTTGCCACCTCTTCTTAATATCTTCTGCTTCTGTTAGGTCCATACTGTTTCTGTCCTTTTATGTGCCCATCTTTGCATGAAATGTTCCCTTGGTATTCTCTAATTTACTTGAAGAGATCTCTCATCTTTCCTATTTTATTGTTTTCTCAGAGGAAAACAATAGAATATTAAGCCTTTGTGGCCCTATCAGTTTTTCGATGGGGAGTCTCAGAACTACACTGCCTGGTTTCTGTTTTTGCCTCTGCTATGTGCCGATGTTAATCTTGGGCAAGTCACTGAACCTCTGTATCTCACTTTCCGTGTTAGTGAAATGGGGATCATAATTGCACTGACTGCAGTGCAGTGGTCTAGATGAGGTGAATTAACACTCAGCACTCAGCACAGTGATTATTACATGTGACAGTTTGCACACATGTCTACCGCCTCTGAGCACTCTTCCTAGGCAGCTAGGCAGGATTCTGATCGATTCAGCTCCATGCCACCCATGCTCGGTGCCAGGCCCAGCACAGACATACACCCTGGAGTGAAAAACCCGAGGAGGAGAAGAGACTCAAACCTTGTGGTTGTGGCAAAGGCCAAAGTGACAGCTAACTCCTGTCGCCATTGTGGATCTGGCTGGCTGCCCCTCTGGGAGCCTGACATTTGGGCATTGTTTAGATGGCATGGCCGACTAGTAAATTGTCTCACTGGCCCCCCCAAAGCTTCCTTTCACATGTCATTTTTTCAGGAATCCCAGTGATGCCAACTGATAATTGAGTGTGGAGCTCCCCACTTCTCTGGGGCCCAGATTATTCATGTAGGGCCCCAAAACTTTCTTCATCTGTGCTGCCTAGAGGAGCGATTTCTCTATCTGAGGATAGTCTGCTTATGGCAGGAGGTGGCCTGCTCCTTCTCCCTTGCTGTTTGGAGATAAATAACCAGGAGGAAGTTATCCCACAGCAGAGGAGCTGAAGCCAGCAGGTCTTGGAGCCTGGTGGGAAGGAGAGAACTGTAAGCCCTTGGGGGAAGAATGGTTAGGAAAACTTCATCCTAATGAGGCATCTGTGGATTTCATGGGGGTTGGGGGCTGTCAACTCTTATTGCAAAACATAAGGCCCCTGGAAATAAGAAAGGAAGAAATATGTTTATGTATTCCTTCCTGTGTGCCATGCTTCATTTACTTTGACTTTTGCAACATAAGTTAAGAAATATTCTCCACATTTAAGTAAGTAGTAATGGAAGCTCAGAGAGGTTAAATGACTTGCCCAAGGTCACTCAGTTATTATAGTTAATAGCAGAGTTGACATTCTAATTCAAATCTATCTAATTCCTTTTCTTATCATTTTACTCTGCCAGAAGAGACAGAGAAAAGGAGTTGCCACCCAATGGAGCCAGAAAATTAGGATCTTCTGAGGCTTTTTCCTTCTTCTGGGGGCTTTCCAGGTGTCTCAGTGGTAAAGAATCTGCCTTCCAATGCAGGAGCCATGGGAGAACTGTGTCAGAAAGATCCCCCAGAGGAGGGAATGGCAATCCACTCCAGTATTCTTGATGGAAAATCACATGGAAAGAGGAGACTGGTGGGCTACAGTCCATGTGGTTGCAAAGAGTTGAATATGTTTGAGTAATTGAGCATGCACTCACAAGTCTTCCTCCACTGTTACACCACCATCTGACATTTATTATATGCTCTATGGGCACTTGGAGTTTCCCTGGTAGCTCAGTTGGTAAAGAATCTGCCTGCAATGCAGGAGACCCTGGTTCAACCCCTGGGTTGGAAAGATCCACTGGAGAAGGGATAAGTTACCCATACCAGTATTCTTGAGCTTCCCTTGTGGCTCAGCTGGTAAAGAATCCGCCTGCAATGCGGGAGATCTGGGTTCGATCCCTGGGTTGGGAAGAACCCCTGGAGAAGGGAAAAGCTATCCACTCCAGTATTCTGGCCTGGAGAATTCCATGGACTATATAGTCCATGGGGTCACAAAGAGTCAGACATGACTGAGCAACTTGCACTGTGGGCACATATTATATGCAGTATGTGCAGAGCATGCATCATTTCATTTCACCCACATGCCACCCTGTGAAGGTGACAACATTATGCCCACTTCACATCCGAGGAAATGAAGCTCATGATGGGTGAGGCAGCAAAGCTCAAGGTCATCAGGATTTTTTCCCATTATGTCACACCCTTTACTGCTTTTCTCCCTATTGGTTGGAAGTTTTTTGGGATGTAATTTTATCTCTACTTGTGGTAGCCTGGGAGGCCTCTTAGCATAAGACCAGGTAGAACACTGGAATGTCCCACGGAACAGCAGTTTCACACCACACCTTATGGGGCTTCAGTGGTCCATACAGGTGTCCTAGGCAGCAAGGAGAGCTCTGGAATCCTGAGTCAAAACAGCCAGAACTGCCTCTCCCTCATCTGTTATGTAAACTAGGCTTCCACACCCCAGTACAGCTGGGGAAATCTTTCTACGCTACAGCATGGTTGCATGGTTGCAAGCAAGAGTCAGACAGCCCTGGTTCAAATGCTTGCTCTCCATTCACTAACTTGAGCAAGTGACCTTGGGCAAAGCACTTAATCTCTCTATGTCTCAGGTTTATCAACTGTAAAATGGAGAAGATAATAATAGAACCTGCCTTACAGGCTTCTTTTGAGAATTAAATGGGACGACACGTGCAACTGTTCTGTCTGGAACATAGCGCTGCATTGTGCTTAGTTGCTCAGTCGTGTCCGACTGTCTCCTCCAGGGGAGTCTTCCCAACCCAGGGATCGAACCCAGGCCTCCTGCATTGCAGGTGGATTCTTTACCATCTGAGCCACCAAGGAAGCCCCTGGAACATAGTACCAGTAAGTGCTAGCTCCTCTCCTCCCCATGTCTCACTTTCCTCAATCCAAAATGCCAGTTTGGGTAAACATTTATTTTCCCAAAAGGGTGGAAAAGATTCTGAACCACTTATTCCTCCATCCAATCTGTCATCCAACTGACTTAACTGTTGTTTGAGCACCTATTATGTGCCTACTACTGTGTCAGGGAATTGAATTATAAGACTGAAGTGGGGGCAGGGTGCAGAATATTCTAGGCTATCTGCCCAGGCATCTGCTCAGCCACTTATCCATCTGTCCACTTGTTTGTCCATCCATCCACCTAAGTATTCACTAAGTACTTACTATATGTCAGGTAATGTGTGATGACATGCTTAAGTATTTCACCATATCTCAAACTTGCTTCTAAATCTGCATCACTCCCCATACCACTTGGTCTTAGAGATATTCTTAATCTTGGCTCTAGTGCCTTATCTGTCCTCCTAGTCAGGTGGGTAGCCCAAAACATGTGGTAGGAAGACTGTCAATAGAGAGGGTGAGATGTCAGTTACCCTAGTGGTTACAGGTATGGAGGATGGGGTAGACCTCTTTACAGGCATTTTCATCATATTTCATTTTGATTTTCATTGTGCTGTATTGCACAACTCCTGATCTTGTTCTAAAAGTCTTTCTGAATATAGGGAAAAAGAATGTGTACTGAATGTAGAACAAGGGGGCATCTCCAATGAGAAGGGACACATGGGGATTGGGATGTGATTCCCACTACATTGAACAGCAGGATGATGGAGTGACAGATTTTGCAGTCTCTTCTCTCCCTCCGTCTCTCTCTCTTTCTCTCTCTCCATGGGTACATGCACGTTCATGAGTACATTAGTGACATAGCCACATTGACATGCATATTTTGTATGGAGTCTTATGAACTAACATGTTAATGGAGATGCAAGTGTTCATAGGGTTGGGGCAAATGCATATCTGAGTGTGTGTGAATGTCTAGTATGGGTATCATGTGCATTCATTGACATACAAGTATATGTTTCTATTTGAAGTAGCATGTCAATGTGTAAGTATGGGTACATGGGCAGCTATGGAAAGTAAAAAGGGATGCCTCTAGTTAGATATCTGATCATGGCCTCTATGACCTCAAGCAAATTCTCCCTTCCTCCCATCCTGGCTATGGCTTCTTTCCACTCAAAAGGAGTTGGACTATGTCTATGGCTTCTTTCCAACTTAGAGGTTTCATGATGGCCCCTTTGATATTATTAGAAATTCTCTTTCCTTCTGGTTCCCAATTCAATTGATGTTCAGTCATCAAGTGGTGTTTGACTCTTTGTCACCCCATGAACCACAGCATGCCAGACTTCCCTGTCCTTCACTATCTCCTAGAGTTTGCTCAAACTCATGTCCACTGAGTTGGTGATACTATTCAACCATCTCACCCTCTGGTGCCCTCTTCTTCTACTACCTTCAATATTTCCCAGCATCAGGGTCTTTTCCAAAGAGTTGGCTCTTCACATCAGGTGGCCAAAGTATTGGAACTTCAGCTTCAGCGTCAGTCCTTCCAATGAATATTCACGGTTGATTTCCTTTAGGATTTATTGATTTGGTCTTGCTATCCAAGGGGCTCTCAACAATCTTCTCCAGCACCACAGTTTGAAAGTATCAATTCCTCAGCACTCAGCCTTCTTTATGGTCCACCTTTCAAATCTGTACATGACTACTGGAATCAAGATTGCCAGGAGAAGTATTAACAACCTCAGATATGCAGATAATACCATTTTAATAGCAGAAAGCTAAGGGGAACTAAAGAGCATCTTGATGAAAGTGAAAGAGGAGAGCGAAAAGCTGGCTTAAAGCTCAATATTCAAAAAACAAAGATCATGGCATCCAGTCCCATCACTTCATGGAAAATAGGTGAGGAAAAAGTGGAAACAGTGATTTTTTTGGGCTCCAAAATCACTGGAGATGATGATTGCAGCCACAAAATTAAAAGATGCTTACTCCTTGAAAGAAAACCTATGACAAACCTAGACATCATATTAAAAAGCAGAGACATCACTTTGCCGACAAGGGTTGCATTTAAAAAGCTATGGTTTTTCCAGTAGTCATGTATGGATGTGAGCGTCTGTAATAAGACTTTACCCTTTTCTCTCAGGGGTTAGCTTTCTCCGTTTTCCACCTCAGAGAGCAGGCTGACTGGCCCCATGGCCCTGAATTTACACACTTCACGACTCCAGTATTTGTGGACTCCTCCTGACCCAGCCTCTTCATGAGTGCAAATTCCAAATTTGTGAGAGGAATTTGATTGGCTCATCTCAGCCAATGACTTGGCTTCCCGTGGTCAGAGTTTTCCCTTATTCAATTGGCTGTGTCCAGGGAGGGGTGGAGTCACTCACAAAAGAGCTGCAGCAGTCCAAACAAAGGATGAGGAGGCGATTGTTAGAGAAGAGGGGTCAGTTCAGTCAGTTCAGTCGCTCAGTTTTGTTGGACTGTTTGCGACCCCGTGAATCGCAGCACGCCAGGCCTCCCTGTCTATCACCAACTCCCGGAGTTTACTCAAACTCATGTCCATCGAGTCGGCGACACCATCCAGCCATCTCATCCTCTGTTGTCCCCTTCTCCTCCTGCCCCCAATCCCTCCTGGCATCAGGGTCTTTTCCAATGAGTCAATTATTCGCATGAAGTGGCCAAAGTATTGGAATTTCAGCTTCAGCATCAGTCCTTCCAATGAACACCCAGGACTGATCTCCTTTAGGATGGACTGGTTGGATTTCATTGCAGTCCAAGGGACTCTCAAGAGTCTTCTCCAACACTATAGTTCAAAAGCATCAATTTTTCAGTGCTCAGCTTTCTTCACAGTCCAACTCTCACATCCATACATGACCACTGGAAAAACCATAGCCTTGACTAGACGAACCTTTGTTGGCAAAGTAATGTTTCTGCTTTTTAATATGCTGTCTAGGTTGGTCATAACTTTCCTTCCAAGCAGTAAGCATCTTTTAATTTCATGGCTGCAATCACCATCTGCAGTGATTTTGGAGCCCCCCAAAATAAAGTCTGTGACTGTTTCCACTGTTTCCCCATCTATCTCCCATGAGGTGATGGGACCAGATGCCATGATCTTAGTTTTCTGAATGCTAAGTTTTAAGCCAACTTTTTCACTCTCCTCTTTCACTTTCATCAAGAGGCTTTTTAGTTCCTCTTCACTTTCTGCCATAAGGGTGGTATCATCTGCATATCTGAGGTTATTGATATTTCTCCTGGCAATCTTGATTCCAGCTTGTGCTTCTTCCAGCCCAGCGTTTCTCATGATGTACTCTGCATATAGGAGAACAGGGATATGGGTTGGCAAATGTTCATAAAACATCTACTTCAATGATGAGTAAGGAGTTGAAGCACTAAATGTTCAAGGCTGCTAATTTTCTACCCAGTAAAAATCCTGCAGAAACAAAACAGCCTCCAGGCTTTTGTAATGGATAAAAATGGCAGCTGGAATACATTCCTATTCATAGTAGCATTATTCTCAATAGCCAAAAGGTGGAAGCAACCAAAATGTCTACCAGTGGATGAAAGGATAAACAGGTCTGGTAAATATATGCAGTGGAATATTTGAGGACAGTATGCTATGTGAGCTAAGCCAACCACAAAAAGACAAAAATTATATGATTTCACTTATGAGTTAGCTAGAGTAGTCAGTCACAGAGGGAGTAAGTAGAAGCTGATTGCCAGGGGCTGAGTGCTGGGAGGGGAAAACAGGGAGTTGCCTAACATCAATAGTTTAAGAAGATGAAAAATTTCTGGAGATGGATAGATAGTGATGATGGTCATACAACAATATCAATGTACTTAATGCCATTTAACTGTACACTTAAAAATGGTAAATTTTATGTTATATTTATTTTTTCGGAGAAGGAAAACCCTCTCCAGTATTCTTGCCTGGAGAATCCCATGGAGGGAGGAGCCTGGTATGCTACAGTACATGGGGTCGCAAAGAGTCAGAAACGACTGAGCGACTAGTAAAAAGCTATTGTCTTGACTGCTAGACAAGTGGCCATTGGTTAAGGGAATTAGGAAAAAATCAGGTCCATTTTCTCTGGGATTTTCTCCACTCTTACAAAGAAGTAGTTGTCCCTGAATCACATCTGAGGTAATTAAATCTTTGGTCACAGTAAATTATACATAGTCCTTTTCTTCTCTGGCCATTTCTAAGGATTTTTTTTTTTTTAATAAACAAACAGGAAGTCGAGGTGATAACATAATGTTTTATACTCTGCTGCTGCTAAGTCACTTCAGTCGTGTCCGACTCTGCGACCCCGTAGACGGCAGCCCACTAGGCTCCCCACTCCCTGGGATTCTCCAGGCAAGAACACTGGAGTGGGTTGCCATTTCCTTCTCCAATGCATGAAAGTGAAAAGTGAAAGTAAAGTCTCTCAGTCCTGTCCGACTCTTAGCGACCTCATGGACTGAAGCCTACCAGGCTCCTCTGTCCGTGGGATTTTCCAGGCAAGAGTAATGGAGTGGGGTGCCATTGCCTTCTCTGGTTTTATACTCTAGGTTTAACTAAAACACAACTGTGCTCAGAATGAGCACTCCTTGAAGGGAGAATCTAGGATAGGTTATAAAAGAAAATATATTAAGCTATAAACCTTTGTAATCTGTTTCTGCCCTGGGCCCACCTTAGTTGCTTTCTTTCCTTGTATAGTACCTAGGTGAGGGTAAAAAAGAAAAAGTGGCAGAAACCAGAGAGTTGAGTCTAAAGAGGCGGAGGAGGTAAAGTGGAAAGGCTGCCAGGGATTGATTTATGAGGGAGTTTTAGGAAGGTGGAAAGAGAGAAGAGAGACAGGCTGGAGAAGGATTTTTGAGTTTTGCTGTGCCCTATGAAGGCTTTTTCCTTTGGTGTTTATAGAAAAACTGCACCAAATACGTAGATTGCCTTTCAATTACTATCTATATGAATGTCTTAAGGAGATGAGGTAAGGCGCAAGGTGACAAGGCTGCATCTGGGCCATGTTTATATTCCCAGGACCTAGGAAACTGTCTACAGTCATGCCTGGGTCAGTTGGATATGACAGAGGAGTGAATCCTGTGCCCTGTCATTAGGATAATGTCCTTATCGGTTCCCTTCATCCTCATACCACCCAGCATCTTGTGAAAGCCCTTTCTGAAGTGATTGACGAAAAGAAGCAGAATCAGTCTCCTCTATGTGGGAAATACTGCAGCAATTATCACTTCTTGTCATCCTGAAGCTCTGTGAAAGAGCTGAAGCAAGGAAGGATAATGGTGGTGACAGAAATTATGTCAAGAATAGCTGTATATCACTTCATTTAGTACAGGGGGAAGTCAAAATGTTCATAAAAGTCCATTTGATCTGAAAGCAAATAACTTAAGTCATTCAAACTCAGTCTTGTTGGACCGTAAAGCCTCTGGCAATATTTCGGATAAAGGACTCTATAGAAAAATAAATTATATTTATTGAATTGAACTTCAAGTAATAACCCTGCTACCTACTCTTTTTTTTTTTTTTTTTTTTTCTGGCCTTCCATGTCCTGTGAATTTTGATGAATTACAAAAAGTTCTATGGAAACATAATCATTTAAACAAAAAGCTATCCAGGTAATAATACAAGCACCTTTAAGCTGGAGAAAAAACTCATTCGCCTTTTAGATTTGATCATGACTTATTTTTCACTGCTTCTTCAAAATCACGTTCAGAATAATACTGTCTTGTTTAAGGCTCCAGGTGTTCCTGGGAACTTACCATTTGATTCTACAGGAAACTCACTCTTGGTTGCTTTTGGCTAGATTTCTTCCACCACTAAGCTCTGACTCTTGGGTTCTTGTGGTCAAGTCTGATGCTAAACCTGTCCAACTCATCACCTACTTCACACAGAAATGATGCAGGGAGCTTCCCAGAATCATGCCAAAACATAAAAGAATACACTCTTGGAATCCCATATAATTGATTATCTTGCTTTCTTGATCCTGATTTCTCTGCATTGCCTCTTATGATGACTCAGCTCATGTTTCACTTCTTACAGGAAACTCTTATCCCCAGGCCAGGTTATGTTATGTGCCTTTCCCAGAAGATCTGAACAATTAGTGATTGTTGAAATTTGGATCCTTGGAATCATTTGATCACCCAGTGTTTGAAGAATTCATTCATTCATTTGCTCAACAATGTTTATTGAAAGTCTACTATGCTTCAGACACTGTTCTTGGCACTGGGGACCCAGTAGTGAATGAACTGGACACAGATTCCTGTCAAATGGAGCTTACATCTGAGGAGGGAGATACAGGCAAGTATATATAAAAAATAGACATACAGTAGATGAGATAATAATAAGAGCTGTGAGGGAAATATAACATGGAAGTTCAGTTTAGTTCAATCATTCAGTCACATCCAACTATTTGAAACCCCATGGACTGTAGCATGCCAGGCTTCCCTGTCCATCCCCAACTCCCAGAGCTTGCTCAAACTCATGTCCATCGAGTTGGTGATGCCATCCAACCATCTCATCCTCTGTTGTCCCCTTCCCCTCCTGCCTTCAATCTTTTCCAGTATCAGGGTCTTTTCTAACGAGTCCATTCTTCACACCAGGTGGCCAGAGTATTGAAGGATCAGCTTCAGCATCAGTCCTTCCAATGAACACCCAGGACTGATCTCCTTTAGGATGGACTGGCTTGATCTCCTTGCAGTCCAAGGGACTCTCAAGAGTCTTCTCCAAAGCCACAATTCAAAAGCATCAATTCTTCGGTGCTCAGTTTTCCTTATGGTTCAACTCTGACATCC
This sequence comes from Dama dama, assembly GCF_033118175.1. Classification (NCBI taxonomy): domain Eukaryota; kingdom Metazoa; phylum Chordata; class Mammalia; order Artiodactyla; family Cervidae; genus Dama; species Dama dama. The sequence continues at coordinate 18,994,369 of NC_083690.1, forward strand.
ATACATGACTACTGGAAAAGCCATAGCTTTGACTAGATGGACCTTTCTTGACAAAGTAACATCTCTGCTTTTTAATATGCTGTCTGACCTCCTAGAACTAACACCAAAAAAAGATGTTCTATTTATCATAGGGGAATGGAATGCAAAAGTAGGAAGTCAAGAGATACCTGGAGTAACAGACAAGTTTGGCCTTGGAGTACAAAGTGAAGCAGGGTGAAAGCTAACAGAATCCTGCCAAGAGAATACACTGGTCATAGCAAACACCCTTTTCCAACAACACAAGAGACGACTTTATACATGAACATCATCAGTCAATACCAAAATTAGACTGATTATATTCTTTGTAGCTGAAAATGAAGAAGCCGTATACAGTCAGCAAAAACAAGACCCGGAGCTGACTGTGGCTCAGATCATCAGCTTCTCATAGCAAAATTCAGGCTTAAACTAAAGAAAGTGGGGGAAACCACTAGGCCAGCCAGGTATGACTTAAATCAAATCCCCTATGAATATACAGAAGTGGTGAAGAATAAATTCATGGTTTAGATCTAGTAAACAGAGTGCCTGAAGAACTATGGATGGAGGTCCATAATATTGTATAAGGGGCAGCAAACAAAACCTTCCCAAAGGAAAAGGAAAGCAAGAAGGCAAAGTGGTTGTCTGAGGAGGCTTTACAAATAGCTAAAGAAAGTTGAAAAGCAAGGGAGAAAGGGAAAAATACACCCAACAAAATGCAGAGTTCAGAGGCTAGCAAGGAGAGACAAGAAGCCTTCCTCAATGGACAAGGCAAAGAAATAGAGGAAAGAAACAGAAGGGGAAACACTAGAGATCTCTTCAAGAAAATTGGGAATATCAAAGAAACATTTCATCCAAAGATGAGAACAACAAAGTACAGAAGTCTTTTTGCTTCTCTTCTCTCTTCAACTTATTTAACTTAGAGCACATCATGAGAAATGCCAGGCTGGATGTGTTATAGGCTGGAGACAAGATTGCCAGGAGAAATAACAACAATTTCAGATATGTGGATGATACCACTCCAATGGGAGAAAGCAAAGAGGAACTAAAGAACTTCTTGAGGAGGGTGAAGAAGAAGAGTGAAAAGGCTGGCTTAAAACTAAATATTATAAAAACATTAAGATCATGGCATCTGGTCCCATCACTTCAGGGCAAATAGAAGGGCAAAAATTGGAAGCAGTGACAGATTTAATCTTCTTGGGCTCTAAAATCACTGTGGATGATGACTGCAGCCATGAAATTAGAAGACGATTGCTTCTTGGCAGGAAAGCTGTGACAAACCTAGAAAGTGTGTTAAAAAGCAAAGACATCAGTTTGCCGACAAAGTCAAGTATAGTCTGTAAAGTCTGTATAGTCTATATAGTCAAGGCTATGGTCTTTCTAGTAGTCACATATGGTTGTGAGAGCTGGACCATAAAAAAGGTAGAGTGCTGAAGAATTGATGCTTTCAAACTGTGGTGCTGGAGAAGATTCTTGAGAGTCCCTTGAACAGCAAGGAGATCAAACCAGTCAATCTTTTTTTTTTTTTTTTTAATTGGAGGGTAATTACTTTACAATATTGTAGTGGTTTTTGCCATACATTGACATGAATCAGCCATGGGTTTACATGTGTCCCCCATCCTGAAACCCCCTCCCACCTCCCTCCCCATCCCATCCCTCAGGGTCATCCCAGTGCATGAAGTGGCCCTGAGTACCCTGTCTCATGCACCAAACCAAGGAAATCAACTGTGAATACTCCTTGGAAGGACTGATGCTGAAGCCGAAGCTCCAATACTTTGGCCACCTAATGTGAACAGCTGACCCATTGGAAAAGAACCTGATGCTGGAAAAGCTTAAATGCAGAAGGAGAAGAGGGCAACAGAGGATGAGATGGTTGGCTGGTATTACCAAGGCAATGCATATAACTTGGGCAAAGTCTGGGAGATGCTGGGGGACAGGGAGGCCTGGCGTGCTGCAGTCCATGTGGTCATGAAGAGTCAGAAATGACTTGGCGACTGAACCACAATTGGTGGTGGGAGACAGAGATGGCCTCTATCTGCAGAAGCTCAACAGGTGAGATGCTCACTTTTCCAACATGCCTTGCAACTAGAGTGAGCCAAAGATTTTGCTTTAGGATCTGGAAAGTTAAAAAAAGTTGGGACAGTGGGGAAGCCATCCTGTCACAGCTGTGCCAGCAAAATGCTGCCTCCAGGGGCATTGGGCAGAGTCCAGTACTAATTTACAGCATCCCGTGCTGGAGTAGTGCTGTTACTAACAGCCCATGTTCATGACTTACAGTTGTGGTCCTCATCATAGTGGTTTTGAGGCTGAGGTACTAGCTATAGCTGAGCCTCCCTTTTCCTGCCTATTTTCTGAGTGTTGTTCTTTAGGCTCTCTGGCACTCCTGTGGGCCCCCTGATATTTTTCCAGTAACTTTTTCTGCTGAAATAAGCCAAAATTGGTTTCTGTTGCTTGCAACCAATAACTCTGACCAACTGGAATATCTTATTTCATCCTGTGCTTGCCTCCACCAGTATTTCTGTCTCAATGCATTATAATGTCTGGTTCATCTATGTGTCTCTTGTTTACCAAAAGCTCTTGAACTGAACTGAACTTGAAAAAAGGGGCCACATATTTATTATTCATTGCCTTCCCTCTGGTTTCTAGCCTGTGCTTGGCATATAGTAGTGGCTCAGTATTTTTTTTTGTTATTGTTGAATACAGGAATGAATAAGACAAAGAAAGAATGCATAAATGAAAATTCCGAGTCCATGCTTTTCTTCCCAGTATCCTTACTTTCAAAGTACAGAAGCCATAACCAAGGCAGCTCTGTTATTCAAGTTGAGTCTGTCTCCTGCAGCAATCATGTATATCAAAGGTGATTGCTTCTCCACTTCCGGATAATACAGCCCTCCATCAGGGTGCCATTGCAGAGCCCATTGCTTTTAGGAAAGGAATAATACATGTCAGAATGAGTCCTTAATATTAGTTCAAGAAAGAGAGGGTGGAAATTTATTGAACGCAGAACAGAACCAGGATATCTGGACTCCACTTCTGTAGAGCCAAAGGTCTTGGGTGCATTATTACATCTGCCTCAGTTTATTCTTCTGTAAAATAAGGAGTTTGAGTTTCTCACTAGGTGTGTTGTTGACATTATGGGCTGGATAATTCGTTGTCTGGGGGATGGTCTTGTACATTTTAGAATGTTTAGCTGCATCCCTGGCCTCTACTCAATAGATGCTATAGCATTCCCTTGGTTATGACAAAGTCCCCAGACATTGTCAAATCTCCTCCAGGATGTAAAATTGCACCCAGCTGAGAACCACTGAATTAGATAATGTCTAGACAGATTACAAGTTCTAGGGTTGAAGCAAGAGTTGGAGCTTGTTCTCTGCCATATCTTAGCACATTGCCCAGTATGTAGCATCATAGAAAGCAATCAATACAAGCTGAACAAATGAGAATAAAGGTATAGTTTCTTTTAGCTAGAAGACTTCTTTAGCATGAAAAAAACCATGTAGATGACAATGATACTGATTATTCAGGTGATCACTCCTAGTTGGGTACTATTTATCATTCCTGGTTAGAAATGGGCTAAGGCACTATTACAAAATGGGTCCAGCTTCCCACTTTGGCAACAAAATAGTGACCATAATTATCAGGGATGGTTCACTCACTCCTGATAGTTATCTCAACCATATTCCCCCAAAATTAATTCTGAATTTTATGAATATGATAAAAAGCCTAGTTGAGAAGAATGAGTTTAAATTTTGGAATGAGACCTGTACACAATTTACTGTTCATTTAGCATAAAATATGTAGGATTATGAATACTAATTTTTAATTCCTAAATTGTTCACTATCTTTTGCTATGTGTAACTGAGAACGTGGTTTCTATCCAACACATCTAGGACTTTCCCTCTCTTATTTTTCATTTTATATGTGTCTACTTTTGGAATTCTACATCATCTTATGGGAATTGGATTAACTATGTAGATCAGTTTGGGGTCTGTTATCATCTTAACAATATTAGATCTTGTAATTCAGGAACATGAGATTATTTATTTAGGTCTTTAATTTTTTTTCAACAATGTTTTGCAAAATTTTTCACTTATCTTGTTGAATTTTATTCCTAGTTGTTTTATTGATTGTATCATAAATGGAATTATTTTCTTAATTTCATCTTTAGATTGTTTATTGGTAGTATATAGAAATGCAATAGATTTTTGTATATTGATCTTATATCCTGCAACCTTGTTGAACTCATTTATTCATTCTAACAGTTTCTTATACACAAACAATTTGTAAGTGGACTTATATACAAGAGTTTCTATATATAAGATCATGACATCTGCAATAGAGACAGTTTTACCTCTTTGTTTCAATGCCTTTTATTTCATTTACTTGTCTAAATGGCCTGGATACAGCCTCAGTACAATGTTGAAAAGAAAAGATAAGAGTAGATGTCCTTATCTTATTCCCAATCTGAGAGGGAAAAGATTCACCTTTAAGGATAATGTGAGTTGTGATTTTTTCATAGCTGCCTTTTATCAACTTAAGGAAGTTTCCTTCCATGTCTAATTTGTTGAATGTTCATATGATAAAGGTGTGTTGAATTTTGTCAAATGCTTTTCTGTGTCTATTCAGCTAATCAAGAAGTTCTGTGCATTGTTCTGTTTATGTGATGTATTCCATAACCTGATTTTCAGTTGTTAAACCTACGTTGCATTCCTGGGATAAATTCGATTTGGTCATGATGTTCCTTTTTATGTATATGTGGATTCAATTTTCAGTATTTTTTAGTATTTTTCCATCTGTATTCTCAAGAAATACTGGTATGTAATTTCTTATTTTAATGTCTGTTTTTTTGTATCAAGGTAATACTGGCCCCAGAGAAAGAATTAGAAAATATTCTTTCCTCTTTTATTTTCTGGAAGTGTTTGTGAGGAGATGGTACTAATTCTTCATTAAATGTTTAGTAGAATTCACCAGTGTATCCATCTGGTCCTATGTTTTTCTTTGTGGGAAGTTTCTTGATTGATTATTCAATCCTTTTACTTCCTATAGGGCTACACAAATTTTCTGTTTCTTTGTGAGTCCATCTTGTGAATAAATAAATAAAAGGGGGTGTTTTACTGGAACACAATAACACTTACTCATTTACATTGTCTACAACTGCTGTGATAAACCAATGACAAAGTTGAATAGTTGGCACAGAGACTTAAATGGCACACAAAGTTTAAAATATTTACTATGTGAAATCTCCAGTACTTTGGCCATCTGATGTGAAGAGCCGACTCATTGGAGTCGGAAAACCCTGATGCCAGAAAAGATTGGAGGCAAGAGGAGAAGAGGATGACAGAGGATGAGCGGGTTGGATGGCATCACTGACTCAGATAAGCGTTTGAGCGAATTTCGGAGATGGTGAAGTCCACGGGGCCGCAAAGAGTCGGACATAACTTAGGGAAGGAATGACAGCAACAAATATAGAGGCATAAACTAAGTATCTCCTTAGCTTCACAGAGAAGTGTTGTGTGAGTTAGTCTCACCAGCAGTGATGAGAGGAGAAGGCTGGGAGCTGGAGCCATCTCTAGAAGTGGCTGTATTTCTGTCTGCTGTGTATTTGAGCTGCACCTCAGAAGACATGTAGGATTTCATCAGAGAAGAGGCATTTTCTAGAGTTTTCCTCAGGGTTAGGGGTGGAATTGATATTGAGCCCAAAGAAACAAGCTGCATTTCTTTTCTTCAAACAGAATTGCTGTAGATATTTCAATACTAGAAAATAGTTGCTTAGAATTACAAGATACCAAGGAGCAAGTGAGTATAACCCCCTAATTTTGGGGTGGTGTGCTGTGCTTAGCTGCTCAGTCATGTCTGACTCTTTGCGACCCCATGGACTGTAGCCCCATCCCTAATTTTGGGGTGGGAGGGTGTAGTTGCTTACAATGTTGTGTTAGTTCCTGCTGTACAATGAAGTGAATCAGCTATATGTAGACATATATCCTCTTCTTGGACCTCCCTCCTCACTGACCACCTCCCATCCCACCCACTAGGTCATCACAGAACACCAAGCTGAGCTCCCCGCACCAGCTGTCTGTTTTACCATGGCAGGCACAGAGTCAATCCCAGTCTCTCAATCCTGCCTCCCTCCACAATGGGTGCCCGCATCTGTTCCCCACATCTGTGTCTCTATTCCTGCCCTGCAAATAGGACCATTGTACCATTTTTCTAGATTCCACATGCATGCGTGTATAAATATATATTTGGTTTTTCTCTTTCTGGCTTACTTCACTCTGTATTGATAGATGTTAGGCCCATCCATATCTTTACAAATGACCCAGTTTCATTCATTGTTATAACTGAGTAATTGTCCGTTGTGTATATGTACCACATCTTCTTTATCGATTCATCTGTTGATGGAAATTTAGGTTGCTTCCATATCCTGGCTATTAAGAATAGTGCTGCAATGAACATTGTGGTACATGTGTTTTCTGGGATTATGGTTTTATCAGGGCATATGCTGAATAGTGGGATTGCTTGGTCATACGGTAGTTTTATTTTTAATTTTTTAAAGGAATCACCATACAGTTCTCCATAGTGGCTGTATCAGTCTACACTCCCAACAACAGTGCAGGAAGGTTCTCTTTCCTCCCTACTCTTTCCAGCATTTATTGTCTGTAAATATTTTGATAATGCTCATTCTGACTGAGGTGATTCTGACTGAGGTGATACCTCATTATAGTTTTAATCTGAATTTCTCTAATAATTAGGGATGTTAAACATCTTTTCATGTGTGGTTTTTTTTTTTTTTTTTTTCATTCTTTTTGTCCATCCATGTGTCTTTTTTGGAGAAATGTCAATTTAGGTCTTCCGCCTATTTTTTGATTGGATTGTTTGTTTGTTTACACTGAGCTTCCTGAGTTGTTTGTATATTTTGGAGATTAATTCTTTGTCAGTTGCTTCATTCACAAATATTTTCTCCCATTCTGGGGTTGTTTTTTCATCTCATTCATGGTCTTCTTTGCTGTGCAAAAGCTTTTAAATTTAATTAGGTTCTATTTGCTTATTTTTGTTTTTATTTGCATTATTCTAGGAAGTGGGCCAAAAAAATTCTTGCTTTGATTTATGTCAAAGTGTGTTCTTTCTATATTTTCCTCTAAGAGTTTCATTGTATTTGGCCTTATATTTAGTCTTTACTTGATTTTGAGTTTATTTTTGCATATGGTGTAAGAGAGGCTTTCCTAGTAGCTCAGCAGTAAAGAATAAATCTCCAATGCAGGAGATGCAGGTTTGATCTCTGGGTATCGAAGATCCCTTGGAGAAGGAAGTGGCAACCCACTCCAGCATTCTTGTCTGGTAAATCCCATAGACAGAGGAGCCTGGACTGGGGAGGGGTGGTGCTACAATCCATGGGGTTGTGACTTACAACAACAGTGATGTAAGATAATGTTCTAATTTCATTCTTTTACATGTAGCTCTCCAGTGTTCTCAGCACCACTTATTGAAAAAGCTCTCTTTTCTCCATCATATATTTTTGCCTCCTTTGTCATAAATTAGGTGACCATAGGTATGTGTGTTTATCTCTGGGCTTTTTATCCTGTTACATTGATTTTTATTTCTGCTTTTGTGCCAGTATCATACTGTCTTGATTACTATAGCTTTGTAACATAGTCTGAATTCTGGGAGCCTGTTTCTTCCAGCTCTGTTTTTCTTTCTCAAGATTGCTTTGGCTGTTTGGGGTCTTTTGTGTTTCCATACATATTGTAAACATTTTTGTTCTAGTTCTTGAAAAATGCCGTTGGTAATTTGATAAGGATTGTATGAAACTGTAGATTACTTTGGGTAGTATAGTCATTTTCACAATATTGATTCTTCCAATCCAAGAACAGGGTATATCTCTCCATCTGTTTGAATCACCTTTGATTTCTTTCATCAGTATCTTGTAGTTTTCTGCATACAGATATTTTGTCTGTGTAGGTAGGTCTATTCCTAGGTATTTTCTTTTTTGTTGCAATGGTGAATGGGATTGTTTTCTTAATTTCTTTCTGATCTATCATTGTTAGTGTATAGGAATATAAGGTATGTCTGTGTGTTAATTTTATATCCTATGACTTTACCAAATTCATTGATTAGCTCTAGTATTTTTATGGTGTCATCTTCAGAATTTTCTATGAATATTATCATGTCATCTGCAAACAGTGAGGGTTTTACTTATTATTTTCCAATTTGGATTCATTTTATATCTTTTTCTTTTCTGATTGCCATGGCTAGGACTTATAAAATTTTGTTGAATAATAGTGGTGTGAGTGAACATCTTTGTCTTGTTCCTGGTCTTAGAGAAAATGCTTTCAGTTTTTCACCATTGAGAATGATGTTTGCCATGGGTTTGTTGTAATGGCCTTTTTATGTTGAGGTATTTCCCTCTATGCCCGCTTTCTGGAGGGTTCTTTTTTTTTTTTTTTTGTAAATGAGTATTGAATTTTGTCAAAAGCTTTTTCTGCATCTATTGAAATGATCATATAGTTTTTATTCTTTAATTTATTAATATGGTGTGTCACATGGATTGATTTGTGTATATTGAAGAATCTTTGCATACCTGGGGTGCTGCTGCTAAGTTGCTTCAGTCGTGTCTGACTCTGTGAGACCCCATAGATGGCAGCCCACCAAGGTCCTCTGTCCCTGGGATTCTCTAGGCAAGAACACTGGAGTGGGTTGCCATTTCCTTCTCCAATGCATGAAAGTGAAAAGTGAAAGTGAAGTCGCTCAGTTGTGTCTGACTCTCAGCAACCCCATGGACTGCAGCCCACCAGGTTCCTCCGTTCATGGGATTTTCCAGGCAAGAGTACTGGAGTGGGTTATACCTGGGATAAATTCCACTTAATCATGGTATATGATCTTTTAATGTGTTGTTGAATTCTGTTTGCTCATATTTTGTTGAGAATTTTTGGGTTTGTGTTCATCAGTAATATTGGTCTATAATTTTCGTTTTTTGTGGTATGAGTATCAGGGTGATGGTGGCCTCATAGAGTAAGCTTAGGAGTCTTCCTTTCTCTGCAGTTTTTTGGATGAGTTTGAGAAACATTGGTGTTAGCTCTTCTCTAAATGTTTGATAGAATTTGTTTGTGGAACAGTCTGGTCCTGGGCTTTTGTTTGTTGGAAGATTTTTTTGGCTGTATCAGGTCTTAGTTGCGGCAGGCAGGATCTTTGCTGCATCATGCATATCTGTTGTTGTGGTGCATGGACTCTCTAGTTGTGGCACACAGTCTCCAGAGCATGTGGGTCTCAGTAGTTGTAGCACCAGGGCTCTCTAATTGTGGTGCACAGGCTCCAGAACTTGTGGGCTTTGTAGCTGCTGCATGCGGACTCTCTATTTGTGGCACAGGGGCTCCAGAGTGTGTGGACTTCAGAAGTTGCAGCATGAGGCTCTCTAACTGTGGCACACAGGCTTAGTTGCTCTGTGGTATGTGGGATCTTAGTTCCCAGGGGTCAAATCTGTGTCCCTTGAATTGTAAGGCAAGTTCTTAACCACTGAAACACCAGGGAAGTGTCTGTTAGATGATTTTTAATTGCAGTGTCAATTTCATTATTTGTGATTAGTCTATTTACATTTTCTGTTTCTTCCTGGTTCAATCTTGGAAGGTTGTGCCTTTCCAGGAATTTGTCTATTTCTTCCAGGTTGTCCATTTTATTGGCATATAGTTGCTAATAGTAATCTCTAATGACCCAATGACCCTTTGTATTTCTGTGGTGTCAATTTTAACTTTTCCTTCTTCACTTCTAATTTTATTGATTTGAATCCTCCCACTTTTTACTGATGAGCTTGGCTAAAGATTTGTCAATTTTGTTTATTTTCTCAAAGAACCAGCTTTTAGTTTCATTGAATTTTGCTATTTTTTTTTTTTTTGCTTCTATTTCATATATTTCTGCTCTCATTTTTATTTATTTCTACTCACTTTGGGTTCTATTTGTTCTTCTTTCTCTAGTTGCTTTAGGTATCAGGTTAGGTTGTTTGAGATTTTTTTGTTTGTTTGTTTCTGGAGGTAAGATTGAATTGCTATAAATGTTCCTCTTAGGACTGATTTTGCTGCATCCAATAGGTTTCGGGTCCTTGTGCTTTTGTCATAATTTATTTCTATGTTTTTTTTCATTTCTCTTTTGATTTATTGGTTATTTAGTCGTGTATTGTTTAGCCTCCATGTGCTTGTGATTTGTATAGTTTTTTTTTTTTCCCTTTAATTGATTTCTAATCTCATAGTGCTGTGGTGAAAAAATGTGCTTGATCCAATTTCAATTTTCTTAACTTTTCCAAGGCTTGATTTGTTACTCAAGATGTGACCTATCCTGCAGAATGTTCCATGCACCCTTGAGAAGAAAACATATTCTGCTGCTATCAGATGGAATTTCCTATAAATATCAATAAAGTCTATCTGGTGTATTGTGCCATTTAAAGCTTGTGTTTTCTTATTAATTTTCTGTCTGGATGATCTGCCCATTGGCATAAGTGGGGTTTTAAAGTCCCCCAATATGATTGTGCTACTGTCAATTTCCCCTTTTATGGCTATTAGCATTTGCCTTATGTATTAAGGAGCTCATATGTTGGGTGCATAAATATTTATAATTGTTATGTCTTCTTGGATTGATCCCTTGATCATTATGTAGTGTCCTTCTCTGTCTCTTATAACAGTCTTTATTTTAAATAAAGGATAGGGAGGCCTGGTGTGCTGTAGTCCATGGAGTGGCAAAGAGTTAGACATGACTGGATGACTAAACAATAACAACAATGTTTTAAAATTTAGCCCGTCTTATGTAAGTATCGCTACTCCAGCTTTCTTTTGATTTCCATTTGTATGGTATATCTTTTTCCTTCCCCTCACTTTCAGTCTGTATGTGTTCAGAATCTGAAGTGAGTCTCTTGTAGATGGCATATATATGGGTCTTGTTTTTGTATCCATGTAGCCAGTCTGCATCTTTTGGTTGGAACAGTTAATCCATTTACATTGAATGTATTTATCTATATGTATGTTCCTATTACCATTTTCTTTATTGTTTGGGGTTTGTTTTTGTAGGTCATTTTCTTCTTCTCTTGTGTTTCCTGCTTAGAGAAATTCCCTTAGCATTTCTTGTAAAGCTGGTTTGATGGTGCTGAATTCCCTAAGCTTTTGCTTGCCTGTAAAGCTTTTGATTTTTCTGTTGAATCTCAATGAGATCCTCGCTGGGTAGAATAATCTTGGTTGTAGTTTTTTCCCTTTCATTATTCTAATTACATCCTGCCACTCTCTTCTGGCCTGTGGAGTTTCTGCTGAAATATCAGCTGACTACCTTATGGGGGTGGGGGTGGTCCCTTGTATGTTATTTATTGCTTTCTCCTCGATGTTTTTAGTGTTTTTTTAAATTTTTGATAGTTTGATTAATATGTGTTTCTCCTTGAGCTTGTGGGACTCTCTGTACTTCCTGAATTTGGGTGGCTATTTCCTTTCCCATGTCAGGGAAACTACAACCTCTTGAAATATTTTCTCAGATCTTTTCTCTTTCTCCTCTTCTTCTAGGATCCTATAGTTTGAATGTTGTCCCAGAGGTCTCTGAGAATATTCTCATTTCCCTTCATTCTTTCTTCTTTATTCTGCTCCTTGGTAGTTATTTCCACAATCCTATCTTCCAGCTTATTTACTCATTCTTTTGTTTCAATTATTCTGCTTTGATTCCTTCTGGTGTATTTTTCATTTCAATTATTGTGCTGTTCTTCACTGTTTTTGTTCATTAGTTCTTCTAGGTCCTTGTTAAACATTTCTTGTGTTATCTCAATCTATGCCTCCATGCAATTTCTGATATTCTGGATTATCTTTACTATCATTATACTGAATTGTTTTTCAGGTAGGTTGCCTATTTCCTTTCATTTATTTGGTCTTGTAGGTTTCTACCTTGCTCTTTCATCTGTAACATATTTTTTTGTCATCTCACTGCGTTTGATGGGTGGGGCTGTCTTGCAGGTTGTTTGGCCTGAGGTGTCCAGCACTGGAGTTTGCAGGCAGTTGGTTGGAGCCAGGTCTTGATGCTGAGTTAAGGACCTCTGTGAAACCTCACACTAATTAATATTCCCTGGGACCTGAAGTTCTCTGTTATGCCAGGGCCTTGTACTCAGTAACACCGCCCCCACCCCCACGCCCCTCCTCCCCGCCACAGGAGTTCAGGTCCAATGCCTGGCCTGTGAACCACAACTCCGCAACTCATGTCGTAGAGCAAAAACAGCAACAACAGCAAAGAAAAAGCAACAGTAAGGATCAGAACAAAAAGAATTAAAAAAAATAAAAATATATATTAGAAAAAATAACAATAAAAATGAAACAGCAATAACAAAAGAGAACCACAACAGCAAAAAATTTATAATTTATATGGAAACAAAAGAGACCTGGAATAGACAAAGCAAACTTAAGAAAGAAGAAAAGAGCTGGAGGGATCAATCAGTCTCCACAACTTCAGACTATACTACAAAGCTATATTAATCCAGACAGTATGGTACTGGCACAAAAACAGAAATATACATCAGTGAAACAGGATAAAAGCCCAGAGATAAACCCACATATCTATGGCCACCTAATCTTTGGCAAAGGTGGCAAGAATATACGATGGAGAAAAGACAGCTTCGTCAATAAGTGGCACTGGGAAAACTTGACAGCTACATATAGAAGAATGAAATTAGAACACTCTCTTATACCATATACAAAAATAAACTCAAAGTGGATTAAACACAAAATTTAAGACCAGACACTATAAAACTCTTAAAGGAAAACATAGGAAGAACACTCTTTGACATAAATCACAGCAAGAATTTTTTTACCCACCTCCTAGAATAATGAAAATAAAAATAAACAAATGAAAATTAAACTAACTAAACTTAAAAGCTTTTGCTCTGCAAAGGACACCATAAATAAGAGAAAAGACAACCCTCAGTATGGGAGAAAATGTTTGCAAATTAAGCAACTGACAAAGGATTAATATGCAAAATTTAGAAGCAGCTCATACAACTCAACATCAAAAAACAAACAAAAAACAAAAAACAAACAACCCAATCAAAAAATAAGTAGAAGACCTAAATAGATGTTTCTCTAAAGACACACAGATGGTCAGAAGACACACGAAAAGATGTTCAGTATTACTAATTATTAGAGAAATGCAGATCAAAACTACAATGAGGTATTACCTCACACCAGTCAGAATGATCATCATTTAAAAAATCTACAAATGATAAACGCCAGAGAGGATGTGGAGAAAAGAGAACCTTCTTGCACTGTTGGTGGGAATGTAGATTGATATAGCCACTATGGACAACAGTATGGAGGTTCCTTACAAAACTAAAAATAGAGCTACCACAAGACCCTGAAATCCCACTCCTGGGCATACATTCAGAGAAAAATATGATCCAAAAGGACACATGCACCCTAATGTTCATTGTAACACTGTTTACAATAGCCAAGACGTGGAAGCAACCTAAATGTCCATCGACAGAGGAATGTATGAAGATGTAGTGCGTGCATGTGAAGTCATTTCAGTTGTGTTCAACTCTTTGCGACCCTATGGACTGTAACCTTCCAGGCATCTCTGTCCATGGGATTCTGCAGCAAGAATACTGGAGTTAGTTGCCATTTCCTTCTCCAGGGGATCTTCCTGACCCATAGCTTGAACCCGAATCTCTTACATCTCCTGTACTATATATATATTCTTTATACATTGGAATATACATATATTCTATACAATGGAATATTACTAAATCATTAAAAAGAGTGGAAAGATACAAGTTTCAGCAACATGGATAGACCTAGAAATTGTCATACTGAATGAAGTAAGTCAGAGAAAGAAAAATATTGTATGACATTCCTTATATGTGGAATCCAAAAAGAAATGATACAAATGAACTTACTTACAAAACAGAAACAGACTCACTGACTTAGAGAATGAACTTATGGTTGCCAGGGGAAAGGATCGGGGAAGGGATAGTTAGGGAATTTGAGATGGACATGTACATACTGCTATATTTAAAATAGATAAGCAACAAGGATCTACTGTATAGCACATGGAACTCTGCTTAATGTTATGTGAGATAGCTTGGATGGGAGGGTTATTTGAGGAAGAATGGATACATGTGTATATTTGGCTGAGTCCTTTCGCTTTCACCTGGAACTATCACAATATTGTTAATCGGCTATACCTCAACACACACACACACACAAAAGATTTTTTAAAAATGAATGAAATTCAGTCATTGGTAGTGATGTGGATGAACCTAAAGTCTGTCATTCAGAGTGAAGTAAGTCAAAAAGAGAAAAACAAACATGGTTATTAAAACATATGTTGGCCTTACCAGGTGGCACTAGTGGTAAAGAGCCCGCCTACCAACCCATTAGAGGTGCTCATCCATCGTCCCCACTTTTCTTCCCTCCCTCCCACATCCTACCCTGGTCTCATGGGTGTTCCTCTTGTCTCCTCAGTTGTCCGAGAACAGTGCCTAATAGGTGCCAAGTTGTGAGGAGACATGAACTCTGTATTCTCCTACTCCAACATCTTGACTCCGTCCTGACTCCCTTATGCTTTAAATCAGATATAGAGGCAAAGGGATTTGTCCAAGGCCACTCAGCTGTTGACCAATTATTTCATTGGCAGGACTAGAACCTGTGTTTCCGGACTGTCAACTCAGGGCTGTTTCCCTTAGGCCACTTGGATGTGCAGGTAGCAGGGTCAGAAAAATCACTACTGGGGACACTAGAAACAGCTAGCCCTGGGTTTGAGTTCTGGCTTTGTCACTTACTCACTGTTACTCATCATAGGGTTTAAGAGCTTGAATTGCCTGATATTTGGACCCCAAGCCTCCCCCCACCCCCCGCCAGAGTAGAGGTTCAGAGCTCAGAGTTTGAAACCAGACTCTGAGCTTCATTCCAGCTCCACTAACTGTGTGACCTCGGGCACATTACTTCACCCCTCTGAGTCAGTGATGTGGATAATTATAGTATTAATACTTAACTTCACAGAGCTGTAGAATTAAGTCAGTTTAGGACTAAATGCATGATACACAGAATAATGCCCGGGAAACATAAAGTACCATATGTTAACATTATTATAATCAAAACAGTGGATTGTATGACTGTTATAAGGACCAATGAGCATGATTAAGGTGAAAACATTTTCTAAACTTGCATAATAATACAAGTAGAATTTATTATTATTCTCTATCTGAATTAAAGGACTAGCAGCTTGGAGAATGAAATTGATGACTGTCATTTATTAAAGCCTCACTCTTTGCCAGGGAACCTATTTCTATTATTTAAGCACCCCAATAACCCAGAGATGGTTATTGGTTTTTATTTTTTGCTGACAAGAGTGGCAGTGTAGCAGAGTGTAGGAAGGAAGTCCCCAAAATATGAGTCTGAATCCTCACTCAGCCACTTACTGACTGTGTGGGCACAGGTGAGTTTATTAAATCCCTCATGCCGAAATATCCCAGTCTGTAAATAAGAATGGTGAAAATAGTAGTTTCTGCTTTACAGATTGTTCTGAGAATTAAATGACTTTGTTTTGCGAAGTGCTTAGGATAGTGTTTGACACATAGTATTTGTTTAAGAAAGAAGGGAGGAAGGGAGAGAGAAAAGGAAGAAAGGAAAGCAGGGAGGGAGAGAGCCCCAACAAGATTAAGTGATTTGTCCACAACACATGACTAATACATCCGAAAGCTGGGATGTGAAAGCAGATCTGTTTGGGTCCTTTCTGAAGTCTGTGCCTCTTATGCTTGTAAGGCTTAGGGGAAAGGCAGATACAAGAGATGTTTCAGGATGTCAGGCACCAATCATGCAGGTTCCAAATGGATGCATGATCAGGGAAGGCATGAGCCATTAAGTGGTGTTCAGAAAGGATAACCATCACCTTGAGAGCTAGTCCACTTGACATCTTTCCAGGGTTTCTGAGGCCACTTAATGGATAGGTCCTTGCATCCCTTGCCAAGGACTTGCCATGTTGGAGCTCACAGCCCTGTCTTTGCTCTTCATAAGCAATACTTTGGGAGCTCAGGGAGGGGCTCTGGGGCTTAGAATCCAGAAATTGCAGACTGCAGTCTGCTGTGTCTCAGTTGGTGTGCAGTGTGTTGCTGAATCATCCAATGAAGTCTTCATTTGTGTTTTCTTCTCCTGGTACCTTATCTCCTGGAATTTAAGATGCAATTGATTTTAAGATGTACCACTGTTTTTCATTTCACTAAGGAAAAAAACATCACATTACTAATTAAGCTACGACACATGCCTGTCATTAGAATTTTACTTTTATATTTGTAAAAAAAAAAAAAGCCTGTTAGTCTTTTTGAGACAACAATTTGAACATGTATCACTCTAACAGAATTCTAATGGACATATCAAAAAGAAAATTTTGACAAAGAATGGTTTAGGATGGTCTTAAAACCTCTTCACATACAATGCACAATCCTTGTGAATCATTTTTCAACTCAGAGCCCTCTGTGATCAACAGTGTCTATGTTTTTCCACATAGAGTCAGCGTCTGTGCTGTTCAGAGTGTTGATGATATAGCATTTCCTAGAAGACAGCTCCATCATTGTCTCTGAGATTTTCTTCCAAACCTCTGACATTCATTCTACAAGTTTCGATGCTGACATTTTATTGATCTTATCAGGTCATTGCAATGAAAGTTTTCAGATAACAATCAAGACTCACATCCCCTTCTTAGGTGATCCTCAATCATTTGTTGATTGATAGGTCAAAGGGTTGTAGGTGTTCAGACCTGCTATCTGGAGCCACAATCAATTTGGACATGCACAGGAAATGTTACCTGTGTCTTGACTGCCAATGACCAATGGTAAGATGGCATCAATAGCGATGCCTCAGACTTTCAGAGATGTTCAGAGGCAGGAAAAGATTTACATCTTAGAATAGATAAAATAACGTGTTTTCCACTCCTTTGTCTTTGCCTGGAAGGAGAACCCCCTTCTAGCTTTACTGCAAAGTTTATTGGGGGAGATAATACTAGATGGGCCCTGAAAAGTGAGGATGGGGAGGTAAGTTCTTTTGGGGGGTGGGGCAGAAGTGAGAAGGGCAGAGAGAAGAATAAATTCTAAGTAGAGGAAATTGGGGAGCTTCTGTGAGGCTAGAAGCTAATCCTTTAATGAGGCCTTGGGGAGTCAAGACCTGAGGGTGATGGTCAATGTTCACCCATGGAGATGTGTTTAGACCTTGGGCTTCCAGCATCCTTTGGGGTCCCATGGCCAAGCAAGACCTATCATAGTAGAGCTGCCTGACTCTGAGGAGTGAAGTGGCTCCCAGAGTATTCTGCTCTTTCTAAGAACTTTGAGGACCTTTCCTAGTCCTGGAGAGTGAGAAGAAACTCTGATAATGACTGGAATTGAATTTCCCACCTGGCCAATGGGATGAGGCTGGGATTCAAATTTGACTTAGAGAAAATAAAGTACTGTGACAGTTTTTGTCCACTTAATTCATAGAATAAGAGCTAAATTCATATCTGTTACATGTCTGTTAAATATATTAAAGACCTTCTTTAAATTGAAAAGCTGCTCTGGATGGAAATAATCCTAGTGTCTAGCCCCAGTTCCCCCAGAATTTCTCTGTGTGGCCTCATTGGGCTTTATATGGTATTTCTCAATGGGTCACTATCATAGGCATTTGGGCCTGGACAAATCCTGCACATTGCAGATTGTTTTGCAAACAGCTCCTTTTGCTGTCAATGGTGTCTGCTTGATTACTATGACAACCCCAAATGCTCCCCACATTTCCAAATGGCTTTTGCCAGGGAAGTGCCACCTCTGGTGGAGAATCACTAGAATAATGGGCTACAGTCATGGCGTTACTGAGTGATGTTTAAACTCTTTGTGCTTAGATTCCATTCATCATTGCCATTGTGATAATTTAAAGATAAATTCTGGGCAGAATGAAAGTATGCAAAACAAAGAAACAAGGAAATGGCAAAACAACTGATTACATTAAAACACTAAACTCTCTGAGAGCAAGCTTGGGAGAAATCAAATATGCATTATTCTTTGTGCTGCAATGGTTATTCTTAGAAAAGCTAAAAATGCAAGAAACTCTAAACAAGTGCTACTTATCTGCTTTCTCAACATAATTTGGGGAAGTGAAAAAAGAAAACATGATCATAATGATTACCTAATTTCAGACTAGTGGCCGTGAGAAAACACTCCTTTTGCTGAGGGGAAAGAAAACAAACACTTTACTTTTCTAGCATTTTTTATATGCCAGATACTGCAGTAAAGGTATTGTAGGGATTCCCAGTTGATCTTCACTGCAATGCTGATGCAGCCATTGTTGGTCCCGTTTAACAGGTGAGGGAATCAAGGCTCAGGGAGGTTATCACTCTCTCAAGGTCATACAGCTAGGAAGGGATCCAAGACACATCATTTTTTCATCACAAAACACTCTCCAGATTAAACTGGAAGAGGGTCTATCGAAGCAGCTTTTAAGACTGCCTAGCTGGAAGAAGGAAATGGCAACCCACTCCAGTGTTCTTGCCTGGAGAATCCCAGGGACGGGGGAGCCTGGTGGGCTGCCGTCTATGGGGTCGCACAGAGTTGGACATGACTGAAGCGACTTAGCAGCAGTAGCAGCAGCAACTGGAAGAAAAAATCAAATCATGATAAGAGAGGGAGTGGTCAAGGCATAACTGGGGAGGTTGGTGCTGAATGTGGATGGTCAGGTGAGCTGAAAGAAAGGGGAACCAGAAGTCAGGAGGGCTGAGCACAGGGCTCAGTGGGAGGAATAAATGAGAACAAGACAT
This sequence comes from Dama dama, assembly GCF_033118175.1. Classification (NCBI taxonomy): domain Eukaryota; kingdom Metazoa; phylum Chordata; class Mammalia; order Artiodactyla; family Cervidae; genus Dama; species Dama dama. The sequence goes on from NC_083690.1 coordinate 19,013,155, forward strand.
TTATAATTGAGCTTCTAGGCATTTACATGTGTGTGTATGTCTATCTGTGTGTATGGGTCTCCAGTGTCCTTTTTGCCTGGATCAGAGGCAAGAAAGGGAAAGGAGACTGAAAGGAATCATACAGTGTTGATGGGCTAGACGATCAGTTGTGTTACCAATGCGCTTGGTTTAAGGACATGATCTGTGCTGCGGGCTCCTAAATACAAACCCCTGCAGTAAGAATTGTGCTCAGGCTCCTGTAGCAAAGCCACTGAAAGCTTTTGCTTCTTAGATGCTCCTTTGGCGTGAAGCTGGGATAGTGATTTCATTGCAGCCCTATTGGATTCACCGTTTACTCCTGCCGGTTCAGCTCAATCATAGCCAGTTAGCTGAGGCTGCTTGCCAGTTCTGGACACTGGATGGTCGCTGCTCTGTCCCTGGACAGTCTGTGCCAGGTCTCTCTGCTCTTCCAAGGTTTTGGCTGATGTTGCTTCCCTCTCTCTCCTTTTGTACAGGGCCACCACTTTCAGAATCAGTCATTTCATTTTCTGTGCTCCAGCCATGCTGAATACTGTTCAGTTCTTCAAACGTGTCTGGCTTTTTCAGGGCTCTAGGCCTTGGCACATATGTGTCCCTCCACCTGAAGTATGCTTGCATCTTCCTGGCCTCTGTGCCTGGCCAGCTTGTCCTTTAGACCTCAGCTGAGACAACACTTTCCTTAAGAGGACATGCCTCATGCTGGGCAGGGATCCATGCCGACATTTCCTTCTCACTGTGTCCACACACCTCCTCCCCAGCCCCAAATCTGGACATCGACTTGCACCCCTAAGTAGTTATTATGACTGTCTGGTTACCTGTTAGTCTAGTCTGTGCATTATAAGTGCTAGGGGGAGCTCACTAACTGAAACCACCCACCCTGGCCAGGCACCATAGTGACCATGTACATGAGTTGTTTTATGACAGGAGGTCCTAGTAAGGAACACAGAACTAATAAGCCACCACCAACCAGGAGAGTTCAGGAAAGATCAAAAGGAGACACCTCATGTCTGACCACCTCCCAGAATCCTTCTCTCTGGCATCCATCTTGGCTGAACAAGGTGTGCATGACCAGGAAGGACTCTGAGTCAGAATGATTGGCTAAAGACAACCCGGAAATGAATCCCATCACCATAAAACCCGGCACTGCAAGGCACGGGGCAGAGCAGTTCTCCTGGGTTCCCTCACCCTCCTGCTCTCCGCCTGGGCGCCCTTTCCCAATGAAATCTCTTGCTTTGTCAGCACGTGTGTCTCCTCAGAAACACTAACATTTCTGAGTGTTAGACAAGAGCTCGCTTTCGGGCCCTGGGAGGGGTCCCCCTTCCTACAACATGAGGACAGACACTTTATTTCATGTGTGTCTGATTTCAGTTCTTGAGATGAAACTTTGCAACTATCTATTGTTAGTTACTGATAGTATTGGCATTCTTTGTTTAAATGCAGGGGGAAGTTCCAAAAACCCCCTTAGAGAGAAGATTTGACATATGTGAAATGAATGGTGCCCACTTGGTTCATTTGTTGGAAATAGAAAGCTGTCTTCCTTTAACAGTCTTACTCTGACATTAGATAATCTACTCTTCTGAGGAAACTGTCTTCTGTTGAGATGTACAGATAACTGGAAGAATTAATCATTTATTATGAATTAGCTATTCTCAGAGGCCTCAAATCAGGCTGATTGGAGGGATTACTAAATAATTTTAAAAAATACAGAATCCTTGTCCCTATCCACAAAAATTCTGATTCAGCTGGACTCCGGAATGAATGGATCATTAGCATACTTTTATTCAGCCAACCTTTAAAGGGGAAGCTTTTAACACCAGTAGAACAGTATATTCTGATGGTAATTTAGAGGGTTAGATTTCATTTCAGCACCTATTTTATCACTGATTTACAACTAATGTCCTATATGAGGAAGGCTGTGGATTGGTTCAATCCACTCTCACTATAGCTTCCTTCCTTCTTTTGTTCCTGGAAAGAGAGAAACTACATCTCCCAAAGAAGGCTTCTGAAACTCATACACTCTTGCTTGAAACTCAGATTCAGAACTGAGTTAAGTAGGGGGCAAGTTAAGAAGCACCCTTGCTGGTGCAGCACATAGTAGAGATGGCTCAGATCTCCAGCTGTAGATTAGTATGGTGGGAATGGAGGTTCCTTTGGGGCTCAATTTTGCTGTGTGGCTTTAGGAGTCATTCCAAGAAGCTCAGTCTAGAAGCTGTTTCTTCAATCTTCCCAAGAATTCTAAAATCCATCCTCCACAAAGTAATTAACAGAGTCCCAAATCCAAGAGATGCTTTAAACGCTGAAGTTCTCTGCAACCAAGTATTAGAAAATCACCTAACAGTTCTAGTTCAGACCTCAGACTTTGTCATCCACATTCACACCATTGACACCTTGGGGTTTTGGGAAAATGAGCTTCTGCCTATTAGCTTCTCTGGAGAGTCTTCTCTCCACAAAGTGTTGACCACTAAGCAGGTTGCATCATGATCCCATAAAGCCCAGAATTTTTTCCTTCCCTTGTGGTTTCCCCATCCTAGATGAAAGTCCTGTCCCTTCCCTTTCTAGAGCTTTCAATCTTTCATCAGTAGTTAACCTAGTGTCTGGGATAGCACAGATTCTTATAAACAACTGTTGAAAGAATTTATTAAATAAGGAATTAATGAGGAAGTGAGTGAACAAGTAGGGGAGGGGCAATGCATGTGAAGTGGTAACACAATACCTGTGACCAAGTGGGCACTCAATGAATAACTACAGGATAAATAAAGATATGAACTTTCTTACTGTCAATGCAAGAGGGTTCCCTTTCTCCACATCCTCTCCAGCATTAATTGTAGATTTTTTGATGATGGCCATTCTGACCATAGGTGATTCTTCAGTGTAGTTTTGATTTGCATTTCTCTAATAATGAGCTATGTTGAGCATTTTTTCATGTGTTTATTAGCCATCTATACATCTTCTTTAGAGAAATATCTGTTTAGGTCTTCTGCCCAATATTTGATTTGGTTATTTGTTTTTCTGGTGTTGAGCTACAGGGCTTCTCTGGTGATTTAGTGGTAAAGAATCCACCTGTAATGCAGGAGATGTAGGTTCTATCCCTAGGTTGGGAAGATCCCCTGGAGGAGATTATGGCAACCCACTCCAGTATTCTTGCCTGGAGAATCCCATAGACTGAGAAGCCTGGTAGGCTACAGTCAGTAGGGTTGCAAAGAGTCAGACACGACTGAAATGACAGAGAATGCACACACTCGCACATTGAGCTACATGAGCTGCTTGTATATTTTGGAGATTAATCTTTGGTCAGTTGTTTCATTTGCTGTTATTTTCTCCAGTTCTGAGGGTTGTCTTTTCACCTTGTTTGTAGTGTCCTTTGCTGTGCAAAAAATTTTAAGTTTAGTTAGATCCCATTTGTTTATTTTTATTTCCACTACTAGAGGAAGTGGGTCATAGAGGTTCTTCCTGTATTTTACCTCAAGGAGTATACTGCCTATGTTTTCCTCTAAAAGTTTTATAGTTTCTGGACTTACATTTAAGTCTTTAATCCATTTTGAGTTTATTTTTTGGAGATTACTTAAAAAACTAGGAATAAAACTACCATATAACCCAATAATCTACACTACTGGCCATATGACCTGAAGAAACTGTAATTGAAAGAGACAGATGTACCCCAATGTTCACTGCAGCACTATTTATGGTATCTAGGACATGGAAGCAATCTAGATGTCTACTGATAGACGAATGGATAAAGAAGTTGTGATGCATATATACAATGTAAATGTTACTCAGCTGTAAAAAGGAACACATTTGAGTCAGTTCTAATGAAGTGGATGAACCTAGAGCCTATTATATAGACTGAAGTAAGTCAGAAAGAGAAAAACAAATGCTACGTATTAACACATATATCACCAAATCAATGGACATGAGTTTGAGCAAACTCTGGGAGATAGTGAAGGATAGGGAAGACTGGCATGCCATGGCATCGCAAATAGCTGGATACAACTTAGCAACTGAACAACAACAATAATACATAAATATGGAATCTAGAAAGCTGGTACCGATGAACCTATTTGGAAGGCAACAATGGAGATGCAGACATAGAGAACAGCCTGGTGGACACAGTGGGGGAAGGAGAGGGTGGGATGAATAGAAAGAATAGCATTGAAATACATATTACCACGTATAAAATAGATAGCCAGCAGGAATGTGCTGTATGATGCAGGGAACACAAACCTGGTGCTCTGTGACAACCTAGAGAGGTGAGAAGGGGTAGGAGGTGGGAGGAAGGTTCAGGAGGGAGTGGACATTCATATACCTATGGCTGATTCATATTGATGTATGGCAGAGATCAACACAATGTTGTAAAACAATTATCTTCCAATTAAAAATAAGTAAATTTTAAAACAAGATGTGAACAAATGGATAGTATGTTAATACAGTAGGCTCTAGTACTGTAGAGATGTACCTAATAGTACATAGTAGGTGCTCATTAAATTTTTACTGAATGAATGAATGGATATCTATGACTCCAGCATACATCTTGGCCTATAAAATTTTAAAATAAATGAATGAATGATAATTTCCAACACATGCATGGATTCTTCCTGCATCATTTCTGCCTCCATTCCTCCTATTCACCTTGCCTAGGTTCCCGTCTCCTGCTTTGGAGCCTTCCTTGGCTTTAAGTGATCCATCAGTTCAGTTCACTTCAGTTGCTCAGTCATGTCCGACTCTTTGAGACCCCATGGACTAGAGCATAACTCAAAGCTTCCTTGTCCATCACCAACTCCCAGAGCTTGCTCAAACTCATGTCCGTCGTGTCAGTGATGTCATCCAGCCATCTTATCCTCTGACATCCCCTTTTCCTCCTGCCTTCAAACTTTCGCAGCATCAGGGTCTTTTCAAATGAGTCAGTTCTTTGCATCAGGTGGCCAAAGTATTGGAGCATCAGCTTCAGCATCAGCCCTTCCAATGAATATTCAGGGTTGGTTTCTTTAGGATGGACTGGTTGGATCTCCTTGCAGTCCAAGGGGCTCTCAAGAGTCTTCTCCAGCACCACAGTTCAAAAACATCAATTCTTTGGCACTCAGCTTTCTCTACAGTTCAACTCTCACATCCATACATGACGACTGGAAAAACCATAGCTTTGACTGAACAGATCTTTGTTGGCTAAGTGGTATCTCTGCTTTTTAATATGCTGTCTAGGTTGGTCAAAGTTTTTTTTCCAGTGAGCAAGTGCCTTTTAATTTCATGGCTGCAGTCACCATCTGCAGTGATTTGGAGCCCAAGAAAATAAAGTCTGTCACTGTTTTCATGTTTCCCCATCTATTTGCCATGAAGTGATGGAAACAGATGCCATAATCTTAGTTTTTTGAATGTTGAGTTTTAAGGCAGCTTTTTCACTCTCCTCTTTCACTTTCATCAAGAGGCTTTTTAGTTCCTTTCATTTTCTGCCATAAGGGTTGTGTCATCTGCATATCTGAGGTTATTGATATTTCTCCCAGCAATCTTGATTCAGCTTGTGCTTCATCCAGCCTGGCATTTCACATGATGTGCTCTGCATAGGAGTTAAATAAACAGGTTGACAATATACAGCCTTGATGTACTCCTTTCCCAATTTGGAATCAGTCCATTGTTCCATGTCTGGCTCTAACTATTGCTTCTTGACCTGCAGACAGTTTTCTCAGGAGGCAGGTCAGGTGGTCTGGTATTCCCATCTCTTGAAGAATTTTCCACAGTTTGTTGTGATCCATACAGTCAAAGGCTTTGGCATAGTCAATAAAGCAGAAATAGATGTTTTTCTGGAACTCTCTCTTTTTCTATGATTCAACGGATGTTGGCAATTTGATCTCTGGTTCTTCTGTCTTTTTGAAATCCAGCCTGAACATCTGGAAGTTCTTGGTTCACATACTGTTGAAGCCTCACTGAAGAATTTTGAGCATTACTTTGCTAGCGTGTGAGATGATTGCAATTGTGTGGTAGTTTGCACATTCTTTGGCATTGCCTTTCTTTGGGATTGGAATGAAAACTGACCTTTTCCAGTCCTGTGGCCACTGCTGAGTTTTCCAAATTTGCTGGCATATTGAGTGCAGCACTTTCACAGCATCATCTTTTAGGATTTGAAATAGCTCAGCTGGAATTCCATCACCTCCACTAGCTTTGTTTGTAGTGATGCTTCCTAAGGCCCACTTGACTTCATGTTTCAGGATGTCTGGCTCTAGGGGAGTGATCGCACCATTCCTTTTATATGAGTCATGAAGATCTTTTTTGTATAGTTCTTCTGTGTATTCTTGCCACCTTTTCTTAATATCTTCTGTTTCTGTTAGGTTCATATCATTTCTGTCCTTTATTGTGCCCATCTTTGCATGAAATGTTCCCCTGGTATCTCTAATTTTCTTGAAGAGATCTCTAGTTTATCCCATTCTATTCTTTTCCTCCATTTCTTTGCACTGTTCACTTCAGAAGGCCTTCTTTTCTCTCCATGTTATTCTTTGGAACTCTGCATTCAGATGAGTATATCTTTCTTTTTCTTCTTTGCTTTTTGCCTCTCTTGTTTTCTCAGCTATTCGTAAGGTCTCCTCAGACAAGCATTTTGCCTTTTTGAGTTTCTTTTTCTTGGAGATGGTCTTGATGACCGCCTCCTGTACAATGTCATGAACCTCTGTCCCTAGTTATTTAGGCATTCTTTCTATCAGATACAATCCCTTGAATCTATTGGTCACTTCCACCGTATAATCCTAAGGGATTTGATTTAAGTCATACCTGAATGGTCTAGTGGTTTTCCTTTCTTTCTTCAATTGAAGTCTGGATTTTAGTTCATGGTCTAAGCCACAGTCAGCTCCTGGTCTTGTTTTTGCTGACTATGGAGCTTCTCCATCTTGCCTGCAAAGAATATAATCAATATGGTTTTGGTATTGACCATCTAGTGATGTCCACGTGTACAGTAATCTCTTGTGTTGTTGAAGAGGGTGTTGAAGAGAATGACCAGTGCTTTCTCTTGGCTAAGCTCTGTTAGCCTTTGCCCTGGTTCATTTTGTACTTCAAGGCCAAACTTGCTTGTTTCTTCAGGTATCTTTGCATTCCAGTCCCCTAGGATGAAAAGGACATCTTTTTTGGATGTTAATTCTAGATGTCTTGTATGTCATCATAGAACCGTCCAATTTCAGCTTCTTCGGCATTAGAGGTTGGGGCATAGACATGGATTACTGTGATATTGAATGGTTTATCTTGGAAACAAACGGAGATCATTCTGTCATTTTCGAGGTTGCACCCAAGTACTGCATTTTAGACTCTGTTGACTATGAGGACTACTGCATTTCTTCTAAGGGATTCCTGCCCACCATAGTAGACATAATGTTCACCTGAATTAAATTCGCCCATTCCAGTCCATTTTAGTTCTCTGATTAAAAAAATTGTAGATGTTTACTCTTGCCATCTCCTGTCTGACCACTTCCAATTTACTTTGATTCACGGGCTTAACACTTCAGGTTCCTATACAGTATTATTCTGTATAGCATCGGAGTTTACTTCCATCACCAGTCACATCCACTACTGGGTGTTGTTTTTGCTTTGGCTCTGTCTCTCCATTGTTTCTGGAGTTATTTTTCCACTCTTCTCTGGTAGCATATTAGGCACTTACCGACCTGGGGAGTTTATCTTTCAGTGTCATATATTTTTGCCTTTTCTACCTTCACGGGGTTTTCAAGGCAAGAATACTGAAGTGGTTTGCCATTCCCTTCTCCAGTGGACCACGTTTTGTCAGAACTCTCCACCATGGCCCATCTGTCTTGGGTGGCCCTACACAGCACATCTCATAGTTTCATTGAGTTAGACAAGGCTGTGGTCCATGTGATTAGTTTGGTTAGTTTTCTGTGATTGTGGTTTTCATTCTGTCTGCTCTTTGATGAATAAGGATAAGAGGCTTATGGAAGCTTCCTGGTGGGAGAAACTGCCTGTTGGGGAAAGTGGGTCTTATTCTGCTGGATGGGGCCATGCTCAGTAAATCTTTAATCCAATTTTCTGTTGATGGGTGGGGTTGTGTTCCCTCCCTGTTGTTTGGCCTGAGGCCAAACTGTTGACCCAAGCCTCCACCGGAGACTCCTAGACACTCACAAGTCTGACTCAGTGTCTTGTGAGGACACTGCTCCTTTCTCCTGCTCCTGGTGCACACAAGGTTTTGTTTGTGCCCTGTTGGTTCACGAGAATGCCATGTGAATTCCATACCACATGTGAATTCAGGAAGTAGTTAGTGATAAGGAGCTTCTGGAAGCAGTGATGTATAATGGGGACAGTGATAAGCTGGGAAGAACACAGGGCTCTTCTTCAGACTCACACTACTTCATTATGTGCCTTTGGACCCATCTCAATCATCTTGTAACAGTACTAATATTTACTAATTGTTATTATGTGCCAGACACTGTCTTAATGCTTCGTGTGTGTTTACTCATTTAATCCCTATGAAAATCCAATAGCTATTCCATTTTTGTGGGTAAAGATACATGGGATGGAGTTGACATTGACATGACATTGAAGTTACTCAGTCGTGTCCGACTCTTTGCGACCCCATGGACTGTAGCCTACCAGGCTCCTCTGTCCATGGAATTTTCCAGACAAGAGTACTGCAGTGGGTTGCCATTTCCTTCTCCAGGAGATCTTCCCAACCCAGGGATCGAACCCGGGTCTCCATTTCTTCCCTGTGTAAAATGTGCTATGCTTAGTCACTCAGTCATGTCTGACTCTTTGTGACCTCGTGGATTGAGCCCATCAGGCTCCTCTGCCTTGGGGATTCTCCAGGCAAGAATACTGGAATGGATTGCCATGCCCCCCCTCAAGGGGATCTTCCCAACCCAGGAATAGAATCCAGGTCTCCCACATTGCAGGCGGATTCTTTACCAACTGAGCCACCAGAGAAGCCCAAATGAGGGTTTGGGATAGCTTATTTCTTAGGTATCTCCTAGTCTAAAAATTCTAGGATTCTCGGCAGTCACTAATGTACCATACATTTATTGAGCAAAAATATATGCTAGACAGTATAGGGCATAAATCCTCTCCAGAAGCCTATGGTTCTAGAGCAGGGGAGGAAAGACAAGCACACTTTTATTTAAGAAATTAATTCTAATCCACTGTTACCTAAGTACTTTTTAGATGTCAATCATGGTTAAGTGTTTGACCTACATACCTCACAAAATAAACCTGTGGGGCCACTATCACCTTTTCTTAGATGAACAAATGAGGCTCAGAGAGGTGAAATGACTTGCTGGTGACTAGCAGAGCAGTGAAATGAGAGAGGCTTAGAAAATGTTCTATTATGTGCAGGTGGTGAGAGGTGAACGTCTTACGCCAGGCTCAGAGGGGCCACCCCACCCCTCTGTCATCTGAGGGAGGTTGCGAAGGAGGTCAGTGCAGACCCCAGACTCTGAAGGCTTGGTTTCTTTGGCTCAAGACTGTTGGCAACTTCAAGTGCCTTTCCCTTCCTCCTGAGGATGTCCACGGAGGGAGAGAGATTCTAGGTGGATGCCCTGAGGAGCTGGTGGCCTCATGAGTACCACACAAAGCAGTTTTATCATCTCAGCTTGTTCCAAGAACAGCTCAAAGGCCCAGGTGTGACTGGGGCCACCTTTTCTCAGAACACCAGACGATGCTTTCCGCACTCAGTATCCCTATGTTATCTCTGTAACTGCTCCATGTTGCACCTACAAGCCTGGGAAGGTCCTTTCCCCATATCTTGTCTCTGCTCTATCCTATTGGCCCTGTCTCTCTAGTTCCCCTCCCCTTCTAACACCACTTGGCAAGCTCCTACTAATCCTTTGTGACACTCAAAATCACCTCCTCCCAGGAGCTGTCCATAATTCTCCCAGTTCAAATGGCAACTCCTTTTGTTCTTCCTTAGCCCATGGTTTATATCTTTATTTCTATAATCAGTACCCATGTAATGTTTGTCATAATCACTTGGAGGTTCCTAAAGGGTAGAGACTTATGCTTTATTTGTATCCTATTATGCCCAGTTGAAAACATGCATTCATTCATTATTCCACAAATAGTTTTGAGTATCAGGCAAGCACTGTGCTAGACTTTGGGATAGATAAGGTGAATTTTCTCTAACAACCTAGAATCCAGAGTCTGCTTCAAAAGAAAAGCAATCTAACAAAAATTGTGACTGAGTGTTCTAAGGGTATTTAAAGAAGTACATCCAGTTTGAAACAAAAGAGAGAGGATGACTCTACAAGAAGTCAGAAAAGATTTTCCAAAGGGAATGCTCCAGATGGGGTCTGAAATACAAATATAAGTGGGAGCTTGTCAGGTAGGCAAAGAGGGTGGAGAGGGAAGGCTCGTTAGGTGGAGGGAACAGCCTGAGCAAAGGCCTGAAGGCAGGAAAACAGTGAGGTGAGGTCATGGCATTGTTCATTTAGCAGAGATGAAGGGCAGAATTTGTGCAGGGGTCACAGAGTATGTGGCAGAGAGGTAGCAATGAAAGGGGTAGGGAGTGAAGGATTCTATATGCCTTTACTGAGTTTATTCTGATAGGTAATATGGAGTATCTGTCACGGCCACAGGCCAACAGCTTGCTGCCACCATCCATAGGCAGAGTCTTGAAAGCCATGTTTGTTCTGAATGAGCCCACATCCTTGGGCTTAGCCAGTTGGACCAGCAATGGACATCTACCCCAAACTGGACTAACCCCAAACTTTCCCCAAATTTGTAATTAGAGATGAAGAGTTTAGTCCGTCTTTCCTTGTGGCTTTGATATGTGAAATTACAGAGTAACCTCCCTTTATGGGTGATTACAGGTGATGTTATGAGCTGAAGTGTCCCTCCAAAATTCATATGTTGAAGACCTTAACTCCCCAGTCCTAAATTTGGGATGTGACCATCTGGCGATAGTCTTTAAAGAGGTAATTAAAGTTAAATAAGGTCATTGTAGCAGGCCCTAATCCAATGTGACAGATGTCCTTATAAGAAGAGGATATTAGGACACAGATACACAGAACAAAGACCATGTGAAAACACAGGGAGAAGATGACCATCTACAAGCCAAGGAGAGAGGTCTCAGAAGAAACCAACTTGACTGACACCTTGATCATGGTCCTTTAGCCTTTAGAACTGTGAGCAGATAAATGTCTGTTGTCTAGTTACCCAGCCTAAGGTGCTTCATCAATGGCAAGCTTAGCAAGCTCATACAGTGGGTCTCTAGCTAACTTAACCATTTGGGTATCTGGCTTCTACATCCCATCTGGCTTGGGTATCCCGTATCTGCTCCGTAGGCCCCAGTGGTGCACCCCACCCTCCACCTCAGAGTCTAGAGCAGGAATGTTCTGATGCCTGGTGCTCAGGCGGGTGCTATTTCCTTCCTTATTCTGGAGACAAACTTGCCTGCTGTTTCCAAACTGAATAATTGTACACTAGACTCTGATGGAAATTTGAGCAGCTGTTTGCGCAAGGATTCAGGTTCAGGAGCTAAGTACCAAAATATTAGTGTCTGGGGCAGCTGGACCTTAGTCTTTGCATCTTGACCATGGGCACCACTCAGAATGCCCCAGGGCCTCGACTTTTGAAGTATATACTGTATGGATGTTCCCCCATGCCCCCAATCCTAATGTTTTCCTTTCTCTCCCATCCTTCCTTAGCCCAGCCCCTTTATCGCCCCAACCCCTTTGGAGTATCCCAACCCCCCTATCTTCTCTCCCGTTCTTGAATCCAGCCCTCACTCCACTCAAATATTCAAGTCGCCGCACTCATCAGTTTCTTCTGATGTCTGGCAGGTTTCCAGTCTTAGGCTCTGCCTGTCAAGGGCTCTTCTCTTCTGCCTTGGTTACTGAGGTCTGTAGAGAGCAGTTCCAACTCAGGGCCAGCCAGCTGAGTTCTGGGGACTGCTTTTTTTCCTGTAGATAGATTGGAACATTTCCTTCTACTCTGCATTTCTACAGCTGGTTGTTCCCTAGAGTATTTAAAGTGAAACTAATCTCATCACCCCGAGAATTAATTTATCTCCAAAAAACACCCCTGCCACATATACCTCCTTCTGATCTGCATGAGGATTTAATATTCCCTTTGTTAACATAACTTTATATTTATTTCTCATAGCTAATAGCCTGACCTCATTATGTTCTTATTCGCCCCTTTCTGGCCCAGAGTTAAATCATAAATTCATTTAACTTGGCAGTGAATGCTCATCCCAAGTTCCATTTGTGTTGGAGCCTGGCTGGTCTTATTTTTCTTCACTGGATGCAGAAGCCTAGAAATGGTGAGGTGGCCATGGTGTTCACATCCCTGGGCATGAACGGGCTGGAGCTGGGGGCGCGGGGGGGAGAGGGCAATGAATCAGACATCCAAGAGAAACAGAGAAGTGTGATGGGGATGGGGATATATTCTTAGTTCCAGGTCATATTCTGGTTTCTGTTTCCAGAATCTTCCTGCCTTTGGGTGACTGGCAGAAATGGGAGTCATCCTGGATGTATAACCTCCCTTTTGTTGTAAGGACAGAACCTCTAGTTTTGGGTATGGGACATGGCTTCCCAGATAGAAGACTACATTTCTCAGCTTCCTTGCAGCTATATGTGGCTATGTTCTGGCTAATAAAATGTCAGTGGAATTGACATATATAACTTCTGAGTGATGCTCTTCACACCAACTATTGCTTCTTTCACTCACCTTTTCCTTCTTTCTGCTGGCTGGATGGTAGATGTGGTGGTGAGCATTCTTAGACCATGCAGCTGAGAATGATACCAAGGCATGGCAGAGCTAAAAGATGAAAGGCACCTGGATCTTGGACAAAAGACAGTCACTTCACAGACCCTGGTTGGCTTATATCTCAACTATTGCATTGGAGAATAAGAGCTAACTTTTTAAAACCACTGTCATATTGGGGTTCTATTCTATAACTACCTTGATTATTGCAGATGGCTTTTTTTTTTTTTTAAATCTGGTCACTATCTGTTTTTTCCTGCAAAATTTTTCAGTCAACATGAAGTAAGAGAGCCCACCTTTCCTTCCTCGGTTACTTAAAGAAGCAGTAAAGGTCTAGTTGTCACAGCCATACTCCCTCAGGGTGAAGGCCTCTGTGAATGGGAACAAGGAGTCCAAATTTCAGAGAGAAATGGAAATGAGAGCTAGAGAGGCCTGACTGCATTTGAGGCCCTGGTTCCAGGGTTGCCCGTCATTACCATGTTTCCTGCTGTTTCCTTATGTGACCCACAACATTGCTCTTTTGAGACCAGGTTCATTGAAGTTGGGTTTTCTTCTTTTCCTGAGCTATCTGTTCCTACTAGTTCCCATGTCATCACACATTCTTTCTGCTCTCTTCCTGCCTCAAGTTTGCTGGCTTTCTTTTTTACTGCTGGCTACCCATGAGTTCTGCAATCGAAAGGGAGTCAGTGGTGGAGTTTTTAACCAGATGACAAATGGTTTAGGATTTTTACGTGGAGAGTGGTGTAGGTTTTTATTTAATGCAGAATTGAATTCCGTGCTGCCAGACATGGGCAGAGAGGATTCTGCAGGACCCTGTATTTTTGCCTAAGCATCAGACTTTCATCATTTGCAGAGTGGGACAGTTCCTCTCACTCTCCTAGGGTTCCTGTAGGGCCAGACCTCAACTGCTGTCCCATCCCAGAGAATGGTCTGTGAGCCACCCTGAGGCTGGGTAGGAGACCTGGGGGTAAGGGTGGAGGCTATACTCAGAGAGACTTTTGTATGTCTCTCCATTCAGGGAAGTCACTGGGGCAGAAAGGTTAAGCAAGTAACTTGTTCAGCATCACACAGCCTTTAACTGGGAGTCCAGGGCTTGAAGGGTTTCCCACATGGCTCAGTAGTAAAGAATCCACCTGCCAATTCAGGGGACGTGGGTTTGATTCCTGGGTCAGGAAGATTCCCTGGAGGAGGAAATGGCAACTCACATCAGTATTCTTGCCTGGAGTATCCCATGGACAGAGGAGCCTGGCAGGCTATAGTCCATAGGATCTCAAAGAGTTGGACACAACTGAGCAATTGAGCATACACACACCAGGACTTGAAAGTAGATGTAAGCCTTAGTTCCCTTATCTGTCAGATGGTGACAATAATCTCTGTTTTATCAGATTATTAATCTCATCAGATTACTGTGTATGTTAAGCAGATTGCTTTGATGAATTCTTGATAAATGGTAGCTGCAATTATTTTTGATAATTATGATTCTTACCAGACGACTCTCTGGGCCCATTAGTCCCAGCCTGGAGAGGTTGGATGCAAGAGGTGGGAAGTGGGGCTGCCATGTTGCACAGCCCCATGGCTCTTTGGCAGAGTGCTCTGTGAAAGAGCTGCTGACTGCAGGCTTCAGTCCTGAAAGGAAATCAGAAAGAAGGGATCCTAAGGATGATTTCATTTTAGAGGCTTTTCTCAAGGAAACAACCATTTCCCTCTTCGATGGGAAGTGGAAGCATTTCCCTTTCAGTTCAGAGATACCTCTCACCAAGGCCACTCGAGCTCTGCTTCCAGCAGGAAGACCCCTGGGGCAGGGCAGGCCTGCTGAGCTGAAAGCTGCCTACCCAGCTGCTCCCTGTCTGGGCTGGACCCCATGGGCTCCTCTGCATCTGTGCCCTGGGCAAAGCTTTAATTAATGCCAGAAGAAGGACACCCACAGCGACATCTGGATTCTTCCTGGCAGCTGAGGCAAAGTCTCAGGTGCTGTGGCCGGGGGCACGGAGGTCTGCCCAGAGTCACTCCCCTACTGAAGACTTTCTATGCCCCACATAGCCCTCTGGACAGAGGCCGAAGTCCTTAGTGTGAGGAGCAAGGCCCCATGTGTGCCATCCTGTGGGCTGTGGTACAATGGTGAATTCCATAGGTGGGCCACTAAATTCAAACAGTGTTTGTATGGGAGCATAAACCAAGGAGCACATTTGAAGGAAGGTAATGGTCACTATGAGAGAAATTTGCAAGCTGAAAATGAAGGCTGAATTGCTCAGAGCAGAAGGAATTTTGAGAGGCAGCGTGGGAGGAAGAGACAAGAGATGAACTGCTTGGTAGGGGTGAGGGTCTTGAGTGTGTAAGGGGGGAAACAATCCTATTGTGTGCAACTTAGTCTACCTGCCCCAAGTGTCCACCCAATCCAGAAGCCACTCACTTCTTAACAACAGGTTGTGGAGTGGGTTTATTTTAGGGATGTGTTGAAGTGCTTAATTGGCCTTCCTGTGAATGAGACCCCCACCCCCACACCACCCCACAGTTCTGGAGGTTGCCTGTGGAAGGTTTTTTACACCTGGTTATGTGTGCAATTTATTCTTGCCACAACCTAGAATAATGCTACAAGTGGGGATACTTCCAAGATCAATGTTGCAACACAAGTGAGTATCCTGCAACACAGAAGAGGAATGACCTGAAACATAAAGTTCATAAAGGTAGAGCGTGCTGTATGTTTTACTCACTGCTGAATCCCCTGGCATACAGTAGGTGCTGAATAATGATTATTCCGGGATCTACTCCATTTACCTCTCTTGCCTCTTCTCCCACCTTGCTCTACATGCTCTCAGTTTTATCTCCACTTCCAGATTCCAGCTCTTGGAATGTGCCCTACTTTATAACCCATTTACCCCTACATTTATTTAGCAAATATCTACGGAGTTCTTGCTCTGTACCAGGCATTGCATTAGAAACTTGTGATACTTGGTGAACAGAACATGGATTTATTTACCAGTGGGTAGACAGGACATCAACCTAATTGTTAGATACAGAAATATAAAATAATAAAAATCATTAGATAAGGAAATATAAAATTGCAATGAAGGGCAAGTGTGAGGGGTTATAAGACTATATTAAAGCAGGATTTATTCCAGAGTGAGTAGGTGATATTTGATCTGAAGGCTCCCTAAGCCACTGGAAGAATGAAAGTCTTTCTAAGTGACTGGAGTGCAACCACTCCAGAGTGGGAAAGCACAGGCATGAATAAAAGGCTAGACAGGTCAGCAGAGGCCAGACCCTGCAGAGCCTTGTGAATGATAGTAAATGCTTTGGTCTTTATCCCAGAAGCAACAGGGAACCACTGAAGAGTTTGAAATGAGGTGGAGATGCTTTACATGATCAAATTTGATTTATGGAAAGATCATTCTGGCTGCAGAGCTCCCTTGAGCCCCCTGTCACCCATCTTCAGCCCACAAACCAGGTTGAGAACTTGCAATTACTTTGTTGATGGTGAAGACAGCCATCAAGTGACTGAAATCTCAGCCATGTTTTTATTGACTTTTGGCTAGTGTTCATAATGAACTCTCCACTCCCCTGGGTGGGGTGGGGGGGGTGCTGCTGAGTAGATTTGCTGAGAAGAGGAGGAGGAAGGGGTGGTTGTGAAGGATGGATATGGGGCTCCACATTCTGTTCTCACGTCCATCTTTATTGATGCCCATGCTGCCATGATGATGTATTAGAATTCAATAAGCCTCACTACTCTTTCCCTAGAAATGGAAGGACTAGCATGGGGGGAGAAGTGGGCCCCTCACCATCTATGAAGAGGGAAGCAGTTCATAGCAGTTCAAATGAATCATTCTATTAACTGATGGGGGAACCCATGGTTGGTGCAAAGCCATTGCTGTGTTATTAATTCCAGTTCTCATGCAGAAAGTTTAACCTTGTCAATTCTGGTGGCAGTGAGACCAGCAAACCATAAGTTGAATGAGAGGACTGCACATCACACTGTCTCTGCTCTGGGAACCAGCATGGAAAGCCTTTTGCTCTGTAAGCCTGGGATATTGAAACCAGGAATGGGAGCATCTTCCCAGAAAAATGAGGGGCAGCAAACAACCATCTTATCTCCTGCCCAGGAACTGCTATGATAATGTCTTCTGTTGATGGAGGGCTTACTTGGTACTTGACTTAGGAAGAGAGACAGAGGATGTTTGGTTCAACCAGAATTGCTTTTTGGAAGCAATAGCTACCTTTGTTGGGAAAACATTTTGGTGGTGTTTGGAGCCAAAGTTTAATCTTGGCAGTACCTGGGTGGATTTCCATGGTTGTTCTGGGGAGGAAGAGAGCAACAAGAGAGGAAAGTGACCATACTGTGGAAAGCCACTTACTTTGTGATGCGATCCTTTCCCATGACCTGCCCAGCAAATTTATAAGTCCTTGAAAGTCATAAAAAAATCCACGGGACTTGACTTCTCATAGACACTGGAGGACCAGTTGAGCTCTGTGTCTCGGTGTGGCTGGGTGCAACTAGGCGTGTGGGAGTGGGCTAACTTTAATCGATGCTCTCGTCTGGACCAATCACAATGGCCAGGAGAATGTGAGGCTCCGATTGGCTCGGGCCTGTGTCACATGCTTAATGGCAGAAAAAGGGTTGGAATCCCACCAGGACTAGTGGGCTGAGATCTCCCCATAAGGGTACTTCACCCCATACAAGCATTATGTGATTCGCCTTCCCTGTGTATGTTCTGCTTTTGCCTTCTGTCTCTCTCTCCCTCTTCCCTCTCTCTCTCTCTCTCCTATTTGTTTATCTGCTGCCATCAGTGGTAACCTCTGCTACCAACTACCTGTAACTGGGGGCTAATATATGTCACCCCCCCCATGCTATGTAGTTGATGTAAGTTATCAAATGAGATAAAGAAAGGAATTATTACCCTTGTAAAGATCATGAAACAGGCTCAGAGAGGGTATACAACATAGCTGCTACATGGCAGGAAGGTGCCAGTAGGATTTTATACCCAGGTTTGTCTGGCTGCTGTCCATGGTGCTTCTCCTTCATCTGCTTGAGCAGGGGAACAGATAAGCTGCCCCTGGAGAGGGAATCTGGTTAGCTCTGTCTGGATCCACCCAGGGTAGAGAATTCTGAGCCAAGGCACCTCACTGGCCCTCTTAGTTAGGTTTCCAGTGCTACTTGGAATCAGGACTCCAATCTGTATTTCAGTCTCTTGTGATTAGGGGCAGCTTATATCACTCAAAGCCCAGTGACTTGAGTGGAAAAATTTCTTGTGGCCCTTTTCTCAGGATGGTGAAGGGAGGCAAGTGTCTCGGGAGGCAGATGGTCCTGTAACTTTGTCCTGTCAGGCTCAAGGATACAAGGATTTGACAACTTAATATTCTCAAACTATAGACTATTAAATCTAGTCTCGAATCTTCATTTGCAGATAGAAAAACTAAGACTCTAAGAGGGGATATAATTAGCTGAAGTCTAGATCCCAAACAGGAAGTTTGGGACAAGAAATCTCTGGACACAGATCCTAGGTTTCTTTCTGCTACAAAGGATTGGCCTCCAGCCCCAGATCAGAAGAGAGAATTAGAAATGCCACCATCACACACTTGAAGAGGGAGGTTGTTAACTTTCTTCTTTCCTACGTGGGCTCATTCTATCCCCCTTTCAACGTTTTTAAGAAAATCTTGTTTAAAAAAAACACTGTCTCATTCTGATGTTTTATTAACATTAGAGACTGCTGGTGTCTCAACAATTTTAATTAGGGCTGAATTTTACTGTATGCAAACCTCAGGGAGCATCAGGGGAAGGGAGCCACTGAGCAAACCAGAAGATCAAATGGATAGATTAATTAAATATCACCACGTGGGCAGCTCGAGGCAGGAGGACCTGTAGCCTCTCCCTCCTGCCACCAATGGAAGCAGGGAGGAGACGGCAGGAACCGTGGGCACATGTGTTGCCTAGCGGCTCAAGGTAGAAGAGTAAGTTTCAAACTTGTGAGTCAGGGCCCCGAGGGCTGCATTTAATTTGTATCCTTAAACCTTAAGCTCCAGGGGGTCCTTCATCTCATCAGGCCAGCAGTTAGCTCTCAGCAGGACCAGAATCTTAACTCAAGATTCACTGCTTAAGTCCTGTGGTTGAGTCAATCTGTGGCTCCTGGCCATTTGGCTTAGAATCCAGATTCTGCCACTTGCTACCTGTGTGACTTTGGGCAAGCTACTTACCTTCCCTGCCTTAATTTCTCTACCTGTAAAATGGGGGGTAATGATAATAATAATGTGGGATAAGTGATTTAATATGTGAAAACCTTTGAGTCAGAATCTAACATGTAGAAGGCACTATCTAAGAGTTTGATTCATTATTACTATTATTTTTATATTATTATTGTTTTCTTCCCCAAAGGCTTCAGATTCTCTCAATTCCTGACCCTGAGGTTGTTTTCTGCTTTTAGCCCCTATTTGTCCCTCAGACTTCAAACCTGTACTGTTCCTCTGGCTCTGGACTTTGCCTTCTCAGCCTCATCTTGGTATTAATTTGCCCCGGTGTCTCACTGTTTCTGGAGAAGCACCTTCCTCAGTCTAGCCCAGCCCAGCCCAGGCCCTGGTGCTGAACACCTGTTCCCTCACCCTTAGAATCATTACAACATGTGGTCTGGTTGCTCTTAAGTGGACAGAGCATTCTGGGCTCCAAAAGGGCTCTGTTTAGCATAATCACAAGAGTGATGATAACAGAAACAAAGCAAGCTCCATTTCTAAGACCCACTAGCAATCAGTCAACCGATCACAAAATGTTTGCCAAGAATTTTTACATTCTAGTTGTTGTGGGGATATGAAAGATAGAAGACCACTCTACACTTAGAGATTAAAGAAAATTTTTAAGAGGTAAAATTTCAAAAAAAAAAAGAAGAGGTAAAATTTCCATAACATAAAATTGACAATTTTAATGGTGTTAATGTTGTGCAAGCATCATTATTACTATCTAGTTCCAGAACTTTTATATGTTCCCAAATGGAAACTCCATACCCATTAGTGATCCCTTCTCACTCCCCTTCTTCCTAGCCCCTGTCATCACTAATCTGCTTCCTCTCTCTACAGAGTTTAAGGATATTCTAATCTACTTACTGAAACAAAGGGAAATGGTCACTAATAGAAATAAGCACCATGAACCAGATGATGCAGCAGCCTGTGGTTAGCTGTGTAGACCCTGGAGCCAAATTGCCAACTCTGCTGTTATTTCCGTGTGACTTTTGACAGGTTAATCCACCTCTCTGGATCTCAGTCTATCTGTCTATCTACGTGAAATATAAAAAGAGGGTTGGATAAGTTCCTCCTCCAAATACAAATTGTGAGGACTAAGTATGTCAGTGCAGGTAAGGATCTGAGAATATCCGACTGTGCTGTATAAAGATTTGTCATGGTCATTAACATGGATGGTTAGTCCTGTGGCTTAACCATTTTGAAGGCAGAAACCTTTTCTATCTTGCTTACCTGGACTTCACAGTAGCTAGTATGATGCGTCATTCAGCAGGTGCTTGGTAACTATTTGTTGGATGACTGGATAGGAATTTAGGAAAGAAGGGAGACCATTGTGGGACACATAGACTCTTTGGGAATCCCATGCTTACTGTCAAAACAGTCCCCAGCTTCTTGCAAAGTTTTACCAAGAACCACCTTAGTGCTCAATATTGTGTGACCTGTTACAGGCAGAACAAAACACCAGGCCTGTCTGCAAGATGAATATGGTAATAATGACTATGACTAAAATTAATCAAAATACCGGCTATTCGTCCAGCACTTAACATGTGCTTGGCACTGTGCTAAAAGTCTTACATGCATCAATCTGTTTAATTTTATTATGACTCAACCTGTCAGACAAAACTCACTAGTACAATATAATAATAGCAATGAAAAGCCTTTTTTTTTTTTTAACAGAGCAAAATGTCAACATGTGCAAATGAATCTTGTGATAATTGAGTCTGTATGGAAGGTGGGGTTGGTGAAAAAAGTCAGGTGAGAACAACATGGAATTTGGATGGAACATCTCTATCTCTGATGCCGCCAGCCTGTTAATCATCTGGATATTTGCCACCTGAGCTGTTAGTAGCTTTTGGTTTGCAGTTTTTCTTTTCTCATTCTTTAGAATTCATCTTTGACTCTTGTGTAGGACAGATCTTGTTGCCTTGCTGCCTCTTCCAGGCATGAATGGCTAGATGGCAAAAAGAAAGCTTGCAGATGCGTCAATAAACCAGTTCCTGGAGAGGAGAGGAGGTACTCATGTCTTGTCTCCGTCTCCAGGGCAGTACTCAAAGTCAGCTAATTGGATCCAGGAAGGGGTTATAGAGGGAGGCATCAAGGAGCAATGGCCTGAATCAAACCCTAGATTAATTAAAAAGTGTCCAAGTGGATTGAATATTTCATGCCCTAAGGGCTGAAGTCAAGGTCTCTTTGGAATAGAAATCAGATGTGCTGGTGTGTGTGTGGTGGGGATGGCGGTGAATGGGAAAGAGAAGGACAGTGGGGTGGGGGGTGAGGGAGGGAGGAACAAGAATGAACATGAGTTAACCAGAATTCAACCAACTTCCCACCTTCATTACTGGATTGTCTCAGAGGGTGATGTACTTTTTGGAGGGCGTTCATGGTGTTATTTGAGCTGATCCTGTTAGAATTCCATGAGGGTAGACAGAGTGAGTTCCTGGTCACAACTTACTACCTCGAGGAGCCTGGAGCCCAGAAGGGTCAGCCCCGACCCAGGCCCAGGCCTCCAGCACCACCTTAGAACTGGCAGCAAGCCTGGAGATGAAGGACATTTCTTACCTACCAAGTAATGGGTTTTCAGAATCTTCTTCCATTTCTCTCTCATGGAATTAGTTCAGTAAAAAGATAAAACTAGAGGCGTGCAGATTCCCTTGGGCAACCCAGAAAGTCCTTGGTCCTGCCCTGTCTCTCTGTCCCTCCTCACGCCTTGGCTGTACTCTTTCCATCTCTGTGCTCTGTTCCTATCTGTGGGGTCTGAGCATCTCTGTGCCTCTCTTACTTTCCATGGGTTTGTCCCACGTGTCCTTGTTTGCCTGTCTCACTGCCCCCACCTCCCTCTTTCTGTCTGCCCAGCTCCCTGCTCCATCTGCTCACCTCATATTCTGCTCACCTTAGCCTCCTCTGCCTTCTGTCTCTGCTCTGTCGGTCTCCTCCTCTCCCTGTCTGCATCTCTCTGCTCGTCTATTGCCTCAATCTGCTCAATTCACATTCCAGCATCTTCACCACTTTCTCTGCCCTCCTCCTTCATGTCTTCCTTCTCCTCTCTTCCCCTCACTTCTGCCTTTCTCTTCTTTCCTTCTTCTCTTTCCTATCCCACCAAGGTTATTTTGTGGGTGGCTTTAGTCAATTCTAATCAATAAGCATTTCTAGACTCCCTACCATAGCCAGGGATTGAGCTGGAGGCCCCCTGGGGAATCCAGACCCAACTGGTCCCTGTTTGCAAGTGGTTCTTAGTGGATAAGGTTTTAAGAACTTAATACAACTTTCATTTTGGACTTAGCCTCAGCCAGGAGAAGTGGTTGGGGTAACTGAGAAGGACGTAGGAAGTTGGGATCTCAGTGGACAGAGTGGGTAGGGAGCCTGGCACTGTCCTGAGCAAGGCTGTGCCACCAATGGGGCAGTCTTGGCTTTTCCACACCTGGGAAGGTGGCTCTTACCTGTGCAGTGTGGCAGGCCTGGCTCTGCCTCCACCCTCAGCGGACAGTACCATCCCCTGTCCATCATCTGGAGGCTCTTTTCAAGGACTGATATATTACATAATTGGTCTGGTCTGGACCTCTGATTGTACATTTGGTGACTTTTGAAATAAACCACAAGACTCAGGGAGCCTCACAGCTCTAATTATTTTGCCAACTCCTGTTCTGCATATCAATTTCCCTCCCCACACAATTCATATTCTATACATCTGTCTGGCAGGGAGGGTGCCTGGGGAAATGACATGGTTTTGCACACGACATTTGTTAGAAGCTGGAGGAGAGACTATCTAATTTCACTTGATAATCTCTTATTTATGGATTTGTTCTTTTCTTAATAGTAATGAGACTTACTATTTCCATCTTGTTGTGACAGCTTTATCAACACTTCTGTGGCTGCATTTGCATCCAGGTAATAGAACTATGATCAAATTGAATTGGCATAAATAGCAGGAAAATTCACTGGTTGGGTATGTCAGCAAGCCCAAAGGGATGGGTCTCACAGAAGCTGCCTTCTCTGGTGGGTGGTATATTTGCTGGACTCTCTAAGAATCAAAGTCCACTATGTCTGACACTGACATAGTAGGACTTTATAAAAGCCTTTACCCCTCTGAATTCAGTCTCTCTGCAAAAGATCCTACCTTTTGAGGCACTAGATGCTGTGGGAAAGGCATACATTTTGGAGTCAGACTTACCTGGCTTGTGTCTTGCCTCTGTGAATTATTACCTGTGAATTTCCTCTTCAGTAAAAAAAATAAAAGTTTTAAAATAGCTATAGCATTTGCCAAGCACTTATAAATGCTTTACCTGTAGCATTGCATTAATTCTCACAAAGACTGTAACATAGATTTACTTTCTTGGTGAAGAAACTGAGTCATACACATATCTCAGGTGTTGGCTCTATCTGGCTCTTTATAGAAAATTTTGCTGACTCCTCACCCAGATGACAGTTTGAACCCCCTTGAGTTGTTCAATATAGTAGCCCTGGAGCCAGGATTTGAACATATGTCTCACTGAGATCTGAATAACTAAGGTTTTCCTACAATATAGGGTAACCAGGAAAACTCATGAGATAGGAATCCCTCTGTTTAAAAAAACTTGTTTTATTACAAAGATTTAGGGACAAGGATGGTCAGGGCAACACTGTTTTCTACCAGGAGGATTTGGAAATAATCTGAAAGCCCATCTACAAGGGATATAGCCAAATAAAACAGGTACATACCTGCTTCTCAGCAGATTCTTCTCAGAGAAGAATGGCTTCTCAGGTGTCTCAGTGGTAAAAGAATCTGAGCGCCAATGCAGGAGGCATAAGAGATGTGGATGTAATCCCTAGGTTGGGAAGATCCTCTGGAGGAGGAAATGGCAACCCATTCCAGTACTCTTGCCTTGGAAATCCCATGGACAGAGGAGCCTGGTGGGCTGAGCATGCACACATGCACACACATACATACAATGGTAGCTCACACAGACATTAAAATGAATGAGGCTGACCCATGTGTACTGAAAGCTGTACATAGCAATTCACACAATCATACATCTATTAATATATAATTGTATAAGCACTATATAGTATATATAGCAAAATACAGTAGGTATTATGTTACTCCCAAATGCCACTTATTTCAAGATGCACCTTTATTGTAAGTGCCAGTAAGAAAGAGAGAAATTGGCCACCACACAATGCTTTTAATTGTAAGATGCATTCTTATCTCAGAGATTTTCAACTTGAAAAAAGTGCATTCTAGAATACATGAAATATGGTTTATTTATTCATGTAAGAATATGTGCATTGCAAAGAGAATAAAATACCTATGAATAAACTTAACCTAAGGAGACAAAAGAGCTGTATGCAGAAAACTATGACACTGCTGGAAAAAAAAAATCAAAGACAACGTAAACAGATGGAGAGATGTTCCATGTTCCTGGGTTAGAAGAATCAATATTGTGAAAATGACTGTACTACCAAATGCAATCTATAGATTCAGTGTGAGCCCTATCAAATTACCAGTGGCATTTTTTTCACAAAACTAGAACAAGAAACATCTCACAATTTGTGTGGAAACACAAAAGACATCAAATAGCCAAATTCATCTCGAGAAAGAAGAATGGAGCAGGTTCAGTCTATGCTAGAAAGCTACAATCATCAAGACAGTATGGTACTGACACAAAATAGAAATATAGACCAATGAGACAAAATAGAAAACCCAGAGATAAACCCATGCACCTATGGGAACTTATCTTTGACAAAGGAGGCAAGGATATACAATGGGGCAAAGATAGTCTCCTCAATAAGTGCTGCTGGGAAAACTGGGCAGCTACACGTAGAAAAATGAAACTAGAACACTTCCTAACATCATACACAAAGATAAACTCAAAATGGAGTATAGACCTAAATGTAAGACCAGAAACTATAAAACTGTTAGAGGAAAACATAAGCAGAACATGCTATGACATAAATCACAGCAAGGTCCTTTATGACCCACCCCCTAGATTAATTGGAAACAACAACAAAAAAACAAAAATAAACAAGCAGGACCTAATTAAACTTAAAAGCTTTTGCAGAGCAAAGCAAACTATAAACAAAGTGAAAGGACAACCAACCCTCAGAATGGGAGAAAATAATAGCAAATGAAGCAACTGACAAAGGATTAATGTCCAAAATATGCAAGCAGTTTTTGCAACTTAATACCAGAAAAACAAAAACCCAATCAAAAAGTGGGAAAAATATCTAAACAGACATTTCTCTAAGAAGACATAAAGATGGGTAATAAACACATGAAAAGATGCTCAACATCACTCATTGTTGCTGCTGCTGCTTCTGCTAAGTCACTTCAGTTGTGTCCAACTCTGTGCGACCCCATAGACAGCAGCCAACCAGGCTCCCTCGTCCCTGGGATTCTCCAGGCAAGAACACTGAGTGGGTTGCCATTTCCTTCTCCAATGCATGAAAGTGAAAAGTGAAAGTGAAGTCGCTCAGTCGTGTCCGACTCTTAGCGACCCCATGGACTGCAGCCCACCAGGCTCCTCCATCCATGGGATTTTCCAGGCAAGATTGTTAGAGAGATGCAAATCAAAACCACAATGAGATATCATCTCATACCAGTCAGAATGGTCCTCACAAAAAAATCTCTATAAACAACAAATGCTGGAGAGGGTGTGGAGAAAAGGGAACCCTCTTGCACTTACAGTGGGAATGTAAATTGATACAGCCACTATGGAAGACAGTATGGAGATTCCTTTAAAAACTAGGAATAAAACTACCATATGACCCAACAATCCCACTACTAGCCATATACGCTGAGGAAATCATAATTGAAAAAGACACATGTACCCCAGTGTTCATTGCAGCACTATTTGCAGTGGCTAGGACATGGAAACAACCTATATGTCTGTCACTAGATGAATGGATAAAGAAGCTATGGTACATATATACAATGGAATATTACTCAGCCATAAAAGGGATGATTTGAGTCAGTGCTAATGAAATGGATGAACCTAGAGCCTATTATACAGAATGAAGTAAGTCAGAAAGAGGACAACAAATATCATATATTAACATATATGTATGGAATCTAGAAAGATGGTGTTGATGAACCTATTTACAGGGTAGCAGTGGAGACATAGACATAAAGAGCAGACTTATGGACACAGAGAGTGAGTAGGAAGGAGAGGGTGGGATGAATGAAGAGAGAAGCATGGACACATATACACTAGCATGTAAAATAAATAGCCAGTGGGAATTTACTATATGGCTCAGGGAACTCAAACTGGGGTCCTGAGACAACCTAGAGGGGTGGGATAGGGTGGGAGGTGGGAGGGAGGCCCAAGAGGGAGGGGATATATGTATACCTATGGGTGATCCATGTCAATGTATGGCAGAAACCAATACAATATTGTAATTATCCTTCACTTAAATAAAAATTTTAAAAAGAATATGTGCATTTATGAAAACACACAGAAAAGTCTGGATGGATATGTATCAAAGTGTGTGGTGATTATTTCCAGGAATGTTAAGGGAATTGAGGGGTAAAGGAAGGAGAACTTACACTTTTTCATCTTTATGACCCTGAATTGCTGAAAAAATTTACAACTGTGTACTACTTATGTAATTGTAAAAAAGCACTTTTTAAATGGAAAACAAAAGCATTTAATTAGATAATACCTATAAAGTGACTCGTTGAGTACCTGGCATAGAGTTGGAAGATAGCCAGTGTCATTCTCTGCCCTGCTTTCTGGTCGACCACCAAGAAATCACTCAGTGAAGAGAGACAAAATATTGGAAACATTTTCTAAACATTTACAAAGTTAAAATGTCCTTGTTCCTTATAAAATATTTCTGTTTGCAGGTAAATATTTGGCCAGTTATTTAATCTTCAATTTTCTGTTCTTCGCTAAAGGCCATTCCTCTGTTAATCATAGACTATAATGAACTCTATAAATACTACACTATAGGAAGAGATTTGAGGTTCTAAGTTTCCCTGAAGAGCATATCAATACAGAAAAATTAGGAAACAAGTGACTTATTAGCCATAGCCACAGGAAATACTTTATTAATAACAGTTCAAAAGAAAGAAGTGTTTACACACAGTTTTTCATATCCATTCTCCATACTGCTGAAGGAGAATAGGGACAGGCCTGCTCAGAATAACAAGTAATCCCCAAACCATCTGCAAAGTGGAATTTAGTTTGATAGTTCTCCACATTGCAAACAGAATAAGAACATTTTTCCAAGTCATATTTTTGTGTTGCTTTCTCCCATTTTGAAATACAAACTGACAATTTGCCATGACATAAATAGAAGTAAAAACGATTTTTATACCTGGAAAAGGGACATTTATATTGAAGGAATTGGGGTCACAGATTTCAAAGGTGTTAGAGACTATGGGAGCTACTTAGTCCAGCCCACTGACCTGTGTAGGAATCCTGTGTTACACTCTCTGTGACTGTGGCTCAGCGTTTGCATGCAGAATTTAGATAACTCATAAGAATCTCTATTTAACTGAACAATGAAAGGGCACAGCAGTAATAGCCATGACAGCAGTAATCTTGGCTATCAGGGGAAAGGAGTAGCTAATACACTCTGTGGGGTCCAGGGAAAGTTTCTAGAAATGCCTGATTTATCAGTTAGAATGGCTTCTAACTGCATGTAACATAATACTTATGTAATAATGGTTAAATAAGAAAGACAATTATCTGATATAACTAAAAAAAAAAAAAAAATCCAGAGGAAAGCAATCCCAGAGCAGTTTTAGTGGCTCAAGGGTGTATTAAAGTTCTTTCTATCATTGTACTCCACCTTTAAGAGTTTCTTAGTCTTTCAGGCTTAGGCTTATTGCCCCATGGTGGCAAGATGGCTTCCAGAGCTCTCGGAATCGTATCTTCATATGGTCAAGTCTAAAGAAGTGAACCAGAGAGGTGACCAAAGAGGGAGCAAGAGAGAAAGAGAAAGTTTTTCTCAAGTCATTATACTTTTATCAAGGAGGACCTAGAAGAAATACCCTAGAAAACTTCTCTGTACATACAAATGTCTAAAAATAGATAACATGGCTCCCTAGCTGCAAAGGAAGCTGGAGAGTCAACATGCTGCTTGTTTAGCCTCTATAGTGGGAGGTGGGCAATGGTGAGGAAACATTGAAAATGGCTTTTGGGTCAGTTAATAAGTGTTTGACATAATTACCACTGTGCCCACAGCTATTCATCTCTTTTTCATGGGAGCATGACTTAGGGGAGGATGCATCCTCTTCAATCCCAAGGGATGAATCATGATTGAACTAAGAAATTCAGTTCCTCATGCCAGTTAAGAATGGGAATGGGATGTAGTTCTGGCAATGAGATGTGAGATGATATCTCCCAGAAGTCTGGGGAGCTTCTAGGAGGCTTAACTCCCATCCAGAAAGGAAGATCTACGCTCTCTTCCCCTCTTTCAGAATTTGTATATTTTTGTTTGAGGTTCTGGTACTTGGAGTAGGTTCTACTACTTGGAGCTCTATTAAACCATGAGAGGATATATGTGAGGACAAAACCCGATGCACTGCAAAAGAGACTGGAGAGATAAAAAGGGCACCTATCCTTCTGAACTCTGGAACTTCCTACTTCCACACTTTTTGTTATGGGTGATTGTTATCTTTGGTTTGCTCAAAAAAGCAGATTGTGGGACAAAGGGCTAATATGCATCTCGTTAGATGATACAATATCAGGAAACACGTGTGCAGAACAGAGAGAATGAAGCCAGGAAGGAGGAAAGGTCAGTATGAGAACGCATTATCAAGTTGGCTGCCATTGAGCATGATGGTCCTCTAAGAAACCATGTAGGACAGGAGTGGCAAGATGGCGGAGGAGTAGGACGGGGAGACCACTTTCTCTCCTACAAATTCATCAAAAGAATAACTGAACGCAAAGCAAACTTCACAAAACAACTTCTGATCGCTAGCTGAGGTCATCAGGCACCCAGAAAAGCAGCCCATTGTCTTCGAAAGGAGGTAGGACAAAATATAAAGGATAAAAAGTGAGACAAAAGAGCTAAGGACGGAGATCCGTCCCGGGAAGGGAGTCTCAATAGAGGACGTTTCCAGACACCGGGAAACCCTCGCACTGGCGGGTCTGGGGGAAGTGTTTGAATCTCGGAGGGCAACCTGACTGGGAGGGAAACAATAAATAAAACCCACAGATTACAAGCCTAAAAGCAACTCCCAGCAGAAAAGTACCCCAGACACCCGCATCCGCCACCAGCAAGTGGGGGCAGAACAGAGAGGAGCGGGCGGCATTGCTTGGGGTAGGGTCAGGCCTGAGTGCCCAGAGGACAATCGTAGGGAGCTTTTGTGAGTTGCCAACTTGAACTGTGGGAGAGCAAAAGAGAGAGAGAAAATTAACCAGCCCAAACACACTGCCGGCTGTTCGCAAAACATAGGGACCGAGAAAGTCCAGAGAAGAGCTCGCAGGCTGCGGACTGGCCCAGCCCCGCCAGAGGCAGGTGGCAGCAGGGAGGGGAAAGGGGCAGGCTCGGCTCCAAGGACCGCATCCCTGGCCGCACTGCAAACAGGCCTCCACTTTCTAATCAAAGACCTCCTGAGATTCTGGATGGTCAACATCCGCTGGGAGGGTCGCTGCGAGACACAGGGTGCAGGCACCCGACCGGTGCGGGCGGGGACTGGGGCTGGGGACACGGAGGGCAGAAGGCGCCTGCACCCGACTGGCGTCGGTGGCCACTGAGACTGGGACCGCCGAAGGGAGTGGGCGCGCCACACCCGGGGAGAGTGCGCCCGTCAAGCCCCTGGCTGCCTGGACCACTCTGACGGGGAAGGCACAAAGAGCAGGCGCAGCTTTTTGTTCCGCGTTTTTGTGGAACACCTGAGAGCTGGAATCGCGCGCAGTGCGGGGCGCGCTCCATATAGAGCAGCCGGGAGCCTGAGCAGTGCAGACGGAGAAAGCAGCGCCAGCCCCTCCCTGCAGCGCCAGCCCCTCCCCGCAGCGCCAGCCCCTCCGGCAGCGCGACGGAACTAGCTACCTGAATAAGAGTCCATCTCCGCCCGCCTGTGTCAGGGCGGAAATGAGGCTCTGAAGAGACCGGCAAACAGAAGCCAAAAAAACAAAGGGAACCGCTTCAGAAGGGACTGGTGCAACAGATTAAAATCCCTGTAGAAAACACCGACTACACCGGAAGGGGCCTGTAGATATCGAGAAGTGTAAGCTGGAACGAGGAGCTATCTGAAACTGAGTCGAACCCACACTGACCGCAACAGCTCCAGAGAAATTCCTAGATATATTTTTATTTTATTTTATTTTTTAGTAAGAAAAAAATTTTTTTTATTTTTTATTTTTTTCTCTTTTATTTTCCTTTAAAATTCCCTATTACTCCCAAATTACTCCTTAACTTTCATTTTCATAGATTTTTATGATTTTTTTAATTAGGGAAAAAATTTTTTTCTTTCTTTCTTTCTTTCTTTTTTCTTTTTCCTTTTTCTCTTCTATTTTCTATTTTTCTTTTTCTCTTATTTCTTTTAAAGTCCTCTAGTACTCCTCTACTACTCCTTAATTTTCATTTTCAATACACTATAACCTTACCAAAAAAAAAAGAGAGAGAGAGAGAAGCCCTATTCCAGACACAGCAATCTAAACAAGATGAAAAGGCAAAGAAATACCCAACAGGTAAAGGAACATGAAAAATGCCCACCAAGTCAAACAAAAGAGGAGGAGATAGGGAATCTACCTGAAAAAGAATTTAGAATAATGATAATAAAAATGATCCAAAATCTTGAAAACAAAATGGAGTTACAGATAAATAGCCTGGAGACAAAGATTGAAAAGATGCAAGAAATGTTTAATAAAGACCTAGAAGAAATAAAAAAGAGTCAATTAAAAATGAATAATGCAATGAATGAGATCAAAAACACTCTGGAGGGAACCAAGAGTAGAATAACGGAGACAGAAGATAGGATAAGTGAGGTAGAAGATAAAATGGTGGAAATAAATGAAGCAGAGAGGAAAAAAGAAAAAAGGATCAAAAGAAATGAGGACAACCTCAGGGACCTCTGGGACAATGTGAAATGCCCCAACATTCGAATCATAGGAGTCCCAGAAGAAGAAGACAAAAAGAAAGGTCATGAGAAAATACTCGAGGAGATAATAGCTGAAAACTTCCCTAAAATGGGGAAGGAAATAGCCACCCAAGTCCAAGAAACCCAGAGAGTCCCAAACAGGATAAACCCAAGGTGAAACACCCCAAGACACATATTAATCAAATTAACAAAGATCAAACACAAAGAACAAATATTAAAAGCAGCAAGGGAGAAACAACAAATAACACACAAAGGGATTCCCATAAGGATAACAGCTGATCTATCAATAGAAACCCTCCAGGCCAGAAGGGAATGGCAGGACATACTGAAAGTAATGAAAGAGAATAACCTACAACCTAGATTACTGTACCCAGCAAGGATCTCATTCAGATATGAAGGAGAACTCAAAAGCTTTACAGACAAGCAAAAGCTGAGAGAATTCAGTACCACCAAACCACCTCTTCAACAAATGCTAAAGGATCTTCTCTAGACAGGAAACACAGAAAGGTTGTATAAACGTGAACCCAAAACAACAAAGTAAATGGCAACGGGACCACACCTATCAATAATTACCTTAAATGTAAATGGGTTGAATGCCCCAACCAAAAGACAAAGATTGGCTGAATGGATACAAAAACAAGACCCCTATATATGCTGTCTACAAGAGACCCACCTCAAAACAAGAGACACATACAGACTAAAAGTGAAGGGCTGGAAAAAAATATTTCACACAAACGGAGACCAAAAGAAAGCAGGAGTCACAATACTCATATCAGATAAAATAGACTTTCAAATAAAGGAAGTGAAAAGAGACAAAGAAGGACACTACGTAATGATCAAAGGATCAATCCAAGAAGAAGATATAACAATTATAAATATATATGCACCCAACATAGGAGCACCGCAATATGTACGGCAAATGCTAACGAGTATGAAAGAGGAAATTAATAGTAACACAATAATAGTGGGAGACTTTAATACCCCACTCACAACTATGGATAGATCAACTAAACAGAAAATTAACAAGGAAACACAAACCTTAAATGACACAATGGACCAGCTAGACCTAATTGATATCTATAGGACATTTCACCCCAAAACAATCAACTTCACCTTTTACTCAAGTGCACACGGAACCTTCTCCAGAATAGATCACATCCTGGGCCATAAATCTGGTCTTGGAAAATTCAAAAAAATTGAAATCATTCCAGTCATCTTTTCTGACCACAGTGCAGTAAGATTATATCTCAATTACAGGGAAAAAAAAATTGTTAAAAATTCAAACATATGGAGGCTAAATAACACTCTTCTGAATAACCAACAAATCATAGAAGAAATCAAAAAAGAAATCAAAATATGTATAGAAATGAATGAAAATGAAAACACAACAACCCAAAACCTATGGGACACTGTAAAAGCAGTGCTAAGGGGAAGGTTCATAGCATTACAGGCTCACATCAAGAAACAAGAAAAAAGTCAAATAAATAACCTAACTCTACACCTAAAGCAATTAGAGAAGGAAGAAATGAAGAACCCCAGAGTTAGGGCAGGAAAGAAATCTTAAAAATTAGGGCAGAAATAAATGCAAAAGAAACTAAAGAGACCATAGCAAAAATCAACAAAGCTAAAAGCTGGTTTTTTGACAAAATAAACAAAATTGACAAACCATTAGCAAGACTCATTAAGAAACAAAGAGAGAAGAACCAAATTAACAAAACTAGAAATGGAAATGGAGAAATCACAACAGACAACACTGAAATACAAAGGATCATAAGAGACTACTACCAGCAGCTCTATGCCAATAAAATGGACAACTTGGATGAAATGGACAAATTCTTAGAAAAGTATAACTTTCCAAAACTGAACCAGGAAGAAATAGAAGATCTTAACAGACCCATCACAAGCAAGGAAATTGAAACTGTAATCAAAAATCTTCCAGCAAACAAAAGCCCAGGACCAGATGGCTTCACAGCTGAATTCTACCAAAAATTTAGAGAAGAGCTAACACCTATCTTACTCAAACTCTTCCAGAAAATTGCAGATGAAGGTAAACTTCCAAACTCATTCTTTGAGGCCAGCATCACCCTAATTCCAAAACCAAACAAAGATGCCACAAAAAAAGAAAACTACAGGCCAATATCACTGATGAACATAGATGCAAAAATCCTTAACAAAATTCTAGCAAACAGAATCCAACAACACATTAAAAAAATCATACACCATGACCAAGTGGGCTTTATCCCAGGAATGCAAGGATTCTTTAATATCTGCAAATAAATCAATGTAATACACCACATTAACAAATTGAAAGATAAAAACCATATGATTATCTCAATAGATGCAGAGAAAGCCTTTGACAAAATTCAACACTCATTTATGATTAAAACTCTCCAGAAAGCAGGAATAGAAGGAACATACCTCAACATAATAAAAGCTATATATGACAAACCCACAGCAAGCATCACCCTCAATGGTGAAAAACTGAAAGCATTTCCCCTGAAATCAGGAACAAGACAAGGGTGCCCACTCTCACCACTACTATTCAACATAGTGTTGGAAGTTTTGGCCACAGCAATCAGAGCAGAAAAAGAAGTAAAGGGAATCCAGATAGGAAAAGAAGAAGTGAAACTCTCGCTGTTTGCAGATGACATGATCCTCTACACAGAAAACCCTAAAGACTCTTCCAGAAAATTACTAGAGCTAATCAATGAATATAGTAAAGTTGCAGGATATAAAATTAACACACAGAAATCCCTTGCATTCCTATATACTAACAATGAAAAAAACAGAAACAGAAATTAAGGAAACAATACCATTCACCATTGCAACAAAAAGAATAAAATACTTAGGAGTGTATCTACCTAAAGAAACAAAAGACCTATACATAGAAAACTATAAAACACTGATGAAAGAAATCAAAGAGGATACAAACAGATGGAGAAACATACCATGTTCATGGATTGGAAGAATCAATATTGTCAAAATGGCTATTCTACCCAAAGCAGTCTATAGATTCAATGCAATCCCTATCAAGCTACCAACCGTATTTTTCACAGAACTAGAACAAATAATTTCACAATTTGTATGGAAATACAAAAAACCTCGAATAGCCAAAGTAATCTTGAGAAAGAAGAATGGAACTGGAGGAATCAACTTGCCTGACTTCAGACTCTACTACAAAGCCACAGTCATCAAGACAGTATGGTACTGGCACAAAGACAGAAATATAGATCAATGGAACAGAATAGAAAGCCCAGAGATAAATCCATGAACCTATGGACACCTTATCTTTGACAAAGGAGGCAAGGATATACAATGGAAAAAAGACAACCTCTTTAACAAGTGGTGCTGGGAAAACTGGTCAACCACTTGTAAAAGAATGAAACTAGAACACTTTCTAACACCATACACAAAAATAAACTCAAAATGGATTAAAGATCTAAATGTAAGACCAGAAACGATAAAACTCCTAGAGGAGAACATAGGCAAAACACTCTCCGACATAAATCACAGCAGGATCCTCTATGACCCACCTCCCAGAATATTGGAAATAAAAGCAAAACTAAACAAATGGGACCTAATGAAACTTAAAAGCTTTTGCACTACAAAGGAAACTACAAGTAAGGTGAAAAGACAGCCCTCAGATTGGGAGAAAATAATAGCAAATGAAGAAACAGACAAAGGATTAATCTCAAAAATATAAAAGCAACTCCTGAAGCTCAATTCCAGAAAAATAAATTACACAATCAAAAAATGGGCCAAAGAACTAAACAGACATTTCTCCAAAGAAGACATACAGATGGCTAACAAACACATGAAAAGATGCTCAACATCACTCATTATCAGAGAAATGCAAATCAAAACCACAATGAGGTACCATTACACGCCAGTCAGGATGGCTGCTATCCAAAAGTCTACAAGCAATAAATGCTGGAGAGGGTGTGGAGAAAAGGGAACCCTCTTACACTGTTGGTGGGAATGCAAACTAGTACAGTCACTATGGAAAACAGTGTGGAGATTTCTTTAAAAATTGGAAATAGAACTGCCATATGACCCAGCAATCCCACTTCTGGGCATATACACTGAGGAAACCAGATCTGAAAGAGACACGTGCACCCCAATGTTCATCGCAGCACTGTTTATAATAGCCAGGACATGGAAGCAACCTAGATGCCCATCAGCAGATGAATGGATAAGGAAGCTGTGGTACATATACACCATGGAATATTACTCAGCTCTTAAAAAGAATTCATTTGAATCAGTTCTAATGAGGTGGATGAAACTGGAGCCCATTATTCAGGGTGAAGTAAGCCAGAAAGATAAAGAACATTACAGCATACTAACACATATATATGGAATTTAGAAAGATGGTAACGATAACCCCATATGCAAAACAGAAAAAGAGACACAGAAGTACAGAAGAGACTTTTGAACTCTGTGGGAGAAGGTGAGGGTGGGATGTTTCGAAAGAACAGCATGTATATTATCTATGGTGAAACAGATCACCAGCCCAGGTGGGATGCATGAGACAAGTGCTCGAGCCTGGTGCACTGGGAAGACCCAGAGGAATCGGGTGGAGAGGGAGGTGAGAGGGGGGATCGGGATGGGGAATGCGTGTAACTCTATGGCTGATTCATATCAATGTATGACAAAACCCACTGAAATGTTGTGAAGTAATTAGCCTCCAACTAAAAAAAAAAAAAAAAGAAACCATGTAAACTGCATCTCAGGACAGTGCATCAGAGCGGGAGGGTGGATAGTTTCTCCACCAACTCTCACCTCTTGTCAATCAAGGATTTTCCTGTGGTGTGTTAATTGTCCCAGACTTCTAAGTTTTGCATGCATGGGTACCAGCCAGGTTCTACAGCGTCCAACAGCTTAGCATTAACATGGAAACCTTGGGAAGGAGATGAGAAATGTGTGGTGTAGGTGCAGGGATGAGCTGAGGTGTAGTCAGGTTGCACCTAATATTGATGGAGTCTCAGTGGTGGATATAAGGACTCAGGTGATATGGTATCTAATATATTCTACAGCTTGCATCAATCAGATCTCCTCTTGACCTCCACTTTTGAAAACAAGATACTCTTACTTCTTCCCTGAGAGAAAAGATACGTCTGATTAATCACAGAGTTCTTTTCAAGGTGGGTAGCTTCAAAGAGTCAAGACAAGAGAGTTTTTGTAACTAACTATGATCATTGCTGTTGCAGCTGGTTGAGCTCTTGATTCATATCCATCATCTTCACCCTTGACTACCATGCTGGATTACTCTGAACCTTTGTTGCCTTGCCTTTGTTGGGCCATGTTTCCTGAAACTGCCAATTCTCTATAATCTCAGGGCATGGAAGCATGAAAAGAAGCTCCAATGAATTCTCCCTGCCCCCATTGTGTAGTTGTGCCCCTAGTTCTTTATGTAATAATCAAGTGACCTCACTGACACTGTCACTCCTTTCTTTGTTTTCTGACCCATGGGCAAGAAGAACTCAATGCACTGATAGCTTCAGAATGATACATAGGCGGTATCTAATGTAATTTAATAGTAAATATCCTGTTGTTTAAGTCATTTTGAATTAAATTTTGTTTTTCTCCTGGCAGTCTAAAACATCCTCACTAATGTAACACAGGAAGTGACAGCTAAGGTTGAGATCCTAAAGAATAGCAGAAATTAAAAATAGGCAAAGATTATGGGCAAGCATGTTTCAGGAAGATGGACAAACATAAAAATCTGTACAGGAGTGAAAATGTAAACTGTTTGTAGAGATTTAACTGGTTCAATATGGCCAGAATCAAGATTATTTTTAAAAGTTGCTTGTTGAGGTTTCTTATATAATGTTGGCAATTTGCAAAGGAGAGTTTAGTGCTTTTGAGGAATCCAACCTGAAGAAGAACCTTGTGTCACAAAATAATAGCAGAAGTTGCCTTGTCTTTTGAGAACTAAATAACATTGACTCATATTTCTAACTGCATCTCGCACTATTGGATTAGTTTTCCCCATGAATTTCCTAAACTTTATGTCTTATGCTCCAATTTCCACTTCTAATTTCCATCAAGTTTAGGTGCATTTGTCTTTTGCTTTCTGTGGCTGTGCTCTTCTTTTCATCATCCCATGTTCAACAAAACTCTTTCCCCCACCTCTGCAAAATGCCAATCAACTATGAGAAAAGTCAAGATTCGCTTAATATATTTCAGAGGGTGGGTGAGTGGGTGGAGAGAGACAATAAAAGGGGTTCAAGTATAGCACAACTGATGGCTTAAGAGGACATCGTTATTGTAAGACCTCTCTGCCAGACCTAGCAGAGTATGAGGGGAATTCTCCTGGGCCAACATTATTCTTCAAGTTTCCTGTCCTGCAGTTATAATACGGTCCTTCATCTCCAAGAATTTCCCCACTTTTTTACTATTCATTTTGCCCAGCAGCTTCCAAATGCCTCCCTCATTGTTATACAGAGATATTCAGTTTGAACATCCTAATCCTTCCCTGATTAAGAGTCAAAGGACTATCTTTCCACAACCAAGATTGTTCATCAAGGTGGTTTCGTTAAACAAATGCATCCCTCTCCCTGAATCTCAGCTCTTAATCTGAGAACTGTGGAACATTCTTCTGAGAACAGTGGAAAATTCCAGCAAACTGTGGAAAATTCTTAAAGAGATGGGAATACCAGATCACTTGACCTGCCTCCTGAGAAATCTGTGTGCAGGTCAAGAAGCAATAGTTAGAAGCAGACGTGGAAAAAATGGATTGATTTCAAATTGGGAAAGGAGTATATCAAGGCTGTATATTGTCACCCTGCTTATTTAACTTATATGCAGAGTGCATTAGGTGAAATGCTAGCCTGGGAGAAATATCAATAATTTCAGATATGCAGATGACACCATCCATATGGCAGAAAACAAAGAAGAGTAAAGAGTCTCTTGATGAAAGTGAAAGAGGAGAGTGAAAAGCTGGCTTAAAACTCAACATTCAGAAAACTAAGATCATGGCATCTGGTCCCATCACTTCATGGCAAATAGATGGGGAAACAATGGAAACAGTGACAGACTTTATTTTCTTGGGCTCCAAAATCACTGCAGATGGTGACTGCAGCCATGAAATTAAAAGATGCTTGCTCCTTGGAAGAAAAGCTGTGACCAACCTAGACAGCATATTAAAAAGCAGAGACACTACATTGCCAACAAAGGTCTGGCTAGTCAAAACTATCATTTTTCCAATAGTCATGTGTGAATGTTGGACTATAAGGAAAGCTGAGTGCCAAAGAATTGATGCTTTTGAACTGTGGTATTGGATGATACTCTTGAGATTCCCTTGGACTACAAGGAGATCCAGCCAGTCCACCCTGAAGGAAATCAGTCCTGAATGTTCATTGGAAGGACTGATGTTGAAGCTGAAACTCCAATACTTTGGCCACCTGATGCGAAGAATTGACTCATTTGAAAAGACCCTGATGCTGGGAAAGATTGAAGGTGGGAGGAGAAGGGGCTGACAGAGGATGAGATGGTTGGATGGCATCACTGACTCGATAGACATGAGTTTGAGCAAGCTCCGGGAGTTGGTGATGGACAGGGAAGCCTGGCGTGCTGCAGTCCATGGGGTCACAAAGAGTCAGACACGACTGAGTGACTAAACTGAACTGAACTGAATCTGAGAACTGGTTTCTCTACACTTCATTTGAAAGAGAATGAAAACCTGGGAGTGAGGAGTTGACTGGGAGATGTTTCTCCAAGGGGATACTAATCTTGAGCTGAGTCTTGAAGGCGAAGTTAGAGTCAATAGGGAAAGAGGTGCAGAGACAACATTCTCCTTGAGCAAAGACATTGAGGATGAGAGTGGTGGACACCCATCCCCTGTTTTATGCCTCCTTCCCCTGCAGCATCTTTTAACCTTCAACATATTATTTGAGCAAGTGAATAAAAGAGGAAACCCCGTGGACCTGATCTGAAAGGCCAGCAGTCCAGAGGCCTAATGAGAACACAGGGGAGAGTCCCTTCAAGCTGTGCATGTGCTCACTAGGGTCACATACAGTAAAGACACTGAACATTCCTTTTAAGTTCCAGACAATTTCCCTATAATGTAGAGCTTAAGAGTATTTTCCTTGGATCCAGGCTGCTTAGATTCAAATGTTGGCCCAACCTCTTGGTATCCATGGGATCTTGGTTCAGCCACTGAATCTCTCTGTATCTGGGTTTCCTTATCTGTAAAATTGGGATAATGATAGCACAGGGTTTTCTGAAGATTAAATAAGTCATGTCTATGTCAACCTCTTAGAACAGTGTCTGTCACAAACTAAGCCCTTATTAAATACTAGCTCAGTGCAAATCATTGACTTGACTCACTGACAATGCTGGCTTGTGATATGTCATGTGTGAGCCATGAAAATAGTTCAGGTCCCAGCTGCTTCTGCCACACAAGTTTTTATAGTGGGAAATGGATCTGATGTCACCAATTAAGTTAATTGACACAACTTATTTAATTTGGACCTCTAGTGCACATAATGGGAACAAAATTTGGAACCCAAAAGCATGGATATAAGAAGAAAAATCACCACATATATTGCAAAGGAATGCCCAGATGCTTTATGGAGCTGTTATCTGCTTGCTGGGGACATGTTATTTATGTTCCTTTTGTGTGAGTGCTCAGTTACTAAGTGGTGTCCTACTCTTTGTGACTCCATAGACTACAGCCCTCCAGGCTCCTCCGTCCATGGGATTTCCCAGGCAAGAATACTGCAGTGGGTTGCCATATCCTCCTCCAGGGGCTCTTGGTTGCTACCAAAAATGAAGCTTCAGTGTATACTATCTGGGTCTTACCTTCATGAATTTTGATGTATCAATAATTGGTTTGGATTTTAGCTTCAACTTTGGGGTTTAAGGGCTTCCCTGGTCACTCAGATGGTAAAGAATCTGCCTGAAATACAGGAGACCTGGGTTTGATCCCTGGGTCAGGATTCCTGACCTGGGTTGGGAATATCCTCTGGAGAAGGGAGTGATACCCACTCCAGTATTCTTGCCTGGAGAATTCCATGGACAAAGGAGCCTGGCAAGCTATAGTCCATGGGGTTGCAAAGAGTTCGACACAAATGGAGTTTAAAAAACTCTCCAGGTCTCACAATTGAGAACTACTGTTTAAAAAATACTCACCAGCAAACCACACCCAAGCCAAATTAAATCAGAATCATTGTGGGTGAGGCTTGGGCAACGGCATTTTAAAGGCTCTCCTGGTGATTTGATGTTCAGCCACCACTCTTGTGGTTCCAGAATGACCGTTCTGGAAGTTCGTTGATTTGGATCTGATCTTAAGTGCTGCCAAGGCTACACTCAATGATGTCTCATCAGTGTTATAGCTTCCAAAGACAAAATAACACATTTATCTTAAAAAAGACAACCTCGTTATTGAAATTTCTGTCAAAGCCCCCCAGAAATTTGGCCTTGCAAGTGAGATGTACTTATAATGTGATTTTTGATAATGTGAGATTTCTTAAGATCACAAACCTCACGCTGATAATAGTGCACTGCTATACTTTAAAAAAAAAAAAAATCTTTTTGGCCACCCCAAAAGCAGATTCTTAGTTCCCTGAATAGGGATTGAGGCCCTTGCAGTGGAAATGTGGACTCTTACCCCTGGACCACCAGGGAGGTCCCTGCTATGCTTTTGATTCCAGAAAGTACCATTTTTCTGATAAAATTATCTCCAGGATTTTCTTTGTAAAGTCACTTTTCTCTAACTCTTATCCTCTGTATTTTGTTTCGTTGGTGGAGAAGGAGGCCCCA
Organism: Dama dama; assembly: GCF_033118175.1. NCBI lineage: Eukaryota > Metazoa > Chordata > Mammalia > Artiodactyla > Cervidae > Dama > Dama dama. Next base: position 19,053,851 of record NC_083690.1, read on the forward strand.
ATTAGCGTAAGCTAATTAGCATATCCCATCCCTACCGGCACGGTGATTGGTTCCAAGATGATCAAGTGATCACTTTCTGGCCAATGAGAGTTGAACTCAGGTTCAGCTGTGGAGAAAGAGAAGCTTCAACTTAGTGGGATGTGAAACTAAGGTATGAGGTCGGGAGCTGTTGAGAGGAGCCAGGCTGTCTGAGAATGAAGTCCCACACAGAGGAGAGCTGAGCAGAGAGTCATGGTGAAGTTGTCTCCTTTTTGGATAAAGCCCCTGGCACCAGCAGAGTCAGATTACTCTCCAGCTTCCCTCTTGCCCATGTCAATGACTTCTCTCTCTGTGAAAGCCAGTTTGAACTGAGTTTTGACTTAATCGCCCTGAAGCATCTAACTGACATAGCAGAACAGAGGAGAGAATTTACAAAGCAAAGTTTAGCTCCTCCAAGTAATTTCTTGCCTGCTCCTTCATTTGGTCCTTGCCACAGTGCTGTGGAGTCAGTATTGCCAAGTGCTAGACTGTCAGCTCTGTGGGTACAAGAAGTCAGGGTATGTGTCTCCCTCTCCCCAGCATGGTGCCATCCAGGAGGCAGGCACTCACTAAATAACTGTTGAGAGGAAGAGTGAATACAGAGATCTCACAATGTGGTTTCAGCCTCACTCAGGATTCCCCTTTATCTAAAATGAGCACCCACCGTTCCTTGAATGGACCTGATATTTTTAGGCTTTTGGCCAAGTCGTTCCTTCCACCTAGAGTATGTTTTCTGTTTCCTCTGGGTTTCAGATCCTCATTTACCATTCAAGACCAGAACAAATGCCTCTCTTTATGAGGTTTGCTTTGGCTCCCACCAGTTTGCTATAATGATGTTCTTACTCTAAGATCCTGTGGGGAAGAAGATGAAAATTCAGAAAAATCCAGATTGAAATCTCCATAGTGTCACTTCCTAGCTCCATGACCTTGAGCAAGTCATTTAGCTGCTGTAAGCCTGTGTTTCCTTAGTACAAGTTTGAGATGAAAATCCTGCTGATCTAATATGTCTGTTGTGGAAAGCAGATGAAACACACAGTGTATAAATTTTCTGTGTGTTCTAGCACAGAGAAGACAGTGATTCTAAAAGGCACTATTTTTCTCCCTGTTTCATATTATTGAGTAACCTGTGCAATTAAGTAACCCATGCCCAAGGTCAAACAACTATTCATTCACTTATTTTTAAGTCATTATTTATTCAGGCCCTACTATGTGTCAAGCTCTGTGGGTCCTAAAGACATAGTACTAAACAAGACAGATAAAAATCCCCATTCCCATATTCATAAGAGAAAGTAGATCAATATAAACAGATAACCACATGCATAACAAATGTCACAAAGGGGAAGTTTAGGGATATTGTGTGGAGGGAATATCAAGATACTGGAACTTGAACATAAGACTGCTCTGAGTTATGATAGTTAAACAGAAGTGGGAAGAACATGCATGTCCTCTTCCCCTGTCACACAAGAGGGATTGACCTCTTTCTGTCCCTACTGGTCCTGGGGGGCTCTGACTCGGGCAGCCAGGCACCCCTTCTTGGCCAGCCCCAAGGACATGTGGAGACCTTGGAGAAGGACTTCGTGCCTCTGACTCATCTATTTCTGGCTCTTCTTATCAGTGCCGCCAGCTATTACATCCATCCCCTTCACGCGCCTCTCCACTCTGACCAGGCTTCTGATATTTCATTGTTCTCTGAAATTACCTCCATAAGATTTTAAATAAAAGTGAGAAATGGCCTCTTAGAGCCTCCAGATTGGCCTGGTGCAGTTTTCCCCTCCCTTCTTTCATGCCACAATCAACAGAGTTGATACAGCCCCTGCTCAAAGCCTAGTCTTGCCCAGAAGCTTCTTATGGAAAATGCCTGAGGCTGAGGGATTATGAATGGGCAGCACACAGACTGTGGGCATACACAGTAGTTTAAAAATCTGGGAAATTTCACATGAAAATCCACGTTTCTGGCTTCTCCTGAAAGGTCAGAAGAATTGGCAGCACCATTCCCACATCTCCAAAGGCAATACTCAGCTGAAGCTGAGTGATGGCTGTCTCCTTTAGAGCAAGCATGCTGTGGTTCATCACAGACCCCACTGCTCCCTGTCGATCCCCAACCCAGCCTTCTGCAGTCATTTACTGTACTTTCCTGGTCTTTGAAAGCACAAAAGTTTGCATTGAATTTTAATCTGTATTTAAAGTGGTTCAGACACATTGTAAACACTGAATTAAGAGTAACTATTATTAATAGTAATTGTGGTAACAGTCAAAGAGTACAGCCCTAGAGCTGGCTTTTAAAAAGTATATATAGGGCCTTTCTCATAGCAATTGGGTAGGAATAATGATAGCTCAACAAATATTCAAAATGACACCATCCCTTCTTCCTAATCAGTACTCCTACCTTAGAAAATTTCTTAGTAAACTGCATAAAATCCTCACCCATAATAGAAGCAGAGCATGTTGCAACTAGGTGATTATTATTTACTGTCATTACATAATTAGACATAATTTCAATAATTGCCTAAACAGAAACTACGTGAATAAATATTCCTTAGGAAAACACAAATTAATGAAAAGGGAATCCAAGTCGGGGATGACACCTGCAAGATCCAGAGGGCCAGGTGAGGGTGATATGCACAGAGGATAGTCATCAGGGATATGGACCAGTCAGGCAACTGGGTCTTTTTGAGATTGGATTCAGAGCAGTGAGTTTTCTTTGGCTCAGTCTCTAGCAAGATGGCTTTGTCCATCAGTGAGGGGAAATAACAATTTAAGTGAACTTCAATCTGCTTACTACTAAACGTGCAAGTGTCCTGCTGCCGCTGACCGCTCTCCCTCCTTCCTTCCCTCCCTCTATTTCTCATCCCTTTCTTCCTCTTCCTACTATTTCTTCTTCCTATTCCTGCCCCCCTTCTCCTTCTCTTTTTTCCTTCTTCCCCTTCTCTCTCTCCTCCCTCCCTCCCTCCTTTATTCAGTGGTCCTTGAGTGGCTGCCTTCTGCTGTGGGCACTGTCCTAGGTGCTGGTGATACAGTGGGGCACCAGGCAGGAATGAAGAGAACCTTGTAGGAGTTTGCTATGTAGCACCTCCTCCCTTTGGCTCCTGGGAAATGTGATGCAATCTGTCATTCTATACATACTTGTTGATCACCTACTATGCGCCAGTCAGGGAACTAGGTACTAATCTACAGTAATCAAGCCAGTTATGGCCTTCTTCTCTTGAAATTCACATTCGGGAGAGGAGTAGACTGATAAAGCAAACAATCAAAGCAGGAAAATAGTAGGTACTGAAATGCTATGCTAAAATTAAGATGGTGTTACAGGTGTCTGAGGAGACACATTTGTCACAGAACCTGGCTTGTGGATACCTAAAAGTTCTGTTCCAGCTTTCTTCACTGTCCAGACAACCTGTATGATCTCTCTCTTTGCTTTTCTCTCATTTTTGTCTTGGAGTCTGGAGTCAGAGAAACTTGGGTTTGAATCCCAGCTCTGACTCTGTCTCTGAACAGTGCCTTTGCCATTCTAGAACCAAGTAATGTATTGTTGATTTATTTTACCTGCTAATTGTCTGTCTCACCAAACCTAAGCTCCTCAGTCTCCCTTGCAACCCTGACTCCTATATACCTAACACCCTTCTAAGCCCTTGATAGGCAGATACATGTTTATTGATTGACAACATGTACGTGAGTTAATTTGCTTTGTTCTGATGCCTAATCATTTTCAGTGGACCAGGCAAAAGGGAGACCTGTGTGTCCCAGTGTTAGCATCATATTTGGAACCCACCCACTCCCCCTCCCCCCACTTCTTATAATGATGCTGACACTCACATGTGTAAGGCTGTTAGGACTATAGTCCTCAGATTTACGAAGATTGAATGCAGTGGATAACTCCCACCTTTCTTGTGTGAAGGAGAAATAAAGGAGTATGGCTTTCTTCAGCTCCATCTGTGTGTGTGAGGAGCGTTACACTGGCAGTAATTACAGAAAGGAGAGGAAATGGAATAAGTAGCGAAGGAAGAATTAGTTGTACTCGACCTAATTAAAATCCTGTAGAAAGAATTCTTCTCCTATTTGCAAAGGTGATCTAGCATGACCTTGAAGCCATTGTATTAACCACTGTACTTTTCATTTTAAGGGGAATAAATGGCAGAAAAATCATTTGGGAAAGGCAACCCTCTATTTGCCTTTCAGAAATTAAATGACCTTGATTTCTGAACCACTTCCTCCCAATGAAATTAAATTGCATTGAACCCTGTCGGTTAACAAGGGAAAGCTAATCAAGCTGGAGGAGGGAGAAGCTCCCCCAGCTGATACTCTGCCAAGACGTGGGGACTTTGGAGCAGAGAAAAGTAGCAACAAGGTGGGAGTCTGGGGCCTTTGGTCAAAGTTGATTGAGTTTTTTTTCACTTTGTTTAAAAAACATAGGCACATGGAAGATACAAAGTCTTCTTTCCTAAGTAGTATTTATACTGTTTTATATGTCTTAATGGTAAAGGGATATTTTTCTACAATCTAGCACAGGTTAGAAAGTTTCCAGGCAGATTATCTGCCCAGAAGGAAGTTGCTATAGTCGGAATAGGACAACCACTAACATGAGAGCTATCATGGGTATATTTTTTTATCAAGTCAAGCTCTTTGTACACATTATCTTATTTAATTCTTGCAACTATTTATATTAGCTGCTATTATTTCCCCTGTTTTGCAGATAAGAAAACCAATGCTTGGAAATGTAATTTGCCCAAGGTCACACAGTGTAACTGAATGGCAGATAGGGGCCAGAATCCAGGCTGGTCAGATTCTTTGACCATAAGAATCTTTTGTCCCAACTTGGCCATCCCACCTACAGGAGTGTTTTTCTCAGGCAGGATGTCAGAGGCCCTTTAATCCCAAGTGGGAGGTATCTTTGGCCCAGATTGCTCTGGTTTTGTAATGGCAGTGTTTTCTATATGTGCATGCTAAGGCACTTCACTTATGTCCAACTCTTTGAAACCCTATACAGCCTTCAGGCTCCTCTGTCCTTGGGTTTCTCCAGGCAAGAATACTGGGAGTGGGTTGCCATGCCCTCCTTCAGGTGATCATCCTGACCCAAGGGTAGAACCCAAATCTCTTATGTCTCCTGCATTGGCAGGCAGGTTCTTTACCATTAGCACCACCTGGGAAGCCCTGTACTCAATAGATGTTTATGACTGTATAAATTGGCAGGTGCCTGAGAAATGTCCTAGGTAAGGTCAGAAGAGATAATGTGAATCTCACTCTCATGGGTTGATAAGAGCTTATTTATCCAAACATGAAGAATGGAGCTAACAGCTGATGTAGCTAAGGAGACATAGCAGCATAGTGCATTCACCAAGAGCATGGGCCCTGGGGTCTAACTGTCTGAGTTTAATCCTGGATCCAATGATTTACAGTTGTGCAACTTTAGGCAAATTATTTAAGGTCTCTGTGATTCTGTTTCTTAATCTTCATAAATGGAGAAAACAATAATACCTACCTTGTAAGGGTGTCATGAAAATTAAATGAGATAGTTATATATCTAGCATACATTAAGTATCTAGTATATATTAACTATTAAGATAAGTTTGGTTCCTGGTCATAGGAAAGCCTGAGCTTCTGGAAGAAGGCAGAAGTGATCAGTTCATTGGAAGCTGATCACCAAGGAAGACTTGTTTAGGGACAAAGTGAGCTGGCAGGAGGAAAAGGGAACAAGGAGCTAAGAAATGGAAGAGTTCACAGGACTTGCTACTTTCCCAGTAGATGTCCCAGGTAGATATCCATGGAGAGGATGCCTTGCTAGGAAAGACCAGGCCGAAAGGAAGGATAGAAAGCAGTTTAGGAGGATCCCTACATCTATACATCCTTCAGTCCATTCATCCTTCTATGTTTATCCTTCCATTCTCTACCCCTCCTTCCATCCTTTCATTCCAGAATCTGCCAACCTGTCTAGGCTTCCATCCAATCCTCAATATTTCTCTCTTTTTCTTACTCCATATGTTCATCCATTCATTCCTCCTCCCCATCTATCCTTTGATTCTTAGGATAGTGTAGTGGTTAAGAGGGCCGAATGTGGAGATTCAGAGCCTGGATTCCAGACCCATGTTATTCATGGCTTATGTGACCTTGAAAAAATTTCTTAACCTCTCTAGGCTCCAAGTTTCCCACTTGTTAATTGGGGCTGTCTCCTGAAGGCAAAGGAGAGTGACTGGAAGATTTTGATCATATTTATGTTTTTGCAAATTTACTGTGTCTGCTTTGGGGAGAATGGAATGAAAGAGGGCAAGACCAACAAGTAAGAAGTCAGTTGGAAGGCATTGCAAATAACCAATGCCAAAAATAGTGTGAATGTGAACCAAGTAGTGAGAGCTGTCATTTCTTCTGTGTTTTTTTTTTTCAGTCACTAAGTTGTGTCCGACTCTTTACGGCCTCATGAACTATAGCACGCCATGTTTCCCTATCCTTTACTATCTCCCAGAGTTTGCTCAAACTCATGTCCATTGAGTCAGTGATGCCATCCAACCATCTCATCCTCTGTCAACTCCTTTCTCCTCTTGCTCTCAGTCTTTCCCAGCACCACTTTTTCAGTAAGTTGGCTCTTCACATCAGGTGGCCAAAGTACTGGAGCTTCAGCTAAAGTATCAATCCTTCTAATGAATGTTCAGGGTTGATTTTCTTTAGGATTGACTGATTTGATCTCCTTGATGTCCAAGGAACTCTCAAGAATCTTCTCCAGCAGCACAATTTAAAAGCATCTATTCTTCAGTTCTCAGCCTTCTTTATACTTCTTATGTGTTTAGGAGGTGTCAGATGCACTGCCGCCTGCTAAGTCTGGATTATCTCTTTGACCCTTTCTAATAACTCTAATAGTTAAATGCTGTTTAATTATTTCCATTTTACACATGTGGAGAAGGAAGATTAGAATATTTTAAGAACTAACTAGGATCAAACAACTGGTAAGTAGCTGGGATTTGAACATAGATCATTTGACTCTGACATTTGATCTGCAGCTCCAGGCAGCCCTGAGCAAGGACAGTGGAATCAAGAATGAGGAGAAAAAGACTACTTCCAAGAGACTCTGTTGCTGCTAAAGAAGCAAGATGACTTGATTGGCAGATTGCTGGAGGCGTGGGTATGCTAAACTGGCTCTCTGGGGGTAAAACCCGGGTTTTGTAGCTTTCATCAATTTGTATGGTATAAATAATCCCATCATTACTAATGTGATGTTACTGAACTTGGAACCGGGAAAAGACAGTGGAAATTAAGGAGAAGAGTCAAGAAGGCCTTGGGAATGTACAGCTTGTGGTTGAGTACAGAGAGATGTGGTTAATTGTTTCAAGGGGCTTCTGATTTCCTTTGAGTCAGACACAGTTATCAGAATCCCCTGAAATCTGGGAAACTGTTTCCCAGAAAATTGCTTGTTGTCACAAAATTCTCAAAGCATTTCAAGGTTTTCATTGTTGTACCGATGCCCTTATACTCCATTAAAAAAAACCAAAATCCCAGTGGCACTTAATCAACAATAAATGTTTATTTAAATCTCATATTTGAGACTTTTCTGGGGTCTGGCTGGGCTTGACTCAATGCCTCTGCTCCACGTGTCTCTGCTTCTCCACCTGGGCCCAGCAGGTTCATCCAAACATGGTCACATGGCAATGGCAGAAACACAAGATGGTAAATGGAAACATTCAAGGTCTCTTTAGCCCTAGGCTTGTAGCTGGCAGCCTGTCACTTACACATCATTCTGTTATCCAAAGCAAGTCACATGTTCGAACTCAAAGTGAAGGGGTGGGGAAATATGTTTCATCCTTTTAATGGAAAGCAGTGAAAGTCACATGTCAAAGACCTGGATACGGGAAGTGTTGAGGCATTGGGGCCGACGATTCATCTACCACTGGGGCATCTCTCCAGGTAAGCAGAACAGACTCAAGGCTGGAGGGCTGTATACCTCCCTTAGAGTATGCATCTAGCCTCTACTCACCTCTGTTTTTCCTGTATCTTCATGAAGAGAAGATAGGGGCCCTAGAGTCCCCTAGAAGATAGAGGCCTCCTTGGTTTCCTCCTCTGCTGCTAGGAAAGCTGGTTTTGTCCCATAGTTTAGAGACTTGAGCATTACATCATCCCTCCTTTGCTACTTTGACAAACCAAGTGACTTTCTCCCCACTCAGGGTTTCCAGCGAGCCCTTCAGAAAAAGGTGCTGCAGATGCAACTTTTCCTATTGCATCTTAAAATTAGTGCCTTTTCTTTTTTTAACAAATAGGCCTTATTTATACCATGCACACACAACAAAAAAAGGAAGATAATTAGGCATACACACTGCAATCAAGCTTATTGGGTTCGTTGGAATCATTAAACTTAATTACTTTCACTTGTTATTCCTGGGGGCTATAATATCAGTATTAAATGCCAATGGAATCTTGCAGTATGTTTGATTTAGCTGAAACAAGGATTCAGTAATTTACTGCCTCTCTGAGAAAATTTACCAAAGCAAGGAACATGCTGCATGCCTCCTCTTGTTTTTCATGGGGTCTGCTGGAAAACACCCTTGCTGAAAGTCTGGGAGGTTGTCTTTTAACCTTTCTCAATGCCCTGAGAGATTCTCTTTGAAATTCCTGTCCACCTCTAGGAGGAATTAACCACAAGTAATAACCAATGGGCACATCTTATTTAATCCTCGTAATTTCCCCATTTTGCAGAATAGGAAACTGAGGTTCCAAAAGATTAAGTAATTTGCCTGAACTCACACAGTTTATAAGAGCCTGGTCCAGGACACTGCCTAATGGGGAAAGTTCCTGAGCCTGAAATCAGTGTAATCACTTCTGTGGTTCCCAAATCTTGGTTATTGGTTACTTTTCCAACTTCTTGATAAGTCTTATTAAAGATTTCTTGATAAGTCTTATAAACCCTCTCAACTTCAAGTTCTAATAAAATCCAAGGTATGTGAATGTTTGCCATGTTCCTGTCGTTGTACTAAGAGTTCTAACTACTTTAACTCATGCAATCTTCCTGGCAATGCTGTCTATAGCATATGCTCATTGTATTTGTTATTATTGTTACTATCACTACTATACATTGATTCATCTATGTGTTAGGCTAATGTCAACATCTGTATCAGTCAGGAGTTTTTTTCAAATGCAGGTGATAGCTGCTCACAACAGATTACCAAAAAGGGCTTTATTTTTTCACATAGCAACAAATCCTGAGAGGCAGTCCTGGCTGCTATGGCTGTTCACAGTGCCATTAGAAACCCAGACTCCCTCCATTTTTCATCTCAGTCATCCATAGAGGTTGGCATTTTTCTTCATGGTTGCAAAATCATCGCTCCACCTTCAGGCATTGCATCTATCATCAAGAGAGCAAAAAGGAGGTGAAGCGCTGGAGGCCAAATCTCCCTCCTCTATGTCCCCCTTTATTATTGGTGCGGGGTCACCCTTTCTGAGGTCTACTCCCAACATCTCACTGTCCTGGGGCACTCCTCACTCAAGAAAGCCTGGGAAAGACACTTTATTTTGGTTTCACATGTGGATGCCATAAGCAAAAGCAGGGTTCCTATGTAAAGAGGAGGATAACAGATATGGGCAGGAGAGGAAGAACCAGGTGTCTGGCACAACAATCTCTGAGGACTAGGTCAATAGGCTTTGCTTATTGAAGCAGGTTGAGGTTTTTCCCCTTGAAAAGCTCCTTTTCACTCTGCTGTTTCCTATAATCCTCACACAACGTTTTGAGGAAGTTGGCCCACTTTCATTCCTGAGTGCTCTCAAAGACATTTTCCTAGTCCATTTTTTCAGCCTCAGAAATGAGGGGCAGGAGGAGGGGAAGGGACCACCTCTGCCATGGACAGATCTGAGCAGGGCTCATATCCCCCCGGCAACAAACAGGGGTGGCAGGCCGGGATGGCCTTTTGAATTGGGAACTGGGATGGAGGATGGGTAGAGAATTAATTATGCAATTAGCTAGGCTTGGAGTCAAACCTCTCACCACGCTCCTAATTAATTGATCAGATGCACCACCTGCCGACCTTCTCCCCTCTGAAGGCTCCCAGAATGCACTGTGGGTGCGGGAGGGGGTAGAGTCTGCTCACTCTTTGGGGGACTGGGGAGTTCCGCCTGAGGTCTGTGTGCGGTCAATTAACATAAGAGCCCAGGGACCCCTGAGCATGCCTTATAATGATCAATTAGGGTGAGTAAGCCAGGGCTACTAGAAAGAGGAAGCTTGATTCATTGGTTACATGTGTAGGGGAGGGGGGGACATGGTATACAGCGGTGATTTCCAACAACCATTTTCAGCACAGATAAATTCTTTATTCCAAGGAGGAAGGAGGCAGGAGAATAAGAGTAGCAACAGAGTTCAGTGACTACTGACATATGACATGAGGGTTTTTGTTTTGGCTGAGTTTGTAATTATAAAAATCACATACGCTAACAATAATGGACATGAGTTTGAGTAAACTCCGGGATTTGGAGATGGACAGGGAGGCCTGGGGTGTTGCAGTCCATGGGGTCACAGAGTCAGACACGACTGAACAACTGAACTGACTGAACAATAATGTAGAAGAATATTTTTGAGTGATTATTATTAATGAGACACTCAATGCTTTAGCTCTGCTGTATCATTTAATGCTTACAAGAGCTTATGAGAGGGTTACCACTCCACCTACATTCCAAAGGAGGAAAGAAGGGCTCAGAGAGGTGAAGGAACTTGCTCAGTCACATGGCTAGGAGGTGGAAACCCAAGAATTTGAACCCAGTTTTGTCTAACTTCAGAGCTTGTCCCTTTAAACTCTAGTCATTCTAACACATGCGTTTTAGGAAAGCTGGATCCTGCTAACAATTATAAAGAAAATAATCACCCATAATCTCAGCACCGAGGGACAGTCTTGCACAAGTTATACTAATCTTTTCCTCCCACTATCTCAGCTTCCAGGCCCATTTTCATTTCCCTTCCATCCTCCCCACTCCCCTTCACTATCACCAGCACCATTTAGACCAGGGGTAAGTAGCTGACTCAAGCTGGGCCAGTCACATCTGCCCATCCTGATTTAGAATAGAGCCACAGAGACCATGAGCTGGGGAAAGTGAGAGTTGCTGAATTGCAGAGGTACATGGGCCACTGAGGCCTCCACGATGGGTCCTATGGGGGCTGATGACTGAACAGAGTTGGTCTGCAGGGAGTGAAGCAGGAGGATAGGATAAGAGGCAGATTCGAGGGAACATGTGGCTCTGATAAAGGGCTAGGTGAAAGAATAACCAAGATTACAGTTCTTTGAGGCCAGCCTGGATTGTCAACAGGTGTGTCCATAAGACCAGTCTCCTTTTAATTTAGCTTCCTTGCATGAGTTTTTCTTCCTGGTAGCCAAACACTCCCTGACTATACAACAACTGCTAATATTTCGGAGTGTTTCCCCCTAGTTTCCTTCCTCCTTCTGTTCCTGTCTATAATCTCAGATGCAAAGAGCTGAGATACTCCTACTTCCAGAACCATCATTACAATACTCCTCTCATTTTACTGATTGCCCCACCCTGTTCATTCCCATTCTCTATTCCCGTCCCTCTGCCTCACAAGCACTTGCTCTAATGCTTTTTGATATGTCTATAATGCATGTGATTTTAATATATTTAAATGGTGGCCTGTGATAAATCTCCATCAGTTCTCTTTTCTTTTTTTGTAGTTAGCAGTATGTTTTAAACCCATTTCCCCACCCCCACCCCATGTATCTGCTCATGGTTTAATCATCCTTCACAGAAAATTTCATATCCACTTTTATTTATTTAGTGCTATAATGGGAGGACATTTTATCTATTATGAGATCAGCTGTCCACCATCCCCTTTTCTGCTAAAAACTCACATAGGAGAATAAATTTTTAAATGCCCAATTTAGTTTTTTCCTCAAGCCATACAAGGAGACAGCTCTCAATTTTTTCTTCCAGGTTCACAGAGGACAATGAAGGAGTGAATTGACAGAGAATTCTGGATATGAGACCAACTGAATTCTTTACTCTGCGGCTTGGATGGAGAGCTGGAGGGCTGGGGGTAGAAGGGAGGCTTATGGGAGTCTCAGCTCCAGCCTCTAGGAGATCAGAGATAAGACACGTGGGATGTACTAATTAGGACTCTTTTGACTGAAATAACAGAAATCTAATTCAAGTTAGCCTAAGCTAAAATGGGCATTTACTGCCTCGTGAACCTGGATAGTCTGTGGTAGTGAGGTTTGGGGCATGGCTATATCCAGTACTGAAAATGAACTAAAAAGGGAATCAAGACCAGGCTCTTTCCATTTCTTGGTTCAGTCTTCTCTTTGTTGACTTAATTCTACAGCAAGTTCTCCCCTCAGAAAGGCAGAAATGACCAAGGACAGCTTGAGACTTACACTCCATCTCCTTGCCAACCCAAGTCAACAGTACTTCCTTCCTAGCAATTCCAGCAATAGCCCCCAAATTCATTCCATCTGGGCTGGGCAGGATTGCATACTCACTCCTGAATCAGTCACCATGGCTGTGCTTGCCTGGGGTTGGGTCATATGGGTGGGATCAGCTCCATCTGAGCCGAGGGATAGAGAGAGGGGAAGGGATACTAGGGTTACACTAAAAGAAGAAAGGGGAATGGATGGCGGGCAGGTGGTAACCAATAGATTTTCATCAGCACGGACCAAGGGCAATGCCAACAGCCCTTAAGTGTGATCTAGGGAAGGGGCGGAGTAGGAACAAGGAGTTGAAGCAGCAAGTGGGGGCACCTTGGAGTACATCAGCTCTTACCTGGTGCTGACCCTGCATGCAAAGTCCTCACCCATCTTGAGAGTTACAGTGAAAAAGAACCAGAGAATAAAGCACAGCGTTTAGATTTAGACAGACCTGGATTCAAATATCTTCTTGTTTGATGGCCAAGAGGCATATGAAGATTCGCCACATCACTAATTATTAGAGAAATGTGAATCAAAACTACAATGAGGTTATCACCTCACACCAGTCAGAATGGTCATCATTTAAAAGTCTACAAATAGCAAATGTTGGAGAAAGAAGGAGTAGAGAAAAGGGAACCCTCCTCAACTGCTGTTGGAAATGTAAGTTGGTACAGCCACTCTGGAAAACAGTATGGAGGTTCCTCAAAAGAACTAAAAATAGAATTACCATTGTTGTTGTTATATCCAGACAAAACTATAATTCAAAATGAAGCATGCACTCCTTTGTTCATAGTAGCACTATTTATAACATCCAAGGCATAGAAGTAATCTAAATGTCCATCGACAGATGAATGGATAAAGAGGACATGGAACATGTGTACAATGGGATACCACTCAGCCATAAAAAAAGAACAAAATAATGCCATTTGTAGCAACATGGATAGAACTATAGATTATCATGCTAAATGAAATATCACAAAAAAAGAAAAATATCATATGGTATCACTTATATGTGGAATCTAAAATATGACACAATTGAAACTCTCAGTGAAAGAGAAACAAGCTCACAGACATAGAGAACAGACTTGTGGTTGTCAAGGGGTGGGTGTTAGGGGAAGGAAGGGTTGGGAGTTTGGGGTTAGCAGATGCAAATGACATATAGAATGAATAAACCACAAGGTCCTACTGTATAGCACAGGGCACTATATTCAATACCCTGTGATAAACCATAATGGAAAAGAATATGAAAAAGAATACACATATATATGTTTTTATATATACATATATATGTATATAACCTATCACATTACTGTACAGCAGAAATTAACACATTGTAAATCAACTCTACTCAAATTAAAAAAAAAAAACTCACTCTTTGACTCAGGCAAGACCCTTCCATCTGTGAGTTTCATTTTCTATAATCCTAAAGTGAAGATTCTTATGTAAATACAGGACTGTGGCATACAAACTGCACAGTGCCTGGCCCACCGCAGACTCTCAACTGTTATGGTTATTTGCCTCTTCAATCACTTACACCACTTATCACAATATGTTAAAACTATGCATTTGTACATTTAGTTCCTTCATACTAGTCTGAGTACTCACAAGCCAAGGGCTGTGGCCTATTCATTCTGTACTGGCATACTCAGGACAGAGCATATGTTTATTAAATATTAATTAGATAAGTAAACTTTACTGATTTGGGGTCTGGTTCAAGATTGATTAGATGAGTGGCTAGTGGTGGGAATTACTCAGAGACCATGATTCTTGCAGTTAGAATTTAACTCTCATTCTAACCTTCACCAGAGTTTCACATCTTCACTTTAATCCAAATCCAAAGCCTACCCTGAACACACATAAATGCCGAATCCCTGGTGAACTCTAGCTAGGCCTTGAGGTTTACATAGGAAAAGGTCAGCTAATAGTGAAATCGAGGAGGGTTTGAACATAAGCAATAGCAACAACCAGTATTTTATGAGAACCCAGACAGACAAGAGTACCCTTTGTAAATTTAGCATGGCAAGATTTTTTTAATAAATGAAGCCACTGGGATGTGTGGGGCTTTATATATCATGCCCCATATTTATATTCCTGTCAACTTTCCTTGCTTAAGCAATGTATTTATTACAGTCCATCTCACCATTTCTCATATGATAGTCACTGTATCTTGTCAGACAGAAAAAAAGTGAGGTGGGCATGAGACTCAAATAATGAAAAGCCCAGAAGCAAAATTTGGAGCAGAGGGCCTAGGAGTAGTTTGTGCTTTGTAAAAACATTCTCTTTTTTTTTTTTTTGCTCACACAAGTGGCAAATGGTGAGCCTTTTTGTGTGGTTCCCTCACCCTCATCTCCTAGTTTGAGCCTCAGTAATTGAGAGGTTGGTGGAATCCTCTGATAGCCTAAGAAAAGTCAAAGACTGTTTGGTCCCCCTAAAATGCATACAACATTTTACACCCAACTTTAGAATGTTCTTGAAGCCTGGTTGGTCTGGCTTGAATCAGGTAATCTTCCTCCAAACCAATCAACTGTGAGATCAAGTAGTAACCAGTGTCAAGGACTATGGCATGACAAGATGGCGGGTACAAGAAGGAGGACTGATAGGGCTCTGTAGTGAGAAGAAGGGACTTTTCTAGGAGGATAATGCTCCAGGCATCATACCTAAAGTGTTTTTGATCATAATTCTCCTCCGTCTCTCACTTTCCCTCTTAGCCTTTGAAAACACTGCCTTACCATGGTTTCCAAGGTGTGTAGTGGTTTGACCCTCACCCACCAATACAGACATGTCTATCTCCACTGCTTGTTTTGCTATAATTACCGGAATTGCTGAACTGCCTGGCTGTGGGTCCCCGGTCCTCACACTGTCCTTCATGTCTCTAGGCCTTTGTGTATGCTAGTCCCCAGCCAGAAATACCTTTCTTCCTACTTTCACATAATGAGCCTAGTTCAGAAAGCTTTCTCTGACCCTTGTTCCCCACCTCAATTCCCTCCATCAAGCTGAGAACTGTTAAGTTTTTCCAAAACAGCGTTTTCATTTATTCTCTCTCTTTCCCTCCCTCCCTCTCTACCCGCAGCCCCTTACATGCACACACATATATCTTTGGAATTCCAATCACCTGTCTAATTCTCTGTCTCGTCTATTAGACTGTGAGCTTCCTGAGGTCAGGGACTATCTCTTACCTCTGTTATGTTCAACACCTAGATTACTAAATATGTAGGAGCTCGGTAAATGTTGATTAAATGAAAGAAATCCCTCTAGAACTGAGCCATTCACAGATCACAGGGGAAGGTTTGCAATTAGAATTCAGAACTAGACACCTAATGATGCAGGAATTATGGCCCTGTAATATTTAGTGGAAAATTTTCAACAAGAGCTTCTTTGATTCCTAATTAGGGGAATTATGTTAATAAGCCATCTTGCAAAATCCATGATAATCATGTTCCAAACTTACCCCACTGGGTCTCATTTAGATGTAAAGGATCACAGAAACATTCTGGTAATGAACACGATTTCTGGCCTCAATTAGCACGTGCTGCCCTTATTGTACCCTGAAGACCTCCTATCAGCTGGACACAAAGCGCAAACTCAGCAACCACAGCCTTGGGGCTTTTCCAAGCGCACCATTAGCTTTTCCATTGCACAGTTGCTAAGTTTTCCCACTCTTGCGCCTCACTATGTATTTAGTCCACTGATCATTTTTATGGTACTGCCTGACTTTAATGTCAAGTATTGATTCTTTGACTCTGCTTCAACAAGTGTTCACTGAATGATCTCAGCATCTGGGGAAATAGGAATGGGATCACAAGGAGGCTTTAGCCTTCAAGGTATTGACATATGAATATTAGCCAGAAATACCAGATGATAGGTAAGGTTGTGCAAATTCACTTATCGTTCCCTTCATCTGTCTTTATGTCTTGTTAAGGCATCTGTGTTTACCCACTTAGTTTGAGGACAATGTTCTTGCAGCACCCAATCTCTTTGACCACAATTGCTTAATTCAAAGTGGGCATTGGACTTTCCCAGGAGCCGATATAGAGATCCAGTCGCCTTCTGACTGTGAACATTGTAAGATGTATAATTCAGGAACTGTCGCATTAAGAAAGAAGTGATAGGCAACGAGAGCTGAATTGAAGAGAAAAGGAGAATCTGTTCTAGTTCTCCTTGTTCTGAGGCCCAGAGTGTACCCATCCTTCATGAGGTTTGGTTATTAACCAAGTTTTAGGGATTATGTGAGGCAATAAATTGCCAACCCTTGCTTGAGGTAGTGATAATTTTCTACTAATATCCATTCTGCCCTTCCTCTTTATGACCTCTGATTTTGGGTTGTCCATGTGGCTGCACAAATTAAAGACCATATTTCTGCCTGCCTCCTTACAATAAAGTGATGACATGACCACACTCTGGTCAATGGATGTAAGCAGAAAACTTGTAACTTCTGGGTGGTATCCCTGAACAAAAGGAATAAATCTTCCCCTGCCCTTTTACTTTTCTCTCTTCCTGCTTACAGGAATATTGATGAGGCCATAAGCTCCCTCACATCAGAAAGATAGGGGCAGCATTCAAGGGGGTGGTAGAGCAAAGACCTAAAGAGCCTGGGTGTGTAACATTATGGAGTTGCCACGTCAGCCCATGGATGTTTACACCAAGACATGTGAGAGAAAGAAGTTTTTGTTTTATTGAGACTCTGGGACTCTGGCTATCTAGTATAACAGCTGAGGTTATAATCTAAATAATGGAGTGAGTTTCTATTGCTTGCCACCTCAAGAGTCCTAAATAATTCCATTATTTATTGAGCATCTTCTGCATGCCAGATTCTGGAGGATACAGCAAAGAAGGAAACAAACCTGTCCCTGCCTTCATAATGGTTACAATGGGTTTCCCTAGTGACTCAGACAGTAAGGAATCTGCCTGCAATGTGGGAGACCCAGGTTCAACCCCTGGGTCTGAAAGGTTCCCTGGAGAAGGGAATGGCAACACACTCCAGTATTCTTGCCTAGACAGAAGAACCTGGCAGGCTATAGTTCATGGGATCACAAAGAGTCAGACACAACTGAACAACTGACACTTTCAATTTCTAAAGTCAATCAATAATTGCACAAAAATCTTTGTAATTACAATTGTGATCAATAAGACGAAGGAACAAATACTCCAAGAACAAATACCAGAAGAAACTGACTCTGGACATAAAGCATTACATTCAGTGAGAGTTTGTAAAGCAAAGATAGCAGACTGGAAGGAGAAACAGCTTATGAAAGGGCTCAAGAAGGAAAGGAGTTCCCTCAAGGTTGAAGGTAGTTGAGAGAACAGATTTCAAGGCATAAAGATACAGCAAGTGAGGGAGGGAAGAAAGTGACCAAAGCTGATGTTGGCAGTGGGCAGAAGCCAGATCCTTTAGGTCCATTTAAGTCAGTGTAGGTTTGGGTTTTGTCTTAGGAGCAATGGAAAACCATGCAGGGCTTTTGCGCAAGATTCAGTGTACATTTTTTAAATGTGACTTGATGTCAGTAAAGAATGGATTGGAGGGGGGAGCGTAAAGAGAGAATGTGGGGAAAACAGAAGAGCTATTGCAATGGCTAGGTCAAGAGAAGATGGTGCCTTAGACTGGCATGGATGTGGCTGAGATGGGGCAGCTTCTCAAAGATGTAAAACAAGGCTCTGCCTTTAATTCTTCTGTAATGAGTGCCATTAATTGTCCATTGGGTCATAGGAAAAGCAATAGAGTTCCAGGGAAACATCTACTTTTGCTTTATTGACTATGTCAAAGCCTTTTACTGTGTGGATCACAACAAACTGTGGAAAATTCTTCAAAAGATGGGAATACCAGACCACTTGACCTGCCTCCCGAGAAATCTGTATTCAGGTCAAGAAGCAACAATTAGAACCAGACATGGAACAACAAACTGGATCCAAATTAGAAAAGGAGTACATCACAGCTATATATTGTCACCCTGCATATTTAACTTATATGCAGAGTGCATCATGTGAAACGCCCAGCTGGATGAAGCACAAGCTGGAATCAAGATTGCTGGGAGAAATGTCAATAACTTTAGATACACGGATGACATCACCCTTATGGCAGAAAGCAAGAAGAACTGAAGAACCTCTTAGTGAAAGTGAAAGAGGAGAGTGAAAAAGCTGGCTTAAAACTCAACATTCAATGCTGTTCTCTCGAAACATCCCACCCTTGCCTTCTCCCAGAGGGATCGGGTGGAGAGGGAGGTGGGAGGGGGGATCGGGATGGGGAATACATGTAAATCCATGGTGGATTCATGTCAATGTATGGCAAAAACCACTACAATATTGTAAAGTAATTAGCCTCCAACTAATAAAAATAAATGGAAAAAAAACTCAACATTCAGAAAACTAAAATCATGGCATCTGGTTGCATCACTTCATGGCAAATAGATGGGGAAACAATGGAAACAGTGACAGATTTTATTTTCTTGGGCTCCAAAAATCACTGCAGATGGTGATTGCAGCCATGAAATTCAAAGACGCTTGCTCCATGGAAGAAAAGCTATGACCAACCTAGACAGCATATTAAAAAGCAGACATTACTTTGCTGACAAATGTCAGTCTAGTCAAAGCTATGGCTTATCCAGTAATCATGTATGGATGTCAGAGTTGGACCATAAAAAAAGCTGAGTGCCAAAGAGTTGATTCTTTTGAGCTGTGGTGTTGGAAAAGACGCTTGAGAGTCTCTTGGACTGCAAGAAAATCACACCAGTCCACCCTAAAGGAAATTGGTCCTGAATATTCAATGGAAGGACTGATGCTGAAGCTGCATCTCCAAAACTTTGGCCACCTGATGGGAAGAACTGACTCATTGGAAAAGACCCTGATGCTGGGAAAGATTGAAGGCAGGAGCAGAAGGGGGCGGAAGAGGATGAGATGGTTGGATGGCTCACAGACTCAATGGGCATGAGTTCTAGCAAGCTCCAAGAGTTGGTGATGGACAGGGAAGCCTGGTGTGCTGCAGTGCATGGAGTCACAAACAGTCAGACACAACTGAGCAACTGAACTGAACTGAATGAGTACCACTGGCTGCCGCCTACCCTGAACTCCCACCTCAACCTTCACCAGCATTCATGTGCATCTTCCTAACAGACCTCTGCTTTTGATTACCTTCCCTTCCCCAACCCAGGCATCAACCTGAAGGGAAGCTGAACATGGCCTCACCATTAGGAGTGAATCTGACTGGTCCAGAGGTAATCCCGCTCCCAGATCAGAGAATGGCTTGTGACACCAAAGTAGCCAAGAGGAGGTGAAAGAAAATTTGCTATGGACTTCTGGTTAAAGCTTACAGCTCCTAAATTAGAGTAATGAGAAGAAATGACCTCTCTTCTTGTTCTGAATGTTTGTCATCCGAAAATAAAGTAACACCAACCTGGGGACACCAGCCCTGACAGTGACTGAAAGGAGAATTGACAAGAACCTGGGTCCTTGATAACATTTCTGAGTGGCTGAATCAAGCACTCCTGAAGTCCACTTTCTTCAGACAATCTGCAGGGGAGATGGTACTTTTCTCAGTCTTGGAAGCCAGTTGGAGTCCTGAATTCTCTTTCTCAGCTGACATCTTCATAGTTGGTACTTTCTCAAACACATACCAGGAAAAACTATACTGGGCATCTTGGGGTCATTCCTTGTCAAATACCTGGACTCTTTCACCCAAGTCATTCATCTTGTCAGCTCAGCTTGTCTGAAGTAGAGGTGAACTAGGATAAAGGGAGAATGAAGGTATTTAATAACAAGTGGAAAGGTTTATGTTTTATACTGAAGGCAGTGTGTAGACTGTAAAGAGTTTGTGAGCAGAGTAACAGCAGGGTGGTGGTATTTCACACAAGCAGTAGCAGCCTTGTGTGGGAGAAGCTGCAGGGGAAGAAGGGAAAACCCTGGGAGGAGGAGGCCTGGCTGGGCTGATGCCATGGTGAGGGTGTGGTGATGATGATGGGCTGAGATGATGACTGTAGGGATGGTAAGGAAAGAAAGGAATTGATCTGAAAAATGCACTGGTCTCTTCCCCCTCCCCTGCCCCCACCAGAAACCATGGGGCAGGAAGAGACCTGAGCTTCTAATCTCTGGTGGAGCTTCCCAGGGTCACTGAAAGACTGGAGATGAGCCTCTGGCAATCTCAATACTGTATCTCAGGAGGAGTCTGTTTGCAGAAGTCTTGTTTGTTTTTTAATTTAATAGTTTTTTAGTGTGCATTCTTATAGGAAATATAAATACATAGTATTCATGTTAACAGACCTTTTTTTGTTACCTATGGCAGCCCTTATTTCCTTCAGTTCAGTTCAGTCGCTCAGTCGTGTCTGACTCTTTGTGACCCCATGGACTGCAGCATGCCAGGCTTCCCTGTCCATCAACAACTCCTAGAGCTTACTCAAACCTATGTCCATTGAGTTGGTGATGCCATCTAACCATCTCACCCTTCTCCCACCTTCAATCTTTCCCAGCATCAGAGTCTCTTCAAATGAGTCATTTCTTTGCATCACGTGGCCAAAGTATTGGAGTTTCAGCTTCAGCATCAGTCCTTCCAATGAATATTCAGGACTGATTTCCTTTAGGATGGACTGGTTGGATCTCCTTGCAGTCCAAGGGACTCTCAAGAGTCTTCTCCAACACCACAGTTCAAAAGCATCAGTTCTTCTGTGCTCAGCTTTCTTTATAGTCCAACTTTCACCTCCATACATGGCTAGTGGAAAAACCATAGCTTTAACTAGACAGACCTTTGACAGCAAAGTAATATCTCTGCTTTTTAATATGCTGTCTAGGTTGGTCATTGTTTTTCTTCCATGGAGCAAGCGTCTTTGAATTTCATGGCTGCAATCACCATCTGCAGTGATTTTGGAGCCCAAGAAAATAAAATCTGTCACTGTTTCCATTGTTTCCCCATCTATTTGCCATGAAGTGATGGGACCAGATGCCATGATTTTAGTTTTCTGAATGTTGAGTTTTGAGCTAACTTTTTCACTCTCCTCTTTCACTTTGATCACTTATTTCTTTACTTGTGACACAATCAGCTATGCTTTTCTTTCCCAAGGAGCCTAGACTCGGTACTTTCAGGTGTTACCAATTGATCTGAACTGACCTGGTGTGGTGAGATTTAATGGCCTTCCTTACTACATGCCAGATTATGCGTGAAACCCTTGTGTTAGTTTCATGTGGCTGCTATAACAAATTGCAAGCTTGGGTGACTTGAAACAATGGAAAGGTATTCTCTCACAGTGCTGGATCTTCTACCTTTTGTGCCTCAGCATCCTAATTTTTAAGGTGGAGATTACAGTCCTTCCTCACAGGGTTATTATGGTATTAAATGGTAACTGCTCACTAAGTCCATGCTGCTACTATTTGATGGTACTGCCCTCCTGGAGGTGCCCCTGGGAAGTTGTTCAGGGAAGTCAGTCTTTAATAGCACATCTGATTTTCTCTCACCTTGACAGTTCCAGAGAGGGGTGGGAGATGGACCCTGCAGGCAGATTAGAGTCTTTTTGTCATGTGCAGAACTTCCATTATTAAAACACTCTGTGGAAACAATTTGCTCTGGGAGTCTGAGAACTCTATCTCCAGGTTCTAAAAGGCTCTTTGTTGAACTTGGAGGTGGGACCACTCGACTCTGAGGAAGCCAGGGGGGTGATTGTTGTGGCTCACTCACAAAGTCGCATCCAACTCTGCAACCCCAGGGATTGCAGTGTACCAGGCTTCCCGGTCCTTCACTATCTCCCAGAGTCTGCTCAGATTCACGTCCATTGACTCGGTGATGCTTTCCACCCATCTCATCTTCTGTCGTCCCCTTCTCCTTTTGTCTTCAGTCTTTACCAGAATCAGGGGCTTTTCCAGTGTGTTGGCTCTTCACATCAGGTGGCCAAAGAATTGGAGCTTCGGGTTTCAGTAACAGTCTTTCCAATGACGATTCAGAATTTATTTCCTTTAGGGTTGACTAGTTTGATCTCCTTGGGTCCAAGGGACTCTCAAGAGTCTTTTCCAGCACCACAATTCAAAATCATTAGTTCTTCAACCTTCCTTATGGTCCAATTCTCATATCCATACATGACTACTGGAAAAGCTGTGACTTTGACTATATGGACCTTTGTTGGAAAATGATGACTCTGCTTTTTAATATGCTGTCTAGGTTTGTCAGGGCTTCCCCAGTGGCTCAGAGTTAAAGAATCTACCTGCAATATAAGAGATGTGAATTTGATCCCTGGATGGAAAAAATCCCCTGGAAGAGAATGTGGCAACCCACGCCTGTATTGTCACCTGGAGAATCTCATGGACAGAGGAGCCTGGAGGGCTACAGTCCATGGGGTTGCAAAGACTTCCAAGGAGCAAGTGTCTTTTAATTTCATGGATGTAGTCACTGTCCACAATGATTTTGGAGCCCCCTCAAAATAAATTCTGTCACTACTTCTACTGTTTCCCCTTCTATTTGCCATAACATGATGGGACTGGCTGCCATTATCTCAGTTTTTTTAATGTTGAGTTTTAAGCCAGCCTTTTCATTTTCCTCTTTCACCCTCATCAAGAGGCTCTTTAGTTCCTCTTAATTTTCTGCCGTTAGAGTGGTATCACTGCATATGAGGTTGTTGATATTTCTCCCTGCAATCTCGATTCTAGCATGTGATTCATCCAGCCTGGCATTTCTCATGATGTACTCTGCATGTAAGTTAAATAAGCAGGGTGACAATATACAGCCTTATCATACTCCTTTCCCAATTTGGAACCAGTCCATTGTTCCATGTCCAGTTCTAACTGTTGCTTTTTGAACTGCATACAGATTTCTCAGGAGACAGGTAAGGTAGCCTGGTACTCTCATCTCTTTAAGAGTTTTCCACAGTTTGTTGTGATCCACACAGTCAATGGTTTTAGCATAGCCAATGAAGCAGAAGTAGATGTTTTCTTGGAATTTCCTTGCTTTTTCCATGATCCAATGAATGTTGGCAGTTTGATCTCTGATTCCTCTGCCTTTTTCAACCCAACTTGTACATCTGCAAGTTCTCAGTTCATGTATTGATGAAGTCTTGCTTGAAGGATTTTGAGGATAAACTTACTAGCATGTGAAATGAGCACAATTGTATGGTAGTTTGCACATTCTTTGGTATCACCTTCTTTGAGATTGGAGTGAAAACTGACATTTTCCAATCCTGTGGCCATTCTGAGTTTTCCAAATTTGCTGGCATATTGAGTTAAGCACTTAAAGGATTTGAAATAGCATCATCTTTTAGGACTTCAAATAGCTCAGCTGGAATTCTATCACTTACCCTAGCTTTGTTCAAAGTAATGCTTCCTAAGGCCCCCTTGATGTCACACTCCAGGATGTCTGACTCTAGGTGAGTGATCACACCATCAGGGTTATCTGGGTCATTAAGATCTTTTTTGTATAGTTATTCCATGTATTCTTGCCACCTCTTCTTAATTTCTTCTGCTTCTGTTAGGTCCTTACTGTTTCTGTCTTTTATCATGCCCATCCTTGCATGAAATGTTTTCTTGATATCTCCAATTTTCTTGAAGACATCTCTAGTCTTCCCCATTCTATTGTTTTCCTCTAATTGTTTGCCTTGTTCACTTACGAATGTCTTGTTGTCTCTTCTTGTTATTCTCTGGAACTCTGCATTTCAGTTGGGTATATCTTTCCCTTTCTCCCTTGCCTTTTGCTTCTCTTCTTTCCTTAGCTATTTGTAAAGCCTCCTTAGGCAACCATTTTGTCTTCTTACATTTCATTTTCTTTGAGATGCTTTTGGTCACTGCCTCCTGTACAATGTTATGAACTTCCATCTTTATTTCTTCAGGCACTCTGTCAACCAGATCTAACCCCTTGAATCTATTTGTCACTTCCAGTATATAATAATAAGGGATTTGATAGTGATAGAGGCCTCCTCCTTGGAAGGAAAACTATGACAAACCTAGACAGCATTTTAAAAGGCAGAAACATCACTTTGCCAACAAAGGTCCATATAGTCAAACTATGGTTTTTCCAGTAGTTATATACTGAATGTGAGCATTTGACCTTAAAAAAGTTTGAAGAATTGATTTTGAATTGTGGTGCTAGAGAGGACTCTTGAGAGTTCCTTGGACTGAAAGGAAATCAAACCAGTCAATCCTAAAGGAAATAAACCCCTGAATATTCATTAGAAGGACTGATGCTGAAGCTGAAGCACCAATATTTTTGCCATCTGATGTGAAGAGTTGACTCATTGGAAAAGACCCTGATGCTGGGAATGGTTGAAGGCAAAAGGGGAAGGGGTCAGCAGAGGATGAGATGGTTGGATGGCATCACCAACTCAATGGATATGATTTTGAACAAACTCTGGGAGATAGTGAAGGACAGGACACTGCAGTCCATGGGGTTGCAAAGAGTCGGACATAACTTTGTGACTGAAAAACAGCAAAGAGGCCCCCAGTTTTCAGAAGAGGCATTGAGTCTTAGCTCCATTTCATTCCCTCACTCTTCCTCCTCCCCCTCCCCCTCTTCCCTCACCTTGTCCCCCCTCTCTTTCCCTCCTCAGTCTCCTTCTCCCCCTCCTCCTTGCCCACCAGGGAGGCAGCTGGCTTTGCTGGAGAGCCAAGCATTCTCTCTGTATCTGCTAAGCTGAAGCAGCATATTGATGATCACCTGCAAATGTGAAATAGATGGGAAATGCTTTGCACTTTAGAGGCATGACAAGTGTTATTTCTCCATGGATGATGGAGGATGGAGCTGACAATTCCTTTGGGATGAAGGAGAGGTGATAGAGTCTCCCACTTCACCTGAGACAGAGATGGTTTCTCTGTTCTGTGGTATTTCATACAATGGCCTTCATACACAGAAATGCCCCACCTCCTGCCTCTACCCCAGGAAAGAAACAGTCATCCTTAAGTTTATAAATCAACTCAAGGTGCTGTGAGACAATATATCAGCTGGGGGATTTCAGCGCAGATGTAATTGATGCTGAGGCTTGAGGGTTTGCCTCCACCCACTTGGGTTTTGGAAAAATATGCTGATGGAGGTGGCATTCGGCTTTTTTAGAGAATGCCACAGCCCTCCTTTTCCAGGGCTAGACCAGGGGTCAGCAAACTTTCTGTAAAGGGCCAGATGGTAAGTATTTAGGTTTTGCAGGCCAATAATCTCTGCTTCAACTACTCAACTCTGCTGTTATAACAGGAAAGCAGCCACAGACAGTAAGAAAACAAATGGGCATGGCTGTGTTCCAGTCAACTTTATTTACACAAACAGGCAATCAGCCAGGGTGCAATGATTAGTCAATCCCAGAAGTCAATAACCTGAGTATGACTCATTCCTTTTCCAGTTACCAGCTGTAGGACCTTATTTAACCCACCTGGGCCTCGGTTTCCTCATCTGTAAATTGGGACTAGCAATACCTCATAGTAATCATCATAATTGTAATATCCAATGAAGTAGTTGTGATGATTAAGTGAGTTCAAGTAGGAAGAACTTGTACAACAGTGTCTGCTGTAGAGTCAGAGGTCATTGTCGAGTGGCTTTGTAATTAGCATCATCATCCTTATTCTTCAGCATCGTTGAAAGGACTTGGAGCCAGAAAACGGGGATAATACTTCCTTCACAGGTTTGCTATGGGGATGAAGTGAGACAATGTATGCAAAATGCCGTAAGCTGCGCTAGCACATAGCAGATGCTCAATGACCCCGCAGGTGAATCAGCAAACTCTCATCAACTCTTCTCCAGCTAGTTCTATAGGCCTCTTCTGGTATTAAAAAAAAAAAAAAAAGTGAAAAACCCAGCCATACACTCTTAAGCTGCTCTAGTCTTAGTTGGGAAAGACAAAAGTGTGAGAAAGATTAAAAGAAGCTTCAGTCAGTAGGTAGAAATTCAGGGCTGCAGAAAAGAGAAACCTTAAGCTCAAGTCCAAGGGGCATGGATATCCCAGTGGGCTGGGGGAATCCCCACCGGAGTTGGGCTTATGAGGGTTGGGAAAGGAGCATGGTGAGTGACCTTCTCCTATGAAGACGACCACCACGAACTGCTTCTATGATGAAGCACAGAGAAAGCCCTGCCCAGCCCCATGAGGACCCATCATTGCTGGTTCCTGCAAAGCCTTTCCTGGTTCTGCAAATTTCAAGGACTTAGTGTCCTTGAAAGTTAGAAATACTCTCTGCACACTCAGCCTTATGACTTCCCATTTAGCTGACCTACACTCATCTTGAGGGAAGAAGGCTGATTTGAGAATGAATTTAGTGTTCCTCTGCGATTCTGAGCTGCTGATTGTTTGCACAGGAGCCGGTGCCATAATGGAGGAGGAAGGAGCCTGCCAGAGATTGAGCTGGGGCTCTAGAGTCAAGTGTTTGGAGTCTTCTGGGCGACCTTGGGCAGCTTGTGTTGATAGCACATCAGTGTCCCCGTCTGTGAAACAGGGATCCTAAGAGGACTCAGAAAGTAGAAGTGGAGACCCTGGCAAGGTGCCTGCCATACTCTAAGCTGTCCTCATGGTGAGGAAGATTGCTGTGCTGAAAGGCAGGTGGAGAGATGAACCTGGATTTGAATTCCATTCAGTCTTGGGCAGGGCATTTAACTCATCGGAACCTCAAGTTCCTCATCTGTAAAATGGGTACAGCAATTAAGGGTTAGGTGTATTAAAAGGTCTAAAGTACTTAGTTCAAATTCTGGCACACTTAAAGTAAAAGTAAAAATTTTTATTATTGTTATGGGCCTGGCTGCTATTATTGTTATTATTACTGCAGTTATTATTGTTATGCACCTGGCTAGGGCAGGCCTCAGATGTGACTGGAGCAGATGGTAGAATGTGGTTGAGCTCAGAGGAAGGAAAGGTCCCTGCTCTTGACCCGGCTCCCATGGAAGGAACAACGATGCAGAAGCAGGAGTTCGGAGCTGTGATTTGTGACTGCCTCCTGGCCTGGTTTTAAGTATGACTGTGTGATTTTATTCTGACCTTTGGCTCTTGGAACCTCCTCAAGCTCCTGCTGGAGTTTAGGGTTCTGAGACTTGAACTCAATTAAGAGCATTAGACTTTTGTATTGCATGGACCTCCCTGAGACTTGGTTTCTCCTCCATTTAAAAATAATAGTGTTGATACTTACCTGGTAAAGGCTGTTATAGCACTTTAATGTGTCAGGTACTGTTACAAACTCTGTAGACATACTGAATCATTTAATTCTTACAATAGCCCTTAGGGGTAGCAAATAGAATCCCCACGTATTAATTTCCTGAGGCTGCTTTAAGAAATCACCGAAGCTTGGTGGCTTAAAACAACAGAAATGTATTCTCTCACAGTTCTGGAAGTCAGAGTCTGAAATCAAGGTTTTGGAGGGCTGTGTTCCTGCTAAGACTTCAGATGAGGGTATTTTCCTTTTCTGTTCCAACCTTGGAGGCTTCCAGCTGCCGGCATCCCTTGGCTTATAGCCATACATTCTAGCCTCTGCTTCTGTGGTCACATCACCTTCTCCTCTTCCGTTTGTGTCTGAGTCAAATAAAAGCTCCCTATGAGTACACTTATGATGGCCCTTAGAGCTCACCAGGACAATCCAGGATAAGCTCCTCATCTCAAGGTCCTTAATTTAATCACATCTGCGAAAGCTTCACCAAATGAGGCAACAGTCAGAGGTTCTAGGGATGAAGACCTGACATTGTTGGAAGCTACTATTCAACTCACTGCACCCCACTTTACTGGAGAAGGCAATGACACCCCACTCCAGTACTCTTGCCTGGGAAATCCCATGGATGGAGGAGGCTGGTAGGCTGCAGTCCATGGGGTTGTTAAGAGTTGGATACAACTGAGCGACTTCACTTTCACTTTTCACTTTCGTGTATTGGAGAAGGAAATGGCAACCCACTCCAGTGTTCTTGCCTGGAGAATCCCAGGGATGGGGGAGCCTGGTGGGCTGTTGTCTATGGGGTCGCAGAGTTGGACATGACTGAAGCGACTTAGCAGCAGCAGCAGCAGCAGCAGCAGCAGAAACCCCACCTTATAGATGAGATGGGAAGTCGGTGGCAGAGTAACCTGGCTCAGTCTGCACCCCTGTGCCCTGTTACTCCAACCAGGCTATGCACCACCTGATGGCTTCCCTGTCACCGAGCCCTGCAGGCATCCCAAGACATCCCTTTCTTTTGGGCACTATCAGAACGCATGGATTTTTGCTTATCAGCAAGCAACCAGAGAAAATCATGAGATGTAATTTGCCCCTTCTCCCGAAGTATTGCCCTGGTCCCTGCTCTGGTCTTCAAGTTCCTCAGCCAAAACTGAGAGGAAATGACTTCAGTCATGGGTACAAATCCATGTAAAATGAGGCCAATGTCTTGGCACAGGAAATTTTTCACACCCTCTTAATCTGTTTTACCATACGCTCTGCAGGCTCTATGACCTGGTGTTCTTAGAAGAGAACAGTGTCCTTTTGGATGTGATTTCGGTGACAATGTCTGTGATGAGTAAGCCTCACCCAGCCCAGGCAGCCCTGGGTTCCTGAGGCCACACACCAATCAAAGGCTTTGAGTCCTTGGCTTCCGGGCTAGATGCTGCTCTCATATTAATGCATAACATTTCAGAAGAGAGATTTTTTTTGTTCCTGCTCACTCTCAAGTACCACTTCTGCTGCCTCCCATGGAGGACCATGTATGGTAGACATGTAGGGGCAGCCAACTCAGGCCTGGGAAGTGACACTCTGTGGGGCTGGCATTTGGAAATATATGGACTCTGACAGCTCTTCTGACCTCAGCACCTCCCACCGACAATGGTTATGAGTGGTCAAACTGAGGCAGCACTGAGCTTGCTGGTGAGAGGTGCTCCTCTAGTGAAAGGCCCCAGGAGAACACCAGAGAGCTCCCGAAATACCAAGGAGGAACACTCAGTTTTAGATTGCTTGCCAACATATTTCTGCACAATTATGTCTTTCCCTTGTTGGCCAGTATTGAATGTGCATCCTCTCTCATCTTATATTCTAGGGGTTGTGCGGGTGTGGGAGCATTTCATCTACAGAACCCACTGGACATTGTTAGATGTCTCCTTAAAGCAATGTCAGCTCTTATGTATTGGCGTGGCATTGCTCTGAGGTCAAGGCATGGTTTACATACCCAGGGCATCATGGAACATTCCATGAGACCTCAGCAGCCACGCTGACAAGCAGGAGAGCAACTGACAGTAACAGGTAAAATATAAAACATGTTGCAACATGAAGTCTAAAACTACTGATCATACCACCTGCATGGTTATGAATGTTCACTAGTGACTCATTATTGGATCAATAAGATCAACAAATAGCCAATTAGGACATATCAATGCCAGAATACGAGTGGGCACAGAGAACATCAAAAGAAAGACAGTAGAACAAAGTGCTTTAAAAGCCAGGCAAGCTTAGGCTCAAATCCTGTCTCTGCCACTTCTGAGACATATGACCTGAGTTAGACTCTGTTCTCTGAATCCCAGCTTCCTAATGTGTAAAATGGAGATGATGACTGTATCTTCCTCACAGGGCTGCTGTGGGGTTTGTGTGAATTTGTGATTATGAATTCTTTACCGTAGTCTCAATGGAAAGCATGCTCTAAAGCAAGTAGTAAATGTTGTAAGGTAAGCTCTAAAGTAAGTAGTAAATGCATATAAAGAAGCAGAACCTTTAGTGTACATTTCATTTCACAAGAGCTGAGGTGAGGCTGTGAGTCCTTGGAGTGGCTCCTTTATCAGAGGGCCAGTTAAATCCAGGCTACCTCTCTTACTGTCGTCTTCCTGCTTGTTCAAGTTGCTGCGGATGTGTCTCATGATTCATCGGGCATATACAGCATGTCTTGACCTCAGAGTAGCTCCATTCAATCAATAAAACTCCAACTTACCAGGACGCTCTATTAATGAAAGTGATAGACTTTAGTTAGTAGAAAGAGGCCTCTGTCTTTTCTCCTTTTCTTCTGTATCTTAGACTCTAGTCTTAGACTTGGATGATGGTGTCAAGGACTCAGAATTGTGACTGGACCCTGAAAGACCCTTACACAACACAGCAAGAAGAAATATAATGTAATTAAGTGGCAGAAGCCTGAGTCTGGGTTCCAACTCATAGGGGTTTGAACCCCAGTTCAGCCACCAACTGCCTGGGAGAACTTCAGTGAATCATTCCATGTCCAAATGACTTCTTATGAAGAGAATTTGAGTACTGGAGGAGTGAGTGATTTGTCTAAGGTCACACTGCAAGCAAGCCAGGGAGTTTATTTCAGCCCTAGGACTGTGTGACTCTAAAATCTAGCATTTTGCTCTGGTTTCAGGCTTCCTGATATTCTATTGTTTTAAAATGTAATTTTTTTTCTTATTACTCAAGTCTGGTGATGCCAATAGATCAGGAGACTGAAACATTTTGAATAGACCAAAAAGATAGTTTGTTACTTACAGTTCCCAAGAGCAAGGGGTCTGCCACTCCTGGCAGGTCCACCCTTAGAGACACACTAGGGTTGGTCAAGAGGCAGAGGAGCAGGAGCAATTCATGACCTGAGTTGTCTAGTACCTGGCTGTGGGGTGGTTAGAACAGGAGAATATGGGCAAGAGTATAAGAACTCAGTAAAGGAGGTGGTTGGAGGGTGGGTTGTTTGCCTATGAGAAGCATGCTTGTAAGAGAGTAGTTTGCTGTCTCTAGAAATTCACTAGCTCTGGGAGGGGCAGCCTTTCCCAAGTCAACAAGTCCTCAAAATATCAAAGCACAATAATAATACAGAAAATGAAAAAAATGTGATTAATACATCTATTCTTGGTGGACTTTCTAAGCCATGCAATTGTTATTCTGTCAGTGAGATTTCCAGATGAGTTTGCCTGATTTATGTCTATTTGTTATATAACTGCAATTATGAAGTACCATAAGATGGCTTTTGTTGTTGTTCAGTCACTCAGTTGTGTCCGAGTTTTTGTGACCCCATGGACCCCATGCCAGGCCTCCCTGTCCTTCATCATTTCTCAGAGCTTTCTCAAATTCATGTCATTTTTGTGATGCCATCCAACCATCTTGCCCTCTGTTATCCCATTCTCCTCCTGCCTTCAATCTTTCCCAGCACTAGGGTCTTTTCTAATGAGTTGGCTCTTCACATCAGGTGGCCAAAATATTGGAGTTTCAGCTTCAGCATCAGTCCTTCCAATGAATATTCAGGGTTGATTTCCTTTAGGATTGATTGGTTTGATCTCCTTACAGTCTAAGGGACTCTCAAGAGTCTTCTCTAACACCACAGGTCAAAAGCATCCATTCTTCAGTGCTCAGCCTTCTTTATGAGATGGCTTTAACCACCAAATAATTATCTTCATAAACAATAGTAGGTATAAAATATACACAAAAAAATCCCAGTAGCTTTCTTATAGATCATAAAAATTAATAATAAGATAAAATCATAATAAAATTCTGAGCACAAATGCAGGATATCTAGATAAAAATTTAGTAAGAAACATACACTGTATTGTAACAGCATATTAACACATATATATGAAATTTAGAAAAATGGTAACAATGACCCTATATATGAGACAGCAAAAGAGACACAGATGTAAAGAACAGTCTTTTGGACTCTGTGGGAGAAGGCGAGGGTGGGATGATTTTGAGAGAATAGCATTGAAACATGTATATTACCATATGTGAAACAGATTGCCAGTCCAGGTTTGATGCATGAGACAGGGTGCTCGGGGCTGGTGCACTGGGAAGACCCTGAGAGATGGGATGGGGAGGGAGGTGGGAGGGGGGTTCATGATGGGGAACACATGTACACCCATGGCTGATTCATGTGAATGTATGGTAAAAACCACCACAATATTGTAAAGTAATTAGCCTCCAATTAAAATAAAAAAAGAAACATATGTTGTATTGTATGAAATTGAAAATCTTTATTGAAGGGTGTAAGAGATAAATAAATGGAATCTTATGTTTTCAGTATCAAATACTTGCCAGTTTACCCCAAATGATGTAAATATTATGTGATATTAATTAAATATTAGCAGAATTTTTATCACTTGACAAAATAATAAACTCATCTGGAACAATACATAGCTGAAAAATATTCAAGGATTTTCTGAAAAAAGAAGAGCGATGAATGGATTTCTTCTAAGAAAATGTCTATATATCATAAAAATATTTCAGATCAGAGGGAAGGGTTAATTGTAAAATGAATTAACTTTATTGGAAAGAATAAAGTTAGACCCCCTACCTCATACTTTGTATCAAAATAAATTTCACATTGTTTAAATATTTATATAAAAATAAGCAAATAAACACAAATTCTTATGGAAAAATATAGGTGGAAGTTCTATTCTCTTGAGAGAGGGGAAAGCCTTTTAAAATTTGAAATCAAAGTCAGAAACCATCAAGAAGAAACATTGATGTATCTATCAACAGATGAATGAATAAAGAAAATGTGGTGCTTGTATACAATGGAATACTACTCAGCCATAGAAAAGAATGAAACAATGCCATTTGCAGCCATGTGGATGGGCCTAGAGATTGTTATACTAAATGAAGTAAGTCAGAAAGAGAAAGATAAATGCCATATGGTATCACTTATATATGGAGTCTAAAAATAAGTCTAAAACTTATCTACAAAACAGACTCAGACACAGAGAACAGGCTTGTGGTTGCCAAGTGAGGAAGGGAGGGTGAGGGATAGATGGGGAGTTTAGGATTAGCAGATGCAAAGTATTACATAGAGGATGGATAAACAACAGGATCCTATTGTATAGCACTCTGTATCCTGTGATAAACCATAATGGAAAAGAATATGTAAAAGAATGTGTATTTATGTACAGCTGAATCACTCTGCTATACAGCAAAAATCAGCACAACATTTACAGCTGTTCAGAGGTAAATCAACTATATATGACCAGAATAAAGTTTTCAAAAAGAAAAAACATCAATGCCTTTATTACACACAATTGAAAATCCACACAGCAAAGGAGAACAAAGTTAAAGGACAAAAGGCACATTAAGAAGAGTATTTACAGCATATCTATCTTTAACGTTTAAAAGGGCAGTATACTAAGTTACTCCAATGGGGAAAAAATGAACAAGATGCCTAATATACAAATTCACAAAAATGTGTTTAACAAACTTAATATTAATGAAATGTGTTAATGTATTAAAAAGGAAACAGTAAGGTTATTACCATTTTTTTCTGCCATCAGATTGTCAAAAATATAAAGATGGCTCATACACAGAACTGATGTGATGTTTGCTAGGAAACAGCAGGGTCATGCACTGTTTGTGAAAGCAAGCTGAGCATTTGTTTTCTGTGTTTTTTCTCTTTGTGTGTAATGGGAGTCAAAGTCTGAATGACCCATATCCTCTGAAAAAACAGTTTCACATCAAAAAATATATATGAAGGAAATAGTAAGAGAAAGGCGCTCATCTGTCTGTAGATACTCACTACATCTTTAAGTTATTTTTTACATAATAATGAACAGTTGGAAACAATCTAAGTGTCCAGTGATAGGGGACTGATTAGTTATCTCTTGGACTTTTATACAGTGGAATAACATACAGCCATTAAAAGTTATGTGCATTAGAATGGAGAAATAGACATAGAGAATAGACTTATGAACATAGGGAGAGGGGAGGAGAGGGTGAGATTATATGGAAAGAGTAACATGGAAACTTACATCACCATATGTAAAACAGATAGTTGTATTTGCTATCTATTTTGGGAATCTATTGTATGTCTCAGGAAACTCAAACGGGCTGTGTATAAACCTAGAGGGGTGGGATGGGGAGGAAGATGGGAGGGAGGTTCAAAAGGGAGGGAATATATGTATACCTATGGCTGATTCGTGTTGAGGTTTGACAGAAAACAACAAAATTCTATAAAGCAATTATCCTTCAATTAAAAAAAATTTTTTAAGTTATGTGCATTAGAAAAACACACTTCCATGCAAGAAAGATCTCCATACTGTAATTATAATTAGAAAAAAGACATTTGCAAAATAGTTTGCATAATACAATCCCATCTTAGTAATAAATAATATAATCCTTTTCAGGAAGAAGATCTAAAAGATTAGACATCACATTGTTAATAATCATTATTTCTGTGTGCTGGATTAAAGGCAGCCTTTATTTTCTTCTACATAATTTTATCTATGCGTGTGTGCATACTAAGTCACTTTGGTAGTGTCCAACTCTTTGTGACTCTATGCACTGTAGTCCTCCAGGCTCCTCTGTCCATGGGATTCTCCGGGCAAGAATACTGAACTGGGTAGTTATGCCTTCCTCCATGGCATCTTCCCAACTCAGGGATCGAAAACGAGTCTCTTCTGTCTCCTGCACTGGCAGGTAGGTTCATTACCACTGGCACCCCCTGGGAAGCCCTCAATTTTTCCTATATCCTGAAATTATTGAAAGGGATATACATTTTTACAATCCAAAGTGAAGTGAAGTGGCTCAGTCTTATCCGACTTTGCAACCCTGTGGACCGTAGCCTACCAGGCTTCTCTGTCCATGGAATTCTCCAGGCAAGAATACTGGAGTGGGTTACCATTTCCTTCTCCAGGGGATCTTCCTGACCCAGGGATCGAACCCGGGTTTTCTGCATTGGAGGCAGACGCTTTAACCTCTGAGCCACCAGGGAAGCCCAAAAAATACTACAAATCTATGAAAAGGTGATTTCTCAGCTGTTTTCCCCCTAATAGGGGACTTCAGATCTTTGGTAGTGAAGAGCATGAAGAATGGAACTAGGTAAAATAATTCTCAATTTCCTGCTCTCCATTCTGCTTGCCATAGATTGACAATCAAGAGAGAAATTCCTTTGCAGAGCATTCATTGCTCTGACCTCCACTGTTAAATGAAATTAGAAGGCCTGTTGAAAAGAGAATGTGTTCTCTCCAAGTTTTCTATAAATATTTAAAATGGAAAATATGGATTATGTCACATGTGGTTGAGGAAACTAACACGGAAAGCCCAGGCTCTGTGTTGACACAAGCATGAGGAGAGGGTAACGGTAGGATGAGGGGTTGGCTGTCTGAAGGCTCAGCTGACTCAGGGTTACGTCCACAGATCAATAGCGCTGGTGTTGCTGCAGAAATGACAGGCCTTGCTGCACAGCCTAAGTCTCATTATATTCTGCCATTGGGAT
Organism: Dama dama; assembly: GCF_033118175.1. Lineage (NCBI taxonomy): Eukaryota > Metazoa > Chordata > Mammalia > Artiodactyla > Cervidae > Dama > Dama dama. The sequence goes on from NC_083690.1 coordinate 19,089,275, forward strand.
CCAAACTTGGACTCAGGAGGGTGGTTCATGACTTATTACATCTGAAATATAAGCAGAGAGGGAGAACATCCCCACTGGCATAATTATTTTCCAGGGCCTCTGAGAGAGTGATTCCTGCTCATTAAGTGGCATTTACTCCCCTAAGCAAGCCAGTCTCAAAGTGTCTTCTATCAAGCAGACATCTTAGCTCAGCATTGGAGTCTCTCTCTGCTGCTTCTTGTCCAGGTAGGTGCAAAGATATTAAATAGTTCCTCATCCTCACTAACTTAGCTGGTATGTTTATAAGTCAGACACTCCCAGATTTCCAGCTCAACCGTATTTCTGGGACTCTGGGTGCCATTTTACCCCTTGGAGAGCTAAGATGCTGCTGGGATGTTGAAAGCAGAAACAGAATAGTGACATTGAATCACCGTCCATCCCTCCATCCATTAGATATTTACTGAGCATAGACTATGAGTCAGGCATTAGAGCTCAAGAGGACTCCAGTATGATCCCTACCTTCAAAGAGTTCACTGTCTAGTGAGAGAGATAAATATATGAAACAGTATTTGTAGTACCGTAAGCACAATAGGTAAAAGAAACACCTACAAAATGTTATCAACACCCAGAGAAAGAAGAGTCTAAATGTGTTTTGGAAAAAAGTGGTGTTAGACAAGCCTTCCTAGTGGAAAGGATTTTGATCTGAATCTTGAAACATGAATAAAGAAGTACAAGCAACAGTTTGATACATGGAAGCCCACAGCATGTTTTGAACATACCAGAAACCCAGCAGGCATTTTTTGAATAAATGACTGTGCAAACAAAGAATTAATAAATCTGTGCAAGGAAAGAGGTTAATGACATGGAAGCAGTGTCTCTCCAGGGGTAGGGGAGTGGTGGAGAGTTGACACTGGAAAGGAAGCTTAGGGTCAAGTTGTGAAGGGATCTGAATATTTTCCTAGTGAACTGGACCTTTCATTGCTTGATGGGCTTGAGCTCATTCAGGGATGCAGGTAGATAGATACTACCATCTTGACACTCTGGATGGCTTCCACCTGAAACGACATAGCTCACTTCCACTCACATTATAGCGGCCCCTGCAAATCTCACGGCCTTGTCGGGTCAAAGAAAGGGAACCCTATTTTGTGCTCAGAGAGAGGAGAACCAAAATATTGGTGAAGACCTCCAATGATGGTCCCAGAAGCAGAACAATGTTTCCCACTTATTATTCACTACTAATAGGGATTCTTTTAGGTAAATCACTAAACTTTACTGAGCTGCTTTTTTTTTTTTTTTTTTTTTTAGTAAAAAGAATATAGAATTCTATTCTTCTAGAATTCTATTCTACTCTAGAATTCAAATCTATTTCTCTTTCGTCTCTCCCTCCCTGTCTGATGATAAGAATGGGTTGCAACAAAACTGGGTAACAAAGGGGTCAGGTTCTCTCATAGAGCACAAGCAGACATGCCGATGAGCCTGAGAGCAAAGGACAAAACTTAACCTCAGAGTCCATAAAAAATTTACAGAATTGCAAAGCACCAAGCAAAAATATAAAAGAGTTCTCTGCACTCCGGGAAATTATTGAAGCCATAAAGATTCCTGCTCTTGCAGATGAGGCAGTTGGTGCGTGGAGCAGAGCAAATCAATAATGTCATACTTCTTGCCTGGATCAAAATACTAAGGAAATAGCTGCAAAGCAAGTGGAGGACAAAGTCTGTCTCAGTCAATCACTGCTCTGGGTAATGCCATAGCAGAACACAGCATAATAGTCTGGCCTGGCATCTTAAAAGCTAGGAAAACGCTTAATCAAAATTTAGAGCCATTGTAACTCCTAAAAGATAATTACTCAGCACTTTGGCAGAGGATAATCTTGAAGAAAGAATCTGATGGGGGCTATGCATATTTAAATGAATGTTAGTTTCCCACTTTGGCAGAGGATAATCTTGAAGAAAGAATCTGATGGGGGCTATGCATATTTAAATGAATGTTAGTTTCAAAACTATTAAGGATTCTCAGGTAAGATAGGGGAAGGAATAGTTTTCTTTTGGAGGACTGAGACACTAGACATCACAAGGTGATGACTATAACAAATTACTTGTGCCCTGTTCATGGGTGTGTCCTCTGCCTTAGTAAAGGGCCAGGCCCATCCTTTCATTCTTTCCTCTGACTGATTCATTAAACATCTATTATATTACAGGCACAGTTTTAAGAGCTAGTTTATAGCAATGAACTAAATAAAGTAGGTGTCTGCTCTCCTAGAGCTTACGTTATATAGAGGAAGACAGATAATAAACAAGAAAATAAATTTGATCTTTAGATCATAGTAATGTTAAGAAGACAACAGAGTTGAGTTGTGAGCAGGGGGTCTAGGATGCTGAGGACTTTTCTGAGAGGAGATATTCAAACTGAGACTGGGAGGATAGAAAGTATCAGTCATGACATACAGAAGGAAGAGGAAAGAGCAGGCCCTGAAATGGGAACAAACTTGCCGTGTTTGAGAAACTTCGAGAAGGCCAGTGTTGGGAGGCTGGTGGTAGGAGCAGAGCATAGTGACAGTAGGGCCTAGAGGGTGCAGAAACTTGGAGGCTGTGGGAGGACACATTGTAGATGCCCAGTAAGTATTTGCTGAATGACTGACTAACCAAGATCAAAGGGACTGAATGTAGTGGTTCACCCTAGACTTTACAGGTTGAGTGACTACGCTTTCACTTTTTCTTTCTTTCACATGAGGTATTGGATGGTTTTGTTGAGACTAAAACCTGAGATGCAGCCTCAGGGTTTTTACGTGAGATCACAATAAGTTTTTAGGTGTTAGTTGCTCAGTTGTGTTTGACTCTGTGAACCCATGGACTACAGCCCTCCAGGCTCCTCTGTCCATGGGATTCTCCAGGCAAGAATACTGAAGTGGATTGCCATTTCCTTCTCCGAGGATTCTTCCCAACTCAAGGATTGAACCCCAGGTCTCCTGCATTGCTAGGCAGATTCTTCACTGTCTGAGCCACCAGGGAAACCCCAAGATCACAATAATCCCTGGTAGATGGGGGTAGTAGGGAGTAGTAGATTTTGTTGTGATAAATACACTCTCTTACATTTATCGAACCCTTGTTTTCATTCATGTTTAACCTCCTCACATCTCTGTAGATAACTGTTATTATTCTTTCTTGATAGATGAGAAAATGGAGGCCCAGAGTTTGACCTCAGTGGTCACCAGCAGAGACTCGTCAATGGATTGGTGATTTCCTGATGGACAATCTTTATTTTGTTCACTGTTATATCCCCAACTCTTATAGCACCTGAAAAATAGCAACCACTCAATACATCTTATTGAATGAACAAATGAATCTGATTGTAACAGAAATGAAATCATATTATACAATTTGCTTCTGAACCTACTTTTTCTCACTGTGAATATTTTTCAACACCAGCAAAAGTCTGCATATTTCATTCTAATGACATATATGCACATTTTAATGTATATCATTGTATAGATGTCTCTCCATTTATTTTACTGATCCCCTATTATTGGATATTTGGTTGTTTCCATATTTCTACTGTTGCAAATATTTCTGCCAATAAAAAATCCCTGATCTGACATCTTTACACATCTGTCTGATTAAGTTCTTGAGATAAACCCCCTGAAGCAGAAATGCTGGGTGAAATAGATGCAGATTTTAGAAGCTTTGCAGACACAAGTCCAAACTGTGCTTTGCAAAGACCAGGTCTACTTAGGCATCTGTTTGGTTTGCTACCCTTAAAGCAGCATAGATGTGTTCAGAACACAGGACCCCAAAGCATGAAAGAAAGAACGAGAAATCCAGCTAGGCTGGGAGAAAGGTAGTTCAGGGAAGTGACAATAGCAGCCTTCAAAGATATAGAAACCTGAGAGTCTGTTGGCAGAAGCCAAAGGGCATACCTGGAACCAAATGTCACAAAAAGTAGTAAGTGTCAAGCTTAAATAGCAGAGGTCTGGGAGTAGGCTAGGAGTATTCAACCACAGAAACATTCATGCAGAAGAAAAGGCCTCCTGGAGCAGCCGTGAGCTGGAAAGAGTTGACACTTGAGTTGTTTCAGTGAGTTGACTTTGTAGTTTTTTCCCATTTCCTTTTGTTTTTCTGGGGAACAAACTGGATGGGTAGCATGCGGGTGATCTTTGGAGATGACAGGAGCCTGAACCCAGACTTCACTTACCTACTATAGGTCACTGAGTGGTTTTCAAACATTTCTGGATCTCAGTTTTCACATCTGTTAATTGGAGACAAAAACACCTTTCCCGCTTAAAGGATGCTTAAAGAATTAGATGAGATCATTTCCATGTGTAGAATCCAGATGAAGAGAACATAAGAGCCTGCCAGGTTAAGCCCCTGATGCCCCAGTGTGTCTCCTCAAATATTTCTGAGAAGCTCTTAGGGGATCTTCTGAACTGGCAGTGTGTCTGTCCCCGTCTTCCCTTCATATCACCATGACAAAGTCCCTTGAGGGCCAGTACTCTGGTGGTCAAAACTGTGCTCTGCTGATGAGCCCAAGTACTCTGGCCTCTGTGATGGGACACCATTCTCAGCATTCGCTCCACACATATCCATTGAGTACCTACTACGTACCAGGAACTGTCTTAGATGCTGGAAATTGAAGAGTGAGAAAAATTGAATATACTTCCTCTCTTTGTGGTTCTTAGTCTAGTAGGAGAGAAAGAGGGCTTCCATGGTGGCTTAGATGGTGAAGAATCTGCCTACAATGTGGGATCCCTGGATTGGAAAGATTCCCTGGAGGAGGGCATGGCAACCCTCTCCAGCATTTTTGCCAGGAAAATCCCCATGGACAGAGGAGCCTGGCAGGCTGCAGTCCACAGGGTTGTAAAGAATCAGACATGACTAAGCAGCTAAGCACAGCACAGGGGAGAAGGATGCTGATCAAATCCCATGAATAAATATGTAATTGAAAATCATGAATGTGATAATTAGGGGATTATGAGAGAACATAGGAAGCATCTACCTGGTCTGAGGGTGACAATTAGGAGGGTTTTCTTGAAGAAGTGACATTTTCAACGATAGGTCAGACTGAGCAGGAGTGTGCAGGCAAAGTGGGTGGAGGCCAGCCTTCCAGGCAGAGAGAAGGTGTGCAAAGGCCCTGAGGCAGGAAGGGATATGGCATATTTGAGGTCTGAAGGAAGGCTAGAGTGACACGCCTCCTTCCCTCTAAGTGTGGTATAGGCACTTTGCCTTCATTCCCCCATTAGAGCAGAGACCAAAAATATTAGCTATTAACAATCATTTATTGGCAACCTGGGGCTAGTTGAGAAGGAAATAATATAGAGAATAATTATGACTGAACTGGGGCTTCCCAGGTGATGCAGTGGTAGAGAATCTACCTGCCAATGCAGGAGATGCAAGAGATGCAGTTTCAACCCCTGGGTCGGGAAGATCCTCTAGAGTAGGAAATGGCAACCCACTCCAGTATTCTTGCCTGGAACGTTCCATGGACAAAGGAACCTGGAGGCCTAGTCCATGGGGTCACAAAGAGTTGGACATGACTGAGCGACTGAACACACACTCACACACATGCACACACACACACACACACACACACACACACTGTGTGACTGAACTGGTCCAGATGTGTCTTCAGCTTTTTTGGATGCCTGGCTCTGTATGTCTCTCTTAGCCTGCTTCACTGTGATTGGGCTAGAGTCCCTTCCTTGCCTCACCAGAAATACTCCAGGCATCTCTGCACTGAGTCCAGGCCCAGTTGACCCCCAGTTCACAGAGGAGACCACTTTCCATCCTTCTCATTTAAGATCTGTTTCCAGAATTCTCATTTCCTGCTCCAGGACTGACCACCCTCCAGGAGGTCTGACTGCAGAAGCCTCCTTTTTCAGGGAAAGTCCCACTCCCACCCACAGGGCTGTGATCTGTCCCTGCTCACAGACAGAACAATCCCACATCCCATCTTTGAGGTTATTTTATATTAAGTAAAGTTGGAAATGAGGCATGGACACTCCAGTCCAGGTGAAGTTGTACTTCTATCAGAGAATTTTCTTTTCAGCCTTTTCTTATCATAGGTTCAAAAATCTTGTGGCCTAATCTCCTTTAGAAACATCTGATGTGGCATGTATTAACATATTGTTATCTTTGTGTATGGAATTGGGTTTCCCTGGTGGCTCAGATGGTAAAGAATCTGCCTGCAGTGCAGGAGACCTATATCAATGGAATTAGAACCTCTGATTTCTCCTTGGGTCTATGCCACCCAAGGAGATTAACGATTACAATTTTCAGCCACCCTTGCAGCTGGCTAATGGGAAATGTACAACTATGCTATTCATAAGTTCACATCCTTAAAGGAAAGGAGCATTCTTTTTCTCCATCTCTCTTCCCAACTGGCTGGAATATAGCAATGCACCATCTTGGACAAGGTTAATGAGGGCAATATGTAAAGATGGCAGAGCAACAAGATAAAAGGAACCTGGGATTATTGGTATCCTGGAGACCCCATACCAGCCCTGGACATCTTACTCCTTGACTAGTAAATGAGAGAGAAATAAAATTTAATATCATTTAACCATTGCAATTTGGGGATTTCAGTTTTAGTAACCAAAATTATAACTTAAATTATATAATCTATCATTGTGTAAAAGGGATGGCACATAGTAAGTGCTCACAAAATTGTAGCTTTAGAATTCTCCAGCTGACAATGGGGGTGAAACTGCAGCCACTTAAGGAACATTCTTATGGGGATAGCCTTTAAAGGAGGTGCCTTAATGGAGATGGAGCAGTATTGGATTAAGATAGATCTTTATGAAAAAAAAAAAAAAATAAATGCAAAAGACATTTGGTAAATCTGTGGGAATGCACAAGACATTTTATGTGGTAATGGGGATTTAAATATTAATTTCAGTTAAAGTACGGTGAAAACATTGATTCTCTTAAAGAGGATTAGGGCTAGGAGGGAGAAACTTGTGGAGTCTCTGGAGGCTGTTTAACTTGAAGCTGACCCACATCCTTTGTGCTGTATCTAATACCATTGCTCAGAGCATTCCCTGCTCTCTCCCATTAGTTGCAAATTATGAAGCTACATTTATACTTGACCTCTGTTTTCAGTTTGGGAAATTGGCATGGTGAGAGTGAAGACTTTTCTTCAGGCTCAATGCCCCCCAGGGAAGGAAAAAGGGAGAGAATTAAGGAGGGATTGAGATTTTAGCTGGTTTACCGAAATAGCCAAGCACATTAAGAGGGCATTGAACCTCCTGAATAGCTGAGCCATCACCCCATACTATAGCCTTCTATCCCAGAGGCCTTTCTTAGTGGGGCAGGCAGAACCCCAGACTTCCAGTAGAACCCTTGAACCCACGCAAAGTTCCTTAACTATACCTGGAATTTGCTCTCAGTAGGTAAGTGCCTGGGCTTTGGCTTCAGAGAGATCTGAGTTGAATGTGCACTCCGCAACTTCCCAACCAGGTGTGAGAACCTAGACAAGTCAGTTCAGCTTTCTTGAGGATGACTGTCCTCATTTGTAACATAGGATTCATACCATTTCTTCATACCACTGTTTTAACTGCATATTATTAATCCCTAACTTTGTTTCAAAGAATAGTTTCAGGGTGAATTGATCAGCTCACTGAAAATAAATATGCAAGCTAGATAGAGGCTATGAAGTTCAACTACACAGCAAAATCTACCATTGATCTGCCCTGTGAGAAATCAAGTGGGAATGGGCACTAGACTTAGCAGAGCCAGTGACTTCCAGGCCCAACTCTATTGCTATTTCAGTGTCTACATTAACTGTGTACTTGCTGTCCTCTGGGCCTTCATTTCCTCATCTCTAAAATTCCTTCCAGGAGAAAAGAAGAGCCTCACCTAACTTCTTGGGAGTTAACATTTAATGCTTTGTGCTCATGCTATGCGCTCAGTCGTGTCAGACTCCTTTGTAACCCCGTGAACTGTAGCCCACCAGGCTGCTCTGTCCTTGGAATTTCCCAGGCGAGAATACTGGAATGGGTTGCTATGTCCTACTCCAGGGGGTCTTCCTGACTCCAGGACCAAACCTGAGTCTCTTGCATCTCCTGCACTGGCAGGCAGATTCTTTACCACTGTGCCATCTGAGGAAGCATCTTTTATTTGGCAGCAAGTGTTGATAAAATAAATAATAGACAGTTTTTGGATGATAAAAAAATATAGAAAATAAAATCCTTTCTATGATCTCTGTTGGCCCAGCAAAACCTGGACATCAATGGTATGATGTGGCCATAGGCCCAAAGAAAATCAGTAAAGGCCAAGATGGACCAGAATCCTGGTCTGGAGCTTTCTCCAGTGCTTTTTAACATCTTGAAAATGCCAACTTAGCACTCACTTCTGCTGGGTGTGGTGGTAGATGCTCTGAGAACAAAAAAGAGAAATCAAGTTTGCCGCTGTCAAAGGCTTACAGTTCAGATGGTGACACACACACGCACACAGGGTCATTGACTGATCCCCCAGAAATTCCTCTCTTGCTCATCATGACTTTACTTGTGACGAGAAGCCTTGTGAGCCTAGAACGGCCTCAGACCTTGCCTCCTGCACCTCTGGGCCTTTGCACATGGGAATTTCGCCTTTTTATCTGCTAGCTTGACTCACTAAGGTTTACTGGGCACTATACCATGGAGAAGGCAATGGCACCCCATTCCAGTACTCTTGCCTGGGAAATCCCATGGACGGAGGAGCCTGGTAGGCCACAGTCCATGGGGTCGCCAAGAGTCGGACACGACTGATCGACTTCACTTTCCCTTTTCACTTTCATGCACTGGAGAAGGAAATGGCAGCCCACTCCAGTGTTCTTGCCTGGAGAATCCCAGAGACGGGGGAGCCTGGTGGGCTGGCGTCTATGGGGTCGCACAGAGCCGGACACGACTGACATGACTTAGCAGCAGCATACCACGTCAAGTGTTTTATTTTAATGATCTCTTTGAAGCCTAACAAATAACTTACGGACTATGGACTATTAGTTTTATTCCCACTTTGCAGTTGAGGAAACTGAGGCACAAAGAAATTTAACTTGCTCGGGACACATAGATAGGAAGTGACAGATCTAGAATTTGAGTCCAGGGAATGTGGACGGCTATGCTCTCAGCTGTTAACTATTCAGCAGTTATTTCCTCTATGGTTCTACCTGTCTCTTTTGGGGGTAACCTGGATAGTCCCATGACCCTGAAGCTGAGAATCTCACAGGTCATTACTGACAGTGGGTCACCATTATTTCACTGACAGCCCTTTGGGTTCTCCCCTTCCAGGTGAGGTCTCACCCAGATTTTGCTGCGAGTCCCAGAGGGGTTTCGCACTAGCTCTAAAATAATTTGTTCAAGGTGTGTTTGCCCCAGGCACCTCTCCAGTGGCTACCTCTCACCAGCTCCTCCTGGAACCACCTTGACAACACTGATATATACATTAGGGTGGTGTCACCCAGTGCTTCTCAAAGCTGGAATTCCTTAACAACAGCAACATCAAAAAACTATCCAGCATTTAGCAAACACTGCCTGTATTCCCAGATAAGCATTCTCCATGTGGGAACTTACATATTCCTCACATCAGACTTAGGAGGCTGTCATTGTTAATTCACATACCCATTTTACAGATGAGAAAAACAAGACTCAAACAGGAGGAGCAACTTGCCCAAAGTTAGTTAGAAAGAAACAGAGCCAGAGTTTGAACCCAGGTGGTCTGTCCAGAGCCTGAAGTCTGCCCCACTGGGGAAGACCAAATTCCCAGTCTTTCCTGAGTGTAAGCCATGCCGTGTTGATGTGAGTCAAGTGCCACCCTGCCCTGCACCTACCCCCCACCTGGTCCCCTGGTCTCCAAAACTGTCTGAGCTTGAGGCTGAGGTGTTCCTTCAGCATCTCTCTCCTCGGGGCTCGGACACCATCCCTGCGGCCAGTGAGATCCCCACATTTTTATTCCATGTCCATCAACACCTGCACATGGATTGTCTTGGGGATGCTGACCCCCCAACTTGTCTGACCTGCAAAATAGCTTGAATTCCCGTTTTCTCAGACAGAACCCCTGTCACATCAGGCAACAAAAATTCCTATGACATCCTCTCCCCTGACTCATCATTTTGTCAGTGTCTTCTCTTCAGGGAGACCAAAACCCATCAGAAAGGATATTTATTTACCCAAGGCTCTGAGAACTTCTGCTTTTAGTCTGCCTTTTTCATCTTCTTTTGAATGGGCATTGTTCAATCATGTTCAACCATTGTTCAATCATGAACATCAGAAGTTGACTTTGAAGCCAAAATTCTATCCTAGGACCAACTCTGATTTTATGCTCCAAAAGATCACTAATGAGAGGTAAGTGGGCTTTTCGTTTTTCTCAGTGGGACAGGAAGCAACAGGATCCAGCCCCTGAAGTGTCTATCTGGAGGTCAACTCCCTCACTGGGTGAAGTCTTTGAAACCAAAGTACAGTAGAGCGAAGTGCGGTATCAGTGGCAAGGTGGGAGATGAAAGCCTCAAAGCTTTGTGTAAATGCTACCTGCAGCCTCATCACTGTAGTAGTGCCACATGCCCACTCATCACCATGGTAAATGCTACCTGCAGCCTCATTACATAGTAGATATAGTTTAAAACCCAAAGCAAGGCTGTACCTGGCAGGACTTGAGATCTCGGTGCTGGGGACATCTACAGTTGGAATCTACAGTTGGAAATGGTGACAGGGATTCCAGGACACTTGGAAGGGGCCAAAATCTAATAGGGGCCAGAGAAGCTTCCGCACGTTTGTGTTCACCTGTGTTCACTTCACCTCTTATTTGTGCCTTTCAGTGATAAAAGAATGGGTGACTTCTTCCCACATCATTGTGCCACAATCAATTTCATCAACTGTTTTTCTCTCAAACCTCTGCCAAGAAGAGACTTCTTTAGAATCACCGGGTGAAAAATAAGGCTCAGTTGTTAGTCTTGAGGCTGGCAAATTTCACCAGCTCCCAATAGACAATACATCAAATGCAGTTACAAATGGCCCTCAAACACAGGCGTAATGAATTGGCCATGCACTTAGAACAGCAACTGAGGGCTTGGAGCTGAGCTGGCGGCTCAAACTGAGTTTTACATGCATTTTTCTCTACCATGTTTGGGTCATTTTCTTACAAGCCTAGGTGGAGACTCCAAAAGTAAGCCGTGTTTTAGGGCATCAGAAATCTTCTGGACTCACAAGCTTTCTGTGTGGCCCAGCAATTTTACTCCTAGGTGTCATTCATCTCAGACATTTGGAAGTATATGTCCGTTCATGAAAATCATGACCACATCCTTCATAACAGCCTAAAAATGGGAGCCCTACAAACATCCATCGACTGGCAAGTGTGTGTGTGTGTGTGTGTGTGTGTGTGTGTGTGTGCGCGCGCGCGTGTGTGCTGAGTCACGTCTGACTCTCTGCAGCCCCATGGACTGTAGCCCACCAGGCTCATCTCTCCATGTAATTTTCTAGTCAAGAATACGGGAGCTGTTTGCTGTTTCCTACTCCAGGGGATCTTCCCAACCCAGGGGTTGAACCCACGTCTCTTGCTTGGCAGGTGGCTTCTTTACCACTAGTGCCACCATAAAATGTGGCACATCCATGGACTAGAATGCTACTCCAGAACAAAAAGGAACAAACTACTGATGCATGCCTGACATGGCCGAACCTAAAAATAATTATGAAACTTTGTGGGGAAAGCCAGACAGAAAAGACTACATAATGTATGATTCCATTTATATGAAAGTTCTAGAACAGGAAAAATTAGAGAGTGAGGGAGTTGATCAGTGGTCGCTTGGGACTGGAGTTCTGAGTAGGGACTGGCAGCAAATGAGCAAGGAGAGTGATAAAAGAATTCTAAAATGGGATTGTGGGGATGGTTTCCTAACTGTGGAAATTTACTAAGACTTACTGAACTGCACACTCACAATGGGTAATTTTTATAGGATGCAAATTATACCTCACTAAGGAGACAGGGCAACTAAAAAGAATCCTCTGGACTTCTTTCTCTCCTTCCTTTATTCCTTGCTTTCTTTTCTCTCTCCCTCTCTCTGTTCCTCTCTAAACATTTGCTCACAAAATGTGCCTGGCCCAGTACTAGGCACTGAAGTTATTCATTCATCCACTCATTCTGCAGATATTTATTGAGTGTCTATTATGTGCTAGGCACTGGCATGGGGAGTGGGGAGACAGCAGTGAATAATTTAAATGTCAGATTTGGAAGCTGTGATGCTTTGAACAGAGGACTGGAGAAGAGTGGTGATGGTCATTTGGGGTAGGGTCTGAGAAGATCTGGAAACAGCAGTTGAGAAGCAACCTGAATTAAATGACAGATCCAGCTGTGCAGTGCAGCTTCCCGTGGAGACAGCAGACCACGGGACCGACCAGCCAGTGCAAAGCTCTTGCTCCAAGAGACAGAGGAACAGGAGGCCGGCGTGGCTGGAGAAGGGGGTGCAAGGAAGGAGGAGGCAGGGCCAGGTCCCATGGGCCACTTTTGCCACAGTAGGCACTTTGGATTTTACCTTAGCAGTGATGAGAAGCCACTAGATGGTTCAGAGCAGGATAAGGCCCAATCTGACTTCTATGTTGAAGGATCCCTCTGGCTGTTGTAAAGCACAGTCTGAGGGAGTGAGCACAGTACACAGAGTCTGGTAGGAGGCTAACATCCAGGTGGGAGAGGATGGTTGTTTGGCAGGCGCTGTGGATGAGCTATGGTGTGCTGAGAAATGAGATCTGTTTTGAAGATAAACCTGACAGGATTGCAAATAGAAAGTTCAGAAGCTCAAAAGAGCTAGTGATGCAGTGGGAGAAACAGCTGTAAAGGCAATAGCTATAGTGAACACCTTATCTGCTAAACACATCTTTTTAATCCTCACTGTAACAAGGAGGTAGATGTTATGATTATCACCATCTTACATATGGGAGAACAGGTCTCCCATTCCCTGGTGGGGCTTTCCAGGTGGCGTTAGTGGTAAAGAATCTGCCTGCCAATTCGGGTAGACATAACAGACGCTGCTTTGATCCCTGTGTTGGGAAGAGCCCCTGGAGGAGGGCATGGCAACGCACTCCAATATTCTTGCCTGGAGAATCCTATGGACAGAGGAGCCTGGTGGGCTACAGTCCATAGGGTTGCAAAGAGTGGGACACAACTGAAGCGACTTAGCACGCAAGCACACACATTCCTTGGTGGCTCAGATGGTAAAGAGTTTGTCTTCAATGCAAGAGACCTGGATTCATTCCCTGAGTCAGGAGGAACCCATGGAGAAGGGAATGGCTACCCACTCCAATATTCTTGCCTGGGGAATTCCATGGACAAAGGAGCCTGGTGGGCTTCAGTTCATGGGGTTGCAAAGAGTCAGACATGACTGAGTGACTAACCCTTTCACATTTTTTCACTTTCATTTCACAACAGATAATAAATGGTAGATCTGGGATTTGAACCTCAGTTCAGTTCAGTTCAATCGCTCAGTCGTGTCCGACTCTTTGCGACCCCATGAATCGAAGCACGCCAGGCCTCCCTGTCCATCACCAACTCCTGGAGTTTACTCAAACTCATGTCCATTGAGTCGGTGATGCCATCCAGCCATCTCATCCTCTGTTATCCCCTTCTCCTCCCGCCCTCAATCCCTCCCAGCATCAGGGTCTGTTCCAATGAGTCAACTCTTCGAATGAGGTGGCCAAAGTACTGGAGTTTCAGCTTTAGCATCAGTGCTTCCAATGAACAGATCTCCTTTAGGATGGACTGGTTGGATCTCGTTGAAGTCCAGGGGACTCTCAAGAATCTTCTCCAACACCACAGTTCAAAAGCATCAATTCTTCGGCGCTCAGCTTTCTTCACAGTCCAACATCCATACATGACCACTGCAAAAACCATAGCCTTGACTAGATAGACCTTTGTTGGCAAAGTAATATCTCTGCTTTTTAATATGCTATCTAGGTTGGTCATAACTTTCCTCCCAAGGAGTGAGCGTCTTTGAATTTCATGGCTGCAGTCACCATCTTCAGTGATTTGAACCTAGAGCTACCCAGTTCAGGCCCTACTGTCTTAATCACTTAGTTATTATAGTTCTGGTCACTGAGCGCTAGTGAAAGCATGCACAAAATGTGTGAATGCAGGTTTGGGGTGAAGAAGGCCTCCTGGAGTAGGAGGGCTTGGACTGTGACTTGAACGAGGAATGGGAGTTCTCCAGGGAACAGGGTACAGATGCTCTTCTTGGCTGGGGCAGCATGTGCAGTCACTGGACATGATCAAGCTAGGCACAAGCCTAAAAGAACACATGAGCCCAGAAGGCTGGAGCATAGCATATCTGAGAAATGAGTTTGGAGGAGGCAGAGTTTGGATCATGGCCAAGAAATTTGTAATGTCTGGGGGAATCAGTGTTTCCCTAAATAGTGAATGCATGGTACAAGCAAATTATACATAGCACATAGGCAAGCACTCTCATTTAAATGATTATGGACTTCCTATCTATTTATATTAATAGATATAATATATCTATTATTATTAGAAGGAGTACGTCAAGGCTGTATATTGTCAACCTGCTTAGTTAACTTATATGCAGAGTATATCATGAGAAATGCCACGCTGAAGGAAGCTCAAGCTGGAGTCAGGATTGCTGGGAGAAATATCAGTAACATCAGATAGGCAGATGACACCACCCTTATGGCAGAAAGTAAAGAGGAACTAAAGAGCCTCTTGATGAGGGTGAAAGAGGAGAGTGAAAAACCTGCCTTAAAATTCAGCATTCAAAAAACTAAGATCATGGCATCTGGTCCTATCACTTCATGGCAAATAGATGGGGAAACAATGGAAACAGTGACAAACTTTATTTTCTTGGGCTCCAAAATCACTGCAGATGGTGACTGTGGTCATGATAATAAAAGACTCTTGCTGCTTGGAAGAAAAGCTAAGGCAAATCTAGACAGCATATTAAAAAGTAGAGACATTACTTTGCCAACAAAAGTGCATATAGTCAAAGCTATGGTTTTTCGAATTGTCATGTATGGATGTGAGAGTTGGACCATAAAGAAGACTGAGCACCGAAGAATTGATGCTTTTGAACTGTGATGTTGGAGAAGTCTCTTGAGAGTCCCTTGGACTGCAAGATCAAACCAGTCAATCCTAAAGGAAATCAATCCTGAATATTCTTTGGAAAGACTGATACTGAAGCTGAAGCTCCAGTACTTTGGCCACCTGATGTGAAGAACTGACTCATAAGAAAAGACCCAAATGCTGGGAAAGATTGAAGGCAGGAGGAGAAGGGGATGACAGAGGACAAGATGGTTGGATGGCATCACTGACGGACATGAGTTTGAGCAAGCTCTGGGAGATGGTGAAGGATAGGGAGGCCTGGTGTGCTGCAATCCATGGGGTCGCAAAAAGTCGGACATGGCTGAGTGACTGAACAACAACCAGCCCATCAAACCTATGATTTCATAGATACTGCTTAGTATGGGAGCAAAGTTTAAAAAAATAGTTCATTGAGAGAAAGATGTTATATCACTAATAATATAATTGGAGGATTATTCATGTTGCATTGTTTGCAATATGAAAATATTAGGAATCACCTAAATGTTCATCAGTTGGCCAAAGAATGGGGCAAGTGAATACAAAATAGCCTTTAAAAATGAAGAAGATTTTTGTATTCTGATCTAGAACAAGCTCTAAGGTGCAGTGTTAAATCATAAAAGCAATTGGCAGAACATTATGTCTGATATGATTTTTTTGTGTTAAAAGGCGTCTGTGTGTGTGTTTGTGTGTGTTTATTTGCTTATGTATTAGTGGATTTTCTCCAGAAGGACACAAGCAACTAATAACAGTTGTCTTAGTCTGCTCAGGCTGCTATAACAAAATATCATACTCTGGGTGGCTTAAGGGTTTCCCTGGTAGCTCAGCTGGTAAAGAATCTGCCTGCAATGCAGGAAACCCCAGTTTGACTCCTGGGTTGGGAAGATCTGCTGGAGAAGGGATAAGCTACCCACTCCAGTGTTCTTGGGCTTCCCTGTTGGCTCAGCTGGTAAGGAATCTGCTTACAATGCCGGAGACCTGGATTCAATCCCTGGGTAGAAGGGAACAGCTTAAAAACAACAGGAATTTATTTCTCACAGTCCTGGAGTTTGAGAAGTCTTGAGAACTCAAGTTCAGTAATTTCAGGCAAAGCAGAAAATGTTTATAGTTCTGGTTAATTGATTTGATTGGTTTATCAGTCTTTATTTTTCGTAAGAGTTATTTTCTGAAAAATGGAATTTGAAGCAAACGCTTAAACTCCATGCTCTCTCCCCTTTGCAAACATTGGCATATCGTTGAGTACAAAATGGATTGCATATCAAACAATCTGAGGAATATTTCTTGTAGAGGATTAGATAGGATAGTGAAACTAGTGTGGAGATGAAGCTTCGAGAGTCTTTTTCTCTCTGGTTTAGGTGTTGATTCCTCATGTGGATTAAGCTGGCCAATGTTAGTACCTCCGTTCAGTCTGCTGCAGATAGGTTACCACAGGTAACTGTGTGGTTATGTTTATTTTTTGGAGGAGTGGGGGATACTGAGAAAGGGGAAAGGGTCTACATGATGCCAAACAGCAAGATGTTTTAAAATATTATTTAAATGTGACTAGTACCAATAAAGCTCTGTGATTCCAGCACCATAATTCTTGAAATGCAGGGAAATTTTGAATATGGGAAAAATATGACTTCAATACCAATTAAGTTTTTTTTTTTTTTAGTTTCATTTATTTTTATTAGTTGGAGGCTAATTACTCTACAATACTGGAGTGGGTTTTGTCATACGTTGACATGAATCAGCCATGGATTTACATGTATTCCCCATCCCGCTCCCCCCAGACTTTTGGACTCTGTGGGAGAAGGCGAGGGTGGGATGTTTCAAGAGAACAGCATCGAAACATGTATACTATCTATAGTGAAACAGATCACCAGTTAAGTTTTTTGAAAGGCAACTTTGGCCAAATCCAAACCACATCAAAACATCTACATGGAAAAATGAAAAGTTCCTTCCATTATCTAGTTATTTCATTCAAACTATCAAACGTTTAGGGATTTCAGCACAAGCAAGATATATAGCTGATTAATGAAAATTTAAACTTAAATATTAAATATTTTGATAACCTGTGGAAAGTTTAAAAATTTAGGATTGAAGATCCAGTAGGTGTTATTTACTTCCAATAAAGTATTTGTTCACTAACCCAAGATACTCTTGGGGCCATTTAAAATGACTTTCACATTTGACTCCAAACAAATGTATGTAAAATTTACAGTGAGATTCATTTCCTCACATTACATTGATCAAGTTTTTAAAAATAATTTTAATTTGTCGAGAATTATGCACACTGATTTGTTTTGGATGCATGTTAGCCTTTCTGTGGGGCAATTTGACTCTGATGGCAAAAGAATTGACATCGATCAATTGACTAGGAGATTTTACTCCCAGAGTTTCATCCTAAGAAAATAATCATGGATGTGAATAAAGTTTTTGTGCCAGCCTGTTTGTGGTCATGCTAAAAATGCAAAAAGAAGGGGGCAGAACCTAGAAATCTGTGAAAATGGCAGGAAGCATTGATAAGAATATCTAGACATCTACTCAATGCCATGGAAAGATGTTCATGACAAATTATGCAATAGTCTATAATAGGATATTCTGTTTGG
This sequence comes from Dama dama, assembly GCF_033118175.1. Taxonomy (NCBI): domain Eukaryota; kingdom Metazoa; phylum Chordata; class Mammalia; order Artiodactyla; family Cervidae; genus Dama; species Dama dama. The sequence goes on from NC_083690.1 coordinate 19,106,880, forward strand.
TTTCATTACAAAATATGTGGACAGTTATAGGAAAACATGTCTGATAAATGTCTAATCCTCTAAGGTGTTAACATTAGTTATATCTGCCTGTATTATATTTTGGTCTTTCCACAGTGAATGCATATTGATTTGTAATTTTAAAAATTGTTTTACATTAAATGTGTGTAAAAAGTTAAAAAATAAAAAAACAAATTTATTTTTCACAGTTCTGGAGATTGAGAAGTCCAAGGTCACAAAATCAGCATGGCCACTTTCTGGAGGATACCCTCTTCATGGTTCACAGCTGAAGTCTTTTCCTTGTGTCCTCACAGGAGGGAAGGTGGACAAGAACTCTCTGGGGTCTGTTTCATAAGGGCACTAATCCATTCACGGGGGCTCCAACCTCATGACCTAATCCCCTTCTGAAGGCCACACCTTCTAACACCATGACATGGGAGTTGGGATTCCAACATACAAATTTTGGGAAGATGCACATTCAGACCATAGCAATGGTGGCCATCTTTGGAAAAGGAACCTAATTGACATGGTGGGTGGGAGAATTTTTGCCATATACTTTTTGATGATTTCTGCATTTTGAACCACATAAATGCATTCTAAGCTCAATTACTTAATATTAAGGAGTGCAAGTCATCTCTATGGTAAAGATCATCATGGCAGTAAAATAAAGGCATGTGTTTGAGACCCATGTGTAGGCAATGGGAAGGCAGAGAAGAGCAGGGCGGTTGAGGAGAGTTAGCCAGTTACCTGTAGTACTTGGCATCATGTCTTTCCTTTCACCGTCTTACATGTCTGTGTTCTGATTGTATTTTCATAAGGATCTGAGGGGAAGGGGCCCCTCCCCCAAAGTGAGACTGTTCATCAGAACATACGCCTGTGAGTCAGGCTTGAATGACCCTGTTGGGTCTACATGCTCTAGCTCACTGCCATGGCCAGGAACACTTAAGGCCAGGCCTGGTTCCAGACTGAGCTCTGACTTTTCCTAGATGAACACAGTTAAGTCATTTCCTTCTGTCTCTTGAACCTCTTGGAGAAGGCAACGGCAACCCACTCCAGTGTTCTTGCCTGGAGAATCCCAGGGATGGGGGAGCCTGGTAGGCTGTCGTCTATGGGGTCACACAGAGTGGGACATGACTGAAGCAACTTAGCAGCAGCAGCAGAGAATATCATGAAGGTGGGATCTGAATGACAAAAAAAATGAGAGTAGATGCTGGAAAAATGGGGCATAGAGATTCAGAGCATGGTCAAAATGATCAGAGTTGGTCCAGGTCAGGCCATGTTTCCTGGAGGGGGCTGGGCTTGATCTAGGGGTTAAATTGATGCAGGAGAAAGACAGTTTCAGATGGGGAAACCAAAGATTTGGCGTGCTGTTTCCAGACCTCCTGGAACAGGCTTCCCACACATGACTCTAGGGCTGGGGCCCAGTGTTACTTTCTGGGAGAAGTCTTTCCTGACCTCCCTGTCACTTTGCTCTCTTATCACATGCCCCCTTTCCTTTTTTCTCCCTTTCCCCTCCTCAAAACATTTATCACAGATTGTAATTATCTATTTGTGTGATAATTGGATTAATGTTGGTGTGTGTCCACCCCTCCCACCCTCATTACATGTAAGTTTTTGCAAGATAGAAACTCTGCCTATTTTTGCTACTGGTAATTCTCTGGTGTCTAGCAGAGAGCTTGGGACAAGGTAGGGGCTCAGTCATTTGTATAATCAGTCAATCCATTAATTCATTCATTAATGGCTGTCTTCTACTGCAGTTGTCCAAAGGGCAAGGAAAAGAGAACTGACCTCCTGGGGCCTGAGACTGGGGTCTGAAGCTCCTGAACATAAGCGCAATGTGTTTTGGGGGCTTTTCTTTTATCTTAGAAGTGTATTCTGTGCCATAATATATCTGTTTGCTTTAATCTAATAGTCTTGTTTTCAGTTACTCATTGATGAAATAATTTAACTTTTTCCCCCCCCTAAAACATCTTCTGGTAAATTGACTTTCCAGGAGGAAGATGGTTATCTTCCTCTGCTGGCTTCCACCACCTACACTGCACATACTGTTTTCAGAAACATGTCCTTGGAGGCTTTTAAATTTTTTAGCAGATTCCATAGCTGTGATGCCAACACACCCAGGGACAAGGCTGAGGTCACCTCTTGATTCTCTGGGTCTCTTCTCCCATCTCTCTTTGTTTTTCTGATCTCACCCATGCTTTCTCCTACTCTTACCCTTCATTTTGCTCCTCTGATGCACACAACCTGAAAAGTGGAGGATCTTAGGGCTGGATCCTGTAGCCCAGAGACCCTCAGACTTGGTTTTATAAAAACAGATTGCTGGGCGCCACCTCTGAAGTTTCTGATGCAGCGGGTCCCTGTAGGGCTAAGATTTTGCATTTCTAGCAAGTTTCCCAGGGATGTTGCTGGTTCAGGACTACATTTGAGAAGCACCATTGTCATCTCAATCCTGGTTATATAGCCACAGCACTGGGTATGTCGGCGTCCAGACCAACTGAATCAGAATCTCTAGAGGACAGGCTAAATGCTTGTGTGTTTAAAGTTTCCCTGGTAACCCTAATGTCCGGAGAGAGTGGGATTTGCCCAAGGTCACACAGCAAGAGGCAGAGGCAAGACTAGAGCCCAGGACTCCTGGTCCTCAGAACAGTCTTCCCAATGCATCTTCATTCACCTGAAATTGCTGGGCTCTTTTAATACATTATCAGAGATAACCCTCACTTTACAGATGAGGAAACTGAGGCTCAGTGAGACAAAGGCCTCTGCCTACAGAGGCAGAGATGAAGCTGGCACCCAGGGCTGCCTGCCACCAATGCTGCCCTCTCAGGGGACAGGATGAGAAAGGCTTGGGCTTGCCTTCTGTTCTACCACTTGGTGGAACTTGGTGACCAGGTCAACTTTCTCAGCCCCATATCTGTAAAATGGGGGTTGATGGTGTCCCACCCAGTGAAGATCAAACGTTCTGCTCCTGCGGGACCCCACGTCAGCCCTGTGACCTCACACACCTGCTTCCTCACACCCTCAGCGATGTGTCCTCTTCAGGACCTCAGAGTCCATTCCAGCCCTTGCCCTGGACCCTGAATTCCCAGGAGAAATCCCACTTAGCCCCTTTGCACATCTGAAGTTGGAAGACAGGGGCCCTTTAAGTTCCATTCACACATCATCTCATTTAATCCCTACAGCCAGCCTCCAGGCTAGACATCACCAAATACACTGGTCCTTGGAGGTTGTACAGTTCATCATGGGATGGACAGGAGCAGGACCCAGGACTGCCTAACAGCAGAGACCATGTTGTTAAGAAGCAAATTGATCACTGTGTGCAGAAAAATCTGTTCACTTTCCAAGTAAGAGCAAAACTTACTCCTTAAAAAAAAAAAGCCAGTATCCAAACCAAAACAGATAGCAGAAGGTTGGCATCTGTACGCAGTTGCTAGTTAGCAGAGCTCACTGCCCTCTTCTCAGCTGCTGCTTCCACCTAAACCCCCCACCCCATCCCTCCCTGCAGGGCTGACTCTCACCCACAGCCTCCCAGCCACTGACTCTGGTCTGACTGCTGGAGAGCCGGACTGGCATTTGTTGCCTGGGGGTTTCTTGAAATCTCCTGACTGTGCAGGACACCTGTGGTCCTGCCACCCTCTCCTCTCCTCTCTTGGAAAGCCATGTTCTCCATGTCAATTGCTTGCTTTACTATGAAATGCTCCCCTTCTCTTTGTTGTTGTTCAGTCAGCCATGTCCAGCTCTTTGTAACCCCACGAACCTCAGCATACCAGGCTTCCCTGTCCTTCATCATCTCCCAGAGTTTGCTCAAACTCATGTCCTGGGAGGTGCGGTATGCTGGCATAAGTTCTTTTGGAGGAAGTCACCATTACCACCATTACTCCGACCATAGTTTGGCCTCAGGACAAACTATAGGGAGGCAACACACATCAGCAGGAAATTGGATTAAAGATTTACTAAACATGGCAACCATTCCAGTCCATTTTAGTTTGCTGATTCCTAGAATGTCGACATTCACTCTTGCCATCTCCTGTTCGACCGCTTCCAATTTGCTTTGATTCATGGACCTAACATTCCAGGTTCCTATGCAATATTGCTCTTTACAGCATCAGACCTTGCTTCTATCACCAGTCACATCCACAACTGGGTATTGTTTTGCTTTGGCTCCATCCCTTCATTCTTTCTGGAGTTATTTCTCCACTGATCTCCAGTAGCATATTGGGCACCTACCGACCTGGGGAGTTCCTCTTTCAGTATCCTATCATTTTGCCTTCTCATACTGTTCATGGGGTTCTCAAGGCAAGAATACTGAAGTGGTTTGCCAGTCCCTTCTCCAGTGGACCACATTCTGTCAGACCTCTCCACCATGACCCGTCTGTCTTGGGTGGCCCCACATGGCATGGCTTAGTTTCATTGAGTTAGACAAGACTGTGGTCCTGTGATCAGATTGGCTAGTTTTCTGTGATTATGGCTTTAGTGTGTCTGCCCTCTGATGCCCTCTCACAACACCTACCATCTTACTTGGGTTTCTCTTACCTCAGACGTGGGGTATCTCTTCACGGCTGCTCCAGCAAAGTGCACCCGCTGCTCCTTACCTTGGACGAGGGGTATCTTCTCACAGCCACCCCTCCTGACCTCCCTCCTCTCAGCCCTCCTGCGCCCCCGCAGCAGCCGCTCCTTGGAGGTGGGGTTGCTCCTCTCGGCCACTGCCCCTGACCTCAGAGGTGGGGTAGATCCTATCAGATGACCATTATATCTACTACTGTGGACAGGAATCCCTTAGAAGAAATGGAGTAGCCATCATGGCCAACAAAAGAGTCCAAAATGCAGTACTTGGATGCAATCTCAAAAATGACAGAATGATCTCTGTTCGTTCCCAAGGCAAACCATTCAGTATCACAGTAATCCAAGCCTATGCCCCAACCAGTAATGCTGAAGAAGCTGAAGTTGAACAGTTCTATGGAGACCTACAAGACCTTTTAGAACTAACACTGAAAAAAGGCGTCCTTTTCACTATAGGGGACTGGAATGCAAAAGTAGGAAGTCAAGAAACACCTGGAGTAACAGGCAAATTTGGCCTTGGAGTATGGAATGAAGCAGGGCAAAGGCTAATAGAGTTTTGCCAAGAGAATGCACTGGTTATAGCAAACACCCTCTTCCAACAACACAAGAGAAGACTCTACACATGGACATCACCAGATGATCAACACCAAAATCAGATTGATCATACTCTTTGCGGCCAAAGATGGAGAAGCTCTATACAGTCAGCAAAAACAAGACTGGGAGCTGACTGTGGCTCAGATCATGAACTCCTTATTGCCAAATTCAGACTTAAACTGAAGAAAGTAGGGAAAACCACTAGACCATTCAGGTATGACCTAAATCAAATCCCTTATGACTATACAGTGGAAGTGAGAAATAGATTTAAGGGACTAGATCTGATAGACAGAGAGCCTGATGAACTATGGATGGAGGTTCGTGACATTGTACAGGAGACAGGGATCAAGACCATCTCCATGGAAAAGAAATGCAAAAAGGCAAAATGGTTGTCTGAGGAGGCCTTACAAATAGCTGTGAAAAGAAGAGAAGTGAAAAGCAAAGGAGAAAAGAAAAGAAATTCCCATTTGAATGCAGAGTTCCAAAGAATAGCCAGGAGAGATAAGAAAGCCTTCCTTGGTGATCAGTGCAAAGAAATAGAGGAAAACAACAGAATGGGAAAGACTAGAGATCTCTTCGAGAGAATTGGAGATATCAAGGGAACATTTTAGGCAAAGATGGGTTTGATAAAGAACAGAAATGGTAAAAAAGCAAAAATAAATGGCAAAAATGATACCAGTTTTGGAGGTGTCTGGTGGTGAAAGTAAAGCCTGATGCTGTAAAGAAAATATTGTATAGGAACCTGGAATGTTAGGTCCATGAGTCAAGGTAAATTAAAAGTGGTCAAACAGGGATGGCATGAGTGAACATCAACAATTTAGGAGTCAATGAACTAAAATGGACTGGAATAGGTGAATTTAATTCATATGACCTCTATATATACTACTGTGAGCAAGATTCCCTTAGAGGAAATGGAATAGCCCATATAGTCAATAAAAGAGTCCAAAATGCAATACTTGGGTGCAATCTCAAAAATGACAGTATGATCTCAGTTCATTTCCAAGGCAAACCTTCAACATCACAGTAACCCAAGTCTATGCCCCAAACACTAACGCTGAAGAAGTTGAAGTTGAACAGTTTTATGAAGACCTACAAGACCTTCTATAACTAACACCAAAAAAAAAAAAAAAGATGTCCTTTTTCATCAAAGGGGACTGGAACGCAAAAGTAGGGATTCAAGAAATACCTGGAGTAACAGGCAAGTTTGGCCTTGGAGTACAAAATGAAGCAGGGCAAAAGCTAACAGAGTCAAGAGAATATGCTGGTCATAGTAAACACCCTTTTCACTGGAATCAGTGACAAACTGTTTTTGTTGATTATATTCTTTGCTGCTGAAGATGGAGAAGTTCTGTACAGTCAGCACAATCCAGGCCTGGAGCTGTGGCTCAGATCATGAACTCCTTATTGCAAAATTCAGACTTCAACTGAAGAAAGTAGGGAAAATTCAGGTATAGGCCATTCAGGTATGACCTAAATCAAACCCCTTATAATTATACAGTGGAAGTGACAAGTAGATTTAAGGGATTAGATCTGATAAGAGCACCTGAAGAATTATGGACAGAAGTTTGTACCATTGTACAGGAGGCGGTGATCAAAATCATCTCCAAGAAAAAGAAATGCAAAAAAGCAAAACTGTTGTCTGAGGAGGCCTTACAAATAGCTGAGAAAGGAAGAGAAGTGAAAGGCAAAGGAGAAAAGGAAAGATATACCCATCTGAATGCAGACTTCCAAAGAAGAAGGAACAATAAGAAGTCCTTCTTCAGGAAACAATGCAAAGAGATAGAGGAAAACAATAGAATGGGAAAGACCAGAGATCTCTTCAAGAAAATTAGAGATACCAAGGGAAGATTTCATGTAAAGATGGGCACAATAAAGGACAGAAATGGTATGGACCAAACAGAACCAGAAGATATTAAGAAGAGGTGGCAAGAACACACAGAACTATACAGAAAATGTCTTAATGATTCAGACAACCATGATGGTGTGATCACTCACCTAGAGTCAGACATCCTGGAATGTGAAGTCAAATGGGCCTTAGGGAGCATTAGTACGAACTAAGCTAGTGGAGGTGAAGAAATTCCAGCTAAGCTATTTCAAATCTTCAAATGGTGCTGTGAAAGTGCTGCACTCAATATGCCAGTGAATTCGGAAAACTCAGCAGTGGCCACAGGACTGGAAAAGCTCAGTTTTCATTCCAATCCCAAAGAAGGGAAATGCCAAAGAATGTTCAGACTACCGCACAACTGCACTCCTCTTCCTTGCTCCCCACAACCCAGGGGGCCAGACTTTGGCAAAGTTGGAAGTGCCTGGGTGGGGCTTCTCTGGACTGTCTAGGTGGGACCTTTATGAAATCCTGTCACCCTGGGACTAGAGAAAGGAGAACTTCATTACTTTGGAGTCAGGCTTTCTTGCTCTCCATTCCTTCCTCCCCTCCCTTCTTCCTTCTCTTCTCCTCCCCCTTTTTCCCTCCTTGGTTTCTATCTCCCTTCCTGAGCTGATATCAAAGACAAACTGCTCAGCCCTGAGGCATCCTCTGAACTTGAACTCATTGAGAAACTCTTCTGGGACCCCACAGAGGGGGTGGGTAGAAGCGATCTTCAGTCCCTTACCAACTGCATTGCCTTTCTTGCCAAAACCTCTTATGTCTTTACAAGATAGCTCCTAAGCCTGGCCCTTCTTGGACAAGAGACTCAGCTCAACAGCTATCCTTCCTGAGGATAGCTGAGGAACTTTGGAATCAGAGAGTCCTGAGATCAAATCCCAGAATGGTCTCTGACCTTTAATGTGACCTTGGTGATATACTTAACCTCTCTGAGACTCAGTTTCTTTAACTGAAAAATGGGAATAAGAGGCCCACCAGCGTTGTTGAGATCAAATGGTATAGTAGAGTACCTGGCACTGCACAAAGCTTGTTCCCGGGTCCCCATGCTCACGAAAACCTCTTTCTATCAGGCTGACTCACTCAGGTATGACTGATGATAATTTAAAATAGTTACATAATGATTTCTACTTTCAAATATATTTTAATTTCTATCATCTCACTTATACCCATGCCCACCATACCCCTTTGTATTATTATTTTCACAAACAGTATTTTTTGGAGGAGGAACTGCTTTCAGAGAAGTTGTGTCATTTGCCAGGATCAAACAGCCAGTGCGTGGAGGGCTCAGCATTTTACCTAAGGTCTGGGAGCAGCCCAGGTCTGGACCTGAGCCTGATAAGAAGCTAACACATGACCCTGCTGTGGAGAACTCACACTTTTATAGCAGTTCAAAGAAGTAGACCTTCTAATGACCTTTCAGGCCTTCTTGACCGGCCAGGGGAAAAGCCTATATTGTGGTGGGAGGGGGTTCCACGGGGTTCTGCAGTCATGCCAGGTGACCCCACCTCAGAAAGCTAACAAGGAAAAAAGTCATGGCTTTTAGGACGGAAAGGAGTCTCAGAAAAAATCTACTGCCATTTTTCACGTTTTGAACAGGAAGGCTAGAAAGGAATTTGAACCCATGGCCTTGTGATACCCTCTGCAGGTCTCTCTGCAAGATGGAGGGGAGGAGCTATCGCTTGGCTTCTCTACCCTTGAGCCTTTGTGACAGCAGCCAGGAGGCTCCCCCAGATCTCAGGGAACCCTGTGTTCCCTCCTCACCCCAACATCAAAGGAGCTGGGAGGGAGGAAGAAGCACCCCTTTTATCGCCCACTTGGCCCATTCTCTGGGACAGGATGTGCAGTACTCCGGTCGAGGGGCTCTGGCGACCCCGGTCATCGCTCCGGAAGGCGCTGAGGAGTGAGAAATGATCCCCCACTCCCCGCCACACTCCCCACTTCAGGGGCGAGAGAGAGAGACGGAGGGAGCTGGCAGTGACTGAGAGCTCCATCCAGCGCCAAGCATCGATCTGGCTCTCAGCGTTGTCATGGCAACGGCTCTTCTACTCGGAAGAGATCAGCTCGCCACCACAGAGGAGACCTTCTTCAGTCTCCCCCCTCCTCTTCCCAGGCCACGTCTCCCTCTCCTCAGCCCCCGTACCACCCCGTTCCCAGCACACCGTCCTAGTCACCTTTCCATCTGCTCCTGACAGTCGTCCTGGGCCACCACCACCCTGCTCCCTCCATCATGCTCCCCCATCCTGCCCCCTCCTCTCGTCCCGGCCTCCCCATCCTTCCTCTCCCGGCACTTGGCCCCTCCTGATTGGCCTCCCCCTGCTCTCTGCCCACCGGCCATCACCCCCGCAGGCCTTGGGGCTGCCTCTCTCCTGGGCGCACACTGAGACGCGGGGACAGGAGGAATCTCTGAGCTGGGATGCTTCAGACAGCCTCTTCCCCGCTCTGCTCCCCGCCTACAACCTCCTTCAGGGCAGAGCTCAAGGCCACTAGACCATTTTGTCTGCCTGAGTGAGCCTAGAAGGCAGCTCAGACTTACTTTCAGGCCAAACTGTGTTCTAGTCCCTTCTCTGCCCCTTAAAGTAGGTGTGACTTTTGGCAGTAGCAACTTCTCTGAGACTCAACTTCCTCCGCTAAAAAAAAAAAAAAAGCATGGTAACACCATCCGTCTAAACCAGTTATTATGGGGATTAAAGGGGATGCCAGTAGCCGCTCATACTGATGAGCCCTGGCTGAGTACCAGGTACCAGGCAAGGAACCTCACGTGGGTAACTCAACCCCACGAAGCGGCCACATTCACCGTCCCCACTCACAGACAAGGAGCTAGTTCTGTGAGAGATGACGTGACTTGCCAAGGTCACCATCAGAGTGGAGTCCTGTAGGCAGCCAGTCTTCGAGCCCAGTGAGACCACCACCACAGTTCTTGTGTTCAAACTCTGTACTTTTTGTCCCCAGTATTGGGAAAGCGGCAAGCAGACTGTCTGGCTCACAGTAGGTGGCAGATATATATCACATCCTACCTTGACAGCTAATTAATTAAATCATTTATTATGTGCCCAACATATCTCAGGTGTTAGAAATACAATGATAAATTTCACACGATCCCTGCCCTTGAAAAGTTTAAGAAGCTGTAGCAGGAGACAGACATGCAGATGCAGGCAGTGTGGTGCAGGGGTTTGAGCCCAGGCCCTGGGGCCGCTAAGCCTGAGTGCAAACACCACCTGTCGAAGGGATCAGTAGGCACTTCTAGGCTTTTGAATGCACCCTTCTGGATCCTTGTCTCCTCACTCACACGATGGGGCTTTCAACAGAACCTTCCTAGATTTGTGAGACATGAAAGAGAAGGTACACACGACCCGGCACAACACCCAGGATAAATACATACCCCATAAAAGGGTTAAGTCAGTAAGTTTATTATCAACTCAGTTACACCAGAGCCAGGGGGAGGAGGTGATCCATACTCTTTGGAGGAATCAGGAAAGGCTTCCTGAAGGTGCTGAGATTTGCAGAATCTTAGAGAAACAGCTGTGTGCCAGGTAGTTCTGGAGGGGCAGGTCATTTGAGGCAAAGGAGTAAGCTTTGCGATGATGACAGTCTGGGGGTGTGTGAGGAAGGGCGATCGGTGTGAATAACAACAGCCACATTTGTGGAGTATCTACTCTGTGCCTGCTGATGCTTTACGTCCGTGATTCTTTCTCCTGGCTGCACGTTAGAAAGACCTATGAAAGCTTGTGCTTGATCTATTTTAATATGAATGCTGGGCCCTTTTATCTGAAGACTTTTATTTAAATGGTCTTGGGTACCCAGCCATCAGCATGCTTTAAAAGCTCCTCGGGTGATCCAGAATTGTGAAGCTCTGGTCTAGGTGTTTTAGAAATTTAATCTCCACGACAGCTCCATCAAGTTGGTACCAAGACTCAGAGATATGAAATAGCTCAAAGTTGTAAAGTTAAATCAAGGCAGGTCTCACTCTAGGACTCTCATAAATATTAGGCTGAGGATGGAGAGGAAGCACTAGGGGAATGTTAGGGGGAAGTGGAGACAGCAAGATGGAGGGGCTGGTGGGTGAGTGGGTGGGTGGGTGGTAATAAGTGCCATGTGGCCACTATGCTAATTGTCAGCTTTGTGTCCCTGTCTCCTTTGGCATCAGGTGGGGTGCCATCTTCCCACAAACATCTGCATGTATTTCTAGGCATCAGGGCCTGGGCCACCCCATTCCCATCTCCAGCCCTTGCTGAGTGAGTGAGTTGGGCACTCAAATTTTAACCTCTGTATGCACCACCATGGGGGAATATTATTAAAATGTGGGTTTTCATTCACTAGGTCTGGTGAGGCCTGAGATTCTGCAATTCCAACAAAGTCCCTGGTAAAGCAAGTGCTGCTGATCTGCAGACCAAACTCTGCATAGCAAGTGGATAAAAAAGCAAGTAAAACTGCCTATTCTGTCTATGAGAGCCCATGTACCCCTGAACTTGGAGAAAGCTCTCTCCTTTTTGTGCTAGGAATGACTTCTGCACCCCGCTCCCATCCCACAGAAGCCTCCCCAGGCTGAGAAATGATTTGCTTTACTTGGACTTCCCATAAGATATACACATTATTACCCTAGTAGTGGTTCCCAATCTTTAGAACGCTATAGACTCATTTGGAAGACCTGTGAAAATACAGCTCAATGGGCCTCATCCCAGAGTTTCTGATTCAGTAGATCTGGGGTGGGGTCTGAGAATGTGCAGTTTCGGTCAAGCTCCCAGGTGATGTTGATACTGCTTGTCTAGGGGCCAGTTGGGAATGGCTATATCACAGTAATATCTCTAGGATGGCATTTGCTTATTATGTGCATGTGGTTAGATGCACTGCACTATCCCTATGTACGTGGCATCTGGTATGGAATTAGGATCCCTGGCTTCAAATCCTGGCTGTGCCCCTAGCTCTGTCAGTGACCATATCCATTACAGATTAAGTTAGCTGTGTATAATAGAAAATCCAAATAACAAAGGCTTGTACAAAATGGGGGTCTATTTTTGCCTCAAGTGACATAAAATGCAGAGGTAAGTGATCCAGGGCTAGGTTCTAGATGTCGCCAATACTTTTGGCTTCTGTCACTAAGATTGCCTCTTGGGCACAAAATAGTCCCCTCAGCTCTGGCCTTCATCTTTGTGTTACAGAAGAAGAAAGGGGGAAAAGATAAAGCAGATATCTGTTGTTAGACCCTCTTTTAAGAAGATGTTCTAGAAGCCACATCAACCATGTCCACTTACATCGCATTGGTCAGAACCATTACATGACCATCTCTCCCTGAAAATGAGGCTGATAAATATAGTATTTATTTGCTTATTTATTCATTTCTGGGCTTATCACCATTGCCACCAAAATCTGGGTTCTGCTTATAAGTACAAAGAAGAGAATGATATTGCTAATCAATTGGAATTGCTAATCAATTCCAACTACAGTAACCCCTGGCAAGTGACTTTCACTTTTGGGCTCCATCTCTGTAAATTGAAAATGAGATTGATATTTCATTTATCATCTTAATGATTCAAAATGATCAAAGATATTCATTTCAACTCCAACATTATTGGATTTCATGATTCTGAACCTAAACTTATTAATACTTATCAGTGATGTTCAGGGGAAAGGAAAGAGGCCTGTGTATTACCCTCATGAAGTCCTCCAAGTGTCCTCAGTCTGAAGAAATGTCAGAACATATCCTGTGCCTGTCCATGCATTCACCTACAATACCTATTAAAAATATTTTCAGGTACCTACCGTTTGCTTAGTACTAAGGATACAAGGTCGCAAAGAATCGGACACGACTGAGCGACTGAACTGAACTGAGGGATACAACAGTGAATAAGACAGGGTGGTCCCTGCCCTCCTTGTCCTCTTAGAGTTTACAGCTTAGCTAAGAAGATGTCTATGAAAGTGTTAGTCACTCAGTTGTGTCCAACTCTTTGCAACCCCATGGACTGTAGCCTGCCAGACTGCTCTGTCCATAGAATTCTTCAAGCAAGAATACTAGAGTGGGTTGCCATTTCCTTCTCCAGGGGATCTTTCTGACACAATGATCAAATCCAGGTCTCCTGTGTTGCAGGCAGATTCTTTATAGTCTGATCCACCAGGGAAGCCCCCAACTAAGCAGACAGATATTAACAAATAATGCTGAAAATGTTCATCAAAATACTACAATGAAAGTGGATGTAACACGTGAGTGCCTTAAAGAAGATGCAGGCAGTGCAACTTCAATGGGGGAGACAAAGAAAATTTCCCCAAGAGTTTATTTTGAAAGTGAAACCTATATGCAAAACAGAAAAAGAGACACAGATGTACAGAACAGACTTTTGGACTCTGTGGGAGAAGGTGAGGGTGGGATGTTTCAAGAGAACAGCATCAAAACATGTATATTATCTAGGGTGAAACAGATCACCAGCCCAGGTTGGATGCATGAGACAAGTGCTCGGGCCTGGTACACTGGGAAGACCCAGAGGGATCGGATAGAGAGGGAGGTGGGAGGGGGGATTGGGATGGGGAATACATGTAAATCCATGGCTGATTCATGTCAATGTATGACAAAAACCACTACAATATTGTAAAGTAATTAGCCTCCAGCTAATAAAAATAAATGGGAAAAAAAAAGAAAGTGAAACCTTAAAGAGAAGGAGCCAGCAATGCAAAAAGTCAGAGGAAGGGCACGGAGAACAGCAAGTTCAGACACAACCCCTGAGGCAGGAAAGAGCTGGGCTCATTCTAGGAAATGAAAGATGGTCAGGGTTTCCAAACGTCATCAGTGAGGAAGAGGCTGACACAGAATGAGGATGGAGTGGTCAGAAGATACCACAGCTTGTAGGTCCACACAGGCCCTGGGAAGGAATTTGGATTTTATTCTAAGGGCAATGGGAAGTCATTGGCATATTTTAGATAGAGGTTGAGTCAAGGCTGATCAGATCTGCATCTTTACAGCATTCCTTTAGCTGTTGTATCAATAATGGATTTTAGGGGCGGGGGACAAAGTGGAGATGAAGAGACTTCTAGGAAGCTATTATATCTATCTGAATAGGAACTGATGGGGGTAGTGATGAAAAGTGGTCTCACTGAGAGTTATCTGGTATATTCATCCATCCATCCATCTTTCCATCCATCCGTCCTTCCATCCATCCATCTTCCGTCCATCCATCCACCGACCCATCCACCCACCTATGTATTCAATCAATATTTATAAAGTTTCTTTAAGTGTTAGGTTCTACACTCAGGGTGTAGAAGATGGTTCTGGTGGATAAGATGGTTCATTCTCTGTAGGAGTTCACAAGTTAGACGGGTAGAGACAGTCACACAAGCAACCCATCACAGCTTGGAACAGGCCGTGACAGCAGCGAGTTCCAAGAGGTGTAGGAAGAGACTCTTATCAGTGGTGATCTGTTTGCCTACTGCCAACGGGAGGTGAAAAGCCACAGTATGATTCACCCCTCTGGCTGCTGAGAGTGAGGGCTTTTCTAGGCCAGAGTAAAATAAACATATATGGGGGCAACAGCAAGACAAGGGGAGGTTTAGGGGAGAGATAAAAACCCCAGAGGCTACTTGGAAGTATGGAGCCATCCCAAGAATCTATCCTATGGGGTCTTTCTGCATGAATTTGAGGCCTTCTTGTTGACAGCCCATTGGTAATTTATTGGCTGGACTCCAGTGGCTGTCAGTGAGAGCAGGACTGGCTGTCTCTGCTCCAGGCACAAAACAAGTCCTTCAAACCAGGATGCCAAGGCTCTGGTAGCAGAGAAGCCATGGGCTGAAAGCAGATGGGTTCAGACAGGCATAATGGTTGAATGACGCAGGCTTTACCACCCAACTGCCTGGATTCAAATCTTACCACTGCAGTCTGCTAGCTACGTGACTTGGCAGTTGTTTAATGTCTGTGACTTAGTTTCCAATCTCACAGGAGAATACAATTATACTTTCCTTGCTAGGATTAAAAGACTTAATATTATTATGGTGCTTGGGGCAGTGCCTGCAACACGATAAACACTATGTGTGTGTTAAGGAGATTGTTCCTGTCTTAGTTTTTCAGTTTAGGGTTAGACTATGGGGCTGAGACCTAGGAACTGCATACCAGGATGTAACCATAGAATGCGCTGATATCAAGTGCTGTATTGTGTCTGGGGGGAATCTACTTCCTTCGAAATGGTTGTCCCAATGACCTTATTTCTTGTTTCTAATAGCTTGTCACTCATGCCCACGACTGTCCATCTGCCTGCCTCCAGTGGGCAGAAAGTATATGTAGTGGAACAAACTTGGATTTGGGAGTCAGACTTGTTTCAAACTACTCAGCTCTGTGCAAGTAATTTAACGTCTCTGAGCTTCGGTTGGTTTAACTTCAAAATGGTCAAGAGTGCTGAGCTTGAGAAATCCTAGAATAAGGTAGTTGAAGTTTAGTGACTGGCCCATAGTTAGTGGAGCAGAGAGACTGAGAGGACAGAATCAATGAGGATCAGAAAGGCAAATAACATAATGATTGATAGGGTGAACCCTGGAATATTGCCTCCTTGGATTCAAATCTTCTAATTTTCTTTTCTGTTCCATTTGGGTCTGGAAATCCATGTGCCCAAAGTTTTGGCTCCCCAGCTGGGTCAATGCTGACACCTTCTCCTTTGATCATTGCTCCTGAACTTTCAGAGCGTCTTTTTAGGCTCTTGTCCCACAACAAAGTAAGGGTTATCACCCTCCCTTAGATGTGGTTATTGGGGCCTAAAGGAGTAACATGGAACTTGGGCCAAGCTGGTGCATTCTGCTACAAAGTCCGCCCAAAAAAGAAACCTAGTCTTGGAAGAGTGAGAAGTAGATGGATGCTTATATATGGGGGTTTTCATCCCTTTGTCTAATTTTTCTTGAATACAGGGTACATGTTGCAAAGGTAACACAGTCAGAATTTGGGGATCCCTGTGATCCAAGAAACAGGATGAGTGTTGGACCATTCAAGGTTTATAACTAGCAATTTCAACCAATTTCCTTGCTGTTCTGTGCCCAAGTAACCCTGGACTCTTGTCCATGCTCTGCCACTTTCTAGTTGTATGATCTTAGACAAGTCTCTTAACCCTATATGTAAATGAGCTTAATTAATAACACCTACCTCACAGGGTTGTGGTGAGGAGCTGATTTGTTTGCCTTTGTCAAAATGCAAAGCCCAATGCCTTGAACTCAGTAGAAACTCAATAAATGTCATGTCCTTTCAAGCAACCACAGGTACAATCTCCAGACTTATCTATTGACAATAGCAGATGATGGACATCTTTGTTTAATTCAGCCCCAGATTCTCCTTGCCCCAGACACATAAGCATAGCATTTTAATATGACCCTTAACAGTTTTAAGTTTTTATTTGCCTTGACTACGGATGGGGCTGGGGCGCAGAGGAGCCAGTGGTTATGAGAGTCTTATTCAGACAGACCTACATGGTAAAATATTTCCAAATTCATATATCAGCTGAGCAGTGGGGGCATTCTGGACAGCTGGGCTCAGATTAACCTTAGTTGGAACACACTTCTACTGTCTATTTTCTTCTCAACCCTGTCCTCCATTACCTGACTCTTCTTCCCAGAAATAGACCTTGGGAGTCAGGCAAACCTGAATTTGAATATTGTCTCTGGAACCTACTATCAGATATCAATGAATTTAAGATTACTTTGACTATAAAAGACACTATATATATATCTATATATATAGATATATAAGAATAGTACCTAGAAACTATGTCATGCCATCAATTATAGAAACTTCAGATATCATAAGATGTGCTTTTTATTTTTATTTTTTTATTTTTTTTCATTTATTTTTATTAGCTGGAGGCTAATTACTTTACAATATTGTAGTGGTTTTTGCCATACATTGACATGAATCTGGAGCCCATTATACAGAGTGAAGTAAGCCAAAAAGATAAACACCAATACAGTATACTAACACATATATATGGAATTTAAAAAGATGTGCTTTTTAGAGTCATTTCCCCCTATCTAAGTAACAAGGTGAGGAAACTAACATTTAGTTAGCACCTGCCAGATGCCATCCCCTTATACACAATACACAATCTCACTGCATCCTCATAGCAACCCTGGGAAATGGGTATTATCATCAGCATTTCCACCTCACAGAATAAGAAATTGAGGCTCAGAAAAGTTTTCTGACTTTTCCAAAGCTACATAGCTATGAATGACCTTGGAACGCCCAGATATGCCTATCTGGGTTGCCTTTTAAAGCGTTCTCCATCACCAACGGTAATCGAATACAGGGTGAGCGCTGCACACTCAGCCACTCAGTCATGTCTGGCTCTCTGCAACCGCATAGACTGTAGCCCACCAGGCTCTTCTTTCCATGGAATTTTCCAGGCAGGAATACTGGAGTGGGTTGCCATTTCCTACTCCAGGGTATCTTCTGGATACAGGGATTGAAGGGCCTCAGTTTAAATGACTAATGCAAGGTTGTCATAATGCTTGTAAATTAATGAGTTGGAACTTGAACTCAGGCCTGTCTAGCTCCAGATTTCTTCTTTCACTAAGTTCAGAGTATACTGGGAGGAGGAGAGGAGTTGATACAGACAATAAATAAGGAGACAAGTAAATAACCAGAATTGTTATAAACATAATTGTTAGAACTGTATAGGAATAAACTAGGCGCTGTGATGGGGAGGAAATGGGTGTAGGGAGAGATCTCTTTCAGTGGGATGATGATCAGGAAAGGACTCCCAGAAGAGACGGAAAAATTGAACCTGCAAAGCATTCCTGGATTTAGGGTGAAATCTGTAATGCATAGTATTTGGCACCCAGGAAGTTCCCAGCAATTGGTAGCTATTATTAAGAAAAGTAGAATACTTCCTAAGAGATCATTGTGGAATCAAAAGGGCGTTATGTGCTTTGCCTGCTTCCAAAATCTAGATCCTTTCTCTGATGCCACGGGAACAAGGAAGGGGCTGTGAGGGGCTTGGCAAAAGGGGTCTCGGCGGCTGAAGGCTGCAGCGCCCACCGGTGGCCGGCTGATTCGGTGCTGGCAGCTCCAGAGCAGAGCGGAGAACGCCAACCGGTGAAGAGTCACCTCTGCTTGCCGAGCAGAAGCAGGGTGACCTTGGGTCAGTCACGTCTCCTGTCTAGGCGTCCGTTTGCTCAGCTGTAAAATGATGGTTTGGGTCTGCAGAATGAAGATCCCTTCTGGCTCTGACTCTGACCGCTCCCTGCCTCCTTGGACATGTTCCCACAGTGCCCTCTGCTGGCCGTTCCGTAGAGAACAGGAAGCTCAGCTTCCCTAAATGGGAAGCGCAGCTCCCAGAAGATAGGTGGCCTGCGGAGATCTCCCCCTGCTAATGCTCCCCCAACCCCCCACCGTCCCCCCCCCAACCCCCAGAGGATTTAGGACACTTAGGGGGTACATATGGATCAGCACATCAGAATAAGAGTCAGGAAATCTGACTCCTGGAATCATAATTTTGGAGAGAGGAACGTGGTCGTTTTTTCTTTTTGCAAAAAGACTATTGCAACAACAGCAGTATTAACCAACATTTGCTTACTGCTGGCTATTTACCAGGCCGGGCTGGTTGCAGTGCATGAAGTGGTGAGCGTAACAGTCACAGGCTTGAAAGGGGCACATCAATAATGAGACCTACAGGGTGAGCACTTGTCCATCCTTCACCTGGAAAGATTATGACAGGCCACGAGGATAGCATGTGCAAAGGCCCTGAAGGAGGCAAGGATCTTGGTGTGCTCAAAGAATAGAAGAAAATAGAGTTGATAGTCACTAGATACTGGAGGATAAAGAATCTTGGGATGTTTAAAAATAATTAAAAAGAAGCAGGTAGGATATAAGTACAATCACCTTGAAAAATGGCCCTAGTTGTTAATACTGTATTGCATATACACACTTCATCAGAAATGGGTACCTGTGCTCACCAAAAGTCATGAACAAGAGGCAGCACACTTCAGAACAGCTGAAAACTGGAAACAACTGACAGGCTTGTCAATAGTAGAAGTGATGCATAATTTAGGTTGCGTTCTTTGAATAGAATAATGTCAGTTAAACTATAATTAACACAACAACATGGATCAAATTCACAAAGATAGCACTGACTATAAGAAGCCAGGCTCAAAAGAGACATTGTAGGATTCCTCTTAGATAAAGTTAAAAATCAGACAGAGCTACTCTGTGGTGCTGGAATCTGGGACAGGTGCTGCATTTGGGAGATGCAATAACCAGAGGGACAGGAAGGGGGCTTCTATTTTTGAACTGGGTAGTGCTTACATTGGAGTGCTCACTTTGTTAAATTCATCAAACCATATACAAGAGATATGCACATGATATGTGTATTGTTCAGTCACTCAGTCGTGTCCGACCCTTTGGGACCCTGTGGACTACAGCATGCCAGACCTCCCTATCCTTCACCATCTCCCAGAGCTTGCTCAAACTCATGTCCATTGAGTCAGTAATGTTATCCAACCATCTCATCCTCTGTCATCCCCTTCTCCTCCTGCCTTCAGTCTTTCCCAGCATCAGAGTCTTTTCTAATGAGTCAGATCTTCACATCAGGTGGCCAAAGTACTGGAGGTTCAGCTTCAGCATCAGTCCTCCCAATGAATATTCAGGATTGATCTCCTTTAGGATGGACTGGTTGGATCTCCTTGCAGTCCAAGAGACTCTCAAAAATCTTCTCCAACACCATAGTTCAAAAGCATCAGTTCTTCAGAACTCAGCCTTCTTTATGGTCCAACTCTCACATCCATACATGACTACTGGAAAAACCATAGCTTTGACTATATGGACCTTTGTTGGCAAAGTGATGTCTCTGCTTTTTAATATACTGTCTAGGTTTGTCATAACTTTTCTTCCAATGTGAGTGTTAGTTGCTCAGTCGTGTCTGACTCTATGCAACCCCAAGGACTGCAGCCCACCAGGCTCCCCCGTCCCTGGGATTCTCCAGGCAAGAATGCTGGAATGGGCTGCCTTTCCCTTCTCTATTTCTTCTAAAGAGCAAGAGCTTTTTAATTTCATGGCCGCAGTCACTGTCTGCAGTGATTTTGGAGCCCAAGAAAATAAAATCTGTCACTGCTTTATTGTTTCCCCATCTATTTGCCATGAAGTGATGGAACCGGATGCCATGATCTTAGATATGTGTATTATACACCAGTAAAAGCATTCTGTGGCTACAAAGTGACATCACCTTTTCAATCACAGTTGCATTACTGTCGTTCACAATGTAACACAGCCACAACTATTTTGAAGACAAAAAAGGCTTTATGTGCCATTTTTCCACCTGAGAAGTTTCAGCTGGAAGGGACATTTGGCAAAGTAAAGCAGTTCCAGGGAGTCCCCAAAGAGCAAAGAAAGACTAACACAAGAGCTGGCCTACTGGACTCTTCAGAAAGAGCTTGAAGGAATCAAGGCAGGGAGCAGTCTCTGAGTACTGAACCGCCTTCCCGCCTAGCATTTCAGGACCAGAGAAGTCTTCTCCCAGGTTCTGAGGCAAATAGAGGGTTCTGAGGCCAAGTTTACCATGGAGAATGTGTCTTGAGATAGCCCCAGGCTAGACAGAGATGACTGTGCTGGGACTAGAACGTGTGACAGCCACCGCCTGTCAATGGCAGAGTCAAAGATCATTAAGTGCAGCAGAGGAGATAGCATTATTTTCATTTACTGATGGCCTGAGGGAAGTTGAGTGGCATTCTTGAACTCACATCAGCAGATATCAGCCTAAAATCTGAATTTCTTGATTTTTGCCCCAGTGCATTTTGGGTGTTACTTTAGTTGTGGACACACAAGTGGGTAGGATTAGGTCGTCTGTAAATCTCCTCAGGTCTCCCAGGTCCAAAGAGCCTTCAGAATTCCTACTGAGTGGGAAAGGGTTTCAAGGATGTCTCAGGAAAAGTGGTTTTTATATCATTCAGCTTACAGTTAGTTTTCTAGAGGCTGCCAAAACGCACATGCACATACACATGCGTGCATACACATACAAATACACGAAAAAGTGTGTGCATGTGCTCAGCCACTTCAGTCATGTCTGACTCTTTGTGACCCTCTGGACTGTAACCCACCAGGCTCCTCTGTCTTTGGGCTTCTCCAGTGGGTTGCCATGCCCTTTGCCAAGGGATCTTCCCAACCCAGGGATCGAACCCACGTCTCTGTGTCTCCTGCATTGCAGGCAGATTCTTTACCCACCAAACCACCTGGGAAGCCCGTGTGCTTGCATACACACACACACATATGCATGTGCACATTTTGCCATAGTTCTGAGGTAGGTTTTTCACTGTTTTTGCAGAGCATCAAGGTTCATGTGGGGAGGCCAGTGTGATATGGAGGCAAGAGCACATATTATAAATTTCAGCAACTCTGAGTTCCAGCCTTGGAGTCTGTCACTCCCTCACCGTGCAACCTTGAGCAAGTTACCAGTGTTTCAGGATCTCAGCTTCCTCTTCTGTAATATGTGAAATCTGAACTGCGGACCCATCGAGCACACTACATAAATGACAGGTGTGTGCTATGCATGTGATGATGAGTCCCTTACATATCCCAATACCTCAGTTTCTTCCTCTGTTAAGTGGGCATAATAGCACATATCTCAAAGGATTATTGTGAGGATTAAGTTAAGTACTAAATGTAAAATGTGCAGCACGCTGGTATGTATGGAGTCCCGCCCCAAGGCCACAGGTGTGGGGCCTTGTACCAAGGCCACAGAAGCGGAGCCCAGAATCAAGGTCACTTTGGAAGCTGACTGAGCCCCACTGTAACCATTGTCAAAAGCCCCCCGATCATCACCAGCAACCTTCTTGACCCCAAATTAGGCAAAAATGCCCACCCCGGTACTCTCTGTAGTGTTCTAACCATTCACCTAATACCAGCCTGCCAGCAGGAATGTTCTTTACCTTGAGGCTATAAAAATTAGCTACTAACCCATGAAAAGCATCAGCTCTGCCTGGTCTGTCAGGAGGTCGGCCCACTGCATTTGCTGTGACTTCATTATGTCTGCTCCTGCCCTTAATAAACTCACTCCCTTCTGAAATTCTCTGTATCAGGGAATTCTTTTTCCAACCTGTGCTCAGACAACACAAACAACAGTTTGTATGTATTAAGTTCTCATAAAGCATTACTCCATGTCTGAGGGAGGGAGTATACCCTTCCACATGCTGGCAAACACAAAGATTGTGGAAAACAATCTCTTTTGGTCCAATCTAGAAGCTAGGAGGACAAAGAGAGATGTGAGAAGGAGCTTACTACACTACAATGGGGAAATAGCCACAATATAGATGATTGGTCATGTTGGTGGTACTGTAGTCATCATCTGAATGTTTGCAAAGTGACTTCATGTCTTATATCTTCTTTACTTCGCTGGCAACCTTGCGACTCCGATTTTTACATTTAAGGGTGGGGGCACTTGCATGGGTTGTTTGGGACCCAGAGTCCGAGTGTGCTGCCCTTAAAAATCGTAGCTCTTCTCAATGAGTTTAGAACCAGGTTTAGGCACTGAAATAAGCTATGTACAAACCAGGCCCCTCTGCCTCCTTGCCAACCCAATTCACATGCAAAGTATTCTATGAAACAAAGCTAATTTTTCTCGAAGACAAGGGCTCCCAGATTCCGGTATTGTGGCTGGACTGCACAACAGACTTTCTCTAATACTTGTCTGTTTGAAAGTTCCTCTCTGTGATTTTCTAAGACTTGTTTGCTGATTGGCTGCAAAGGGGGACAGAATTCACCACTGCAAAATATGATACATGGGCATAAGGATCATTTTGAACTGTTATTTTTAAGAAATAGCAGACACAGGAGATGCTCTGAAACCTGAGTAGAAGTTATCTTTTGTAAGAGACATTCACATTTATGAGGGGAAACTCCATCTGTAAGGGTGTCTCCTCTGTACCAGGAAGAGAAAGATAACTCGAATCTTCTAGAAACCTCTATCAAAGGAGAGGCAAAGACTTAAATCTGTATAACAACTTAACTCTGCAAGCCAACTGAACCCTTGTTTACCAGGTGACTGTCCGTAACTGACCTCCTCCCCACCCAGCTCCCCCAAATCTTCCTTCACCTTTAGCTGGAGATGATATTTAAGATGATGGCTTGGGCCATTTCAGGGAGTTACACAGTTTCCCTGGGCATCTCTCTTGTATACAGGAAGTATACATGTCATTAAGGTAGACATGTTATTAAGTTTGTTTGCTCTTCTCCTGTTAATCTGTCTTTTATTACTGTGTGTGTGTGTGTGTGTGTGTGTGTGTGCGCGCGCACGTGTGTGTGCGTGGGGGACGTGTCTCAACCTCCACCTGTAAGGGTAGTGGTGGTGGTTTAGTCGCTAAGTTGTGCCGGACTCTTGTGACCCCACGGACTGTAGCCTGCCAGGCTCCTCTGTCCATGGGATTCTCCAGGCCAGAATACTGGAGTGAGTTGCCATTTTCCTCTCCAGGGAAATCTTCCCGACCCAGGAATAGAACCCAGGTCTTCTAAATTGCAGGCAGATTCTTTACTGGCTGAGCTGCAAGGGAAGCCCTATAAGGGTAGAAGGAATGCTATTTTTCCACCCAGTTGCTGTGTGCATTCAGTTCTGGGCTTAGTCTCCCTAGCACTTATGGGCTTGGTTTTTGTGGGCTTTTGTGTGTGTTTACCCCACTGCTGCTAAGTAGTAATCACTCTTCAGCCCTCTCAATTTGCTCTCCACCAATAACCACTTCATCAGTTTCATTATAACCGCTCTCAATGAGAAAAAGAGGAAGAAAATACTCAGATTTCCAATCAACTTCCCTGAAGCCAGAGAAGATGGGAACTAAAGGGAGAGGAAATTGATCCTCGGTGAGACTGGCTGACCCTGGGATGTGAGTGCACATTTGGGGTTGAACCCAGAGCTCCTATTCACATTCTGAGTTGGTTCTTTTATCATAATTATCCAAGTGAGAAGTTCTTCTTTATTTTTTATATAAGCTGTTTCTTCCCCTCCTGGAAGATGACAGCATGATGCAGCCTGTGTCTTCATTTATCCAGTCAGTAATGTATGGATATGGCAAAGCCTCTGCCTTCAAAAAACCAGCAGTCCAGGGTGGGGGATGTGGGTGATGAGTGTAAATAGATCACTTTAGAGGCAGATAGCGCACATGAGCATGAGGTTCTGTAGATGAGGGCTCACAGGGTGGAGTGTGGTCAGCTCTAGACTGGGAGCAGGGTCAGGAAGGCTTCTCAGAAGAAATGACCCTAAAGCTGATTAGGACCACAGGATCACATCCCCAGCATGGGAAGGGTCTTCCAGGAAGTGAGACCAGCACATGCGAAGGCAGCACAGGTGAGGTAGAACAGTTCAGAGATCCAGGAAATTCAAAGCAGCCAGAACAAGGGTATAAAGCAGATGCATATAAGACCTAAGGCTGAAGAGACAGGCAGGGTTCAGACCATGGAGGACATTTCTAGCTAGGAGGCCGATCCCATCCCATAGAAGGTAAAGAGCTGGTAAAGGGGTTTCAGGAGAGAAGTAAAGTTGCTTTAAATGCAGACTCATTGCAGAGTAGAGAGTGGATCGGGAGGGGTGAGACTGGAGACAGGCCACTTGAGGAACTATTATAGAGGTGAGAGAGGGCAGTAACTCAGAGAAGATCTGGGTCAGAGGAGCAGAAGAAAAGTGACTGAATGTACTAGTGTTTTAGAACGGAGAATCTACTGTGATGAGGAAGGAAAAGAAAAAGGTGACTTCCAGTCCTTTGTAAGAGAAAGAGGTGGAAGTAGAAGGAGAGGATGAGAAGAGATTATGAAATGACTTAGGTGGATGGAATTTATCCTTTAGGGTCCTCATTCCAATTTCCTTCAGCTGACCCTTTGCAGGCGACCACTTTCTCCCTGCCGCCTCACACCCAGCTGGTTACAATATATCTTCTAGGATCCCTTATAGGATTAAGAATGGATGTGCTCATTTCTCTTTTGGGGACCTCAGTTTCCACCCAGAAAATAAAGGAACTAAAAGTTCTCTGAAATGGGATCCTTGCCTCTTCTCCTAGGGTAAGTTGAGTTTTCCTTTCTCCCTATGTTGCAGCAGTGTTTGGGTCAGTCTCACACTGCTTGGCTCGGGCTGTCTGGAGTTTGCATGCTTGGCTTCCCCAAGTCAACTCCAAGGTCCTAGAGGGCAGGGCTGCCCTGTTCTCTGCATCCTCAATCGCTGCTATGAGGAGATGCTCGCACCCTCAAGGATGGAGACACCGGTGTTCCTGATACAGGTCAAGTTCCTTCTCATTGTCTCTGTCCTCCTTCTACTCCAGGACTTCCAGATGCTGAGTCTAGAGTCTATTTTCACTGTGTCTTGGGCTGGACTTCTTATCTCAGTGCCCAGCTGGGCAGGACTGGGGATAGAGGAGAGGAAAATGAATGAGAGAGGAGACATGGTTGGAATCCTGGCTCCTGGGGAGCTGGATTCAGGTCCTGTGTGTTGTAGGTATGTGTGCATATGCTTGTGTACCTGTAAGTATTTGTATGGGTGTGTATATATCATAAGATGTGTTTCCTGGCTTTATTTATTTTTCTGTACTAAGTCGTATGTGTCTGCATCTACATGGCCACACATAAGTCAGTGTGCACCTTAGCATCTGTGTGTCCATTAATATTCATGCCTGTCTATGTGTGAGGGTCTCTGTGTAAGCAAATGTATATGTCTGTCCACATGTGAGTGTCACTGTGTATGTACGTGTTCCCATGTGTCTGTATGTGAGTGGGTGCGTGTTATATATATGGTGATGCATGTGTGGGTATATGAGTATGTCTGTGTATGCGTGTGTGTGTGTGTGTGTGTGAGTGCTCTGTGTATAGAGGAAGCATAGAGTGTCTAGTTAAGAGCAAATGCTCCAAATTCAGGCTACTTGTGTTCAAGCCCTGAATACAGCATTTAAAAGCTATAAGCTCTTGAGTGAGTAATTCCTTACTCCTTGGTTTACTCATCTCTAACTAGGGGTAATAAAAGTATGTATCTTCAGTATCTAATGTGAGGGTGGAATGATACAATGTCCATAGTGCATCTAGAATGATACACAGGACAGGGTAAAATGTTGGCTGTTACTAAGTTATTCATGGCAATAAATATGTAAGTGACTGAGCTTGAGGGCCCAGGTCAGGATCTCTGTGTATGAGATGCATCTTTGAGCACAAAAAGTTGACGTGTATATCAGTTGCAAGTGTATGTTGGCATGGGTGTGAGGACTAGGCCTGAGGCTCAGTGGTAAGTGTGTGTGTGAGTGTGATATGCATGCATGTGCCTCTGTGAATGTTTGCATTCCACCAGTTTTGAATGTCTTAGGGGCAGGGACTGTGTTTCTTCATTATTTTACCCAGGCCCTTAGACTTGGAGCATAGCAATTGCTCAGCAGATTAGTGTTGAATGAATGAATGACATAGACTGAATATTCAGCGGCTGTTACTCATTCAGCATACCCTTGATAGAAAACAAAAGGTTGTAAGTACATCAGTGATAGGTAGACAGACAGAGGGGGAAAGAGAGAGTAGGTTCTAGATGGACAGATAGATAGATAGATAGATAGACAGATAGGAGACAGACAGATAGGATTGAGTCTAGGTAAGTAGAATCCCGTGTAATTTATACTGGAAGAGATATTAGAGGTTGTCTGTTCCAGGCAATTCCAAAATTTTGCCCCAGTAACCCTGTAGGTTATGGAGTTTCTCTGAGGGATCGAGGAGGGAAGCACAGAATGGAAGAGGTAAACCCTGGCATCAACAAGAGTCTGTTAACTTCTATATATTGGATGTTCAGGCAGACTTGTATTTATGAAAAAAAAAAAAAAAAAGGCTCCTCTATAAATGTGAATCTTGTAATAGCCAAGCCGCTTTTCCCTACAAAAGGGAGAAGATGAGCCTCAGAGAGGGGAAAAATTTGGACCTCTGACCGCATTTGAGATCCATTCCTAGCACACCACCTTCCTTGGAATGTGGCAGTTGTGAATCCTCCCACTTACTGGGAAACAGAAAGCAATTCCTCCCAGGAACCCCCCTTTCAAAGAAGCCACTATCATAGTGGTCTTTTGGGAGATCTGTCCAAGGAGCACCCCCATTTATCTGAGACTTGCCCCCTCAGGTCATCCCTACTGGCTCTGTCTGTGCTAGACGATCCCACTCACATGGCCTCAACAACTGGACCAGGGGAAGCACTCAGACCCACGCAGGGAACGCATACTCGCTAGGTACAATTTGGATGTGGGATACTAAAATGCCAGTAGGTCTCTGTAGTCCCTGAAGTGATGTGAAGCTGCAGTATCCATATTTAGTCAACGATGATGAATGAATGGGAAAAGTTAATTTCACAGAGAGAAGGGGAAATGAAGGGGACACACAAAAATAAGCAGGTATAAAGGCAGTGTGATTTCAGGAAGACTGACAGGAGGAAAGAGACAAATCTGTTTCTCGTGGTTCTCCTTGTGCAGTCAGGCTGTATCTTTTGTCCTTGGACCTTGTGCTCCTATATCCTTACAGTTAATCCCCCTTTGGTCTGAGTCCATTGGAGTGGGGTTTTCTTTCTTGCAAACACATTATCTCTGACTAATGCAGCATTTTGCAAAGTCTCCTCCTGGCTCTGCCCCTGGTCACTTATGGGCTTCCCAGGTGGCGCAGTGGTAAAGAATCCACCTGCCAATGCTGGCGATGCAAGAGATGCAGGTTTAATCCCTGGGTTGGGAAGATCCTCTGGGCTAGGAAATGGCAACTCACTCCAGTATTCTTGCCTGGAAAATTCCATGGACAGAGAAACCTGGCGGCTACAATCCATGGGGTCTCAAAGAGTCGGACAGGACCATGCATGCACTCCTGCTGATCTCCTAGCCTTAATCCTGTCCTGAAGCCCTTTCCCTGAAGCTGGCTTGGAGGGGCCTCAAGCATAGCATTCTCTATCTGAGGCATCTTTGCGGAATCTTTGTGAAGGTTCATTCAAGTTTTCCAGAAAGGGATTTTGCTCACCCTCCAGGCTCTGCTGCTACATCCTCAGGGCAGAATTGGTGCATTATTTTATACTGGGACTCCCTGCTGAACCCTTCAGAGCAAGGGCATCACTATTTACCACTAGAGGTGTGCTCTTGGGAGACAACATCTCTGCACCCAAACTGAGCAGTTCTTCTAGCATCCAGGTCTCAGGGGTAGGAGTTTGTATAGTTCTAGGTATGTCAAAGCAGGTCGGCAGTGTGGCGGGGTCAGGGGAGCAATAGGAACTAGTCTTCTCTGGTGCAAGGTCTCCAAAACTGGCCATGTTACAACATGTTTCCATAGAAATTGTTGAAACCATGATGGAAATACACCAGAGGAAGTGAGGTGAAAGCAAACATCAGTCTGTTCAATTTATTGGCGGTCAGAATGGAGGTACTTCGGCAGATCGAAGAGGGTACCTCTTTTACAAGCTCTGCCCCTGCTCCTTCCCCGCATTGACATAGCCCCTCTTCCCTGAAGCTGTGAACATATGTTATACTTGTAGACACACAAGCACCTAGCAAGTTTGCTTGCAAGAGCCTGCTAATGAATGAGAAAAGTCAGTCCAGGCCAGGTGTCAGAGCCCCCACCATGAGAAAAAGAGGAACATAAAGGCACTGAGAGTGTTAAACGAGGGGAAGCTCTTGTTTTTCTCCAAAACTAGTCAGGCCTGGAGACTACGTGATTTGTTTGAAGACAGAACCAGCAGAGCGGCAGGGTGACTGGAAGCCATCGCCAGAGGGAAGAACACAAGCTTCAAGGCCAGATGCCCAGCTGAGCTCTCAGAGCAGCCCAGCCAGGAGGACAGGCAGGAGAACCATGGACCAGACCACCAGGAACCCTGAAACACAAGAGAGGACTGTCGGGTGCTGGGCTCTGGAACTCAGCAGCCAACATGAGGTGGCATCCCTATCTTCTGCTGGACAAGGATGACAAAGCCAGAGTATCCTTAATATCCATTTTAGATTTCCGCCCCTGGGAGGTGGCAAAGGGCCATGTCGTAGAGGCAAAGCTGACTCACCACCACCAAACACGTCATTTCCCTGTGGGCGCCCAGGAAGGTACCTTTTCCCACATGCATTGCAGTAGGTAGGACCGTATGACTGGATTTGACCAGTAGAATGTGGGTAGAAGTCACACATGCCGCTTTTAGACCTGATTCTTAAAGCCTCCTACATAATTTTCCATGCTCCCTCATCCAGCATCTAGGGACCAGATGCAGAGGCTCCAAAAGGGGACTTTCAGGGGACAGCAGAGTTGCCAGAATTTACCAGAAGGTAAGAACTCCAGTTCCTAATGACTGTAAAGGGCACTGAGCTGCATCTTCCAGTGATTTCATGGGAAATAAACTGTTGCATAAAAGCACAGAAAGCTGTGGCTCGCTTGTCACAGTAGCTAGCATTACTCACTCTAATACTGAAGAGGCAGAAAGACACTGAGGGCAGAAAGAGAGGTTAAAAAAGCATTACCTCTGACGCCTGACTACTTAGTTTAGAATCCCAGCTCTGCAACTAGCTATGCAGGCCCAGGCGAGTTATTGAACCTCTCTGTGCCTGAAAGTCCTTGTGTGCAAAATAGGATCATTACTAACAGCTATTGCTACATGAGATTTTTGTAAGGTGAATGAGTGAACTCATAGCAAACATTTAGAACAGTGCCTGATGCATGGTAAACACCATGTAAATATTGGTTTTGAAAATCGGACTCTAAGATCTGGGAGGTTGGAATCATATCTCTTCTGATCGTTACTGTATACTAAGGGTTAAAGAAGGGCTTGTCTCCTGGATCATAGCTGTCTCCTATTAGAGGACCTAGGAGAGGCATGTGCAAGCCCCTTTCACCCAATACCAGATTACAGTGGCTCCCTAAGCCCTAAATTTCAAAATAACTTGCTGATGTCCTTAGGAGGGAGAGGGAGAAGAATATCACAATTTTCAGAAATATATCATTATATGACAACCAGTTTATAATTATGAAACATAGGTTGATGTTCAATTAATTCTAAAATGTCATAAATGGCTGTGGGAAATAGCAAACTATGAAAACCATGAGTGTACTCTTGCGGTAATCTGCTACCACATCAGGTTGGAGTGATTCCCTCCATTTTCAAAAGTCTCCAGAAACCAGTACCCACCAAGAAATTAGTCAATTTAGCAAAGTCCATTGTGAAGCCAGGCTGTTCCAGGGACTATGCTAACCCAAAGGCCTGGAAGAAGTGAATGAGATTGAGGTCCCTGAGCTCAAGCTGCTTGCAGTCTGAGCTCTAACCATCTTCGATGAGTACTGCTTTTCTGAGCATTGTCTGAATGTTAGCACTGAGGTTATTTGGAAACATTTAGACTGTTACCTAGTTGGAGATTTGAGGATGGGCAGAACTTTTTAATGTCTGGGTTGACCAGTATAGGCCATTTTGGGGGATAGTGAAATCTTTGCTTTCCCTTTGGACCAAAATATATTTCTTAGATTTGTCTCCCTACTGAACTCCAATTCATTCATCAAAACCACATTCAGATGTTAACATCAGCTGAAATTCTCTTCTAATTTTATCCGATACAATAAATTACTCTTCTGCACTATCTACTTCCTTATGATTTATTTGCTTATATGAGTATCTCATTTTTGCAACAGTTGTGCATTTTTCCTACAGGGCTTGTTCTGCTAATATTTGTATACCTGGCTCCTTTTTCTCATTTAGTTCAAATATTACCTCCTTCAAAATATTTTTTGACTATTTATCCATTTTGATATTCATTCTTCCTTCCTTATCTTGTTAACAGATCCATCAAACATTGGTTGGGTGTGTGACCATCCAGGATAAAGACTATTTCCCAACTTCCTTTGCAGCCAGATGTGGCCATGTGACTTAGCACTGATCAATGAGACGTAAGGGAAGATACTAGGTGTCAGCTTCCAAGATTGTTCCTTAAAAGTCATTGACTTCTTCCAAGTTCCCTCCATCCTGGCCTAGATACAAAGATTGGTATTCTGTCTGCCATCTTGGACCATGAGTATGATGGTCCACATCCTATGGCCACATCCTAAACATGGTAGAGGGGTGAGATGGAAGGAGCCTGGATTCTTTTTTTTTTTTTTTAGAACCCAGTCCCAACTAATGTGTGTGTCATGAGTAGTTCCCATCATAAGGTAGCAAAATCATTGCTAAAAAATTTCATCAGTTAGTGACTCAAGAGAACGTTCCTATTGAGGAGGGGAATTCTCTGTCCAGTGCAATGATTTCCCTTTAAGTACAGGGGAAATGGACTTGGTTAATTACTACTGCTTTATAGTAATGCCCTATTGCAGAATGATGAGAAATGGAGGGGTTTTAATAGTTAGGGCCAAGTGAGAGAGCCAGAGTATCTCTTGTAGGTAACTTGTAAGAGGCCCTTATCTCCAGCATTAGGAGAGTGGATACCCCCGAGGAGCAAATTTGGACTCATTGTAGTTGCCAGGCTTAAAAGATGGTTGAATGGTCTGTCTCAGCAGCTTTGCAACAATGTCAGAGCCCTGGTTGGAAAAACCTGGGGGCTGAGGAACATGGGGTGGGATCATCTGGATAGAGGCTCCTATGGATTGTGATCCCTGAACCAATGCCTTCAGAGCCTCGCTCTCTTTATTAGGAGCTAGCCTTCCCTAACCCAAGAAGAGAGTCTGGATTCTTGATGACCTCATGATGCTGGCCTGTTAGTCCTGGATTGCTTGCCTTATTGACTTCATTTATGTGTGAGAGAAATCAACTTCTGTGTTATTGAAGGCAGTATTACCCATGCTGGTAACTTTCTATCACATCATCATTCTCTTCTATTTCTAAACTGCCTTCTTAACTTTTTTTTAATCTATTTTGAAACTGGAACACAATCTCCATTAGGGCAGGCAACTGACCTGTACCATTCACCACTATAGCTTTAGTGCCAATAACAATGCCTAACACAGTTGGTGCTCAATAAACATTTTTTTGTCTAATGATGGCGCTCCTGCTGCACTGTGAGCATCTCTAGAGCCAGTCTAGGATTTGATTCATTTCAGGGTTCATAGTTCTTAGCACAGTTCTTGGGGCCTGGCACATAGAAGAAGCTAAATAAATATGCCTTGATTTAAAAAGAAGGAGAGTTGGGAGGGAGGGCTGTGGGAAAGGCGAGAGAAAATAATGTACCTGCAGTGCTGGGTGTTCCACTCATGACACCAAGAGCCTGGGCACCTGGAGACAAGATCAGAAGGTGAGTGTTTCCACAGTCATGCTCCACTGGCTATGGCTCTGTAGCCATAGGTGCTCCAAGACCTCCTGGACCTGGTCATTGCAGTCACTGGCAGTCCACATTGTGGAAACATCTATTATTTAGCAAGTACCTTTCTAAACACATTTCATGCGTTTGAAACTTAATCCCCCTGAGAGATTTGTGAAGAGTGTTCTCATTCCCATTTGACAGATGAGAAGACTGAGGCTCAGCAATGTCTGCCAATAAGTGGAAGAGTTTGGATTCGAACCCCAGTCTACCTGATTACAAAGTGGAAGTTCTCAATCCCTCCTCCCTCCTCCCTGATCTACCCTGTGACAACCACGAGCTTCTAGTGGAAGATTCAATAAAAGAACAAGGTAACTAGAGGCAGAGGCTTCTTCATGAGACAGCCTCAGTTTGCTTATCTAGAGAATGGTAGTGGTAATAGTGCTTATGTCCCTAGACTGTTGTGAACATTCCATGTGATGATGCATATAAATATGGTGCCAGGCAGGAGGTATTATTATTAATGTTACTATTATTAATATTATTAATGTTGCATGCGTGCTAAGTCGCTTCAGTCATTTCCGACTCTTTGCGACCCTATGGACTGTAGCCCACCAGGCTCCTCTGTCCATGGGATTCTCCAGGCAAGAATACTGGAGTGGGTTGCCATGCCCTCCTCCAGGGGATCTTCCTGTTCTAGGAATTGAGCCAGGGTCTTTTATGTCTCCTGTATTGGCAGGTGGGTTCTTTCCCACTAGGGCCACATGGGAAACCCATTATTAATGTTACTGCTCCTTAATTTCTCTAGGACAGAAAAAATGCTTTCAGTTTTTTGGATTTCTTGATTCTGTCAATTCAGTGCAAGTAAAAGCCATGAGAGTGCTGCTAACCTGCGGGACAGACAGATGAAAATTTAAGGAGCGTTTGGAAAGCTTCTCCTACGTCATGCCCCAGAACGCCATAACTGGATTTTGAGAAACATGGTCATTCTTCAGAAACCTAAGTTGGTTTAGCACTTAGACCTCAAAGGGATTGAGTTATAGGCACCTGTCCGGAGGGAAACGACCAAAGACACATGCTTGGGAATCAGCCTGAGCTGGGTTCAATGCTAACTCCAGCTGCTCATGAGTGGGTGATCTTGGGTGAGTCACTTAATCTCTCTGAGCTTCAGTTTCTCACCTGTAAAATGGATGCAGTCGGGGAGGATTGAGTCAGTGCATTCTGAGAGCTTAGCCTGATCTCTAGCACACAGGAAGCCCAGCACAAGTGGCAAATGCTATTATCATTACCAAGAACATCTCCTGGAAAGATGCATTCACCACTGGGTTTCCTGAGGAGGCAGAAAAAGACCTGGGCTGTTAAGTTGGTGACCCCAGGCACCTGAGGTTAACGGTCAGCACTTGGCCAGCTGGAGCCATCAGCAGGACTTGGCTACTTCTTACCTTTGCGAGTGATGGGTCCCAGATCTAGAACCCGGGCTGGGTCAATAGCCACTCCTTCACTGCGGAGTTGACTTCTTGAGCAAGACTGTGGGGATGGAGAATTCTCATTATATCAAAATGTAAAGGCATGTTCCTATCCAAAGTGCTCCTGCCATGAACAGCTCTGGCCCAGGAAAGGGCCCCCACCCATGATATGATCCTGACTCTGATGCTGTGGTTTTCTCAGTCTAGAGAATTCTCAGTCATGTCAAATGAACCTGGGTTTGAATCTCCTCTCTTTTTTTTTCAGTTGTCTAACTTGGGATAAATGACAATACCTCTCTACTATTATTAAATCATATCTTGGCTGTGAGTTTAAAAGGAAATATGTGTGCAACATACAGGCACACAGCAAGCACTCAAGAAATGCCAACTGTTAGTAGGCAGTGTTGAATCTGGGTTAAGAAAATGGGCATGTAAGTCACATCTCAGCCAGAGCATACTCAGCCCTGGTACTTTCTAGCTCTGAGGCCCTTAGGCAAGTAACCTCTCTGAGCTCAGTTGCTTCACCTGTAAGATGTGGTTGATAAAAGAATCTACTTAAAAGTGTGCTGTGAGAATTAAATTGGATAAGGCATATAAAAGTTTTAGAATGGTGCTTGACACAGGCTTAAAACTCAACATTCAAAAAACCAAGATCATGGCATCCTGTCCCATCACTTCATGGCAAATAGATGGGCAAACAATGGAAACAGTGACAGACTTTATTTTCTTGGCCTCCAAAATCACTGCAGATGGTGATTGCAGCCATGAAATTAAAAAATGCTTGCTCCTTAGAAGAAAAGTTATGACCAACCTAGACAGCATATTAAAGAGACATTACTTTGTCAACAAAGGTCCTTCTAGTCAAAGCTATGATTTTTCCAGTAGTCATGTATGGATGTGAGAGTTGGACTATAAAGAAAGCTGAGAACCAAAGAATTGATGCTTTTGAACTGTGGTGTTGGAGAAGACTCTTGAGAGTCCCTTGGACTGCAAGGAGATCCAACCAGTCCATCCTAAAGGAGATCTGTCCTGAATATTCTTTGGAAGGACTGATGCTGAAAGCTGAAACTCCAATACTTTGGCCACCTGATGCAAAAAACTGACTCATTTGAAAAGACCCTGATGCTGGGAAAGATTGAAGGCAGGAGGAGAAGGGGATGACAGAGGATGAGGTGGTTGGATGGCACCACCGACTTGATGAACATGAGTTTGAGCAAGCTCTGGGAGTTGGTGATGGACAGGGAAGCCCGATGTGCTGCAGTCTATGGGGTCACAAAGAGTCGGACACGACTGAGCAACTGAACTGAACTGATCTGACACAGAGTAAGCACTAAAAGAAGTCAGCTATTATTAAAATCATTTAAAATGTTCTGTACCAAGGAAACGTAGTAGACAGGCTCTTTCATCTAATATGATTCCTGGGGATACTCTAATTACTTACACATGAGCTTTTGGAGACTTAAGTTACATCCATTCATCCTTTCTTTCCTCTCTCTCTGTTTCTTCTTCCCTCCCTTCCATTAATTCATCCATCCATCCATCTTTCCCTTTCATCATCTGATTTTCTTTCTCTCCCTTCCTCCCTTCCTTTCTCCTTCCCACCCTGTCTTCTTTCAATCCATCCATAATTCCAATAAACATATATGGAGGTACCAGGCCCCATCTCAGGCACTGGTTAGTTTAGTCCGAAGAGATACTCACCGGTTGGCACTCTTCTTTAATGAAGTCACAGAGAGAAACCTCGCAATGCAGGAAAACTAGGTCATAATTTCCAGCAAACCTGAACATCTGAACTGAGAACCGGCTTTCCGCTGATACCCCATTCTCTTCCACGGAGATAGTGGAATCACGTTGATTTGGGCAGCTGGGAGGGTGACAGAGATAAGGATCTAGCTTCTAGAAAAACTCAGGGGGTCTGAGCTCTAATTGCATTTCTAATCTGCATCCAATGTAAAAACAGCATTGGAGAGAAATAAAGAGCTTCCCCACCCCCCAACCAAGGTTTATTCCAACCTATAGCACAGACTTCTGTTCGTCCAGGTTTTCTCCACAATGTGACCAATAAACTCACATGGTTTAAATTTGGGGGCCTACAGTCCCCAGAATGAGACAGACTGATTTCAAATTTCAACCCAACCCACTTTCTAACTAAATGATCTTGAGCTGATTACTTAATTTTACTGAACCTCAGTTTTCTTCTCTGAAAAGTAGGGACAGGAATATGTACTTCCTAGGGTTGATGTGAGCATTTAATGAGATAACCCTTGTATTCTGCTTGGCACACAGCTAAAGTCTATGCTAAATACTAACTAGTATTTTTACTACAGTTTGAATCATGATCTATAGATAGGCATTTTCCTTTGTGTTTGCCGGTTAACAATATCCAATAATATTTTGTACCATAACACACTGTTTTCATGTTGTTTAGTCAGTGTTAACATCAGTATAAAAGTCCCCTTTGATCTGTGAACCTACTGCCAAAATGATAAAAGATACTGAAATGAAAAATAACTGGCACTTCTTTACCTTGCCCATCTATTGTGCATTAATCTTTTAAGGCTACAATTTCAGGAGAGATATTTCTGAGTCAAAGGGTCTGCTCATGTCATATCAAATTGTTTTCCAAAAGAGGCAAGCTGATTTACACATCTGCCAGGCAGGGATGAGCTGATCACTGTTCTCTACCCCAAACCTCATTTAAGTGTAAAGATAACCCCAGATTGTCCAGTTACCTGTTCCTGATGATGAAGTATTTCACAGGGTCAGTCTTGTCTCCAGTGGGCGTGGCATAGCAGTTCTTCAACACCAGGTTAAATCGGGACGTGTCCCCTCTCTCCAAGATAGCACCCACATAGAGCATGGATTCAACAGACAGAACGACTGCGGTCCCTTCATAAGGAGACCTGTAGTCCTGGTCTTGAAAGAGGGCCATCCGGACAGTGAACTCTCCCTCCCCATCCATAGTGATGTTCAGGGAACTGCAAACACCAAAACCACAAGAGTGAGGTTTTGAACAGTGAGAATAAAATCAAGTCCCACACTTGTGTAAGATTATGAAGCCAGAGGCACACCTTTGATCCCTAAATGCACTATTCATTTACTTATATCAAACATTTACTATCTTTTAGGCATTAAACTCAACAAACGGATGTCTGACTTCAGGTTTCCTACCAGTCTTTCCTGCATACCTCCTTCACTCAAAGAACACCTCCATCTTCTCACCTGTAGAACTGGGCTAATTTTCAGTGCAACATAATTTTCAGTGAAACATCAATTTTAACAAGGTAAATAAAACAGCTTTAATATTTATTTTTTTATGAACCTTGGGCCCCAACATATTACAGACTGAAAACTAGAAATTGAACTACAAAATTTCTAATCCTGATTCTGCCATTCTGTGAGCCCAGGAGACAAAAAGGTAATGGGGACAGGCACTCTGGGTTTCTAATACCCCAGAAAGTCTCCTATCACATCTAGGAATGCCGAGGAATTCCTTCAGCAGGGACCATTCCAGGCACAGTTAGATAGCAGTGAACAAATGACGAGACCCCCTACCCAAATTGAATTTCACCCAAATTGCTATTTGGTTCTATATCTGATGAGCTTATCCATTCAAAGCTGGTCTGGCTTAAATCCCACATGTGCAGGGAAGCTTTCCTGCCCCCAGCTTTCCTCCCCAACCAAGATGAGGTCAGGGACCCTTGTTTCCTGCTCCCACGGCACCCTGTGCCTCCTCTACATTGCCTGCATCTCACTTGTAAATGATTTTTGATATAATGAGTTGTTTAATGCCTTTCTACCTCAAGATAAATGAAATCATCATGCTCTTCTGTTCCTTAGCTTATTTAATTAACACTGTTTCATGTCGTTGCATTGCTTCATAGTAATAATCTTCAATATCCATAAAATATTCTATGCCTGATTTGTTCATGCCGAACATCCTAATACATAATCAACAAATATTTGTGGAATGAATGAAAGTTCCTGAGGGAGGTGGGCAGCATCCTGTGGACATGATAAAATGTACGTGAAGTCAGTCAGGGTTATAGGTCAAAGGGGAAAGATCAGTGCCATACCTTACAATGGGCTGCAGGGCAGTTTGAAGGCTCACTTTCATGTCCAGTGGGTAGGCACACTGGAAGCTGATGCTGAGGATGGTGTCTCTGATGATGAAATCGTTGACCAAGGAGAGGGTGTTTTTGTAGATGGCATGGGTCTGGTTACTCTTTGGCATAAAAACAAGACCACATATATGTCGACATGGATGCAGGTACAAGTGTATCTGGGATTCAGGTGTGTGTGACTCCAGAGCTGATGCTGTCAATCAAGCGCACAACCCTGTCCTCTGATCTCATGGGGGCAGTGGGCCTCCTCCCCCAGGGGCACTGGCAGTTTATTGGAAGGGGAATGAGAACCCCAGATCGAAAACTAGAAGAATAAACTGTTGACTCTCGGGAACAGTCAGGAACTGCCACGCTTGCTCCTTTGTGAACCCCTCCCACATCATCCCTAAGTGAAAGAATCATAATCGTAGCTTTCATTTACTGAGCTTAAGCATCAAGCCTATTCTAAGCTGCCTCCTGGACCAACATGTGTAATCTCACATGTCCCTGGAGGTCCGTGTAGGCTAAGTGACTTGTCCAGGGACTCACAGTTACTGAGACAGACCTCCCCTGCCCAGCTTCTGCACTCTGGCAGCAGGGGTACAAACATCACTCACCTCCAGAATGTTTCCACAGGCACCAGCCTGGGTGGGATTGGTCACGGATATCCAGTTCTCCTCTTCACTCTGCCCGAGGCTGCTGCAGTTCCAGTTCCCGTCTCGCAGGTAGGCATGGACCTCATCTCCAAAACCCAGGCTTCCCAGCAGACACTTGTCCAGTGACACTTTGATCTCCCTGTCCCCACAGTCCAGCTGAGGCTGCAAACTGTGCACATCTGGAAAGTCGAGGGGAAGGCAGGTAAAGTAGATAGGGGTCTGGAAGGAGTGGGCAGAGCTCACACACTGTGCCCTTTGGCAAACCACCTTGCACACCAGGAGGCTGGGGAGACTAGAGGGGCCTGAGGCCCACATGGGGTTTATACTCAGGCTTGCGGTAGGTGAGGCTGGCCAAGATGCCCTGGGCCAAGATTTCCAAGCATGCTGTGTGCAGGCTTGGCGAAGGCTCTCACGTCTGGTCCCCGTTGGGACCCAGAGCAGATCATCTCAAAATATGCCAAATGGTGTATTGATTATTTTGAATTAAAGTTACTTAAGTTGCAGCTAATGCAAGAGCCACACTCTGATACACCTCTCTGTTTCCCTGAAAACAGAAAATGATTCTCCCATGTGAAAGGTGCTCTCCCTGCATATGGAGTAGAAGGACACGCTTGCCACCACGGATAGGTGACAGGCTCCTTCTTGTCCCTCAATATAGAACACTCTCTCCTCCTCAGGGGCGAGGAGTATGCACAGAGGAAAGCAGGCTTGTGCCCAAAGCAAGACTCAGAGGCCCTCATTCGAGTCTAGGAGGGAAGGAGATTGTCTCACTGGGAAGCTCCCCCAACTCCCACCCAGGGCTTACGGCTCATCTGTAGCCGTGGGTCACCTGCCTATGCTTGCTTACCTGCTGGGATGACAAGAACATCACCTCCAGAGCCTGCCCATTTGGACTGTTCTTACCAAATTCTCATAAAAGCCCTGCATGGTGGGTCTTTTTTTTTTTTTTTTTTTTAATTATTATCTCACTGCATTTTACAGATAAGGACATTAAGTTTCAGGGAGGGTAGTGGTTGGTCCCAGGTCCCAGACCCCACCCAACAAATCCAAGACTGACAGGAGTCTGCCCCTGTTCCTCACGTGGAGACCATGCCAACACCTGAACACAACTTCCAACACTGGCAGAGTCCTCATCTTCAGTATCTTTGCCCCTTATGAGTCAAGCCCACCCATTCCCGAGGCCGCAGTCCAGTGGCTGACCTGGAAATGTGCCCCACCCCTGCCCGCATCCTTGCAAACTCACTGGCTGGGCACGTCTCCTCCGCGGACCCTGGTTCCACCACCGCTGACTGTGATCCACACCTAGTCCTGACCCTCGGGAGCTCCCTCCCTCCTGCCCTGCCCGCTGGGTCAGCACAGTCCCAGCGCTCACCGGAGACGTTGAGGTCCTCTCTGCAGAAGCAGCCCCAGGTGCCACTGACCAGGCGACACTCTTCCTCGGGGCGGCAGGTCCTATCACACTTGTCCTCCGAGGTGGCAGGGTCTGGGATGAGGCATGGAGGAAGAAGATCAGGGTGCATAGCAGGGTGGACTTGAGGCCACCAAGGCCTACCTTATCATTCTACAGAAGATTTGCCATGTTTGGCAAGGGTTGCATGACCTTTGGTGGAAGCGATAAGCCTCAAACTTGAATTTCCCAACTCCCGATCCGGTGGGGTGAGAACCTTGGAGCTGCCATCTTGGTGCTTTGACTACAGGGCAGGTGCTCTTCCCAGAACTTTCCACGCATGAACTCTTTCAGTTCACGTGTAGACCTCGTGGGGGTGGGGGTGGCGTGTGGATCGTGGAGCTGGGGTGCTAGGTTCAAATCTGGTTCTGCCACATGTCCAACTCTGTGATGTTGGGAGAATGGCTTAACCTGTCTGTGCCCACTGCAGGCGCTGAATCGAGGCTGTTCTGTTCAGTCTCCTCCTGCCCCGCTGCACCCACTCTACTGACCCTGGGCACTTCACCAGGCTGCCCCGCCCCGCTCACCTGTGCAGTATCTCAGGTTGCATTGAGGGGTGCCCTCCAACTGATACACGTGGTATGGGCCGGGGCAGGCCTTCACAAGCACCTCTGTCTTCCAGAGGCAGCAGTTGGCACTCCAGTGGGCACAGGCGGTGCGGCTGACGATGCCCTCCCCAAGGCTGGGGTGGGTGCCATTCAGCCACAGGGGCGCAGATGTCTGGCATCGGAACGTGGGGACACAGGACTCCGGCATCCTGACCCCTCCGTCCCCCACAAATCGGTACCAGCCGTGTTTGTCGCTGTCACAGCCCTGGAGGTCTTCTGTGTTCTCCGTGCTTCGAAAGGGTTCATTCAGGAGGGTGTAATTCTGGCAGGGGTCAAAACAGAACTGGGCGTCTGGGGTGCCAGGGGCTCCGCAATCCAGGTCCTCTTCATAGGAACCGGTGTCGGTGGAGTTGCTGTAACCTGGAGAATGAGGGTATGCTTGGGTTTACGAAGCAGACCCTGGGGCCGACAGGATTTTTGTGCCCTACACGCTTTGTTTTGGGAATGCTAGGGAATGCAGTGAGGGCAAGAGGCACCCGATCCGTCAGTTGCCCATCAGCCTTCATCGCCTTGGGGTCAGAAAAACAGTGAGGGCTTTGTGTGGTATATTATAGGCATTAAGGACATCAGAGTCCCCACCCTCTCTGCATAGCCCCGGAGGGCGTCACCCATACTGAGCCTCAGTGTTGATCCGGGCTCTGGACCTGTGCAGGGCTCCCCTCTGCCACCACACTCTGTGGTTCTGCCTGCCAGTCTTTGTTTTCCTCATTGGAAATGCAGTACAGGCTCATGGGAGAAAACTCAAAGGTCATTAAACTGAATAAAGTAGAAACGACACCTATCACAGTACATTCCATTCCCAGACATAACCATAAATTTGTCATACAGTTTTCAGACCCTTCCTATGCGTATGTTTAAAACATAGTTGTTGTTTTTTTTTAAATAAAAATGGGTTTAATACTGTACAGCTTTCTTTCCACTTGCATTTATTATTTAGTATATCATAGAGATTTCTCCTTTATCAGTAGATGGTGATTTCTCAGCCTCAGCTCTACTGATATTCAGGCTGGATAATTCTATGAGGGGATGGGCGCTGTCCTGTGCTCTGTAGGATGTTTAGCAGCTTCCTTGAGTTTTCTTCCTAGATGCCAAGAGTACTCCTCCCTGAAGTTGTTCCCAGATATTGCCAATTGTCCCCTGAAAAGCAAAATCACCCCCCACTGAGAACCACTGGGTCTAATAGGGCCATTCCCCATTGCTGGTCTCATGGTTTTTAACAGATTCAAGGACTGTGATGTGTGAAGATCTGGAGAAGTAAAGCAGGGGTGGACACAGGGAGGAAGTCATAGGCCAGACAGTCTGGGTTTAAATCCAGCTCTGCACCTGCTGGCTGGCTGACCTTGGCAGATGGTTTAATTCCCCTGAGACTCTTCTGCAAAACACCACCTGTAAGCTAATACAAATATCACCCATTCCTATACTTCAGGTCATGGTTGCCACACAGGTGTCCATCTGTCCTTGTATTTGTCTCATGTGTTTTTTTCTCTTTATTATACACTTAAATTTTGTACATTTATTGTATTTAAGTTTATCTCAAAAAAGAAAAAAAAAACAACTGAAAGTAATATTGAACTCAGACTAATCATTTGCATGCTGAAATATTTACAGATAAAATGCACTGATGCCTGTAGTTTACTTTTTAAATTTTTTAAAAACCTTTTATTTTGTATTAAGTGATTAACAAGGTCATTATATATTTCATATATTTCTTTCAGTGATTCTCTTTATAGATTAATTTCATCTTAAGGAATAGTATCCATAGGTATGATGTATTAGTTATATGGTTTAATACCCATGAAGAAAAGTACATATAGCTTAGCTACCAAAAATTCTCTCTCTCTCTTTTTTTTATTTTTTTGGCTATACCCTGAAGTATGTGGGATCTTAGTTTCCCAATCAAGAAGTGAACTC
The DNA here is from genome assembly GCF_033118175.1 of Dama dama. Classification (NCBI taxonomy): domain Eukaryota; kingdom Metazoa; phylum Chordata; class Mammalia; order Artiodactyla; family Cervidae; genus Dama; species Dama dama. Next base: position 19,149,262 of record NC_083690.1, read on the forward strand.
TTGCCCCTGCAGTTAAGAGTCTGCCATGCAACCTCATTTCGGGATATGCACGCCCCATTTGGGAGAATAAACCTTTAAAAAACTGTTGGAAGGTTAAATGAGGTACTAGGTGTAAAATGGCATGCACAGCCCTGGAGCCTAGTAGTTCAAGCTAGTTCTCTCCTCTAGTTCTGAGATGCTGAATAGTACAAATGCCCTCATGATGAATTAAGTATATTCTACCAGGGTCACATTCCTTTTTCTCTTTTGATGCATTAAACTATTTAATGGGTGATCGTGTGCCCAGCACTGATGCATTGATTACTGGGGCTCAGTCCATCCCCACAAAGCTGGGATCACATTAGAGGAACTTTTAAGGAAAGAGCTTTTCAAGCCTTGCTTTTGTACATGCTTGTTTTAAGGAAAGGAGTCACTGCACTTATTATTCTTGGACTGGTTACTGCACACACTATTTTCCCAACGGAGGCCATGAGCTCAGTGCCTCCAGCCCCCTCCACAGGACATAGGCAGAAATTTTCACCCTTGTGCAAAGCCTGACAACCCTTTCTACAAGCGTCTAAGATGCCCAATCCATGGATCTTTGGAGGGACCACAGAGAGATCACTAAGCCTGGTCTCTTCATTTTACAGATAAGAAAACTGATCTGGAGGAAAGAGAGATGCTTGCCAAAACAAGGCACAGAGGGACTGGGTCCTTCATGTCCTCATGAACCCCAGCACTCTGATTGCCACCATATCCAGGCATAGGAGCTTTTAGCTGGCTCTCACTGCCCTTGAGGGGGAATTTCTGATTTGGCTCTTTGAGAGACTGTGACTAGATCCTGGTTTCTCTCATCTTGTTTCCCTCAGGTTTTTATCATGCCCCTGTCTCCTCACTGACCCTGAACCATTTTCTGCTCTCCCCTGCTGCCTCTCCAGGTAACACGGGTCATCTAAGATGCCAGGTGAGCAGAGGACTCACCTTGCTGCTCTGTAGATGACAGGGTCAGAATGTAGGAGGCCAGGGCCAGCCACAGGATAGAAGTCATCCTTTCCAGGAGCTGAGACATGCGGGTCACTCAGCAACCAGCAGACTCTCCATGCAGTGGTCGTGGGGAGACCCAGATATGATCAGGGAGACGGAGGTTGTTCCCCTGACTGCAGGGGTAAGAAGGGAACTAGGGAACTCACATCAGTTAGCACATGACTTGTACCAAGCCCCTTGCACACCTTAGCTCATTTAAGACACCAAACCACCCTCCAGGAAAGGTATATTTATCATTCCCATTTTACAGATGAAATAGCTGAGACGCAGAGTAAATTAATCCCAGAAATATTTATTGAATTCCCATTTTCTCAGAAATGTTCTGATGGTTTCTTTCATGAAGCCTCTATTGTTTTCAAGTCCTTTCTGTGACTTACAGAAAAGAGATGTTATAACAGGAGCAGGAGATTTGTCAAGTGGGTGAGGTTGACAACAAGAGAACCAGAGGTTGACAGCAAGAGAACCAAAGGCAAGCACAGAGCCAGCCAAGACTACCGAATGTCCTAGAAGGTCTCAGGGCAGTTCCTACTAGGATCAAGGTAGAGGCTCTTGGAGACTGTATGGAGGGGAGGGTGAGAGTGCTATGAATGTCTGCAGACAAAAGTAGCCGCTCCCCTTTCTCGGTTCTGTGCATCACGCTCCGTGCTGAGAGAGCCTGAAGCATCCTCTGTGTATGTAGATGTCTGTGAGGGTGAGACCATGTCAGACTGAGCCCATCACGGGCTCCTCACACGGTGCCCAGAGCACAAGAGGTGCTCAGGAGACATTTGAGGGATGTGTGAATAAGAAGCAAGGAGGGAGCGGATAGAAACAAGGAACTGTAAAGAGCCTGCCAACACTCAAACAAATAACATCTCCTCTTCTGGGAAATTCTTTTCTCAAATGGGAAACTCTTTGGATAATGTCCTACAGCCTCTGAAAGACTTCAATTGAAGATAGAAGTTTGTTTCTGGAAGGGATATTGTGGCTATGTTATGAGAGAGTGCCCGGGACTGGTAATTCTTGGAGGTGAAATCCTAAGTAGACGCCTGTCTTCCTGGGGAGTAGGGGGCGGGCAGTGTCCAGAGACAAGGGAAGGGGGCACTTTTTGCCCCGGAGTAGCCGGCACATAGCTGGAGGCACGGTTGAACTGGAAATACAGTGCTATCTGGAGTCTTCAATAAAGGCCAGGGTCCAAACTCCTTGCTGGGTTCTGAAAGGGTCAAGTATCAGAGGAGGCCCCCAGGCTGGGGAGAAAGCCTTCCGGGGCTCGAAGCAGGACTTACCTGGTGGTGAGAACGTGGAATGTTCTTCCTTCTCTGACTGTGGAAATGCACATCTGCTGTGGACCGTCCTTTTATTGCCATTTCCCATCCATGTGGCTCTCTAGGATTGGTGCAGAGATGTTAGCCTCCCAGGCATACACTGGGCTGGTTGGGTGCAGGTAAGATAAACAATTTACCAGAAAGGGTGGTGAAGGGAAGGTCCCTTTGTTCCCACAGCCCCTGCCCACCACCCCCCTGCAGGTAACCCTTCCAGCAGTCTCTCCTCCATGCAAATGCTTCTCTATAAACAAGAGCAGCATGTACTAAATGCTGAACACACCTGAACACTGCTTTGCACCCATTATTTCTCACATTTAATCCTCACAATGAAACCATGAAGTAGTACCATGTTTATTACTGGAAACCAAACATTAATCAAAAGGAAGCTTAATATCCAAAGGGAAGTGGAGAGAAATCAAACAGGCACTTGTTTGCACAATAGATTTCCAATTGTTTCTTGCATTCCTAGCTAATCACCTTAAAACACTTCTGTTTCTGTCTGGAACCACTCAAATTGAAGTCAGTTAGGACCAGGGGAGAAATAAGGAAGGGCGGATGGGTGTTTCTCATTTTTGGCCCATAGAATCTACTCAACTTCAGATGCTCCATGCTGAGAAGTCTGGGAAAGGCCAATCTGGGGACGTGTGAATCACAGACCAGCAAAGGCTAGCCTAGACCCTTGGACAAAATAAGCATCTGAAGAGCCTGTCCATATGTGGGCCACCCCAGAGACTGGGAGGTAGAGAACTAAGAGGAAGCTGAAGATCTTGGACTTTTAAATTTCAGGCTTGAAAAACAGGAAAAGAGACACAGATGTACAGAACAGACTTTGGGACTCTATGGGAGAAGGCGAGGGTGGGATGTTCTAAGAGAACAGCATTGAAACAAGTATACTATCAAGGGTGAAACAGATCACCAGCCCAGGTTGGATGCATGAGACAAGTGCTCAGGGCTGGTGCACTATGAAGACCCAGAGGGATCGGATGGGGAGGGAGGTGGGAGGGGGGATCAGGATGGGGAACACATATAAATCCATGGCTGATTCATGTCAATGTATGGCAAAAACCACTACAATATTGTAAAGTAATTAGCCTCCAACTAATAAAAATAAATGAAAAAATAAATAAATAAATAAATTTCAGGCTTGAACCTGGCTTTGTGGGAAAGTGGATATTACGGAATTAAAATAGTCAAAGCTTCAGCAGAATCAATGGCCATTGCCTTTCTGTGTTACTCTGGGACTCTTCAAGGAGCCAAGGCTACAGGGTCAGAGAGCCTGGGGATCCTGCCTTGGTAACACCTTCCAGCAAAAACTCAACATGGACAAAGAAGAGAAGGAACAAGCCACCTTCTTAACCATAGTGCATCTGGAGAAGAATCCCCTAAATGTGGAACTTACAACAGCTACAAATGCTGGATTCAGAAATCCATCTGAGCCCACAAAATAGCCCATGTGTCCACTCCTTTAAGCCTGGTACCCACCCTAGTCTCCCCAGTGGCCACTCCCAACCTTCTTTCTTTTAAACAGTCTCTGCGGCCATTCCTACTCACTTCACTCTCCCACTTTCTCCGTTCTCAGCAGGTGTCTTACATTCCACCTCAAGAAAATGTAGGCCATCATTGACCTCGTTCAACTTTGTGTCCCCTTCCTCTAGAAACATAAACACCTACCTCCACTTTCCATCTCCTCCCCAGCTTCTGATACGGTGATCTTTCCTCTTTTCAAAATCAGTTCCTCCACCTGTCTCTGACTTCTCCATTCCAATCTGAAAGTGAAAATGAAAATGAAGTCGCTCAGTCATGATTGACTCTTTGCAACCCCATGGACTGTCTGAGGCATATGGCTAAGACTGCCTTGCAAACGTCCCCTCTTATGCAAGTCCACAGGGCATTTTTCCTGGCCTCTTGTCAATGGATTTTTTGCTGCTTCCTTTAGGCACTCTGCATTTCCTTGACTCCTTTGCACCAATTGCTTTCTTTATTCTCCTCTATCAGGATACCTGTGCTCTAAAATTATCATGATCATTGTCATGATAATTACCTTCTTCCTCCAGTTGTCCTTGAGAGGGCTACAGGGTCTTATCTTTCTTTGTTACTCCAGGGACTCTCCCTGGGAGGTGTCAAGTTATCTCATGGTTTCAAGTACCATCCACAGGCTGATGAGTTCCAAATCTGTACCTCCATCCCTGACTACTTCCTTAATTTCAGATCCACCTTCCCAGGTGCCTGCTGGACTGCTTTACTTGGACTGAGATGCTCAAGGCACCTTGAACCTTAGCAGGTCCACATCCTAACTCATCATTTCCCCTATATCACGCCCTCCTCATTGCATCATCTATCTTAATCATTGGCACCACTGCTCACCTGGTCACCTGAACTGGAAACCTGGCTCCTGCCTTTACCCCTCAGTCTAACATTGTCAGTAATTGCTAATATCTCAAATATTTGTGAACCTATCTTTCCTTCTTCATGCCCATTTCATCAACCTTAAGTCAGGCCACCATCATCTCTTAGAAGAGTGATTTTAACAGCTGCCTACTGGGTCTCTTTTGTTCTTGTCCCCTTTGATTCTGTTATCTCCCTGCAGCCAGATGTCACGGCATCACCTCTCTGCATTATTCCCCACCAATTGCATGTGAAGTATCCTGGGATCTGACCCCTATTCACAGCTCCCACCTCATCTACAGCTTCTCCCAGCATACCATATGCTTGATTGGATCACTCTGCGCCCAGCCTCTTGCTACCGCTTACCGTTCAGGCTTGCCTCTCCCAGGAAGTCTTTCCTAAATTCCACAGGTTGGCTGGAGCTGCTCATCTGTGCTCCTGTGCCTCTCTGGGCTGATTGCAGTTACACTCAATTACCCACTAACCTATCTGTCTCCCTCTGAAGGGTGTAAGGTCTTTGCAGATTTCAATCTTATCTTTGCAGTTCTAATGAGCACCTAGTAAGTACTAGTTGAGTTAGCAAATGGACAAAAATGACAGTATGTATGTTTAAGACCCTTTCCTGTGAGTGATGCCTCAAACTTTAGGTGTCCAAGTCTCAGTGAAAGCTTGATAGAAAGATACAAGGCCTCAAGGCATTTGCACTTGCTGGCCCACCACTGGTAGTCTTCCTCAGATATTCATTTTCTTCTCTCAGTTTCTGCATCTCAGTGAGACCTTTCCCCAGTCATCCTGTGTAAACTAACACCTTCTTCGCCTTATTACTGCTGTTTCCCCCTGCCCCCCTGTCAGTTGCTTCAGTCATGTCTGACTCTTTGCGACCCTATAGACTGTGACCCACCAGGCTCCTCTGCGCATGGGGATTCTCCAGGCAAGAATACTGGAGTGGGTTGCCATGCTCTCTTCCAGGGGACCTTCCTGACCCAGGAATCGAAGCTACGTCTCTTTATGTCTCCTGCACTGGCAGGCAGGTTCTTTACCACTAGCGCCAACTGGGAAGCCCCAGGTGGCTTATCACATAGCTATTGTTTAAACTTATCCCCCCTTTAAACATAAGGTCCTTATCAGCAAGGGCTCTGTTCTGATCACTGGTAATTTCCCTGCTACCTATAAAAGTGTCAAGTCTTGAATCTATGCTCAAAATACTTGTCAAATATTGAGTTGAACAACTATTAGATAGCAAACAAGAGTGAAACATAAAGGGAAGGGGAAAAAAGGAACAGAGGGATAAAGGGATAAATTCTGATATATTTTTTCCTCCTGGCTGTTGACCCTTGTTTTCATTTTTTTATGTTCTCTTGTACCGGAATCAAAGTATAGATTGTGCACACATCTAGCTGGCCCATCTGACCCTGGACGTCCTCCCATAGCTCTGACATAAAGGCAGCGGGCGTGGGGATTCAGTGCATGTCTGTGTGTGATAAGAGGTTCCTTAACTCGAGATGTGCTGACCTCATAGCCCCCTGTTTGCTGATACACACGTGTGGCTTTCCCTGGGATCAGAGGTTCTAAAAATGGGTCAGGGCCTTGGTCTCTTCTGAAAGCCACAGCTGGGGTCCAGGGAAGCAGCTGGCATCAAGGTGGACATTTCCCACGAGCATCAACTTCCTTTGGTCCGCTTGTTAAAGAAGTCCAGAGCCCCTTGAGATATCTGGGTCTCCTGGGCGGTCTCCAGCTGTGCCTCCAAGGAACCTCATAGAGGTCTCCCTTGCAAAACATCCTCTCTCAATGGAGTTTATGGTCTGTTTTCTGTTTTTGCTGCCAAGTCCTTGTAAACAGGTCTACCTCTCCTGCGTTGGGCAGGGAGAGAAGTGCAAAGGATGGCGGAACATGCCATCTAAGTCCCTTATATAAGGATTGTGACACTCCAGAAAGCCTGGGACTGTGTCTATTCTATTCAGGACTATCCTTTCCTAGCACCTAGCATAGTTCCTGGCACATACTGGGTGCTCAAATAAATGTTTCTGGAACACTGAATGAACCCTGGGAGGGTATCACAATTATCCCCATAATATAGAAGCAGCAGCCTCCTGTTGTACCCTCCATTTCTGCAATGCCCGACAGACTTATGATTACTTGTTCAAGTTCTTTTCCCCTGGCAGGCCTTAAGCTCTGGGAAGGCAGAGATTGTTTACAGCTGTATCCCCAGTACATTGCTTGGATCATAGTAAGTGACCAGCAAATATTTCTTGACTGACTGAAAGGATAGATGGATGGATAAAGTTCAGAGACAGTGTGCATTTTATTTAAGCTCATAAAATCAGAGCTGAACCCAGTCTGTGACCAGACCAAGAAGTCCATGAGGGCAGGAATGGAGTCTGGTTTTTCTCACCATCAGATCCTTAGCACCACGGACAGTGCCAACATGGAGCAGGAGCACAATAAATACTTGTTGAATGAATGAATGACTCACGGACTGAGCTTTTTTTAATTATTATTTTGCAACACCCTTCAAGGAGATAGGGACCTTATGAACAGACATATCACAAGTCCAATTTTGAGAGAAAGCATTTAAAGACACAGGCTGTTTTTCTATAGCAAAGATTAAAGGGGAGAAAAATAGGAGCAGAGTGACTGAAGTGTGGGCTCCTTTATCAGCGGGTGGAGTGCTAGCATGCATAGCCTCGCCAGTCAATAGGAAGTGAGTTGGTAGCCACAGAGTACTGGATTTCTGGCCACTGATCACGGAGGCGTCAGGGTCAAAGTGGCCGACAGAAGCAGAGGCAGCCAGACCTGCAGGAGCCCTGAAAAGAAAGAGATTACAGGGTTGCTCCTAGCAACCTGGTGTGCACATTTTATGTGCAAAACTAACAAAAAATGCCTCCTCTAAACTGACGGGTTAGGAAAGGACATGTTCTTTGAGTGGATCAGTTAGAAAAAGGAAGTTTTTTAATCGCTTCTCAGCCTTTTGGCTAAGATCAAGTGTAGAAAAAGGAAGTTTTTTCTTTATCTGCCCTGAAAACCAGTTAGAAAAAGGTGCCCTGCCAGATGGGCCAATCTGAAAAAGGCAGCCTTTCTGCAGGCACTAGCTGGTATCCACTCAAAAGGGTACTCCTGTGCAGTGACCAAACTACTCAACCTTGGTGACCTTGAGGGATAGTCACAAAGGGCAAGCCTCTTGGGGTACCTTGCCTCTCCAGGACTGGGCTCACTGATACTGGGATGAACTAGCTCATGTCAAACACTAGGTTGGTGTAACAACCCACTCAGATCTAGGTGCCAAGAGCCAAGCAGAGCAACAGTTACACAGATTCACTTTTTATCCAGATTTTCAGACAATTCAGCGGCCATAAAAGTCAAGGGCCATTAAAATGCTGCCAGTCTCCGGTCTTTGTGGTCAGAGGAGCAGAGAAGCAGAAAACAGAGTGTTTTGTTTGTCTGCCTGTTCATCCTGGCACCAAACATCCTGACAAAGGTGTTAGAGATACATCTTGAAGCTTCAGGAAACGCCCAAGATGCAGATCACAACACAGCGTGCTTGTCCACTACGTCCAGGTGTGTAACAAGCATGCGTATGTCTGCATATGCAGATTCACACACAAGCAGCTGCAGCTGTCATGACGTTTGTGTGTGAGTGTGACTATATGCATGTGACCTCGTGGACGTGTCTGAAAAAGTCTAGGTGACGTCTGCTCTTGTGCACCCATCTGTGTGTGCCTGTGTCCATGTGCACTGTCGTGGGACAGCACAGGTGTGTGTGCACATGTGCAGCCCCAGGTCCAACACTTCCACAAATGCAGTCACCTCTTCAGAGCTCAGGCCAAGCAGGCCGGGCACTCCAGGACACCCTAGGCCAACAGATAAAAGCCCCAGATGGAGGTTTGGGTCAAATCCCTGTGCTCCAGGATCTGAACTTACCCAAGCTACTGGGAGCAGCCCTTGACACTGCAGCCTGGCCCCCTGTGGGAGGAAACAGAAGGATCAGCCTGGGAGAAGCCCCTTCCATCTGCTCTTCCTTGCAGCCAGAGTGTGGTCTTTTTGAAACCCCAGTCTGATCATCTCACTCTGCTGCTTGGATCTCTTGGGAGCTGCCGTCTACTTTCAGGAGAAAGGGCCCAAAACCTTAGCAAGAACTACATGTCATTTATAGTTGAAGTAGAAGAAGGAGAAAGGGAAGGGGAAGGAGAAGAAGAAAAAAGAGAAGTACTATCATTGGAAGGACTGATGTTGAAGCTGAAACTCCAATACTTTGGCCACCTCATGCGAAGAGCTGACTCATTTGAAAAGACCCTGATGCTGGGAAAGATTGAGGGCAGGAGGAGAAGGGGATGACAGAGGATGAGATGGTTGGATGGCATCACCGACTCAACGGACATGAGTCTGGGTAAACTGCGGGAGTCGGTGATGGACAGGGAGGCCTGGCGTGCTGCGGTTCATGGGGTCACAAAGAGTCGGACACGACTGAGTGACTGAACTGAACTGATAAGGCCTCATGTGGTCTGGTCCCCCACCTCCATCAGCTCACCCGCACCAACCTCTCCTCCTCCTCTAGCACCCTGGGTTCCCTCCTGCTCAGGCCTTTTGCTCATTCTCTACTCTCTCCCTGGGATGCCTCCCTCTTTTCCGCTTCTCCTGACCCCTGTTACTTAATCCTTTCTCAGTTTCCAAACCTCACTTCCTTTCTCCCCCAATCCTCCAAATTAGGTCTGCTTCCCCTGCGGCAAGAGCTCAGAGTTCCTGATCCATCTTCACGCCTGCACTTATCACAACTCCAGAGACACAAGATTATTTAAATGATGTCTCCTCTACGGGTCCATAAGTGGCACACGAGCTGGGCTTGTACCCACTGTTGCTCATCCTGAGACCCCAGCCACTAACACAAGGCAGGCATGAGAAGACAGCTGTGCAATGAATGAGACCTGCAGGAGGAAGGCAGCTTATAGACTACCTCGCCCCACAGGATTTACTTGCTCTGGTTCTTCAGATCCCGGTAAGATCCCAAGTGCCAGGTTCTCTCAGCTCTCCTCATCTCCAGAGAACATTTTTCACCGCGAACATGGAGAGGGGAGTGGCCTTCTTACCCTTCCGTGTGATGGGACCCAAGTTCAGGACCCGGGTTTGGTCTATGATGCTCCCACTGCGGAATCTGGTCTCAGGGCAGGTCTGCAGAGAGAGGGTGACAAAGAAACCTTTCCACAAGAGAGACTGAATGAGGCCCTGCCATGGAAACCTGGGTGCCCCCTTTGTAAGAGCAACCTCTTGCCTTGGGCTGGGATTTGAGGATGGTAGAGGCAGGGGTTGTTAGGAGAACTGTATACATGGGTTCCTGTCCCAGCTCTGCCATCTGTTAGATGTATGATCTTAGAAAAGTCACTTACATTTTCCAAGCCTCTCTCCCCATATGGAAAAGGGGGCTGGTAAAATACCTCCCTTATAGAGTTGTTGTGAAGTATCTAAAAGTTAACACACGCAAGTTGTACACAGTGCTTAAAAATGTCAGTTTCTGCTATTAGCACACAAGCTTGCAGATAAGTGAGAGATTTACCAGCCTACTGCAGCGCCCTGATCTCACCCAGCCTCCCCACAGCCTAGTCTCCTGTCTGGCCAGGCCAGCCTCATCTTATAGCTCTGTCTACCCCTGCACTAAAATGAAAATACGGCAGAGATGTTTGTTTTCTTTTAACGTGTGGCCAAGCGTCTTCAGTGGGGTGTGAGGGTGTGGCAAGCAGACTGAGGGAAGAGAGGTCTGACTCACAGGTCGGCACTTTTCATTCACGGTGTCACAGAGATACACTTCACAATGCAGGTACACCAGATCGTAGTTTCCAGCAAAACGGAACATCTGGACAGAAAACCGGCCCTGAGGGGACTCCCCATTTTCCTCCACTTGGATGGTTGAGTCCGCAGTGCGTGGACATCTGGGAAGCATACATCATACATCATATAAGCAAACACTCTGGGGCCAGGCTTCCTGGGCTCAGATCTCACTCTATCACTTATCAGCTGTGTGACTATGGGCAATTTACTCAGTCTCCCTAAGCCTGCTGCCCTATCTATGTGTGAGGAATAATAATTTTAGTTTGCATCATAAAGATAGCTGCGACAATTGAATGAGTTAAATTGTCAGCATGGGCCATACAATAGGCGCTACATGTATGTGACTCTAAAATACAAATGTAATCAGTTCAGAGCTTAAACTATCCTCAAGTAAGCACTTTCTGATTTCCCAGGAAATGGCATTCAGGAGTCATTACCTACCATTTATTGGCTACCTCCTAGTGCCTGGTGTTAATTCTCACATTGGAAACATCTCAGCACTGAAGGCCGCTGGCCAAACTGGGCTGTGTGTTTGCTCATCAGCATACATTATTACCCAGCGCACCCAAACACACAGATAGAAACTCAAAACTGCATGTGCAGAGACTCATGTGTACTGGGCTGGATCAGGGCATGCAGGCACCCTGAGCAGGCAAATCAGGCACCCCGTCTGCTCTTTGACACTATCTGCTCAAAATGGACTTAAAAAGGGGGCTGAAGGCGTCAGACCAAGAAGGGAACTCCTCGGGATGGTGTTCACTTTGTTCTGTGTCCCCCACAATTCAAATCTGACTCCATTTGGCAAAAGACAAGCCCTGTGGTTAAGGGGACCCACCTTCCAAAAAGCAGAGAGAGTGGAGGCCAGCACTGCCCTTGGTAGCCCCAGGCAGTCAACCCAAGAAAGGTGCCTACGTGTCTCCCCCAGCCCCTAAGCACCTCCCCAATTCATCTCCTCCTTACACCCCTGTGATATTCTGAGTGTCTCACAGACTGGCAGTCCTCAGCCCAGTTCCCACCCATGACACGGCAGACACAGAGGGCCACAGCCAGCATTTCTTCATGCTTCGTTTTCAAGACTTTGTAAGCTTTTCATAATGCACATGCTCTACCTTTATACTCAGAAGAAAAAAAACAAAGCTTAAAAATCCCTGCACAGTAGGCTTTCTTCTTGCCTGTTTCACATATAAGAACATAAATAGACAGATGAGCTGACTCGTGTCTTGAACTAAGAAACAGCAAACCCATGCTATGAACCCAAGTCTCCATGATGTCCCAGTTAAGGTCACGTCAGCATTTTTCAAATTTTAGTTCTTTTAGCCTTATACAGAAACCACCGCCCTGAATGTTTTCCAGTTTACCAATATTTGTACTATTATTTTACATTATTATATTATTATTACTACTTTCTTCAAATCTGCATATGTTTTTGTTGAACTACATTTATTTTTTAAAAATATCATGACCACAAATAGCAAACCGAGGGCTTCCCAGGTGGCAAAAAAAAAAAAAAAAAAAAAAAACCTCCACCTGCCAATGCAGGAGATGCAAGAGATGAGGGTTCCATCCTGAGGTCAGGAAGATCCCCTGGAGTAGGAAATGGCAACCCACTTCAGTACTCCTGCCTGCAGACTTAACGTGGACAGAGGAGCCTGGCAGGCTACAGTCCGTGGGGTCACAAAGAAGTGAACGACTGAGAACACAGCACATTACTTGCCATAAATAAAACACGACCATACAAACACAGTCAGATACTGCTATTACATTTTACTTCAACACTGTTGATTGTAAAAGACCCCCAAAAGACTTCTGTTCTCCTTTCCTTTGGTTGTAAAGGGAGATTAGCAAATAACAGAAGTGTGAACACCAGATGAGCACCCAACTGAGCCTTTTCCCCTTGATGCGACCAGGCGGATTCTAAAAAAACTGAGGCAGAAATAGGTCAGGGTCTCCTGGGAATGCTTTCTCTGACTGCACTATTAAAAACAGCAAATCCCCTCCCTTTTCCCTATTTCATTTTTTTCTCTAAAGCCCCGTCATCATTAACATGCCATGGATGGTACTTTCGTTTAATTGTTGTTCTCCCCACTTAGAATATCAGCTATAAGGGTGCAGAGACTTTTGTCTCCTATTCACTGTTATCCACATAGCCTGGCACCCAGTGAGCTTTCAAAAATATCTGTTCGATTTATGAATGAAAATGTGAACTACTTTCTCGCAGTGTGGTTCCTGTTTCCCTAATGTGCTTGAGTCAAAAGTAGTCCATCTGTGTCCTCCCTGTTTCAACTGACTCTTGTCTAACCATGCCTCTGCTGTACTCCCAGCCAAGTGCCAGCCTGCTCCTGTCCAGGGCCTGCCTTTCCATCGGGTTCCTCATCCTTTTCTGAATCCTAGACCCCCTCTGCCATCTGGTGAAGCCCATGCATTCCTCCTCAAAAGTAATGCTTTAAATGCATACAGTAAATTACATAAGATAATAAAGAAAACCAATTAAATATAATTCTTAAAATATTAAACTTAATATGTTATATATTTACATTTCTAGATATAGATATCTACATATTTACAAGTCCATATATTTGATATATATCAAATAATAAGATCTAGTAGAAATTCTAATACTATAATATAGTAACTAAAAATACTGACTTGTATGCTGCTGCTGCTAAGTCACGTCAGTCGTGTCTGACTCTTCGTGACCCCATGGACTGTAGCCTACCAGGCTACATGGGATTCTCCAGGCAAGAGTACTGGAGTGGGTTGCCATTGCCTTCTCCAACTGACTTGTATAAATGTCTTCAAATGTCCTGCTAATACTTTTCTGGTTTGTTGCCTATATCATAATGAATGACAGTGCTAAATTTCAGCTAGAGGTGAATGAATGTGAAGATGTACTTTGTACCCATCCAAGTCTAAAGACCCTCCACGGCCCCAAATTCCATCCGACGGGCCTTACCTGTCCTGGATGATGAAGTATTTCAAGGGGTCTGTGGCATTGCTGCTGGGAGTGGCATAGCAGTTGGTCATGAGCAGTACAAACCGGGACAAGTCGCCCCCGTCCAGCATGGTACCGACGTAGAGAAACGCCTCGGTGGACAGGGTCACGGAGGAGCCTTGGTAGGGCTGTGTGTAGGCAGGGCTCTGGAAAAGTGCCATCCGCACGGTGAATGTGCCGGTCCCGCCCATGCTGATATTGAGGGCGCTGCAGGGGGAGAGAGGCTGGTGAGAGAACCAGAACCAAAAACAGCAACAGATAGGCCACTCTCTCTGATCTGCATTCCTGGGCAGTCCCTGGCAGTTATTTGGATTTTTATCCAGCAACAGGACTGGAATCCACCAACCATTGCTCTGCAAAACACAATAATCACACACAGGTCACTTAGGGATCTTGTTGAAATGCAGATTCTGGATCTGTAGCTTTGGGATAGGGCTCCAGGTTCTGCATTTCTAATAAGCTCCCAGGTGATGCTGCTGCTTCTGATCCAGAGATCATATTTTTCTGTAACATGTCCACGCCCTCACATGGTGGCCTTTATCCAAGAAGTGCAGCAAATGCATTCTCAAGGGAATAACCTAGATTCTTTTTTTTTTAATCTTAATATAGAACAGTTTTAAAAGATGAGCTATGAGTCCTACAGGCCTTAGAGTTCTGGCTCCACCTACAGCAGAAGATTAGGATTTTTAAAATGCATTATTTTAAATCACATTAAAAACAGCCACACTGATGGCAACTCCATGGGGATTATCCTACAAAGGACACTGAAAGACTGATGCCCCAGGAAAGGGGGTACATAAGAACAGTAATGCGGAAGTCCATTTTAGAGGTGAATACTGGGTTATTTGTTTGGACTTGGTGTTCGACTGGGGTGAGATTTCTAGCTTAAGCCAGAGAGAGATCTGCATACAGATGTTTTGTTCCCTGGGAACCTATCAGGTCTGGGACATGGCCACATTGCTCCAGAGCACTTCTTGGCCAGGTGATATTCCACACAGAGGCAGACAAGGAGCAACTGTCTTCCTTCAAGTCAGCCGAGCACCTTCATCAGCATCAGGTGCCCTTCCCCAAGTCTGGCTGGCCCAGAAAACACGTGCCCATGGACAAGCTTCAAAGAAGAGGTCATGGTAGAGTGGAGGCTCTATGCCTGACGGCCCGGCTTTGAATCCCAGCTCTGTAACTTACTATCGTCTACCACTTTGGACAAGCTACCAAACTTTCTTTGAACTTCAATTTCAATAATAATACTAACACCTTATAGGCCATGCTAAGATTTCAATGAGGTGTTCCATGTAGAGCACTTAGCACAATGCCTGACATATGGTCAGCTCTTGATAAACACCTGTTATTATCACAACTATTATTTTTTCCCCAGTATCTGCATCACTGGCTTGTGATTCATCCTATTCAGAAATTTTCAAGTTTATTTAGCAACAGGATCCTTTAATTTTTTTAAGTAATAAAATTGATAAAGAAGATGTGGTACATATACACAATGGAATACTACTCAGCTATAAAAAAGGATGCAATAATGCCATTTGCAGCACATGGAAGAAACTAGAGATTGTCATACTAAGTAAAGTCAGAAAGAGAAAGATAAATATTATATGATATCACTTACATGTAGAATCTAAAATATGGCACAAGTGAAGCAATCTATGAAACAGAAATAGACTCACAGATATATAGAACGGACTTGTGGCTGTCAGGGGAAGGGGGATGGAGTGGGGGGTTGGGGTTAGCAAATTTAAGCTATTATACACAGAATGGATAAACAGCAAGGTCCTACTGTATAGCACTGGAAACTAGAATCAATAACCTATGATAAACCATAATGGAAAAGAATATTAAAAAAAGAGAATGTATAAAAATTAACACAACACTGTAAATCAACTATACTTCAATTAAAAAAATTAAATTAAAATTTAAAAAGTTCTCTGGTTCACATCCCCAAATCACCTCCTTAAAGACCTTCACACTCCAAGAAGCATAATTTGTAAACCCCTCTTTATTCAAATTTCTCCTATTTACAGAGAAAGAAACTGAGGTCCAAACACGGGGTACAATTTGCCCAGTCCCACAGCAGGTCTGAACTGAGACCACCTCCCTTCTTTCCTCTGGTCCAACAACCCTACCGCTCAGATAAACCAGGGACCTTAATATTGGTTTCACCTCTGCAGACCACTTTTGTGCTTCTAAGAAAGACAGTACATTACTGCTAAATCTATTTCACACACAAGAAGACTGATGCCTAGAACAGGGCTATCAATTTCCCAAAGCCATTTGTGTGATAGAGCCAGGATTTGAAAGTGGGCTCCAGATTTCCTAGCTGGGCTCCTCATGGACTCTTTTTGGAGTCCAACACTGCCTCCCAGCTGACCGCCTCCAATCAACTCCTTATTGGTGGCAGCTGACAGAGAAGCTGAGGTCCTGGTGGCCAAGGGTTTGTGGGGTGGAGTTGGCCAGGGACACTGGGGACCCTCTCTAGCCGCACCTGACCATTGGCTGCAGTGAGGTCTTCAGACTGACTTTCATGTCCAGGGGATAGGAGCATGCAAAGTTGATTCTGATGTTGAGGTCACGGATGATGATCTCATCTGCCAGGTAGAGAGTGTTGCTGTATGTGGCGTGGGTCTCATTCCTCTGTATTGGGGTAAGAAGGTGGGGGAAGGAAGGGTGTAAAAGGCATAGAATCTGAGTAGGTTTCAAAACCAAAGGCATTGGAACTGCTGAAAGTGCCCTCCCAGTTTCCATGAGCACGAGTCATGAGCTAGGCACCCCCCGCCCAAGCTGAATGTCCCTACGGCATCTTTGCATGGATCCTTCAATGACCCTGAGAGGTAGGATGACCACCTCCCTAATATAGATGGGAGTTCATGGGAACTGGGTAACTTATCCATGGTACAGGGGGTCTAAGAAGCCTGGACTCTTCCCATCACCTCATGCCTCCTCTCGCACATGCCAAAAGACTAAAAATCACATTCTGAGTCATCATTAATGGTAGATCATCAAAAAGTCATATTTGGCAAATGACAATTATTTCCTTGTTTCTTGCGTCTTTTTTTTTTTTTTTCCTCTGTGCAGGATGAGGGAGATGCGAGGAAGCAGAACCCACTCACACAGATATTTACCTCTGGGTCATTTTGGAGGAGGCTTCTGTAGCTGAGGCCCTGGCTCTCTGAACACTGAAGGTGCAGACCCTGCCTCCCAGGAACCATCAGAGACAAAAAGATCTGCTTCTGAACTCAGTGCTTGTACCTACTGGCTTAGAATTGCCCTGTTGCGGCATTACCTTTCCCATCTGTCAAACAGGGAACTATCACTATAGATTGTCCTCTTTATTTGAAACTGACATTTATTGAGCACTTACTTCGTGCCAGTCACTGTCCTAATCACTTTGCACATAGTAACTCCTTTAACTCTCCTAACCCTATGAAGGAGTTACTATCACTCCATTTTCAGCAGAGGAAGCTGAGCCACATCCAGGTTAAATAACTCACCCAGTTCACACAACTAGTAAGTGGTGGGGCTGGGCTTGACCCAGGCAGTGCTCCGACCCTGCCCCACACCGGCCAGAACGTACCGTCATCACTGTCCCACAGGGGCCAGCCCTGGCTGGAGTCACCACAGACATCCAGTCCCGGTCACCCCTCTCAGGGAAGCCTGAGCACTGGCTGTCATGCAGGTACATGAAGACCTTCTCAAAGCCCAGACTCTTCAGCTGGCACTTGCTCAGGGACAACTTAATGTCATCAACCCCACATTCCAGCCTGCGCTCCAGGAGGGAGAGATCTGAAACAGTCAGGGAAGGCAGGATTGGAGGCCTGTGACCACAGTTTAGGGTTCAGCACATCCCCAGGGCCCGGGTCCAGCTAGCCGGGTTGGCCACCAGCTGGGGGTACTCAGAGTCATGCGTGGTCTCCCCTCTCAGAGAGGTGGAGACATGAGACTGGGTTCCCAGCATCACTGGATGGATCCGTGTAACTAACCAGGAGCTCATGTTACTCTAAGTATAGGCTGTATGCAACAAAAAGTAACACATTTGGGTCATTCACTGCTCTCTCTGTGTATTCAGACATGTCCAACTCTTTGCAACTCTATGGACAGACTGTAGCCTGCCAGACTCCACAGCCCCAGCATTAAATAACATTGAATCCTAGTAAAACAAAACAAATAACAAGCAAACAAAGCTAATAAGTTAATGGCAATTTCTTTCCATCCTTCTGTATCAAGGGGACGGTCCCCAAGATTTGCTAATATTTTTATTATTAACACCATACACTTGCTAATTTTCCTTGAAACCACAGAGAGCAGACCTCTGGTTAAGTATTTGCAGCATATAAAGAGATCCAGTTAGATTTTTAAAATTAAAGTATTACATAGTTTATGTAGTAAATGAAGTTTAACAACTTTCATTGTATTCATTATCAGCTACTGCCTATCTAAGGTGTTACTTGCCACAGATAAGTCACAGTAGTGAACTTCAACAGCCCAAGTTTACTGAAAAGAAGGTTGTGACTAAGACCAAGACTGAAATTTGGGAAACACTAGCCTGCTTCAATCATTACGTATACAGGGAAACAGGTTTAGAGATGGCCAGGGCTCTGCTCAGGGTCCTCAGCTGGTCAATGGAGGGTCCAGTCCAAGAAACCCCAGACTGCTGGCCAGGCCTGTGTTCTTGTGCTGTGGGAATACAGCTCAGGTTAGCCCTTGGCCAACAGGTGGCAACCTCCTGCTTATCCATCCCGGTGTTGGGGGCCTCAGAAGCAAGCCTGGGGGTGGGGTTGTTCCTCAAGCTCTGGGAACTTACGGGTCAACCAAGGGGAGACTCCAGGAACCCAGAGAGCTTCTTGCTGATTTTAATGGGTATTACTGGCCTGACTTTCCACTCAGATTGGATAAGATGCAGTCCTTGGGTCATCCCCACAGGCCCCCAATTCACACACAGGAATTGCGGTCCCTGGCATTTCTGAGCACCACCCCGCCTCCCCACCGGCCTCACCGGTGACGTTGGAGTCCTGTTGGCACCGGCAGTGCCATTCGCCATTATCCGATTTGCAGTCCTCGTCCACACGGCACTCCTCACACGTCCCCTCCACAGAGCTGGGGTCTGCAGGGCCACAGATACAGGCAACAAGGATGAGCTCCAGGCTCTCGGGGCGCCCACAGGGCCCGGGGTGGGGCTGCTGGGAGACACCCGCTCACCTGTGCAGTAAGCCAGATGGCACTCAGGGGGCGCCGTCAGATTGTACACGTAGTAGCCGCCGGCACAGGCCTTCACTTGGACCGGCGCGTCCCACAGGCAGCAGTCGCCGCTCCAGTGCGCGCAGGCCACGCGGTTCACGATGCCCTCGTCGCTCGACGGGTGCGTGCCGTTGAGCCACATAGGCGCGGCCGTGTTGCAGTGCAGGGTGGGCACGCAGGTCTCGGGCAGGCGCACGCCGCCCTGGCCCACGAAGCGGTACCAGCCGCCCAGACTGACATCACAGACGTAGCCGGGGCCGTACTCTGCGCTGCGCCAGTATTCGTCCAGAATGCGATGCGCCTGGCACGGGTCAGCGCACACGAGCGCGTCGCCCTCCTGCACGCAGTCTAGCCCGGGCCCGCAGGAGCCCGGGGAACACTCACAGTGCCGTCCGTCCCCCCGGTAGCCCGCGGGACACACGCACGAGTAGTTGCCCTCGCCATTGACACAGGTGGCCAGGGCGTGGCAGCGGCTGAGCCCTGGTTCTGCACACTCGTCCACGTCCACGCAGCCGAGCCCCGGGCTCAGGAGGAAACCTTCGGGGCAGACGCACGTGTAGGAGCCCAGCGTGTTCACGCAGCTGCTGCTGGTGGAGCAGTTGTGTGCCCCCGGAATGGCGCATTCGTCCAGATCCGCACACTCGAGGCCGTCGCCAGAGAAGCCCTCCTGGCAGGCGCAGGTCGTGGCAGCCCCGTCCACCGTACAAGTGGCGTTGGCGTGACATTCAGAGCAGCTTTCTGCAGACAGAAAAGCCCAAATTCAGAGTGGGGGCCGCTAGGCCACTGTTCACCAAGAGACTCTTTCCATGGTCCTTAGGGGTCTTTAAGATATAGCAGACCCCCTTCAAAAGAAACAAATCAACCTTCCCTGATGTCTAAACACCCGCCTGCATTCTTGTGTAAAGCACTGCATTCAAGCTGTATCGTCTTTTCAAACATCCACCTTTCCACCCCCAGAGGAATAATGCAGAGTTCTTGACACTTCGGTAAGGATTTAGGGAACCCTGTCACCCCTTCCCCAACTTGATATATTCTATGCCTCTTGCTCAGATCTCCTTCCCTTGGACCCCCTCTCTACCTAGCAATAGTACCCACACTTCGTGTGTTCCTCTGTGACAATAACAGTAAAGATGTCATCTATCAAGCACTTAGGATATGCCAGACACTGGGATAGGCATTTTCTATCCATTGTCTCACAGAATCCTCTCCAGTGGCCCTGGAAAATGACTTTTGTATTTAGCCATATTTTAAAGGTGAGGAAACTTGAAATTCAGAAGGTTTAAGCTACTTGCTTCATTGGTAAGCAGCAGAGCCAGGACACAAATGGAGGTTGCAGGACCACAGTGTGTGTGCTCCACGATGACACAATGGTATTTACTCTGCTCCAGAGAGCTCCAGTTGGGGTTTGTGTAGAGGTGTCTAGCTCCCTTCTCCAAGAAAAAGCTAACAGCAATATGCAACCCAATGGAAGGGTCACTTATGTATGAAAGGGGATGTCTTTGGGTACCACCCGGGTATGTTCACATCTCTCGTGTGGTTGAGTATGTTGACCTTCCAGTAAAGTGCCAGGGGGGCTTAGTGATGTTCTAAACTTTGGTTTCTCAATATGTGATCCAAGGATCACACCATCAGCATCATCTGGGAGCTTGTTAGAATGCAGAGTCTCAGGCCCCACCCCAGGTCTACTGAATCAGAATCTGCATTTTAGTAAAATTCCTGGGTGATTTCTATGTACATTAAAGTATAAGAAATGAATTTAGAATAAAGACTATGCAAATCCCAAGTATAAAAGGAGAGGGACTGAGACCTCTCTGCTAATGGTGACACTGCTCTCTACACACACAGCACTCACTTGCAGATGAGGCGTCAGTTGCTGCAGGTATGATGACCCAAGAGGTCACCGCCACTGCCATCCACATCAAGGTCGGAGAGAAAAGACACTTCATCCTTTCTGCTCCTCACAGCTTCTTCTGTTCTGGGAAGACTTTCCCAAAGGCAAGGAAAGGCTGGCCTCTTGAAATTTCCTCCCCTTCCCTGATCCCTGAAGTCCTGTGAACAGAGACAAATGAGATAAACACATGATGGAACTCCATTCCCCACAGTTGGGAAAAGTGCTTTGGTTGTGCACTATGCAAGTCCAGGAGATGCCATTTATGTGAACCACAAAAAGTGCGTAGTGCTGTGGTCCTTGCTTTGGTAAAGATTTCCCCTCTGTGGCCTTACTCTTAATTCCCACCACATCCCAGCCTCAGCTCCCCAAGTCTCAGTGCATTTGAAACAGCTGAGTCTCTCATCTGGAGCAGGAACCTGCAAGATGGGGCGGGGTGGGGGGGATGTTCTGGACTCACCATTTTATTGGACGCACCCTTGGGTTTTAACAGTCAACTCCTGATCCCCTCATGGAAAACTTTGAACTTGCCTAGATGCAGTTATTCATTCAACAGATATTTATTGAGTAGTGCCAAACAGGAAGCTATGAACCAAATGACAGACAAGATCCCTGACTTTGTGCAATTCACGTATTGTAAAGAAGTGGCTTGAGATAAGCAGCTTGAGAGGTGATTAAGCTTCATAATGTATTTTAATGTTTCCAGAGTGCTCACATATTATTTCACTCACCCGGCAAAATAATCTACTAATACCCCAATTTTTATAGAAGCAAAATAAGGTAGCATAGTGGTTAAAGGTATAGGACCTGGAGGCCGCAACAAGAATTTGAACCCCTATTTTACCAATCACTATGATTGGTAAACTCACATGTGACATTGGGCAATGTATTTCAATTCACTAAGACTCAGTTTCCTCATCTATGAAATAGATTATTGCTTGCACAGACTGAGTGGCTACAATGCATCAGGCTCAGTGTGAAGTCTCCTGTTAGTAAAGAACCTGCTTCCTAGGAAAGTGTTTTACAAACCTTTGTGACCATGATCTGCTATAAGGAAAATATTTTATGCCATGATCCAGTACAGTTGCTTGTACACATACACACACATGCACACATGAAATAAATGTTTTATAAAACAATTCTTACCATTACTATGTGCATTCCTTGCTGATATATCCTATCACATCTAATTAAAAGAAAATTCTGACTGTAACCCACAAATCATTCTGTAATCCACTAACGGGTTGTGAACTATAGTTTGGCTAATAATGGACTGCATATTGTCGTCCCGGTATTAACAAAGATGATATGTGCAAAGCAGGTTCAGAGCAGATGCTCTTGTTTATTGCTCTATCCATCCCCAATGCCTGGTATATAACAGGAACTTCACTCATGTGCATTGAACAAATGGAAAAATTGTAGTCGTTGTTAGGGAAGTGCAAGATCAAAGAGAGGGAAGTTGATTTGCCAAAGCCCTTAAAGTCAATAGTCAGCCGAATAATGACTTATCCTAGGTTTGATTCAAGTGTCCAATCTCTTCATTTCCAGACCCCCATCCCTCAAACAGAATGGGAGTCAGCAAAGACTAGATGGGAGAAGTGGCTAGGAGAAGTGAGAGCTGCAGACAGCCTTACCTGAAACCAGAAAGGTAGAATTAATCCTTTAACAAGTAGGTGACTTTTATATCTATATATATATACATCTGTCCCCCACTGGCAATCTCTCCTCCAATTATCCTCTGCTGTTTCTTAATTATTTTAATGGGGGTGGAATATTTTTCCCTTTGACACAGTGTTTTCCTTTTCTAGGCTGTGAGGTGGTTGTTGTTCTTTTCCCTAATAGGTAGAGACCCCAAATGATTGACATTGGGGGTCACAGTTGTGCCCACAATTACAAGGGCTCTGTTTTATACCTTTTGGCAACAAGAGGTTCTTTAGTTAGAAATTAACTGGGTAAACAATTCCAAGGGCCTGGGCTTTTCTTGGTCATTGAAAAGCGCAAGGTGGAGCCAAGCAAGGGCCAGAATCTGAAGCCAGGCTGCTCCAGGAGCAAAGGGGAGTTCATCGTTCCCACTGGGGTGTGTACTTGTGGCCACTCAATTCCAAAGCAAATTCCATCCTCACGGGTTCAGCCAGCTCCCCTGGGGTCCAGATGTGAGCAGCAAAGGAGCTGAGAATGGCTGAAGGTCAGAGACAGAAGACGATTCAGACATCATTGGACCAGATGCTCTGTGAATCAAGAAATTTGAATTCCCATGAAGGAAGGTCCTTGAGAAGTAGATAATTTTGTAAATGAACAGACTGACTTTGGAGTCAGTCTATCTGAATCCTGGTCAGCATTTTCTTGTGTGTGTGCCAGTGGGCTCACTTCTTTCCTTCCTGAGGTAATTTTCATCATCCGTAAAACAAGAATACCTGTGTCCTAGGATTGCTATGGCCATTAAAGGAGATGATGCAAGTTCAGGCATATAGCAATGGTACCATCTGTGGGAGTCACTGCCAATGCTGCTTTGGTGATGTGCAGTCATGGGGTAGAGGATGACAGGGCTTGGTTCAACCTTATGTCTCCTGACCTAATTCCACATTAATGACAATGCCATATTGAGAAAAATTAGGTGTGTATGAACTCAGGCTGAGCAGGAAATATGACAGTGATCCACAGCATCGACTCTTTGAGGGCTTTCTCCTTCTGTCTGGCTTAGTAACCACTAAGGGTGGTTACTAAGGGTGGGTGACTATCAGCAGCAGCTCACTCACCTCCTCAGGGGAATTTCATAGGAAAAGAGGAAGCACAGTTTTCGGTGATATTTCTTCCCAAATAGCACCCAGAGAGATCTATAACAATTAGTTTACAATCCCAGCGCTACACTCAGCCACCCTGGGCATTAACTTTCCTCTTTGTGGAAAAGTGAGAAATATCTCATTGTTATTTACTTTTGCAGTTTTTTGATGAAAAAGGAAGTTATCTTTTCATTTTCTTCCTATTTATTCATTTCTGAACTGTTTGTATCCTTTGCCCGTTTCCCCCCCATATGAATGTTTTTTTCCCTTTGCTATAACTTAAGAAGAAAATAAAAGTTCTTAATTTTTTTTTCTCAATCCTAGATGGTGAATGTCATTTCTGGTTGGTGAACATGAGGCTCTGTCAAAACCTAAGTCTGGGTGTCTTTAAAGGATTAAAAATGGAGCTCCAGGTAGCTCCTGAAGTTGTCTGAGCAGAGATCTCAGGTAGGAAAATAGGGAGTTTGAGCTGAGACTATTCTTAAGTCTAATAGCCAACCACATTATTCAAGCTTTTGTGTTTGATGCTTTTACGTCTTGAACCTTTGGGGGACTGCCCCACTGAGGGTGAACTAGAGGTAGCATTGGAGATACACCTCGCTACCTTTAGGAACATCATATTCCTGAGAGCATGCCTTTCATATGCAAAACAGCCTGTCTAGAGTCCTTTGCCCAAGCTCTCTTCTGTCAGGCTCACACTCAGGACCAGGTACCAGATACCTAGGGACAATTTTCCAAGTTCCAGAGCCTACTGACATTATTCCAGCTAGCCAATCCTAAATCTGCTTACCTTGCCTCTTCTGTTCCTTCCTATGGAAACCACAATAAAGGCTACATTTTCAGATTATAGTCAGGTTTCCCCCTTGCTTCCTCTGCCCTCTGACCAACCCTAACACTTTCCTATGTGCCCCCCTCATGGCATGACATATACCCTCCTCTTAGGATCTGAGAGTATAATAAACTATCTTTTGATGACAGTTATCTCCTGATCTGTTGCCCTTGTCATACCTGAATTATAATAAAATCTGTATTTTAAAACAGTAAACATCACCTTCATTTAACACAACTGGATCATCTTGTGGTATTTCTCTAATCAGCTATTTTCCCACTCTTTGTTCTTCCCACCCTCCCCCCTTCCACCCACCCCACACACTTAATGATGACATGGTATACTTCATTGGAATCATTAAGCCATGCCTCCCACATCTTCTCCATCTACCTGCCTCTGGACTCATCTTCCTCATCCCCTTCTCCTTTCATAGAGACAATATCCTTCTGTAAAAGGTCTTTCTCTCCCTGTATGCTCTAATGACCTCCCAGCAGAGAGTCATCACCTGCCCCATCTACCCACACTGTATTCACCAATCTGAGCCCCCACTTCCTAAGGCCCCACTGCATCTGGGGGACAGGCAAGTAGCACATCCATTTTCTGGCTCACGGCCAGTCAGGAGCTCTGTTCCATGTGATTTAGTTCCACGTGATTTCCTAGCAGCACCCGGGGACCCCTCCTTCAACTGGCAGCCACATGGCTTTAAGGTTGAAGCAGGTGAGCTTGGAATCGTGTCTTGAATACTAACACCTGCTCCTGCCAGGGCAACTGGTTCAGGTGAGTTCCAGGGCCCCAGGCTGTTCCCTGCTTGGTCTGGATGTGGACAGACCCGGTTTGGGGAAGGAGAGACTGGGGCACTGGCTATTGAGGCCTGATAAAATACAATCAGCCTTTGCATTACATAATGGGAAGGCTGTGGAGAGGCCCAGGTGGTTTGTGTAGACCTTAGTCCCTAAAATATTATGCCCTCCTTTTACCAAGAGGAGGTCTGTTATACCTGAATTAAGTGAATGTCACAAACCAGCAGTGTGAATATGAATGACCTCGTAATATGTTTATGTCCTAATCCCCAGAACCTGTGAATGTTACCTTACATGGCAAAAGGGACTTTGTGGGTATAATTAAGATTGGCATCTTGAGACGAGGTTATCTGGGCAGGCCCAGTGCAATCACAGTGGTGCTTATGAGAGAGATGCAGGAAGAATTAGAGGAAGCAAGAAGAGTGAGGATAGAAGCAAATGGTCAGAGTTCTTTGAGGAAGAAATCATGAATGGCAGGTCGCCACTAGAAGCCAGAAAAACGGGGTAGTACCGTGAGCTCTCATGATACGGCTTTTTAAAAGATCACTTTAACAGCTTTAGGGAATGTGGATTGTGTGTATGTGTGTTGGTGGGGGGGGGGGGGCTTGGAGGTACAGAGCAGCAGTAGAGGGACCAATTGGAAGACTTCTGGGGCTGAGACTGGTGGTTGGAGATGGGGAATAGTGGATGGAGTCACTT
The DNA here is from genome assembly GCF_033118175.1 of Dama dama. Classification (NCBI taxonomy): domain Eukaryota; kingdom Metazoa; phylum Chordata; class Mammalia; order Artiodactyla; family Cervidae; genus Dama; species Dama dama. Next base: position 19,175,023 of record NC_083690.1, read on the forward strand.
GGAAGGAAATAGGAGTCATGTGGTTTGGTGGAGTTACTTTTATGGTAATAAAAGGAAAGAAGGGACTTGAGGGTTAGCCTAGCATGTGGTTGCTTACGAGAATGGGTCATTTTGAGATGTGAAACTAGGGAGAGATTTTGGATCGAATCTCTTTCCTACTGTGCTACAGTGAAGCATAAAAAGATCATTCCACCTCTTTGAAAGCATCAGCCACCATCTCTGGGGATCCCAATGTGGTAGTGGTGATGGTGATGTATGCACCACCTGTGGAGTGAGATTGCCCAGAATCATTTTTCAAGGGCTTTCTAGCCTTGTGATCCGGCCTGGTTGTTCAACCTCTCTTTGCCTCAGTTTCCTCATCTGAAAAATGGGGATGATGAAACCTAGCTCTCAGTGAGGCTGTGAGAACTAAGCAAATGCCCAGCATGTTGTAAACACTCATTAAATGCTACTATTATGGCTTCCCTTGCAGCCCTATCTGAATTCGAGGAAAAACAGCTCTTCTAAGGCAACACCAAGCAGAAAAAAAGAGATAATGAGTGACACGGGGCCAAAGACATTCAGGGGCTTTTATTATTCAGCCTCCATTCACCTACCACAATGATATAGAATTTTATTTGAAGTAGATCCACTCAGAAAATGATGCCAGGGTCTGGAAAATGGGCACCCTCTCTTCCTGGCTCTGGAGAGCCTTACAGTTCTTCCTTCACTCTTGGTTCCTTCCCCTGTGATGGAGGTTCCTTTGGCTCAGCTGCCTTCTCCTCAGCCTTTTCTTTCTGCTCAGCTGGCCCTTCGAGTTTGGTCACATTCTCCAACTCAGGCAAATTCTGTTCTGGTAGCTCTTTCTTCATAAAAGCTTCCTCCTTTTCCTCCGCTAATACCTCCTTTTCTGTCTCTTCACTTTCCTCAATAGAGAGTAGCTATTTAAGAAAAGAAGAGTGGGAGGGAGAAAGGGTTGGAGGAGGAAAAATAGAGGCAAGAATTATGCATTAATTGTCATTGTACTGCCAAGCAGCCTTTCGCTGCTCTAAGCCCAGAGATGCCGCTGCCCCAGGCCTGGCTACTGAGATTTGTCCCAAGACATGTGCTAGGACTACTAAAGACCTGGTATTATTAATAATACTCTCTTTGCAAGCTGAGAAGGTGTTAGCTGAGAGCTGTGGAGCAGTCACTGCCCCTCCGTGGGGAAGTGCCTGCTTGGGAATGAAGCAAACAGGAAAAGAGAGATGGGGAGACAGAAAATGACTCTGAGCTTCAGAATCCACCCACATTTGATGTTCTCCCAGTTATAGAGGATAAATTCCCATTGCTGCTTAAGCCAAACAGTGCTGTAGTTTCTGACATTTGCAACTGAAAGGGTCCTAACTAATACAGATGACCCCTTGCAGCAGACGGCCTTACTGAGGCATGGCCAGAATTAGGAGGGAATGAAGATTGTAGAACGATGTCAGGGCACTGTAGCCCATCAGGACGTGTGGTTAAGCACTCGAGAATAGTGGACCTAGGGAAGCAGCCTAGGAGCTGTGTGAGACCTTGTCCTTCTGTGTTTCTCATTTCTGCCTTTCTAGTAGCATGTGTCCTTGAAATAAAGCCATCCAACCTGGATCCAGCCTCCACTCTCTCCCATAAGATTATAGAACTCTTGGCACCCTCTTTCCTAATCTATTGAGCTCTTGATGGTTCTGTGTGGGAGAGAATGGTCTAGGGTACTGCTGCTTCACCTTACCTCATCTTCAACCTCAATCTGGATCTTGATTTGACTTTCCAGGAAGTCAGAAAAGCCCTTCAGGGTATATTCACCGTTATACTGTACATCCTAGGAAGAAAATGGAGCAGAGTTGAAATGGTAGCCCCTTCCCACAGACAAATCCGGAGTCAAATTCTTAACAACCTGAGCGCAGTGAGCAAGTTTCTTAACTTCTCTGAGCTTTCAGTACCATAAGAATAATGAAACATCCTCCATCATAAGGCTGTGATGTAGTTGTTCAGAGCAAGAACTATGGGGCCACAGTGTTGGGGCTCACACCCTGGCTTCATCACTTTGCAGTGTTGTCTGGAAGCTTAAACACTCTGTGACTCAGTTTCCTTAACTGTAACATGAAGTCCCTCTCTCACGGTGTTGTTATATGGATTTAACAAGTTACTATGTGAATAGGAGGCTTCCCTGGTGGCTCAGAGGTAAATCTGCCTGCAATGCAGGAGACCTGGGTTCTATTCCTGGGCTGGGAAGAGCCCCTGGAGAAAAAAAAATGGCAATCCACTCCAGTACTCTTGTTTGGGAAATCTCATGGACAGAGAAGCCTGGTGGGCTTACAGTCCATGGGGTCGCAAACAACATGCAAAAGGCACTTAAAATAGTGCCTGACTCATAGGAGCACTATATATATCTATATGCTATTTTATTATTAAAGATTAAGAATATTTGTTTTACAAAGTGTCTGGCATATGTTCTTGCTCAGCTATCACTAGCTTCCTTTCCTTTTTCAGTCTTTAAGAAGATTAGGAAACTGCTTACTGCCCTCTGGCTGTCTAAACTCCTTTTCAGACAACTGAAGATCTGAACCAGTTTCATCCACCTTTCAATCTAGCCTCATTTTTCGTGTGTATCTTCTACACCAGGACCATGACATCTCTTTCAAAGTTCTGTGGTGGGCCTTCTGCCTGCCCCCTTGTTTATATATGCTCCCTACTTATAATTCACACACTTCTGATTTAAATCCTTACCATTCTTTAAAGTGTCATATTTTCATGAAGACTTCCAGCCATATCTGCCCTCCCGAATCTGCCCTATTTAATGCCAGTTGCATTTGGAGATGAGGCTATACCACGACTTTCAGTTCAGTTCAGTTCAGTCACTCAGTCGTGTCCAACTCTTTGCGACTCCATGAACCACAGCACGCCAGGCCTCCCTGTCCATCACCAACTCCCGGAGTTTACCCAAACTCATGTCCATTGAGTCGGTGATGCCATCTAACCATCACATCCTCTGTCGTCCCCCTCTCCTCCCGCCTTCAATCTTTCCCAGCATCAGGGTCTTTTCAAATGAGTCAGCTCTTCGCATCAGGTGACCAAAATATTGGAGTTTCAGCTTCAACATCAGTCCTTCCAATGAACACCCAGGACTGATTTCCTCCAGGATGGATTGGTTGGATCTCTTTGCAGTCCAAGGGACTCTCAAGAGTCTTCTCCAACACCACAGTTCAAAAGCATCAATTCTACACTCAGCTTTCTTTATAGTCCAACTCTCACATCCATACATGACCACAGGAAAAACCATAGCCTTGACTAGATGGATCTTTGTTGACAAAGTAATGTCTCTACTTTTTAATATGCTATCTATATTGGTCATAACTGTCCTTCCAAGGAGTAAACTGTCTTTTAATTTCATGGCTGCAATCACCATCTGCAGTGATTTTGGAGCCCCCAAAAATAAAGTCAGCCATTGTTTACACTGTTTCCCCATCTATTTGCCATGAAGTGATGCCATGATCTTCGTTTTCTGAATGTTGAGCTTTAAGCCAACTCTTTCACTCTCCTCTTTCGCTTTCATCAAGAGGCTCTTTAGTTCTTCTTCACTTTCTGCCATAAGGGTGGTGTCATCTGTATATCTGAGGTTATTGATATTTCTCCTGGTGATCTTGATTCCAGCTTGTGCTTCCTCCAGCCCAGCGTTTCTCATGATGTACTCTGCATATAAGTTAAATAATCAGGGTGACAATATGCAGCCTTGACATACTCCTTTTTCTATTTGGAACCAGTCTGTTGTTCCATGTCCAGTTCTAACTGTTGCTTCCTGACCTGCATACAGGTTTCTCAAGAAGCAAGTCAGGTGGTCTGGTATTCCCATCTCTTTAAGAATTTTCCACAGTTTATTGTGATCCACTCAGTCAAAAGTTTTGGCATAGCCAATAAAGCAGAAATAGATGTTTTTCTGGAACTCTTCTGCTTTTATGATGATCCAGCGAATGTTGGCAATTTGATCTCTGGTTCCTCTGCCTTTTCTAAAACCAGTTTGAACATCTGGAAGTTCATAGTTCACGTATTGCTGAAGCCTGGCTTGGAGAATTTTGAGCATTACTTAGCTAACGTGTGAGATGAGTGCAATTGTGCGGTAGTTTGAGCATTCTTGGGATTGCCTTTCTTTGGGATTGGAATGAAAACTGACCTTTTCCAGTCCTGTGGCCACTGCTGAGTTTTCCAAGTTTGCTGACATATTGTGTGCAGCACTTTCCCAGCATCGTCTTTTAGGATTTGAAATAGCTCAACTGGAATTCCATCACCACCACTGTTAAGTATCATTCACAGTGATACTTCCTAAGGCCCACTTGACTTCACATTCCATGACTTTACCCAACACTTAATCATACTCTTCTTGGGACCAGAGACCTTGGCTTGTGATTCTTTGATGTTCTTCCCCACATACCAAAGTAGCATGAAGTATGTGTTCCATGAACACTGGTGATATTCAATGGCTCTAAAGCCAAAGTGTAAAGTACTTAATTGTCTCCATCATGCAGTCTTCCTTCTTCTGGTACCACCCCACCCCCAATATTCACATGGTGACTCCTCCTGCCTTATTCCATATAGTCTGAGTCAAGCTCAGCTCTAATACCAGAGGGAACCATTTGACCTAGGCCTGACCATCAAAACACCCACATCCTCTTTGCCCCAATAATTGGGTTAGGAGAACCCAATCAGACTGAGTTGGGAATTTTCTGAAAGCTAGTGGAAATTATTCTCTAACTTGAATATGAAAAGTTAATAGTAGTTGGAGCTAAGAATGAAGTTGATTTGGTAAAAGGTAGAGATGGAGACTGAAAGACACTGAGTCCTTGACAATAATATAACATTTCCAGTTATGTGAATCCCAAGAGCCCCTCACTTTTTGAGAGTCAGCGGGGAAGAGTCTGAAGAAGGGGTACCGGTCCTGGTACGTCAGCTGAATATCATTTGCCGTGATGTCGATCTTGGCGATGGTGACTGTGGAGTGGTTTTGATACTTTCTGCCCAACTCTTCCAACACTGGGAATAGCACCATGCACTTCTGGGACCAGGGTGCATCTGAAAAAGAAGGGCCATCACTCAAGCTCACACTCATAAAGACCCTGAAAGCCACACTCCCCCATAGACACCATCACTGTGCTCCACTAATGGTCTGCTGCCATGCAAATTGCACTCCCTGTCTCTTTTAAAGTATGTTAGGTTATCTTGGGCTTCCCTGGTAGCTCAGTTGATAAAGAAACCACCTGCAATGCAGAAGACCCTGATTTGATTCCTGGGTTGGGAAGATCCCCTGGAGAAGGGATAGGCTACCCACGCCAGTATTCTTGGACTTCCCTTGTGGCTCAGCTGGTAAAGAATCCACCTGCAATGTGGGATACCAGGGTTCGATCCCTGGGTTGGGACGATCCCCTGGAGAAGGGAATGGCTACCCACTCCAGTATGCTGGCCTGGAGAATGGGGTCACAAAGAATATAGTCCATGGGGTCACAAAGAGTCAGACACAACTGAGCAACATTCACTTTCACTTACTTCATTTAGGTTATCTTACATTTCAGCTATAGTATCTGATCATCACTATATAAACTAGAAAAAAAATAATAACCTAGTCCCCTTCCACTCAGACATTAACATGTTGGGACATTTTCTTCCATTCTCTAATTTCCCTTTAACATTTCCTTCCATCCAGCTGAAGAGGAAAACCAAACCAAGAAAAAAATATTTGTGTTCTGCCAAAAAGTGTGTGTATTTGTGTATGTGAGAGAGAGCACAAGAGTTTTCCAACAGCAGTTAAGCTTACAGCTCAAGGTCACTTAATGATTTAAGCAGAGGAAGTGGGATTAGCAGACAGGCTGCTTTGACTTGTGACCATTGTATCACACCCCTTTCAGTCCCATGGAGGAGAGTGCACCCAGGAAGTGAAGACTTCCTGCAGACTATAAACACCTGACTCTGTGGATGAATGTCCATTTCAATGAGAGTTTTAAAGGCCTGCATAATGTAACCTGATCCTTGTTTCACCCTCTAGGAAATGATGGCATCAGACCTGGATTTGAACTTTTTGTCTTGCAGCTTACTTGCTATGTGATTTGGGGTAAAGTAATTCATTTCTCTGAGGCTAGGTTCTCTGATCTGTATCATGGGGAAATCCACTGTACCTTCCCAAGAGGCTTGGTTAGAGGAGGAATGAGAACAGGTATATAAACAGCAAACTCATCAGTGCTCAATAAATATTAACTCCTCCTGTTAAGTAAAAGAGGGATCTGAAGTCGCTGCATTACCACCCTTCTCTGTGTCTCAGGATGAAAGAGAAGATCCCTTGGCTTTGGCTTTCACATGCAAATCAGAAACAATGGAGGAAGAGCAACAGTCCTCTTGATTATGAAAATAATCAAAATTATGATTATGATTATTATGAAAATAATCAATAATATGATTATGGAAATAATTGTAACAGGGAAAATAATGGCAATAGTACCTGACTTTTTTTTTTTTTTTTAGTACCTGACTTTTATCATGTGCTTACAAGATGCCAGACACTGTTCCAGGTCTTTTACATGCATGACGTGAGTCTTCATTTTGGTTGCTCCAACTCAGATATGTTAAATATGGGCTATTTGATGTTACTTAACTTATACTGGTACAGTAGTTACCCATGTAGCCACTGGATTCAGGCTGACTAGGTTTCAATCCCTTACTTACTTAAGGTCACCCACTAGCTGCAAAACTTTAGTAAAGTTTCACTTCCCTGGGACTCTGTTTACTCACCTGTAAGGTGGGAGCAATAAAGTAGCTACTTTCAAAAGTAAGGTGTGAGGATTGAGTGAGATAGCATAGAGACTGACGGTGCAGGCCTGGTGGATCTAGCATTCAATCAGCGTCAGCCTTCAGGGTTACTGTTGTTACAAATAGCCACAGGCTTCCATTGTGTGAAAGGTATTCCACACACTTCAAGAATTTGATCTGGGGGGAGCGTTGCTTTGTAGCTGATAACATCTTGAAGGATGTCTGAAGACCATTCTTGGCATGATGCTTTGATAGGATTTGGAGATTTGGGCACCCAAGAATTCAGGAACCTACACTTGAAAAAGTAACGTTGGAGCCAGTGCCTCGTGGCCTCTGCAGAGATACTCACAGAACATCACAAACACGTCCCTTTCCTTGTCAAACACCACAACGTTGAAGTTCTTCCCAACAAGCTGCTTAACCGGCCCCTGGTCCCAGTAATTTGGAATTTCTTCACTGGATAGATGTTTCTAGGAAATAGACGAGACATTTTAACAGTCTCCAGAAACAGGTTGGCAATTGGGGTCCCCACCCTGGCTGGAAACAATAGAAAATTCTCTCTTGTTTTTACAGCAGCCTTGGGAAAGAGTTTGAAATGCTAAGAAAGGTCATGAGCTAAATGTGCAACCTGGATTGTCCAGGGCACTGGAGTCAGAGGGCTGAGGAGGCAGCAGAGTTCCAAACCAGGGTGGATTCCAGAATTCCGAATACATGATTCTTAGAATTCTTAGATGAGAGTGGATTTCACATCATTAACATTTAAACTAGTCTATGTCCCTTCTCCCAAAAATATAGCTGTCCTCAATTATCCCAAGAATCAAACTAAGATCATTTATGTCACCTATAAAATATATATTATACTTTGCATCCTGCCCCCTTCTCCATGCTCATCATTCTTCCCTTGCTTTCTTCAGCCACACTGGTCTATTCACTCAAAGGGCTAGCCTTCTTCCCACTTTCTTATTCCCATGCTCCCTTCTCTATCAGAATTATCCCTAACTCAGATTTGTCTTTCAGAATGACATCAAAGGAAGATTTCCCTGACTCTCTCCCAGGCTAGGTCACAGCCCTGCTTTCATAAATTCTCATAATACTTGGTACTTTTCCTGTATCACTTATTTACCATTTATATTTATTTTATGGTTATGTGATTAATGTGTCCCTATCTCAGTGGATGGAATGTCACAAAGGACTTTTCTTCCCTTGTCACCACTGAGTACTGGACATCATGAGACCTCAGTCAATATTGTGAACAAATGAAAAAACGAACTCAGTTCTTGCTTCTCTTTGAAGGAGGCGATGAAAAATCCCAGAACATATATTTTTCTTTGCAACCATTGTTTTCTGAACAGCTCTTGAATTCACACCTTTCTGTCTGCACTGCTACTGCTGTGGCCAGGTAGCTTTCATCTCTCCTCTAGGTCACTGTTATTACAGTGTCCTCTCTTTATCTCCTCCTAATCCTCTTCACACCTTTGTTCTCCTAAAAGCAGGTTCTACTTTCACCAGGCGCATGTGGCTTCCCGTTGCTCTTAGAATACCAAATCCTTAATATGCTTACAAGTCCTTGCTGGGTGGTCTTTGCCCAACTCACCAGCCTTGTCACCTACAATAGCTTCCCTCATCCCTACCCCCACCTCTGGAAAGCACCTGAAGATTCCTTGTGAGGGAGCATAAAAAGAATGGGGACTGGATGTGCTTCCCTCATCCCTACCCCCACCTCTGGAAAGGACCTGAAGATTCCTTGTGAGGGAGCATAAAAAGAATTGGGACTGGATGTGAGGGATGGGAAATAGAGAAAATGATGGAGAATTAGCAATGGGCCAGATCAGACTCATGACATCTTATAGGTCAGATGAAAGATGCTACTCTTTGTTCCAAGAACACAAGAGGATGTGCTGGTCCTTGAGAGGAAGACAAACACCTCCTGAGATATAACCAGCATGAGAAAAAGAGGACAGGCAGAGCTCCAAGTAGATCTGCAGATGTGGTGATAGAAAATGAGGGGCCCCTGTCTGAAAACTTCTATTTTCTTAATGATATGTTAGAACACTCAGCTCAGACTGAAAGTAGGAATGAGGTTGAGGAGAAATAGACTCCAAGATTAAGAGAATGAACACATTAAGTGAAATTTATATAAATGTCAGAACATTTCTAAGAGCCCACAGGAGGTTTGGTTTGTGACTCCATGAAGCCAGCCTGCCTCAGGGTGATGTTCTTTTTCTCCAGGATTGGCCGGGAAACAGTAGGAAAGTTAAGTGGGTTCAACTGGAGTTGTGATTTTGCCTGGGAAATGCTACAGGATGTAGAGGAGGTAGAAGGTGGAAGGGATGGAGGAGTTAAGGGAATCATCATCAGAGCGATGGACATGGAATCCAAGTTAACAAAGGAGGGCACTAAAGAGATTAAGAAGTGAGATCAGGAGACTGGAACCACGAAAAGGGTAAGGGGTTGTAGCCATGTGGCTACTAGAGATGGGAACTGAGAGGACAGGAAGGGTGAAATCAGGCTTTCAGAGGGGCTGCCATCTCTAGAGTATGGCCATAAGAGCAGGTGGCTGAGAGAGTATGGACACACCATAACTGGAGAAGAGATGAGGGTTTTGGATATTGACAGTTCTGTAAATGAAGACAGAATAGGGGCACGCCTGCATCCTCAGAGAGTGAAAGGGAAGTGATCAGAACAGCCGCGGGAGGCAGGAGCTGATGGTCTAAAGTCCAAAGGCATGGAATCTAAAGAATTTGGAGTTTTTAAAGGCAGAAGGAGGAGAAATGGTTTAGAAGTGGCATGGAGGACACCAGTCTTACCAACTGGTGTGTGACAATGCTGTACATAAAAGAAAAGACAGCTTTCATTTGAGAAGGCTACAGAGGAAGCAGTGTTTGTGGGGGATGGACAGAAGTAGAGGGAGCCCTCCAAAACACAGTGATCATACGTTCCTGTTTGCCTGCAGTGTCCCAATTTATTTCTGCCATTTAGAATACTTTCAAAGAATGCTCCCGTTACTCTCAAAAGTGTCTGTATTTGGAAAAATAAATAATATGATCACCTAACTCAGCAGGAAGTAACTCAGAAGGGCGGTTGAGGATATAGCAAGAGCTAAATAAATAGCAGGTGGTTATGTAATGGGGCAACATAGTGTTTGTAGCCCTCTTTTTGAAGCCTCTCCTCCTTAGTCCCTGAAGTTCTTTGAGGTTAAGTCCTGTTTGCTCCATATATGCCACCCCATCTTCTCCCCCAAGCAAGCATCTACCCTGTGCCCAAGTAAATCTTTCACTTTAGAGTCTGAAAGAAGAATAAGAACCTACTTTGAGAGGATGCCAGGCTGGGAGTGCTTATTTCAACTGGAGATTCCTATAGAGAAAATATCTTAATTTTAAGAATAACAAATTAATGGTGGAATTATAAGGTCAGGACACATGAAAATTTGAATAGATTTGAGATGGGGAGATGCAGGTATTTCGTCACAAGAACCGTAAGATTGACCTTTCCATTCAGATGACCAAAGCCAGCAGACTGACAGAAAAAGGATTATTTTGAGGACCTCCCTGGTGGCACAGTAGATAAGAATATGCCTGCCAATGCAGGGGTCATGGGTTCGATCACTGGTCAAGGAAGATTACACATGCTTCAGGGCAGCTAAGGTTGTGCACCACAACTACTGAAGCCAAGCTTGCCTAAGAACCTATATTGGGAAGTAAGAGAAGCCAACACAATGAGAAGCCTGAGCATCACAATGAAGAGTCGGCACCGCTCACTGCCAACTAGAGAAAGCCTAAGTGAAACAATGAAGACCCAGCACGGCCAAAAAAGAATTATTTTGAGGTTCTGAATAAATGTTATCCAAGGACAGGCTTACCTTAGCCTTTCTACTCAGGAAGCTCTGGCCGAAACGCTGGAGGTTTTCGTAGGTTATTTCCTCAAAAGGCATTTTGTACCTTGCATCGGAGCTTAAGTTTAGGATTTGGATACATGGGACATCGACATCTGAGATCTGGAAGTATTTGAAGACACGTCTATTTCTGGGCACATCTGTATCCACAAGGATGAAAAGGATCTGCCAAATCAAATGAAACCCATGTCTGTCTGGACTGGAGGTATGAAAAGGGTGAGGGGGAGAAACTGTGGGGAGCTACGGGAGGGCACTTGTAGTAGTAGCAGTTTGAGTTGAGTTGCTCAGTCGTGTCCGACTCTTTGTAAACCCATGGACTATAGCCCATCAGGTTCTTCTGTCCGTGGAATTCTCCAGGCAAGAATACTGGTGTGGGTAGCCACTCCCTTCTCCGGGGGAATCTTCCTGACCCAGAGACAGAATCCGAGTCCCCTGCATTGCAGGCAGATTCTTGACTGTCTGGGCCACCAGGGAAGCCTGGAAAGGCACTTAATGAAATGCAGAGAGCAGTGTCTATGGAGCACCTCTATAAAGGCTCCTTTCCATCAGGTGCAGTCCTGAACATCGCTGCATAGACAGGCATGAGCTGTCATCCTGGTTTCACCATCCTTGTGCAAGACAGCATTCATACAACTGCAGGAAGTCAGGAGATCCTGAGCTTTCATCTCAATTCCTTGGGCAAAACAGTAACTTCCCCTCTATGTGCTAGAGTTTTTCTAATCTGTGAAGTGATCATTATAATAGTATCCGCATTATAGGGTTGCTGTGAGAATGAAGTAGGACACTGTTTATAAAAGGCTTAGTTCAGTGACTGGGAGGTAGAAATTGCTCAGTACATGTCAACTCATTATTATTGTAAATTATTCTTCCATCTAGGAAACTCATAACTCATTCAACCATGCATTCTACACCTATTTGCGGAGTGGCTACTAGGAATTTTACTAAGTACTGGGGATACAAGGTAGACAAAACTCATGTCTTCATGGAGCTCACGTTCTAGTGGAGAAGACAGGCAAGAAATGAGTAAAGAAATTAGTCGATTAGATAGCAATGAGTGAGTGCCAACTGGATAATGAGACAGGGCACAGTGAGAGAGTGACTGCATAGATAAGGTGACATAGGGCTCAATATTTTGTAAGAAGGTCAGGAAGCATATCTGAGGGGGTGACATCTGAGCTTGGATCTGAGTGATGAGTCAGGGGAGCACTTATTTAAGCAGTGAAAACTGTCACTGAAAAGGCCTGGGGTGGGGGGGAATGGGGAATGCTTAGAGTGTTCTAGAACAGATAGGCAGCCCAGTGTGGCTACAGCACCATGAGGGAGAGAGTCATGGGAGATGGTGAGAGATGAGGTCAGATCTACAGTGAGGAGCCGGGGATTGATATGAAAGAGATGAGAAGTTGCTGAGGATAATAAGCCAGAGTGTGACATGGTGATAATTTTAAAAGACCTCTCTGGTTGTAGATAAGAAGAAAGTGTGGAAGAAGGAGACCATTTAAAGGCTCTTGAAGACCCTGGATTTGGACATTCTCAGGTCATTCATGATTCAAAATATTAAGAGTCCTACTGTGTGTCAGACTGTCTTCCAGGTGCTGGGGAGAGAGTGAAAAACAAAGTGGACACATTAAAACCATGTATATTTTCAATAGACATTTGTTAGAGGAGAACAAGATAAGGGGCATGACCTGGAATAATATGTATGCAACTGCATCTCTTTGCCTCGAAAATGGAGCACAATCGATGAATGACATTCAACAAGCTTGCTAAATGGGATAAAGGCAATCAACAACCTCAATCTTTTGATACATGCCAAAATAAATTCCATCTAGATTAAAGAGATAAATGAAAAAATTAATCTAGAAGAATTATGGCTAAACAATTATGCTTCCCTGGTGGCTCAGTGGTAAAGAATCCGCCTGATGATTCAAGAGATGGGCATTCAATCCCTGGGTCAGGAAGATTCCCCTGGAGAAGAAAATGGCAACCTACTTCAGTATTCTTGCTGGGAGAGCTCATGGACAGAAAAGCCTGGGGGGCTACAGTCCATGGGGTCAAAAGAGAGTCGGACATGACTTAGCAACTTCTTATTGTACGGTAGCTCAGTCATGCACAACTCTTTGCCACCCCATGGACTGCAGCACACCAGACTTTCCTGTCTTTCACCATCTCCTGGAGTTTGCTCAAACTTATATCCATTTAATCAGTCATGCCATTCAACCATCTCATCTGTCATTGCCTTCTCCTCCTGCCTTCAATCTTTCCCAGCATCAGGGTCTTTTCAATGAATCTATGAATCAGCTCTTCACATCAGGTGGCCAGAGTATTGCAGCTTCAGTTTCAGCATCAGTCCTTCCAATGAATATTTAGGGTTGAGTTCCTTTAGAAATGACTGGTTTGATCTCCTCGCTGTTCAGGGGCCTCTCAAGAGTCTTCTCCAACACCACAGGTCAAAAGTATCAATTCGTTGGTACTCAGCCTTTTTTATTGTCCAGCTCTCACATCCATACATGACTACAGGAAAAACCATAGCTTTGACTATACGGACCTTATCAGCAAAGTGATGTCTCTACTTTTTAATACACTGTCTAGGTTTGTCATTGCTTTCTTCCCAAGGAGCAAGTGTCTTTTAGTTTCATGGCTGCAGTCACCATCCACAGCGATTTTGGAGCCCAGAAAATAAAGTCTGTCACTGTTTCCATTGTTTCCCCCATCTATTTGCCATGAAGTGATGGGACCAGATGCCATGATCTTAGTTTTCTGAATGTTGAGTTGAAAGCTAGCTTTTCCACTCTCCTCTTTCACCTTCATCAAGAGGCTCTTTATTTCCTCTTCACTTTCTTCCATAAGGGTGGTGTCATCTGTGTATCTGAGGTTGTTGATATTTATCCTGGCAATCTTGATTCCGGCTTGTGCTTCATCTAGCCTGGCATTTCTCATGATGCACTCTCTCTGCATATAAGTTAAATAAGCAGGGTGACAATATACAGCCTTGACGTACTCCTTTCTCAATTTTGAACTAGTCAGTTGTTCCATGTACAGGTCTAACTGTTGCTCCTTGACCTACGTACAAGTATCTCACTAGGTAGGTCAGGTGGTCTGGTATTCCCATCTTTTTAAGAATTTCCCACTGTTTGTTGAGATCTACACAGTCAAGAGCTTTAGCACAGTTAATTAAACAGGAATAGATGTTTTTCTGGAACTCTCTTGCTTTTTCTATGATCCAGAGGATGTTGGCAGTTTGATCTCTGGAAAACCTGCCTTTTCTAAATCCAGCTTGAACATCTGGAAGTTCTCAGTTCACATATTGTTGAAGCCTACCTTGAAGGATTTTGAGCATTACTTTGCTAGTGTGTGAAATGAGTGCCATTATGCAACAGCTTCAACATTCTTTGGCATTGCCCTTCTTTGGGATTGGGATGAAAACTGACCTTTTCCAGTCCTGTGGCCACTGCTGAGTTTTCCAAATTTGCTGGCATGTTGAGTGCAGCACTTTAACAGCATCATCTTTTAGGATTGGAAATAGCTCAACTGGAATTCCATCACCTCCTCTAGCTTTGTTTGCAGTGATGCTTCCTAAGGCCCACTTGACTTCACACTCCAGCATGTCTGGCTCTAGGTGAGTGATCACACCATCGTGGTTATCTGGGTCATTAAGATCTCTTTTGCGTAGATCTTGTGTATTCTTGCCACTTCTTCTTACCGTCTTCTGCTTCTGTTAGGTCCATATCATTTCTGTCCTTTATTGTGTCTATCTTTGCATGAAATGTTCCTTTGGTATCTATAATTTTTTTGAAGAGATCTCTAGTCTTTCCCATTCTATTGTTTTCTTCTATTTTTTTTTTTTTTTTGCATTGTTCACTTAAGAAAGCTTTCTTCTCTCTCCTTGCTATTCTCTGAAACTCTGCATTCAGATAGGTATGTTTTCTTTTTCTGCTTTGTCTTTCACTTCTCTTAGTGACTAAGCAACAACAAATTGACCATTATAACAAAAATAGTGGGAAAGCAATCAGATTGTAATCAATTTAATTACATAAAAAATCTAGGTTAAAATTGAATAAACCAGGAATGTACTGCTTCTCAGGTTGTGCTAGGGATAAAGAACCCACCTGCCAATGCAGGAGACATAAGATGGGGAGGTTGGATCCCTGGGTTGGAAAGATTCCCTGGAGAAGGAACTGGCAAGCCACTCCAGTATTCTTGCCTGGGAAATCCCATGGACAGAGTAGCCTGGAGGGCTGCAGTTCATGGGTCACAATGAGTAGGACACGACTAAGCACATGTGTATGTGTGCATGCATACACACACACACACACACACACACACACAGAGGAATGTATTTACAACAGATGTTTCTGTAATTAGAGCAACTTTCCTGGAGCATAATGAGGTGAGATGTAGCATGGACTTTAAATATGTGCGTGCATAGTGGCTTTATTATGTGTTCATTTGAGTCTTCAAAGTTTTTAATTGTTTTGTTTAAATTTCAGAATAATTTTCTTACCTTACTTCTTTATAAAAATAAAGAGAAAAAGGAAGTAAATAGCCTCCATAATCCAGATGGTGGCAACTACATAAATATGGATATAATTCTTAGGAAACACTGATGTGTTTCTAATGATAATAAAAGTAAGCACTGTTTATTGTACATTTGCTCACTACTTTACATAAAACACTTCTAATTCTTGCTCTAATTCCCCGTTTTTCACTGAAAGTGATTGAGCCTGAGACATTAAACTCATCTAAGACAAAATCACTTGTAAGAGGAAGAGAATTTGCACCAAAGCCTGTTGATGCTGAATCCTAGAACCCCAGCAACTGCTGTCTGTACTGTTTCACATCTTCAGGCTTTTCACAGTCCCTGACCTCAGGTCTTGACTTCCCCTCTCCTCCAGGCCAAATTCTATCCGCAGTGCAGTCACCCACTCTTAGCAGAGCCTGGTCCATCAAAGAAGCAGCCGAAACAATCGTGTTACCATAGTAGACTTCTTAAGAAAAAGCAAAGCTTTGGTGAGAAAGAGACACTGGGCAAGAAGAAGACTGCAAATGAATATGCCAATTCTTCTTAGATTCATTTACAATCAGCAAAGCAGATGGATGGCATCAGGGTCTACAGGACTTTGATTCCTATCCAAAGAACCCTAAAAAGCAGTGGCAACTTCCACAAACCTTGTTTTGGAATATCTTCGATGCCAACTTGTAATGCTGCATTATCATACGAAATGACTCGGAGCTTTTGGAGACAAAGAGCAACATGTGATTCAGGATGTTCAATTCGTAAATCAGATCCCTATTCTGAAATTAAAAAAAAAACAAGTCATTCTGTGCACACAGCTACTGCAGCTACCCTCCTCCTGAGACCCTTTGCTGACGGACCTCAGTGTTGTATTCAATGACAAAATCTGTGAGTTGTTCTTTTATGAGTTTATTGAGGATTTGTTTGTTGACATTGTCATTAATAAGCTCCTGACGGTTCACAATTCTTCCCTTGGACAAAAGAAGAAAAACATTAGAGGGCAGTAGCATCCATGACATAACCACTTAGTAAATGTAAATAGCACAATTTTCACCTTGGATAAAAGGGAAACACCATGGTAACAGGTGTGACATATAATCTAGATACTTAATAAATATAGACGTCCAAGCAGACTAACCTGAGGGTGGAATATGGGTATGGGGAAGCCATAAAAACCTCTGGTCTACAGAGCAGGGAGTATAGATGACTGACAGCCCCATCTGCCTTTCTCTGAAATCTTGTCAATGTATTTGTGCTGGTGCTGAGGAGTTTTTCACACACTGCTCCTAACCAATGAATTTTTCAAGGATACCAAGGCAAGCCCATTTCTGGGAGATGCAGGACTTTTCTTATGGAGGACTTTGATGAACTTTCTTAGGATTACACTGCAATCAAAGACTTCCATTTCACCTTCCTTCCTTCCAAGGGTCAGATCTCCATCATGGTCTGATAAGTTTCCCCAGCTCCCTCTCTGTTTTCCTTCACAGGCATTTCCCCTAATTTTTGCATGACTAATCCTGATTGATGACTGCTTCTCAGAAGGACCTGGATTAACACAGGAAATTATATAAATTCTCTGTAGCACAAGATCAAAGTCTGTGGAGGAAGGAGAAAAAAGTAGCCATCTCCTAATTTCTCTCTACTCCATCTCCTTCTCTACACCTATACCAATTCCAACCTCTAGTCCATACATATTTCCTGGGCTCCTACAATAGTTTCCTAATAGTCTTCCCACTTATTCCCCTGCTTCCCTTCAATCTGTCTCCTAAAGTTCAGCCAGAGTGATGTTGTTAAAATGCGACTCTTTCTTTTTTTTTTCCCCCATTTATTTTTATTAGTTGGAGGCTAATTACTTTACAATATTGTAGTGGTTTTTGCCATACATTGACATGAATCAGCCATGGATTTACACGTATTCCCCATCCTGATCCGCCCCCCCTCCCACCTCCCTCCCCACCCCATCCCTCTGGGTCTTCCCAGTGCACCAGCCCCGAGCACTTGTCTCATGCATCCAGCCTGGGCTGGTGATCTGTTTCACCCTTGATAGTATGCTTGTTTCAATGCTGTTCTCTCAGAACATCCCACCCTCGCCTTCTCCCACAGAGTCCAAAAGTCTGTTCTGTACATCTGTGTCTCTTTTTCTGTTTTGCATATAGGGTTATCGTTACCATCTTTCTAAATTCCATATATATGCATTAGTATACTGTATTGGTCTTTATCATTCTGGCTTACAGAAGGAACATACCTCAACATAATAAAAGCTGTATATGACAAACCCACAGCAAGCATTACCCTCAACGGTGAAAAATTGAAAGCATTTCCCCTAAAATCAGGAACAAGACAAGGGTGCCCACTCTCACCACTACTATTCAACATAGTTTTGGAAGTTTTGGCCACAGCAATCAGAGCAGAAAAAGAAGTAAAAGGAATCCAGATAGGAAAAGAAGAAGTGAAACTCTCCCTGTTTGCAGATGACATGATCCTCTACATAGAAAACCCTAAAGACTCTACCAGAAAATTACTAGAGCTAATCAATGAATATAGTAAAGTTGCAGGATATAAAATTAACATGACTCTTTCTTAAACATAAGCCCTGTTGTCCTCTAGATACAGCCTACACTCCTGTCTGGTCATAATAGTAGTTTAATAATACTAGTTAAACTTACGGAGAGCTCAAGTTGTACCAGCCACAGTTCTAAACATGTTGTATGTATTAACTCATTTAATCCTCATCTCATTGAGCCATATACTATTATTTTGCCCATTTTATAGTTGAGAAAATTGAGGCACAGAGGAGTGAAGTGACTTGCCCAGGGTTGTTAGGCTAGATGTGGAGCTAAGTAAGACGTGGAGCCAAAATTCCAGTTCAGGCAATCTGACTCTAGTGCCCATGTCCTTAACCATTAATATAGACCAAATCTCTCCTAAATGCAATGCCAAGTTTGCTGTTTTGTTTTTGATTTTGTGACTGGGTTTGTTCTACAGAGGGCTTCCCTGGTAGCTCAGCTTGTAAAGAATCTACCTGCAAGGCAGGAGACCTGGGTTTGACCCCTGGGTTGGGAAGATCCCCTGAAGAAGGGAACAACTACCCACTCCACTATTCTAACCTGGAGAATTCCATGGACTCTGTAGTCCATGGGGTTGCAAAGAGTTGGACATGATTGAGTGACCCTCACTTATTCTTCAGAATTTAACATTTTTTTGTATGGTCGAAATTTATCAGTGGTTTCTTTTCGTATTTTCTAGGGTTTCTGTCATGCTTCATAAAGAGACTCTTCCCCTCCCTCCAAGGTTACAAAGCAAATTCTCCTATGGCATTTCTAGTCTTTCAACTAGTTTCATTGTTATATTTTTAAATTAGGGGTCAATCTGAAATTTAATTTGGTGGCAGGAATGACATGGATTTAGCTTTAGCTTTCTTTTTTCAAATGGCTACCCAATTCTCTCAATGCTACTCACTGAATAACATAGTCTGCCTACTAGTCTAAAATATCATCTTTATTAAATACTAAATTTCAGTATGCATTTGGATCTACTTCTGGACTCTATGTTGGAAGAGTCTGGACTCTCCATTCAAAAACACAAATCAGGTTATTTTATTCTCTAGCTTGGAATCTTTCAGTGACTTCCATGGGCCTAAGTAAAACACAGTGGCTCACAGTCTTCCTTATGAGAAGTCAGCCAGCATCTGGATCATTTCATCTACTTCCTGTGTGGCCTTGAGCAAGCAACCTAACCTCTCTGAGCCATGTCTAAGTTATATGGTTATTGTAAGGATTTAGTGTTGTGTAGGGAGGGAATAATGCATATTCCAGGAACCAAACTACAGAGTCTAAAGTGACACTTCAGTAGAATTTTCTGAGATGATGGATTTGCTCCGTAAATCAATGATATTAAATATAGTAGCCACTATCTACTAATAGCTAGTTTGATTGAAGAACTAAAATTTTAATGTTAAAGTAAATAGTCACGTGTGACTAGTGGTTGCTGCATTGAACAGCTCAGATCTAGATCCCAGAGAGGGAGAGGAGGAAAGTTTGTAATAGAGGTTAGACTGTGGAAAGCCTTGTGGGCCGCAACAAAGACTCATATTTATCCTAAAAATTATAGGAAGCTGTTAAAGGGCTTTCAATTAGAAGGAGAAAAATAACAATCAGATTTTAATTTTGAAAAGATATCTCTTTAGAGGATGAGATAAAATGTGGTAGACCAGTTGAATGTATGTGGCACTAGGCTGTGGGATATGAATGGTCACTTGATCTATGATGGTAGCAGTAGAAAGAAGTGGACAGATTCATGGAATATTTTAAATTTAAAAATTAGTGGGATTGAGCTGATGGATTGGTTAGGAGGGATGGAAAAGAGGGAGGTGTTAGAATGATGCCTAGGTGTTCTGATTTTGTTTACAGAGGAGTTGGGAGTGATGGTGACATCTCACTATGAGATGATCACATTTCCCTAGGATTCATGATGTTGAACATTTGTATTGTGTTCATGTGCCATGTGTATGTCTTCTTTGATAAAAATGCCTATTTTTATTTATAACTATAATTTTTTTGAACTTCACTTTTCTTCAGTGACTGCTGGGTGGAATAAATGTTTCTGCTATTCACAAAAAGGGAGAGAGAATACCAGAAGAGGATTTAGAAGGGAGATCATGACTTTAGGCTTGACCATGTTGAGACATCTGGTGGTGGATTTAAAAGCCTGGAGATCAGAGAAGTCTGGCTGGAGACGGAGATTTGTAAATCATGGGTATATGGATTGATGGGGAAGCTAGGATGAACCAGAAGAAAATGCAGGGCAGAAGACTGAGCCTTAATTAATGGCATTTACTGGTTAAGGAAAGGAGGAGCTCCCAATGGGAAATGGCTGGAAAGGTCAGAGAGACATCTAGAGACTGATTTCCCAGAAACCAACTGGTCAATGCCACTTAGTTCACAAGTGCAGAACCAGAATTTACACCCAAAGCCCATGCATGGTTCATTATTTTGAACTAGAGACCCCTCACTAGCAATAAAACTCAAGTCTTACCTTTTTGAACACTATAACACTGTCAAGGGTGACATGGTAACGCCCAATGGCATGTCTAATCAATATCGCTCCAAACGTTAGCTCTGGAAAGTCTTTGATCATATCATAGAACAACTCCGCTACTTCTTCCTCTAAGTCCTATTTGGGGAGAGATGTTTGATGAGGCTTCAACAGAAAGCAGAATGTCTGGCAATTTTAAGGACAGGGTGAAAATGGTGACTAACTCATCTCTTCACCTTTCCAAGTTCTATGGTTTTGGTAGGCTACCTAAATCCACCTTCATGGATGTTTCATACCCAGAATACTTCTATGGCTACACTGCTGCCGCTGCTGCTGCTAAGTCACGTCAGTTGTGTCCGACTCTGTGCGACCCCATAGACGGCAGCCCACCAGGCTCCTCTGTCCCTGGGATTCTCCAGGCAAGAATACTGGAGTGGGTTGCCATTTCCTTTTCCAATGCATGAAAGTGAAAAGTGAAAGTGAAGTCGCTCAGTCTTGTCCAATGCTTTGTGACCCCATAGACTGCAGCCTACCAGGCTCCTCCATCCATGGGATTCTCCAGGCAAGAGTACTGGAGTGGGTTGTCATTGCCTTCTCCTCTATGGCTATGACTAAGGCCAAAATAGTCAAATCCACAGAGATAAACAGAGAGAATTGATAAACTTGACCTTTTCCAAGTATGAGGGTGAAGGCTGTACTAACACAGTTGTTGAG
Organism: Dama dama; assembly: GCF_033118175.1. NCBI lineage: Eukaryota > Metazoa > Chordata > Mammalia > Artiodactyla > Cervidae > Dama > Dama dama. The sequence continues at coordinate 19,195,962 of NC_083690.1, forward strand.
ACTTTTTATTAATAACATTTAGTCCTTAAATGGGCTTCCCTGGTGGCTCAGATGGTAAAGAATCTGCCTGCAAGGTGGGAGACCTGGTTTCAATCCCTGGGTTGGGAAGATCCCCTGGAGGAGGGTATGGCAACCTACTCCAATATTCTTGCCTGGAGAAACCCCATGGACAGAGGAGCCTGGCAGACTATAGTCAGTGGGGTTGCAAAGAGTTGGACACAACTGAGCGACTAAGCATACATGCACACACAGTCCTTAATTGCCTTCAGAAGAAGCCATTGATTTAATCATGTGTAGTAGCAAATATGAACTTCATATTAAGATATGACTGTAGTTTCAGCCTTCATTCTTTAGCTTGAAAGAAAATTGCAGCCAAAAACAATGTCAAAATGTAAAATGGAAGAGAAAAAAGTACAAATTCTTCCTGTGTATAAATATAACCCCAAAGTTCTGATTTCTACTCAGAAAAAGGGAGGAGTCATCAAAGTTATAGGAAATGAGCAAAGATGTATAAGAAACTCATTCTCCAAAAGCAAGGGCAATTTGAAAATCATTTATTATTCGTTGATGTTCTAAGTGGACCTCAAAAAGATAAGTTATACTATCAAAACCAGTTCAAAATATATTAATCGCCTCTTTTCTCTTCCCATTACTGTCTGCCTTTGTAGTTAGCTCCTCCTGCCTTTCACTTGTTCAGCTTCCACTTTTTCTTTATTTTTTATCTTTCCAGTTTTCCCAGGAAACCACTCATTGAAAAAGGAAGAATGGGCATGGATTTAACCCAAATGGAAGACCTTTCTTCACCCCACCCACCCTCCCATACACAGGAATCCTTAGCAACTGAGAAGCCCCCTCCCACCTCTTGAATGCAGTACCTGGAAGAAACCAACGATGACCAAGGGCCTGGAATTCACAAACTCTGCTATCTCACTGCTGTCAGAGAACAGAAATGCTTTTTGGCTAATTTGTCTTCTCAACCAAACAACCAAGGCAGTAGATTCAACCACTCCTGGAGAGAGAGGTACAATTAAACGGATCCCACAGAAGTTTCCCCTTGAACTGGAGCAAGGCCTATCTTCCCCAAGTTAAATGAGTAGCAACCTCTTGCCTTAGATTCCCACCCCTTGAAAGCCAAGGTCAATTTTTCCTCTCTTCCTCAACCTGAGGCCCAAGGATATAAACTTTAATAACAACTAAACTTTACCGAACACTTACCAAGGACCAGGCACTGTGCTGAGCATTTTGCATGTATTAGGGTTACCATAGTAACCCTATGGGATACATATTGAGGTTTCAACTTGCTATTGGCCACCCCACTAGTGAACCTGGGAAGGAAGGAACCCAGGAGGAAGCATGCCCAGCCGTGTTTTCTTATTCACCGTTTAAAGTGAAAGGAAGATGGATTTATTTTTTAAAACATAAAAATTTTAAAGGTAAATAGAAAGACCAGCTAGTTCTGCACCCTTAGGAAAATTCCATTATCTCCCTGTATCTCCCATTCCTTAGCTGAGACATGGATGTCCTCTAAGGTCATCGATCCTGACTTCCATTTCTCAGCTATCATATAGGAAATGCCAAGCATACAGAAAGCTTCTAAAATTGAGACACATCTACCAGATCTGGGAGACATAATAGTGTGCCAAAATGTACACAAGGCTACAAATGGACTGTGCTTGCTAGGATCATCGATGTTATATGATGGCAGGTAATTAAAATATTTTCTGTCAAAGACTGTTATAGAATAGAATGGATCATTTAAAATGAATTTATCAGCTAGAGCAATGTTAGTTGTGAGTTGCTTTGTATGACATAAAAAGGCCTTTATTCCTTCTCTCATGATTCATTCCCTCACTCATTCATTCATTTGATAAATATGCATTGGAGAGCCGTGTTAGAGTGCTGTGTTTGATCCTGGGGATAAAATGGTGAACAGAAATAAGACCTTGCCTCTGCTATGCAGCTCTCATTCTGTTGAGGAAGATAATTGTCAAATAACTGCATTAAAAAGTATGTAATCACACCCAAAGTTAGCATTAAAAAGCAAAATTCTGTGGACCAGTAGAAAAGATACATGACCTACACTGTGAAGTTGAGGAGGAAATCCTGGAGGAAACCACTTATGAGCTGAAAACTGAAGGATACATAGGAGTTAACAGGAAGCAGCTAGAGAAGGAAAGGCAGAGAAAACAGGCTATGCAACGGTCCTGTGGCAGGAGGAATTGCAGCCTGGGGCTTGAGGAATGCACACTGAGTTGCTAAATTGTCTGAAAAAGACATTATTGTTAAATTGACTGAAAAGGGCACTAAGTGTCATTATTTACCTTTCCTAAGAACATCAGGCCTTTAAAAAATTTCTAATGAAGTATGTTTACATGGAGAAAGGTACACAAATTATAATATACAGTTTGACCATTCATAAAATGAACAGACATGTGCAAATACCACCCAGATAAAGAAATAGAAAATTATCAGCCCCTTAGAAGTCCCCATGTGCCCCCTCCCAGCCTCTACCCTACTGTCACCTAGAGGTAACTAGAAGTAACAATTAATTATCCTAGCTTCTAACAGCTTGTTCTTGAACTGCATATAAACAGAGTCACACAGTATGTGTTTGAGGATCTGGCTTCATTGCACATGTGAGATTCCTCCATGTTGTACTTTGAGATTCATTCCCACCGCTGTGTAGCACTCTGTTGTGTGAAGGACTTATTTATCCATTCCTTATTAATGGGCACTTGGTTTGTTTACAGGTTGGGGCTATTAAGAATCAATTCTTGGGCATGTCTCTAGGGGCACATTATATGCACTTCTGTTGGGTACATGCCCAAGAGAAAAATTTCTGGTCATGGGGACACAATGTCCAGCTTCAGTAGATACAGATTAGGCCATTAAAAAAGTCATGGTGAGTCAGGCCTCTGAAAGTTCATAAGAGGATGATGTGGTGGTCTCAAGGGACAGAGTGGGTGGGGAGGCATTATGTCGTCCTCAGACCATGGTTAGACTCACAGCAGTCATCCCCCCCACAACCCAGATACCAGCCCAAGGTTAAGATTCTATTTTCACAGTGGTCCAAGCCATCTTTTAGGAAGAAAGAGCCTCACATCATGAAAAAAAAAAAAAAAAAACTTTCTCCTAAAGGCTTTGCCTGAAAAAGTTATTTTTTTTAAGTGACCTGAAAGAAATTATCTTAGAAATTCTGAAAATACCAAAAAAGGTGAATAAAATCCCTCCAAACGAGTTTGCATTTCAGGTCATCAGAACCCTCGCTCTGATTTCCCTCTGTGCTACCCTCTCCCTGCGTCCACACTCCAGTTGTACCCTTGTCTTCCAGCACACCAGGCTTGGCATCCACCAGTCCCTCTGCCTGGGCTGTCCTTTCCTCTCAGCTCTCAAGTGCATCTCATCCTACCTATTTAATCCTCAGTTTGGTCTTTTCCTACTCTCCTTTCAATCATTCTCTGTATTATGACCTGTTGTATTTTCTTCATTGAATCTGTTTCTGAGGTTATGAGTTTTTGCTAACTTTCTCAGTAGCTCCTTAGGGATAACAGAATATGCCACCTCAAATTCTACTACTTTGGCATACTATTTTGAATTAAAGGTACTTGAGAAACAGCCTGTGCAAAAAAGATGTTCTGACTCTTCTTTATCCCTCTGAAAGCAGGAAATAAATCTCCCATGTGGCAGTACTATCCCAATACTAGCAGGATAGATGACGTCCTTATTACCACTCATAGGGATTTAAGGTCAAGAAGGCTATATAAACAAACCTGGTTACTTCCTCACTAATTTTCTACCCCAAGCCCCAACCCCTTTTTTCTTGTCAATTCTTCACAACTTTATTGTTTCTTTGTCTAAAAGATATAAAATCTAGCTACTTTGATCACTTCTTTTTAGCCTCAAATCTTTGGGACTCCTGTACATATGAAATTAATTTTTCTTTAATTAATCTCTCTTATGTCAATTTAATTATTAGACCACCCAAAGAACCTGAAAGGGAAGAAAGGAAAAGTTTTCCTCCCCCTACATCTTGTGATGTCTGGTTCATAGTAGGTGCTCAGGAAATCATGGGATGAATGAATGAGGTGAATGAATCATTAGACAACTCTGTTTGAGGGAACTTGATCTTGAACCCTCTTCTCTAGGATGGATGAACTCCACTTGGCCCCCTGGGCCCCATGGGACTGAGATAGCTCTGAACCTGGCAAACAGTTTGTTTTTGAGTGTCGGGCACTGTCCCTGCTATGCGGGTGCCTCTCCTGTTGCTCGGCTCTGAGCCAGAGTACACAGTGACAACTGAGGTGTGAATGTCGTGTCAATAATTAACTGGGGCCGTCACACTGCTGCATATTTCCAGGCACAAGCTGTGAATGCATCATTAATTGAGGGCCTGGAGGCAGCCTGAGTCTCCCTCCCTCAAAGGAGATGGTCAAAGCCAAGTCTCCCACCATCAGTCCTTGGAGACCAGAGGAGAACCTGAATTTGACCCAACAAGGACTAAACCCAACCTACATCTGAGGGAAGTTTTCATAGAAGTCACAGTGGAGGAGGCCGGTAAAGTACCATCACCCGCTTGGCTCAGGAATCCTGTCAAGTGGCAGAATTGGCACAAATCATTCTTTATAGGAAGTGACAGATCAAGGCTGCCTCGAGTTTTCACAGCTAGTACTCATCCTAAAATCCGGGCCCTGACTGCATCCCAGTATCCCATTGCCTCTTTCCATGGCTGAGGGTCATACTGAGAAAGAAGGAGATGGGTAAGCCTAGTACAAATGAGAGCTGGCTTCTTTACTCCAAGCCTGCTGTGGTGGGGACCTTCTAATACCACCCCATTCAAACACAAAATATGCATTAAAAACCTAAGCATTCCAGGCCCTGGACTAGGGTCAGAAAAGTAGTAGTCTGAGGATAATAATAACCACATTCTTTAAACTGTGGTTTTGGAGAAGACTCTTGAGAGTCCGTTGGACTGCAAGGAGATCAAACCAGTCAATCCTAAAAGAAATCAACCCCGAATATTCATTGGGAGGACTGATGCTGAAGTTGAAGCTCCATTACCTTGGCCACCTGATGCGAAGAGAGAAGTTATTAGAAAAGACCCTGATGCGGGTAAAGATTGAAGGCAGGAGGAGAAGGAGATGACCAAGGATGAAGTGATTGGATGGCATCGCTGACTCAATGGTCATGAGTTTGAGCAAGCTCCGGGAGTTGGTGATGGGCAGGGAAGCCTGGTGTAGTGCAGTCCATGGGGTCACAGAGTTGGACACGACTGAGTGATTGAACAATAATAACCACATCTGCAATTTACTTAGAGGACAGAACAATGTGCAGGAAGGATCTGTCAACTATAGCCCATGGGCCAAATCTGACCAGCCATCTAATTTTATAAGTTATTTTTATTGGGACAGAGCCACATCTGTTTGTTTGTGTATGGCTCCTTTTTCAGAGCATCAGCAGAGTTAAATTGTTTCAACAGAGACTGGCCTGTAAAGCCTGAAATATTTACTTTCTGGTCCTTTAGAGAAAATGTTTGTGAATCTCACTGCTTATTAGCTGGGGAGCCTTGAGGGTTATTCCACTCTCTGCACCTTAGTTTCCCCACCTGTACAAGCACCTCCTACACTGTGTCATGACATCTGAGAGGGGCCTAGAACAGTATCTGTAACACAGCAAATGCTTCAGACATGTGCACTTATCTTTCTTCCCAGGAACCCTCCGAGGTAGATATCTTTGCTATCCACAGTTCACAGATGAAGAAATCAGAATTCGATGGGAGTGGCTGCTCCTCAGGTACATAGTGAGGATTTGAAGTCACAGTGTCAACCAGCTCTGGTAGCCTTTTCAGAGACCCCAGGAAAGGAAGTGAGATTGGATTCCGTCCTGTGCTCTCAGGTGAGAGGTAAGATCTTTGAGAAGGAAGGACAGTTACTGTGGGACCACAGAAACAGGGCAGGCACCATGACCCAGGCAATCAGGGGAGACTTCCTGGAGGAGGTGATGGTGACACTTCCTGAATGACGAGGAGGTTCCAGGCACTGGCTCCCAGCACAAAGAGGGCTCAGACAGTCTGGAAGTGGCTATGCTATAACCTTTTTACCCTTAAGTGGAGTTGGACCTCACCTGTCCTTTAGGATGTGAGGGCATCCCAAGAGGCTGAGTAACTCCATGAGCAGATATGTACTTTGACAAAGTAACTTCGGGCTTTTATTTTTTTCACAGCCCTCCTCTGAACCAACACATCACAAAGGGCTCCTCACTTAGGTCAGTGGGTAGCCATGGAGGGTTATCAATGCATAGGAAGCAGCAGTCTTTATCCTTTTTCTCACTCCTTTCCTCTCTCCTCATCTCTTTCTCTTCTTACTCCCTCACACACCACCCTCCTACAAACCAGCTGGGAGGAGGCTCCAAGTCTTTTATGCAATCTGCCCTGAGGCATCTCATACTCTATGTCTGTTCTGAGAGCCGCAAGGCAGCCTGCAGCCCCTGCACATGGTGGCCCTCTCCACTCCTCCCCTTTGGTTCTTGCAACCACTCTCAAATAGGATTTTTGAAAACATGCTGAATGCTGAGCCCTGCAAAAGACAGATTCAGTTTTCTGTGATTCAATCATTCAACATACACAATGGGAACATTCTACTAATATAGGAAGGGTTGTGTTGGGCATTTCTGTGTTCATCAGTTTTATTCCATCCATCTATCAATTTATCTACACATTCAGTTTAGTTCACTTGCTCAGTCATGTCCGACTCTTTGCGATCCCATAAACAACAGCACACGAGGTCTCCCTGTCCATCACCAACTCCCAGAATCTACCCAAACTCATGTCCATCGAGTTGGTGATGCCATTCAGCCATCTCATCTTCTGTCGTCCCCTTCTCCTCCTGCCCTCAATCTTTCCCAGCATCAGGGTCTTTTCAAATGAATTAGCCCTTCGCATCAGGTGGCCAAAATATTGGAGTTTCAGCTTCAACAGCAGTCCTTCCAATGAATACCCAGGACTGATTTCCCTTAGGATGGACTGGTTGGATCTCCTTGCAGTCCAAGTGACTCTCAAGAGTCTTCTCCAACACCACAGTTCAAAAGCATCAATTCTTCTGCACTCAGCTTTCTTTATAGTCCAACTCTCACATCCGTACATGACCACTGGAAAAACCATAGCCTTGACTATATGGACCTTTGTTGACAAAGTAATGTCTGCTTTTTAATATGTTGTCTAGGTTGGTCATAACTTTCCTTCCAAGGAGCAAGAATCTTTTAATTTCATGGCTGCAGTCACGATCTGCAGTGATTTTGGAGTCCAACAAAATAAAGTCTGTCACTATTTCCATTGTTTCCCCATCTATTTGCCATGAAATGATGGGACCGGAAGCCATGATCTTAGTTTGTTGAATGTTGAGTTTTAAGTCAACTATTTCACTCTCCTCTTTCACTTTCATCAAGAGGCTCTTTAGCTCTTCTTCATTTTCTGCCATTATGGTGGTGTCATCTGCGTATCTGAGGTTATCGATATTTCTCGTGGCAATATTGATTCCAGCTTGTGCCTCATCCAGCCTGGCATTTCGCATGATGTACTCTGCATATAAGTTGAACAAGCAGGATGACTATATACAGTCTTGATGTACTCTTCTCCCAATTTGGAACCAGTCTGTTGTTCCATGTCCAGTTCTAAGTGTTGCTTCTTGACCTGCATACAGATTTCTAAGCAGGCGAGTAAGGTGGTCTGCTACTCCCATCTCTTTAAGAATTTTCCACAGTTTGTTGTGATCCACACAGTCAAAGTAGATGTTTTTCTGGAACTCTCTTACTTTTTTGATGATCCAACAAATGTTGGCAATTTGATCTCTGGTTCCTCTGCCTTTTCTAAATCCGACTTGAACATCTGGAAGTTCACAGTTCACGTACTGTTGAAACCTGGCTTGGAGAATTTTGAGCATTACTTTGTTAGCGTGTGAGATGAGTGCAGCTGTGCGGTAGTTTGAGCATTCTTTTGCATTGCCCTTTCTTTGGGATTGGGATGAAAACTGACTTTTCCAGTCCTGTGGCCACTGCTGAGTTTTCCAAATTTGCTGGCATGTTGAGTGCAGCACTTTGACAGCATCATCTTTTAGGATTTGAAATGGCTCAACTGGAATTCCATCACTTCCACTAGCTTTGTTCATAGTAATGCTTCTTAAAGCCCACTTGACTTCACACTCCAGGATGTCTGGCTCTAGGTGAGTGATCACTCCATAGTGGTTTTCTGGGTCATGAAGTTCTTTTTTGTATAGTTCTTCTGTGTATTCTTGCCACTTCTTACTATCTTCTGCTTCTGTTAAAGCCATATAGTTTCTCTCCTTTATTGTGCCCATCTTTGCATGAAATGTTCCCTTGGTGTCTCTAATTTTCTTGAAGAGATTTCTAGTCTTTCCCATTCTATTTTTTCCCTCTGTTTCTTTGCTTTGTTCATTTAGGAAGGCTTTCTTGTTTCTCCTAGCTATTCTTTGGAACTCTGCATTCAAATGGATATATCTTTCCTTTCTCCCCTTTACCTTTAGCTTCTCCATGTATTTAACACTTTTTAAAAATTAAGAGCTACTATGTGTCACACTGAGGCACAAAATTCTTCAAAATTCCCCGACATTAAGATAGGGCTTGAGGGATTTCCCAGATGGTCCAGGGGCTAAGACTCTATGCTCCTAATGCAGGGAGCCTGGGTTCAATCCCTGGTCAGAGAACTAGATTACACATGCCACAACTAAAATCCAGTGCAGCCAAATAAAAATAAATGAATATTTTTAAAAGGTGGGGCTTGGTACATGTTAGGTTCTTAATAAAAATGCATGGAATAAGTGGGCGAATGAGTTAATGAAATAGATGGTGACAGAAGCTTTAGCTTCTACTTTAGTAGTCACCCTGTCCCATACTCATCTTGTTCTAGCACCTCCCAGTCTCCCTTTTGATCAGTCATTGCTTCCTTGGCTGAGACTGCATCAAGATCATTCTAAAGTAGAAGAGTGCAGTGGGAGTGGGAGTTAGGTAAGCTAGGAACTCACTCTGGTCTTTTTAGTTTAGAAACCATGTACCTCACTGCGCCATCTCATGTGCCTCCAGGGCCCACCAGCTCAGATATGGTGGAAGTAAGTACATGTCTACCAAAATCTATTTTTTTCCTTATGGTCATAGAGCAGGGCTATATTTCAGCCTTTCAGTTGGGTGGAGCCACATAACAGAATTCAGGTCAATGGGATGAGAATAGAAGTGATATTCACCACCTCCAGGTCTGCGCTATGGACCCCACTGGTGGCACTCCTCTGCCTCCCAGCACCAACTTCTGGCCAGACACAGAGGAAACAGTCAGAGAATCGGAGGTCCTAGGGGAGGATAGTGCCACAGGCTGAAAGGGACTTGGGTCCTTGAAAGATTGTGTGGACCAGAAGCCCCACAGCCAACCTTGCTACAACTGGGTTCGGTGCAAGCAAGACATAAACTTGTAATTCTGTTAAACCACTGAAACATAGATTTTTGTGTTTCCATAGTTAGCATTCCTTTGATTGACACACAAATACCATTACCTTGGCAGCTGATGGGCTGTGATCTGTTGCCCTCAAAAAATAGCTTCAACTCTGGGGCCTTCTTGACATCAAACTCCTTCCGAAGTTCCTTCTCAACTGTGATGTCCACTTTGCCAAAGCCAATCCCATTCTTGCCTTTGCCCATGATCTCCACGGCTTTGCCCAGCTCCTCAGCTAAGCTCCTGGATTGCTTTGAGGATGGGTTATCTGAAAGAGCCAATAAGAAGACAGAACTCACTAGAACCTCTCCTCCATCCCATCTCCCAAGGAGGAGGCTTTGTTAAGTTTAAGCCTTTGTTAAGACTTTTTTTTAAAGTTAAGCCCTGCTTAACTCCTGGGTTTTTCTCATGCTCCACTGCTAATGGGTAGATTCAGAAATGTGACAGGATATCACAGTTCATGAAACTGATCAGTTTGGGAGATATGAATCAGGTTTTTTTTGGGTTCAGCAACACTGGAAACAATACAACTTTGGGCAATTTAATTTCTTAAAGACCCACATGCCTCATCAATAAAGTGGGGAAATAGTGGTTGCTTTGTGAAGCTGAGTCAAAAGATTTAACAATCAATTATATAGTGCTTATTACTTTCTAAGAGGTTTATGGGGATTAAGCCACTGAATCCTCCTAGTACCCCTATGGGGTGTGTGTGTGTGTGTGTGTGTGTGTGTGTGTGTGTTAGATGCACTCAGTCATGTCTGACTCTTTGAAACCCCATGGACTGTAGCCCACCCCTGTCCACGTAATTCTCCAGGCAAGAATACTGGGGTGGGTTGCCATTTCCTTCTCCAGGCGATCTTCCCAACCCAGGGATCGAACCTGGGTCTCTCACATTCCAGGCAGATTCTTTACATCTGAGCCACCAGAGAAGCTTCTATGGTGGTAGGTATGGCTATTATTATCTCACTGTGATAGAGGAGGAAACTGTTGCATAATTGAAATTACTTATTTGCCCAAAGCTGCATGGCAATAGGAGGAGTAGCAGGATGGGACTCACTCGCTCTGGCTTGGGGGCTTGCTCTCTAACCTCCACTGGGCCTGTCCTTAGCATCAGGCCTGGCCCTTGGTCAGTATATAATGCCTTCTTATTAATACTGTTATTAGGGTAAAAATTCTGTCAGAAATCATAGTAGAGGGAGAGAGAGAGTGAGAAGGAGGGAGGTGAGAGGAGAGAAAAAGAGAGAGAAGCGGGTGGGTGGGGCCTGGAGAGAGAGGGAGAATGAGCACCATCTGGTGGAAGTTCCTGGAATTAACAGGACAGGTTCTGCCCCTTCGTTTGCCCTGTATCTGCATGTAATATGGCAGGGGACATGGTTGTGAAAAGGAGGCCAGATGTGAGAAGGGTAAGGGGATGGGGGGAGGTTATGATGGCCCCCTACCCACCCAGCTCATCTCCTTGGTCCAGCGTGTTGAAGAGATCTGACACTATTGATCAGGATTCCTTGGCCTCTCACATTGCCAGGCGGTGGGCTGGAAGTAGACGTGAGGGGCCCTTTTCTGGAAAGAGCCCTGGGGGCCTAGCATGCGATCCCAGCAGCAGTAGAAGACTTCCTGGCCTAAGTGGGAGGGGCTGAAAGGCAATCACATTTATCTCCCTTCCTCCTGACAGTGTCATGAGACTGTAGGCCCCTCGCTGGCTCTCACAGCCCAGTGTCTGCAGCAGGTGGGTTGAGCCAGGGCAGGGGGTCATTGATTCCCTTTTAAGCCAGAATGCTTTATGTTCCTCAAACTCCTTTGTCCATCTGGAGCACTTAAAACCAGTGCAAGTCACTTCCACTGCCATGGGCAAGTTCCAAGTACAAGAGAGAGCGCTTTTGTAAAGCAAAACCCAGAAAGCCAGGCCTGGGACAACTGGCACATGCCCCATTGCCAGTCAGCACACTGCTCCGATGATGGAACCCAAATGAGAATGATCACTTTCATTAAATTCAATCAATGGACAGAAAGTGTGACTTTTCGCCTCCCTTGTGGAGTGCCTGTCCACTGCCTGCTTTGTCACCCGCATTGCCTTCAACACCCCATCCCTCACCACCAGCAGGGGTTGGGCCTGTTGCCAGCAGCTCTGGCCTGCAGGCCTCTCCTCTGGCTTCCTCACGGATTTGGCCATGCCTGGCTCAGGGCTGCTGATTGACATAACATCCAAATCTGAGTTTCTAAGCTTGGGACAAGAGAAACACTTGGAATGATTGCCCAAACAGTGGAGTTTTTGAGGTTCCACCCATAGCCCAGTGCTTTTTGGTGTCTAGCATGGGAGTGAGAGAAAGAGACTGTGACCACTGGGGCGTGAGAGTTGGATGGATGGGACCTACTAGTTGCAGTAATGGGATTCATTCATTCACTCATCTGACAAATCTTTTTTAGAATCTCCCATGTGCCAGGAAGTATTTTAGGTATTGGGGACTTAACAGTGAACAGACTGGTAAAAATCACTGCTCTCATTGAAAAAGGTAGACAGTAAAGAAACAGGCTGTATTCTATGTTAGATGCTAAGTGCTATGGAGAAAAAACAAACAGATATGGAAGTTGGGAGTGTCTGGGAATGGAGTTTAAGTCGGGAGGTAAAAGGAGGTCTCACTGAGAAGAGGATGGAACATTTTAATAAATACTGAAGAAGATGAGGGAGCAAGCTGTGTGCTCACAGGAGAGAGAGAGTTCCAGGCAAAGGAGACATATGAGCAAAGGCCTTGAAGTAAGAGAACATCAACATGTCTGAGGGATGACAAGAAGTCCATTGGGTCTGGAACCGAATGAGCTGGGATGAGATCAGATGACACAGGCCTTGTAGATCACTGAATAGACTTTGGTCTTTCCTCTGAAGCTTGTGGAAATGTACTAGAGGGTTTGGAGCAGTGTTAGATGTGATGACTTACATTTTTACTGGATTGTTTTGAATGTTACATGGAGATTGGACCACAGAGGAAAAAAGGAGGCCAGCTAGAGACCACTGTAATAACACAGGTAAGAAAGTTTAATGGCTTGAGTCAGGGGAGTAGCAATGGAGGGGTGAGAAGTGGTCAGAGCCTTGAGGGGTCTTGAAGGAGGAATTGACAAGGTTAATTTATTGATGGATTGGAGGTGGAATATTGTAAATTAAAGAAATCAAGGATGACTCTGACATTTTGACCCGAGCAACCAGAAGGATGATGACAGTGATGATGATGGTAATGATTGTGATGATGATGGTAGTATTGATAACAAGATAACAGCATTTATTGGTCACTTACTATGCCAAGTATGTTGCTAAGTGTTATGTGCATTATCTTGATTAGTCCTCAGAATAAGCCTAGGAGTCATCTACTATTACAGGTGAGGAATGTTAGATGAGGAAACAGAAACCCAGAAGTCTCACAGCTAGTAAGCATTAGGCCAAGACTCAGCTCCAAGGCTGGCTGACTCCAAACTCCATGCTCTAACTGACCTTGTAGGCAAGCCAGACTGGAAAAAATACTCTTTTTCCCTGGAGGGGTGAGTTTCCAATCTCCCCTGCCCTGGGTGGTTCATATCAGAGCAGATAGACTCTGGAGAAACAAATATACTTTTTATGTCCAGTCCTGTTCACTAGTTTCTATCTTTTTAAAATTTGCAAATCAGTGTTTACCTCTGAATCCTTGAATGCCAAGCGTGTAAAGGTAAAATGAATGCATACATCCTCAGGTTTTGGTGACTATGTCTCATGGGGCATGGAGTCAATTCAGCTGTACATTGGAACCTGGGCAAAGCAGTGCCTAGAGGACTGTGGATGGGCAGGGAGCCCTTTGCTGGGAGCTCCTTCAGTTTTAGCCCTCTTCAGGTTCTAACTAGGGTCCATTGTCTGGCATATACTAGATACTCAATGAACATTATTTCATTGGGTTTCATAAATGAGAGACAGTTATGGTGGCTTACAGTACCTGTAGTCCAGGAAAGGTGTTTTTCAAACATCTCTGAACCTTAGCTTCCTCAGAATGGGGATATAGAATGGGGATATAGAATCCACTATAGAATGGGGATAGTGATAGTTTTGATACCTTAGAATAAGCCTACATAGTAAGCCAAGGTATGCAAAGCTCTGATACAGAAGTGCCCAATAAACATTAAGCCTTATGATAACATGGGGGAAATTCATGGTCTTGCTCTGACCAGATGTTCTCTGGGGAGGAAGGATCCTATGTAGTTTTCAGGATCTTCAGCAAATCTGGTTCCTGGGGAAAGGAAGACAAGGGTGACAAGCCATCCAAAACAAGGCTGAGGCCTATTCTGTGGCTCTCTCGTGGGTTTTGGGGTTGAGCAAATTGTACCCAGGGTCCCATTAGAGTCGGCAATAGCTCTCAACAGTGTGCCTAGTGTGTGAATGTATTAATGGCTAATGGACCTAGAATCAGTGTTTGCCTGGGTCTTTACTAGGTAACCCATGCTCCCTTTTTGGAGCAGAGGATGTGGGTCAGGGGAGGGTCTGATGGTTGGGGGAGGTGTGAGTGTAGGGACTGGAGATTAGCTCCCAGCACAGGGAGCTGGAGTCTGCCTTTCTTTAGACTGTGGTTCTCAACAGGGCACACTGGGCGCTATCTGGAGACATTATTGGTTGTCACATCTAAATATCCCACAGTGCACAAGACACCCTCCTCCCCCATCTCACACACACACACGCACACACACATACATAGAGAGACAGTGCTAAGAATTAGCCAGCAGAAATGTCAACAGTGCTAAGGATGAGAAACCCCACTTTAGACCGAGTTCAAGATCAAGCATGGAAAAGGATCATGAGTACAATACTCTCCCCATTCCATAGGATGCTTTACAGTGCTCACAGGTGATAAGGACTTCAGGATGGTCTCCAACTCCCAGCTCCTCAGGGTCCAGCCAGCAAGTTTCTTTGACCATTGAAAAGGCCTACAAAACTCTACAGATCTGCTCCTTACCCTTCTGATGTTATTTCCCACTACTTTTCTCTTCAGCAACTCAGCTTAGCCACTCTCTCCATTCCCACCTCAGGGCCTTTGCACTTGCTGTTCCTTCTGCCTGAAATTTTCTCAGGTTGCTGTTTTACTGCCTTCAGGTCTTTGTTCAATTTCCGTCTTCACAGGAAAGCCTTCTCTGGCTACCCTGTACATAACCACAGCCCCACTTGCACCACTCTTTGTACTTCCTAAGGGCTCTGCTCTGTTTTTCTCCATAGTACTTCTACCCTTAAGATATGCTACATTTTTCATTTCTGCATCATTTTATCTTGAGTCTCCTCTCTCTGAGCTTCCCTGGTGGCTCAGCTGGTGAAGAATCCGCTTGCAATGCAGGAGACCCTGGTTTGATTCCTAGGTTGGGAAGATCCACTGGTGAAGGGATGGGCTACCCACTCCAGTATTCTTGGACTTCCCTGGTGGCTCAGCTGGTGAAGAATCCGCTTGCAATGCGGGAGACTCGGGTTCGAAACCTGGGTTGGAAGGATCCCCTGGAGAAGGGAAAGGCTACCCACTCCAGTGTTCTGGCCTGGAGAATTCCATGAACCGTATAGTCCATGGAGAGTCGGACACAACTGAGCAACTTTCACTTTCATTTTCACTCCCTTCTCCAGGATAAAAGATCCGTAAATCAAGGATGTCTGTCTGTCTGGCTTACCACTCAGTGCCTAGAATAGATCTGGCATATAATAAATATTCAATAAATGTTTAATGAATGAATGTTTCAATTATCAGCACTGTTTAAGAACAATTGAGTGTTAGACCTGGTCTGAAATCCAGGCCTCATCACTTACCAGTTGTATAATTTTGGGCAAATCCTAAACCTTTCTGAGACTTTATTTACTTCATAATATAAGACAGGGACAATGAGAACAAGCCCAGTGCCTGGACTACAGGTCTGAGTAAATGGTCTTCCTCATTTTCATCATGATGATTGCCCCATTATCACCATCATTGCCATCCTCTTCACCATCCTCATTTCTGTACCATCTACATCATTTAATCTGCTCCCAAGGCAGACTCTTGCCACCTCTGCCTTAGGGAAGACTAATCAATGAACCTAGAAACAGCTCCTATTAAGTTTCATTTTGGCCTCCTCCACTAAATGTAGCTTTTCCTTTTCTCTTGTCTCCTTTATGGAGAACACTGTGGGCCAAAGGAAAGCTCATTTATTTATCAACATCTCCAAACTCCTACTGTGCTCCAGGCACAATCCTAGATGTTAGCAATCAAGAGATGAATCAGTTTTGACCCTTGTCCCCTGTGAAACTCACAAGTTTAAAAGCAGTTTCAAAGCAGTGTGGCAAATGTTATGAATAGCAGGGTTTTCATAACCCTGAGTGAGCATGCCAGAGCCTAGGTGGGAGGGAGGTGAACACAGCCTCTTGACAAGGCAACTTCATGAACTTAAACCTCACAATCCAACTGAAGAAGGTCAGGAAGGACACTATAGGCAAAGGGACTCTCAAGTGTAAAGGCCAGGAGGCCAGGGCCAGTGTGACCAACCTGGTAGCCACACTCAGGGTATAGAGCACAGACTTCAAGTGGAATGGAAAAGTAGGCCTGGGTTAAATCAAGCAAAGGACACTGTAGCTATGTTAAGGAGTTTGGAGACTTTGGGATTTTCAGTTAGGGAGTGATCCAATCAGATGTGCATTTTAGCCTCCAAGAACGATGCTCTCAGTGCAGACATGTTTGAAGGCGTGGTGGCCCTCAATAGTCACTTCTGTTCTTCCTGTTCACATTTTTTCTTTTGAAAAGCTCCAAAGGCTTGTCTTTTAATGCAGCGTGCTAGGTCTTCATGTGGCAAAGCAGTTTTGAAGATTTCATGGCTTTGTTGGATAGCTGGTCGCCATATAAAGTGAGCTTAGAGAATATAAATCACCTGTTGCAATGAGCCTGTAACATAAGTCTCTTGATATTTTCTTGTAAATGCGGCTTTCTTTTTGTTGGCAGTCTTAGAATATTCTGCTATCTCATAATTTAGTCTTTCCCTCTTTTCAAAGAAGCTCCCCAGTGACACTCTTTTTTTTGCTCATTTTGGCTAGAGTTAGCTTGTGAGTTTGCCAAAACAGTGACTGAGATAAACTCACAGTGTGGAAAAGAGGCAGAGACAGAAGTGGTAAATAAAACACGGGCAGGCCATGCATGGACTAAAATAAGTGTCGGATTCTGACTTAAAGCCTGCCACCAAGGTGCAATTGTACAATTGAAGAAATTCACCTCACTTGCCACTATGAAGTCTGCCCCCAGATGCAGCTTAATTGTCTCTTGCCACTCACTGATAGGGTTTTGATGAGTCTGCAAGCAATTGATTTATTAGGATCTCTGCCTCAGCTCATCAGGCATTAGATTCTCAGAAAGAACACACAACCTAGACCCCTTGCATGTGCAATTCACAGTAGGGTTTGTGCTCCTATGAGAATCTAATGCCGTCAGTGACATGACAGAAGGTAGAGCTCAGGCAGTAACGTGAATAATGAGGAATGGCTGTAAATACAGATGAAGCTTTGCTTGCTCACCCACCACTCACCTCCTGCTGTGTGGCCCAGTTCCTACCGCTGATCTAGAAGATGCCACAGTGGTTCAGGGAGAGAATGATGGGGTCATAACTACAGCAGTTGGCGGGGGGAATGGGGAGGACTGGAGATTGTAGAGGGCTTCGGGAGGTAGTTTCAATAGGACTCAGTGAGAGATTAGAAGTTAGACTAGAAAGGAGTCAAGAATGATCTAGGATTTCTGACTTTGACTTTATAAAGATAGCCATGCTGTCAATCAAGACAGGATGTGAGAAAAAGCAAATCAAGTAAAAATGCTGAGGTCTATTTTGGACACATGTGACATTGAGATGTATGAGATATCCAAGAGAAAAGATGCCTCTGAGTGTTGGTTCTTGAACCTGAAGTCCTTGGAGAAATGAGAAGCTGGGCAGCAGCTAAGGATTTGATAGTTACCAGGACAGTATTTCCCTGGGACAATATTGGAAAGACCTTTTTGTAAAGAGTCATTTACTCCTGGAAAAAAAACAAAACAAAACAAAACAAAAAACCACTTTTATAACGCTCGTCCTAAGAGATTCGTTTTTCCAAAGGTCATTTTAAAGGGTCTGCCAGCTTTTGAGAATTCATTTTTATTTAAACTGCGTATTTGAAGGAATCAAATTTTCAAATGAAATGAGTTTGAGTGTCTTTTAGATAGCATCTCTGCCGGTGTTCACCGAATTGAAATATCTGCTGGTGGGAAGACTTTAAAGTATTCAAATTGGTTGTTATTAGGTAAAATTAAAGAATATAAAATGGATTGGCTCCCTTCATAGCCCCAGGCGCAATGTCAATCCCTAAGTTATAAAACGTCAACATCCCAAAGAACCATGAACTTGCCCTTCTGCCCTGATTAAAGCAGAGTGGTCATGGACAGAGTCCTGCGTTCTCACACAGATAGGATAGGTTATCCAGGCTTGTCCACCTGCTGTGTCATTTTGGAAGCATAAATGAGTGTTGTGGTGTGTGCATGCAAAGTGTGTGGCTCTAAATCCTTCAATATCTCCACTGGTGGTCCAGGATTCAGGGATTAAGTTTGCAGCAAAAAAGAGAAGACGGCTTAGACGGCTGACCTGTGCAAACCATTAACTCACAAGCCACAGCAGGTAGAGCAGCCGTAGAGTTCTCAATTCTTCCCTGGGAAAAGAACCATGAACCAAATGTCCAAGTGGTGACCCAAGTCTTGATGTGGATGAGGGAGGTAGGGAACCAGCTGGAGGAGTAGTTCAGTAAGGTGGAAATTATGTCCTGCTCATAAGCTCCTGTAAAGAAAATGGTCCAAACTAGATCTCACCTAGGTCTTGCTCCATGGGCTTGAAGCAAAATCAGGTGTGCATTCTGACACTTTGAAGGAAACAAACCATTAACAGCCTGAACTGGATGGAGGTCAGAGGCTTAGAATTATTTTGATAGAACTTTACACAATAGGCACACTTCATGTTCAGTTCAGTTCAGTTGCTCAGTCGTGTCCGACTCTCTGCGACACCATGAACCGCAGCACACCAGGCCTCCCTGTCCATCACCAACTCCCGGAGTTTACCCAAACTCATGTCCATTTAGTCAGTGATGCCATCCAGCCATCTCATCCTCTGTTGTCCCCTTCTCCTCCTGCCTTCAATCTTTCCCAACATCAGGGTCTTTTCAAATGAATCAGCCCTTTGCATCAGGTGGCCAAAATACTGGAGTTTCAGCTTCAACATCAGTCTTTCCAATGAACACCCAGGACTGATCTCCTTTAGGATGGACTGGTTGGATCTCCTTGCAGTCCAAGGGACTCTCAAGAGTCTTCTCCAACACCACAGTTCAAAAGCATCAATTCTTCTGCACTCAGCTTTCTTTATAGTCCAACTCTCACATCCATACATGACTACTGGAAAAACCATAGCCTTGACTAGACGGACCTTTGTTGACAAACTAATGTCTCTGCTTTTTAATGTGCTGTCTAGGTTGGTCATAACTTTCCTTCAAAGGAGTAAGCGTCTTTTAATTTCATGGCTGCAATCACCATCTGCAGTGATTTTGGAGCCCAAGAAAATAAAGTCTGTCACTGTTTCCACTGTTTCCCCATCTATTTGCCATGAAGTGATGGGACCTGATGCCATGATCTTAGTTTTCTGAATGTTGAGCTTTAAGCCAACTTTTTCACTCTCCTCTTTCACTTTCATCAAGAGGCTCTTTAGTTCTTCTTCACTTTCTGCCATAAGGGTGAAAGTTGGAAGGAGGCAAAATGACCCAATTAGATTTTCTCTCCTGGGAACTATGAAGGTTAAGGGCACAAAAAGAATGTTTTTGTTGTATGTTGCTATGAAGTGGCTGCACAAGTCATCTGAGGAAGCAATGGGATCCAGGGTAACTAAGCTACTGATACTGTCACTGGCACAAAATGCCTGCTGATGCAAAGACCACCCCACTGAAGTGGTGTAACTCAGAGAATGTATCAAATGAGAAGAGACAAGAATTGAGGAAGGGGCTGGGAGGCCTGAATTTCAAGCAGAAGACACAAACTCAGATGCTAGAGGGGTGAGGCAGGGGTGTGACTATGTGGGGCTGGCTGACTAGGAATGTGGCAAACTGACAAGTGTGTTTTTTCTGATCACAAGGGGGAAATTGTCACTCAGCTCCAGCCAACTGTCACATTATAGGAATGTAAGCCAGGGCTTCCAGATCTTTTGGTTTTTCAAGAGCAGATGTAAATTGAATTTCAATTATGAAATGTCCCCAAATAGGGAGGCAAATAGTGGCAGTACACCGGGTGATTATAAGGAGTATGTGAGAACATTTAGTGGGGCTCTAAGGACAGTTCCTGCCACACTCTAAGTGCTTGCTATGTGAAAGTTGTTATGAACATCCCTTCCATCCTATCTCAAAGCACAGACATGGGTCTGTGTCAATGTCTCAGGAAAAAGAAGTCTGTTTCCTCCATCAAAATGCCTGCTGATGCAAAATCTGAAGAATAAAAGTAGGCATGCAAAATTCAGATGAAAAAGCTGATGATCTAAAAATTTTCCTTGAGACCGTGCCCATAACTGTGTCCCAGCAACTTACAATATTATTTAGCAACTTAACAACTTATTTTGTCTTTACAATAATCCAATGTGGCGCTTGTGTTTATACCTATTTTACAGAGGAGAAAACTAAGGTTCAGAATGGTAAAGACACCTAAAGGTAAATCCTGGCTTCTTGCCTTCAGTGGAACAGAGGAGCCAGATACAAATCAAGACCGAAGAGGCGAAATAGTGTCTTACAAATGACAATTTCTCTGGACCTCAGTACTCTCATCTGGAAATTAAGGATGATGCTATTTTTAAAATTATTATTGAAATGTGTTCTCATGTATTTGTGCTAAGTTGCTTCTGTTGTGTCCACCTCTTTGTGGACCCCATGGACGGTAGCCTGCCAGGCTCCTCTGCCCATGGGATTTTTCAGGCAAGAATACTGGAGTGGGTTGCCATTTCCTTCTCCAGGGGATCTTCCCAACCCAGGGATTGAACCCACGTCACTTACGTCTCCTGCACAGGCAGGCAGGTTCTTTTCCACTAGCGCCATCTGTTTAGCAATAATTAAAATTCCTCTGGCTGCCAGAAGAAAGGGGGGCAGGTCTCAGCCCACCCATCACCCTTTGCCCAGGAGTGGGGGACACTCACGGAAGAGCACCATCAGGAAGCGCGTCTCGTTCAGCATCTGAGTCAGGCCAGGAGGTGTTAGCACCATCAAGTTTTCCTCCACAAGGATATGCAAGGGCTGGGACATGTCAATGCTCTCATTCTTGCCATTCATCTTTGGTGAGCCCTGGACAGTGCCGACACAAGAGACTACCAGCAGGAGAGACACCCAGAGCACCTCCATGGCTGTCCTTCAAGGGCAGGAGAAAGAACAAGGACTCTTATCACCATGGGTGGTGGGGACCCACGTCATCACTCCCTCCCCATCTCCTTTCCTAAAAGGTCAGTCCTGATGTGGAGAACATGGCCTGGGTATGCCCCACTGGCTTCCTAGCAGTGCCCAGAGCTCAGCAAAGCAAGCTGGAAAAGGAGAGGCAAACTTTGCCAGTGAGGTTAACCTTGGGGCCCATTGAAACTGCATGAGATTAGCTCAGAGCAGCAGGGTCCCACTCAGAGCAACAGAAAGCCAAATCACAAACCAACACTCAAGCCCACTGGCTCCCCAGACACTAGGTAAGAATATTTTTAGATGTGAAACTCAGTCCAGAATCCCAAGGTGAGCCTCTGGGTCTCAGAGATGACTAATCCAATCCCTATCACAGCCTCTGCTTCAGGCTCCCCCGACTCCCACTTGAATACCTCTTTTGATGGGAAGCTTACTACTGGCAGTGTACTCCATTTGACTTTTGAGCAAATTTTCTCAAGTGTAAATATTTCTTTCAAAAGTAATCACCATAATGTACACATGTAAAAATTCCAAGCAACACAATAAAAAAATGTCAAGTAGAAAACAAAAATTTCTCCCATAACCCCACCCCTGAGAAAGTGGCTCAATTTGGAATGAATCTTTACCAATGTTGAAAATGCCAGTATGAATGTATATTTAAATGTACATATGAAACATATTAATAAATGGAATTAGATAGGCAATACTGTTCATTGTCCAACTGTCTTACTCAATGATGTAAAATATATCCAGATACCTTTCTGATAAGAGTACATATTAGGTCTATAACATGATTTCCTTTCCTCTTTTTTTCCCCTCTTTTTTTTTTTTTTCTTTTCCTTTTTATCTTTTCTTTTACAGTTCTTATCTGTTCAGATGGTTTGGGTCAGCAGTTGTCTCTCTTTAAATGCCACTCTCCCCAATAACGTTTTCCCTGATAATTTAGAAGATAGGATCACTGTCACAGATCTTTGCATGTTGTGCTTAAGCACAGAGCCATTTTCCTATGTGGCGTACAGACTACTCAAGTGTTTTGAACACGGCAAATAGCTAGTCCAGATTAAATTTATAAGGACCTCAATTTCTTTGAGAGCTGTATTCCTAGCACCTGGTATTTATGATAGGCAAATAAACATGAATGAATGAGTAGATATTTGATACGTACCTGGTAAATATGTTTGGCACACTATCTGAGGATTTTTTAAAAGTAAATATTCTAATGTAATTTTTTTGGTCTAATACTAAAATAATTGGTATTAGATAATTGGTCACAGTGTTAAATTTTATAAATACCTGTAGCTAAATATACTTGGCATGTATGGCTGTTCTATGCATTCCCCACCATCATCTCTCCTATGACAATTCTATAAGATAGTAATATTATAACCCCCATTTAGTGAGTATAAAATGAGGCACATAGAGGTTAAGTGATTTGTCCAAGGCCATACAGCTAACATGTGACAGAGACAGGATTTCAAACAAGGCAATCTAACTACAGAATCCGTGTCCTTAACCAGAATGATGTACTGTCTCTCTAGTGGCCCCTGTGAAACTGGTGCAGTGAACAGTGTCTTTAGACAGTAACTGAGGCTCCCTGATTCCAACCGCCATCTCTGGTATCCACCATCTAATCGTGCTCTGTCTCAGAAGCGGAGGACTGAGGCTGGCAACAGAACAGAATCAAATTTTTGGTTTGGAGTGACAAAACAGGCCTTTAAAACTCAGGAGGGGCTTGCAAATCAGGGTTCTAATTGCAAGAACTAGGCTTTTCAGGAAAATAAAAAAGGGTTTTTGACTACTCAAAGGTTTATGTTATAAACTCTAGGTAAGGAAGAACACGTTGACAGAAGGAACATTTACCTTCCCCAAAGGAGATAAAAGTGTGCCTTTTTATCAAGAGGGAGGAGAGCAGGAAGGAATGGCAAGAGCTTTGATGCTTCTAGGGCCCTGAGAAAGGGTTCTGACCCTCTGTCCCTTCTCTTTTGGCTCACCACTGCAGTCCCTATCCCCAGTCGCACTCTGGTCATAGTAATAAATCAATCACTGTGTATTAAACTAGCATTTGAGCTTTACACATATCATCTCATTAACCCTCACAGCATGTCTGTGAGGTAGGTGCAATTATGATGCCCAACTTACAAAGGTGGAGACCCATCCTAGAAGAAGGAGCAAGACTTAAGCTCAGGTATATCTAAGCCTAATGCATATGGGTCTAAACCAGGGCTCACAATCTACAGCCCGCTGCCTTCCTTGTAAATACCGTGTTAGAGGATTCACAGCTACATCCATTCCATCACTATTGCCTATGGTTGCCTTTACCACAACTATTCAGTTAAGTAGTTGTAATAGAGACCCTATGTGGCCAGCAAAGCCAAAAATATTTATTATCTGGCCCTCTTCAGGAAAAGTTTGCTAACTTCGGGTCTAAATCACCATACCACCCTGCCCTCATGGCCACACCTCAGATTTTGTACTTGGGAAGTGGTCACAGATTCTCAGATTTGCAAAGTCCACTATCAGAGCACAACACCTCCCTCTGCAGAATGGGTGAGTGGCCTTTCATCCCAGAGTAGTTGTGAAGATTCATAAAGAACTTGTGCTTGATTAGCACAATGCAGGAGACCTGGTTTCGATCCCTGGGCTGAGAAAATTCCTTGGAGGTGGAAATGGCATCCCTACTCCAGTATTCTTGCCTAGAGAATCCCAGGGAAGAATTCCAGAGAATCCCAGAGGAACCTGGCAGGCTACAGTCCATAGGACCGCAACAAGTTGGACAGGACTGAACAACTAACATGAACTAAGAACCTGGATTCACATTAAAATTCTCTAGGGAGTTTTTAAGGTGATACTGATGCTCCTCTGACCCTTTATTATTCAAAATTGCTCAAGGTGGGGTCCAGATATCTATATGTTTAGAAAGCTCTCCAGGTGATTATTTTAACTTTCTATTTGGAAAATTTTGAACATAAAAACAGAATGGTATGGTACAACATACCCCCACGGTAACTCACCACTCAACCTCAGTTGTCACCCCCAATCATATCGTTTATACTCCTGTCAGCTCCCTGCCCTGGATTATTTTGAAGCCAGTCCCATGCATCGTACTATTCCATCCATATATATTTCATCAAGAATCTCTAAAAGATGAAAATCTGATAATAAAACATGACTACAACACCATTATCACACTTAACAAAATTCACTCTAATCCCGCATATCATCAAATATCTAGGCAATAAACTATTCTGATTATTCCCTAAGTTTTAGGTTTGTTTGAATCAGAATCCAACTGAGATCCATGTATTGTCATTTACTGTTGGGTCTCTTAAGCCTTCCAGGTAATTCTACCGTGCAGCCTGTAGGTTGAGAACTAAAATAAAAATAAAATAAAATCAATAAGGGAGAGTTGAGATAAGGATGAAGGCAGAGTGGAGAGCCTGGTTTTCTGGAAAGCTGAGTGATGCATATTATTCAAATCTACACTTCAGCCAAAGGGCTCATTACTGCCACCCAGCCTGAAGGGTGCTTAATGATCCCCAGAATCCCAGGACCCACAGATAACATGCCACTTGTTAGTCCTGGGGAAGTCTGGTACAGGGTGATGACTATTAGATGGAGCTTTTGTTCTTAGTATTAATTCACCTTTGTCGACTTGGGAAAAAAACACACTACATAAGAGCTGTGGGTTGAACTTAGCATCTTTTTGAAGACTATAGCCTGGGGAGACAGTCTCTCAGATGGCTCTGAGAAACTGCTCAAAAGATTTAAGGGAGGAGGTCAGAATATATATAATTTTGGTGAAGGAGTACATGTAATCAAACACACAACCTGGTAGAAGGTTGCTATTGGTCACAAGGAACCAATGTCTTAGTTATTGGTTTTAGTGCTTTTCTAAGTATGAGAAAATGCAAGAAATTGGGTTCATAAAAATTTCTCCTAAAAATATTTAACTATTTTGAAGACCTAGTCTGCCAGTTTTCCCAGAGCACAGAGTACTTCATTCTTCATCTTTGCCCTGAACTCCTTTCAGAATGTATTGAAGGTCAGTGACTGCAATGACTAATGACTTAATTCTTATGGAACCAGATGGTGAGCTCTATTCTTTCATTGGCACCTGTTTGCTTATTTGTTTGTTCATTGATTAATTTACTTGCAAGAGAAACTCTCATCTAAATTTCTCTGTCTAGATGAAGACAGTAAAGTGCTAGAGAGTTAACTTTTATTTTACAGGCAATCACCAGAATAACCCCTTATCTATTATGTAAACAGAAGACAGTGAGAGCCACCCAGAGCCTTTCTGTGACTGCCCATTGGTGACCCCTTCCAAACCCCTTGGCACCCAAAATCTCTTGTTTGGCAGCGGTGGGAGGGATTTGCCAAAGTACCAGGGGGTCTTCAGGAAAGAAATCTCAAGATTGGAGGTTGCTAGACTCTCTCTGAGATATCCAGATGGCTCTTGTCAGAGGGAAGGGAAGCCTGGGCCAGTGGTCTCACCTCAGCTCCAGGACTCAGGAGAACTGTGCTGGCCCTTCTCAAGCCCGTGGGTGACCCAGCAGCCAAGACAGTGGGGACTGTAGGGGCTGCCCTGCGCTTTCTCCCCTCACAGGGCTTGGACACAGGATTCCCGGGGACTCCTGAACAATTCATGGGGAAGGAGAAGTGGGAGGCCCCGAGAGGGAGGAGTCAGGTTTCCTGCTAACCTGGACAGGTTGAAACAGGAGCCCCCGAAGGCTTCCAGTGCACCAGGTCTCACAGGATGGAGCTCAAGCCCCTTGAGCTGTGTGGAAAGCCTTTCACAGTCAGACTTTGCCCACTTCAGTCTTCCTTCCCTCCGGCCTCGCAGAACCAGCCACAACCCCTGTTCATTCATTCATCCACCCACTCACTCATTCATTTGTTTTGTTCATTCACCAGATATTTTTTAAGGCCTTCATGTGTGCTGAGTACTGTTCTAGGTAGAGAAGTGAACAAAACTCCTGGGTTCATGGAGCTTATATTCTAGAAGAGGGAAAAAGCGAATGAGACAGAATATGAAGTATATCACATGCTCATAAAGCACTAAGGAGAAAAGTCAGAGAAGATCTGAAAGGGATAAAGGTGTGTGGGGTGTTGACATTTCAAATAGGGTCACATGGAAAGCATCACTCAGAAGTTGACATTTTACTGAAAGAAGCAAAGAAGTGAACTATTTGCATCTCTGGGAGCAGGCTGTGGGGTGGCAGGGAGAGGAGTCTCTCTCTCTGTCTCCCTCTTGTGCTCTCTCTTGAGACTCACTGTGGCCGTGGCTCTGTCCTACCTCATCACAGGGCTTCCCTCAAACTCTGGACCCCATTCTGGCTCAACCCCAGGCACTAGTCCCCCCTGTGTGCTGAGGTCCCTCTGTTCTCTGGGCCTGTGGACCTCAGTTCTCCCAGCGCCTGCCCTTCTGATCAGGCATCCCTGTTGCCTGCTCTGTATCCCCTCAGGCACCATCTGCCCAAGCCCCACAGATTCCAGCATCCCTCCCCTGTACCCGACTCGAGGAGAGTGCCGTGATAGGAAATTTTTATCAATAAGAACAAGAATAACTACCACGGAGGGGCTTGCTACCCCGCGGCTGGTGCACTGAGCGCCGTGTGTTGTCTCCACCAGCATTCCCAGAGAGGCCCCTCATCCCCGTACTGTCGGTCCTCGTCCAGTTGGAGCAGTATCCTCCTGTCTGATCCTTCTACTTATTCTCTTTACTTCCCCTCATCCAGTTCCCTCACAGCAGTTATCGATTTTCTTTTTAAATATAATGTGGATCACATTGCTCTCTTACTGAAAGGTCCTCAGCTGGCTGTCCTGGACAATCCCATCACATCTCTCCCTTCAGGCCCCTCAGGCCAACTCCAGCCTCTGTAGCTCTTTTTCCCTCTGACACCAGCCCTCCATTCTCCACTCCCATTCACAGGGCACCAGCCACGTTGCTTTCCTTTCCTCTCCTCAAACACACCCTGCTTCTGGGCCTTTGCCTTGGCCTGAAATCCCTCAACCTGATCTTCATTCAGCCTTTTCTGAAGGGTCCGGGTGCAAGCACCAGCAACTCAGAAGGGTCTCCACAGGCCACTCTGTCTCCCCAAATCCCAACTTTGAGCACTCTTGGTCACATCACAACAGTTTGCTTTAAATTTTCTATTTTTACATCCCACTGCATCTTGTCTATATTTCTAACTTTTTAATGTAAGTGCCATTGTTCACGGCTGTGGCTGTTTCCCCTCCTCCTAGAATGGTGTCCGGCCAAGATTTGGAGCTCAAGGAATTTGAATTAATGAATGAATAAATAAGCTAATTTAATTCTCAAGCAAACCCCACAAGTCTGTTTCAGTGGTTCTCAGCCATGACTGTGCATTTCAATCTCCCAGAGCGCTTAAAAAGAATACTGATGCTTTAACGCAAACACATTGGATTCGATTTCATTGATCTGGGGTGGGGTGAGTCTGGGCATCTTTTCTTTTTAAGCCCTCTTGGTCATCTTAGTGTGTAACCATTTATGTTAAAACTCACACTTAAAATTATAACCACCTTGGCAGAAGGAAGGCTGTCAGGGCAGGGCCCTTCAGTCAGAACTGCCATTTTCACTCAAGTTCATACCTGAAAGATGCCTGGTTTCTCTCAGGCCCACTGGGGCTGAGCCAGGGCTGGGGCAACGAACTCTTCTGCCCTTGAGGAGAGCAGTCGTGGGCTGAAGAGTAGGCTCCTGACTTTTCTTTGTGACCAGAGCAGGACCCAAAAGCAGCTGAGTGCTCTAAAGAAATCCAGAGGCAGAAATGGAGTCCCTTCCTGGACACACTGAGGCCACAGCAGCCGTAGCCACAGTGTTCTGAGTTCTGGGGTTCTGGAGGACCAGGGGTGGCCTGGGAGAAGAATAGGCCATTGTTGAGTAAGAGGGGGCCCTCCTCTACCCATGCTGAGCTGGAGGAGTGGGGCTGAAGGTCACAAGAAGGGCCAGAAACAAAACACACTGTGGGGTACTGGGTGTCCCCATCAAAGGTGCCTACAGATTGGAATTTGGATCCCAGCTCCATTCCTAAGCATCTGTGTGATCTCAGGAGTGTCACTTAGGCTTTCTGAGGCTCAGTTTCATCACCAGTAAAATTGAAACCATTTACCTTAGATTGGGACTTGAACTCACGTGACCAGCACTCGAACCCAGCCAAAACCCACAGTAATGAAGCTCAGGTTCTTGATATCTCATCACAGAAAGAATTCAGTGAGAGACAAAGTGATAGTTAAGAAGTGGTTTTATTCAGAGAGAAACATGCTCCATAGACAAAGTGCGGGGGCATTGCAGAGGGTGAAAACAGGGGCCCCAAAATGTGGTGTGGTTAGCTTTTATGGGCTGGGCAATTTCATAGGCTAATGAGTGGGAGGATTATTCTAACTACTTTGGGGAGGGGGTGGAGATTTCCAGGAATTGGGCCACTGACCACTTTTTGGTTTTGATGGTACCTTGGAACTGTCATGCCACCTCTGGGTGTGTCATTTAGCTTGCTGATTGAGGATCAAAGTCTAGTCGAAGTTGACTTGCCTGCCATCGTGGGCCCATTTGATTCTAATTGATTTACGTTATATCCATGGGCTATGCCATTCTTTCAAAAGTTGTGCCCTGCCCCCTTTCTTCTTGTTTTTAAAATGACATACAACACCTAGAAAGGTTGTAAGTGTTAGACAAGATGATACCTGCAGATAGTACCTGGAAGGCTAGAAACCCTGCCCTGGTAATCACGTACATGTGTATCAAGTCATCACATTGTATGCCTAAGTATATACACTTTCATTTGTCAGTCATACTGAAAGCTCCAGGCTGGACATTTACAGTCAGTCAGTCTCCTGAGATAAGAGACAGGTGGGGTCCAGCTGAGGAATTTATAACCAGCCCCCTGTTGACTGGTAAATAGCCAGTCATAGTCTCTTGTAACAAGAGACTTCCCTGTAGCTCAAATGGTAAAGAGTCTGCCTGCAATGCAGGAGACCAGGGTTTCTTCCCTGGGTCAAGAAGATCCTCTGGCAAAGGGAATGGCAATCCACTCCAATATTCTTGCTGGGAGAATCCCACAGACAGAGGAGTCTGGTGGGCTACAGTCCGTGGCATTGCAAAAAGTTGACACAACTGAGCAACTAACATACAGGGAGCTAACATCCAACATGCCTTGTAGAGCTATATTAAAAAGCAGAGATATTATTTGCCAACTAAGTTCCATCTAGTCAAAGCTATGGTTTTTCCAGTGTATGGATATGAGAGTTGGATGATAAAGAAAGCTGAGCACTGAAGAATTGATGCTTTTGAACTGTGGTGTTGAAGAAGACTCTTAAGAATTCCTTGGACTTCAAGGAGATCCAACCAGTCTATCCTTAAAGGAAATCAGTCCTGAATTTTCATTGAAAGGGCTGAGGCTGAAGCTGAAACTCCAATACTTTGCCCACCTGTTGCAAAGAGCTGACTCATTTGAAAAGACCCTGATGCTGGGAAAGATTGAAGGCAGGAGAAGGGGATGACAGAGGATGAGATGGTTGGATGGCATCACGGACTCAGTGGACATGAGTTTGAGCCAGCTCCAGGAGTTGATGATGGACAGGGAAGCCTGGAGTGCTACAGTCCATGGGGTCGAAAAGAGTTGGACACAACTGAGGAACAGTACTGAACTAAACTGATACAGGTACAGAAAGACTCCTTGGAGTCAAAAGTTGGAGGGTGATTCCAGGCCATAATGAGTCTTGCTCCTCCCAGAAGACTTCACTTTGAGATTCAAATGGTGTGCATGAGATTAGCCACACCTTAATAGCTAAAGTGTACATGTGCACCTCAGGGGAGGGTCCTGAGACAAATTAACCAGTGTGGAGCAAAGCAAGGTGATTGACCTGAGGGAAGACAGACTGGAGAAATGCCCCTTATAAAGGATTTAAACTTCCAGAGGCTTGACTGTCTCTCTGAGCTCGCCCATGCGCCTTTCCGCCTGTACTTTTCCTTTCAATAAACTTTTTACTTTACTCTTTACCTTCTGCCTCCTCACCTGAATTCATTCTTGACTAGGCAGGCAGGACTAGGGAACTTAGCCCTAACTGCTGGCCCCTGTGGTCCAGTGGTTAGGACTCCAGTCTGGGAAACTAAGACCCTGCTTCCAGCTGCCACTTACTACTGCACATGTCCGGAATCAATACCTCAGTGAAGTTGGAGAAAAATAAAAATAAAAACATATTTTAACATATATCGACTGTTAGAAAGTGATTAATCTTGGGGAGGAAGGTCGAGCAGAGAACCATGGGTAGGAAGCATCAGATGGGAGAGGATTCCACTTTCGATGAGGGAGTGGGTTGAAGGCACCATGAACTGAGCCATGTGGATGGAGCTTCCTGGCAGAGGATCTGCAAGAAGACCTGAAGCAGCACTGGCCGGAGCCAGCCTGAGAGCTTGCTAATATTTAGAAGTTTTGCAACTCTGGTCGGTTGAAACTTGTGGGAATCGAAACTGGCCACGGTGGGAATTTTTAACTGCAGGTACTGGCAAACACTGTAAGTCAACTGTGCGGTTTTTGTTCTCAGAGAACCAGTTTACCAGCAGCCCCACCCCAAGCCAGAACTTCAATCCCATAAGGAGACTACAGTGGCTGCAGCCCAATAAGCCCAGTGAGAACTATTTTTGAGACTTTGCCTTTGACGCTAAGAGACACAAGGCAACAGAGGAGGTTTAGTTATTTTTAGTAGCTTTATTTAGGTATAATTCACACACCAAAAAATTCACTCATTTCAAGTGTACAATTATTTGTATTACTGTTAATTTCCTTTGGTAAGTTTATAGAGCCCATGGGGTCGCAAAGTCCATGGGGTCACAAAGAGTCGGACACCACTGAGCGACAACTGAACTGAACTGAAGTTTATAGAGATGTGCAGTCATGGCCACGCTCCCAGTTTAGAACATTTCCAACAAAGAGATCCCTTGTGTCCTGTTGCTCTAGGCAATTGCCCATCTACTTCTTGTCTGTTTCCTGTCTCTGGAGGGTTTTGCACAGAAAAGGGACATGATTTGATTTATATTATTATCACTATTGCCTCCTTTCTGCCAGAATATAATAAAGTTCCTGTTCCCTTTCTGGATTAGATGGTGACCTGAATTTTCAGGGAAAACATCCCCTAAAGGAGGGATCCCCTCCAGGCCCTGGGGTTGGAATTGCATCTCCCAGCTGTGAAAAAAGGTTGCAGGGCGACTCTCACTGGCTCAAGTGTGCTGACCAGCTGACGCCATGTGTCCTCTGCTGGCTTCAGACTCTGCCCTCTCTTGGCTGCATTTGGGGCCAAGGTTCCCACGGGAGGCTGAGTTAGCAGATTGCCTTTACCAGCGTTCCTGGGAGCCTGAATGCTTACAGGCACAAAGGCCTGCATTCCACTGAAGCAAAACCTGGAAGTCTTCGCATTTCCTGGGTTCAAGAAAAAGGTACAGTGACGAGAAATGCTCGGCAGGAGGTGTCACTTGCCCCAAGACTTTACTGATTAAGCCTAAAGAGGGTAGGGCCGGGAATGGGGCTTTGTACACTTAGGAAGGAAGCCTGAGGTTCTAAACATCTGCTGTCAAGGGACCCCAGGAATCCAGGAGAGAAAGGCAGAGGAAAGGGCTTGGGGCAGAGTTCTGGAGAGGTAAGGATTAAGGGAGGGAGGTGAAGGAAAGGGAGTCCTGAAGCTGCAGCCACCACCCCCAGCCCGGCCCACAGTGGGGCTGGTGGCCACACAGGGGCTGAGGTCTAGCTTTCTGGGAGGTGAGACCTGGAAGTCACTTTTTCTCTCCAAGCCTTGCTTTCTTTATCTGTAAAATAGAGAACATAACACATTACACAGTTATGAGGATTTAAGGAAGTAACATTTATAAAGCCCTTTTCAAATGCTTGAGATGAGAGTTGTTATTGCTTTTCTTGTTATCCTGGCACATTATTATTGTTGTCTTAGTCGTTCTGGCTGCTATACAAAAATACCACATACTAGGTGGTTTAAACAAGTTTGTCATAGTTTGTCATAGTTCCAGAGGCTGGAAAGTGCAAGATCAAGGCACCATGGGCAGATTGGTGTCTGGTGAGGGCCTGTTTCCTGGTTCATAGTTCTAGCCTCAACAAGCAGAAAGAAGGTGGGAGTTCTCTGGGGTCTCTTTTATAAGGGTTCCACCCTCATGACTTTATCACCAATCAGCAGCCTCACCTCCTCACACCATTACATTGGAGGTTAGGAATAAATTACATATGGATTGGGGGAGAGCACAAACATTTAGTCTATGGCAGTTATTATTACTGCATTCTATTATTATTATTACTAACAGGAACTTGGCAGAAAGGAAATGAATCTGGGGATATAGTCCTGTGGCCACTGCTTCACTTCTTAAACTTTAATGTGCTCAGCTGGCCTGGGGTTCATGTTGAAATGCAGATTCTAATTCCACAGGTCTTGGGTGAGGTCTAAGATTCTGCATTTGTAACCTGTTCCCAAGTAATGCTGATGCCACTGGTCCATAGACCACACTCTGAATATCCAGATACTAAAACTATTCTGATCCAATACAGTAGAGACTAGCCACGTGTAGCTTTTGGAGCATTTGAATGTGGCTGGTCTAAACCGAAGTGTGCCTGTAAATGGAAAATGCATATTGGACTTCAAAGACTTAAGAACAACAGAACATAAAATATCGCTCTAATAATGTCTTCTGATATTGATTACATGTTTGAAATTATAGGATACAGCTAGTGTCAACTGAAAAATTAGTCACAACTTGAAAGTAGAGAATTATTTTATTTGGTGGGGATGTTAAGGACTTCCAGCCCAAGAGGCAGCATCTCAGGAGCCCTGAGAAAATTGCTCTGAGGAGGCAGAAAAGGGTGTCAGGCGATATACAAGTTTGGAACAAAGTGGGCAGGCAGTATGAACATCAAAGATTATTAAGTATGGAAAATCAGATATTAAGGAATTTAGCTTCAGTCTGTAGGAGGATGCTAGCCTCTGGGCTCACTGAATTCATTCCTTTCATATGTCCCTCTGGAGAAGGAAATGACAACCCACTCCAGTAATCTTGCCTGAAGAATTCCATGGACAGAGGAACCTGGCAGGCTACAGTTCATACAGAGTCAGGCATGACTGAGCAACACTCACTCACTCATATGCCCCTCAGCTATCTGGGGCCAAACCCTGTTTCTTGATTGTTTACATCCTTAATTCTTTGTTCACCACAAGGCATGGCAGAAGTAGTGAATGGTTGCTTCTTGCATTTCCCACCCCTTCCCCATCTCTTCAGCAATCACCATAGGGAGCATCACATCAGATGGATAGCAGGCTTTGCATTCCCTTTGGGGAGCCTGCATTCACATTTGGAGGCCCCAGATTACTGATGGCTGTGGCATTTCTTGCCCACTGATATGGCAGGAAGTATTCAATTCCACAAGGGCTTCCCTTGTGGCTCAGGCGGTAAAGAATCCACCTGCAATGCGGAAGACCTGGTTTCAATCCCTGGGTTGGGAAGATCCCTTGGAAAAGGGAACGGCTACCCACTCCAGTATTCTGGCCTGGAGAATTCCATGAACTGTATAGTCCATGGGGTCGTAAAGAGTCGGACACGACTGAGCGACTCACTTCACTTCATTCCATTCCATTCCACAATAGTTAAATAAAATGTATTCACCTGTTTCTTTTTAATTTTTTTGAATGAAACTACCAGAGAATTGTGCATTACGGGAGAAGGTGTGGTTCATATCACGTGTCTTTTGGAAGGTGCTGCCCTGGAGCTTTCTTCAGACTTATCAGGCCAGTTCAGGATTTGCCAAAGGCTTTTTGAGGGATTCAGTTTGAAGGACTGAGCCTTGCGAGGTGGGCTCTGAGTTCCTGCCCTCCAAGAGATCCAACAGGCCGTGAAAGGTGGAAGAAATGAACGTCAGGCCCAGGGAGGAGAAATGATCAAAATCACACCATGGAACTCAGATTAAAGCCCAAGACTCTGCTCTACAAGCTGATATGTGCTGTGGTCACCCTAGGGCTGACCACAGGTTTCTCTCCAACCTCAGTCTCCCTAAGGCCGCAAATTCGTGATGACATTCTCTCTTTTCTTTGATGACAGGCAGGAAGCAACATGAGGCTATGGCTAAGAGAACTGGTCCTCCATGCACTGAGAAACGCTCGGGGTATCTGTGGGTCTCATGGGCAGCCACTGCCTCTTCCTGTCCCGGAGAAGATTGTGGCCACATGGGAAGCCATCAGCCTGGGCAGGCAGCCAGTGCCTGAGTATTTCAACTTTGCCCATGATGTGCTGGACGTGTGGAGTCAGCTGGAAAAGGTGAAGCTCACAGTGTCCTAGGGTCCAACTTGGGCATCAGATTCCGCCTTCACAAAACCCCAGTGAGTCTCGAGGCTGTAGGACACATGTACATCGTGGCTTGAGAGTTTTGCAAGTCTTAAAATTTAAACTATGAGCATTTAAGCCTTAAAAAAGCTATTATGACTAAGTCTTTGGAGCCTTAGACACCCCTACCTAATCCCTAGTATTCTCACATTCCTAAACCCAAATTACCCAGGGGGAGAGTTATGCCCCAATTAAATCAACGATTTGATTTTCTTTGAATCATTCTGAGCAAGTGAAGGGGAAAGTTTTGTACTACTACTAATCTGGTTTTAGTATCTTCCTCACATTGGCTCCATCCCTTTTTAAATACGGGGAGAGCTTGGCTCAGGCTCAAACTTTTCACAGATCACAGCAAATACATAGGATTGAGTTCAGATGATCTTGATTTCTTTGTATGTCTCAGTGCATTTGCTCCCTTCTTTATCTTCCCTTCCTTGTCTGTCTGTTGTGCCTCTCTTTGTACTGTATGTTAAAGATACCTTTTGTTTATAGTAGAAGAATATAAACTTTATCTCAAAGAAATTTATTTATGTTAATTTTAAGAAGAGCTTGTTTAAAGAAAAAAGATGAGCTAAGTAATATTGTAAGTAGACGTAGTAATAGTCTACTGTTAGTGGATATGGTTAAATGTATGGAGGTGGTATGAGAATGACTGAGATGTAAAAGTCAGTTTTGCTGTCAGATGTGCTTTATCTGCTTGAAACATGACCTTGAGCAAATCGCTAGGCTCCTTGTATCACAGTTACCTCATCTATAAAAATGGAGTCATACAGTATGCCAACTGGAGCTGTGAGAATTCGATGAGAGGTAAGAGACTGGGGACAGGGTGCTCCTTTACTATCTATAAAGTGTAAGATTTTTAAAAAAAAAAACAAAACCACGTTAAGCTTATCCAGTGCTTCCCTGAAATGACCTTCCTGCCAGGCTCTGTAGTCCCCTGGATTTCATAAGCCCACAGGCTATGTGGGCCTGAAGTGGCCCCAGCTCCTTGCCTGTAGAGTGGGGATGACAGCAGCTCCCTCCTGCCTTGGAGAAGGCAATGGCAACCCACTCCAGTATTCTTGCTTGGAAAATCCCGTGGACAGAGGAGCCTGGCAGGCTATAGTCCGTGGGGTCACAAAGAGTCAGATGGGACTAAAGCAACTTAGCATGCATGCGCACAAGCTCATTCTTAGAAGACTTCTCCTCATGAGAAAAATCAAACAAAGAGGGTTAAGTCAGCAAAAATGATGGAATAAGGACTTTTTGAAATTTCATTCCCCATAAAAGCAAAACAAAAAACTTAGTCATAATCAACTTTTCAGAAGTCTAGAAACTAATTAAAGATTAGAGTAATCCAGGGAACGTATACTAAAGACACTCTGGTTAACATCTGGGTGTACCTCAATGAGAATGCCCCAGAGATATTATCTCATTATGCAAAAATTACATATCCTTCGTGACTATTTTGAAAATGTTAAAACACATCTGATGAAATTTAACTTTCAGCAGCCAGGAACTACCAGAAAATAATTATGTATTATGTTATGCATACTTTTAAAAGCTTACCTGAAGTCTCTTCTATAAAGGAATAGTATGAATAAGTTGATCTGTATGTTTTAAAAACTGAATTGTTATTAAGGCAGAAATTATGAAGTTGCAAAAAAATGACAATATATACCAAACTGATTTACATACTCAACGTAAGCTTTATCAAAATTCCAGTAGACTTCTTTGCAAAAATATACAGTCTTGTCCAAACAGTCATGTGGAAATGCAAGGCACCCATAATAACCAAAACAATCTTGAAAAAGAAGCACAACCTGGTAGACACACACTTTCTTATTTCAATGCCTACTACAAAGTTACAATAATCAAGACTGTGTGGGAAAAAAAGAAGAAGACAATTTGGTGCTGGCATAAGGATAGGCATAGATGAATGGGATAAACCCAAGAATCAGAAATATACCCATAAATCTATGGGTATATTTCACCTTTCAACAAAGGTGCCAAGAAAATTAAATGAGGAAAGAATTGCCCTTCCAATTAATGGTGCTGGCACAACTGGTTATTCACATGCAAAAAAAGAATGTGATCCCAACCTCACACCACATACAAGAATTAACTCAAAAATGGATCAAAGACCTAAATAAAGGAGAAAACAACTATAAAATTCTTAGAAGAAAATATAGGTGCATATCCTGGATTAGGTAATGGTTTCTAAAGTATAAGCAATGGAAGAAAGTAGATAAATTGAATTTCATGAAAATTTCTAGCATTTGTAGGTCAAAATGAAAAGACAACCCACAAAATCACATATCTGAGATATATAATTTATGTATATATGTGTGTGTGTGTGCATATACATATATATATATATATATATATATATATATAGCACATATCTGCAATGTATGAAGAACCCAATTAAAATATTGGCTAAGTATTCAGATAGGCATTTCTCTAAAGAATATAAACAAATTGCCAACAGACACATGGCAAAATGCTCAACATCTTTATTCATTAGGGGAATGCAATCCCAACCACAAAGAGGTACAATTTCATACAGAGTCACATGGCTAAAAGCAAAAACAGACAAACAAAAAAGTGTTGGGCAAGAAGAAATAAACAGAAAAAATAGGGAAAGACCAAAGTGTTTGCTAAGAAGTGTTAACAAAGATATAGAGAAATTAGAAACCTCATACATTACTGGTGGAAAAGTAAAATGGTACAGATGCTGTGGAAGACAGTTTGGCAATTCCTCATAGAGTTATCATATAACCTAGCACTACTCTCATAGGTGTGTATCCCAGAGAAGAGAAAGCACATGTTCATACAAAAACTTATGCATAAATGTTCATAACAACTTTATGGAAGTGGAAGCAACCCTAATGTCCATCAGCTGATGAATGGATAAACAAAATATGGTCTATCCATGCAGTAGAATACTATTCGGCCATTAAAAGGAACGTAACAGCAGTACATGCTACAACATGGATAAACCTTGAAAACATGCTAAGTGAAAGAAACCAGACACAAAAGACCACATATTGCATAATTTCATTCATGTCAAATAACCAGAATAGACAAATCCATACAGAAAATAGGTTAGTGGTTGCCAGCGGCTGGATAAGGAAAGAATAGGGTGTGACTATTAATGTGTAAAACATTTTTTTAGGATAATGAAAATTTTCTGGAGTTAGATAGTAGTGATGGTTACATAACTTTGTGAATATACCAAACACCCTTGAATTGTGTGCTTCAAAATGGTAAATTTTATGGTAGGAGAATTGCATCTCAATTTTTAAAAAAAGGGAGGACACAGAATAGTGTGAATCTTAGGCTATCTTTTGCGTTAAAAAGATGGGATGGAAAAAAAGAATATACTTATGTTTGCCTAAAGATGCACTGGAAGGATTTGCAGGAAACTAATAATATTGGTTGCTCATTGAGACAGGTGAAGTGGGGAACAGGATAGGCACAGTGTGGAAGAAGCCTTCTCAATGCATGTTTTTTCATATCATTTTGATTTTTTAACCCTGTGACTTTAATAACTATTGTAAAAAAAAGTTAAAAAAAAAAAGAAGAGCAAGCAAACAAAAATCCTCACCCATGTCTTCCATTTCTTTTTTGCCTATACAATTCTCTAGGCTGGCCACCGGCCCCCAATCCCTGCCTTCTGGTGGGTTGATGGTACAGGAGCAGAGGTCAAGTGGAGCTTTGAAGAGCTGGGGGAGCAGTCCAGGAAGGCGGCTAACGTGCTGGAGCGTGCCTGTGGCCTACAGCCTGGAGACAGAATGATGCTGGTGCTCCCACGGCTCCCGGAGTGGTGGCTGGTCAGCGTGGCTTGTATGCGGACAGGTCAGTGAGCCGGGTTGAGACTCCCAGGGGGGGCTGACACAACCTGCCCGAGTTTGGGCAGCATCCACAAGGTCTGGGAGATGGAGCAAGTTGAACCTCATGTGGAATTTTGTTTACTTTCCAATCACATCATGATTGCGTGCAAGGGCCAGAGAGCACTGTAATTGATCAAAGCAGGTCAGTATGTGTTTCGTCAAACGTTGCCACTTTCGTCTCAGGTTCAAAGGATTTGTTAACAAAGAAACCACTCGTTTTATGCAAATAGAGAATACGGATATTAGAGAATTATTAGAGAGAATTAGGTATTAGGTATTAATTAAAATTAGAGAATTAGGTATTAGAGAATTATCTAGCTTACTTTCAACATACCAACATTAAAAGAAAAGAGAAATAGAAAAAGCAGAGACTACATCACCAAATTGGGTTTTGACCAACATCCAGACTTAAACAGCACTGGGAAGCCCCATGTCACAGCACATTTGGAGTCCCGATTGGGAAAGGGTCCCAGGCATGGGTGAGACTTCAAAGATTGCAGTTCAGTGTTCTGTTTATAATCCCGGGACTACAAAAACTGATCTCATCATCAATCTGCGACCAAATCGCAAGCCTGGTTTCATGTTAATGCTGTTTGTTCTGTCTTGTAAAACTTAGAATGTTGCTAAGCCTGGGGCTTGGTTGGCCAGGCCCCCTCTAGGGGCTCAACAATCTCAAGATTTCTCTCCCGTCTTATCTTTGGTGCTGCAAGTCTTGCATTCACAACAGGCAGTCACTCCCAGTCAGGGCAGTGTCCCTGAAGGTTAGAAGCAAGGTCAGAAGACTGCTCAGCTTTGTCTCTGAAGCCTAAACAAGACTATTCATTTAATTTCCCTAACAATGTGAGGCAGCAGGGAGTGCTGAGGACTGTGGTGAACCAGAGCTCACAGGATGACTGCTGTCTTGAACATATTGATCTTCAGACGGTTCCTTCCTCGAAGGATGGGAGGCCAAAGGATATAGCCCTCAGTGCCCCAAGAGCCTCTGCTGGCTCTGTCCTATGCACATGTTGAAAGGGCTGGAGTTTTTAGGCAGATTTTTCAAAAGCAAGACATCGACTTTTGGTGGAGTGCTAGTTTCTCCATCCCCTAGGAACTTTCTACCACTTAGAATGTCGTCCACTCCCTTCCAGTCATATCTGTGGAACAATCTACCTGAAATCTGTTGTCACAAATGTTTGCAAATCAGTACAAACTCATATCAGAAAATTAACCTTTCTGTATGATCAAGCTTAATCCAACCATTTTGTGAATAGGTTGTTCTCCCCAAAATTTTATTTTTACCTATTTTTGGACAACAAATAAAAGTGAGCACCATTACAGTGTATCCAGCTCTGAAGAAAAGAAACAGGCACACAGGTTTGGGGACTTCTCCATATTCTGCCATGAATATAAAATCCATTTAAATGAGGACTGAGGTAAGGGAGCTCCTGAGGATCTGCTCTGCTCCAAGCACTGAGTTAGGCACCTTGCATGATCAAAACTTCTCTTTGCAGTATTATTATCATTTTTTTCTGGAATTATAACTGGAAAATGGTCTCCAGTTTCCCCAGTTATACACATACCCTATTTCTTTGCTGTCCAAGTAGCTCAAGACCATGTTCTCCATCGCCACATCAAGTCTAGTATCCTGTTCATTCCCAAGGCAACACAACCTGAATGACCTCACATTCTCACATCCCCATGTTCTCCTGATAAGCACTTGTCACTTTTCTTCCAGTCTATGGTGTTCACCTCATTTCTCTTGCTGACAGCTCTGGCTGTCCACCATCTCTGGGCCACCAAAACTCCGGACAGAACAGACTTGTATTAGAAACAGCTAAAACAGAGAGGTGGAGTGAAGAACCAAACTGCTCAGCTCCCAAAGTGTTCATGCTGGGCTTTAAATCCTGTAAAGTTTGGGAGATGGAGAGAAGGGAAATGAGGGTTTTGCTTGGACTCCACCCTATTTGGGATTGGCCCTTTCCTCTGTCTTCTGTCCCCATTCACTGGGTGGCCGATTGTTTTAGGATCTCTTTCTTCTC
This sequence comes from Dama dama, assembly GCF_033118175.1. Lineage (NCBI taxonomy): Eukaryota > Metazoa > Chordata > Mammalia > Artiodactyla > Cervidae > Dama > Dama dama. The sequence continues at coordinate 19,236,157 of NC_083690.1, forward strand.
CTCTGTGAAATGAGAATGTTGGACTCAGTGGAGTGTGGAGTTGTTTACAGCCTGCATTTTGAGATGTTCAAGTGGTTTTTCAAGTGTCTGATTAAAATTTGCCCCTGCTTTCTGCTTCCTTATCACTTCCCCTTAAAAGTAGATGAACTCAACTACTAGAGTGGTTTTTTTTGAAGTAATATGGGGCCATGGAGTCCCCACTGCTACACCCTTGCCCCTGTCCCAAGTGACCCACACCCAATGCTAAGATTCACTATAGCCTTTTGTTTGAAAGGCCTGAAAAAGCATTGAATTAGGTAATCTCTGCGTGTGTGCTTGCTAAGTTGCTTCAGTCTGTCCAACTCTTTGAGACCCTATAGACTGTAGCCTGCCAGGCTCCTCTTTCCATGGGATTCTCCAGGCAAGTATAATGGAGTGGATTGCCATTTCTTTCTCCAGGTAATTTCTAGGACAATGTAATACAGTGTTCAAGATCATGGAGTCTTAAGGTTACCACTGCCTGGGTTCACAGTCACAGCTCTACAACATTTTAGCTGTATGATCCTGGGATAGTTAATTTATTTAAGGCAGAAAGGTCTAGGTCTTAGTGTTTTGAATCTGCCAAATGGGTTTAATGATAACATCTACTTTCCAGGGTTGTAAAAATTAAATGAAATAATGCATGCAAAGTTCTTAGCATGTGTAAATGTTCTGTAAATATTCTCTGAATTTCAATATTTTATCATTAATAGTGCCTTTTCCAGTTCAGGCATTTTAAGTATCTCTGGCCCTTTCCTGCTTCTATCTGGGAATATCTGGTCTGGACCTGTTCACAGGGGTCTTCCCTGTCACCCAGGCAACATCCCCTCTCTGTGTGGTATCAGGGGCCATCATGATTCCCGGCATCTCTCAGCTGACAGAAAAAGACCTCAAATTTCGGCTGCAGGCATCCAGAGCCAAGTCCATTATCACCAGTGACTCCTTGGCTCCACGGGTGGATGCCATTAGCTCCGACTGCCCTTCCCTTCAGACCAAGCTGCTTGTGTCAGACAGCTATCGGCCAGGCTGGATGAACTTCAGGGAACTCCTCCGGTAAGTTGGAACTCTCCAGAGGTGAGCTTAAAAATGAGGCCAAGGCATTTCCCCCTGCATAAAAAGAATGGATTTCTCATTGCATATGGAGAGAGTGAATCAGAAAGGCAAATCACTTTGGAAGCCAGACAGACCTGAGACCTAATCCTCCTGGGGACTACCTGAAGTTCCTTCAGTGGTATTCATTTAGTCAGTACTAGAATTGTCCCTAGATTTTTTTGTGCATTTGTCTCTATGATGTGGTAATAAATACAGATTATCAGATGGAGTAAATGAGATGATTTACATGATGCGCTTAGTACATTGTAGGTGGCCAATTAATAATCTAATTTCTTCCATATATTGAGTGCTTAATGTATTCCGAACTGTGGTGTTGGAGAAGACTCTTGAGAGTCCCGTGGACTGCAGGGAGATCCAACCAGTCCAACCTAAAGGAAATCAGTTCTGAATATTCATTGAAAGGACTGATGTTGAAGCTGAAACTCCAATACTTTGGCCACCTGATGCAAAGAACTGACTCATTAGAAAAGACCCTGATGCTGGGAAAGATTGACGACAGGAGGAGAAGGGGACGACAGAGGATGAGATGGTTGGATGGCATCACCGACTCAATGGACCTGAGTTTGAGTAAACTCCGGGAGTTGGTGATGGACAGGGAGACCTGGCATGCTGCAGTCCATGGGGTCGCAAAGAGTCAGACATAACTGAGCAACTGAACTGAACTGAACTGCATGTATTCCAAGTGTTGTGCTGGGTTAGCATTCAACTGCATTCAATCTTGCAACAAAAATTTTAGCTAACATCTGTTTTGTGACAAGCATGGTATTTGATACTCAGACAATAATGAATCAGCATTGTCTTATTTAATCCTTGAAAAACCCTATAAAGTGCACTTTACCCTAATTTTCCAGATGATGAAACTGAGATCTGGAAAGATAAAGTGACGTGTTTGAGATGATGCTAAGTAATGACGTCAAGGTTGGGACCGAACCAAAGCCATTTGCCTTTCAGTAAGGACTTGTGGAAATCAAACTGGGCATTTGAGATTTTGTCTTGACTGGAGGCCAGAACTAAAATGGGTCCCTCACACGGGCCTGCACTGTTAAGTCACAAATGCTTGTCTTCATAGATCAGGGGCATCAGATTCACCTGCTATTTTACTTTCTTTTTTTTTGACTAATCTCAGCATTTGTCTCTTGTCCCTAGCTTAAAAGAAAACTTTGTGTCACTTGCATTTAATTGTATTATAATTTTTAGGACTATAAGACTCACAAGCACAGGTTATAAATAATGTGTCCTGTATTTTACAAAATATTATATTTCCAACATATGGCCTTGTCTGTACTTTCCTTATATTCCAGTATAATTATAAGCAGCTGAAACTTGAACAGAAAATAATCAATATATGTAAGAAAGACAGTTAAATACAAAGATATATTTAAAAGTTTGAGGACATGGTAAATGCTTTTTTGAATGTCCTTTCCTACAATAGAATATAAACTTTCTACCATAAAATTGTGGAAATTATTTATTTATTTATTTATTTGAGTGTGTGCTTAGTCACTTCCATTGTGTCTGACTCTTTGTGACCCTATGGACTGTAGCCCACCAGGCTCTTCTGTCCATGGGATTCTCCAGGCAAGAATACTGGAGTGGGTTGCCATGCCCTCTTCCAGGGGATCTTCCTGACCCAGGAATCGAACTCTCATCTCTCATGTCTCCTGCATTGGCAGGCAGGTTCTTTACCACTAGCACCACCTGGGAAGCCCCATTTTATTTCTTGATTTTGGGGTGAGGTTTGAAATACAGATTTTAAGTTCCCACATCTGACCTACTTGCTGCTGTTGCTAAGTCACTTCATTTGTGTCCGACTCTGTGCGACCCCATAGACGGCAGCCCACCAGGCTCCCGGGTCCCTGGGATTCTCCAGGCAAGAACACTGGAGTGGGTTGCTATTTCCTTCTCCAATGCATGAAAGTGAAAAGTGAAAGTGAAGTCACTCAGTCATGTCCGACTCTTAGTGACCCCATGGACTGCAGACTACCAGGCTCCTCTGTCCATGGGATTTTCCAGGCAAGAGTACTGGAGTGGGGTGCCATTGCCTTCTCCGCTGACCTACTTAACCAAACATATATGAACAAGGGCCCAAATCCTTATATTCAGTGATCTGCCCACGTGATTTTGATGAGCGTCAGGCTGGTCTGAATCAGCAGGCTCTCAATTTTGGCTGTCATTAGAATTACATAAGGAACTTAGAAAAAAAAGAAAACGGTGCCCAGGCCCACCAACAAAGATTCTGATTCCATTTTCTTCAGCTTGGAGCCCACGGAATAATATTTATTTCAAAAAACCTATCAGTTGATCCTAAGATGCAGCCAGGATTGAGAAATAGTGAGTTAGAACATTCTCCAGATCACAAAACTTTTAGGAATTACCCACATCTCAAAAATCCAAATTTAGGGAACACTTAAGAAAACAACTCTGAATTACCAGGAACTGAGGTAGAACTCATAAATGCTGGTTCCACCACAAGGTCTCATGCCTTGATAAAAGCACAGGTTTTTTTGAGTGAGTCATTTAATTATTCTGAGCCTCAGTTTCCTTATGTGCAAATGGTTATAACCCCATGAGGTGATTGTAGGGGTCAGAGATAACTTAAGCTGGAGCTTCCAGCAGGTACCTTACACATGGTATTTATCACATGTAGCCTGTCTTGTTGTTACGGATATTACTGTGACTGTTGGCACTCCTAGCAGTACCCCTGTAATGTTTTTATATTTTACAGGGAGGCATCCACAGAACACAACTGTGCAAGGACCAGGAGTCAAGACCCAGTGGCTGTCTACTTCACAAGTGGGACGACTGGGGCCCCCAAGATGGTTGAGCACACCCAGGCCAGCTACGGACTGGGTTTTGTGGCGAGTGGGAGGTACCAGGGGTTAGCTTGTCTGGTGGGTCCAAGAACGGAAAAGTAGGTAGGTGAGCTGGAGGAGTGTGGGTGAGGGGGAAAGTGGCAGGAGTCGAAGTTAGGAGCTAACAAGGGGGCAAATCAGGTAAAACCAGAAGGCTTTAGGCTTTACTTTGAGTGAGGTGAGAAGCAACTGGAGGTGTTTCTTTTTTTTAAGTTTGGTAACTACATGTGCCATTAAATCTACCATTTTAAACATTTTAAGTATATAGTTCAGTGTCATTAAATAAATTCACATTTTTGTGCAATCATCCCCACCATTCAACTGCAAAACTTTTTCATCTTGCAAATCTGAAACCCTGTGCTCATTGTACAAAATCTCCCTAATGCCTCTTACCCCCAGCTCTGAAACAACCATTCTACTTTCTGTCTTAATGAATTTGACTACTCTGGGAACCTCATAAAAGTAGAAAAATACAATATTTTTCCTTTTGTGTCTTACTTATTTTACTAAGCATAATGCCTTCAAGGTTCATTCATGTTGTAGCCTATGTAAGAATCTCCTCCTTTTTTTGAAAGAAATCTTCTTCTTCTTTGAAATGAATAATGTTCCATTGTGTCTATACTAATACTGCTTATTCATTGCTTATCCACTGATGGACACTTGGACTGCTCCCACCTTTTACCTGTTGTAAATAGTGCTGCTATGAACATGGGTGGACAAATATCTGTTCAATTCTTCTGGGTATATAATCAGAAGTAGAATTGCTGGATAACATGGTGATCCTATGTAATTTTTTGAGGAACACTGGAGTATTCTGAGCAGAGGAGTGACAAGATATAATTTGCTTTTTTTTTAAAGGATAACTCAGAATACTGGGTTAAGAATAAACTGTAGGAGGCAAAGGTGAAACAGAGGGCCACTTAAGAGGCCAGTGCATTGAGAGGCGAAGGTAAAGGCTTGCCTGGGGGAATAGCAGCAGAAGGAGCGAGAGGAAATGTGATCCTGAAAGTATTTTGAATGCAGACCTAATAAGATTTGATGAGAGGTGAGAGACAAACCGCAAGGATGATGCCAAGTTTATGCTTATACTTACTAAACTATAAGCCCCTCCAAGCAAGACTAATCATTCATTTCTCTATCCCTAATGGTAAGGGCAAGATAAATACTGAATAAATATTGACTGAATAAATAAAGTGCCCTTCCACATTATACTGAGATTACTTGTTCCCTTAAGTATCACTCTAGACTGTGAAGTCTTTGGAAGCAGCACATTTGTCTTTTTGATTCTGGCCTAGGAGATAGGAATATAGAAGATGCTCAGTAAATGCTTTGGAGGCAGTTTGGCTCTATGGTTCTTATACAGATAGGACAAGTATAAGTGAGTGAGTAAGGCTCCAAAGAGGAGAACAGACTGATGTATTTCTTTTTAAAGGTAGAAACATTGCTGAGGGTTCTGATTTTCTCCCATTTCTGGCAGGAGGTGGGTGGCCTTGACCAAATCAGACATCTTCTGGAACACAACCGACACTGGCTGGGTGAAGGCAGCCTGGACTCTCTTCTCTGCCTGGCCTAATGGATCTTGCATTTTTGTGCACGAGTTGCCCCGGGTTGATGCCAAATTTATCCTAAATGTAAGAGACAAAAACACCTCTTCTGTGTTGGGTATAAATTAGATGAGTGGGATATAGGTTTTGAGTTTGCAGGATAAAAAGCATGAATCAGTGACTATAAAGTTTCTTTGATGTTGACATTAACCCAAAAGTCTCCCAGGACCTGCCATAATCTGGTTCATGCCCTCCTGGTTGTCTTGAATCATTGCCCATCCTCTAGCTATATTCCTAGACATAAGACCACTTAATATCTCCAAACCTTTGCACGTTCTATTTGTTTTTTTGTGGGGTGCCTTTTCTGGTACTACTTTCTTCCTTGTGCTCTTGTCAAAACCAGAGTTATTTCTCAACACCTTGGGGGAAAATTATAACCTCCTCCTCAACATTGTGTGCTGCTGTCCATGGTGCATAGCATGGATAGTTCACCCAACCCTGGACTCTCCAGGCCATCCTTCCAGGATTTTCTCATAATCCATGTCCGCAGCGAAGATATAGGGCATCTTTCTTCTGCCCTCCACGTCCTAACCACAATTTTTTAAAATGTCAGAGGAACCATCTGCCCATGTTCTTTGCATTGAGGCAAGCTGTATAACATAGTGGCTAATAGAATAGGCTGGGCCATTAGTCAAACCTGGCCTTTGATCCTACATCTTCCATTTGCTCGCTGTGTTTTCTTGGGAAAGTCGTGTAATCTCCTTGAGCCTCATGTTTCTCACTGGCAGGGAAGAAAGGGATAAAAAGGTTCTAGAGAGCTGTTATGAGAATTAAATAATATTAGACATATGGCCTGGCACGTAGTAGGTTCTTAACACATATTAATTATTTTATCATCATTATCAAACTCACCATCATTATTACTCATCCAGGGCTTGATAGACCAATGTGTGCCTTCTCCCTCCACTTCCCCCAACTCTGAAGTAGTGTGGTAGTCATCTGCTGCCATGTAGTAAATCACTCCAAAATATATTAATTAAAAAGGGGTTTTCCTAGTGGCTCAGAGGTAAAGAATCCACCTTCCAATGCAGGAGACACAGGTTCAATCCCTGAGTTGGGAAGATCACCTGGAGAAGGAAATGGTAACCCACTCCAGAATTCTTGCTTCAGAAGAGTCAGACATGACTTAGTAACTAAAACAACATAGAAATTTAAAGCATAATTATTTATTATCTCACAGTTTCTGATGATCAGGAATCTGGGATCAACTTCCAGGTGGATCTGGATCTGGGTTTCTCAAAGGGTTGCAGTCAAGATGTCAGAAAGCTATACTCATGTCGATAGTGGCATTATTCATAATTGTCAAAAGGTGGAAGCAATCCAAGTTCTCTATCAACCCAGATAAAATGTGACACATACTTGCAATGGACTATTATTCTGCCTTTAAAAAGAAGGAAATTCTGCTACATACTACATCATCTTGAAAACATTATGTTAAGTGAAATAATGTATAAGACAGAAGGACAGATAATATATAAATACCTAGGGTAATCAAATTCATGGAAACAAAGTAGATGGTCAGAGGATGGGGGGGAGGGGAAATAAGGAGTTATCATGTAACAGACGGAGAGTTTTAGTTTGGGAAGATTACAAAAGTTTCTAGAGGTGAATGGTGGTGATGATTGCAAAAGAGCATGAATTTACTTAATACTGCTGGACTGTACTTAAAAATAGTTAAAATGGTAACTTTTCTGTTATGTTTATCACAATAATAAGAAAAAAGATGTCAGCCAGGGCTGCAGCTATCTTGAGATTTGAGACTGGGATTGGAGATTATGTTTTAAACTGCACTTATGTAGGTTTTAGAAAATTTCAATTCCTCACCGGTTCTTAGACAGAAGCTTCAGTTGCTCACTACATGAACTTGTCCATTGGATGACTGGAGTGTATTCACAACATAGCAGCTTGTTTTTCCCAGAGTGAGTGAGCCAAGAGACAGAGAGCCAGCGACAGTGCCCAAGGGGAAGCTGTAGTCCAAACGCCACATCTGTGTTATGCTATTCGTCACATAGACCAAATTCGGTACACTGTGGGAGGGGACCGAGTTTGAATACTGGTATGTGGAAATCATTCCAGGCCATCTTGGAGGCTGGGTACCACATGGCATTTTCAACTTTTCTCCTCTGGTAATGGGAATATAAAGACCTGATTCACCCACTCCCCCTCCGTGAAATCCCACCCTCATAACTCTAAGAAGCTCTACACACTTTGTTTTTGTTTAGACTCTGTCCAGGTTCCCGATCACCACCCTCTGTTGTGTCCCCACCATGTTCCGTCTACTTGTGCAGGAGGATCTAACCAGGTATGGCTCATTGTCTTGGTGCTTTGGTGCTTTTAGATACCCAAGTATCTAAATATATAGCACAGGAATCCCTTATATTCCCCCTCTTATTCCAATTTTCTTTCTCTCAGTGTCTCTCTTTCTCTCTCTCACACACACATGTATACACATACTCACAAGCATATATACCCATATCCTTTGTAGACACCTCTTAGGAATGAACTTCTGGCCCCCAAGAATTTGCAACCAAATGGAACTGAACTGAGTAGAACTTAGCAGTCTGAAATTTCCGTGCTTACACCCATGTACCCATAGGCCATTCCCTCAGCAATGAGATTAGAAAAATTGATGGATAATTGCTAATCACCTGTGGAATAGGTTTGTGGCCAGAGCCTTAGGTCTGCTGGGACTAACAAATCCACCACAATGGAAGCTCCATCCCTAGTCCCATACTAACTCCTGCCAGCCATTCTCAAGTGAATGCCACTGGACACCCAACAGAAGGTAACAAGATACTGCAGATGGCTCCCATCTTGGGTGAATCCAAAGCAACATCTTCTGGTAGGGCGAGTTTCACTGCTGGGGTGGGTAGAGAGAGGCCCATGCCCACTGGTAACCTACTGACCCTCATCTCTGTCTCCCTTGTCTATTCTCTCCCAAATAAAGGAAGTTGCCCCAACCACCCTTATCTTCCCTAATCACATATATCTGGTCATAAAGTGCCTAAGAGAGTGGGTTCTTCCATGATTCTCAAGGTTAATTCTCCTATGATGTAAGAATTCTTCATAACCATTGATCTATTGTGAATATTTACACAGCATGATTTGATCAAAAGCAGACTTAGAATGATTTGTTCAAGCAGAAAGTGATTGAAAGATACTTGGTAATATTAGGTAATAGCCAAACCAATTTAATCCAAAGGGGAAAATGATCACAAATTTATTTACAGTCTCTTATCTTTCACATTTTGAATAATTTGTTGAATACTTTTGCAACATATTTAATATCTGTCAGAATTTGGGGGTTTCTAAAGGGCTACTTTTCTATCTTCTTAGTTGTTAATTGATTTCTCTTTTTCACAGGTGGTTGTCCTAACCAACTTATTATCAGTTTGTTTGCAACTAAATCATTTTGACCAATTCATGTGGAATTCACCAGTGTTATGCCAAAGCCTACTGTATGAGGTTCTGATTTTATTTCAAACTCAGATAAGATTTTTTAAAAAATTCTCTGTCCATGCCTGCAAGGTCAGGGCACTTGGGGCAGATTTATAATCTTTATAAGTATGGGAGCCTATGCTTTAGCGCCTCGAGGTATCTGCCAACAGTGCTAGAGTATCGGATTGGGCATGGGGATTCTGACATATGTGGCCTTGTTTTTTTGGCTGAGAAAGGTACCAGTTTCAGAGCTTGAGACACTGTGTGACCGGAGGGGAGGCTCTGACTCCTGATGTGAGGGAAAAGTGGAAGAGCCAGACGGGCCTGGAGCTGCATGAAGGCTATGGCCAGTCTGAAACCGTGAGTACTGCCAGGCCAGTCCCTGCCCAGGTCACCTCCATCTGAGCCCTCAGCCAGTCCGTAGGGATAGCTGGTGTGCAGAGCCTCCTGCGTCTCTGGCTGTCGTCTCTGTGACACCTTCAGGGACTGCCCTGTCCACAAGGAGGAGAAGTGAAGTTGCTCAGTCGTGTCCGATTCTTTGCGACCCCACAGACTGTAGCCCACCAGGCTCCTCCGTCCATGGGATTTTCCAGGCAAGAGTACTGGAGTGGGTTGCCATTTCCTGCTCCAGGGGATCTTCCCCACCCAGGGATCGAACCCGGCTCTCCCGCATTGCAGGCAGACGCTTTACCATCTGAGCCACCAGGGAAATCCATTCCCCATTCACAAGGAGAAGCTAGTGACGAAACACTAGCTTTTGTTAGAAACACAATCGGCCTTTCTTCTCCTTTGTTTAAAGGTAATTTAATTTCACAATGACACCATAGCCAGCAAACCAACGCTTGTGGCTGAGGTGTTTGTCTCCACCAGGACGGCCCTGTCTCTGGTCAGAGCCCAATCTTAAACAGCATTCTCTGCAGCCACCTGGGCACAGACTTGGTCATCAATTGAGTCTTTTAGCTTCGTGATAGCTTAAGTTCTTTATGCGTGAGTGTCCGATTGAATGTTCCATAAGTGTTTGTTCTCTGTGGAAAGAACCGAAGGAAGAAAGGAAGGAAAGGGAGGGAAGGAAGAAAGGAAAGATGAAAGGAAGGGGAGAGGAAGAAGAAAGGAGACAGAGTTTGAAGGCAGAGTGAAAGGAAAGGCATGGGCCAGGAAGGAGACTAAGGAGATAAGCCGCCTCCTTATTGGTTCTGGTTTCTCTTCAGGTTGTAATCTGTGCCAATCCAAAAGGGATGAAAATCAAGTCAGGATCCATGGGGAAAGCATCCCCACCATATGATGTACAGGTAGGCAGCCTCCCCCAACTGTTGATAAGGCTTGAAGAGGAGAGCAAACACACATATCTGGATTAGCAATAGCAGACAGCCGGCAGGCTGGCCTGGCTGTACAGACATCAAGACACCATCCTGTGATCTCTCTGCCAGGTTGTAGATGAGGAGGGGAACATCTTACCTCCCGGAGAAGAAGGGAATGTTGCTATCCGTGTCAGACCCACCAGGCCCTTCTGTTTCTTCACATGCTATTTGGTAAGTAACAGGGAATGGCCATTTTCATAGCAATTGCACTATGCCAAGCATGGTGCTCTATGCTTTATGAGTATTTATTTAACTTTTGCAATAACTGCATGAGTTGGCACTAACATTGATAAGATGTTATTATCAATAAGGAGGCTGCTATAGAAAGATGAAGTGACTTATCCAATATTGATCACTTAGTATTAATATGTACAGGACATGGGATTTAAATGTGGTGTGTCCAAGGGCACATTCCATCATTTTAATGATGAGATAAGGGCAACTCAATCATTTTAATAATGATAAAATCAAGGTTCAGAGAAGGGAAGGGACTTATCAAAGGTCAAATTAAAATTTCTTAGAAGAGCCAAGTTTTCAGGGCTCTTTGCCTTGAATCTTGTGTGGATAAGGGTTTTCTGTCAGGGCTTGTGTCCTGGGTTTCCAGTCCAAGTTTCTGTGATAATCCAGTAATTAATTCCCCCTTATACCCACCTTGGGTGGTGTTTATGACAGATTCTGTTTTCTCCAAACTCTTCTCTACAAAACTCTGCTGACCTGGTTCTCAATCCTGGATGCTCATTAGTAGCAGCTTGGAAGCTTCACACATTACTGATACTCAAGTTTCAAGTCAGTGAGAGGCAACTTTCTGAGAATGGGCATCAGCTCCCCAGGTGATCCATATGTGTGGCCCAACTTTATAGGAACTCTATCTGCTGTGTATACAGCCATCAGTCAGCAGCAATATTGGAAGAAGCAGATGAAAAACAGTCCATTTGTTTTTGAAATGCTGCACATGTATTTTGTGACTTTTCTGTGATTACAAGCGGAAAATCTTTCATGACATTCCATTTAAAGTCATAGAAAGCTACCTACAAAACAACAACAATAACAAGACAGTAATTCCATCAAGCAGAGATGATGTGAAATTTTAAATGCATTTCCTTCTAATCACTTTTGTAAACAAAAGTAAATCCTTGACTTTCCTGAAGAATTTATTCCTGTATTCACTGAGTACCTACTTCATGCCACTAAGTATACAGCACTGGACAGGAAAGATAAGACCCTTGTCCTCATAGGGCTTCCATACAGGACCTTTGTGAGTCTGTGATCATGCTATTCAGAGTCAATGTAACATTTTTTCCTAACAAGAACATTTCCTTTCTTCAACTTTTTCATTTCATCCTAGCACTAGCTGTTAGTTTTGTTTCTGGGTGATTTTTAGCAAAGAAAATTCTTAAAGCATTTAATCTCTTCATGAGAATCATGGAACATTGAAAATTAATAGACATTGTCAGGCCAGAGTTGCTCTGTGAATGCTGAGTTGTCAGTAGGACTGACCAGGTAAGCTCATCCCCCTACATTAATGTGTACATTCCAAATAGCTGAGATTGTCCTTGTCAATTAAACTCACGTGCCTACGTCAATTTTATGCCCAGTGTAAGAAATATATTTATCTTCCTATGGAAACAAACTGTCAAATGCCAGATGTTCATTAGAATGTTGTTTATAACAGACAAAAAATTGTGGACATACTATCTGAATTTCTAACAGTGGGAAATTAGTTACATAAATGATATTACAGCACTGCATATTTAAAAAAAGGAGAAGAAGAGAGAGAAAGATAGAAAAAGAAGAAAAAGGAAAGGGAAAGAACTAAAAAGAAAATTAATCCAATTTCTAATAACATGAAATTGTTTAAATAAATAATATTGCAGTCACACAGGGGAATATTATGCAACTATCTTATATTTCATTAGACTTTTTATTATTCTGAGGAGATGTTCATGATATATTGTTAACTAAAGTAAAATTGGATTTTAGAAACACATAGAACAGAATATTTTGCATTCACACAAATGTGTATATGCATAGAATCACAGATAAGCCATGAAAAGGTCCTATATACAAGATTAAATTTTTAGCCTTAGTTATCTGAATAGTGAGACTGATCTTTGGTCATCCTTCATCTTTATTTTGTATTTATTCTATAAGAAATATATGATTATATAATACAGAAATGATACATTTTTTTTTAATGAAAGGATCCTCAAGTATAGTTCCACATATAATGGGCAACATACCATACCACAGCTTTGTACTAGGTACTTATTAACATCATGTCATGAGTCTTTTCTGTGGCACTCAGTATTTTGGGAAAAATTCATTTTTTATGACTACTTAGAGGTCCTCCACTCTGGGAATAATATGATAATTAAGCTTTGTATAGGACATTCCCTCCTGAGGGCCTTGGTCTGCTGGCAGCACATTGAGGACATCCCCGTGCCTGACAACAAGCATCATTACCCTGAGAAAGTTAGAGACGCATTCACAAAAACATCATCATAAGTCTCAGTATCTAATAGAACAAGTTTCTCCTTCTTACTTAACTTCTTTAGAAATGTTTTACCCACTTACTCTTATTTCTCTTCTCTTTCATAGTCAGTTTGGAATCAACTTGTCAGGTTCTCTGGAAACTGTTAGCATTTTAGTTGAAGTTGCATTGTTCATAGATTAATGTGTGGATAATTAACATATTTATGATATTAAGTGTATCTTTCCAGTTATGCATATCTTCTTTGATGTTCTAGAGAGTTTTATATTTTCTGTATATGCTTCTTACAGATTTTGTGTTAGATTTATTTTTAGGTATTGATAGCTTAGCCTTTTCTTTATTTTTCAGAATGCATTTTTAAAATTAAAGTATAATTTACATACAGTGAAATGGCCCTGTGTTACATGTACAGATCAATAACCTTTGACATGTGTATTCACCTGTGTAACCACCATGGCAATTAAGATATAGAACATTTTTTATTTCCCCCAAAAGTTCTGTTGTGCCCTTTTGCAGTCAACTCCCAGACTCCAGGCAATTGCTAAATTGCTTGTCATCATTGAAGAATAATTTTCCCCTTTATTAAAAAAAAAAAACTTTATATAAATAGAATCAAAGTATTAACTTGTGTGTGTCTGCTTTCTTTTTTTCAGCACACATTTTTGAGATTCATCTGTATGTGCCGATAACTTGTTCTTTTTTCTTGTTGAGCAGTAGCTTTTACTTTAAAACTTTGAGAATCAGAATTTGATGTTTTATTTCTTTCCTGTACCCTTGCTTTTGCCAACCATCCCCTTTCTATTTTCAGTGATTGCTGAGCACAAAGAGTATCAGTGTGCTCTTTTATCCTGAAAAAACAGCTCAAACCGGGGCTTTGAAACAACCTAGGGGAGTGGGATGGGGAGGGAGGTGGGAGGGAGACTCAAGAGGGAGGGGACATACGTATACCTATGGCTGATTCATGTCAATGTTTGATAGAAGTTAACACAATTCTGTAAAGCAGTTATCCTTCAATTAAAAAATAAATTAATTAAAAAAAAAAAGACAGAGCTAACAGCCCTGTGCCCACCTCCCTGCCCACAAGTATGCTGCCTAGACACTTCTAAGCATGGTAGTGAGTGTCTGTCCTTAATCATTTTTTGGCAGCTTCCTTTTAGTTAAAAAAGGGAAAACCCACAGATTCACAGCTTCCTGTCCAGTGGGGACTTCTGGCCACTGGATTTCCTGTTGAGGGGTCCTCAGACATCTGCAAGGGACTGCTCAGGCCATATGTACTGGGTGACTGTGTTCAGATGGCCCTTAATGGGCTCACTGTGTCTTTCAGGACAACCCTGAGAAGACAGCAGCATCAGAACGAGGGGAGTTTTACATCACGGGGGACCGAGCCTACATGGACAAGGATGGCTACTTTTGGTTCATGGGAAGAAATGATGACGTGATCAATTCCTCAAGGTCAAGTTGTCTACTCTTTCCTTCTTCCTTTGAAGTTTCATAGGAGAGAGGAGGACCCTTGAAAGAGTTTGTTTTTCTCTTCCAGCTACCGGATCGGGCCTGTTGAGGTGGAGAGTGCACTCGCTGAGCACCCAGCTGTCCTGGAGTCTGCTGTGGTCAGCAGCCCAGACCCCATCAGAGGGGAGGTAACTAGTCCAACCAAGAGCATTACCTCCTGGTTCTGTACTTACTAGCACCCAGCAGAGTAACCTGGAAGGCCCAGGTTCCCCCATATCTCACTCCATCCAGGTACCGCAAAGCCTGAAAAGCCACCATCAGGCAAATACACATGTCTTTTGGTTAAGCATTGCCTTCATGTCTTTAAGGATACAAATACTCTCCAGAGGGACACCATGGGAAGATATAAGCACTTTGGTGTCAACTGGACATGGAACTGGATCCAAAAGGGGCTATTAGATGGAGATGTTGGTGGCAGGTGCAGACTTTGTCATTCATCCTGTCCAATTAAAGGTCCTTTCCATTTGCAGATGAGAGTATAGTGAGCACACCAAACATGGTCACTGTTGGCTGTGACCTGGTAGGGATAGCCAACATGAGGGATGACATAATAAATACCCCAAGTGATCTTGAAATGTCAGATGTGCTCAGTCACTCAGTCATGTCCGACTCTTTGCAGCCCCATAGACTGTAGCCTGTCAGATTCCTCTGCCCATGGAATCTTCCAGGCAAGAATACTGGAGTGGGGCAGCCTTTCCTACTTCAAGAGATCTTCCCAACCCAGAGACCAAACCTGCATCTCTTGTGTCTCCTGCATTGGCAAGCAGATTCTTTACCACGAGTACCATCTGGGAAGTCCATGATGTATCAGAAAGATGAGCCAATTTCAATAAGCTGGCCTTTCTCAGGAAATATGCAAATACCTTCCAATGGGTCCCAGAAGAAGGGACAGTATGAGAGAAATAAACTCATAGGCAGACCTATGAACTTTTCAGTGGCTGTAAATCCAACATAATCCTAAAGTATAATGTAGTTACTTTATAAAAGTTAGTACAAGATCAAGCTGCATCCTCAGAAGCCTCAGGAGAGAGGAGTGATTTGCAAAGTCTGGACCCTGGACTGCTCACAGCTGCATCTTCTGGGAGTTTTGTTTAAAATACAGATTTCTAGACTTAAAGTGAGACTTGTTGAATCAAAGTGATTGGGGATGCAGCCTTAAGGAATCTTCATTTTTGACCAGAAGCCCCTAGCCAAGTGATTCTGATACCCACTAAAATTTGAGACCACTAATATACAGTGAAGGAGACGAGAGTTCCATCTTTGAGGTACAGAAATTGTACCTGGAAAAGTATGCATAGTCCTGCATGCCCCAAATTAACTGGGGCTGTGACAAATGCCTGTGTTTAAAGTTAAGTCAAGTATAGTGCTCAGAATAGAACCTGGCACATAGAAACTGTTTGATAAATGCTGGATATTTTTAACAGTAAGAGAAGGCCCTTCCTAAAAGCCAGATCTATCTGCACCTAAAATGGTATGTGATGCCCACCACTGGAATATACGTAAAGACAATGAACCACTGCTTAGGGTATTGTTGGCAGAGTTGTATGCTGGCCTTTTGAACTCTTCCATGAACTCTTCCATGGTTTCCATCAGAAACCATGTTCTGTTGTGCCTGAGTTTTGGACTGTTTCTTATCCTTAGCAAGAGGCAACCTGCAAGAAAGATACGGGCAGAGAGAGCTAAGGTGCAGAATGTCCAGGATGTTTCAGGATGCCTGAAACAGCTGTGCAGAAAAATGCTTGCTGATTGCAAATACTTATACAGGCAGTCTCAGAAAGACCCACCACCCCTTGAAAATGGTATAAATCCTCCCCCCCACCCCAGTCCTGCCTCTCCAACCCTATTCCTAGCTGCCTTCGTAGATAGGAAAACCTGTAAGTAATGAGCCCTAAAAGACTTCCCTGGTGGCTCAGATGGTAAAAAAAAAAAAAAAAAAAAAATCTACCTGCAATGCAAGAGACCTGGGTTCGATCCCTGAGTTGGAAAGATTCCTTGAAAAGGGAATGACTATCCACTCCAGTATCCTTGCCTGGAAAATTCCATGGACAGAGGAGGCTGGTGGACTACAGTCCATGGAGTCACAAAGAGTCAGCCACAACTGAGTAACTAAGCAGACTCAGGCACACTAGGAACCCGAAGGAGGCTGTGAATGTCCTCTCTCCAAAGTACTGGCATCTTAAGAGTAGCATGTTGGCTTCTAACAGTGTCATGTCATGTATGGGGAAGAGTTTGGTAAATAGGATTCTAAATCACTCCATAAAAGCCATAATTCCCAATAATTACTCCCAATGATTGATCCTAAAAAGGCAGACAACAGAAAAAAATTGGTGTCCAATTTGCTGGCTGAGTCCAAGGCACTGGTAAAAGTTTCATGTTGAGCTGGTAAATGTAAGCACTTATTCACAAGGCTTGGTTAAAGAGAAAAGAGTTTTGGTTCTCTCAACAGGTGGTAAAGGCATTTATAGTTCTTTCTCCAGCCTATTCCTCGCATGACCCGGAGAAACTAACCCAAGAACTCCAGGAGCATGTGAAAAGGGTGACTGCGCCATACAAGTACCCCAGGAAGGTAAACATCTGGAAGTCCTAGGACTTGAAAAGCTGGGAAATCAAATGGGTATGTGCTCCCTGCACTCCTACTCAGGGCCAGGCACTAGGAGCGTGAAGACTGTGTGACTCTGGCTGCTGCTTCATCCATGTCTCCCTGTTTCTTCACTGGGCCTTCCTTAGAGTACACTGTGTGCCCACCCTAAGAATTGGCATAAACAAGATTCAGTGGGTGGTGCTGAAATGCTTCTGGAAAGTGCATGTATTTCAGGCCAGCTGCTTTTATTGTTGCCATTTGGGGAAAACGAGGAATCATGGATGCTTTCCAACGACATGTCAGAGGGTAATGATTCTTTCAGGACAGAAGTCTTGCTGTGAAATGATCATTGTAAAGAGTTTTCTTGTTTTTTGTTTTTATGGTCCCTAGATGGCCTTTGTTTCAGAACTTCCAAAGACGGTTTCTGGAAAGATTCAAAGGAGTAAATTGAGAAATCAAGAGTGGGGAAATGAGAAGCAACCCCAGAAAGGTCCCATAAGTCTCTGAAAGTTCTAAGAGGAACTGGTGGGATCACTGGTTATTCCCCACTTGGAGCATCATCCTTTCAACCCTACTGAAATCGAAGGCTTGCCGTCTCCAAATGGGCATCTTTAGAATCACTGGATGACCCTGGAAGAAAACAGAGAACATCATTAACCACCAGTTCAGAGCCACTGCCCGGTCTAGCAACTGTTCGGTGGCTTGACTTCCTCATCTTTCTGGAGGTATCCTCAGTAGCTGCCCACGGGTCTTACTTCTTAATAAGCTTTTAGCTAGCCCTCCAAAGGACAGGTCACCACAGTGTTGGGGGCACTTGTGATCTTACTGCCAGGGGCAGTATAACCACTTGACCCTTTTGATAAAGCTATTTGGTAATCATATCCAGGGCCAAAAAAAAAATTAGTCATACTCTTTAGTTCAGAAACTCCACCTTTGGAAATCACTACAAAACAAAATATTCAAGAGATAGTTACTATAGAATTGTTTAAAACAGTGACAAATTGGGGGGGGGGGGGAATTAACACCTAAGTAACAGGGCAATGATTATCTAAATTGTGGTAGATTAACTCAATAACATGTTTTGTAGCTGGCCATTAAAAATGTGTGTTGGGAAAAATGGGCTAAATTCATTTTGTCTGAAAAAAAATAATATATGTATAGTGGGGAACCACAACTATTTATATGACAAAGGGAAATCTACAGAAGAAAAAAGACTGGAGGGAGATACACTAAATGTTAATAGCAATTTTCTTGAGTATTGAAAATAATGGGTGATAGATTTTTTCCTTTCCCCACATTTCTCTATTTTCCAAGTTTTTCAGTGAGTATATTTAACTCTTTTAATGAAAAAAAATTATTTTAGAGAAATGATCACTGAATATCACACTCTGCCCCATATCTTGTTCTTCCTCCATATACAAACACATCAACTCCAAATGCTAGCATGTTGTCTCACCCAGGAAAAATACAGAGACCTGAAGTCATGTCTCAGAAGCCCAGAAATGGAAAGGGTTGCTCTGAGCAGCTGAAACCAACCATGCAGAGAAGAAGCAGGTGGAAACTGACCCTAGAGCTGCTATTGGACTCTCAGCACTTTCATTCACTCATTGATCAATGTTTATTGAGTGCCTACTCAGTCCTGGACTGGGGACACACAAGGATAAGCAAAGCCAACTGGTCGTTATCTGTATTAGTCTGCTTGGGCTTTTATAACAAAGTACCATGAGCTGGGCAGCTTTAATAAAAGAGATGTATTCCCTCCGTTCTTCATCCTGTAAATCCCAGAGCAAGGTTTTGGCAGGGTTGGTTTCAGTCTGAGGCCTCTCTCCTTGGTTTGTAGATGCTACTTTCTCATGGGTCTTCACATAGACCCTGCTTTGTGCATGTCTGTATCCCAATCTCTTCTTATAAGAACAATAGTTATATTGGATTAAGGACCCAAATTCATTTTAGCTTAATCACCTTTTTAGGCCCCCATTTGTAAGTACAACTACATTCAGAGGTCTGGCAGTTAGGACTTCAACATATAAACTGTAAGGGGACATAATTTGGCCCATGACACTGTTGTAGCCATACGTTCTGGGAAACAAACTCACTCAGAAGGACAATGCAGATAGTGGAGTGTAGTTTATTACACCAGCGGGCCCAAGGCAGAGTCTCCTCTTAGCCAAGGACCCCGACCAGTTTTTGTGAAAACCTTACATACCCTTAGTGTACATGCCCAAACCCACCTCCCCAAATTCCATGAAACTAGTCTGAACAAAGGAAAAGAAATATACAATCAAAGATAACCTATGATTCATATGCCTTAGGCCTAGGTAGTTAACAGTGGACAATTATCAATAGGCCTGTGATCATACCCTGCAAAGCATAATAGAGTTTATGATTCTATTCGGTTACACAAATAATTAGGGCATTCTTTTAGGCTATGGAGAGTCTAGGTATGAGCCCTGGGCTCTTCTGTCCGGGGGTCTGGTTTTCCAGTTGGTATGTCCTTGCCACAGATACTGGACATATAGCTCAAAGTCCACAGTCTGGCCCAAGATGGAGTCCTGCTTTCAAGATGGAGCCTGTTCTGTCTATTTCCTCCTTCATTCCCCACTCTTGATGCTCTTAACTCATAGTATGAGCGTCATTCATAGGGATATATTGTACCCTGGCTCTCTGACCGCCAATTTGAGAGAATGACACCAACCTTTGGGCTACAAAGTTCATAATACATTGTAAAATGAAGGGTCTACAAAACAGAACTATCAAGGCAACTATAACAATGGTAAATATAGTTTTCCACTATATTAGGAAAGATAGGACCAAAGTCCAAAAAGGAAGATTATCATCCGACAGTTTTACCTGACGTTTCATATCATCTAGGGTGACTGATATATTGTGAGATAAATCAGGAATATATACAGAACATTCAACTTTTAATTATAGCACAGGTCCCTCCTTGTGCTGAGACTATGATTAGTCTCAAGATGATACCGGCAAGTCCTTGTAGCAACAGTTGATTGTAGAGCTTCATCTCTTTTTCTTCTTTAAGACAGTCTTGGTCTCTTAGGGATCAGTGGGGTCCTTTTGTGTAGTCCACTCGGCATCCTCCAGGTCTGCATGGTATGACCTCTACACCCTCACGTGGTAGATCCAGGGAGTGACACCTGCAACCTTAACAGCTTTAGGGGCGGTTAGAACAACAGTATATGGACCCTTTCAATGTGGGGTCAAGGAGTCGTGTTTCCAGTCCTTGACCACACCTGATCACCAGGCACAAATTCAGGAACCTGTTCCCCAAGGGGGAACGGCACCCTCTCTTGTAAAAACTTAGTTCCGTGATTTATTACCTTGCCCAGTTGTTCCATCTTCTGTGAAATCTCATCCCCCCTTACCTGAGGCAAATTTGTTGACACCTCTTTTATTATGGGAGGAAACCTCCCATACACAGTTTCATATGGAGAATAGCCATGGGACCATGAGGTCATCCTGAGTCTGAACAGAGCCATCGGAAGCAAGTCCACCCAGGAGCAGCCAGTCTCTATGATCCATTTGGAAAACGTCTCTGTAAGAGTCCAGTTGGTTCGTTCCACCATCCCAGAACTCTGGGGCCTATATGCAGTGTGCAGTTTTCACTTGATATTTAGAGCTTTACATACCTGTTGAATTAAGTTGGCTATGAAGGCAGGGCCGTTGTCTGATCCTATACTGGTTGGGAACCCGAATCTGGGGATTATTTCTTGAAGCAGACAGCGAGCCACTTCATTTGCTTTTTCAGTTTGGGTGGGGAAGGCTTCCACCCATCCTGAGAAGGTACATACCATGACCAGTAAATAACAGTAGTGTCTGCACAGTTTCATCTCAGTAAAGTCCACTTCTAACTCTTCAAAGGGTAGAGTGACTTTTAACTGTTTTCCTGAAGGTTTTTGTTTATGTCCAGGGGCAGCATCAACCTGTGAGGAAGCAGAACAGTTCCAGGATTCCATTCTACATAAGGAGGAAAGTCGTGGAATTAAGAAATATTTTTGAAATAATTTTTCCATTCTGTCATGCCCCAAGTGAGCTGCCTGGTGAACCTGAGATACCAGTGTGGGGGCTAATGTCTCAGGTACCAGTGCCCTGCCATCTGGCAGTTCCCACCAACCTTTTTCATTTTGGGTGGTCCTTTCTGCTTCAGCCAGCTGGTCTTGGGCCGGGGTATACTGTGGGAGAGTCAAAGTTAACTCAGGTATTTTTGAGAGTGCAAAGGTTCTGATAGATCCTCCACCTGCAGCCCCAAATTTTTCAGCCGCATGTTTTGCAGCTTTATCTGCTAGTCAGTTTCCCCATGTTTGTGGAGTGTCTTCTTTTTGGTGACCCCAACAATGCATCACTGCTACTTTTTAAGGTTCCCATACAACATCTAATGGAGTCAAGATTTCTTCTTTGCCTTTAATATCTTTTTCACTAGCTGTCAAAAGGCTTTTCTCCTTATACAGAGCCCCATGTACACGTGGTGTGGCAAAAGCATACCTGGAGTCTGTGTAAATGTTTGTCTTCTTACCTTTTGCCGGCTGGAGGGCCCAGATTAGAGCATATAGTTTGGTCCATTGAGCAGACCAGTGTGATGACAAAGAGCTAGCCTCAACGATGGTTTCTTCCATGACTACTGCATATCCTGATAGTCATTGTCCTTGTTTCACCAGTCTGGTGCCATTGGTATACAGGACACAATCTGGGTCAGGGATTGGCTGGTCTTTCAAGTCAGGTCTGCTGACATAAACTTCTTCTAGGATTTCCTTGCAATCATATGAGGGCCCACCTTCTCCCACAGGAAGAAGAGTGGCCAGCTTCAGGGCCTGACAAGCCTCAATAGTAACGTGGGGGTTCTCACATAACAGTCTCTGGTATTGAGTAATCTGGGATGTCGACAGCCATTTATGGGGGTCCCCTCGCAAGAGAATGTTGACCTCATGCAGGACTTTTACAATCAAATCTTGGCCCAAAGTCAGCTTGGTTGCCTCCCGGACCAGTAGGGCAACCACAGCAACTGCCCGTAAGCATCCTGGCCACCCAGTGGCAACATTGTCCAGCCGATTCGAAAGATAAGCCACAGGTCTGTCCCAGGTCCCCATAGTCTGGGACAACACTGCCATAGACACCTTGTACCTTTTCAGTCGTGTAAACAGTAAATGGCTTAGCAAGGTCTGGCAGGCCCAAGGCGAGTGTTGATGTAATTGTACTGGCTTTGAATTCTAGTACCACTGGGACTTGTTGTTTTCCACCCAGACCTCAGGGAGTTGTTGAGTTAACACACTTGTGCGCTCTCTCTCTCTCTCTCTCTCTCTCTCTCTCTCGACTGTTTAGCCCATCCGGTTTCCCTTCCAGGAGATTGTCCAACCTCCATTCATCTTGAGGGGTTACTGAGAGGGACAGTAAATAGGTGGTTGAGCCCACTCAAAGAGTGGGTGTTTCACTGGGGGCATGGGTAAGGTCTAAATTGTGCCCCCAATTTAGACAGCGAGTACCTCTTCCCAACAAAGGTACTGGGCATTCAGGGATGTATAAAGTTCATGAGTCACTTGATGTCCCCCCATCTGACGTTTTTGGGGTAGGGTTGAGACACAAAGGCTGCATTTATCATCATCTGAGACTCAGCGGGCACTGGATCTATTGGCGTATAAAGTCTATAGGCCATGCACAGTCTTTCATAGAACTCAGAGGGTGATTCTGCTTCCCTTCGAATCACTTCAGAGGGTTTTGCCATATTCATAGGTTTTCAGGCCCCTCTCTTGAGGCCTTGTAAAATAACTGCACGTTATCTCTCCAGGTGACCCTCCCTTCCTCGGTTTTACAATCCCATTCAGGCCTCTCATCGGGGGCGGCTGGTTCTGCCTACGGCTGCAGGTTTGCAATACCCCAGATGCCATTTCTCTTAACCATTTTCTGGCCTCAGTTAGGATCCTGTATCTTTCCTCAGTGCTGAAAAGGGAGACTAGTAGTTGAATTATGTCATCCCATGTAGGGTGGTGGGTTTGAAAAATAGTCTCCATTAGCCTAATCATGGCTTGTGGCTCCCCCAAGTTCGGTGGAGTGTGTGTCTGCCAGTTTAATATATCCGTGGAGGAAAATGGCCGGTAATAATAGGCTACAGGGGGCTGATGGCAGTGCCCACATGCGTCCTCAACCGGAGCTGTTGTAGCTCTCTGAGGGGCATCTGCAGTGGGGTTCTTTTCCCCCTGTTCCTTGGCTGAGCACAGCCTCTGTCTAATTCCTGTATTTTCTTCCCCCTTGCCATCAGTACTCACCGGGAGAGGTGGATACAATCTAGGAGGTCCGGCTGAGGTGGAATCCTGGGGGTGTTGACCGGACGCATTTGCTGGGATCGGAGCCTGCTGAAATGGCTGCTCTACCATCTCTGGGAGAGCTGGCGGAGGAGCAGCAGCTGCTGCAGTAACTTCACCAGGCCCTGGATCGGGCATTAAGACAGCCTCTGGTCCTGAGGGAGCACTGGGCGGCGGGGGCGTCATTATCCAGTATGGGGGAGGGGGCAGGTCATCTCCATCCATATCCTGTAGAAATTCCTTCTTTACCATCAGTCAATTCTTGTGCCATTAACATTTTTCCCTTTCCCTTCTGGATACAAAACCTTGTCCAAGTAAGAGGGTCTTGAGCTAACCCTAGCCATGAGTCGATATATGGATATTGATCCAGGTGTCCTTGCTCTCCTGTGACTACTGTATAGACTGCTTCCACTATTTTTAAGTTCATGGTGTTCTCTGGTGGCCATCCTACTCCCATTGGGTCCCATTCGACCTCACAGAATATGTGGAGGCGGTTAGGCATCATCTTCACCGCATCAGTTCAGTTCAGTTCAGTCGCTCAGTGGTGTCCGACTCTTTGCGACCCCATGAACTGCAGCACGCCAGGCCTCCCTGTCCAACACCAACTCCTGGAGTTGACTCAAACTCATGCCCATCGAGTCGGTGATGCCATCCAGCCATCTCATCCTCTGTCGTCCCCTCCTCCTCCTGCCCCCAATCCCTCTCAGCATCAGAGTCTTCACTTCATAGTCTCCTCCAAATCCCTTCTTTAAATTTTTAATCATGCACTACAATACAGTTGCCTTAGATTCACTTCCCCCCATCTTGCTTACCTTCTCGGACCTTCTTCTACTTTTGCTTTTCTTTCTGTCTACAAAGTTCTTGGTACCCTATGTACTTCTGATATTTCTACTCAATGAAACACTTATATTGCCATTCTGCCTCCTTCCTAATTGGGGTGAGAAGAGCCTTACCTGCCAGATCCCAGAGGGAGAAGGGGGATCGGCGTGTCTTCACCTGCCAGTTGGCATGGCCGAACCAGAACACCACATGGTCCAAGACTGTTTCTCCCTTAACTTTTAAAGTCCGTTCTGCCTTGGTGGGTTTGATCAGCTGCGGATGAAAACACAGATGGGTTAAATACCCCAAGTCCCAGACCATCTCCGGAAAATTCAATTCGTACTCACTTATGTATCCCCCACCTTCTAGCCTGACAATTCCAAGAAGGTCAAGAGTTTCACAGCAGACGGGACACCTCCTCGGGGAAGGCAGAATACGAGCACACAAAGACCAAGTTTCTTTTCCTAACAATCCCCTGGCGATGGCTTGGTAATAATTTTCCTTAAGACGGCATGGACACCACCTCCTAAATGACATTCACAAATTTCCTTCCTAAGCCCTAACATACTCGTCAACCTGTGTACCAAGCAATCACTGCTGCCTGCCTATTCCAGGCTCCTGTGGGCCTGTGCTCCTTCTAATCCTTCCCAGGGGGGTGATCAGGCCTTCTCTCCCACCCTAACGGGTGGGTTCCTCCTCACCTGAGCACTCAGTTCCCCTGCTGCCATCCACTACCTGCTAACATGAAAGGCCTGGGTGTTGAGAAGCAGAATCCGTCCAGAAGGGCGAAGCATCATCCCCCTTCTAGAAGATTCAAGCCGCAAGGCCTCGGAGTAGTCCCAAATGGGAGTTGTCTCCAAAGTGAGGAGTTTCCTGGCCAATGCATGAAATGTTGTAGCCACGCCTTCTGGGAAACAAACTCACTCAGAAGGACAATGCAGATAGTGGAGTGTAGTTTATTACACCAGCGGGCCCAAGGCAGAGTCTCCTCTTAGCCAAGGATCCCAAGCAGTTTTTGTGAAAACCTTATATACCTTAAGTGTATGTGCCCAAACCCACTTCCCCAAATTCCCTGAAACTAGTCTGAACAAAGGAAAAGAAAGATACAATCAAAGATAAACGATGATTCATATGCCTTAGGCCTAGGTAGTTAACAGTGGACAATATCAATAGGCCTGTGGTCATACCCTGAAAAGCCTTTTTTTTTTTTTTTCCTTTTTTTTTAATTAGTTGGAGGCTAATTACTTTACAACATTTCAGTGGGTTTTGTCATACATTGACATGAATCAGCCATAGAGTTACATGTATTCCCCATCCCGATCCCCCCTCCCACCTCCCTCTCCACCCGAAGCCTAATAGAATTTATTATTCTTTTCAGTTGTACAGACAATTAGGGTATTCTTTAAGGTGATGGAGGGTCTAGGTATGAGCCCTGGGGCTCTTCCATCCGGGGGGGTCTGGTTTTCCAGTTGGTATGTCCTTTCCATAGATACTGGACATATAGCTCAAAGTCCACTGTCTGGCCCAAGATGGAGTCCTGCTTTCAAGATGGAGCCTGTTCTGTTTCCCCCTTCAACACTACTCTTATGTCTAATGGTGATGTTGATATCATCCATCAAAGAATAATGCAAATAAGACATGGATGTGAAAAATGTCATGAAGCAAAGAGTACTGTTAAAACACAGATTGGGATACTGATCAAGAATACAGAGGACTCAGGGTTTCGAGATCAGTTTCCATAAGGAAGTTCCCAGTGAGCTGGTATCAAAGGAAAAGTGGAAGTAAACTAAGAAAATTAGGAACGAGCTTTCTGAACACAGGATACAGCTTGTGCAAAGAGCTTGGTTTGGAAAAGACAGGTTTTGTGTTTCTAATAACAGCTCACACTCAGCTCAATTCTTAATTTTTAAATTCTCAACCATCCTGTCAGGCAGGTATTGATAATACTTTCATTTTATAGATATGTCAATTGGAATAAAAATGCATGTAAAAACTGTAAATTTCAGTTTTATTTGGAGACTTACTGAGGACTATAGTCCAGAGGCAGTCTCTCAGATTGTTCTGAGAAACTGCTCAGAAGAGGTAGTGGGGAGGTAAAAGGATATGTGCACGCAAGTGCACATCTCAGCATAAGATTGCTGCTAGTCATGAGGAAAAAATATCTCAGTTACTAAGTCACGATTGATTCAGGATAGTCTGATTTAGGAATTTTGTTCTTCTGTGAGTCCTAGGGAGACACTGAAGGTTTATGGCAGAGAAACATACCTCCTAAAATTTCAGTAGTCCTTAAAAAAGAAAAAAAAAATTTTTTTATATCTTGTCTTTACAACATTCCTGGACTGGGCAAATTTGCTTTATTATTGTATGAAGGTGTAATTTCAGAGGACTTTGGCAATTTGCACAACAGCTAACAGGAGGGGTCACCAGAGGCAAAGAAAACATGCATGTCCAACTCAGATCACCAATGCTCTAGTACTGAGGCTTGTAGTCTTGGTTGGGTGCTCCTGGAATTCTTAGTGAGCTCCAAAATGTCAGTTCCCTGAAAGCCTGGAAATCACACCTGGGGAGGCAGCACCTATCATTTCTTTCATTGTGGTTACACTGCTTTCTTCTCTAAGCCTCAGCTGCCTTGCAAGCTGGGCTGATCTCTGGGTTTCACTTCCCTACATCCTGGGCTGAAGCAGTCTGTTCTCCACTTGTATTCAAAGCTCTCCACCCAGGGCCCTTTTTCAGACTTCAGTCTGAACTAGACAAAGATAATAAAGGGTGAAGGAAACCCAGTTCCCTTCCCTTCCCCTTAGGGCCACTCGCCCTCCCCCTCCTCCAACACAACGAGTCCCTCGGTCAATTCTCTCACAGTAATCTCAGCCTAGTTCTGCTCCAAAAAAGAAGAAGCAAAGCTCTCAACTGCCTTACCATAGGGAGCCACCAGCACACCCACTCAGAAATCATTGGTAGTGACAGCAATAGCAAATGTTATCACTTTATCAGCAATTTATTTCATGCTGAGCATTGTGCTAGAGGCTCTGCTGAAATCTTCACCTCAATCTTTACTCATTCCTATTCTACCATCAGGATTGTAGCTTTAGCCACACACCATCTGTGCTGGAAATCAACTCACCTTTCCAATGCACACATCTAAACACTAAGCAACATACTATGCATTAAAAGAGGAGTCTGTAGCTCTGTTCACTTTTTTCTAATGCAGATTGTCAACTACAAATTGGCATTTGCTGTCTACTTCTACAAAGGTTAAAGCATGTGCTGCTGTGGCTGATGACCTTCAACAAGCCCAGGAGGGAGTTTAGGGTGGAGATTAAGACTGAGACACTCTGTGCTTTGGAAAATGGACAGAATAGGTCTTCAGATAGTTTGATATTTTTAGTAGAAGATTTTAATGAGCCCAATTCTTGCATCTCCTCTTATCTGGAAAAGCACTAAATTCCTTTGTTGCAGGGAAAACCCCATCCTGGCTCCATGTTGGAACTGTTTCATTGACTTGCTTTTCTTTGCTTTTGTTATTATAATCATACAAAATGTCCTGCCTCAGAGAATCCTGCCCCTCTGCCTGACTGTGGAACTAAAGTGCCTTTTTTCACCTCACAGAGAAATAATCTGACCCTGCCACCTGTGAGTAGCTGCAAGATTGAAGAGAGTAATACATCCCTTCCCTGAGGCTGGCTGTTCCAGAGATGTTTTGCAAGATTTATGGCCCTTTTTGCTTTACTTTCTCATTGTCTCTCTCTGTATTTTGCCTTTTTGCTTTATCTTCTCACCTCCCCTCATCTCTACTCTATAAAAGAGCCTGGTATCCAGCCTCTAGTAAGGTGGCTATTTTGAGACACTACTCTTCAATCTTCTCATTTAGCTGGCTTTCCAAAGTCATATTCCTTGCCCCAATACCTTGTGTCTCAGATTCATGTGGCAAGCAGACTGAGCTTGGATTTGGTAAAACTTTCATGGTGACACCTGCTCCTCGTGACTAACTAAATCTTCTGCAAAAGTATGTGCTTGATTACATGAACTTCTCCTTCACCAAAATCACATAAATATCAACCTTTCCCTGCCTACCTCTTTGGAGCAGTTTCTCAGAGCTGTTTGAGGTGCTATCTCGTGAGACAGCTCTGAGAAACTGTTCCAAATGTTGCAGAGAAGAAGCCAATTCTGACTTCATGTTGGAACCTGTTTCTTTGGCTTGCTTTTTGTTGCTTTTGTTATTTTATAATCATACATAGAGGTTTGCTTAAAAGGACCTTACCCTATTTGTAAACTAAAGTGCCTAGGTACAGCTTATAGGGAGATAAACTGACCCTGCCAAACTTTGAATAGAGGAGATTAACACACCCCTTCCAAAGACTGGCCAGTCCCATGGAGATGTTTTGCAATACTGAAGACCCTTTCACTTAACTTCCCCACTGCCTCTCCCTCTCTCTTCTGCCTTTGGACTTTAGTTCCATATTGCTTCTTTCTCTCTGACTCTACTTAGCATCCAGATCCCAGCAAGATGGCTATTTTGAGGCACTAGCCTGCTATTTTCTTAGTCAGTGACTCCCTGAATAAAGTCTCTTCCTTGCCTCAACACCTCATCTCTCAGATTTATTGGCCTATTATGTGGTGAACAGAGTGAGCTTGGACTTGGTAACACAAAGAGGTGAGGGAGTTCTATGCAATCAAATGTTTGTTTTACAAAAACTTTTCTGTTAGTCAAGAGGAGCTGGTGTCACCAAGAAATGATTTAGTGCTTTTCTGAAGAGGAAAAGTTAAAATTTTACATAACCTCCTGTTCTTTCTGCCTCTGTAACTCAGCTTGCTCCTTGCAAAGTCTGGATCACATAGGTCACATAGTCTCAGAAAGTGGGGACTTAACAATACTAGGAACTGAAGCTTATCTTATTCACCCTTGTCCTGCTCTTTGCAATTGCCCAGCCCCTGTCCATGCTTAATCATCCCTGTCCATGTAAATGTCAGGCATCCCCCTCCCCACCTTGACGCTGCTCCTGCACGTGAAACCCCTTAGTTTAAACTAGCCTATTAACAGCTAGTGTTGCCCACAATAGTCTGTCTCTATAAACTCTGTAACTGCTTGGTTCCGGGCTCAGAGCTTGGAGTATTAACTCCTCTGGGCCCACCAGCGTAAGAAACCTGTGTTCTCCAATTTTCTGAGTGTGGTGCTTGGTTTCTTGATTACTGGTTTCTGCAACATTTCTGGAGAAGGCAATGGCACCCCACTCCAGTACTCTTGCCTGGAAAATCCCATGGAGCGAGGAGCCTGGTGTGAGGCTGCCAGGGCTAACACCATGACAGGCGGCCCGGACCTAAGTTTAGATTTCCCCCAAAACTGTAAGATTCCCTAGCCCCATCAGGCCACCTGGAGCCAGCCAATCAATATGCGCCCAGTAAGAAAAAGGGAACCTATCAGGGGAAAGCTGAAAAGCCCGCGAACGCCCAAGTTTGAAAAAAGCCCAGGAAGGTTTGAGCCAATAAGATTACTTTGCAAACATGTAACCAATCCACTTAAGCCAGCTACCAACTGCTTATGCTCACCCTATAAATTTGTGTAACAGCTTGGGCTCAGCGCTCTCTGACCCCGCACCACTGCGTTGGATGCGGCAGGAGCCCTGACTCAAGTCAGCAATAAACTTCCCTTTTTTTGCGAGTTGCATTGTCTTGGAAGCCTTCTCTCTTCCCGCTCAGGGATTCGGACATTGGGCATAACACCTGGTAGACTGCAGTCCATGGGGTCACTAGGAGTCTGGCATGACTAAGCGGCTTCACTTTCATTTTTCACTTTCATGCATTGGAGAAGGAAATGGCAACCCACTCCAGTGTTCTTGCCTGGAGAATCCCAGGGACAGGGGAGCCTGGTGGGCTGCTGTCTTATAGGGTCGCACAAAGCCAGACACGACTGAAGTGACTTAGCAGCAGCAGCAGCAACATTTCTGGAGGCCCCAGTGAGATTCCAACCATGCCAGCCCCTTGAGTGGCCAAATTGGTGGCTCTGCCAGGCTGGAGCAAAGGAACCCCGAGACAAACAAGGAGGCCCACCACCTGACAGTATTCTGGATTCTCTTTCAGAACGGTGTTCTGACTCTTTAGAAGGCTGAGCCCTGACTGCACTCATTGGAAGGACAGACCAACTCACCAGGAATGGCCACCGGAGCAGGTAAGGCCCCGGGCCCAGTCCCCAGTTAGGTCCTACCCCAACGGGTAGAAGAGGAGACTGATACCTCCCAGGAGGTACCTCCCAGGGAGACTGAGCTCCCAGGAAAGGAGCATCAGATAGGGAGAACTGAAGACTCAGGAGAAGAGAGGCCTTGTGACTGATAACCTCCTTGGAGCTCCCAGGAAGGCAGCAACAGTTAAGGAAACCTGGGTGGGGACTTGGGAGAAGGGAGGCATTGTGATAGCCACTGAATGACTGTGAGTGCGTGATTGCTGATTGAACAGAGTGAGAGAAATTTTTCCTTTTGGAAACTGCAAAACCAATTCTTTTGCATATGCAATTAAAAACAACTAGTTTGTTAAAAGGCCTGCCTAGGAAAAAGCTTGAAGTTAACCCTTTCCATGTCCTTGAAATACACAGCCCACTTTGCCTGAGACCTCAGCCTTGGGAAAATTAGAACTTCAAGCAAAGAAAAAAAAAAAAAAAAGGAGTCAAAGAGATATTTTAAATCTCAAACAGAAAACTATAAGATCTCTGTCTGTCTGGATTTATGTATGTCTCAATGTATGTCTTTTTTTTTTCTGATAATATTGTTGAAGTTGTAAATGAGTTCTAATTTAATTGGCCTAAGGAAAAGTAAGTGCTTACAAATCAAACAATTCTAAATACAAGAAAAATTAACCTAAATAAATTTCAGGTTAACATAAACTGGGTAATATTCAATATTAAATATCTAGTATTAATGTTTATTTGCTAATCTAATAAGAAAGTAAGATGCATGTTTCTAATAAAGAAGATATAAAAAACAAAATTACATTTTATATAGGGAAAAGAAAGTAGGTCTGACTTACAGGTGGCTGTTACAGAAAGTAATTAAAAGGTTTGTGGAAAATGGACCCTAAAAGAGTTTGTGCGTGGTTAGGACTAAGTTTATTTTTTTTCTTTTTCAGTGGGTTTTGTCATACATTGATATGAATCAGCCATAGAGTTACATGTATTCCCCATCCGGATCCCCCCTCCCATCTCCCTCTCCACCCGATTCCTCTGGGTCTTCCCAGTGCACCAGGCCCGAGCACTTGTCTCATGCATCCCACCTGGGCTGGTGATCTGTTTCACCATAGATAATATACATGCTGTTCTTTCAAAACATCCCACCCTCACCTTCTCCCACAGAGTTCAAAAGTCTGTTCTGTATTTCTGTGTCTCTTTTTCTGTTTTGCATATAGGGTTATCGTTACCATCTTTCTAAATTCCATATATATGTGTTAGTATGCTGTAATGTTCTTTATCTTTCTGGCTTACTTCACTCTGTATAATGGGCTCCAGTTTCATCCATCTCATTAGAACTGATTCAAATGAATTCTTTTTAATGGCTGAGTAATATTCCATGGTGTACATGTACCACAGCTTCCTTATCCATTCATCTGCTGAAAGGCATCTAGGTTGCTTCCATGTCCTGGCTATTATAAACATGTACACACACTGCCCACACCAACAGCAGAGACGATGCCAACTGTGGTTGAAAGGACAGTTAAAATGTAGCTTTTGCCAATTCCACAGGAGAAGGAGTCACAACCAAAAGAGCAGAACAGGAGTCCTGTGTCACATGGGTTCACAGCTCAGAATACTGGGAAAGGAATGAGATCAGTCACTTTTCACACCCCTTCACCATACCCCGCAAGCAAGCTGTGTCCCTGGCAGGGCTTGCTGAGAGCCAGGGAAGGGTGGACAGGGCCCCCAGGCTCTGGGCACCCACCCACTCACTGAAGGTCTCACACCAGGTGTCAGGGAGGCTGCCTATCTCCCCTGGAACAGGTCCTCTGCCCCACCCGGAGCAGGAGCGCTATGTGCATATTCCCTAGTGGGTTCCTCGTGGTGCTGGCTGCTCGATTGATCAGAGAAGCAGGAAGGGTCATGCAGGAGCGGTAACATCTAAAGCAGTTTGAAAACAGAATAACACCCAAGGAAGACAAGAGACCACGTCACCAAGCGGAAACAGAAATCTACACGCCACCAGCCTCTGACCACCCCTCAGCCACTCCCATGCCCCTGCAGGACCTCAGGGTACCCCACACTAGCCACAGCACTTCTGCTTTACCACCACAGCAGGCAGAGGGTCGTCCCCTCTGAACACACGAACAGGGGATGCTCCAGACACAACACCCTGCTCACCAGGGAAACACGGGCCACAGGAAACAGGGAAACACAGCCAGGGGCCTAGGTCTCCAGTCAGGGGGAGCATCTGAAGGTGCCGAGAAGACTTTTTCTGCTTCCAGATCAACAAAGTGGACACACAGGAGGGTCTGAGTCAGGGTCAGGTGAGGGGGCATGGTCTAGACCCAGCAGGTGCTGGCTCCTTGGGGACCTGGGCCTCATGCAATCATTACCATCACCAGGAGAATTGTTGTCATTGTCATCCTGATTTATTAGGTTTTTGCAATTCTGTGGGAGACTGGGTTCAACAAACTTGCAGATCTGCCCCTTTTCCACCGCACCCTGGTCTCCAGGGGATCATCACGTTTCTAGCAGATGAGCAGTAAGATTCCGGAACTGAGACACACCTGACAAGGGGCTCACCCTGACGTGTGTGGGGTGGGTCTTGGAACTTTCCACCCACAAAGCAACAATACAGCCACTGCAGAAGGGGTGGCTGCCTGCCTGCTGGAGTCCAAGCTTTGAACTTGTTTTCTGGCCATTCTGGAGAAAAACAACTCATTTCCTAAGCTATTTCCAGAAACAGGATGGCTGACTAGGGCCTGCTCTCAAGCTGAATTCTTTCTGTCTGCCTGGGGCTGGCACCAACGACCAACCTCCTCCCTGGTCCAGGACAGGTCAAATAACAAAGAGAGAAGAACCAAATTAACAAAATTAGAAATGAAAATGGAGAGATCACAACAGACAACACTGAAATACAAAGGATCCTAAGAGACTACTACCAGCAGCTCTATGCCAATAAAATGGACAACTTGGATGAAATGGACAAATTCTTAGAAAAGTATAACTTTCCAAAACTGAACCAGGAAGAAATAGAAGATCTTAACAGACCCATCACAAGCAAGGAAATTGAAACTGTAATCAAAAATCTTCCAGCAAACAAAAGCCCAGGACCAGATGGCTTCACAGTTGAATTCTCCCAAAAATTTAGAGAAGAGCTAACACCTATCTTACTCAAACTCTTCCAGAAAATTGCAGATGAAGGTAAACTTCCAAACTCATTCTTTGAGGCCAGCATCACCCTAATTCCAAAACCAAACAAAGATGCCACAAAAAAAGAAAACTACAGGCCAATATCACTGATGAACATAGATGCAAAAATCCTTAACAAAATTCTAGCAAACAGAATCCAAAAACATATTAAAAAAATCATACATCATGACCAAGTGGGCTTTATCCCAGGAATGCAAGGATTCTTTAATATCCGCAAATCAATCAATGTAATACACCACATTAACAAATTGAAAGATAAAAACCATATGATTATCTCAATAGATGCACAGAAAGCCTTTGACAAAATTCAACACTCATTTATGATTAAAACTCTCCAGAAAGCAGGAATAGAAGGAACATACCTCAACATAATAAAAGCTATATATGACAAACCCACAGCAAGCATCACCCTCAATGGTGAAAAACTGAAAGCATTTCCCCTGAAATCAGGAACAAGACAAGGGCACCCACTCTCACCACTACTATTCAACATAGTGTTGGAAGTTTTGGCCACAGCAATCAGAGCAGAAAAAGAAGTAAAAGGAATCCAGATAGGAAAAGAAGAAGTGAAACTCTCGCTGTTTGCAGATGACATGATCCTCTACATAGAAAACCCTAAAGACTCTTCCAGAAAATTACTAGAGCTAATCAATGAATATAGTAAAGTTGCAGGATATAAAATTAACACACAGAAATCCCTTGCATTCCTATATACTAACAATGAAAAAACAGAAAGAGAAATTAAGGAAACAATACCATTCACCATTGCAACAAAAAGAATAAAATACTTAGGAGTATATCTACCTAAAGAAACAAAAGACCTATACATAGAAAACTATAAAACACTGATGAAAGAAATCAAAGAGGACACAAACAGATGGAGAAATATACCGTGTTCATGGATTGGAAGAATCAATACTGTCAAAATGGCTATTCTACCCCAAAGCAATCTATAGATTCAATGCAATCCCTATCAAGCTACCAATAGTATTTTTCACAGAACTAGACCAAAGAATTTCACAATTTGTATGGAAATACAAAAAACCTCGAATAGCCAAAGTAATCTTGAGAGAGAAGAATGGAACTGGAGGAATCAACCTGCCTGACTTCAGACTCTACTACAAAGCCACAGTCATCAAGACAGTATGGTACTGGCACAAAGACAGAAATATAGATCAATGGAACAGAATAGAAAGCCCAGAGATAAATCCACAAACCTATGGACACCTTATCTTTGACAAAGGAGGCAAGGATATACAATGGAAAAAAGACAACCTCTTTAACAAGTGGTGCTGGGAAAACTGGTCAACCACTTGTAAAAGAATGAAACTAGAACACTTTCTAACACCATACACAAAAATAAACTCAAAATGGATTAAAGATCTAAATGTAAGACCAGAAACTATAAAACTCCTAGAGGAGAACATAGGCAAAACACTCTCCGACATAAATCACAGCAGGATCCTCTATGACCCACCTCCCAGAATATTGGAAATAAAAGCAAAACTAAACAAATGGGACCTAATGAAACTCAAAAGCTTTTGCACTACAAAGGAAACTACAAGTAAGGTGAAAAGACAGCCCTCAGATTGGGAGAAAATAATAGGAAATGAAGAAACAGACAAAGGATTAATCTCAAAAATATACAAGCAACTCCTGAAGCTCAATTCCAGAAAAATAAATGACCCAATCAAAAAATGGGCCAAAGAACTAAACAGACATTTCTCCAAAGAAGGACTGACTAAGTTTAAAATAAATTTAATTAAGTTTACCTAAATGAGTTTAAAGTAAGCAGGTGCAAAACTTGAATTTGGCCTTTCTCTCTGTAAAAAGGATATACTTTCTTCAGATGTTGAACAGCTTTTAGTAAAAGATTTAAGTTTCTTTACCTCTTAATTGATCTGTTCTATATTTACCTTTAAAATCTTTTGTTAATTTTGGATAAGTAAATAACTATTATTTCACAGTAATGTATATGACCCTACCTGACTGAGTGTTATAAACCCTTTTGACATTTAGTGACAAAACTTCCTAAATAACTTGACTTCTAGCTAACTTTGGGATGCTTCAGAGGGCCCCTGAAACATCCCAAAGAGCTATTAAGCTAGCTTGGTTCATTGGACATGTTAAATTACATGGTAAGTATTGTTAAATGGGTGATAAATCTTTTCCTGTTATACTGTATGGTTGATGTTACTAGTATAGATATCCTAAAATTATGTGAAATTCATATAGATCTGAT
Source organism: Dama dama (assembly GCF_033118175.1). Lineage (NCBI taxonomy): Eukaryota > Metazoa > Chordata > Mammalia > Artiodactyla > Cervidae > Dama > Dama dama. Next base: position 19,271,863 of record NC_083690.1, read on the forward strand.
ATGCACTGATAAAATATGGTCAGTTATAATTCTAGTTATCACGTTAAAGTGTTAAGACCAGGTTTCTTTGTCAATTGCAATAGAATCAGATTTTAAACATGCCTTCTATGGTTTTACTCTCATGCCTTTAGAAAACTACTGCTAGTTCTTCAAGATTTATGAAAAAGATTTTCTAAGATTAAGCAGATAAAGAAATTTCGTTATTAACAGTAAGCTGGTACCAAACTGAAATTTGGTCTTCTCTCTGTTTAGAGAACAAAGTTTTCTTAAAATACAGCTTTCAATAACAGATTATGAATTTCTTTGCCTTTAAGTGATTTATTTGTTTTTAAAATCTTTTTATTACTTTGGCAAAGTAAATAAACATTATTTAAGATTATGGTACATGTAGACAAAGCTCATTCTGCTTCAACAACAAAAATAATAACCCCTCACAGTTAGACTTTTGCTATCCTGATGTCCTTAAAACATGGCGATAGTCTGCTCCTATATCAGGAAATTAAAAATGGATGAACAATAGCTGAAAATCAAAGATCCAGGGCTATGGGAAATCCAAGACAACCGCTTGGCTTTTCCTGGTTCCCTGACAGACTGCATTTTTATTTGATGGGTTAAAGCCTTACCTGGCTACAGTGTTAATGCCTTCACAATGAATTCTCCAAAAAAAGAAAAAATTATGTTTCAGTGAATATTAAATTCTAGTTTTGTTCATTAAGATCTGTGCTTACTAAGACTCACTTCTGAGATAGTTCCTTGTTATGTTATATTGCTAAAAAGCTTAATTAAGTTATTAAAAAGGACACTCTAAGATTTTTTCTAAAGTTTATCTCAGTCACCAATCGTTGGATAAAGGTCAGATGCTCCATGATGTACAACCAGGAGATTAACACTTGTCTATAATCATTTAAGTGAATCAGATGACCTGGGGTATACTGGGCAATATCCAATGAAAGTTCTTGACTTAAATTCTTGCTTGTGACTTTACTATAACTGCTAGCTATATTATTTTCTTTGTAGCTTGCTTCAGAGGATTATTTCTTATGTTACCAAATGTGTGACTTAGCCTGTGATAAAATGCTGATATGCAGTTCCATATGAGATCAATAATTGTAATAATGTTTCTCTAGATATGGGAAGAAACAATAAGAGGAAATATATACCTGGACCAAGAGGCTAGTTTAAGACAGAGACTTTTGCTGCTTACACGACCTGGTCTAGTGACAATACATTGAGTGGCCTGTCAATGAAATCTTTGTTAGACCTGGGAATGAGCCTTCCCAGCACTGTGGGACACAATGACTATGAAATGCCCCCAAAACATGGTCAAATGTGTGGCTATGAAGGGGCCCTGCTGACTGGAAGTTGGCCCCTGCCAGCTGCCTCTACAAAGATTAAATATGACCACTATAAGATGCTGACCTTCAACACCCCCTTCAAAGGAGTTCAGGGTGGAGACAAAAAAATAAGGCACTCTGTGCTCTGGGAAAACCCTGGAAAAACAGGCTTTCGGATAGTCAGATGTTTTCAGGTAAAGATTTTTGTGAGTCCAAATTCTTGCATCTTCCCATACATAGAGAAACACTAATGTCACAAACCAATGTCTGGACCTGGTTCTCCTGGCTAGGCCCCCAGCAGCTTTCCTACTTCTATTAATCTTAACTTTCTTAAGTTTGTTTTTCCAAGTAGTAGTACGACAAGAATACCCGCCAGCCAACCTCAGACAGTGCTAGAACAAACTGCCTTATCATTCTGTGGACTCTCCTCTCCCTCTGTAAATGCACCCCAAGGTCCTCAGGGTACTCTCCCTTTGAGATCTTATATGGGAGACCACCCCTAATAATAAAAATGCTCAAGGGAGACCACCAACAACTATCTGAACTGGAGATGTCCCAACATCTCCAGGCCCTGTAAAAGTCTTCTGCCATATCACCCACGAAACCTTAGAAAGGACACCCAGTCCTTTGGGCAATTGGGTTCACCCCTATCATCCAGGAGATGAGGTCTGGGTTAAAGATTAGAGGGGAAAAAAACACTTCAGCCAGTCTGAACAGGCCCTCACATGGTCATCCTGGCAACCCCTACTGCTGTTAAAGTTATAGATGTCATCCCTTGGATCCACCATGCCAGAGTCAAGAAGGCAGCTACTTCCCGTGATGAGGACACCTGGAAAGTCACTCCAGAAGTTGACTAGTCAACGCACGGCAGAAGCTTGAGGATTCTTCAGCCTTGCTCCACCCGCACTCTGGCAGCTGGCTGGTTAATGCACAGCGGAAGCTTGAGGATCTGGCTACCAAAATATCGATGGATTTTCATTGTCAACTCTGGTCTCTATCCCTAATCAGTATTATTGCCGTGCATTTCATTATAGGACCAACTAGACTCCCCGGCTGAGGTAGTTTTACAGAATAGGAGAGGGGTAGACCTACTGACAGCTGAAAAGAGAGGATTGCCTCTTCTTGAATGAAGAATGCTGCTTTTATGTAAACCAATCAGAAGTAGTCAGGGACATGGTCCAACAGCTAAGGGAACAAATCATAAAAAAGAGAGAGAAACTAGCTAATTCCTGGGGTGACTAGAGCAATGTCGAGCTGGGCATTGTGACTTCTCCCTTTAACAGGTCCTCTCTTCACGCTCTTTGTGGCGCTCTTGTTTGGCCCTTGTATTCTCAATACTATTACCCAGTTCATAACCTCTCGGATTGAATCCATTAAGTTACAAATGGTAATAGCTCAATAGCCCCCTAAATAATGGGGAGCTCTGAATGTCCTACCAAAACACGAGATGATGTGTTCTACGAGTGACAGAAGCATCAAGAGGGGGGAATGAAGAGGAAAAGATAATTTTACATAACCTTCTGCTCGTTCTGCCTCTGTAACTCAGCCTGCTCCTTGCAAAGTCTGGATCACATAGGTCACGTAGTCTCAGAAAGTGGGGACTTACAATACTAGGAACTGGAGCTTATTTCACTTACCCTTGTCCTGCTCTTTGCAATTGCCCAGTCCCTGCAAACATGCTTAATCATCCCTGTCCTTGTAAAGTTCAAGCACCCCCCTCCCCATCTTGACAGCTGCTCCTGCATGCACAAAACCCCTTAGTTTAAACCAGCCTATTAGCAGGCAGTGTGGCCCACTAGAGTCTGTCTATAAAAACTCTGTAACCCGTTTGTATGGGGCTCAGAGCTTAGAGTGTTAACTCCTCTGGGTCCACCGGCATAATAAACCTGAGTTCTCCAACTCTCCGAGTGTGGTGCTTGGTTTCTGGGTACTGGTTTCTGCAACCTTTCTAGATGTAAGAAGATAAAAGGATTAGTTGCCTCATTCTCCACTTTGAACGCTCTCTAGGTCTTGTTGAAGGTCAATAGCCTCAAGAGCACAGGGTTCAATCTCCACAGGGGCAGATGGCAAATGCCCCTGGCAAGTGCCAATTTGTAGTTAGCTGACAACAACAATAAAATAATCATGGCCATGAAAATTGCTCATCTAAAATCCCATTGTGAAACCCACTTTTGGGAAAACTGATCCAATCCAATTTGAACTATTATAATAAGAAAGAAAGAAAAGTATTATAATCTCCTAAGAAGAAAGTATTATAATCTCCATTTAACAGGTAAAGAGACTGAAAAGTGAAAGTGAAAGTTGCTCAGTTGTGTCTGACTCTGTGACCCCATGGGCTATACAGTGCATGAAATTCTCCAGGCCCGAATACTGGAGTGGGTAGCCTTCCCCTTCTCCACAGGATCTTCCCAACCCAGGGATCCAACACAGGTCTCCTGCACTGTGGGGGGGTGGGCGGGGGGCGGGAGGGATTCTTTACCAGCTGAGCCACTAGAGACCAGTTGTTGTTCAGTCACTACATAGTATCCAAGTCTTTGCCACCCCATGGACTTCAGCATGCCAGGCTTCCCTGTCCTTCACTATCTCCCAGAGTTTGCTCAAACTCACATCCATTGAGTTGGTGATGCCATCCAACCATCTCATCCTGTTTCACCCTCTCTTCCTCTTGCCCTCAATCTTTCCCAACATCAGGGATAGCAACCTGTATAGTTGCATAGCAGCCTCTCACTGTTCCCACCCCTTTTCCTCTCAGGAATTGGGAAACCCTGCCAAGGTCCCTTTAAACCTTTCCAGCAGGAAAATAAGACTTTCTAAATTCTTGTTTGTTGGTCCTTTAATGGACAGGAACCTGGTGGTCCGGAGTCGACGATAAGAAAGTAAGAGAGAGAAAGAGGCTGATATCCCCTGGTTTAGGCAGAAAGCCAATAGAGCCCTGTTCTTAGGGCTCGCGCTGCTGCACGTAGGCACCAGGCGCCCTCTCGAGTGGGTGAAGGCACAGTGCGCCTTCTCGAGAGGGTCTTAGAAGCCTGGGCAAGAAAGTGAGCTCAGCGGGCCTCTATGCTCTTAGGAATTATGCGGGGAGCCGGCCTGACTGCTCAGGCCCCTTCTCGGCCCTGAGAGAGATCAAAAGGTCCCTCTCTGTCCCGCCACCCCTGATTTGTTAAAGTGCAAATTGGCCTTTCTCACCAACCTCGAGGAAATCGCTGCAGCCACCATTTGCCCATTTTCCTGACTCTGATAAGATTATCGGGCTCCTGTGAATGGCTTATGTCTAGGTAGTCTTTACCTGATTGTAAGACGCTGGTGCCATGCTCTGCTGGAGTTAAGATAAAACTCCTGAGCTAAAACTAGTGTCTGCAGTTCTGCACGTATGCAAGTCTTTGATCTAAAATTTGGTGAATCCTGTTAGTATATGTATGTATGTTACCCCTCAATAAAGTCGTCGGAATCAGTCACAAGCTGACTCCGTCCCTCTCAACCCCATCTTTCCTAGTCTTTTATTTCTCAGGTGCTCTGGTGATTGCGTCCTCGACCTGTTCATCTAGCCGGCAGGCCCGGCAAGTGGCGCCAGAAAGAGGGACGTGGGCGGATCCCAGCGCACAGCCACCCAAAAATATTGAAAGTGATCCCGGGAGAAAGCCTCACCTATTCAGGTATCGTTGGAAAACTGTGGGTGGAGAGGGTATATAGTTGAGAGTAAAAATTATGGGGCAAAGTAATAGTAGGCAGTTCTTTGTTTCTATGTTAAAAACTATGCTAAAAGCTAGAGGAATTTCTGTGTCTAAACAGAAACTAGAAAGATTTCTTGTCTTTGTGGAGGAAGCTTGTCCTTGGTTCCCAGAGGAAGGAACTATTAGCCTTGAAACTTGGGTAAAGGTGGGAGAACAAATTCAAACAGTTTATACCCTCTGTGGACCAGACAAAGTTCCTCTTGATGCTTATTCTGTATGGACTCTAATAAGAGATTGTTTAAACCCAGAACACGAGAGTAGGAAATTTGAAACAGCCTTGAAACTTATAACACCCAAGTGTTCAGGTGCCCCCCAACGGGTAGCGGAGCACATATATGACTCCCCAATTGTTTCAGGTTCCAGAAAAAATGATAATGAGACTACTGCTCTGGAACAAGACTCAGATTCGGAACTTTCTCCTGATGAGGAAGATGATTTAAAAGAGCAGGCTTTTGAGCATGACAAAGAAGGATGGGATGCCTTTATAGTAACTCAACAAAAGAATAAAGACCAAGGCTCCCCTTTTTCTGAACTTAGAGAGATGCTAACATCCATATCTCAGAGAATGGAACAACTAGACTTATCGCCCATAAATACAGCTAAGCCGTCGCATTCTAAAACGCCATCCGTTATAGCCGGTTTAGACCCTGACCTGCTGCCGCCGCCCGTCCCGCTCCCTCCCCCTCCTCTCACAGAAGCGCCTTTGATTCCAGCAGCGCCAGTATATGTTCCATCTAGCCTAAAAAGGCCAGTACTTTCACCACTACAAATGGCTGTGAAAACAGCCCGAGAACAGGGTGAAAATCTTGAGGGATATTCTATGATTTTCCCTGTTTTTCAAGATGCTAATCATCGGAGGTATCATGAGCCTCTGCCTTTTAAACAACTTAAAGAACTGAAACAAGCTTGCGCCCAATACGGGCCTACTGCGCCGTTTACTCCAGCCATAATTGAAAGCCTTTCATCTCAGTACTTGCCTCCTAATGATTGGAAGGCTGTTGCGCGAGCGTGTCTCTCAGGAGGTGATTATCTCTTGTGGCGCTCAAAACACGGCGAGGTCTGTAACATCATTGAAGACCGTAACCGCCGCAATGGGCTGCAGGTTACTTTTGACATGCTAATGGAGGAAAGACAATTTAGAGACCTTAATCAACAACTGACCCTTCCTCCCCTAAAATACTAAAGGATGAAGGGCGAGCTGCTCTGGCATTGGTTGAAGAGGCCCTCTCTCAACATTTTGCTACCTACTGTGATTTTTCTCAACCATGGGGACTATATGTGTTTCCCTCTAAACATACCCCGATGGCAGTGTTATATCAAAATGCTCCCTTACAGTGGATCCATTTACCTGTATCGCCTTCAAAAGTTCTTACTCCTTTTTTTTTTTTTTATTTCATTAGCCTCCTCGTTGCCAAAGGAAGGCGTCTTTCCAGAGAAATGTTGGGAGCCGATCCTGCTTACATTTATGTGCCCTATACCAAAGAACAGCAGGAATGGCTTTTTCAGTTTAATGACTTGTGGGCTTTGGCCTTTTCCTCCTTTACAGGTCAAATTATTAATCATTTACCTTCTGATAAACTTCTGCATTTTGCCAGCCAGCATTCATTTATTTTTCCAAAGAATGTTTCTAATGTTCCTATTCAAGATGCTCTTACGATCTTTACTGACGGATCCTCCAACGGAACCGCTGCCTTTGTGGTTAATGATATCCCTTTCTCCTGGCAGACGAACTATACATCGGCTCAAGAAGTAGAACTTTCAGCCGTCCATAAAGTATGCTCACGATATTCCTCACAGTCTTTTAATTTGTTTACTGATAGCAAATACATTGCTCATGCTTTGCAATATATAGAAACTGTTCCCTTTATTTCTACTGTGAATTCTAACATTCAACATTTGTTACGTTCAATTCAGTCTCTGCTGCAACAGCGCACCTTACCCTGCTTCTTTGGACATTTACGTGCCCACACTGGGCTTCCTGGACCTCTATCTATGGGAAATCAGATGGCTGATTCTCACACTAGAGTTTTTCTTTCACAGGTGGAAGCAGCACAGCAATCACATGCGCTACATCACCAGAATAGTAATACTCTTCGTTTGTAGTTTCAAATCCCTCGAGAGACTGCATGACAAATTGTTAAATCTTGTTCTGTTTGCCCTAAGTTTCTTCCAGTTCCACATCTTGGCATTAATACTCGCGGGCTTCTACTGAATCATCTTTGGCAAATGGATGTCACTCATGTCCCTTCCTTTGGTCGTTTAAAGTACGTTCATGTATCTATTGACACCTTTTCAGGATATATTGTGGCATCCTTACAGACTGGTGAAGCCGCAAAACATTCTATCTCACATTGTCTTTATGCTTTTTCCATTTTAGGCACGCCAAAGATTATAAAAACTGATAATGGCCCCGGCTATGTTTCCTCTGCCTTCAAAAATTCTTGTTCCTCTTTTTCTATCACCCTAAAAACAGGCATTCCTTATAATCCACAGGGTCAAGGCATCGTGGAACGTGCTAATCAAACTTTGAAACTACAGCTTCAAAAAATACAGAAGGGGGCGCTCTACCCCCTTCTACCCAGAAATTACCTTAATCACGCTTTATATATTTTAAATTTTTTAATTTTAGATAAAGAAGGACATTCAGCCGCGCAGAGATTTTGGGACCCTCAGATTTCCAGCAGAAAGCCGATGGTCTTTTGGAAAGACCCGCTGGATAATAACTGGCATGGCCCAGATCCCGTGTTAATTTGGGGGAGGGGTCATGTATGTGTTTTTCCACAGGATGCCGAAGCACCGCGCTGGCTCCCGGAAAGGCTGGTACGCCAGATGGAGGAGATTACTGAATCAGCAATTAGGTCGGCTGACTTTACAGCAGAGGAATCTTCTCCTGACAAATCAGCAGATGCATGAGTGTTAATGCGTACTTATATTACGAAAATAGATCTGTTTCTTCTCCTAATGATTTTAATTGATTTGAGGGTGACTACTACCAAGTTTGGGATGAGTATTTCTGGATGACCCCTGAAAAAGGACAGCTACTGACCCCTGCTGACATTTGCTGGGAACAAAAGACTCATGTACCAACATTTGGAGGCCGAGAATTTCCAGGATATCACATGAAACATATGGGACTATTGCCTACCCACAAATGTAAGACTGTAATGGATGTAACGTTTATTGTCAACAAGTCTGTTATTTGGCCAGGGACAGATTGGGAAAATAGCCCTGGTATAAGATGGGTAGCCCCAAATAACACTCGATGGATTTGTGGATACAACCTTTGGCCCTGGCTCCCTGTAGGATGGGTGGGGAGATGTAGCCTAGGGTTTGTGTTTGCCCCTGGGAGAATTCATAAGCAAAAAATTAGTCAACCTGTTAATTTACCTTATGTTAAAGCCCGGTGGTCACACTCTGTTTTTCATTGGTATGATTATTTAGCCTCAATTTTTGTGCCCTCTTTAGGAGCCACTGATATTATGCTCAGGGTAGAGGCTTTGAACAATTTTACAAAACAAGCTTTGACAGATACTAGAAGAGCTTTAGAGGCTCTTAATGAAGAACAAAAACAGATGAGAAAAGCCGTTCTACAAAATCGTATGGCTCTGGATATTCTAACAGCCTCTCAAGGGGGAACATGTGCCTTAATAAAAATGGAGTGTTGTGTATATATTCCTGATTATTCCTCAAATGTTTCTGATGCTTTAGAAGATATGAAACAACAAGTAGCCACTATGGATTTTTCTGACTCCAGCATTTGGAGTCAGATATCTGCCTGGTTTCATAGTGGTTGGTGGAAATCTATAATTTTTATCATTATATGCATATTGTTATTGCTGTGTTTTGGCCCTTGCATTTGTCAATGCATATCTGAGATGATAAATAAAAGATTGCTGATGTTTTCCCATTTGCAAGCGCGGCTATTTCCTTCGAGGGAGATATAATGGCCATTAGTCAAAAGAAAAGGGGGAGATGTGGGGAGCCGGCCTGACTGCTCAGGCCCCTTCTCGGCCCTGAGAGAGATCAAAAGGTCCCTCTCTGTCCCGCCACCCCTGATTTGTTAAAGTGCAAATTGGCCTTTCTCACCAACCTCGAGGAAATCGCTGCAGCCACCATTTGCCCATTTTCCTGACTCTGATAAGATTATCGGGCTCCTGTGAATGGCTTATGTCTAGGTAGTCTTTACCTGATTGTAAGACGCTGGTGCCATGCTCTGCTGGAGTTAAGATAAAACTCCTGAGCTAAAACTAGTGTCTGCAGTTCTGCACGTATGCAAGTCTTTGATCTAAAATTTGGTGAATCCTGTTAGTATATGTATGTATGTTACCCCTCAATAAAGTCGTCGGAATCAGTCACAAGCTGACTCTGTCCCTCTCAACCCCATCTTTCCTAGTCTTTTATTTCTCAGGTGCTCTGGTGATTGCATCCTCGACCTGTTCATCTAGCCGGCAGGCCCGGCAGAATTAGCCAGAAATAGAGAGAGAGAGAAAGACAGGAAGAATAGAAAGAGAGAAAGACAGGAAGAAAAGAAAGAGAGAAAGACAGGAAGAAAAAAGGAAGAAAAGAAAGAGAGAAAGACAGGAAGAAAGAAAGAAACAAGGAAAGAAAGAGAGAAAGACAGACACGGGGACCAAAACTCTGATGGAGCAAAGGTGTTTTAATCAACATGGCTTGGGCATATATACTATAGTTATTCTCAGCAAAGATAAAGATTAAAATTCCAGACTTACAAAACATAAGATGATCCCTATTAAAGAGAGAGTTGCAAACAATCACCTTTTACCATATGGCTCATAAAAAGGAAGAGGGTACTTATCACCATAATGAGAAATGCCTGGATTCCTTAGCCCCGGGAAAGGCGTGCCTCTCCTCTTAATTCCTGAATATGCAGAAATCAATAAGGGCCAGAGGGTTCCTGACAGATCCAAAACAGCACACAGGAAGCCTCTTGTTAAATGCTTCCTGACACTTGTTAAAACACAAAGTTTAACCAGGTACATTTGAAGATCTAATTGGCTTTATTCAATGATTCATGAACAGGGCACAATCTCATCTTGCAATCTGGAAGGTGCTCCCAGGGTAGCATGGAACAGAAGGTTTTTATAGGAAAAAGGGAGGAGCAAGGGAGCTCTCAGCAAAAGAAAAGAAAGGATTATTTTTAGACCAGGACATCTTTTAGTGGAGAAGGAAAGGCAAGAGCAAGGGCTTTGAGAGTGTTAATAGCCTCAGTAGGGAGGCCAGACAGAGGTCCCCAAGTGACAGGAGGAAATAAACTGCAAGTGGCAGACTTTTTTTTTCTCTCTCTCTCTCTTCTAATCCTGTGTTGTCATGGTGACACCTGGTCTACCTAAACTTAACTTTATCTCAAACCTTGAGCTAACCAATGCACTTTTTCTCATGGAAATGTCTTCCTTAAGCTATGTTAATGAACTATGTATTTGCTTGGAAATCTGCCTTTCTTTAAGATTCCTGTCAATAGCTTTTTGGCTCCCGGGATGGATGACTCACCTTGTACCAATGCTATCTCAAAATGCCTGTTGGAGGTGAGGGGCCTGGTGCCACTCTCTCAGTTTTGAGGCATTTCTTTTCTCTAAGTAGCAGCTTGCTTATAGGCACTCTTTCTGCCCCCTTCTGATGTCTATGTCAGAAGTTTTCACTATCTCTTTTATACTTTAATAAAACTTTATTACACAAAAAGTTTTGAGTAACCAAGTCTTGTCTCTGGCCCCAGATTGAATCCCTCTCCTCCTGAGACCACGAATCCGAGTGTTCATGGCTTGTGGCAGCAGCCTTTCAGTTTTATCTGCAGATGCCTCTTCTTCCTCTGACAGGTATAGAAGGCCCATCAAATTACCTCATTGGTGCTGATTTTAAAAATTCCAAACTCATTGTTTAAGATTACATTTCTGGTAAAGGTTGAAGCTATAATTAGACCAGGTATTAAATCTAGGTTTGGCATCATGGCTTTAAAACAAATGATGCCATTTGGGGCCTGTGGTTTTCCACTTTAACAGCCTCTTCCTCCCTCTCAGAGTCTGCCCCTGCCCTTTTCCTACTAAAATTCCTTTTGTTCTTCACTTTTCCTCTTCCTGTACTGAGGGCTCCACTGAACATGTGGTTCAGCTTTTAAAGTCATTCCTTTTGTAAAGCTCCCCTGGACCAGCCCCTGTAGGAACCTTCTGGGGATTCCAGAGTACCCTACCTAACCTAATGGTGGTGTTGCAGGAAGGGGGACCCCTTTCAGGGCCTGGAACTGGGCTCTTATCTAACACTCGGAAATGAATTGTCTGAGGAGACACACAAAAAAATCTCTGACAAAGCAAGAGATTTTATTGGGAAGGGCACCCGTGTGGAGAGCAGTAGGGTAAGGAAACCCAGGAGAACTGCTCTGCTGTCTTGGCTCGCAGTCTTGGGTTTTATGGTGATGGGATTAGTTTCTGGGTGGTCTTTGGCCAATCATTCTAATTCAGAGTCTTTCCTGGTGGCGCACGCATCACTCAGCCAAGATGGATGCTAGCGAGAGGGATTCTGGGAAGTGGACGGACACGCGGTGTCTCCTTTTGACCTTTCCCGAACTCTTCCGGTTGGTGGTGGCTTATTAGTTCCATATTCCTTATCAGGATCTCCTGTCATAAAACAACTCATGCAAATGGTTACTATGGTGCCTGGCCAGGGTGGGAGGTTTCAATCAGTGTGCTTCCCCTAACAGTGGCAGAAATTATTATCAAGTCCAAGCTTGCTCTGCTTGCCACACAACAGGCCAATAAATTTGGAGATGAGGTGTTGAGGCAAGAAATAACTGAAACAGGAGGGAAAAGGGCAGGGCACACGCTTTAAAAGAATGACAGAGCCTGAGGACATGACATAAACTGACTAGAACCAAATATGTCAAAGATGACAGTTAGTCTACTTCCACTACACTTTGAGCCGCAGTATACTCCCATCATAAACATCAGCAAGCTAAATGACGCAGCCACATGCACCATGACACTTCCAAGGCTATCAAAGACCAAAAAGCAGGCAGTGGGTGGCCCAATTCCTGGAAATCTCCATCCTCTCCCCAAAATAACTGGAATAATTATCTCACACATTAGCCTATGAAATTACCCAGCCCATAACAGTTGATCATACCATATTTCAGGGCCACTCTTACCTTCTGAGATGGCTCACAATCTGTCTGTGGAGTGTCTGAATTCTTTCAGTGATGACACATCAAGAACCTGAGCTTCATTAAGTCCTTAAACCAAGTGTGTGATCTCAGTTGAAAGACGGTTTTAGCTGAGTTTGAGTCCCTTTCAAATGGGTTCAAGTTCCGATCTGAGGTGAACAGTTTCAGCTGATGACCACAAAGGGACTGTGATAAGGTTAGAAAAGGTGTAGAGTTAGGTCTCGGTCCTTAACAGGCCTGTGGGATGCCATGAACCAGGTGTACTGGGGAGGACACTCTGCCAGTGTCTGCTCATTTTTGACCAGCCGGTCAACTGCATATGCTTATGTATATCCAACAGCATGTCCAGGACAGAACTGTTACTTTCTATACTCCTCTACTTGACTCTCAGGTTTTTCTCTTACATTCTTGCATTGTTGTTCATTCCTGCTCACTTTCTTTCTTTCCTTTCTTCTTTCTTTTCCTTCCTTCCTTTCTTTCTTTTGTTAACCCTAGAAAATCTGTGTGACAACCAAGATGTACTTTTTGATTGCTTTTATTCCCCTCCCTCTGACCCTTACAAATGCTGACTCTTTATTTCCAACTTAGAGCTAGACCAACTCCTGCTCATCATCAGCCTCACTGGGAACGTCTTCTGTGCCATTTCTTTGTGACAATATTTCAGGCACTGACACCTGGTTGGGAGACTACTTTGAAAAGGATAACATTTAAAATTGTAAGTACAAATTTTGACTGAATTGCATGGTGGATTTTGACTTAATAGTGAAATTTTAGATAGCACCGAAGTTAGAGACATTACCTCAGGCTCGGGTCTAAAATGGGTCAGGCTGCATCAATCCTGGCCAATACCTCTCTGGACCATATACTCCAGGGTAAGGAAAGAGTCAAACAACAGGAATTAAGAAACAAAAAATAAATATTAGGTTATGCAATCAGATTTCACCACAATCAGTTAGGAAATTTAAATAGAGTGAGGTACTATCTGTCCAAATTATCATGACCTTGCAAGTAATGTTGGCAATGGAATCCAAGGGAAATTTGAGGCATGTATAGCTTGGAGGGATAATTCCAGAAATACATTACACTGGGTGGAAAGAAAGTGTTAGTCACTCACTGAAGTCTAACTCTTTGCAACCTCATGGACTGTAGCCCACTAGGCTCCTCTGTCCATGCAATTCTCTAGGCAAGAATACTGAAGTGAGTTGTCATTCCTTCCTCCAAGGGACCTTTCTGATTGAACGCAGTTCTCCTGCATGGTGGATTCTTTACCAACTGAGCTATCAGGGAAGAGGGCAGACCTTCCTGCAAATAAAGTTCCACTTTTATTAGAAAGAAACAGATGAGAATGGTTAACAGTAGTTAGGTTCACATAATAGCCTCAGAATCTGTTTTTCTGTTTCTTTTCCTCTTTATCACTGCTGCTTCTGTTTAGTTATGTCCGACTGTTTGCGACTCCATGGAATGTAGCCTACCAGACTCCTCTGCTCATGGGATTTCATAGCCACGGTCACTGTATTGTCCTTCTCCCAAAGGCATATCTACATTAACAGGGATGCCATTTTGAAGATTATTTAAAGCAAAAGTAGTACAATAATCTCTATATCCTTGTAATCATAAGGAGTATTGAGCAGTAGGTAAAGTCATTTTTACAAGTGCCTTCCAATCCCAGCACGTCATTTGATATCCACCACCTATATTTTCTATAATCCCTTTAGTAAATGAACTAGAGAGGCCATTGTCATGAATACTGCGTTTCAGTTCCTTAAAAAGAGTAAAGGGAAGAGATTGATGATGAGGAGGTTGCCTTGTCCTGAAAAGGACAGGGAAAGCATCAATAGTCCCTTACGTCTCTACACCTTCTCTAACCATGTTTTCTACCAGAGAACATTGAGAAACGTTAGGAAGTGATCAATCAAGAGTAAATTCATGAGCTGGTAAAGGAGTCTTTGTTGATTCTATACAGTTGGATTTACACATAATAGGAGGAGGTGCCTCTGGCGGTGGAAGAAGATCAGCCCAAGGAGTTTCTCGCTCTTCTATGGCAGAAATAGCATAAATTCCAAGTGTTTACATGCAGTACATTAAGAATACCTACACCATTTCTTAACCAATGGTCTACTCATTCCCAATCAGACATTTTCAAAAAACCTTCTTGTGGATACCAAGGACAACAAGTATAAATCACCTTAAGAAGTTTAGTTAAGTCTGAGTCAGAAAACTTACACCCAGCGACAGTAAGCAGAAAGGAAAGCTGATACTTACGTGCAAGCTGTTGAGAAAGAGAATTACCCATAACAGAAAGAAAAAGTGAAAGTACTGTACCATCTAGAAGACTTCCTTCTGTCGCTAGCCTTAAAGACCATAGTTCCTACCTGGATGAGCAGATGTCCTTTTCCCTTGCTCAGGCTTGAGGAACAGGTGCGAAGCAGACCTTCAGATGGTCCCTGTTCAGGTCCCTGTTTGGGCACCAATTGTGGCCATTTGACACTGAATAATTCTCATAAACTCACAGGATTATAACAGACAGTGCAGGGAGAGCTCCCGGAGAAGCAACTCGCCGAGAACTCGCTGAGCACATATTTTATTGGTAATTTATCTTGAAAGAGCGGTAAAGCAAGACAGAGACCCGAACTTAGGGATTAAGGAGACTTCCTTCTGGAGGTCCAGAGGTAATCACACGAGAGTTGTAAAGGAAAGTCTTTGAAGATACGGGGGTTTGTTCTGCGTGCAGAATAGCATCTAACTAATGCTGACGTGTCAGCCAGAACATCTAACTTAAGGGTAGAGGAGAGAAATCAAGGAAGAGAGAATGAGTATGATTAAATTCCAGGAGACATTTCTGAAAAAAGAGTAAAACATGGTTCCCACAGGGTTATATTAATAGATGTATGTTGTTGCCAGAATTATTATTAATTCATAAAAGTACTCTATTCGCTTGGCCAAAATGAACTCAAATGTTTGTATAAATACTCAGAAATATAATACTAGCCAGAATAAATTTACAGTTCACCAGATCTAGGAAATATCCAACATAAAACTAATACCTGTTGTTGAAGGTGGCTTAAACTTGCTGGTTTGATTAATATAGATTCACTAAAGTTAAGTTACTTCCATAGTACCAATGTTTATTAGAGGTCAAATAAGACTTTATGATGTCCATTGAAAAACTGTTGGCAAGAAAGGTAATTTGAAATGAAAAAAAAAAAAAAAAAAAAAGCTTTTTAGAAAAGTGATGAAACTGGAATTTGAGTTTTTGTTTACAGAGCTGAAGAATAAACTTCGCAAATACACAAACACTCATGGTAGCCAGCAAACATAGTTTATTTCAGACAGAGAAAAGTACAAAACTCTCAGCATAGACAATGGGGAGGGAGGGGTGAAGTGCCCAAAAAGGTGAGAGTTGCAGCAGTTTATATCCTTAGTAGTATTGATTAGTATACTTTTGATTCGTTCTTACTTTCAACATATGTCATTTGTAACCAATCAGCTTAAAGGTCACAGTATTTAACTAGACATTTTTACAACTTCTTCTGATCCTTAGATTCTTAGTTTTCCTGGGCATTAAGTCACCATTCTGTGACCTTTTCTCATGACCCGCAGCCATTTTACAATGGGCCAGATGTATGGGGTAAAGGTTAAAGATCACTAGTTGTTTTTCCCTCAGGCATATGAAACAGAAGTTAAGTACTACCCATTCCGGGATTTGAGTGCTGTTGATTTATCAGACTACTGACACATTCCTCTGAGAGACAGAAATTTGGGACAAAGGGTATAATTTTAGGTTAATGGAGTAGGATTTTTATTGAAACAGGCCAAGGTCTCAGAGTTCCTACAGTAACTGCCTGATAATGTCTACCTCAGTAAGATGTATGTTTTCAATAAATGAAGGTAGGAGGAATTTTTAAAAATACAAAAAAAAAGTTGTGAATGATCAGGATTTTCTAAGATTGGGTTGAATTTATTTGGGTAAAGGGATTTTGTTGGGACTGGGCTGAGATAAGACTGGGTTTGCTTTCTTCCAGAGTTTTATTGAAAGATTACTTTTAATAACAGATAAGTATTGTCTCATAGTGACCCACGATTTTATTTGACCAAGTTTTAAAACCTTTTGGCAAATTTCCCACATACCAAATTTTAATTGTTTCTTTTGATTTCCAGCTAATTTGGGGATGCTTTAGATGGCTCTTGCAGTAACTCAAAGAGAAATATTTAACTCTGTTATTTGGTATGTTATGTTATACATCAGTTCAGTTCAGTTACTCAGTTGTGTCCAACTCTTTGTGACCCCATGGACTACAGCATGCCAGGCTTCCTTCTCCATCACCAACTCCCAGAGATTGCTCAGACTCATGTCCATCAGTCGGTGGATGCCATCCAACCATCTCATCATCTGTTGTCCCCTTCTCCTCCTGCCTTCAATCTTTCCCAGCATCAGGGCCTTTTCCAATGAGTCAGTTCTTCACAACAGGTGGCCAAAGTATTGGAGTTTCAGCTTCAACATCAGTCCTTCCAATGAATATTCAGAACTGATTTCCTTTAGGATGGACTGGTTGGATCTCCTTGTAGTCCAAGGGACTCTCAAGAGTCTTCTCCAACACCACAGTTCAAAAGCATCAGTTCTTTGGTTCTCAGCTTTCTTTATAGTCCAACTCTCACATCCATATATGACTACTGGAAAAACCATAGCTTTGACTAGATGGACCTTTGTTGGCAAAGTAATGTCTCTGCTTTTTAATATGTTGTCTAGGTTGGTCATAGCTTTGCTTCCAAGGAGCAAGCATCTTATAATTTCATGGCTGCAGTCACTATCTTCAGTGATTTTGGATGATTAAGATCATGTTATACATAATCATTTATAATTTTGGTTGTTGTAGCCAAGTTTCATTATCAATTACACTATAATAGATGCTTAACCATGTCTTTTAAGTCTGTTATCATTTATAGATATTTTTGTACTCTGGTGCAGTTACAAAAAAAGTGCTTTCTCATCAAAGAGATTCATAGAAAGGCTATGGAAGCAATTGTCATAGTTCCACATCAAGATGATGGCCCTGTGAGGATTCCAGCCCATTGTTGTTGTTTAGTCACTAAGTCATGTACAAATTTTTGGGGACCCCATGGACTACAGCCTGGCAGGCTCCACTGTCCATGAGATTTATCAGGCAAGAATACTAAAGTGGGTTGCTATTTTCTTCTCCAGGGGATATTCCTGACACTGGGATCTAACCTACATCTTCTGCTTTGGTAGGCAGATTATTTACCACTGAGCCACAAGGGAAGACCCTTCCAGACCATACTGACTTAAAAAACAAAAGGACCTGTCCTACCTCTGGGGTCCCTAGATCAGGAATTCAGAGATTTTTACTCCCTGACAAGTGAGAGAGCTAATTCTTAGGTAGGTTGATAAGGAGTCTAGGGCCCTTGAGGAAGAGGAAGGGACAAATGTTTTTTTCTACATTCCTCATCTTAGTCATATAAGACATTTTTTCTTAAGCTCTAAGTTGTTACAGTAAAGATCTATTTCACCTAAGACAAACTTTCTTTAAGCCCAGCACTAAATTGCCAACATCCGCTGGATCATTGAAAAAGCAAGAGAGTCCCAGTAAAACATCTATTTCTGCTTTATTGACTATGCCAAAACCTTTGACTCTGTGGATCACAATAAACTGTGGAAAATTCTGAAAGAGATGGGAATACCAGACCACCTGACCTGCCTCTTGAGAAACCTGTATGCAGGTCAGGAAGCAAGAGTTAGAACTGGACATGGAACAACAGACTGGTTCCAAATAGGAAAAGGAGTACGTCAAGGCTGTATATTGTCACCCTGTTTATTTAACTTATATGCAGAGTACATCATGAGAAACACTGGGCTGGAGGAAGCACAAGCTGGAATCAAGATTGCCAGGAGAAATATCAATAACCTCAGATATGCAAATGACACCACCCTTATGGCAGAAAGTAAAGAAGAACTAAAGAGCCTCTTGATGAAAGTGAAAGAGGAGAGTGAAAAAGTTGGCTTAAAGTTCAACATGCAGAAAACTAAGATCATGGCATCCAGTCCCATCACTTCATGGCAAATAGATAGGGAAACAGTGGAAACAGTGGCTGACTTTATTTTTCTGGGCTCCAAAATCACTGCGGATGGTGATTACAACCATAAAATTAAAAGACGCTTGCTCCTTGGAAAGAAAGTTATGACCAACCTGGACAGCATATTAGAAAGCAGAGACATTACTTTACCAACAAATTCTAGTCAAGGCTATGGTTTTTCCAGTAGTCATATATGGATGTGAGAGTTGGACCATAAAGAAAGCTGAACGCAGAAGAATTGATGCTTTTGAACTGTGGTGTTGGAGAAGACTCTTGAGAGTCCCTTGGACTACAAGGAGAGCCAACCAGTCCATCCTAAAGGAGATCAGTCCTGGGTGTTCATTGGAGGGACTGATGTTGAAGCTGAAGCTCCAAAACTTTGGCCACCTGATGTGGAGAGCTGACTCATTGGAAAAGGCCCTGATGCTGGGAAAGATTGAAGGCAGGAGGAGAAGGGGACAACAGAAGATGAGATGGTTGGATGGCATCACGGACACAATGGACATGGGTTTGGGTGGACTCCAAGAGTTGGTAATGAACAGGGAGGCCTGGCATGCTGCAGTTCATGGGGCCACAGAGAGTCATACACGACTGAGCGACTGAACTGAACTACAAAACTACAAACTACACAGCAAAACTACATCTTGTTCAAGAGTATGTTTTTCCTTAAGCTATCTACTAACAATCATTTAACAACAGTGCATCTTGCTCAAGGACATGTTTCTCCTTCTTAACAGGAACCCTGTCCTTTTGGCTAATCTTGTTAGCTTAAGATGTATGTTGTGGAAGTGGGTCTGGTAAGACCTTTAAGACTTTGAGACATTTTTTTTAATCTATTGTTAGTAACCAATTGAAAAAGTATATAAGGTCTTGCTAAGACTAGCAAGGAGGGCACTCTTTCTACCCACTTCTGATGTCTGTCAGAAGCTTTCTCTATCCCTTCTCACTTCAATAAAACTTTTGCCACACAAATCTCTGAGTGACTGAAGCTGTGTCTTTGATCCCAAAGTGAAATTTTCTCCTTCTGAGAGCACAAATTCGACATTGTTCAATGTAACCTATCACAAGCAAGGTCAATGCCCCTACTCAACCTTGAAACAGATGGACCATCACCCTTCTGCTTGCCATAAGAATATGAGAGTAAGATATCTGAGGTGGAAATGAAACAGGAGAGAAAGGAGCAGGGCAGAAACTTTAAAAGAATGATGTAGCTTGAGGATAGGAAATAAAACAATTAGGACCAAATGGGTCCAAAATAGCAGACAAAGAACTTGAGCCTCAGTACACACTCACTGACCCTGAGCCTCGGAATACAAGCTCATTGTAACACATCAGAAAGCTAAATGACACACCCACAGGCACAGTGACACTTCCAAAACTGACTATCAAAAACCAAAAAATGAGTGGTGGGTGGCCAAATTCCTGGAAATTTCTGTCCCTTCCCTGAAGTAGTTGGAATAATCCTCCTACTCTTTAGTTTATGAAATTACCCAGCCCATAAAAGTTAACCATACCATATTTCTAGGCCACTCTTGCCCTTTGAGATGGCCCGTACTCTGTCTATGGCATATGGAAGTGGAAGTGATAGTCACTCATTCATATTCAACTCTTTGCGACCACATGAACTATAGCTCTCCAGGCTCCTATGTCCATGGACTTCTCCTGGCAAGAATACTGGAGTGGGTTGCCATTCCCTTCTCCAGGGGACTCTTCCTGACCCAGGGATCAAACCCAGGTCTATAGAGTGTTTCTCTCTAAATAAATCCTCTTCTAACTTATCACTTTGTCTCTCACTGAATTCCTTCTTCAATGAGACATCAAGAACCTATGCTTTGTTAAGTCCTGAAATCAGGTGAGTAAGCTCAGTTGGAAGACTTTAACAGGAGGCTTCCTGTATGCTGTTTTGGATCTGTCAGGAAACCTTTGTCCCTTATTAATTCCTGAATATTCAGGAATTAAGAGGAGAGGCACACCATTCCCAGGGCTGAGGAATCCAGGCATTTCCTTTGTTAGTTTCTCATTATGGTGATAAGTACCCTCTTCTCTCTTTAATAGGGATCACCTTGTGTTTTTTAAGTCTGGAATTTTAATCTTTATCTTTGCTGAGAATATCTACCTTGCGAGACAGTATATATGCCCACACCATGTTGATTAAAACACCTTTGCTCCATCAGAGCTTTGGTCCCCGTGTCTTTCTTTCTTTCTCTTCCTCTCTTTCTCTTTATCTCTCTATTTCTGGCTGATTCCCTGGAGCGTGAAAGCCGGCTGTGTAACCCAGGGAATATTAGCCTCTTTCCTTCTTTCACTTTCTCATCGTAGACTCTGGACCACCAGGTTCCGGTCCATTAAAGGACCAACAGAAGACCGTGGGTTTTGGCTGGGTTCAAGACCAGCAACATGGGTTAGAGTCCCAAGCTGGGTTTTGGCCAGGTTTGCATCCTGGTATATGGGTTAAAGTACCAGTCTGAGGTGAACTGCTTCGTACCAACTATTCAGAAAGCTGGCTGACTGAAAAGATGGCAAACTAGTGTCTCAAAATAACCATTTCATTGGGGTGTGGATGTCAATTTCTTTCATAGAATCAGAAAGGGAGAAGCAATGAGAAAATGAGAAGGCCATTTATCTTGCAAAATATCTCATTGCTTAGTTAGCACTGGGGAGGGGATGTGTTAATTTCTTCTTTTCTGCAATCATTTACAAGTGGGCAGGGTCAGATTGCCTCTTTGTGAGCTGAGCAAAGGCACTTTAGTTTAATCATCAGGCAGAGGGGCATGGTTTCCTGATGGATGGTATAGTAAACACTGACATTTCTTCTGCATGAAATTGGAAATCACTGGTAGGTGCTGAGTAGAGGTGTGACCTATCAGACCTATGACCTACCTTTAACAGTATTTAAAATGAACCTAATCATTTTACATGTTATTAATTGTTTCACATCCACACTGGGAGGGATCTTTTTAGATTACTCTGTGTCCATCTGAGAGCAGCAGTTAATAAATATTTGTTGATTAATTGACAGGGACAGATATTTCCAAGGAACACAGGGTTCAAATGGCTTATTTTGGGTAATTTAGTTTCACAAATGTCTGAATCAAATGATCCTGTAGGCCCTTTTGCCTCCATTTCTGGGAAGACAAATGACTTTTCTTATATTTCTTGAGAAATCTGTATGCAGGTCAAGAGGCAGCAGTTAGAACCAGGCATGGAACAAAGGACTGGTTCAAAATAGGAAAAGGAGTACATCAAGGCTCTATATTATCCCCCTGTTTATTTTAACTTATAGGCAGAGTACATCATGCGAACTGCCAGGCTGGAAGAAGCTCAAGCTGGAATCAGGATTGCCACCAGAAATATCAATAACATCAAACACGCCAATGACACCACTCTAATGGCAAAAAGTGAAGAGGAAATAAAGAGCCACTTAATGAGGGTGAAAGAAGAGAGTAAAAAAGCTGGCTTAAAACTCAACTTTCAAAAAACTAAAATCTTGGCATCCAGTCCCATCACTTCATGGCAAATAAAAGGGGGAAAAGTGGAAATAGTGACAGATTTTATTTTCTTAGCCTCCAAAATCACTGCAGATGGTGACTACAGCCATGAAATTAAAAGATGCTTGTTCCTTAGAAGAAAAGTTATGACAAAATTAGACAGCATATTAAAAAGCAGAGACATTACTTTGCTGATAAAAGTTCATATAGTCAAAGCAATGATTTTTCCGGTCGTCATGTACAGATATGAGCGTTGGACCATAAAAGAAGGCTGAGTATCAAAAAAAATTGATACTTTTGAACTGTGGTGCTGGAGAAGACTTTTGAGAGTCCCTTGGACTGCAAGGAGATCAAACCAGTCAATTCTAAAGGAGATAAACCCCAAATATTCATTGGAAGGACTGGTGCTGAAGCTGAAACTCCAATACTTTGGCCACCTGATGTGAAGAGCTGACTCATTGGAAAAGGCCCTGATTCTGGGAAAGATTGAAGGCAAGAAGAGAAGTGGATGACAGAGGATGAGTTGGTTAGACGGCATCACCAATTCAATGGGCATGAGTTTGAGCAAACTTTGGGAAATAGTGAAGGACAGAGAAGCCTGGCATGCTGCAGTCCAAGAGATCACAAAGAGGCAGATATGACTCAGGGACTGAACAACAACAACAATCACTGTTCCCAGGATCAAGACTCTCATTCTTCAATTGTGCTGCATCCATGTGTTCAGTAGGAAAGTTAATGCACCCAGGTGCCCTGCCCAGGCTGCTGTGTGAATTTAAAGACCCCTTCAAATCACTCCCATTGTGATTTACTAAGTGCATACTATGTGCTATGCATTTGGTTCATTTTTTAGCTATTGGAACTTTTTAATAAAAACTCAAATTTGAATATTTTTTTTAAGGCCTACTTAGACTTGTTTCAAATAAGACTAACTCTCCTCTCCAGAAGCAGCTCAGGCTAGCAATTTCTGGTACTAGAAGTTTTGTAAACATGGTCATGTGCTAGGTACCTGATGTGCATTATCAAGTTCAATCTTTAGAGGGACTTTAGGCTTATCCCCAGTTTTCAGATGAGAAGACTGGTCTTGTGGTGAGGAAGGGTAACATAACTTCTTCAAGAGCACACAGTTCAGGAATGGAGGAGCCCAAATTCAAATCTAGGCATACTTTAGGCCTCTGATCCCTAATCTTGAATCTTACTGTATAGTTATGAATGAAGAGATTGCCAACCACTGGAGATGAAGAGCCAGAGGGTATCTGTGCACAGAAGAAAGGTTGACTGGTACAGAAGAAAGCACGAATCTGGTCTCAGGAAGAGAGGCATTTAAGGCACTGAAAGCAGCAGTGAGCAGGAATGGACTGGGGCTACGGTGAAGTCTGCAGCCGCTTCCCAGTCCTCGGAAGTAAATGAGGCAGAGGTGAGAGGCCTCCATGTCTCTGATAGACATGCAAGACAGTGAGGAGCCTTTAAAAGGCGAGAAGACAACAGGAGAAATAGCTGATCATTTTGAGACTCTGGGTGGCTAGAGAGAGCCTGACATTCTCAGCAGACTTCCAGCACTGATGACAAGGTAATTCTTATGTCTGGTCATCAAATTCCTTCAGAAAGCCTTATCTCCCTTTCTAAGAAGGTTCACCTATTTCTTCACAGAGCCAGCTGAGAGGTTAAAGCATCTGCCTGCAACGCGGGAGACCTGGGTTCAATCCCTGGGTCGGGAAGATCCCCTGGAGAAGGAAATGGCAACCCACTCCAGTATTCTTGCCTGGAGAATCATATGGACGGAGGAACCCGGTGGGCTACAGTCCACTGGGTGGAAAAGAGTCAGACACGACTGAGCGACTTCACTTTCATTTTCACTTTTCAGTAGGGACAGCAACCCAGGCGTCTTACTCTGCAAGATCTAGGTCTCCACTTCAAGTATTTTCCTACTCTTTATAGCAAATAAGTCAAAATAAAGGGAGTGACTGGAAAGAAGGGAAAAACTTGCCCAGCTGTCCTCATGGTCTTGGTGCTCTGAAACGTCTCTGTTGGTAGGTCATGAGAGGACACACAGCAGCGACAGTAAGAGGGATTTAGGGCATACAGTGAGGAGAACTCCTGGAAGAGAACTGAGTCTCATGACTGTGATGCTAAGACCTTCAGAAATACTTTTTGCAGGGTATTTAAGAAAGGGTTGACATTTTCAGGACTGGGGTTGGGGGCTAGGTGGTGCAATTCAATGAATTTTTCCAGAAAGGGTATTTCTTCCCAGGATACAGCTGCTTCTCTACATCAGCAGGTTTTTGTACGTGAATTATTTCTAGGCTTTCTGAGAGAAAAGCAAATTGCTTTGGGTATCCTCTCAAGGTATATCTCCTCTTCTCTCCCTGTTTTGCTGAAAGTTTTCACATTCATCTTAGGTTCAAAGAATTTGTTAACAAAATAAGCCATTTGTTATAGACAAATAAACAATACCAATATTTATTAGAGACTTATCTAGCTTACTTGCAATATACTAGCATTAAAAGAAAAGAGAAACAGAAACAGCAGGGGACACATCACCAAATTGGGTTTTGACAACATTCAGACTCAAACAGTACTGGGAAATCCCGTGTCACAGCACATCTGGAATCCCAGTTGAGCAAAGGTCCCAGGCAGCGTGTCTGGTCCCTGGGTGAGATCTCAAAGATTGTAGTTCTGTTTTCCCATGTATAATCTCAGGATGCAAACTGGTAACATCAGCAATCTGTGAGCAAATTTCAGCTCTAGTTTCATGTTAATGCTATTTGTTTTGTTCTATAAATCTTGGAATGTTGCTAAATCCAGGGAATGGTTGGCCAGACCTCCTCCAGGAACTTAACAAATTGCGTGATCCACTTCCTATCTATCTATTGTGCCTCTCTTCTGACACTCACAGCAGATGTGGCTGACACCCACAGCAGTAGTCAGGGCTGTGGCCAGGTAAGTCAGAAACAAGGTCAGAGGCCTGCTCAGCTCTTTTGCCTCTGAAGCCTGAACAAGACTATTTGATTTCCCTAACACTCCCCTGGTGGCCCAGAGAGTAAAGAATCTGCCCTCAATGTGGGAGATCTGGGTTCGATCCCTATGTTGGGAAGATCCCCTGGAAGAGGGCATGACAACCCACTCCAGCATTCTTGCCTGGAGAATCCCTATGGACAGAGGAGCCTGGTGGGCTACAGTCCATAAGGTGGTAAAGAGTTGGACATGACAGCAACTAAACACAGCACACAATGCTCCCCAGACTCTATACCCTAGCTTCGAAGGTATTTAAGCCCCTCTGGCTCTCCTAGTTGTCCCCTGATTTGGATCTCTGTCACTTGTGCCCTCAACATTGCCGGGTAACTGGCACCCTAGTCTTGCCCCTGGCCTGTTAGCCTCCAACAGAGACATCTGTATTTAGGGAACTCCCATCCCTGCCTGTCACAGGGTTCTTTTAGTAGATGAGTGGCTGGTGGCCAGCACATTGGAGGAATAACTCAGAGTGGGCATAGGATACAGGGAGCAGTTGAGAAAGCTCTGTGGCATCAGGGAAAATCTGAGAAGATTCAGAAACCAAGGTGGCTGGAGATACTTTTCCTTTGGTGGGTATTCCTGGAAAACAGTCTGTCTCAGCATCTCAGAGCCCCCTGATTTCCAGGTCTAATCTCAGGGCCTGAGGATTCACTGTGAGTCAGCAGCCTGTGTGTGTCTGAGTTTAAGTTTCCAGACCTGTGCCTGAGACTGATTTTCTGCATAGCTTTAAGCAAGCTACTGTTCCACTCTGAGTTTGTATATTATCTATTCAATGATCTGGGAAGGTCTTTGCTTTTCTGACCCTCTGACCCAAACAGAGCTGCATAAGCACTAACATTCACTGAGATGAACAAGGTAGCAGGCAGAGTGGGATACTTCACTAAGACAGAGAAGATGAGGTGCTCAGCTCTGAACAAAGCATGTTTGACAGGCCTGTTAGACAGCTGAGGAGACAGGTCAAGCTGATTAGTGTGCAGGAGAGAGATCTAGGCTGGAGACACATGAATGGTCATCAGCAAGGCAATTGGGTTTCAAGCTATGATGGCAGATGGAATCATGCGCCAAGTGTGAATAAAGGAGATGAGGAGGAATCATTAATAAAGACCAAAAATAAGAGGAAAGTCAGGTGAAGGAAAGGACTAGAAGAAATGAGAGCACGGGATGTACATCAACTCTGTGTGAATTCTGCTCCTGCCTTCCTGTCGGGAGCTCCTGTTCATGTTGGAGCATGAACCTGCTGCCAGTCTTGTGCATAAATCTCTTTTTGATCTCCTGGAATGAAAGACTAGTTCCTGGCTGGCTCCAAGGCTGTAGGACTGTGAAATCCATACACATAACTAGGAGGACTGGTGTTATCCCAAGTTAGCCTCAGTTAATGATTAGCTGTGCCCTTTTTGAAGGCTGTAGGGATTCTCGTGCCATCTGCCTGATTAGCTGTGCCATCCTCCAAGGCGACAGGGGTTCTGGTGCTGTCTATTCAGGAGGGAGTAGACCAAGAGATCTCCAGAGAGATTTCCTTGAAAAGACTCGGCAGGTGAGAATGTTGTGAGGAATGAACAGATGGGGTCATGCTTCGTGATGGCACTATCCAATCTTTAGAAGTCACGACTGGTGAGGAGAATAACAATCCACAGGGAAAAATAGTCTGCAGTCTCTAGGGACCAAGAAAGGTCTGCCAGGTCTTAGTGAGGAGGCAGCAGTGGGCAAAGGAAAAGGGAGTGTTTAGCACAGCAAAGGGAAGGACTGGGGTGGCTGGGAGAAGGATAGTCAACATGGGATGGGAGTTGGGTGGTAGTCAGGGAAGGAGACCTCTAAGAGAAGGTGAGGCCGGAAGAATGAGAATGAGTCAGATGTGGAAAGAAAGAGGAATCAGCAGGTAGAAAGGCAAAAAAATTTCCTGCCTAGGAGCTGGTAAGGAAATCTGCACTTTTTTTTTCTTTTAGAAAATAAGAGAGGACGGTCTCTTAAGAGACCTTAACATTCTGACTGCTACTGCCCAAACAACAGGAAGTGGGAATCTGGCCAGCTGGAGGAAATACTGGCTAGATTCCTTGCGTCAAAGTTCTTTACACTTAAATTCTGCAGTCCTCATCAAGGTGCACATGTTGGAAATCAGAGACCAGTAGCTTTTGAACTACTTTGCCTGGAGCCAATGCAGAGACAGAAATGAAAATCACAACAGTTATAATTTCTAAAGTGATTCTGTTTGTCAGGTCCTGTGTGCTGAATACATAGTACTCAAGATATCTCAGTCAAGAATCAGTTAAAGAAAACAAATGCTGCTTGTGTTAGTCAGTTTTTGCCATGATAGCAATCATCCTGAACATCTCAGATGCTCATATCCATACATAATTTCCTGTGAGTCTGGGAATTATCTGTGACTCTTTTAGGCTCAGCTCAAGTCCACATGCGTTCTGGAACCCAGGCTCTGGAGGTAGGCTCACTTGGGGTATGCTGTTCTCGTGGCATTGGCAGGAGGATTCTTTAATGTCTGAGCTACCAGGGAAGCCATTTTCATGGCAGAGGGCAGAAATGCAAGAGTCTCTGACCAACTACACAAGCACATCCGCTCATATCTCATTCTCCAAAGCATACCCTGTGAACAAGCCAAAGTCAACAAGAGGTGCATACACACTCTTCTCCAGAATGCACCTGGAGTTGCTGGTAACAACAATCCAATCTACCACACTGCTGTGTTTTAAGCACAAAAGGATTTATTATGTGGAATTGGGTGTTCACAAAACTGTCAGAGGTGCTGGAGAAACAGGATTTAGAGCAGGTGCTGTGTTTTCGGAGAATGGTACATCAGAAGGTGACTGAGCTAGATGCTGACTTCCCATTCACTCATAACCACAGCAAATGAATTTCTGGAAGAACCCTGTAAGGTTGAAATGGGGCTCCTTAAGCAACTGCTGGCTGTACAGAAAGACTCACCTCTGTCTTTTCTTTCCTTCATAGGTTTGAACATGCATTGGCGGCGGCAACTCCAGGCACTTTGCATCCTATGGAGGTCTCAGATGTCCAATCACACCATCCGCATTCATACCAGGCAACTGGCATCCCTGCAGTGGGGACACCAGGAAGTTCCTGCCAAATTTAACTTTGCTACTGATGTGATAGATCACTGGGCTGGCATGGAGAAGGTAATGAGGTGGAGAAGAAGCACAGAGTTGGAAAACTTGGCTGAGTTCACTAGTTCATCCATTCATTCAATAAGTATTTGTTGAGTACTTATTATGTGTAAGGCATTATGATGAGCTGTGAACAAGTTGTCCATCTTCCATGAAGGTGTATAGGGTAGGAACAAGAGAACGTGAGCTTGGCAGAAAGAAGGGTTCAGGAATCTGATGCAGGGTGGAGCAGTCTGGGAACCGCCACACCTTAGGCAGCTGATACTCACAGTAGACATGAACATACTGCACATTCTCTCTTGTGACCTCCCAGGGTGAAACAAGGACTAATGAGTTGGAGTCATAGAGGAAGTAAATTTGTATTTAATAAATGAAAAATCAGCATTCTCTTGTTAAACCAGCATCAACCAAAGACTGAGTCGGTCTTCTCAGAAAGCTATGTGTCCTTGTCATTATGGATACACAAGTAGAATGATTATTAGGCAGGGAGTGTCAAAAGGATTCCAACATGAGACATCAGAGAAGAGGGTGATGCGAAAATTCCCAAATTTTCTTTCCTAGCCTGGACTTCCAGAATTCTGTTCCATTCATTGATGACATTGTGATGACTTTACCTGAGTTCAGTGTACTTTTATGGGAGATGAAAGGATTCATCCTGGTCAGGGTAGCAGAAGACGTGGATCTGTTAGCATGGGCTTAAAAGAATGATGATCAAAGAGAATCATAGCTGTGATGTTGGATTGTCTCAACACCATGACATAACTTTAGTACAGAAATGGCAAATGCCAGGCCTCTAGGCTAAACATGGCCCATGGTGCAGGGCTTTCTAAAAAAAAAAAAAAAAAATTGGTAAACATTTTAAAGTTGAAAATTTTCAAATACAAATTTAGACTTCTGGCTTTTCTTTTGAAGTTATACTTCTTTAGAATAATGAAGGAGGTCTTTACTACCATGACTCAAAATCCTGAATTCATAAAATAAGTGATTTACTAAATATACGAACATTTCAGAAAAATAAATTTCCATTGACAAACAACACTGTCAGCAACATTTTAAAATAATGACAATCAGAGTAAAGATATGCAATTCATAAAACAGCCAGGCGTTAATATCTCTAATGCAAAAAGAACTCCTAGAAATCAAGAATAAAAAGATGCAATCAAAAATAGATATGGGCAAATATATAAACAGTTCACATAAAAGTGAACTCACAAGGCCCTTAAATATATGAAAAAATGCTCAACCTCACTCATAGTAATAGTTACACAAAAGAAAACTTCACTGAAATAATATATCTTATCTACTAGTTATATAAAAATTTTGTCAACATACTCTGTTGGCAAAGCTATGAGGAAATAGACACAGGTACTGATCAAAGTGTAAAATGAGTCAACTCTTATAAAAAGGAATTTTGAAATATCTAATACAATTACAAATAAATTTTCTCTTTGACTTGACATTAGTGCTTTCAAACTATGATATGCAGACCCTGAGGATGCCTGAGACTTTTCCCAGGGGAATATGTAAAACAAAAACAATTCAAAACAAAACTAAGACAAATTAGAACTCTTGTGCAACACTGGTGGGAATGTAAAATGGTCCAGCCTTTGTGGAAAACAATATATTTCCTCAAAAAGTTAAAAATACAGTTACTGTATCATCCAGTTTTCCCATTGTTGTGTATGTACCCCCAAAGAATCAGAAGCAGGGTTTTGAAGAGATATTTATATACCCATGTTCATAGTAGTATTATTTACAGTAGCCAAAATGTAGGAACAATCCAATGTCTATCAATGGACTAGTGGATAAATAAAATTGGCATATCTACACAACATTTTTTAAAAAGAATGAAATTCTGATATATGATACACCATAGATGAACATTACAGAAATCACATTAAGTGAAATAAGCCAGATACAAAAGGAAAAATATTGTGTGATTCCATTTATATGAGGTACCTACAGTAGTCAAATTCAGAGACAAAAAGTAGAATAGTAGCTACCAGGGACTTGGGAGATGAGGGACTGGGGAGTCATTGTATAATGAATACACAGATTCAGTTTTAGACGATGAAAAAGTTCTAGAGACAAATGATGGTTGTGATCACACAGCAGTATAAAAGCATGCCACCAAATTGTGTACTTTAAAAATGGTAAATTTTATGTTATGTATATTTACCATGGGCTTCCCTGGTAGCTCAGTTGGTAAAGAATCCACCTGCAATGTAGAAGACCCCAGTTGGATTCCTGGGTCGGGAAGATCCCCTGGAGGAGGGCATGGCAACTCACTCCAGTATTCTTGCCTAGAGAGCCCCATGGACAGAAGAGCCTGGCAGGCTACAGTCTATGCAGTTGCAAGGGTTGGACATGACTGAGCAACTCAGCACATTTTACCACAATAAAAAATAAACAAGTACACAAAGATAGATAAATAAATATAAGATAATGTTTGCCTTTTTAATTCTCATTCTGTCATAAGTATACTGTGTCATTTTCCAGAGGCTACAATGAAGTAAATACAGAAAAATTAAGGAATCCAAATGTCTTCTATTAAGGAAGATATTAAAAAGATTTGAAAAAATATAAAATGATGCCACTCTTCTCATTATATTTTGTTTGTTTCAGAAAGTATACTTACTTCTTCAATAAAACATATCTTATTTGTGTTAATATATGATGGACTTATTGCTGTTATATTTAAAACTGAAGCTCCAATACTTTGGCCACCAAATGTGAAGAGCCAATTCATTGGAAAAGATCTTGGTACAGGAAAAGATTGAGGGCAGAAGGAGAAGGGGATGACAGCAGGTGAGATGGTTGGATGGCATCACCAACTCTGCACACGACTTTGAGCAAACTCCAGGAGATAATGAAGGACAGGGAAGCCGGGCTTGCTGCAGTCCATGGGTTCGCAGAGAGTTGGACATGACTTAGCGACTGAGCAACAACAACAACAATGATGAATTTATTCACACACATATATAACTTCTCAGTTTAATTTCTAACATAATAAACATTGAGAGATATTAATAAAGTGCTTCTAAATAAAGCTCTTTAGGATTGTAATACTTTGTAAGAGTGTATAGGAGTCCTGGGATCAAAAAGCCTATTAAGCACTGCTGTGGCAGTTCCAAGATGGGAATTTATTCTACATGCTTGTGTACCAGCCCACCTTAGTCATTAGGCTTTCTCTTTCTTCAGGCTGGCAAGCGACCTCCTGGCCCAGCCCTGTGGTGGGTGAGTGGCACTGGGGATGAGGTAAAGTGGAACTTCAGCCAACTGAGTGAACTCAGTCAACGAACAGCCAACGTCTTCTCAGGGCCGTGTGGGCTGCAGCGGGGGGACCGTGTGACAGTGGTACTTCCCCGGGTGCCTGAGTGGTGGCTGGTGATCCTTGGCTGCATGCGGGCAGGTTGGTGATTGACCACCCAAGCTGGGCAACGGCTCCTTGTGAAAGAAACTGGCGGCCGAGAAATGCAACCACTCCTCCCAAAAGATGCCCCCTTCACCTATCATGTGGTCCCTCCTCATACAGAGACACCACGCTTCTTCCATTTATTGAAGCAAACTGTGCCCTAAGCACTATGCTAAGAGGTTGCTAGTACAGGGTAAACGAAACCGAGTCTATGTATAGGACTCACAGGTCTCTGGAGAAAGACAGCTGCTTTAATTTATTAATCACATATATAATTATTGAACCACAGTTTTGATAAGTGGCATGAGGTTCTATAAGAACCTATACAAAATATCTGTCAAACTATGACCTATTGGGTGAATCCAGCCCACAGCTTGTTTTTATAAATAAGAAGTTTTATTAGAACCCAGTCATGCCCTGTTTGTATATTATCTGTGATTGTTTTGGCACTATAATAACAGACTAATATAGTTTGGCAAGAGAGCCTCTGGCACATAAAGCCTAAGATATTTGATATTTGCTTGGCCTTTTGTAGAAAAAAATTGCTGATCTTTGCTATAAAAGGAGACCCAAACAGACTAATCTGAGGGGTTTACAGAAGTCTTAGTAGAAGTAGTGTTTAGTCTGAGAGCTGAAGGACAAGTAAGGTTTGACCAGGAAAGGAGGAAGAGAGGAGTGCTCCAAGCAAAGGGAACAGTAGAGGCGAGGGGAACCTGAAAATTATGAAAGAACCTGGAATGATGATTTGTGTGCCTACAAACCAGGCAGCAAAGAGAAAGTAATGGCAAATGGGTCTGGAGAGATGGACAGGTGCTAAACTGGCAGAACCTTGTAAGCCATGGCAAGGGAAGGCTACCGGGTCCTTATGCAGTGAGGAATGGAAATCATAAACTGATTGCATGACATGACTGTTTTCTGTGTATAGATGGTGACTCTGGATGGTACATGGAGAATGGGATGAAGGAGGGATAGAATGGGGTTGGAGAATTCAAATAAGAGACAAAGAATGATAGTGATTTCAATTTGGATGGGGATGTAGAAATGGAGTTAAGTGGTTGGATTTGAGAAAACTGATCACAAGTTTTTTTGATGAATGACATAAGGTAGAGGAAGAAGTCATGGGAGATGGAGAAATCAGAGTCACTCAGGCAACTGGGTGGATGCAGTGGTCTTTTTCACAGTGAGAAGCAACTATGGGGTATCAGGGAAAGATGACAAGTTCAATTTGTGAGCTGTTGAGTTAGGGGTACCCAAGTAATGTTCAAGAAGGGGGGAGAAGTTCTAGTTATAAGATAAACATGTCCTAGGTATATAATGTAAAACATGATCACTGTAGTTAACAATATGTATTGTAGAGAGTAGATTCTAAACATTCTCATCACAAGATAAAAAATAAGTGTAATCATGTATAGTGATAGATGACATAAGGTCATATTTATTGATTATTTGTTTTTATTTATTATTAATTATTTATCAATTTATTGTGGTATTCATTTATAGTATATAGGTATATCAAATCATCAAGTTGTATACTTCAAATAAACAAATTATTGTATGTCAGTTATATCTCAATTTTTTAAAAATATGGATAAAAAGAAGGGATGAGAAGCGACTAGCTGGGATTTAAGGGCATAACATCTGAGATGCAGATAGAAATTTAAGAATTATCAATTTTTAGATATAAGAGATGAGAAGTGAAAGAGCTTCAAGAAACACCAGTATCCCTCATTTACAACTTACCTTTCCTGGCCTTCTTCATACACACAAGCATTCTCATCAATAAGGAGAAAAATGTGATTGCGGTAAAGAAGTAAGAGTTATCAGAGGAATCTGAACACAACTGTAGAAGCAGGTAGCCCATGGGAGGAGTGAGCAGGCCATGAGAGAAAAGTGACACGAAGTGACATGCTGAGAGATAATGGTCTGAAGGGAAGGTGAACTCAGAGCGGGAGATGGAGGGGCAGTTGAGGTGGTAACAGGTCTGCAGTGTGGATCCTGAAGTGTTGAGAGTGGAAGAGAGTAAGCCAGAGGTGGAAACTAATGACCAGGAAGAGCATGTGAGAGCAGCTTTATGAAAGGTGAGAAACAGTCTAATTATTCTCCAGAAGAATAAAGCAAAGTCATAAAAGTCTCATCGAGATAGAAAACAAAAACCTAAGAGTGCTCTTCCCAAAGAAAATTCAGTGTCCCATGCTTGAGATAGTCAGGACCTTGAGCACCATGGTATCGCATGGACAATTCCAAGTTCTTTGAAGGCTCTATTATTTTAGTTACTATATATGAGTGTTTGGATATAGCAAACTTCTATAGGGCAGTGTGTGTGTGTGTGTGTGTGTGTGTGTGTGTTAGTGGCCTTAGACTACCTATGGCATAGCATCAGGCAGTTCGGTTTCTCTCAGTCTCAGTAGACTCCTTACAACTCTGACAACCCCAGGAACATCTGTGTTTAAATCACTCTCTGGCCCCCAGTTCCTTTATTATTGATACTCCCCATTGGTCATCACCGCCCCAACCTCCCCTAACCCAGCTGCTCCCCACTGGCTGCTCATATCAGGATTCTCTAGGGGAGAAATCAACCATCCCTTCCAGTTCTCTCTCTAAGCCATTTGACATTTTCCAGGCCTCGTCTTCATGCCCGGGACCATCCAGATGAAAGCCAAAGACATTCTCTACAGGCTGCAGGTGTCTAAGGCCAGGGCTATTGTGGCTGGGGATGAGGTGGCCGAGATAGTGGACACTGTGGCACCTGAGTGCCCTTCTCTGAAAACGAAGCTACTGGTGTCTGAGAAAAGCCGGGATGGGTGGCTGGACTTCAAGACACTACTGTGGTGAGTATCTACATGTCTTGTTGTTTAGTCACTAAGTTGTGTCCAATTCTTTTGTGACCCCATGGACTGTAGCTTACCAGGTTCCTCTGTCCACTGGATTTCCCAGGCAAGAACACAGGAGTGGGTTGCCATTTCCTTCTCCATGGAATCTTCCCAGCCCAGGGATCGAACCCACATCTCCTGCATTGGCAGGTGGATTCTGTACCACTGAGTCACAAAGGAATGCCATCAACATGTCTTAGCCTGAGCTTTTACCAAAGATGGAAACTGAACCAAGCACTTATGTGCAGGTTCTTTATTTGGGAAGTCTGAGGAGCAGTGTGTAAGATGTGGGAGAGTTAAGCAGGAAAGAAGTAAGAGTTAATACAGAGTTTGTTATCTTTATTATTGAGTCATTGCACAGCATAAGTGGGCCTTGATCTGCAGGGACCTTTTGAGGAACACACAGAATGCCTCCCAGGATTGTCTACTAACAGACTGACAAACATTGACCCATTAGCCCTTAACCTCCATGTATAGAGGGCTGCCCAGGGATGTTATCTACCCCACACTCTGGGCTGCACATACATGCATGCAGGATAGGCTCAGAGTCCCATGCCATGGTGGTGTCAGAGAATGAAGGCCAGAGTCACAGGGTGCCTCACCTGTGGCTCACAGTAGAAGCAACAGCAAGTGGGTTGGAACTCACCCAGAGATTTTGGCTGTGTGGAATAAGAGGTAAAGCTGAGAGGGTATGTGGTAAAACACAGGAGATGGCTGATACACAGGGTTTCCAGACTCCTTTTCCCATCTTCTGCATCCCTAAGTGAGGCTGCCAGCAGTCTATAACATGATTGGCCAGGTCTCCCTTTTGTATGTCTGAAATCTCCACACTAGAGGCAATACCTTAGGAAATTACTAGGGAGAGTGTAAGCTTTTTCTTTCTAATGTTATAGTCTTTAATATAACTGTCAGGGAAGTAGACAACATAACAGCAGCTTTGAGAGGCTCCAAAGAGGAGTAAATGCTTCTAGGGAATAGAAGAGGGTAGATTGGGAAAATTCACCCTAACTGAGCATCTCCTGTGTACTTGCTGTCATGCTGTGGCTTCCAACAACAAGCAAATTAACATTCACTGAGTTCTCAAAGCAAGTTGCCATTTCCTTTGTGTTAAAGTTAACTTTCTCAATAACTCTGAGATGGGTGTTATGTTGATCCTGTATCTCAGATATGGGAAATGGGACTCAGAGAAGTTAAATAAATCACCTAGAGTGACATGGTTAACAAAGTATCAAACTTGAGTGGTGTTCAAACCTAAGTCTGACTGACTCGAAGTCTCACAATCTTATCCACTCATAAGCCTCCCTTCTAGAGTGGGTCAGCTGACTTGCCTCTCCAGTATGAGGGAAGATGGGAAGACATGAGTCACCAGGACATCTGGGGTCCAGGGCAGATCTTATTAGGTGACAATCTGTGTCACTGTTGTCAGGAAAGCATCTACTACCCATTGCTCTGTGGAGACTGGGAGCCAAGAAGCAGCTGCCATCTACTTCACCAGTGGAACTAGTGGCCTTCCTAAGATGGCGGAACACTCCCACTCAAGCCTGGGAATAAAGGCCAAGATGGATGCTGGGTAAGAAGAGTCCTTTCTCTCTGGAAACTACATGACCAGGCCTTGAGATTTTTCTGATTTCAAATTCAGTTCTCTTGGAATAAATAGGTTACCATTTGGCACTTCTGAGAAACAGAGTTGGGAAGGGGGGCAAGAGGGAACATGGCTTAGCAAGCTGAGTATTCAGTGACCTGTGATAGAACATTTCTGTCGTAGATAACAAGGGATCATAAAACCTCTTCAGTGCTTTGAGCAGTGTATCTACTAGCTTGAGTGCTTAGCACAAGGTTTATATGCATTTTCCCCGAGACAGATCTTTATCTTGTCCTTTGGAATGTTAGTAATTTTCTTTGATGCTGTCCACATTCCAAGAGGCTGTTTTTGTCAGTAGCAAATTACTTTTCAAATTCATTACATAAGGATCTGTAATTGGATTGATAAGATGAACTTAGATCTCAGAATTTCTGTATCTCGGATCTCATAATTTAGGCTTTTCTTTCACTCTACATCAATCCCATCAGTGAAGTCAGAAAATAGTGTGCTAAGATTGTCATGCAATAATAACAAGAGATCTGGGTTTTTTCAGTAGATCCTGCTTGCCATGTTCATCTTATTAGAACTAGAAAAATGCTTTAATGAAAAAAACCTCAAAAACTTAAATGTCCTATCTCTGAGCCTATGGCATCAGAAAATTAAATTTCATAGAAATTATTTAATAGAAGAGTTATGGCAAGTAAAACATAAATTCAAAAGATGGAAAGATAAATAAATGTAGTCAATATATTAAATTCCCACTTTCCCTCCAAAATTTGATTCCATTTGGCTAAGACCTAATTTCTCTACATAGCTGGCTATGGGTGAAAGTAGCAATCAACTTTAGGATGGGACATATTCTATGATAATTCTCAGACACAAGGAAGTTCTTTCTATGCAGCTTAAATTATTTTTGCTTTAAGACAAGCTTAATACTTTAAATTCTGGCCTAAAAAGAGAAAGGGTACAAGTGTCACTCTATGTGAGACCCTCAGCTGTGCTCAGGTAATTCATGATGCTCAAAAAAAAAAAAAGAACCAACCAAGGTCTATGCAGCCAAAGTTCAACTTGCAGGCAAGGCCACTTTTTAGAATACCCACTTAGGTGTCTTTTGTTAGTAAACATTTCCTAAGTGGTTACCACAGGCCAAAAGCTGTACTCAATACTGGAGTTAAAATGGAAAAGAGACCCAATTTGCTGTTCAGTCATGGGAGCTGGATTGTCACAGCTTCTGAATAGGCACCTGCTCTTGAGATAGAACAACTCTCCTTTCCCCTGCTTGCTTCTACCTTAACATACCTACACACATACACAAGCATTCAGGTACACACACTCCTCTGCACACATACCTACCTCTACCAACGTATACACATACTCATGCTCCATTCACACCCACGTGCACTCACATATGTTTTTCCTCTATGTTCTCAGAAAATGGATAGACCTGCAAGCCTCTGACATAATATGGCCTATATCAGACACAGCTTGGATAGTGAACATTTTGGGCTCACTTCTGGAACCCTGGACATCAGGAGCGTGCACATTTATCCATCTCTTGCCAAAGTTTGATCCAGTGATCATTCTAAAGGTAAAAGAAGATCCAATTTGCACCGGATGGTCAGAGTGAGCCCATTTTGAAGTTTATTTCAATTCATCTAATTTTTACTAAGCTTGGCCATGCGGATACAAAGTGTTCAGTAAGCAAGATGGAAATGGTTCCTGCCCACATGCAATTCATGGTCTGGGAAAGGAGACAGATACATACACAATTAAAAGGACTATATTCAGGAGACAAGCATCATGGGTCACTCCTTCATTTAACACATATTTAATGGGCCCTTGCTCTGGTATCAAGTATCAGATAGATGACCGTGAACTGAGTGTAAAACAGAGGGATGGACTACTAGAGATGATGCCATCTTTGTGCATGTGTATATGTGTGTGCCTAGAGTGTAACCATTTTAAGTGTGTAGCTTGAAAATGATTTATCTGTGTTAGACATTTTATTAGTCACTCATGCTGCTATACAGAATTCCATTAAAAGCACTTTCTACCTGAATTATGTCCCAAAAATATTTTGGGGAAAATAAGGCTGGGATTCAGTTCAGTTCAGTCGCTCAGTTGTGTCCGACTCTTTGCGACCTCATGGACTGCAGCACGCCAGATGGACAGCTTCCCTGTCCATCACCAACTCCTGGAGTTTACTCAAAATTATGTCCAATGAGCCGGTGATGACATCCAACCACCTCATTTTCTGTCATCCCCTTCTCCTCCTGCCTTCAATCTTTCCCAGTATCAGGGTCTTTTCAAATGAGTCAACTCTTCGCATCAGGTGGCCAAAGTACTGGAGTCTCAGCTTCAACATCAGTCCTTCCAGTGAATATTCAGGACTGATTTCCTTTAGGATGGACTGGTTGGATCTCCTTGCAGTCCAAGGGACTCTCAACAGTGTTCTCCAACACCACAGTTCAACTCATCAATTCTTCAGTGCTCAGCTTTCTTTATAGTCCAACTGTCACATCCATACATGACCACTGGAAAAACCATAGCCTTGACTAGATGGACCTTTGTTGGCAAAGTAATATCTCTGCTTTTGACTATGCTGTTTAGGTTGGTCATAACTTTTCTTTGAAGGAGTAAGCGTCTTTTTATTTCATGGCTGCAGTCACCATCTGCAGTAATTTTAGAGCCCCCCAAAATTAAGTCTGCCACTGTTTCTACTGTTTCCCCATCTATTTGCCATGAAGTGATGGGACTGGATGCCATGATCTTAGTTTTCTGCATGTTGAGCTTTAAGCCAACTTTTTCACTCTCCTCCTTCACTTTCATCAAGAGGTTCTCTAGTCCTTCTTCACTTTCTGCCATAAGGGTGGTGTCATTTGCATATCTGAGGTTATTGATATTTCTCCTGGCAATCTTGATTCCAGCTTGTACTTCATCCAGCCCAGCATTTCTCATGATGTACTCTGTATATAAGTTAAATAAACAGGGTGACAATATACAGCCTTGATGTACTCCTTTTCCTATTTGGAATTAGTCTGTTGTTCCATGTCCAGTTCTAACTGTTGCTTTCTGACCTGCATACAGATTTCTCAAGAGGCAGGTCAGGTGTTCTGGTGTTCCCATCCCCTTCAGAATTTTCCAGTTTATTGTGATCCACAGAGTCAAAGGTTTTGGCATAGTCAATAAAGTAGAAATAGATGTTTTTCTGGAACTCTCTTGCTTTTTTGATGATACAGCAGATGTTGGCAACTTGATCTCTGCCTTTTCTAAAACCAGCTTGAACATCTGGAAGTTCACAGTTCATGTAATGCTGAAGCCTGGCTTGGAGAATTTTGAGTAAAACTTAGCTAGCGTGTGAGATGAGTGCAACTGTGCGGTAGTTTGAGCATTCTTTGGCATTGCCTTTCTTAGGGATTGGAATGAAAACTGACCTTTTCCAGTCCTGTGACCACTGCTGAGTTTCCCAAATGTGTTGGCATATTGAGTGCAGCAATTTCACAGCATCACCTTTTAGGATTTGAAATAGCTCAACTGGAATTCCATCACCTCCACTAGCTTTGTTCGTAGTGATGCTTCCTAAGGCCCACTTGACTTCACATTCCAGTATGTCTGGCTCTAGGTGAGTGATCACACCATCGTGATTATCTGGGTCATGAAAATCTTTTTTGTACAGTTCTTCTGTGTATTCTTGCCACCTCTTCTTAACATCTTCTGCTTCTGTTAGGTCCATACCATTTCTGTCCTTTATTGTGCCCATCTTAGCATGAAATGCTCTCTTGGTACCCCTGATTTTATTGAAGAGATCTTTAGTCTTTCCCATTCTATTGTTTTCCTCTATTTCTTTGCACTGATCACTGAGGAAGGCTTTCTTATCTCTCCTGGCTATCCTTTGGAACTCTGCATTCAAATGGGAATATCTTTCCTTTTCTCCTTTGCTTTTGGCTTCTCTTCTTTTCACAATTATTCATAAGGCCTTCTCAGACAGCCATTTTGCTTTTTTTACATTTCTTTTTCTTGGGGATAGTCTTGCTCCCTGTCTCCTGTACAATGTCACCAAACTTCCTTCCATAGTTCATCAGACACTCTGTCTATCAGATCTAGTCCCTTAAATCTATTTCTCACTTCCACTGTATAATTGTAAGGGATTTGATTTAGGTCATACTGAATGGTCTAGTGGTTTTCCCTACTTTCTTCAATTTAAGTATGAATTTGGCAATAGGAGTTCATGATCTGAGCCACAGTCGCTCCCAGTTTTGGTTTCATTGACTGTATAGAGCTTCTCCATCTTTGGCTGCAAAGAATATAATCAATCTGATTTTGGAGTTGACCATCTGGTGATGTCCATGTGTAGAGTCTTCTCTTGTGTTGTTGGAAGAGGGTGTTTGCTATGACCAGTGCATTTTCTTGGCAGCACTCTAT
The DNA here is from genome assembly GCF_033118175.1 of Dama dama. Classification (NCBI taxonomy): domain Eukaryota; kingdom Metazoa; phylum Chordata; class Mammalia; order Artiodactyla; family Cervidae; genus Dama; species Dama dama. Next base: position 19,312,103 of record NC_083690.1, read on the forward strand.
TTGCCTTTGCCCTGCTTCATTCTGTACGCCAAGGCCAAATTTCCCTGTTACTCCAGGTGTTTCTTGACTTCCTACTTTTGCATTCCAGTCCCCTATAACCAAAAGGTCATGTTTTTCTGGATGTTAATTCTAGAAGGTCTTGTAGATCTTCATAGAATTGTTCAACTTCAGCTTCTTCTGCATTACTGGTTGGGGCATAGACTTGGATTACTGTGATATTGAATGGTTTGCCTTGGAAACAAACAGAGATCATTAACCTATTGTAAAACTGGTCTAAGCAGGTTAAAGACTTAAGCTCCACCAGTTAAAACCACACAGTTGGTTTACAATACCAGATGATCTCTCATTGGTGACTGGAGGTTTATATAAATCAAAAGGTGAATTCATAGGGACAAGTCAGTCAATTGGCAGGAAGAAACAGCCTGACGTGACAAAAAAAAAAAAAACTGTCCTCGACCTTTTTTCTGTAATAAAAACTGCAATCATTTATCTGTCATTTTTGGTTTGAGGGTTCATGAAAATTGGGCTCATTTGGCCTGAAGTAGACCCAGTAAAGAAGCTAAGGTTTAAGTCTGCAGCTTCATAGCCCATACCCATAATCACTGTGCTATTGATTAAGTTCAACTCTCTGTTTCCAGGTTCTGTCCAGCTATCCAATTAACTACATGGTAGGCGCACCCATTGTTTACCGGATGTTGCTACTACAGGACTTTTCCAGGTGATGAGGATTTGGGGGTTAAGAGCCTCTGGTCTATTGGCCATGCCTTGCCTCTGTGACATACATGTGTGCTTATTTATGTGACCCTCTGAGCATGCATAACCCCCATAAAGTCAATCTCATTGTCAAAGCACCTAGAATCCAACTCTAGGCTTAGGCAGAGTCTGGTTCAAGGGAGGCTCAGGAGAACACTGATCTCTCTTCTCTTCCTCAGTTACAAGTTCCCACATCTAAAGTGTTGCTTCAGTGGTGGGGAGTCCCTCCTTCCAGACACTCTGGAAAAATGGAAGGCTCAAACAGGACTGGACATCCTGGAATTCTATGGCCAGACAGAAACGGTAGGAAACTTACTCTAGGAAATCATGGGCTGGTGAAACTTGTGGGTTTCAAAGGCTCTTTGATAGTAAAGATATGAGCCACCATTTATCATATACTTATTCAATAAATATAAATATTTATTAAGCACCTACTATGTGGGAGATATTGGCAATTCAGCAGAAATAAAACAAACAAAGCTCCTGCTCTCATGGCGATCACATTCTAGTGGTCATGGGGGAGAAAGATATAAACAAATAAATGACATACCAGATGAGGAAAAGTTCTACAGAGACAAGTGAAGCAGGTACGGTGAAGAGAGGTGGGATAATGGCCTAGTGTTTCAGGTGGTGTCATCAGGAGAGTCCTCTGTAGTGGGGGAATGTTTTGGCAGAGACCTGAGTTTACTACATGTGTCAGGCACATGTCAAACTGCTCAGACTGAAGTAAGGGATGGAGAAGAGAACCCACTAAGCCCCCCACCCCACCTCATCTGCTGAGATATCTTCCTGGAACTTTTGGGGTCCCTTGACCACAATGTGGACTCATATTGCTCCATACTATGCCACTTATCAAATAACCAGGGAAATACTTTCCCCAACTCTTTTCCCCAATGTTCTTACTTTGACTCTCAGTACTTATTGCCTTCTCCTCTATACTCTTCTATCCACATCCTTTTATGGTTAGTGGGTCCCCTGACCCATCAGAGCTCCTGAGAGGGCTCATGGCAGCACTGTGATGTGGAAGAACATTGCAAGGGTGGGTGAGGACAATGGAGTTATGGCTGGGCTTCTAGCCATTCACAGGAGACCATGTCTAGGGATGCTCCTTTGGACACCAAGATCTCCATAGGAGAATTCATCTCAGGATTCAAGCAGAGCTCTCCCTTTTATGGGAGAGAATTTAATCCCACACTGTATTAAAGGACTTTTGGCATCCATAGTTCCTTGTTAAAGTATGGCCCCTCTAAAGAGATTGCAATGTATTAATTAATAGTTGTTAGTTCCTCTTCCCTGGGGCAAGGTCAATCAGAAGCTTTTCAAACACTTTAGTGAAACCTCTAGGATGGAGGTTCCAGGAAAAGGGAACAAGCCAGGGAAAAGGGAGACAGGGAGCTACCAAACATGAACCAACTACAGTACTGTGTCAGGACCTGCTCTGCTGAATCTTTTTTTTACCAATCTGTCTACTACTTTCCACAGGGACTTACTTGCAGAGTTTCCAAGACAATGAAAATCAAACCTGGCTACCTGGGAACTGCAATTCCCCATTATGATGTGCAGGTTTGTTAGGGGTATTAAGGAGGGAGGGTAAATATATATATATATTTTTTTCCAGCAATTTATTTATTACATTGTCCAAAAATAATAGAGTATAAAGATGTTAAAATAATATTTTAAAAGGAGGGTGGGAGAGGGAGGAAGGGAGGGATGGGGGAGAAAGGAACTTACTCATATTCAAAGTGGAAAAACCACTTTGAATAGCTGGAAAATTAGTTAGCTAGTTAGTTAGTTATATAAATATACACATTTTAAAACAAAAATAGGGGTGAATTTTGACATACCATTTTGTAACTTAATTTTATCACTGAGTAATCTTGGGTGGCCATCTTTTCAGGTCAACTAATACCTACCCACAACATAATTTTTAATTACTACATTGCAATAGTTAGTATGGTTCCACCACTCTTTATGCCTTTTGTTAGTTAATAGATGATTTCTAAAATTTTCACCAGTAAAATCAACACTACAATGAATATGCCATAGCTAAAATTTTGCTCCTGTCTTTTTATTATTTCTTTGGGCTAAGTTCCAAGATATAGAACTTACCTGTATGTGTCTATGTTTATATATATATATATATATATATATACACACACACACACACACATATATATACATATATATGTATTTAAAGTATAGCGATTTACATTCTAGTCAGTGCTATGTGTAATTACCTGATCCCTGATATCTATGATAATCATTTATGAAGACTGCTTTTTAGTATACTAATTAATTCTCACACAATTTGGTGAAATAAGCTATTATTAACTCTGTTTCACAGATGAAGACACTGAGACATAGAACTTAAGTAACCTAAAGTCAACTAATAAAGTATCAGAGTCATAATTTGAACTTTAATCTATCTGATGTCCAAGTCTGTGAGCCTAAGAAATAATGGGGTGCTATTATACTTCATGAAGTCCTAAAACTACAAGAATCTTCCCAAGATCATCTGATCCAGTCTCACTAAGGGGTTGCACCTAAACCATTTCAGACAAATGGATTAAAGATTTGGGCTTAAAGCTCTTGGCTTCTCTTGGTTTCCAAGTCTTTTCAGTCACCCCTAGAACAAGAGGATCTTGTATTTGATCAGCTCTTTCATGTTGCCATTCAAGCTGTCTACTGTTATGCAGACGAGTCTTCCAATCTGCTTCTTCCTCCAGGTAATAGATGAGAAGGGCAATGTCCTGCCACCTGGCACAGAAGGAGACGTGGGCATCAGAGTCAAACCCATCAGACCTATAGGCATCTTTTCTGGCTATGTGGTGAGGACAGCTTGCTCATCCCCCTCTGTCTCCTAGTGGAAATAGTGGGTACTGAGGGGCATAAGGCAAGTTCCCACCTCCCAAGAGGCATTGGTAAGAAATTGGGACAAAGGGACAAAGGACAGAAAGTGTCTAGGAATGGGCACTTTGCCTAGCAAAAAGCCTGGTCATTCACTCCTGCTTTTCTTAGCCTATGGTTAAGATTCCACTTGATGAATTGTCTTTCTCACAGTAACCCTTTTCCACTCCCAAGAGCTGTTTTATGACAGAAAGTTTGTTGCCCCTGAATTATACAGAGCAGCATTCTTCCAAGGGCAATAACTGCTCCCTCTCTCAAGTACCATGCCCCTGCTCTGTGCCACTGATCTCCTCTAGAGCCACGCAAGATGCTTTACACTAAGACTTCACCACAAGTTAGAAGCATTCCTATCTTCAGATCTTGGAATACTAAAAATAGGTGACCCTCAAATCCAACTGCCCCACTATATGGGTGAGAATGGTAAAGTCAGAGTTTACAAGATTCATTTAAGTCCACCACAGTGAACAACGGGCAGGGAAAACCTCAAAAACATACCTTCTGACACCAAGATGATTAAATAATAAAGTAAATAATAAACCCAATAGTTATAGGTGCTGCCATTTATTGCAAGCTTACCACATGGCAAGAACTTTCCTAAAGCAGTTTGTATACTTTAAACTTGTCTAATCCTTTCAATTACCGCTTGAAGTCCTTGGGCCCAAATTACGTGAGTTTAAAGCCCTGCTCTACTAATTGTTGTGTGATCTTGGGCTAGTTACCGATCTCTCATATCTCAGTTTCCTCTCTCACACCTCAGTTTCTCAGATTCCTCTTGCTTTTTCAGATCTTCAACACTCATAACTTCCAAATGAAAGAGCTAGGCTACGAATTACCACCTTTTAACCCAGAGATGGAACATCTACTCTAAAGCTCACACTCCTACCATTGAACAAAATATAGAGATGCTCTGACAAGGGGCAAACCTCAATCCTTCTCTCTGCTCATAAACAAGTACTTCAACTGAACAGAGGGGTTCAGCCATTACAGAAATATGCACATTGACCCAAGCCCAGGCAGCTTGCTGGTGTATCTCTAGAACTTTCATATCTAACAATCCAGACCCAAGAAAAATGTCTAATAAATTTTGGTGCCTTTGAACAGTGTCATGGGGTGGAGCAGGAGTTAGGCTGACCAGTAAAGAAAAGGTTGAATCCATTGGGACAAAGGCCCTAGAGAATGGGTGAATGAATTCATTGATATTATCCATCAAACTTGACCCCAGAGGAGTAAGTGAGAGACTCTGGGTAGAATAAATAAAAGGGGAAGTGCCAATTCCACCTGTTCAGGGAAGTCTTACCATGAGTAGTAATTCAAGCTATAAAATGAACAATCTGCACATCTGGAGATGGTAAGCCTAGGGGAGAGGATTTAGGCTTTGCAGGTATAATGACTGTCTTTCTGTGATCACCAGGACAATCTTGAGAAGACAGAAGCCAACATCAGAGGGGATTTTTGGGTCCTGGGAGACCGGGCAATCAAGGATCAAGATGGATATTTCCAATTCATGGGAAGAACAGATGATATCATTAACTCCAGTGGGTAAGCTTGGTTTCTGGGCAGGAAGAAGGTAATCCAGTTCTTTATTCTGTCTGATTCTAGACTTCTGAGCTGAGCTAGAGGTGGAGTGTCCAGTCTTCTCTGAAAGACAGGTTTTTCTACAGGTACCGGATTGGGCCCTCAGAAGTGGAGAACGCACTGATGGAGCACCCTGCTGTGGTTGAGACAGCTGTAGTAAGCAGCCCGGATCCCATTCGAGGAGAGGTAATGGCGGAACTGTAGCCTGGGGGGTGTACAGATGGTAGTTAAGAGCATGAACTCTGGGGTAGACAGTCTGGCCCCAAACCTTAGCCCTGCTGCTTACTAGCTGTGTGTCCCTGCACAAGTTATTTAGCCTTTCTGTCTTAGTTTAACCATATGCAAGATGCAAAGCTGTTGTGAGGATTAAATGTGTTAATATTTGTAAAGTGCTTGAAACAAAGTCTGACCTGTAATAAGTACTATACAAAGTCTATCACTTGGGGCTGCAGATATTCTAACCTGTTTGGCATTTGAATCAGAATCTATTCCCTGACTAGAACAGAGGAGGAATTTAAGCCAAGATAGAGCCTTTGAGGCATGCGGTTTTTAGTGAGAGGAAGAGAGGAAGAAAGGCCCCTATAATGTCAAGGTTAATGAAATAAGCCCAGATGAAATCTAGAAGAGCTTGTGTATGTGAAGGAAAGTTTAAGGTGGAAAGACGTGGGTTGATGTCTAGGGTGAAAATTAATAATATCATACACATGGCAGGTGTGGGAAATATCATAGGCTCAAAACCCTGGGTGCCAAGCACTGAGCTAAGCCATACTGTATATGATTTCTTTTTATTTCCCATGAACTAAATATGGAAGTTGGATCTCTCTTTTATAGGTTGGCAAACTAGTTTGGAGAGGTTAAGCAAATCTTTTAGGTTCACTGTTCCCAGCCTTTATTTTCCTCTCTTCTAACTAGTTTTTTCCCATCACACTCTATGGTCCCTGGGATATGAGGTAATCCTGGTCTCAATCTATAGTCCTATACACTCATCAATAAACAACTTGAGAGAAAGTTGGAATCTTGGCAATAATTGTCCCCAGGTCCTACTTTTTCCTTGCCTCAGATATCTGAAGGTGCAAATGAGGGGATTTAAAGGTGGTGGCTGTGGTAGAAGTCTTGACACTGATTATCCCAGGGGATGACGATGCACTCTGATCATTCTCTCTGGGCCCTCCTCCTTGCTGTAGGTAGTGAAGGCATTTGTGGTCTTGGCCCCACACTTTCTGTCCCATGACCCAGATGAGCTTACCAAGGAGCTGCAGCAGCATGTGAAGTCAGTGACAGCCCCATACAAGTACCCAAGGAAGGTAAGACCTCTGAATTCCCATATCCTTCCCCCTCTACTTAGGGATGGAGATATGGTTTTCCTCTTGCAGTTCTCTTTTTCATGGTGAAGACCAAGCCTTTACTCTAAACTTCTGCCTGATTATGACCAAGAAAATCCAAAAAGACAATCCAGTAACTGCCTAGGTGCCTGAAGACTGGCCTTTAATTCACCCTGAATTGAAACTCAGATTCTCCCATGGGAACAAGTTCTAGACAATATCTGGCCCATATCCCCACTCTTGGCATTCAGGTATTGCTATTACTCAAGATTCTCTCATTTGCAAGTGACAGAAATTCAATCTGAGGTGTATTGCTCACACAGTTGAAAAGTCCAAGGTTGGGGAAGCTTTGTTGTGGCTGATACCAATCATTCAGATGGTGTGGTCAGGGATGTCTTTTTTCATCCCTTAACTCTCCTTCTTTCTGTATTGGCTTCATTTCTTGAATTGTGCTCCCTGTGAGATAGTCCCCAGGAGCTCCAAACAAACAGTTTTAGCAGCTTAGATAATCTCAGTAGAAAAAAAAAAAAAAAGCATCTTTTCCCTCAAAGGCACCAGCAAAAGTCTTCAAGTTCATTCTCCTCAGACCAGTTTAGGTCATGTGCCCATGATTAAACCAATCTTTGTAACCAGGGGAATGGGCACTCTGATTTGCCAGTTCTGAGTCATGTAATCAGCCCTGAGCAAGGACAGGAAGGATGGGAGAGAGGGCTGCCCTACACCCCTGACATGGACTCAGTGAGCTCACCACAATAAAAAGGAACTGCTCTTACCAGAAAAGGTAAAAGACATAGAATATACTCGCCCTGTTTTCAGCTATTTTTAGACTGGGGCAAGAAACTAAGGCATGGAGATTAATGTAGAAGTAGGTATCCCAGGTTTTGGAGCTGAGTACAAGATAGAAGCTTGCTGGAGGGAATGAAAAAAGCATTTTTGTGTCTGGGGTAGACACACTCACACACACACACACACACACACACAAAGACACTATACTTTTTAAGTGGTAAGCCTTACACACCTCAGATTCTTAGGTAACCCAGATTTTCACTGATGCTTTGTCAACACAGGCTAATTATCATGGGTGGGTTGTCTGAGAGGCAAACTCTGGGAAGGAAATTAGCATGCAGAGGTTTATTAGGGAGTGCTTTGGGATCAACAAGGGGAAGGAAACAGAAGGGAAGAGAGAGGAGTTTGCTGTTGTTCAGTCGCTCAGTCATGTCTGACTCTTTATGACCCCATGGACTACAGCACACCTGACTTCCCTGTCCTTCACCATCTCCCAGAGTTTGCTCAAACTCACGTCCATTAAGTCGGTGATGCCATCCAACCATCTCATCCTCCGTCAGCCCCTTCTCCTCTTGCTTTCAATCTTTCCCACAATCAGGGTATTTTCCAATGAGTCAGTTCTTCGCATCAGGTGGCCAAAGTGTTGGAGCTTCAGCTTCAGCATCAGTCCTTCCAATGAATATTCAGGAATGATCTACTTTAGGGTTGACTAGTTTGATCTTCTTGCAGTCCAAGGGACTCTAAAGAGTTTTCTCCATCACCACAGTTCAAAAGCAACAATTCTTCGGTGCTCAGCTTTCTTTATGGTTCAACTCTTATAGCCATACATGACAATTGGAAAAACCATAGCTTTGACTAGATGGACCTTTGTTGGCAAAGTAATGGCTCTGGTTTTAATATGCTGTCTAGGTTGGTCATAACATTCTTCCAAGGAGCAAGCATCGTTTAATTTCATAGCTGCAGTCACCAGCTGCAGTGATTTTGGAGCCCAAGAAAATAAAGTCTCTCACTGTTTCCATTGTTTCCCCATCTGTTTGCCATGAAGTAATGGGACCAGATGACATGATCTTAGTTTTCTGAATGTTGAACTTTAAGCCAACTTTTTCACTCTCCTCTTTCACTTTTATCAAGAAGCTCTTTTGTTCTTATTTGCTTTCTGCCAATATGGTATTGTCACCTACATATCTGAGGTTATTTATATTTCTCCTGGCAATCATGATTTCAGCTTGTTCTTTATCCAACCTGGCATTTCACATGATGTACTATGCATATAAGTTAAATAAGCAGGGTGACAATATATAGCCTTGACCTACTCCTTTCCCAATTTGAAATCAGTCCATTGTTCCATGTCCAGTTCTAACTGTTGCTTCTTGACCTGCGTACAGATTTCTCAGGAGGCATGTCAGGTGGTCTGGTATTCCCATCTCTTTTAGAATTTTCCAGAGTTTGCTGTGGTCCACACAGTCAAAGACTTTGGCATAGTCAATAAAACAGAAGTAGATGTTTTCTGGAACTCTCTTGCTTTTTTGATGATCCAGTGGATGTTGGCAATTTGATCTCTGGCTCCTCTGCCTTTTCTAAATCCAGCTTGAACATCTGGAAGTTCTGTTGAACATCTGTTGAAGTTGAACATCTGTTGAAGTCTGGTTTGGAGAATTTTGAGCATTACTTTACTAGCATTATCTGGGTTGTGAAGATCTTTTTTGTACAGTCCTTCTGTGTATTCTTGCTACCTCTTAATATCTTCTGCTTCTGTTAGATCCATATCATTTCTGTCCTTTATTGCATCCATCTTTGCATGAAATATTCCCTTGGTATCTCTAATTTTTTGAAGAGATCTCTAGACTTTCCCATTCTATTGTTTTCCTCTATTTCTTTGCATTGATCACTGAGGAAGGCTTTCTTATCTCTCCTTGCTATTCTTTGTAACTCTGCATTCAAATGGGAATATCTTTCCTTTTCTCCTTTGCCTTTTGCATCTCTTCTATTCACAGCTATCTGTAAGGCCTCCTCAGACAACCATTTTGCCTTTTCCAGGGACAGACAAATAGGAAATGACTGAGATGGAATTCAAAACCAGACCTTGTAACTCTTAGATACCTGTTCTCTCTGGTCTACACAATGCTGCTCCTGCTGCTAAGTAGCTTCAGTCATGTCTGACTCTGTGCAACCCCATAGACAGCAGCCCACCAGGCTCTACCATCCCTGGGATTCTCCAGGCAAGAACACTGGAATGGGTTGCCATTTCCTTCTCCAATGCATGAAAGTGAAAAGTGAAAGTGAAGTCGCTCAGTCATGTCTGACTCTTTGAGACCCCATGGACTGCAGCCTACCAGGCTCCTCCGTCCATGGGATTTTCCAGGCAAGAGTGCTGGAGTGGGTTGCCATTGCCTTCTACACAATAGAAGTACCTAATATTTTTGAGTGTTTACCCAGTTAGAGAGAAAGAAATTTTCCTCTACCTTTCCAGGTTCTTCCTGCTGGTCTAAGTATTAAATCAGTATGAGACAAATTAATAGGAGAAATCAAACACAAGTTTAGTCATGTCTTCTTGGGAGAGACTCAGGAAAACTCAATAACTCACCAGAAGAGTCAGAACCTTCACCTTAAATACCATGTTCAGCAAACATGCTGTTGGGAGTAGTGGTTTTGGGACCTCACAAGGGTATTAGGCAATTCTAATGGAAATGGAAAAGCAAATATTTGGTAAATAAATATTTTCTGAGCTGTTCAGATACAATGGGTCACAGATGGACATTGATGTCTAGGCCCTGCTGAATCTTCCCCACACCCTAGACCATATTCTTTGTAGACATATCTGGGGAACAAACTATTTAAAAAATTTAAGCAGTGAAGGGGTAAGTAACAAGAAAAGCATCCTGAGTCTCCTATTTCTTAAAAATAATCAGCCTAAATTAACCCTCACACCCAAGAGGCACATTTTGAGTTGGCAAATTTTCTTCCTCTACAACCTCATGCAAGAATTTAGTCTGTGTAATTGCACTTTTTTTTTTTTATTATTACAACAAAGAAGTTGTTATTGTTCAGTCTACTCAGTGGGAATACTGAGTCTCAGAAAAACTAAGTGACCTGACCAAAGCCAGGCACGTGGTAAAGGAAAGGCTGGAGCCCAGAGAGTCTGAGGTAAAAACTCAGACAGCCGTTTCCTGTGTCGTGTTATGTTCATCATGCTGCGTCTTCACTCTTCCAGAGAATGTCAGAGACCAGCTGACTAGTCTTTATGTTTAATCTCTTGCCCTTGTCCCAGAACACGTTCTGAAGATTTTTATCACACAAGGGATTTCCCAAGGGACTTAGGATCTGTCCTCACTCACCTGGAGCCTTCAGCCTCAAGAGTTTCCTCTCACTCTACAGCAATTCCTCTGAAAAATCCAACCCATTGGGGTCACAAATAACCCACTTTGGACCGATTTTTTCTCAACAGATAGAGTTCGTCTTAGATCTGCCCAAGACTGACACAGGGAAAATTCAGCGGGCAAAGCTTCGAGACAAGGAGTGGAAAAAGTCTGAGCAGGCCGGAGTCTAGTGATACCTGCAAGGTGCTTTACTTCGGATCCTGCCCTTCTTCCCCTTTAATTCCATTTGGGTCATCTGCCTTCCTCTGGGGATATGAGATTCTTTATGACAAAACATGATCTGATTTTTGTCTTTCCTTGGTTATTATTTCAAAATCTTGCCATGTTAGATATCGAAAAAAGAAAAAGAAAGGAGGAATGAGAAAGAGAGGAAAGGAGAGGAGAACAGAGAAAAAGGTGGGGAAAGAAGAAAGAGAAATTAAAATAGCAATAAAAAGAAACTGAGAAATAAGAAAAGGAGGGAGGGATCGTAAGATGGAGGCCAGGAGGAAAGATGGAAATAATTAGACGGAAGAAGAAAAAAAGAAAGAGAAGGAAGAAATGAAGGAAAGAAATAAGGTGGAAAGGTAGAAAGGGGAAAAAAGAAAAGACATAACTCAAGAAAATATTAATAGTAAGAGAAAATGATAAAGAAAAATGATGAGAGACAAGAAGAATGGGAGAAAGGGAGGAGAGAAGGAAACTTTTAGTTTTCTCCCACAAATAGATAGTGACAAGAATCATGAAGAAAACTGGATCTTAGCTAAGAAACAAAAGGCTATGACACCCCCATCGCACTCCCAGGACAAAATCTCCATACAGAGAGGCTTGTGAGTGTGGTTGGAAAATTAGAATCACCCATAAGTAACTTCAAATTTGGGAGCAATCATGACCAGATGAGGGGAAACACAATTTATTGAGCATTTGCCACATGCAAAGCACTGTCCATGCAAGCCATTTCATAAATACTATCATGTCTTATCTCTACATGGCATCTACAGATTTCAGATCACGGCTATGAGAATAGTGCAGGCACCTCAAAAAGGTGGCCCTTCTCCCATGGCTTTTGTCTCTCTTTTTTTGTTATCTACTCTTCTTAGAATCAATAATAAAATCATTTTAAAGTTAAGACCCCAAAGATTATCTTTGGGGAAAACAAAGAAGTGTTGTTGAAGAATAAACCACAGAGTCAGTTCCTGAGACTTCTGGATCCCAGAGCCAGGGATCCAGGAGAGGGGTAAGGACTGTGAGGGCTTTACCTACAACCAAGAGATAGAAGGTGAATCTTCCTAGCAGATTTAAAGTTTAAAGTGAGTTTAAGAAGAAAACAAAGGGTCTCTGAGACTCTATGACTCTTCTTCTTAAGAATACTTAGTAATAATAACAACAACAGTAATAATAATATCAATTATTTATAAAGTACTTGCTAAGTGTCAGGTCCTGTGGCAAGATACACATATTAATCTCACTTTTCAATTCAAGTTCTATTATTTTTTCCCATTTTACACTGGAAAAAGCCTAAGACTTGGAGAGATTCAGTGATATTCTCCAAAGTCACATAGCTAGTAAATGACAGCATCAGGTTGAAACACGGGCCTGTCTGCTTACAATGTCTGTGCATCCCTTTGCTTGCCTTCTTCTCTAACCCTTTCTTCTCTAATCTTTTAAATATTCCCTAGATAGAGGGGGTAGCAGTGTAGGAAGATCTTGAGCTCACATCCTCCCAGGGACACACCAAATATATACCTACATATATAACAATTCCTCTTGAAGAATACTTCAGGAGTGATTGAATAACTACTGCACATAGACGGACCACAAAAAATAGGTAAGAGAGATAGAGACATGGTATACACGAAAATCCCACCCCTATCACAGCAAGCTTCAGTAGGAAGCAATATTGCTGAAGGGTCTGAGTACAAACTTATCCACCCTGGGACACAGCGAAAATAGTTTAAAGGACTCCTAGATCATACAAAAAGAAAACCCATTTGCTAACCCTAGTGAAAAGTGAAAGTGTTAGTATCTCAGTCATGTCTGACTCTTAGTGACCCCATGAAATGTAGCCCACCAGGCTCCTCTGTTCATGGAATTCTCCAGGCAAGAATACTGGAGTGGGTAGCCGTTCCCTTCTCCAGGGGATCTTCCTGATCCAGGGATTAAACCTGAGTCTCCTTTATTGCAGGTGGATTCTTTAACCATCTGAGCCACCAGCCAAAATGACAGGAAACAGCTGGAGCCTTCTCCAGGGTCAGAGGTGCTGATAAGCACCACTGCTCTTATGACCCCCTGTGACCCATGCCTGCTCCAGCTCCAGCCACTTGCCAAGGCAGCCTTGACCCAGGAACTATACTTAACCAGACTCTGCCACAGCTCTAGTCACCCTACCAAGGTGACCTTGGGTTTAGCATTCCCCAGTGACTTTTCTGGCATAGGTCTAATATAGCTCCAGCTGGCCTGTGAAAGGTGCCAGGTGAAAGTAGTCTACATAAGGGGTATTCCCACATGAGGCCACTCCTTAAAGAACAAGAGAGGTATGTCTTTTGTTTAACTCACAGAAGCAAAAGTCAAACAAAATGAGGAGACAGAGGAATATGTCCCAAATGAAAGAACAAAATAAAACCCCAGAAAAACTTAAATAAAACAGAGACGAGTTATTTACCTGATAAAGTGTTCAAAGAAATCATCATGAGGATGCTCACTGAACTTAGGAAAGATTGCAGAACCTCAGTGAGAACTTCAACAAAGACTTAGAAAATATAAGAAAGAATCAATCAGAAACAAAGAATACAATAATTGAAATTTAAAATACACTAGAGGTAATCAATAGCAAAGTAGATGATACAAAAGAATGAATAAAAAATCAGGAAGATGGAATAGTGGAAAATTCCTCAATTAGAACATGAAAAAGAAGGAAGAAAAATTTTAAATGATGAGAGTTTAAGGGATCTCTGAGATAGCTTCAAGCATTCTAACATTTGTTTTATAGGGGCCCCAGAAGAAGAGAAAGAGAAAGAGGAAGGGACAGAAAACTTATGTGAAAAGATAATGACTGAAAGCTTTCATAACCTGGGGAAGGAAATATACATCCAGATATAGGAAGAACAGAGAGTCCCAAACAAAATGAATCCAAAAAGATCCATAGCAAGACATAATAAAATGACAAAAATCAAGCATAAAGAAAGAATAAAGTGAAAGAAAAATGACTAATCACGTACAAGGAAACCCCATGACTATCGTTGGATTTTTTTCAGAAGAAACTTTACAGACAAGATATATTTAAAGTACTGAAAGGGAAAAACTCAACCTAGCATACTCTATCTGGCAAGGTTGGCACTAAACTTTAAAGGAGAGATAAACAGTTTTCCAGAGAAGCAAAAACTAAAGGAGCTTATTACCACTAAACTGGCCTTATAAAAGTGTTAAAGGTTTTCTATAAACAGAAAAGAAAGATCACAACTAGAAATAAGAAAATATATAAAAGGAAAAGATTTACTGGTAAAGGCAAATATATAGTAAAAGCAATGGATCAGCCACTTAAAAATCTAGTACAAAGTTTAAAAGACAAAAATGTAGTATAATCAACTATAACTACAGTAAGTAATTCAGGGATACACAAAATAAAAAGATGTAAAATATGACACCAAAAACATAAAGTATGGGAGGGGGATAAAAGTGTAGTGCTTTTAGAATCCTTTTGAATTTAACCAACTGTCAGCTTAAAACAGATGGTTAAATATGCAGGTTGATATAGATGAATCTTATGGTAACCACAAACAAAAAAACCTACAATGGATATACAAAAATAAACAGAAAGGAATCCAAACAGAAGACTAAAGGAATCCATCAAACCACAAGGAAGAGACCAAAAGAAAGAAACAGGAACTACAAAACAACTGAGAGACAATTAGCAAAATGGCAATAAGTACATATCTATCAATATTTACTTTAAATGTAAATAGACTAAATGCTCTAATCAAAAGACATAGGGCAGCTGGAAGGATATTAAAAACAAACAAAAACAAAAAATGAGAGCCCTGTATATACTGCCTATGAGAACCTCACCTCTCAGATATAAAGATACACATAGACTGAAAGTGAAGGTATGGAAAAAGATATTCTATGTACATGGAAAATAAAAGGAAAGTGGGATAGCAATACTCAAGTTAAATGAAATAGACTTTAAAACAAGACTGTAATAAGGAACAAGAAAGGGCATCACATGATGATAAAGAGATCAGTCCAACAAATGGATGTAACCTTTATAAATCTTCATGCACCTAACATAGGAACACTGAGACATAATGAACAGGCTTCTGGACTCAGTGGGACAAGGAGAGGGTGGGATGATTTGAGAGAATAGCACTGAAGCATATACACTTCTGTATGTAAAATAGATAGCCAGTGGGAGTTTGATGTATGACACAGGGTACCCAAAACTGGTGCCCTGTAGCAACCTAGAGGGAGGAGGTGGGGGGAAGAAGGGGGAGGGACATTCAGAAGGGAGGGGACACATGTATGCTTATGACAATTTATGTTGATGTATGGCAAAAACCATCACAATATTGTGATTAATAAATAAAAAATATTAATAGCAATAAGGGAGAAATAGATAACAATGCAATAATAGTGGGGATTTTAATATCCAACATACATCAATTGATAGATCATTCTGAAAGAAAATAAGTAAGTAAATACTGGTTTTAAATGACACATTAGACCTTGATATGTGTGTATATATATACACACACACATATATTTATATAAAACATTCCTTCTAAAGCCAGAAAAATACATATTCAAGTGCACATGGAACATTCTCAAGGACATGACAGACCACACACACACACACACACACACAATATCGCACTACTTTTAAGAAGATTTAGATCATATCAAGCATATTTTTTGGCTATAAATGTATGAAACTAGATATCAACTACAGAAAATATTGGGAAAAAAAAACATAACCACACAGACAATAAATGACATGCTTATAAACAATCAATGTGTTAATGAAGAGATCTAAAGGAACTAAAAACACCTGGAGATAAATGAAAATAGAAAGAGTAAAAGAAGTTCATAGTGATACTGGACTTCTTCAAGAAATAAAAATGCTAAATAAGGAATGTAAATATACTTTCGAAGGAATAGAAAGATAAGAAACAAAGACCTAAGTCAATAGAAGGAAGGAATTAAGAAAGATTAGACTAGCAATAAATCCAACAGAGACTAAAAACACAATAGAAATGGTCAATGAAACTACAAGTTGATTCTTGGATAAGATAAACAAACTAAAAAAATATTTAGCCAGACTTATTAAGAAAAAAAGAAAGAGAGCCCAAATAAATAATATTAGAAATGAAAGAGGAGAAATTACACCTGACACCACAGAAATACAAAGGATCATAAAAGAATGCTAAAATAATTATATGCCAACAGATTAGACAGTCTAGAAGAAATGGATAAATTCCTAGAAACATTCAATTTTCCAGGATTAAATCACGATGAAATAGAAAAAACTGACTAGGCTGGTTATTTATAACAAAATTGAATCAGTAATTTTTAAAAAATCCAGAAACAAAAGTTCAGATGTAGATGACTTCAAAGGGAATTCTATAACTCTTTAAAGAAGGGTTAAAGCCTACCTTTCTCATATTATTGCAAAAAATTGAAGAGGAAGGCATAATTCCAAGCTCATTTTATGAAGCCAACATTACCCTAAAACAAAAACCTGGCAAAGAGGACTTCCCCCGTTGACTCAATGGTAAGGAATCCATCTGCCAATGCAGGAAACATGGGTTCAATCCCTGGTCTGGGAAGATCCCACATGCTGGAGCAACTAAGTCTGCATGCAACTATATAACTATTGAACCTGTGCTCTAAGAGCCTGGGAGCTGCAACTACTGAACCACCATGCCACAACTACTGAAGCCTGTGCACACTACAGCCCATGCTGCACAAGAAGGGAATCCATCGCAACAAGAAACCCATGCATTGTAACTAGCGAGTAGCCCCCGCTCTTGCCCCAACTAGAAAAAAGCCCATGCAGCAATGAAGACCCAGCACAGCCAAAAAATAAAAGTAAAATTCTTTTGAAATATATATATATATATATATATATATATATATATATATATATATATATATCTGAAAGAAAAAGAAAATTACAGGCCCAAATCCCTGATAAACAGAAACACAAAATCCTCAACAAAATATTAGTGAGTAAAATTCAATAGCCCATTATAAGGATCACATGCCATGATCAAGTGAGAGTCATTCCACAATGCAAATATAGGTTAACATGCATAAGTCCATCCATGTGATAAAACATGTTAATGAATTGAGAATAAAAAATATATAATTATCTCAATAAGATGCAAAAAAGGCATCCACAAAATTCAACATTCATTTATAATTTTAAAAAAAAAAAACTTTTCAGAAAGTGGATATAGAAGTCCCAGGTTGGTTTATTTCTCTTCTTCAGTTCTTGTCTCATCACAATAAAAATTTGGAGTGATGGAATAAAGGGTTTAAAACAACAGATAAGATACAGCTCAGCTCAGCTCAAGCAAACATCTTTTATTAGACTGATACCCCCAAGACATGGGAGCAGGCTGACCCCAAAGAAGTCCTCCCTCTCTCTCTTGGTTTTCCCCTTTTTATATTTTCAGTCTCCTCCTTTTGGTTATGTCCTGTGCAAAACAGGGCTTGTACCCACCACCAATCAATGAAAAAGAAAGTAAACGGGCATAGGCTAAAGGCTGATTGACAAGCTATATAACAGCAGGCTGTGTTGTTTATGTCTTCCCATAATTTGGTCTGTTATAATCAGATGTAGAATATTTGTGAACCCTTAATGGGCTCCTGTGACTGTGGTTTTTCAGTCTGTCTGCCCCCTGATGAAGAAGGATAAGAGGCTTATGGAAGCTTCCAGATGGGAAATACTGACTGAGGAGGAAACTGGGTCTTGTTCTGATGGGTGGATCCATGCTCAGTAAATCTCTATTCAATTTTCTGTTGATGGGTGGGGCTGGAAAAGGTCAGTTTTCATTCCAGTCCCTAAGAAAGGCAATGCAAAGAATGCTTACACTACCACACAATTGCACACATCTCACAGGCTAGCAAAGTAATGCTCAAAATTCTCCAAGCCAGGCTTCAACAGTATGTGAACCGTGAACTTCCAGATGTTTGAACTGGATTTAGAAAAGGCAGTGGACGAGAGATCAAATTGCCAACATCCACTGGATCATCAAAAAAGCAAAAGAGTTCCAGAAAAACATCTACTTTTGCTTTATTGACTATGCCAAAGCCTTTGACTGTGTGGATCACAGCAAACTGTGGAAAATTCTTAAAGAGATGGGAATACCAGAACACCTGACTTGCCTCCTGAGAAATCTGTGTGCAGGTCAGGAAGCAACAGATAGAACTGGACGTGGAACAACAGACTGCTTCCAAATAAGGAAAGGAGTACGTTAAGTCTGTATATTGTCACCCTGCTTATTTAACTTAAATGCAGAGTGTGTCATGAGAAATGCTGGACTGGATGAAGCACAAGCTGGAATCAAGATTGCCAGGAGAAATTATATCAATAACCTCAGATATGCAGATGACACCACCCTTATGGAAGAAAGTGAAGAACTAAAGAGCTTCTTGAAGAAAGTGAAAGAGGAGAGTGAAAAATTGGCTTAAAGCTCAACATTCAGAAAACTAAGATCATGGCATCAAGTCCCATCACTTCATGGCAAATAGATGGGGAAACAGTGGAAACAGTGACAGACTTTGTTATTTGGCGCTCCAAAATCACTGTGAATGGTGAATGCAGCCATGAAATTAAAGGTCCTTGCTCCTTGGGAAAAAGCTATGACCAACCTAGACAGCATCTTAAAAAGCAGGGACATTACGGCAAAGGTCCCTCTAGTCAAAGCTATGGTTTTTCCAGTAGTCACGTATGGACAAGAGAGTTGGACTGTAAGGAAAGCTGAGTGCTGTAGAATTGATGCCTTTGAACTGTGGTGTTGGAGAAGACTCTTGAGAGTCCTTGGACAGCAAGGAGATCCAACCAGTCCATCCTAAAAGAGATCAGTCCTGAAAATTCATTGGAAGGGCTGATGCTGAAGCTGAAACTCCAGTACTTTGGCCACCTGTTGCAAAGAACTGACTGACTGGAAAAGACCCTGATTCTGGGAAAGATTGAAGGCAGGAGAAGGGGAAAACAGAAGATGAGATGATTGGATGGCATCACCAACCCATATGGACATGAGTTTGAGTAAATCCTGGGAGTTGGTGATGGACAGGGAGGCATGGCGTGCTGCAGTCCATGGAGTCACAGAATCGGACACAGCTGAACGACTGGACTGGACTGAACTGAACTGAAATGGGCTCCTAGATGCCTAAAGTTGCTTGGAGAAGGCCCTGTGGTTATTTTGTATCTACTGTGTGCCTAGGTGCATGTGCAGGATTTGGAAAAGTCTCTGGTTACTTTGTAGCATATCTGTGATCTCTCCCAGGTGTGTCTGGAATGGGTTTTAGAGATCAGTTTGCATTCCTTTCAGCTAGGGTACCCTTCATTGCTCATACCTAACTTTCTACCACACTTTATTTTTTTGGACTCCAAAATCACTGCAGATGGTGATTGCAGCCATGAAATTAAAAGACGCTTACTCCTTGGAAGGAAAGTTATGACCAACCTAGATAACATACTAAAAGCAGAGAAATTACTTTGCCAACAAAGGTCCATCTGGTCAAGGCTATAGTTTTTCCAGTGGTCATGTATGGATGTGAGAGTTGGACTGTGAAGAAAGCTGAGCGCTGAAAAATTGGTGCTTTTGAGCTGGGGTGTTGGAGAAGACTCTTGAGAATCCCTTGGACTGCAAGGAGATCCAACCAGTCCATCCTAAAGAACATCAGTCCTGGGTGTTCATTGCAAGGACTGATGCTGAAGCTGAAACTCCAGTACTTTGGCCACCTCATGTGAAGAGTTGCCTCAATGGAAAAGACCCTGATGCTGGGACAGATTGAGGGCAGGAGGAGAAGGGGACGACAGAAGATGAGATGGTTGGGTGGCATCACCGACTTGATGGACATGAGTTTGAGTAAACTCCGGGAGTTGGTGATGGACAGGGAGGCCTGGTGTGCTGCGATTCATGGGGTCGCAAAGAGTCGGACACGACTGAGCGACTGAATTGAACTGAACTGAACTTCCTACCTATCAGAAGGAGCATACCTTAACATAATAAAGGCCATATGCAGTTCACAGCTAATATACAATGCAATGGTGAAAATCTGAAAGCGCTTCCTTTAAAGGAAAAGCTTAAGATCAGGAACAAGCCAAACGTACATATACCCACCACTTGTATTCAACATAGTATTGGAAATCCTAGCTGCAACAATTAGGAAAATAAAAGGAATAAAAATATCCAAACTGGAAAGGAACAAATAAAACTTAACCAGTTGTGGATGATGAAACTGAATGTAGAAAACTTCAAAGATGCCATCAAAAAACTATTAGAACTAATCAATGAATTCAGTAAGGTTACAACATACAAACAATACACCAAAATCTCTTGATTTTCTATACACTAGTAACAAAGTTTCAGCAAAAAAAAGAGCAATCTTGCTTATAATTTCATGAATTTATATTATAATATTTATTATATGTATTTATAAATATAACAAATTCATTAAATTATATTAAATTTACTTAATAAATTTAATAAAGGAAGTGAAAAACCTGTTTTCTGAAAACTATATTTGACAAAGAAATTAAAGACGTCTGAAAAAAATAGAAAGATATGCCATGTTCATTGATTGAAAGTATCAGTGTTGTTAAAAACTCTATACTATCCAGAGCAATCTACAGATTCAATACAATCCTTAACAAAATACCAATGGCATTTTTCACAGAACTAGAATAAATAAGTTAAAATGTTTATGGAAACACAAAAGACCCCAACTAGCCAGAGCAATCTTGAGGAAAAAAAGTTGCTACAGACATTATATTCTAAGACTTGAAACTTTATTGCAAAGCTACAGTAATTAAGATAGTATGATACTGGCACAAAAAAAGAGGTCAATGGAAGAGCATAGAGTCAAGAAATAAAGTCACTCTCATGTGGTCAATTAATCTATGACAAAGGAGGCAAGAATATACAATACAGGAAAAGACAATCTTCAATAAATGACATTGGGAAAGCTGAACAGAACAAAAGAATAAACTCAATAGCTTTCCTACACCATAATAGAAAAATATACTCAAAATATATTAAAGACTCAAATGTAAGATCAGAAACCATAAAACTCTTAGAAGAAAACATAGGCAATAGCCTGACTTTGGCCTTAGCAACGTTTTTAGAACCTCTCTCCTCAGGCAAGTGCAATAGAAGCAAAAACAAACAATTGGGACTACATCAAACTATAAAACTTTTGCACAGGAAAGGGAACCACCAGCAAAATTAGAAAGGCAATATACTGAATGGGAGAAAATATTTGCAAATGATATATGCAGTAAAGGGTTAACAAGCAAAATATATAAAGAACTCATAAAACTCAGCATAAAAAAGTTTAAACCTGATTTAAAAATGGGATGAAGACTTTAATATACATCTAACCTTCTTTTCAAAGAAGACTTAAAGATGTTCAACGGTACTCAATATCACTAATCATCAGGGAAATGAAAACGAATTCTCCAACGAAACATCACCTAACACCTGTTAGAAAGGCTGTTTTCAAATAAACAAGAAACAGGCAAAAAAAAAAAAAAAAAACGTGGAGAGAAGGGTACATTCAGGAACTGTTGGTGGGAATGTAAATTGGTAGAGCCACTATGGAGAAACAACATGGTGGTTCCCCAACGAGCTAAAAATAGAAAGACCACTGTTGTTGATTTTGTTCAGTCACTCAGTTATGTCTGACTCTTTGGGACCCCGTGGACTGAAGCACGTTAGGTTTCCCTGAGCTTCACTGTCTCCCAGAGCTCGCTCAAACTCATGTCCATCGAGTTGGTGATGCCATCCAACCACCTCATCTGCTGTCATCCCCTTTTTCTCCTGCTTCAATCTTTTCCAGCTTCAGGGTTTTTTCTAATGAGTCAGCTCTTTGAATGAGGTAGCCAAGTACTGGAGCTTCAGCTTCAGCATCAATCCTTTCAATGAATATTCAGGGCTGATTTCCTTTAGGATGGACTGATAGGATCTCCTTGCAGTCCAAGGGACTCTTAAAGGTCTCCTCCAATACTGCAGTTTGAAACCATCAGTTCTTTAACACTCAGCCTTCTTTATGGCCCGATTCTCACATCCATAACTGACTACTGGAAAAACCATAGCTTTGACTAGACAGACCTTTGTTAGCAAAGTAATGTCTCTGCTTTTTAAGATGCTGTCTAGGTTTGTCATAGCTTTTCCCAAAGGAGCAAGGACCTTTCATTTCATGGCTGCACCCACCATTCACAGTGATTTTGGAGCCCAAGAAAATAAAGTTTGTCACTGTTTCTATTGTTTTCCTGTCTATTTGCCAGTAAGTGATGAGATAAGAGGCCATGACCTTTGTCTTTTGAATGTTGAATTTTAAGCCAGCTTTTTAACTCTTCTCTTTCACCCTCATGAAGAGGCTCTTAATAGTTCCTGTTCATTTTCTGCCATAAGGGTGGTATCATCTACATATCTGAGATTATTGATATTTCTCCTGGCAATTTTGATTCTAGCTTGTGATTCATCCAGCCTGGCATCCAACATTCGTTGGGTCATAGAAAAAGCAAGGGAATTCCAGGAAAACATCTACTTCTGCTACATTGACTATGCTAAGGCCTTTGGCTGTGTGAATCCCAACAAACTGTAGAAAATTCTTAAAGAGATGGGAATACCAGACCACCTTACCTGCTTCTTGAGAAAGCTGTATGCAGGTCAAAAAGCAACAGTCAGAACTGACTGTAGAACAAATAAATGGCTTGTTCAAAATTGGGAAAGGAGTACATCAAGGCTGTATATTGTCACCCTACTTATTTAACTTATATTCAGAGTACATCATGCAAAATTCTGGGCTGGGTGAATCACAAGCTGGAATCAAGATTTCCAGGAGAACAACCATGCAACCCAACAATTCCACTTCTGGGTATTTATCTGAAGAAAACAACACTGATTCAAGAAGACAGATACAAAAATCCTCAAATTCTAATCCAAAAATTCTAGCAAACAGAATCCAGCAACATATTAAAAAGATTATACATCATGATCAAGTATGCTTTATTCCAGGGATGCCAGGATTCCTCAATATTTGCAAATCAGTCAATGTGATACACCATATTAACAAATTGAAAGATAAAAACCATATGATTATTTCAATAGATGCAGAGAAAGCCATTGACAAATTTCAACACCCAATTATGATAAAAACTCCAGAAAGTAGGCATAGAAGGAACATGCCTCAGCGTAATAAAAGCCATATACAACAAACCCACAGCAAACATTATCCTCAATGGTGAAAAATTGGAAGCATTTCCTCTAAAATAAAGAACAAAACAAGGATGCCCACTCCCACCACTACTATTCAACATAGTTTTGGAAGTCCTAGCCACAGCAGTCAGAGAAGAAAAAGAAATAAAAGGAATCCAGACTGGAAAAGAAGAAGTAACTCTCTCACTTCAGATGACATGATCCTCTATATAGAAAACCCTAAAGATGCCACCAGAAAATTACTGGAACTAATCAGTGAATAGTCATCAATCAATAAATATAGTAAAGTTGCAGGATATAAAAATTAATACACAGAAATCCCTTGCATTCCTATACATTAACAAGAAAAAATCAGAAAGCAAAATTAAAGAAACAATCCCATTCACCATGGCAATGAAAAGAATAAAATACTTAGGAATAAACTTGCCTAAAGGAAATAAAAGAACTATATACACAAAACTATAAAACACTGATGAAAGAAATCAAAGATGACACAGATAGAGAAATGATGAAGAACACAAATATTATGCTCTTGGATTGGAAGAATCAATAGAGTGAAAATGAGTATACTAAACAAAGCAATCCATAGAGTCAATGCAATTCCTTCCAAACAACAAACAGTATTTTCCACACAACTAGAACAAATAATTTCACAATCTGTATGGAAACACAAAAGACCCCAAATAGCCAAAGCAATCTTAAGAAAGAATGGAACTGGAGAATCAAGCTTCCTGATTTCCAACTATACTACAAAGCTACAGTCATCAAGAGTAGAGTGCTGGTACAAAGACAGAAATATAGATCAGTGGAACAAAACAGAATGTCCAGAGATAAATCTATGGACACCTTATCTTTGGAGAAAAGATAGTGTCTTCAACATATGGTTCTGGGAAAACTGGTCAACTACGTGTAAAAGAATGAAACCAGAACATTTTCTAACACCATACACAAAAATAAACTCAAAATGGATTAAAGATCTACACATAAGACCAGAAACTATAAAACTCTTAGAGCAAAACACAGGTAGAACAATCTCTGACATAAATCACAGCAAGATCCTCTATGACCCAACTCCCAGAGGATTGGAAATAAAAACAAAAATAAACAAATGGGACCTAGTTAAACTTAAAAACTTTTGCACAATGAAGGAAACTAGAAGCAAGGTGAAAAGACAGCTTTCAGAATGGAAAAAAATACAAGCAAACAAAACAACTGACAAAGATTTAATCTCTAAAATATACAAGCAGCTCATGCAACTCAACATCAAAATACAAACCCAATCAAAAAGTGGGTAAAAGACCTAAACAGACGTTTCTCCAAAGAAGACATACAGATGGCTAATAAACTCATAAAAAGATTCTTACCATCACTCATTACTAGGGAAATGCAAATCAAAACCATGATGAGATATCATCTCACACCAGTCAGAATGGCCAGCATCAAAAAATCTACAAACAATAAATGCTGGAGAGGTTGTGGAGAAAAGGGAACCCTGTTTTACAATGTTGGTTGGAATGCAAACTAGTACAGTCACTATAGAGAGCAGTGCGGAGATTCCTTAAGAAATGGAATAGAACTGCCATATGACCCGGCAACTCTACTGTTGGGCATACACCCAGAAGAAACCAGAATTGAAAAGACACATGTACCCCAATGTTCATTGCAGCACTATTTACAATAGCTAGGACAGGGAAGCAACCTAGATGTCCACCAGCAGATAAATAGATAAGGATGTTGACACAATGGAATATTACTCAGCTATAAAAAGGAACACATTTGAGCCAGTTCTAATGAGGTGGATGAACCTTGAGCCTCTTATACAGACTGAAATAAGTCAGAAAGAGAAAGACAAATACTGTATATTAACTCCATATATATGGAATTTAGAAAGATGGTACCGATGATACTACATACAGGGCAGCAAAGGAGATACAGATGTAAAAAACAGACTTTTGGACTCATCAGGAGAATGCAAGGGTGGGATGATTTGAGAGAAAAGCATTGAGACATGTGCATTACCACATATAAAATAGATGACCAGTGCAAGTTCAATGCATGAAGCAGGGCACCCAAAGTTCATGCTCTGGGACAACCCAGAGGGATAGGGTCTGGAGGGAGGTGGATAGGAGGTTCAGGATGCAAGGGATACATCTATACCTGTGACTGACTCATGTTGATATATGGCAAAAACCATTAAAATTTTTTAATATTGTTAAAAAATTATCTCCTAATTAAAGTACTTTAATTTTTTAAAAGATATATGTACTCCCTATGTTATTTGCAGCATTATTTATAATAGCCAAGCTATGGAAGTGACCTAAATGTCCACTGATAGATGAATAGATAGAGTGGATGTGGTATATATATATACATACCTATGTGTGTGTGTGTGTGTGTGTGTGTATATATATATATATATATATATATATATATATATATATGAAATATTACTCACCATAAAAAGCACAAAAGCATGTCATTTGTGGCAACATGGATGGATCTAGAGGGTATTAGGCTAAGTGAAATAAATAATAGAAAAACAGACTCCACATGATCTCACTTACATGTGGAATCTAGAAAACAAAACAAATAAACAAAGAAAGCGAAGCAGAAGCAGACTCGTACATACAGGGGAGAAACTGATGGTTACCAGAGGGGATGGGGATTGGTGGGGGATGAACAAAACAGGTGAAGAGAATTATAGGTACAAACGTCCAGGTATAAAATAAATAAGTTGCAAGGATGTAATGTACATATAGGAAACAGAGTCAATATAGTGTAACAGTGTGGTAGGTTGATGATGTTAACTGGTTTTATTCTGCTGATCACTTTATAATGTATAAAAATATCAATTCACTGTTGTACACCTGAAGCTAATATAATATTATATTTTAATTACAACTCGATATAAAATATTCACCAGAATGTGAATATACTGTGACTTACTCCTTTCCTAGAGTGCCCTAAAATTCAGTTTTATGTTTGCCCTAGTAGAGAAACACAACCTGCTAATCAAAGAGCAAAGGGGAATATCATTTAGCTTCCAAAAATTTTAAATCCAATAGATTGATCATTCTGACACTTTTGCTGTTCTTTATCCTATTGTGAGAATGATTTTGATCTTATCTCCTTACTCAGTGCATGTCCCATGCCTCTCCAGGCTCTGGAATAAGTGATGTTGAGATCTCATACTATTAGGGAAAATCTATGGCTTATCCAAAGTACAGAATCTGCCTCTCCTCCTTCCACGTCATCTCCTTCTCCATTTGGCTTGTATATAAAAATCACAATATTAAGCCAGTACTTTCAGATTGGCTCACTGTAACTATGTGCATATCTCATTTTATTGTTTCACTTCACTGTGCTTCACAGATATTGTGGTTTTTAAAATTGAGGGGATTGGGCAACTCCGAATTGTCAGATGATGGTTAGCTGTTATAGCAATAAAGTATTATTAAATTGGATCTTCCCTGGTGGCACAGTGGTAAAGAATCCACCTGTCAATGCAGGAGACACAAAAGATGCGGGTTTGATCCCTGAGTTGGGATTATCCCCTGGAGGAGGAAATGGTAATCTACTCTAGTACTCTTGCCTGGAAAATTCCATGAGCAGAAGAGCTTAGCAGGCAACAGTCCATGGGGTTTCAAACAGTTGGACACAACTGAGCACACACATACCCACACACACATTTTTATAAATTATGTACTTTTTTTTAGACATATTGCTACTCCACACAATAGCTTACAGTATAGTATAAATGTAACTTTTATATGGACTGGAAAACCAAGAAAAATTTGTGTCACTCACTTTATTGCAATATTTACTTTATTGCAGTAGTCTGGAACTGAACTTGCAATATTTTCAAGATGTGCCTGCACAAGGACATCACGGTCTCTTGTTTTGTTCAAGATGAGATAAAAATATGTTACCTCATCCTTCATGTCTTTGTCTAGTCAAAGTCCTTAAGATGTCCCAGTAACCCTCAGAACCAGGAACTAATGACTATCAAGTCCCTGTGACCCAGTACATATTATGCATAACTTTCCTGGACAATCATTAGCTTTACAGAATACACAGAGTGTTCTTGTGTGTGTGTTGATGGCATAAGTTGCCCCCAGATTGCTGCAATTATCTTTTCTGTGGATAGAAGGAAGAACTTACCTGAAAAAGGATAGGGTCACCTCACTTAAATTCAATATTATTTCAACATCAGGTTCAGGTTGCAAAATATCAAAAGGGGTGGTCATTATATCACATGGTAAAAAGTTTGGACTTTATCTTGCCAGTAATGAACTCAGTCAGCAGTTTATTTCTAAATGATTACCTTGGTAGCTGAATGGTAAATGTATCAAAGGAGAATTTGAGAAATGCTTAGAAGAAAAATTCCTTCTGCGTGGAACTTGGTAACTTAGTGACTAAATAAGGCAGATAGGGTTAAGGGTAAGGGAGCACAGAAGGATGATGTCTAAGCTTTTGATTAAGTAAACTGGAGTAGGTGGTTGTAAGGTTTTCTGAGAGGAATGGTTTGGAGGTGGGGACCCAGAATGCAGTTGTGGTCATATTAATTTATCCATGCTATCTATGAAATACTGAGGTTAGGACATATTTTAGTAGTCAGCTGGATGTGTAAATTTGAACTAGGGGGAAGTAAACATTTTTAATGTGTTTAGGAAATTATTGAGAGACAGCAAGAGAGAGAGAATAAATAAAATGAGAAGAACTATTAGCTGTGGATGAGTCCTTGGAGAACAATAATATATTAAGAGAAGAAAAGGTAGAGAATCCTGTAATCAATATTGAGAAAGAAGACTGAGAAAAGGTAGGATGTGATAACAGAAAGGTAGAAGAGAGTAACGCAAGATCTGATAAGCATTAGTGTTTAATTTTAACTATCTTTAACTAAATCTTTGGACTTCCCAGGTGGCTCAGTGGTAAAGAATCCACCTGCAATGCAGGAGACATGAGTTTGATCTCTGAGTCAGAAAGATGCCCTAGAGAAATTGTCAATGCACTCCAGTATTCTTGCCGGGACAATCCCATGGACAGAGGAGCCTAGTGACCCCTTGGGGTCACAGATTCAGACATGATTCCACAACTAAACAGCAACTTAATCTTCAGTCCACCAAAAGAACCAGTCTGCCTACAGAAGAAGAGATAGAGGGAAGAAGAGAGCAGAGAAAGGACATTTGCTCAGAAGAGCAAGACTATTTTCAGAATGTAAGATCTAGCTTTT
Source organism: Dama dama (assembly GCF_033118175.1). Lineage (NCBI taxonomy): Eukaryota > Metazoa > Chordata > Mammalia > Artiodactyla > Cervidae > Dama > Dama dama. The sequence continues at coordinate 19,340,484 of NC_083690.1, forward strand.
TGATGAAGTCATGCCTTTTTTCAGTCATTCATCTCTACACTCTCATGAGTACTAGTCTACTGTCCATGTCCCTCCAGGGCCCAGGTTCTCTGAAAGTAAGAGGGTCCTGAAAGACGAGAAATAGGCAAGTAAGTAAGAGGGTAAGTGGCGGACCCTGAGGCTGTGAGCTGGATCTAGAGCCTGCCCCACAATTGATTTGGGAGGTCCAGATATCCCAGAAAAAGCCCCACAGAAGGTATGAGAGAATGTAATATCTGAAACCTGTAATGCAGAAGGAACCTTACAGAGAGCTAGGCTGATAGAATTTCTGCCATATTTTGATGCTGTTAATACCATCTCCCACATGGTTCCCAGGACTAGTGAGTCAGGAGAAGCTTATAGAGAACTCAAACTATTTCTTAAATGCCCTAGACCAGAAGTGACTTTTGTCACTTCCACTTGGAGTTCATTGTCCTAAAGTGGAATTCAATCGCCTCACCCTAACTGAAGAAGGAATTCATAGGGCCTGAACTCCATCTCAGGCCTGTCCGTGCTGGCTGTGCTCGACTGCCTCTCCAGTGGACTCTGAACTCTCTGCTTAGTGCCTGTGAGGACGACAATGGAAGGATGAGACCCCCTCCAGACAGAGGAATCCTGAAGATCACATCCAGGCTACTCATTGCCTAAGAGGAAGCATACCGTAATCACACCTGTCTCCGGACAGGTCATAAACTTTTTTCGTATCTGTCAAGATGTAATCACAGACTTATCGATTATTAACTGGTTGGGATGTAACTGCGGGCTTATTGACTATTGACTGTTTAAGACACGTACACATGGGGCAGGTGGTGGGTTTAGACACGTACACATGGGGCAGGTGGTGGGTTTAGACACGTACACATGGGGCAGGTGGTGGGTTTAGGCACGTACACATGGGGTATAAAAGATTTTCACAAATGCTGGACGGGGTCCTTGGCTAAGAGGAGACTCTGCCTTGGGCCCGCCGGCGTAATAAACTGCACTCCACTATCTGCATTGTCCTTCTGAGTGAGTCTGTTTCCCGGAAAGCGTGGCTATAACATTTGGTGCAATGGCCGGGAAACTCCTCACTTTGAGGAGACAGGTCTCATTTGAGGCCACCCCGAGGCTTTGTGGCTTGAATCTCCTAGAGGGGGGAAGGCGCCTCGCCCCTCTGGAAGGATTCTGCTTCTCAACGCCCGGACCTTTCACGTCAGCAGGTAGTGGACGGCAGCAGGGGAACTGAGCGCTCAGGTGAGGAGGAACCCACCCAGCAGGGTGGAAGAGGGGGCCAGATCACCCCCCTGGGAGGGACTAGAAGGAGCGGGGACCCACAGGAGCCTGGAATAGGCAGGCGGCGATTGCTTGGTACACAGGTCGACGAGCGTGCTAGGGTTTAGGAAGGAAATTTGTGAAGGTCATTTAGGAGGTGTGTCCACGCCGTCTCGGGGAAAATTATTACCAAGCGATCGCCAGGGGATTTTTAGGATAGGAAACTGGTCCTTGTATGCTCGTATTCTGCCCTCCCCCAGGAGGTGTCCTGTCTGCTGTGAAATTCTTGACCCCCTTGGAATTGTTAGGCTAGAAGGAGGGGGAAACAGAAGTGAGTATGAATTGGCTTTTCCGGAGATGGCCTGGGACATGAGATATTTAACCCATCTGTGTTTTCATCCGCACCTGATCAAGCCCACCAAGGCAGAATGGACTTTAAGGGAGAAACAGTCTCGGACCATGTGATGTTCTGGTTCAGCTATGCTGACTGGCAGGTGAAGACACGCTGATCCCCCTTCTCCTCTGGGATATGGCAGGTAAGGCTCTTCTCACCCCAGTTAAGAAGGAGGCAAAATGGCAATTTAAGTGTCACTGAGTGGAAATATCAGAAGTACATAGGGTACTGAGAACTTCGTAGACAGAACGAAAAGGAAAAGTAGAAGAAGGTCTGAGAAGGTAAGCAAGATGGGGGGAAGTGAATCTAAGGCAACTGTATTGGAGTGAAAATTTTAAAGAAGGGATTAGGAGGAGACTATGGGGTGAAGATGAAGCCTAACTGCCTCCACATACTCTGAGGTCGAATGGCCCCCTATGGGAGCAGGATGGCCACCAGAGAACACCGTGAACTTAAAAATAGTGGAAGCAATCTACACAGTAGTCACAGGAGAGCCAGGACACCTGGATCTATATCCATCTATTGACTCATGGCTAGGGTTAGCTTGAGACCCTCCTACTTGGACAAGGTTCTGTATCCAGAAGGGAAAGGGAAAAATATTAAGGGCACAAAAATTGACTGATGATAAAAAAGGAAATTCTACAGGATTTGGACGGGGATGACCTGACCCCTCCCCCATGCTGGATAATGACACGCCTGCCTCCCAGTGCTTCACCAGGACCGGAGGCCGCCTTAATGCCCGATCCAGGGCCAGGTGAAGTTTCTGCAACACCGCTGCTCCTCCGCCAGCTTTCCCGGAGTTCGTAGAGCCGCCGTTTGGGCAGGCTCCGATCCCGGTGACAGAAGCCTCTGGCCAACACTTCCAGGATCAGGCTCCACCCGAACCGCCCAAGCTATACCCGCCTCTCCCGGTGAGTACTGACAAAAGGGGGAGGGAGACGTTGGAATTAAGCAGAGACCGCGCTCTGCCAGAGAGCTGGAGGGAACGAAAGAGAACAGACAAGAGACTTACAGTGCAAGCTGCTGCTCTGGGAAAGTCTAACTCGGGCCCTCCAGAAAACCTCATCTGCCCCAGGGACAGGACAGTCCTTCAGCCGGTCCCAAGAGAAGCCCTGGGCCCCTTACAGCCAAACCAGTGTGCCCGGTGCCGAGCTTTTGGCCACTAGAAGAATAAATGCCCTAAGGCAAGGAAGAGGAAGCTCCCGCAGTTGTGGGGCTTGCTGACTTGGAAATTAACTAGGGCTGCTAGAGGCTCAGAGATATCAGGTCCCTGAGAGCCCACGGTGACCTTAAAAGTGGGGGACCAAAACATTGACTTCATGGTGGATACAGGAGCAAAACTGTCGGTAGTAACAAAACCTGTGGCACCACTGTCCAAAAGACGACCGCTGTTACTGGGGTATCGGGAGAAGAGATGATTAAATCATTTTGCCAGCCCAGAAACTGTCAGATGGGGGGGGGGGGGCACCAAGTGACATTCCTGAGTGCCCAGTACCCCTGTTGGGAGGAGACTTGCTCTCCAAACTAGGAGCACAGGTGACTTTCTCACCTGAGGAGAGGCCCACCTTCTGGATGGACTCTATGACTTATTTGCCCTCTCTCTCAATACCACCCCAAGATGAGTAGAGGTTGCATGAGCCTCTGAAGGCAGAACCGGGTGGGCCGGAAGAGTATGAGAGAGCTGACTCAATTATTCCCTGAGGTCTGGGTGGAAGACAACCCCTCCTCCCCCCAGGCTGGCTGAACATCACGCCCCAGTGATAATAGAACTCAAACCAGGCACCATCCCGGTTAGAGGGTGCCGGTACCTGCTATGGATGGAGGCCTGAACTGGCATATTGCCCCACATCAATAGATTGAAACAAGCAGGCATTCTAGTAGAGTGCCAGTCAGCTTGAAATACGCCAATCCTGCCAGTCAAAAGGGAAGGAGGACAGGACTATAGGCCTGTACAAGATCTCAGGCTAGTCAACCAGGCTACTGTGACTTTACACCCCACTGTTCCAAACCCCTATACCTTGCTTAGCCTCCTCCCGCCAAGGACTAAAGTTTACACTTGCCTAGATCTCAAGGATGCCTTCTTCTGCATACACCTCGCCCCAGCATCACAGCCCATCATTGCCTTTGAATGGGAAGATCCAGTCGGGAGCACCAGATAACAAAGGCTAACTCCACAGCCATCTTTGGGGAAGCCTTGGCTTCTGATCTGGACTCATTCCATCCAGAAGAGTATGGATGTCAGCTCCTACAATACGGGGATGACCTGCTGCTGGCTGCCTGAGACCAAGGAAAAATACTGGAAAGGGACAAATGCACTGCTCCAGCTGTTGATGGAAGCAGGTTACCAGGTGTTGAAAAAGAAGGCACAATCTACAAAGAGGAGGTAAGGTATCTGGGGTTTGTTTTAAAGAAGGGCTCAAGGTTCCAGACCCTAATTGGGTCCTATATACTGATGGCACTAGCCTGATAAAACAAGGACAACAGCTGTTGGGTTAGCCAGAGCAGAAGGGGCCATCAAGACTGAAAAGAGATGGTGGGAATTGTCAAGTGACAAATTATTGGTACTGGAGGAGCTGGCACACACTCTGGTAAGCCAAACACACCAAGCGACCCACCTAGGCCATGCTGCCTGCTGACAGGTTAATGCTGCCTCTCGGGTATTCAGACAAAATCCTCTGGGTATTCAGCTGAAAGGCACACTGCCCCTTGAACAACTGGGAGTGGACTTCACTGAAATGAAACCTCACCAACACTACCATTACCTGCTGGTCATGATATGTGCATTCTTGAGATAGGTAAAAGCTTTTCCTACCTGGACTGAAAGAGCATGAGAAGTAGCCCGGTGCCTGCTTAGGGAAATGGTTCCCAGATTTGGATTTCCTACCAGCATTGGATCAGGCAATGGCCCGGCTTTTGCAGCTGATTTAGTACAACAAGTAAGCAAAACTTTAAACATCAAATGGAAACTGCACACTGCATATAGGCCCAGAGTTCTGAGATGGTGGAATGAACCAACTGGACACTTAAAGAGACTCTCCAAGTGGATCAGAGAGACTGACTGCTCCTGGGTGGACTTGCTTCCGATGGCTCTGCTCAGACTCAGGATGACCCCACAGTCCCAAGGCTATTCTCCATATGAAATTGTGTATGGGAGGCCTCCTCCCATAATAAAACAGGTGTCAACAAATTTGCATCAGGTAAGGGGGGATAGGATTTCACAGCAGATGGAACTGGGTAAGGTAATAAATCGGGTAACTAAGTTTGTACAAGAAAGGGTGCCGTTCCCCCTTGGGGAACAGATTCATGAGTTCACACTTGGTGACCAAGTATGGGTCAAAGACTAAAAACATGATTTGCTAGCCCTTTGGTGAAAGGACCCTTATGTTATTCTAACTACCCCTACTGCAGTTAAAGTTGCAGGCATTGCCCCTTGGATCCATCACACCAGAGCGAAGAAGGCATACAACACTGACCCGGAAGACGCTGAGTGGACCACCCAGAAGGACCCCACCGACCCACAGGGAACCAAGATCATTCTGAAGAGGAAGAAGAGAACAAGATCCCGGACGAGCCCTCTACAGGATGGAGCTGGGTAAACGACTCCTGCTGCTCGGCCTCTTCAACGCAATCCTGAACCTGACCAGTGTTCCTGCACAGGACAACGTCTTCATCTCATGGGCACATTCTTACGCGAACTTCCACAACTCCTCCAACTGTTGGGTATGCGGGGCCATGCCCCTGTCAGTAATGGACGGACTCCCCTGGTGGGTATCGCCACTCCGTTATGGGGACTTTATACCAACCACTGTGTTCCTTTTTAGAGCAACAGAAAGGAACTTTCCTCTCTCTCACCAATCATAACCTTTCTTTGCTCTCCTGGTGTAAGAAGAAGCCATCAATGGGCCAGGGACATAGGGTTACATTTAACATGAATACCAGCCTTATGGAGATAACAAAGGCTTATACCTCATATATGAAAATTAAAGAGGAAAAGGGTTCCCTTAACAAAAGGGGGATAGGCCTCCCAGTACCTTGAGCAATACTACCAGGTCTGGGATGAATATTTCTGGATGACTCCTGAAAAAGGACAGTTGATTACCCCTGCTACTATTTGCTGGGAACAAAAAGAACAGAAAGTTGGATTTGGAGACCACCCCCTTGACCCAAAAAAATTAAAATATATGGGTTATTTGCCCCCTGAACAATGTAAACAAATCTTGAAAGTTACCCATCACCCCAATCAGTCTGTTCAGTGGCCCGGTTCCGACTGGAACTATAATCCTGGAATCCACTGGGTAGCCCCCAATGGGACCCAGTGGCTCTGTGGGCTTAACTTATGGCCATGGTTACCAGTTGGCTGGGTGGGGCGTTTCACATTAGGATTTGCTTTCGCCCATGGCAGAATTAAGCCTGGCCTACACCAGCCTCCAGTAAACCTGCCTTATCTGCATGCAAGATGGACACGATCTGTGTTCCAATGGTATGACTATCTTGCTGCCTTGTTTGTATCCTCTGTAGGAACAACAGATATCATGGTTAAGGTAGAGGCCTTAACTAATTTCACTAAACAGGCCCTCTTGGACAGTACAAAAGCCATTCACGCTTTGAACAAAGAACAAATTCAGATGAGGAAGGCAGTAATTCAAAATAGGATGGCATTAGACATACTCACAGCAGCCCAAGGAGGGACTTGCGCCGTAATTAAAGTCGAATGTTGTGTGTACATCCCTGACCTGTCTGGAAATGTATCTACTGCCTTGAAAGATATGCAAAATCAAGTGAAAGCCATGTCTAATGAAAATATTCCCTTTTGGACTTCAGTTCTCTCCTGGGTAAAGGGAGACTGGTGGAAAACCATTGTAACTGTTGTTATAGTAATCTTAATCATACTGCTCTGTGGGCCCTGCTTCCTACAATGTCTTGTGAATTTTGTAACCCAGAGGTTGATAGCATTCTCTCATGTGGGTGACAGGAGGGTTAAGGTACAATATATCTCAATGAGTGATGCTCGTTATGAAAACTAAGAGCATCAAGAGGGGGAATGAAGAAGGAATTCATAGGGCCTGAACTCCATCTCAGGCCTGTCCGTGCTGGCTGTGCTCGACTGCCTCTCCAGTGGACTCTGAACTCTCTGCTTAGGGCCTGTGAGGACGACAATGGAAGGATGAGACCCCCTCCAGACAGAGGAATCCTGAAGATCACATCCAGGCTACTCATTGCCTAAGAGGAAGCATACCGTAATCACACCTGTCTCCGGACAGGTCATAAACTTTTTTCGTATCTGTCAAGATGTAATCACAGACTTATCGATTATTAACTGGTTGGAATGTAACTGCGGGCTTATTGACTATTGACTGTTTAAGACACGTACACATGGGGCAGGTGGTGGGTTTAGACACGTACACATGGGGCAGGTGGTGGGTTTAGGCACGTACGCATGGGGTATAAAAGATTTTCACAAATGCTGGACGGGGTCCTTGGCTAAGAGGAGACTCTGCCTTGGGCCCGCCGGCGTAATAAACTGCACTCCACTATCTGCATTGTCCTTCTGAGTGAGTTTGTTTCCCGGAAAGCGTGGCTATAACATAACTACAGAAGAAACTTGAGAAGGAGAAATGTGCACACAGAATCTTTTGAGAATTCTACTGTCTCTGCCATTCACCCATTGTTAGGATGAGAAAACTGAGGCAAAAATGGATTAATAAACCCACTCAGTGTCCCAGAGCTGGTAACTGGTAAAAGCTAGACTCAAACTGAGACTGCCTGGCCCCAGAACCTGTCTTTTTGAGTACAACATTGGTGTTATAGTTCCACAGGGGAGATATACTGAAATCCAGAGATTGCCTTGTGCACTGATCCTCCTGTCCCCATTCTATCCTCAAAAGTGACTGCCTCTTCTGTTTGAGTAATAGGGTATTTTTTACTTCATAATATTTAGCTTACTATGGCCAGTCTTATTTGCTCCTCTCTATAAAATAAGAGTTTATCCTGAGCAAGGATTCATCATCAATGCATCGGCCAGAAAGAGCGAGACCCACCTCACAGAAGCCAGGCTTTCCCCTCAGGCCTATCAGGGTGTTCTAGCTGTCTCTGGCAGTCTTTGATGGTGGCTTTGAGCAGAAGTATTTTCCCCCCTGGTTCAATGGAGGTTGGGAGGGGAAAAGTGCTGGTAAATTTGGGCCAGGATATTAGGGCCCTCGTTCCCTAATGACACCCCAGAATGGCTCTAGAGGAAAACTAATAGAGCAAGACACTACCTGTGACAATCCGTGCTTATCCAGTGCAACATCAGTATCAACCCAGGGTCTACATCCCTGGACCAGGCACTCTACACACTTTACATTGTGCAAAACTTTCAAAGATTTCATGGGATAAACCTTACTGACAACCACTGACTCCTCTACCTTTGAGATCTTAGAAGAGATAAATTGCTGCCACGGGCCATCTTATAAGTGGCTGTGCCAGAATTTAAGCTCAAGACTTTGGGGTTCCAAAGACCTTACATCTTGCTACCACACTAACCAAGCAGTTCCTCTCAGAATCCTAAGTTAATAAAAGCAGTCAACATTGATTATGCCAAGCACTGTGCTATGTATATTTCAAGAATTATTTAATCTAATACTAACAATGATAACCACAAAGAGAAACCATAGGAGAGAGGTGTCACTGTTAGCACTCCCGTTTCACAGAAAAGGAAACTGAAGTGTAGGAAAAGGATGTCCAAAAAGGTCAGAGAAAGGGTAAGAGGCAGACATGACCCTTAACCCCAAATCTCTCTGCCTCTAAGCACAGGCTTTCTTAAAATGTATATATCTTTTATTGGAGGATAATTGCTTTACAATGTTGTGGTGGTTTCTGCCATACATCAACACGAATCAGTCACAATTATATATATCCCTTCCATCTTGAGTCTTACTCCCCCTACCCCTAACCAAGCACAGGTTTAACTACTAGGTGATGCTGCCACCTGTCTCGCACTTAAATGAGAACACTGGAGACATAAGACTGGGAAAGGGGAACAGGTTGTCCACAGAGAACTTGTGAAAGCGCTCCATTTGGCTTTATTTGCTCATTCAAACCACAAGGCAGGCTGACAATAATTGGAAATTACTTGATATAGTTTGTTTTTCTCACTGGCTTTCTCTCCATGAGGGATTGTGATTGCTTTCTGCCCTGTTACATGTGCGAATCTCCTCCTCCTTTTGAATCATTCCATTCCTGCCAAGTTCTCCACCCCAGCTGTAGCCAGGAACCAAGTTCTGTTGTATAAACACAGAGAGAACTGAACTTCTAATCAGAGAGAACTGAACTTGCAAAGTCCCCATCCAAGACGTAACCCAAACGTCTCCTAGACAGTACCAGGTAAGGGACCGCCTCTTTGGGTGTGTGTGTCTGTGTGTGTTTGTCTGCCACAGGGAAATAAAGTATATATAGAGCCCTGAACATGAAATCTGAAGCCCCAATTTCAAATTCTAGCAATGCCCCTTACCGACCTGGGGCAAGTCTCTTCTCTGACACTTCCTTTCCTTTGTTGTAAAGTGAGGATGGTGAAAATGAGAGAGGGATCAGAGGGAATATATAGTATGCCCAGCACCATGACTGGTATACAGGTGACTGATTTAATGTTAGATATTTGAATGTGGTAGGGTGTGGGAGGAGGGTGCCGAGGGGAGTAAAAAAGATCTAGAAGTTAAAACATTGAGAAGAAAGCTCCATTATGTGAAAATTTGTTCAAATCACTTAAGGTGAATGCCTTTTATTAACAGCCTATTTTTTAAATATCTAAGTTGGTAGGGATTGGCTTCAGTATTTTCTGGGAGTTAGAAGACACCTCAACACTTATTAAGCCCTTATTCTGTATCAGACACAGCACTGGGAAATTGATTATATAGATTATCTCACTAATCTTTATGAAAGCATAATGAGTATTTTTACTCACTGTACACAGTGAGAATTATTACTTTGCCCTCCAAGTCTGGAGACATAAATGATGGTCAAGATCACTCACCTGGTACCAAGTGGAGCCAAACCTGGCTCTGTAATACTGGGATCCTCTATAATGCACTAAAAATGTTGCCTCATGAAATAGCTTTTTCAGTCCAAATACTTGTGAAACCAAAGTTCTGTTGTAAGAACTCATCAAGGCACTCTGAACAAGTCATATGAGGTTAAGGTTCATTTTAACTGAATTACCTCTTTAAAGACCTCATTTTAACTGAACTACCTCTTTAAAGAGTCTGTCTTAAATATAGTCACATGTTGAGGCACTGAGTGTTAGGACTTGAACACATAAATTTTGATGGGGCACAATTCAGCTTATATTAAAGAGTTAATTTCCTCATTATTTCTCTTTCTGTTGTCTTGGTTTTAGCCACTTATTAAAGGGTTGTATGGAATGTCCTTGAGTATTTAAGGACAATCCTGTGGTCATGTAAACACCTGTGTATAAAATTAGCAACTGAGTCTGGTGTTCTTGCTCCAATGGGTTCACATATGTGAAGAGAGGTATGTGTTGGAAAAAAAATGGAAGGAAGAGCAGGATTTTAGAACTATCTCTGCTACTAAATTTGCCTTGCAACTTTGTGGAAATCTTGGAATCTGGCCCTATGGCAGAGATTTTAAGCTCAAGTGTCAACAAGTATTAGATAGGTAGAGTCAGTGGAGAAGCAGGTAGCTGTGGCAAAATAGAGAGTGATGGACGCTATGCTGAATTGGAGAATGTTTCATTTAATGAAGCAGGCAATTTTCAGGCTTCCCAGGTGGCTCAGTGGGTATAATCCACCTGCAGTGCAGGCAGCACAGAAGATCCCCTGGAGGAGGATATGGCAATGCACTCCAGTATTCTTGCCTGAAGAATCGCATGGACAGTGGAGCCTGGCAGGCTACAGTCCATAGGATCTCAAAGAGTTGAATATGACTGAAATGACTTAGCATGCACACAGGCAATTTTCAGCTCCTACCAGTTGATGCCAGATTGAAATAAAAGCTTTCCAGGCCTTCTAAGTTTTCAAGAGAAATCTTCAATTCATGTTTTAAAGGAAATCTCTCTGTGTTTACATATTGGCAATTCAAATTATTTTTCTCCAAAGGGTGAGAGTCAAACATCTTTGGGTCTTTCTTCGCTTAAGTGTTCTGATAAAACAAAAGACAGTGCTGTTTAAAAAAGAAGGGGAAAAAAAAAGAAAGGCAGTGCTGTTGAGGCAATACAAGTGCGGACTGGAAAAGAATTTCTAGACACAGAGTATTGCACACAGGCATGAGTTTATTAAGAATAAAGATAAAGTGGGCACTGCGAGCACAGTGGGCCGACAACTCCTTACAGACTAGGGAGTCAACAGTCTCTGTGGGTTATTAGCCAATTTTTATGCCTCAAAACAACAACAACAAAAATTCATGCTGGAAGGTTGGTGTTAGATGATTGGTTAGGGCACTGTAAAATGAGCACTGGGGTGGGTATTTTTGCCTAATATAAGTCAAGAAGCCTGCTGGTGATGATTGGGGGAGCTTTGGCAAAGTTACAAAGGGGCTCAGTCAGCTTTGGAGATGACCTTGGTTCTGGGCTCCACTTCCGTGGCCTTGGTACACAGCCTCACACCTGTGGCCTGGGGACAGGACTCAACATTCCCTGCTCTTCTTATCAGTTAGACACATCTTCAGCCCCTTAACACTCTGCTCATGTCTAACTAGCTGCCTATCCAGCTCTCAGGTTATGAAGATACAGGTCATTGGGAAAGAGATGGAGACCATCTCTGGCTTCTTTCTGCTGGACAGGGGCTTCATGGGGTCCTGGGTCCCAGTGACTGCTCTCTGTCAAGGTTTACCTGCTGAGGGAGATGAGAGTCCATGGAATGACAAGGCAACTGTTTCCAGTGTAGTCCATGTGCCAACCAGCTGATATCCTTGTAGCATCATCTGGAGATTTATTTGTATTCTAGAAGAAAACAAACTTAACAAGAAGATTAGGGATACATGTCCCAAAGATTACATGTCCCAGGAGATCTAGAAGAGGGGATAGTAAGGAGCACCAGGACAAGACATTGGTCTGTGATGTTAGTGTTTCTCTAGGTATGAGATGATGCAAGAATTGGGGTTCATGAGCATATTTTCTTGAAAATATCTATCTGAAGGCCTGTCCTGTCAGTTTTTCCCAGAGTATAGAATGCCTTATTTTTAATTTCTACCCTGAACTCCTTTCAGAGGATGGTGAATGTCCGCAGCTCCAATGGCTCCTGATTTAATCTTTGTAGAGGCAGATGGCAAGTGCCAGTTTCCAGTCAGCAGGGCCCTTCATGGCTATAAATTTGATCATTGGTTTAGGGGCTTTTTAAGATCATTTCATCCCACAGTGATAGGAATGCTCATTCCCAGGTCTAGTGAAGATTTTTCTAACAGGTCACTTAATATTTTATTGTTGGACTTGATCGTGAAAATAGTAAAAGTTTTGGCCAATACCTGCCTTACTAGTAGTCTCTTATAGTCCAGGAAAGCATTCCTTCTTGTTGATTCTTCCCATATCTAGAGTTACATTGTTATAATCATTGATCTCATATGGAACTATATATTATTTTATTAGAGACTCAGTCACACATTTGGTAACGTAAGAGATAACAATTTTGTGTAAGAGACAGCAATTTTCTGAAACAGGCAGTATAGGAAACAATATAGGTAGCAGTAATAGTAAGTTTACAAGTAAAAATTTAAGAACTTTTATCAAATGCAGTCCAGTATATCCCAGGTTGCCTGATTTAGTGTGTTAAATGACTGTAGCCTGGTGTTAATCTTCTGGTTGTAGATCATGGAGCATCTGATCTTTATCCAAAGACTGACTGTAAAGTTAGTCTTCAGAAGCAAACTTAGAGCATCTTTCTATTAATGCAGTTAAATCTTGTAGCAGAATAACATCTTGTAACAAAGGACTAACTGGAAAGTGAGTCTTAGTAAATAAAGGCCTTAATTAACAAAACTAGTATTTACCATTTACAGAAACATAATTTTTTGAAATTACCCCCATTTTTATTAAACACAGCCAAGACTAATTTGTTTTTTAAATAAGCTTGGTCCATTGACTATAGATGCCATAGGCCTGTCATCAGATTTTACTACAATGGATTATTTTCTCTTTTGGAGGTCCCCAAAATACTTTGAGATTTCTGTATGTTCAAGACACAGTCTTTTTATTTACCTAGTAAGGCTGTTCAGAACCCAAGTGTCTCCAATTTCTGGAGGGACAAGTCGGAGAGAAAGAAAAAATGTTTTAATTTTACCCACAAGTATAAATGACCAAATTATTTTGAACCATAAGTAGCTTGAGGAGAACAGCTTCTTTATATCTGAAAACAAGGATTAGAAGCCAAGTAGTATGTCAGACAAAAGGTCATGAAACTTATAATTATATTTATTTATTTGATCCTATGTAATTAATTTCTGTTCTTCTGTCCTTGCCTGATGATTGAGGATGATAGTGACAGTGATAGTTTTAAGAAGTTTGTGAAGCCTTTATTCAGACTTGCATGATTTGTTCAATGAAGTGGGTGCCTTGATCACTGGAGATTGTAAAACATACACCTAAGTGGAAGACACATTTTAAACATTTTTTTTCTCCATTGTGAGAACATCAACCTTGCAGCCAGGAAAGGCTTTACCCCATTAAATGAAAAAATGAGGTTTATCAAGGAGCCAGGAAAAATCAAGCAGCCATTTTGGATTTCCCATGACTCTGACTATTTGACTTACAGTCATTGTTTATCCACTTTAAATTCCCTGATTTAGGAGTAGATGAGGGGTTAATTTTTGTAGAAGCAGAATGAGCTTTGTCTGTGTGCCACAACCTTCATAGATCATTGTGAAATAATATTTATTTTATCACAGTAATAATGTTTTAAAAAATAAATCACTTAAAGGCAAAGAAATTCACACAGTCCATTATCAAAAGCAGCATTCCAAGAAAAGTTTGTTCTTTTAACAAGGAGAGAAAGTCAAATTCCAGTTTGGTACCAGCTTATATTCACTGTGAAACAAAAGTTATTCATTTAGCTAAAGTAATAATAAAAGATTTCAAAGACAATTCAATGTCTTAAGAAACTTGTACCATGCACAAAACTCTCTTCTTGGGGTCCATATCTCACATATCTTCTTTTCACTATTTTCATCACTTTATTTGCCCATTCAGAGACCCTATAAATCAAAATGTATAAGTTTGCCACCTATAAATCAAACTTATTTCCTTTCCCTTAATAAAGTAATTCCATTCCTTATACTTTTTTTTTTTTATTATTAAAAACACACATCCTACTTTCCTTCAGCAACCATGAACTGTCCTTTATAACAGCATTCTGTAGATTGGAAAACATAAATCACCCAAAGCTCTTATCTTACCTGCATTTTCTTAAAAGTTTCTTCACAGTGTGTTCTTAAGACGCTGTTGTTGTTCAGTTGCCCAGTCATGTCTGACTCTTTGCAACCCCATCACCTGCAGCACACCAGGCCTCCCTGTCCTTCACCATCTCCTGGAGTTTGTCCAAGTTCATGTTCACTGAATCGGTGATGCTGTTCTTAAGATATGCCTATGTTAATTAGGTTAACAAATATTAATACCAGTTAATAGTGAACTTTTCCCCAGTTCATGTGAACCATTTCTCTTTTATTTAGAGCTGTTTGATTTATAAGTGCTTACTTTTCTTTAGTCCAATTGAATTAGAGCTCATTTACAAATTAACCTTAGCAATATTACCCAAAGACAGAGACACACACTGAGATATACATATATATCCAAACAGACACAGATCTCACAGTTTTCTGCTTATGATTTAAAATGTCTCTTTGCCTCTTTCTTCCTTGCCTTGAAGCTCTACTAATTAACATAAGGCTGACATCTCAGGCAGAGTGGGCTTTGTATCTCAAGGACATGGTAAGAGTTAACTTCAGAATTTTTCCTAGGCATATTTTTGCTTCTCTCAAGACTGGAGCTCCAAAAAGAAATGTGTTTCAACAAGCCAGTTTTGTCTAATTGCATGTGCAAGAAGAACAAATCTTGAAATTTCAAAAAGATTTCATTTTAACCAGTTTTATCCAGAATCTAGAGAATATCATGGCCATCTTGTATCAAAAATGTCATCCTCCTTTTTGTAGTCATAATTTCAGAGCTAAAATATAGACCAAACAGTGCTCAAATTGGTTCTGATGACAGGAGCAAACTGACTGATAAAAATATCGTCCTAGTAGGGATTGTTCCTTCGGGGAGATGGGGTCTTTGTTCAGTCAGAAGAATCTGAAGGAGTAAGGGAACCTGAAGGAATGGGGGAAATTTCTTCCCTCCCCCCTGCCACCTCCTGCAAGAGATAGGAGAAGTTAGAGGGGGATTCTTTACAATTTTTTGGAGTTTTGTTTTTTTTTTTTTTCCTTTTCAGGTTTATGATTATGGGAGAAAGTCATGGGCTAGGACATCTAATGGAGGGAGAACCATAGGAGGACAGGGGATAAGGTGACAACAGAAAGGTACATGTAGCATGAGCCCCTTAGATCCAAATTCTGACTGAGTGCCATAGGGAACAGCAAAAGAGATCATGTAATTTACTGTGCCATTAAGAGGCCATTTTTCTTGGTTCCCCAATATGTAAGTTGGCATTAGGTAATTGGGTAGGGCAGTATAGGGTGAGCACTAGGGTACACATTTTTGGCTAATATGGGTCAGGAATCCTGATGGTGATGATCGGGGGGCGGGGGGAGAGGGGCTTTGGCAACATTACAAAGGGGCTCAGTTAGCCTCTGAGGTGACCTGTTGATTCTTGTTGCACCTGTGGCCTGGGGACAGGACTCAGCAAGTATTGTTGACTGACAGACACCAAAAAGGAAGGGGACATACTTTAGTTCACATGGCCCAAGGATCCACACTGACAAACTCTACAAGATGAAGCTTTCATATATCTATCCTCTTGTTGACTTAAAAAATATTCACAACCAAAAAGTTGAGTGTTATGTTTTATCTGGTGGAGAATTTTAGCACTTCAGCCCACGAGACAGCATCTCAAAGTGACCCTGAGAGAACTGCTCCTGGAATCAAAGCCTTAAATTTTCCCACCGAATAAAACTTACCTGTTGACTTTTAGGTTGTGAATACTTTTTATGTTGACAGTTATGGTGACTGCAAAGAAGGGACCCTGACCAAATTCTTCTTCTCCACCTGAACCCAGTGAGTATCCAGAGCCTTGGTAGCATCAGAGGCCCCTTGTGCCCATTCACTTTCCTGAGGAGTCCAGACAAATTTGAATGAGTGCCTCCTGGTTCTAGGATTTCCTGTTTATTGGTTGACGATCCTATGTTTTATTCGGTGGGGAAGAGGTTATCCTTGAAACTTGGTTTCAAGAAGAGGTACCTGGGTTGCTCAGTCTAGACATTGAGTGGGTTATCCTCAGTCAAAAGACTGGGAAGATTTTACTCAGTTTAGGTGCTTAGTGGATTATCTTTGATATAAAATGCACTGGGAAGATTTTGTTTGGGAAGGTTATCCTCAGTGTAAAAGGTACTGGGAAGACTCAATTTGGATACTGAGTGGTTGGCTATCCTCAGTTAGAGACTGGAGGAAGACTTAGTTTAAACACTGAGTAAGGTGGAATGGAGTTATTAGGGGGAAGATGGACCTGTCATTTTTCCTTTTATTGGCTACCTTAATAGAGTTTTTTGAAATAAAACTGAAATCTTTTGAGAGCTTCTGAGCTCCGAAGAAGGGACTCTCTCCTCCTGGCTGGCAATGGCTTTCTCAGGGAACTGAGAAACCTGCAGAAGTGGTAGAGGAGAGACCTCATACAGCCCAGCCTATCCTTATAGGGAAACACAGTCATGTAATTAACAAACTGTTCAACCAAGGATGCACATAAGAATTGGCCATTCTGTGACCTGAGCACCTGTGGAAGTCTTACACTCCAATGGGAGACAGGAGACATGTAAGATGGGGCTGAAACAACTCTGGGGCAAAATCAGAGAAGTTACACTCCCAAGCAGTACATGCTGGCCCAGCACACAATCATTACTAGCAATTTTACCTCAACAAACTGACTTCAATATAGAAAATAAAGGTTTCAAAATAAAAGAAAAGGAACAACAGATTGCCAGCCTCCAGCTAACACCCCAGCTGGGTAAATGTACATACAAAAATTATAAGTATTTACTTAAGCGGAAATTGAAGGAAATCTCACCCTAAAAATTGAGGAGGCTCTTTCATTGCTTACACAGTTAAGTTACATTAAGGTTAAAAGCTAGCTTAGTAAAAATATCTTTTCAGACTTTAAACAAAGGCCTTCAGGGGAAACTTGGTTTTTGAGATATAAATGTTCTACCTGTTCTTCCTAGGACATTCTGTGCTGCTGTGTTTTGTTTGCTCAGGTTTTTAAAAACTTGGCCTGTTAGGTAGTTAGAATAGGAAAAAGGAGTCCAAAATGGTGGTGGCTAAAAGACAAAGAAGGGAAAAAACCCACAAAAATTGAACAAAAGAAAAATCTGAGGACAGGCGTGAGAACCTCAGGTGAAACAAACAGCCCTCTTGGCTAGCCCAACTTACATAGGGCAGGCTCAGGGGGAGGAGAAAAAACATAAAAAGAGGAGCCAAAATTTAGCCTCTCTTCTTTGGGGTCTGCCTGCCCTCATGCCTCAAGGTTGCATTTTCCTTTGCTTGCCAAATAAAACTGAGCTTTAACTGAGCTGTAGCACTGTCCACTGTTTCAAATCTTTGCTGTGGTGAGATGGAACCGAAGAAATTACACACTCCCCCAACATGGCCTTTGCTATTTTTGTGGTTCCTCTGGTGGCTCAGACAGTAAAGAATCTGCCTGCAATGCAGGAGACCAGGTTCAGTCCCTGGTGGGAAAGGTCCCCTGGAGAAAGAAATGGCTACCCCCTCCAGTATTCTTGCCTGGGGAATTC
The DNA here is from genome assembly GCF_033118175.1 of Dama dama. Lineage (NCBI taxonomy): Eukaryota > Metazoa > Chordata > Mammalia > Artiodactyla > Cervidae > Dama > Dama dama. The sequence goes on from NC_083690.1 coordinate 19,358,062, forward strand.
CATGGACAGAGAAGTCTGGTGGGCTACAGTCCATGGAGTTGCAAAGAACTGGGCATGACTGATTAAGAAACACAATACAGTACTGTTTTTGAGAGTAAATTCTCCAAATTTGGGTTTCCCTGATAGCTCAGTTGCTAAAGAATCCACCTGCAATGCAAGAGACCGCATACAATTCCTTGTTGGGAAGATCCCCTGGAAAAGGGATAGGCTATCCACTCCAGTATTCTTGGGCTTCCCTTGTGGCTCAGCTGATAAAGAATCTGCCTGCAGTGCAAGAGAGCTGGGTTCAATCCCTAGGTTGGGAAGATCCCCTGGAGAAGTGAAAGGCTACCCACTCCAGTGTTCTGGCCTCTAGAATTCCATGGACTGTATAGTCCATAGGGTTTCAAAGAGTCGGACACAACTGAGCAACTTTCACTTTCTCCAAATTTAGGTTACATCGTTCCCCACTCTCTTATGGGGAAGGCTCTTGCATATTTATGATCTGAATCACTATTAATATACCAGCTGAGCCACAAGGGAACCCCAAATAAGGAAAGAAGTAGGGGAACTAGACAACAAGTGAAATTGAAAGTCACTGAGTTGTGTCCAGCTCTTTGTGACCCCATGGACCCATGAAATTCTCCAGGCCAGAATACTGGAGTGGGTAGCCTTTCCCTTCTCCAGGGGATTGTTCCAATCCATGGATCGAACCCAGGTCTCCTGCATTGCAGGCAGATTCACAGATTTGGGCTTTCCTACTATCTCAGTTTGTAAGGAATCTTCCTGCAATGCAGGAGACCTCAGTTAGATTCCTGGATCAGGAAGATCCCCTGGAGAATGAACTGGCAACCCACTCCAGTATTCTGGCCTGGAGAATCACACGGACAGAGGAGCCTGCTTGGCTACAGTCCATGGGGTTGCCAGAGTTGGACACAACTGAGCAACTAAACTACCACCTTGATTTACATTTTATTGGTACGATGAAACTTTAAAATAAATGTTACTGAGATAAGAGCTTTGAGGTAAACTCTTTTCTATTTTAGAAAAATCTATTTAAAATAATCTTTCCAGATAACTTGAAATTCTAAAGTTGGGCTAATTTAAGTTAAATGTAAAAGTTTATTGAATAACTAGATAATTTCACTAATGATATGCTGAGATATAAATTACTAAATAGAAAAGCTAAAAGTATTTAGGAATATTAATGAAAATGCTTGATGTCACCCCAAAATGTTTTCTATAAGAAAACAAGTGCTTTTAGAAATTATCACTGCTGTTTATGCTCACCAATATATAGAATGCCAATATAAAAAGCAGTTCATAATTACTTACTTCTTACCTTTTACTAAGAGTAAACTCCAGGAGTTAATGATGGACAGGGAGGCCTGGCGTGCTGCGATTCATGGGGTCACAGAGTCGGACACGACTGAGTGACTGAACTGAACTGAAGATTTTAAGACTTGAAGTTTCTGATTTAAATATGTAGTTAAAGCTATTAGAAATAATACAGTAACATTTTGATATACAGTAGGAAATAAAATGTGTGTTTTCAGTAAAGAAGGTATGAGGAATAAAATTGCATTTTATTGAGAAAAAAGAAGGAATGAGCTTGTTGATTTTATTTGGATAAAAAATGAGACTAGGTACAGAATGTGATCAGAGACTATGAAAAGGAACCCTGAGGAGGAAAAAGTTTTATGCATAGTCAAGTTTCACTAAATTTAGATTGAAGTTAACTAAATGGATTTGGCTAAGTAAGCTAATACAAAACTTGAATTTGATTTCTCTTTTACTTTGGTTAAGTAAATAAGCATTGTTTCAGTGACCTATGATCCTGTTGTGTTTTAAATCTTTGTTAGTTTTTCTAACAAACTTCTCAAATATCAAAATCTAACTAAAGCTCTTTTAGCTTCCTGCTGACTTTGAGATGCTTTGAGGAAAAACCTCTGAAACATCTCAGAGAGGAATGTTAAACCAAGTTTATTTGGCATTCAGAAGATTTGGCAAGTGATTGAAGGTGAACTTTACCTTGCTTCCTTTAATTAACAATAAACTTCTGATGTTCAATCTATCTATCCTTTGTTGCAAAACTTTAACCTGGTTCCTCCTCTCACTTCTTCAGAGCAATTCTCTCAGAGTCACTTGAGATGCTGTCTCCTGGGATTGAAGTCCTAAAAATTCCCACTGAATAACACATAACTCTCAACTTTTAGTTTGTGATTATTTTTTAAGTCAATACTCTTCTCTGCAGACAGTAGCAGGGTTCAGAGGGCAGCACTAAAATTAATTGGGGTTAGGTTACTACAAGTCTAAACAGATTGAAAATAGAGTCAAAATATTGAAAATAAAGTTTTATTGATTTATTTCACGGGTCTATCATCTAACAGTATTATCTTGTTGCTGTAACTGAGGGGAGAGGGCTTAATTATTTGTAGGGATAAACTGCTTAAACCTCAAAACTATTTGTGAAGTGGGTTTCTGCTCATAGAACAGAAGTTCTTGCTTAAGCCAATTTCCACCATCACACTTCAAAAAGCATCCTAGTAAATGAGCATTCTATCCCCATGTCAGAAGCATTTGTTGGATCTGGAGTGGCAAAAACTTTTTATTTCGTAGGTCAAATGATGGCTTAGTAATAGGTACCTGAATGCTGCCCTGGGGAAGACCTTGAGGCCAGATCCCTGTGTAGTAGGGAGAGTGCTGTGATATTAGCCTCCTCTGTCTGAGTGTGGTGGTGCATATTTGTCAATATTCTTATAATACCAAGTGATAGAAATGCAATCTCAGACAGGAAAAATTGTTGATCCATAGAATTCAGGACAGGATATTAACAAGAGCCTCAGGAGCAATAGTTACGAACCAGAGACTTGCATCCCTCTCAGATTCTCTCTACCCCTTGTTTCCATGTCTCTGAAAATTTCCAAGTTTTCCTCTCTTATGCAGAGCAGTTATCTCCACTTTATAGGAATTATAGCCACTGACAGTTTCCAAAGTGTATATTTCATGGCTTCCACTAAGGCTTTGGTAACACACACACACACACACACACACACAGTTTTGGAGAGGGATTATGATTAGCCCAGTTTGTGTTTATATATATATATATATATATATTTTTTTTTTTTTTTTTTTTTAAAAACCTTACTTTCTGTTTAATTCGTTTTGCCAAACAAACACAGTGAAAACTTTAGTCTGACTAATTGTACAGAAAATAGAATTTGTAACCAGTAGCAAATATAACAGGATAGACCTAAGTCCCTGGCAGGCTGGATTTCCATCAACAGGTCACCTAGATCCCCTTGTAGATGGCCTCCTGGGAGGGAGGTCCTAGGAAGCCGAGGCACAGATCTGCCAGTCCTCATCAGAATCACAGGCTGCACCTGGGAAGGAAAAGCACAAAAAAGTAGAACTGATGTTACTTGGATCTCTTATCACTACACACAGAAGAGTTGTCTCTGATTGCCAGCCAAACTCAAGGTGTTGTCTTCCCAAAGCCATAGTCCTCCAGCATCCCATCTGCATCCCTATGGGATAAGTTTCAAGTTTCCCATGATATATATATATCATGGGAAATGATTGACCAATCAAATTTGGATGTGGTGGGATCATCTAAAACTATGACAGTTTTCATAAAAACCACATATTTGGGTTCAATAGGAAGAGATGTTTCCAGAGCAAGGATAGCATGACATACAGGACTTTGAAAATACTGTTTCTACCAAAAAAGGGTGGCCACATGGCCTCTATCCCTGGGGGTTAAAAGAAAAGGAAAAGACCCTCAGGAATATGTGCCTACCTCATCTAGTAGCTATAGCCCCTCTTCATAATTTTTGCCTTGTGATTCTTCACTTGGGAAAAGAAATTCCCAGCTAAGTCAGTTTAGCTGTGCCTTCAAATTTCAGTGAGCTGTTAGTTGTGCCTTCCAAATTCCAGTGGACTGAAACAAAGCTATGACTCTAGTAAGTAGCCAGCAATGTGCCTTCATTTTGTGGAAGGAATTTCTGCTCCAACGACCAACATATTAGTCATCTCTTCTCAAGGCAGGTAGTGACCTGAGAATTCTGTCTGTTTCCTGAGGACTGCTCCACTATGCAAAGGCTGATGAAGTTTCGGGTCCTCTGGGGCATCCACATGTCCTGCCCTGGCTTCCACCATGTCCCTCAGCACCTGCGCTGCCAATCTTTATCAGGAGCTGGAGCCCTAAGATTGAATGACTACGACAGACCTGAGGAATTTAACTTTGCAAGTGATGTACTGGACCACTGGACTCAAATGGAGAAGGTAAGGAGGCCTCTTTGTTTGGTGCAAAAACAGGATTCACCTCCTTCTCCCAAAGGAAGAGGGGCACAGAACTATAAGGGCTTCTGACTAAGCTTACAATTTTCATGGGAAAAGCTTATGTTTTGGGGTTAAGTTCTCAGCCTGGATACTTCCTCTATTCTCTAAGCTCCAGTGGCTTTACCGGTGAAATGGGGATAATCTCATTTAAGAAACAAGATAGTAGGTGAAAGTATCTGGTACTCAGTCAGGTAATCATGACCAAGTGTCAAATTCTAATCACAGGTCAGCAAGTTGATGTTGGTCTGAATTCTCATCTTCAACTAATGAGACTGTGAGTCTAACTAGAATTCATCTCATAAAATGTGGGCTTGACTTTAGGTTACACCCAGAGGGAGGGTGTAACCTTGATTGTGCACATGAACATCTGACACATGTAACTAAATCATATCATCTATCTTCCTATGAGGATGGCAGGTATAGCTGGAGTCCTCCCTATCAACTACCTACTTAAACGTGGCTTTAGGGTATATCCAGAGAAACCCATCCCAGTTTTCTCTGCAAAAAAATGCATTCTTGGTTTCTCTTTTCCCAAGAGAGGCACAGTGGTGACACTAGGAGTTGGATAGACAATGGGGGGTGTTTCAGCTACAAAGTTCCAGCTGGCATTTTCCACATTGTGAAAGCCCACTCAACATTGTATTTGTTCAGAAGAAAGAATTCACCTGATATGGAGTCAAGGAGTTGATTATTTTTAATTTACCATAAGCATACATTCATACTGAAAGCTTAAGGCTGCAAAGGTTAAGGCTACTGTGAGTGATGCCGGGATTTGTGATCTCCAGAGGAGAAGATTTTGATCCGGGGCTGGAGATGAGGCTTGATCACTCAGAACTTTCTGTGTAGCAAAGTTTTATTAAAGTATAAAAGAGATAGAGAAAGCTTCTGGCATCGACATCAGAAGGGGGCAGAAAAGATACCCCCTTGCTAGTTTTTAGCAAGGCATTATATACCTGTTAGCAAGCTGCTAATCTGATAAAAGAAATGCCTCAAGACTGAGAGAGTTATGGTTACTGAGAGAGTTACTGAGAGAGTTAAGTCCCCTCTCCCACAACATGCATTTTGAGATAGAATGGCAAAAGGGGAGTGATCTCCAGCCATAAAACAATTGACATGAATCTTGAAGAAAGGCAGATTTCCAAGCAAATACATAGTTTCATTAACATAGCTTAAGCAAACTGTTTCCATAAGAAAAATGCACTGGTTTGCTGAGCCATTAGCAGCTCAAGGTTACCTTCAGACAGAACCAAGTGTCCTCATGACAACACAGGATAGGAAGAGAAAAAAAGTCTGCCACTTGCGGTTTATTTCCTCCTGTTGCTTGGAGAGCTCTGGCCTTCCTACCTGACTGTTAACCCTCTCAATATGTTAGTATTCAGAACTTATATGCCTTTTATGGGGACTTTTATCCTACCTCCATCTTTTTCCTTTTTCTGAATTTCCAAAAAACTCCAAGGAAAATAGAGCCCTCACTTTTGGAGAGCCCTTTTTGTTTATGTGCCTTGCCAAGCACTTTGTGCTTATTATTCTGATAAGATGGACACTTTAATCATCCCCTTTTTTGAGATAAGGAAACTGAAGTTACAATCGTTCAAAAATCTACGGAATTTGCTTATCTAATAAGTGGAGGAGCAGGATTTGGGTTCAGGCTGTCTGATTCTATAAGTCAATCTTTAACCTGGCCTCATGAGATGACAATGTCAAAACATCTCTGCTTTCAGACTACAAACTGACTTTCATCACTGCCCAGATCAAAAATCTGGTTAAGATCTTTTGAATCACCAGATGGGCTGGAAATGTCATAGTTTTTATTCTGCATAATATCTTCATAAGTTCCTTGTTAGTTCACACATCAACCCATGGAGATTATCACCATGTAAATATTTGCCCAGGGAATGCCACATCTTTGCTGGGATTTATATTGTCAACTAAAAAAATACACACACCTAAAAGTTTTAGGTTTTATTTGGTGGGAATTTTAGGACTCGAGTCCAGGAAACAGTATCTCAGGTGACCCTGAAAGAGCTTACTTCAAGGAGGCAGGGGAGGAGCCAGGCTCTACACAAGACATATGCATATGTCTGAATAAATTTGCATATGTTTGAATATGAAAATTAATGTTAATTAAGAAAAAACTAAGTCTCTCACATAAAGAGATTTAGCAATCTTCTATGTGTCCAGCCTTGCTGAAATCACTTCTTTCATATGCATCTAACTCTCTGGGGCCAATCCTGTTTTCTTTATTGTTAACATACAAATTTCTTGTTTACCACAAGAGATGGTGAACGTGGCAGATGGCTGCCTCTCACATCCCCCAGCTCCTCGGCACTTACCAGGAAGGAAGTACCTGATGGCTTCCAAATAGATGTCTTTGTTTCACTGTGGCTCATAAATTTGCATTTGGAAAAGGCTTGTTTACTAGAAGACCACAGAGAAGGAAATATTTCATTTTACACTCCCTCCCTGTGGTCAGAAGTTAAACCTTATTGGGAGACATTTCATGACCATTGTTTCTTTTTGTCCCATGGTGCTTGGAGGCTCATCTCAGATCAGGTGAAAGTTCTTTATTGATATGTCACTGCAGGTGTTAATTTCCAGAGTAGGCCCATTGATGGATAATAAATGGATCTGGATCTTCTATCTTTCTAACCTAATAGGATCCAGGAGATATTTCCCTTGTTGCTTCTTCTCATACCTAAAATCATACTATTACAATTATTCTAAGTTATAAATGTGATGTATTTCTTCAAGATATTTATCTGTCTTTAATTTGTCCAGGGGCCTGGTTATACATCATGTACACAAGAGACAACAATCTTATAAAATAAACAAATTATAAGCAATACAGCTAATAATGTTAAAGTTACCAGTAGAGACTTAAGCCATGAGCTTCCAGAACTGAAAGGTTGCTGCTGAGCCATAAAAGACACTGGGATTCTTGGCCTCCAAAGGAGAGTAATTCAATCCAGGGCCAGTGACGAGGCTTGATCACTCAGAGCTTTTGTGTAATAAAGTTTTATTAAAGTATAAGAGATAGAGAAAGCTTCTGGCATAGACATCAGAAGGGGACAGAAAGGGTGCCCCCCTGCTAGTCTTTAGCCAGATGTTATATAGCTACTAGAAGTCTGCTAGGTAGAGAAAGGAAATGTCTCAAAACTCAAAGACTGGCACCAGGCCCCTCACCCACAACATGCTTTTTGAGATAACATTGGCACAAGATGAGATGTCCTGGGCCAAAAAATGATTGACATGAATCTTGAAAGGCAGGTTTCTAAGCAAAGACACAGTCTCATTAACATATCTTAAGAGATTATTTGCATGAGTAAAACATACACATTTGTTTGAGTCTTAGGTGGAACCAACTTGAAGAAAGACAGTGTATAGGGTAAACACATAGTTCATTAACATAGCTTAAGATAAACGTTTCCATAAGAAAAACACATTGGTTAGCTAAAGGTTTGAGAAAACTTTTAGGTTAACTTGGAGAAAAGTTAAGTTCAGGTGGAACCAGGTGTCATCAAGACAACACAGAATTTTAAAAGAAACCTCCTTTTAAATTTGTATAGAGAAGGGAAAAAAATCTGACACTTGTAGTTTGTTTCCTCCTGCAGCTTAAGAGAGAGATAAAAAATATCTGACACTTGCAGCCTATTTCTTCTATTTGGGACCTCTAGACTTCCTGCCTGTTACCCTCTCCAAACCAAATCATCTTTCTAAAAGATCACCAAATCTAGGAAGTGGATCATCTAAGGCAGAAATCTGATTTTTCATATGAGTCGTTAAATGCATAATATTAGACAATTGTGGTATATAAACATAACATTTAGTTTGAATTATAGCACAGTTGCCCCCTTGAGATACTGTAAGGATATCAAGGGCCATATGATTTTGCAATTCAGCGTTTCATATCATAGAGACTTCAGAATTCGCCTGGTTGCTAGGCCTTTTGAGTGAATTTTGTCAAAGCTTTAATGTGAGAAATAATATTTTCCAATCTTACTGAAGGCCCCAAAATAGCTGCTAAGTTATCATATCAGTGAAGTACAGATCTCTTGGTCCATCAGGCTCGTATTGATGGTAAATTTGCTGGAGTCAGATCTAAGTTTGTTTGTACAAAAGTAACCTTGAGCCCAAGGGAATCCTAAAGTTCACTTTCCTAGCCATCTCAGCAGAAGCCAAGGCCATAGACTGGACCCACAAAGCCATTGAGTCCCATTAGGTGCCAGCCAGTATATTTCTGGTCATCTGACCCAATCTGTTCCATACTAACCACTATCTTTATGAGAAATGGTATATTGGCAGTTTTCATAAGACACTTAGCCTAATTTTTTAGTGTTATTAGGTTGATTATCTTTGATGTAATTTAATTGTTCCCAGCATGGTGGGGGTGGGGGGTGGGGGGGCTTAGGCTTAGATGACCATAGCCTGGTATTAGCCAGACAAATCCATCCCATAACTGAGGAAACATTCTTCCTAATAGTCTGGAGTTTACTTTTTTTTTTTAAACAAGAATTTAGCCTGTTGTTCCATTAAAGTAACCTTAAGGGAAAATTCACATTTATGGCCAGGTTTAGAATAAATATATTTGATTGACCAGGTAGGTGGGTCCCATCTAGTGACATCAGTACTAGCCCAGACTGAACTATAATTCCTTTCTTCTAAAATATATAAACTTTCTAAGAGCCATTAAGCCAGAGCCTTGGAGGGGAGAAACACACAAAGGTAAACTAGAGGTACTGTTGCTGCTACTGCTGCTGCTAAGTTGCTTCAGTCATGTCTGACTCTGTGCAACCCCATAGACGGTAGCCCATCAGACTCCTCCGTCCATGGGAGTTTCCAGGCAAGAGTACTGGAGTGGGTTGCCATTTCCTTCTCCAACCAGAGGTACTGGATGCAGGTAATTGACCACAAACCCAACAATTTGACTGATTTCTAAAATTTGCATAAGATCCTGCCCATGATAGAAAAATATTTGATTCATGTGCAAGAGTCTAAGACACCAAGAAGAAAATGTTATGAACAATCATATGGGTTCAGGTCTAGTATCTTAGGTCAGACTTCTGCTGGTGTCTTTTTATCCTGGTGTTGGTGTTTTCTTATTATCAGAGCACTGCTTTAACGTGAGTTTGAGGACAGCAGAGAACTGCTCCAGCCTGGTGTAGGAGACGCTTTTAATTGGAAATATGAATCCAAGAGGCAATTCCCTTCAGTTTTGCTACACATGAGCTTACTAAAATTACCTGATAAGGGCCCTTCCATCTAGCTTGGAGGCAGTCCTTTAAGTGATGCATTTTTCTATATACCTAATATCCTTGTTTCTCAAGAGGCAGGTCAGATGGTCTGGTATTTCCCATCCCCTTCAGAATTTTCCACAGTTTATTGTGATCCACACAGTCGAAGGCTTTGTGGTAGTCAATAAAGCAGAAATAGATGTTTTTCTGGAACTCTCTTGATTTTTCAATGATCCAGCACATGTTGGCAATTTGATCTCTGGTTCCTCTGCCTTTTCTAAAACCAGCTTGAACATCTGGAAGTTCACAGTTCATGTATTGCTGAAGCGTGGCTAGGAGAATTTTGAGCATTATTTTACTAGCATGTGAGATGAGTGCAACTGTGCGGTAGTTTGAACATTCTTTGGGATTGCCTTTCTTAAGGATTGGAATGAAAACGACATTTTCCAGTCCTGCGGCCACTGCTGAGTTTTCCAAATTTCCTGGCATATTGAGTGCAGCCCTTTCACAGCATCATCTTTCAGGATTTGAAATAGCTCAACTGGAATTCTATCACATCCACTAGCTTTGTAGTGATGCTTTCTAAGGCCCACTTGACTTCACATTCCAGGATGTCTGGCTCTAGGTGAATGATCACACCATTGTGATTATCTGGGTCATGAAGATCTTTTTTGTACAGTTCTTCTGTGTATTCTTGCCACCTCTTCTTAATATCTTCTGCTTCTGTCAGGTCCATACCATTTCTGTCCTTTATCGAGCCCATCTTTGCATGAAATGTTCCCTTGATATCTCTAATTTTCTTGAAGAGATCTCTAGTCTTTCCCATTCTGTTGTTTTCCTCTATTTCCTTGCATTGATCGCTGAGGAAGGCTTTCTTATCTCTCCTGGCTATTCTTTGGAACTCTGCATTCAAATAGGAATATCTTTCCTTTTCTCCTTTGCTTTTTGCTTCTCTTCTTTTCACAGCTATTTGTAAGGCCTCCTCAGACAACCATTTTGCCTTCTTGCATTTCTTTTCCATAGGGATGGCCTTGATCCCTGTCTCCTGTACAATGTCACAAACCTCCGTTCATAGTTCATCAGGCTCTCTGTCTCTCAGATCTAGTCCCTTAAATCTATTTCTCACTTCCACTGTATAGTCATAAGGGATTTGATTTAGGTCATACCTGAATGGTCTAGTGGTTTTCCCTACTTTCTTCAGTTTAAGTCTGAATTTGGCAATAATAAGTTCATGATCTGAGCCACAGTCAGCTTCCGGTCTTGTTTTTGCTGATTGTATAGAGCTTCTCCATCTTTGGCTGCAAAGAATATAATCAATCTGATTTTGGTATTGACCATCTGGTGATGTCCATGTGTAGAGTCTTCTCTTGTGTTGTTGGAAGAGGGTGTTTGCTACGACCAGTGCGTTCTCTTGGCAAAACTCTATTAGCCTTTGCCCTGCTTCATTCCGTACTCCAAGGTCAGGAAGCAACAGTTAGAACTGGACATGGAACAACAGACTGGTTCCAAATAGGAAAAGGAGTACGTCAAGGCTGTATATTGTCACCCTACTTATTTAACTTATATGCAGAATACATCATGAGAAACGCTGGGCTGGAAGAAGCACAAGCTGGAATCAAGATTGCCGGGAGAAATATCAGTAACCTCAGATATGCAGATGACACCACCCTTATGGCAGAAAGTAAAGAAGAACTAAAAAGCCTCTTGATGAACGTGAAAGAGGAGAGTGGAAAAAGTTGGCTTAAAGCTTAACATTCAGAAAACTAAGATCATGGCATCTGGTCCCATCACCTCATGGGAAATAGATGGGGAGACAGTGGAAACAGTGTCAGACTTTATTTTTTTGGGCTCCAAAATCACTGCAGATGATGACTGCAGCCATGAAATTAAAAGATGCTTACTCCTTGGAAGGAAAGTTATGACCAACGTAGATAGCATATTAAAAAGCAGAGACATTACTTTGCCAACAAAGGTCCATCTGGTCAAGGTTATGTTTTTTCCAGCGGTCATGTATGGATGTGAGAGTTGGACTATGAAGAAAGCTGAGCACTGAAAAATTGATGCTTTTGAACTGTGGTGTTGGAGAAGACTCTTGAGAGTCCCTTGGAGTGCAAGGAGATCCAGCCAGTCCATCCTAAAGGAGATTAGTCCTGGGTGTTCATTGGAAGGACTGATGCTGAAGCTGAAATTCCAATACTTTGACCACCTCATGGGAAGAGTTGGCTCATTGGAAAAGACCCTGATGCTGGGAGGGATTGGGGGCAGGAGGAGAAGGGGATGACAGAGGATGAGATGGCTGGATGGCATCACCAACTCGATGGGCATTTGAGTTTGAGTAAACTCTGGGAGTTGGTGATGGACCAGGAGGCCTGGCGTGCTGTGATTCATGGGGTCGTAAAGAGTCGGACATGACTGAGCGAGTGAACTGAACTGAACTGAATATCCTTGTTGTAAGTCATGGGACATCTGATCTTCATTTGAGGATAGTTTACTGTGTTATGTTTCAGAAACAAGTTTAGAATGCCTTGTCAATACTTTGGTTAAACACTTGCAATAATATGACTCCTTTAAATAATACAGGATCATATAGACATTTATCCAGTCTCATTGGTCTCCGTGTAAGGGAGACAATGATGTTTGCCAAAAGAAGTGGATCTGATGCTGAGGAGAACCAATGGAAGAACCTTAGGCCAAGGAAGAAGCATCTGTTATTTTAGCCAATTGAGTTTTAATTGTTCCATTTCTTTTTTCCACTAACTCAGAAGACTAGGGGTGATAGGCACAATGGAATGTTGCATAATCAGCCAAATTTCCTTAACAATTTTTCCAGTAAAATTGGTCCTTCTGTCACTCTGCAGTTTAAAAGGGATTATCCAGAAGGGAATCACTCATTCTAAAATCACTGTTTCTAAATTTCCCTACTGATTGTGCCATGGCCCTTCTGCATGGTTAAAGATTTGAGTACAATGTAATTAGGAAACTTGGGTATTTCTGTAACATATAACATTTCAGTATAATCACTAGAATTATGACTGATAACATTATATCAGGACATATCAGTTGTAAGGGATTTCATAAAAAATTTGGAATATCTGTATTAGGGATATTTATCTATACATTGTAGCCTAAAGTTCATTTTTAATCACTTGACAATGTTTTTCAATCAAAAATACCAAGTAAGCTAGCTTAACGTTCATCTCTGAGGTTCCTCAGAGAAGTTTCTTTGAAGAATCCATCCCAGAGTCAGCTAGAGGCTAAAAAGCATGGTTATATTTTGATTTGGGGAAGTTTATTAGAAATATAAAAAAGATTTTAAAACACACGATCACAGATCACTGAAATAATACCTATTCATTTAATGAAGGTCACAAAGAAAATAAATATAGAACATTTAAGGGCACAGAAACTCACACAACCTGTTATCAAAAGGAACATTTATAACACGGATAAAATTTCCAGTCTTGCATTAGCTCACTTAACAAAGCAATTTACTTTTGTCAGGGGAATGGGTAATTTCTTCGATTCTATCTTGTCACAACAAAAATTTGAAACAACAGATGTTAAATCCCTTGGCACATCACAGCTCTCGGACAGTCCATGTGACAGCTCTCGGCTCTCAGACAGACCATGTTATACCTCTTGGTTCTCAGACAGACAGTGTTATATCTCTCAGATGGATCAGTGTTACAGCTCCGTGTTACAGCTCAGTTTTATTTAGAAAATAAGAGGAAAATACATCCTCGAGGTGTGAGGGCAGGCTGACCCAAAAGACGCAGAGAAGAGAGAGAGAGAGAGAGAGAGAGTGAGTGAGGGAGAAAGACCTCCGGCCCTTTGGCTCCTCTTTTTATATGTTCCCTCCACCACCACCACCCCCACCCCCACCCCACCCCACCCCCACACCCCGCCCCGGGCCTGACCTATGTAAACTGGGCTAGCAGGAGTGCTGTTTGTTCTATCTGAGGTCCTCACTCTGGTTCTTGTACCTTCCTTTGTTCTATTTTCATGGACTTTTCCCTTCCTTGTCTTTTAGCCACCGCCATTCTGGACTCATTTTTCCTATTCTATCTACCTAACATTTCCTCCTCAAGAGATGGGAGGCCCAATTCCCATTGAAGACTCAATGGGAATAGAGTCTTCGAGGTCTTTCTGGCTGCTTCTTACTGAACTGGGATGGTGAGGGACATTGGGCCTCCCCCTGTTGCTAGTCTCAGACCACAGAGTCCTTATAGTGGTGTCCATCTAAGGGTGAGTGTTATTTTCTGTGGTCAGCTGTAGTTTTATATATCCTTGCTTGAACTGGCACTACATGTGGTAGTTTGTTGACCTGGGCAGAGACAAAATGGGTTAGACAATTGATAATACATGGAGCAATCATAAGCAGCATCAATATGGCATAACAAGGACTAGTAGGGGCATTAGCCAACTCCAAATTCCCTTTGCCAGGATGGCTCAAGTCCTTCCTTGTTCAGGGATCAGAAAATCTATCTCCTGTCTGTTTTGGAGTACAACCTCTGCCAAGCTGTGTTGGCTCTTTAGAGCTATCCTGAGAAATATCCCCAGAAACTAGATTTTGGGGGTATTCATTGGAATGGCACTCATTTGTTGTTCTGAATAGGTATCTGAGAGCTCCCAGGGGCTCACAGGTGTATTGAGTGTCCTCTTCTGTTTTCTTCCACGGCTTGACTCATGAGTAGTGAATCCAGGAGTCATGTCCTGGTACCATGACCAGTGTGGGGGTAGAAAGTATTAACAGGGTAGGGGCCCTTCCATGTGGACTGGAGTTGAGCCTTTGGGGATCCATCTTTCCAGACTTTAATTAGGGCTTGAGTCCCTGGATCATACAGTGGTGACCCCTTAGAATCTTTTGGGTTCTGGTTCATACCCCACAGGCATATATCCTGCTGGAATTGCCCAATGACCACGGTATAAAACTGGAGGGTCTGAGCCTCTGGATCTAGGAAGAGGTCATTGACATAAACAAAAGGTCTCCCATATAGCATCTCATAAGGACTAAGACCAACCTGTTCCTTAGGGGAAATAGAGGTGCAGAGGAGAGCTGTTGGTAAAGCCTCCTTCCATCCCAGGGAGGTCTCCTGGGTTATCTGTTTTATCCCTGATTTCAAGAATTGGGTGGCTCTTTCTACTTTTCCTGAAGACTGAGGCCTCCAGGCACAATGGAGATAATAAGTAATGCCCAATGCTTTAGAGACCCCTTGGGTGACCTTAGAAGTAAATGACATACCATTGTCACTTTGTAATGACCTGAGCAGACCAAATCTCAGAATGATTTCATGAAGCAGGTTTTTGTTTTGTTTTGCTTTGTTTTGTTTTACCATCTCCTCAGCCTTCTTGGTCTGGGTGGGAAAGCCTTCAATCCATCCTGTGAATGCATCTGTCATGACTAATAGGTATTTTACCCTTGAGAAACTGGCATCTGGGTGAAGTCCATCTGCCAGTCCTCTCCTGGGTAAGTCCCACATTGTTGGACAGGCTGGGCCAGCTGGGGTCTTTGAGCTCTTTTGGGGTTGTTTAAATGGCAAGTGGGACAAGAGGAGACCACTTGCCTTATAGTCGTTTGGAGGCCTGTTCCTCTGAAGGACCTTTCTAGTAATCTTTGGAGGGCCTTTTCCCCTAAATGAGTGGTGGCATATAAGGAGTTAACCAACTTCCATTGGAGGTTCCCAGGCAGAAAAAGGAGTCCCTCCTTTTGGAACCACCCCATATGATCTTCTTGAAAGCCCTCACTCTTAGCTTTAAGAGTCTCGCCTTCAGTATATGAAGGCGTTTCTGACAAATTAGTCTGTAGAACTAAGGTGGCAACCCCTATTAGGTCACTGTTCTGTAACACTGCTCTCTTAGCTGCCTGCTCGGCTGCTTGGTTCCCTCGTGCCACTTCCGTGCTCCCTTTTTGGTGTCCTTTACTGTGGGAGACTGAAACCTCAGTGGGCAGATGGACTGCCTCCAAGAGTCTAAGGATTTGATCACCATATTTGATTGGGGACCCTCGGGTGGTCAAGTGGCTCCGTTCTTTCCAAATAGCATCATGTGCATGTAGCACCAGTAAGGCAGACTTGGAGTCAGTATAAATGGATACTCTCTTTCCTTTTCCCAGCTCTTAAAGCTCAAGTCAGGGCTATGAACTCAGCTAATTGTGCTGAAGTACCTGGTGGCAAAGGCTTAGCCTCTATGGCTCAAAATTGGAGGCTACTGCATATCCGGCTCTTCTTTTTCCATCCAAGACAAAGCTGCTTCCATCAGTGTACTGGATTTCCTTAGGGTTGGTCAGAGGATCTTCCGATAATCGCTCTTGGGAATTTGTCCAGTGGTCCAAGGTTTCTAGGCAAGAAGGAAAGGGGAGAGAGCCCTCGCGGGTAAGCAGGAGGGTGACTGGGTTAAGAACCTCACAAGGGGATATGGTGAGGCCTGGATTTTTCCATCAGCACTATCTGATACCTGAGGATTCTTTGATCAGACATCCATAAATGGCCTCTCCCATTTAGGAGTTGTTTCACTTGGAGGCTGGTAAAAAATTAGTTAGTTTGTGCCCAAAAAAGAGCTTTAAAGATCTTCTATCAGGATTGCAATAGCTGCAAGATTTCAAAGGCAGGGAGGCCAGCCTCAGGTGGTTGGGTCGAGCCTCTTGGATAAGTGAGCTACAGGGTGGGGATCCCAACCTTTGAGTTAACACTCCCAAGGCTATTCCCTCTCTTTCGTGGACATAAAGTTGGAATGCTCTTTCTGGGTCTGGCAACATCAAGGCAGGTGCTTGCGTTAAGGCTTGTTTCAGTGTAGCCTCTTCTTTCTTTTGAGGAGTTCCCCACAACAGTGGGGTTGAATCATCCCGTCCCTTTAAGCTTTCATATACTGCTGCTACTGCTAAGTCACTTCAGTCGTGTCCGACTCTGTGCAACCCCATCCCTGGGATTCTCCAGGCTGGAACACTGGAGAGGGTTGCCATTTCCTTCTCCAATGCATAAAAGTGAAAAGTGAAAGTGAAGTCGCTCAGTCATGTCTGACTCTTCGCGACCCCATGGACTGCAGCCTACCAGGCTCCTCCGCCCATGGGAGTTTCCAGGCAAGAGTACTGGAGTAGGGTGCCATTGCCTTCTCTGAAGCTTTCATATAAGGGCTGGGCAATTAGGCCATACGTTGGGTGTCCAGATTCTACAATACCCAGTTAGCCCCAGGAAATCTCCCAATTGTTTTTGAGTCGTGGGGGAGGGCAACTGGAGGATTCCTTGTACCCGATCAGAGGACAGCCCCCTGGACCCATGTGTAATTTGAACTCCCAGCTAAGTGACCTTTGTCTCAACCATCTGTGCCTTAGCATGGGAGACTTTATATTCCTTCTCTGCCAAAAAGTTTACAACCTGAATTACATGTTGGTGGGCATTTTTCTCATCTGGAAATCAGATTAGTAGGTCATCTACGTATTGAGAAGGGGACGACAGAGGATGAGCTGGTTAGATGGCATCACCAACTCAATGGACATGGGTTTGGGTAGGCTCCAGCAGTTGGTGCTGGACAGGGAGGCCTGCAGTGCTGCAATTCATGGGGTCACAAAGAGTTGGACAAGACTGAGCGACTGAACTGAACTGAACTACGTATTGTACTATTTTCCCATTAGGTCCCAGGTCCAGATCTAGGAGATCCTGGCTAAGGGCCTGTCCAAACAGGTGGGGGCTATCTCTGAACCCCTGAGGTAATACTGTCCAAGTCATCTGTTGGTGTCTTTCTTCTGGGGCCTCCCACTCGAAGGCAAAAAGATATTGTGATTCTTTAGCCAGTGGTATGCAAAAGAATGCATCTTTGAGATCCAAGACTGTAAACCACCTGACACTGGGTGGGATTTTTCCCAAGATTACTTAGGGGTTGGGTACTGTGGGATGGAGGGGGTCTACAGTTTCACTTATGATCCAGAGATCCTGAACCATTTGCCAGATTCCGTCCTTTTTCTTTACTGAGGGGATTGGGGCGTTACACAGTGAATTGGTGGGGACCAATAGCCCACAGCAAGAAATTTATTTATTAAAGGCTGTAGTCACTCCTAGGAGAAGGCAGTGGCACCCCACTCCAGTACTCTTGCCTGGAAAATCCCACGGACAGAGGAGCCTGGTAGGTTGCAGTCCATGGGGTAGCTAAGAGTCGGACACGACCGAGCGACTTCACTTTCACTTTCATGCATTGGAGAAGGAAATGGCAACCCACTCCAGTGTTCTTGCCTGGAGAATCCCAGGGACGGGGGAGCCTGGTGGGCTGCCATCTATGGGGTCGCACAGAGTCAGACAAGACTGAAGCGACTTAGCAGCAGCAGTCCCTCCTGAGTCTCTCTCCTAAGGGGATATTGTTTCCGGTTAGGAAACCGAGTGGGATCTCGGAGGACAATGATGACTGATTCAGCTTGGTGGGCTCATCCAAGAGTCCCCTGGTCCCACACCTGGAGGTTAATTTTGTCCACCCATAGTTTTTGGTCCCTCTCTATTGGAGAGGGTATAATGGATTTTTCAGTAGTAACCAGAAGCTGTAGGACTCTAGGGGCTGAAAAGCTTCCCATCACAAGGGTGGTCCCCAGTTTTGTGAGTATATCTCTTCCCAATAAGGAAGTAGGACACTTGGGGACCACCAGAAACTGATGGGAAAATAGTTGTCCATCCCAGCAACAAAGAAGTGCTCGGGTGAATCTTTTAGTAGTTGTTTTTCCTGTAGCACCCAAAATGGTACAGGTTTGGGAGAAGGCTCTGGAGTAGGCGATCAAGACAGAGTAGGCAGCCCCCGTGTCAACCAAGAAATTTTCAGACCTACCTGCCACATCAGGTTGCACCCTTGGCTCCAGCCCTGTGATGGTTATGTGCGACAGACGGTCTGGCTGGAGCGGGCTGCTTCAGTCCTGTTGAACCATCATGAGGGAAGGTTTGGTGCTTGACCTTGAGGCTTTTGGGTGCCCAGGGCAGAGTGCCACCCGATGTCCCAGTTGATGGCATTTATAGAAAGCCATTTTAGGAGACTTGTCACGGTTTGGACACTCTTTGGCCCAATGTCCGCCTGTCTACAGATTAGGCATTTGCTCGTGCCTTGTCCTTCAAGGACTCAGGGTTTGCCATATGGCTTCCCTGGAGGGTGGCCAGCATCTGGGCATGCCTTGTCTCTTTCTTTTTTTCCCTCTCCTGGGCCTTGGCCTCCTTCTCCTGTTCTCTGTTATAAAAGGTATTGGGGGCTGTCTGGACCATCTCATCTAAAGAGGAAGCAGGGTCCTGCTGCTGTAGCTGTTGTAACTTTATTCTGATATCTGATGCACATTGGGACAGGAATTTGTCCTTTAAAACCACATGTCCCTCTTAAGAGTCTAAGTCCAGATTGGTAAAATTTTGGAGGGCCTCTTTTGGCCTTTCCAGAAAGGCAACGGGGTTCTCACTGTGCTCCTGAGTTACTGCTGAGACTGGACACGGTCCCACAACTAATAGGCTTCCTTCTATTTGCATGGGTGGACTTCCTTAGGGGTGAGTCTTTCTGGAGCTTATCCTACCCAGTACTGTTGCCACCTGAGAGTCAGGCGTCCCCGGGTCAGGGTGCAGATCCCCAGGCAGGCTGAGGCGTGACAGCCTCCTGGAGATCGAATCGCCAGGCAGGCCGAGGCAGGTGGTCCTCCTGAGAATTGGGTCCCTGGGCAGGTCGAGGCATGATGACCTTCTGGGACCCCTGGACTGGTGGATCCCAGAGCAGGTTGAGCCATGACAAATGTTAGAGGACCAGATCCCTAGGCAGGTCAAGGCAGTCCATGACTGGAGTTGGGCGTCCCCAAGGTCTCCAGCATGAGCAGTGCTGGGTAGGATTAAGGGGTTGTAATTTTAACTCATTGCCAGTTTGTTCACCACAGATGGGAACAGATAT